>NC_064561.1:150543197-151793197 GCF_937001465.1 Orcinus orca
ATCTCTACTTGTATCAAAAGTTTCTCTTCCTCCTGTGTTTCCTTAACCTAGTGAATGGCACCATCATCCAATATGAAAATCAGACCAAAAACCAGGAATTATCCGTATTACTGCTAACACACATTGAGTCAATTCTATATCCTTCATATTTTTATCACAATATTGTAGTGGTTTCTTAACTTCTAATCAGTTCTCCACTCAGGAGCCAGAGTGATCTATCCAAAATGCCATCTTGATCATCTTACTTCTCTGCTTAAAATCCTTCAACAAATGCTTGACATACAAGCGTCTTCTCACCTGGCCCCACTCTGGACACACAAAGCTACTTCAAGTGTGTCATGCACACTCAGAACTCTGGGATTTTAGAAATGTAGTTCTCACTGCTTAGAATATTTTACCCTTTTTTTTGATGGCCTACCCCTACTTATCCTATTGACTCATGTAAGGCATCAGGTTCAATGCAGAGCCTTCTCTGACCCTTACCTTTCTACACAGGAGCTAATTACACCACATTCTAATCACCTGTATACATGTCTCTGCCCTCCTTTAGACCAAGTACCTTTCAGGGCAAACAGGAGATTTCTGATGTTGTTTGTTTTAAATCTCTGCATCTTTAGTATCTAATAGGTACTCTCAATAAATGAATAAGTAAAGCACAAGCTAGTTTACACTGTTATGCATGTTTATTATACATCCTGCTTACGAAACTAACTACATGGCTGTTGTTGCTATTGTTTATCATAGAAATAAAGGTAAGGTGATAATTTAGCTCTTTTTTGAAATTCCAATATATATCAAAGTACTTTGCATATAGTAGGTGCTGAATGGATTTTGCTGTTAACATTCTTTTAAAATATGGTAAATGTACAAATATAACTTTTTTATAACATCTTTATTGGAGTATAATTGCTTTACAGTGGTGTGTTAGTTTCTGCTTTATAGCAAACAAATATAACATTTTGACAACATACAATTTGCTTTCACATAATCTCATATTCTGGACTGAGAAAGTAAGAGAAAGCTTACCTCTTATAAAAAGTAAATTAATTCTTTCAGTTCATAGAAACCTGAGGGCTCCCATGCACCAAATTAGTATATTTCATTACAACAAAGAGTTAATTAATTTAAAAACTAATTTCTTTCTATTTAACATTAGAGTCAAGCTCAAAGTGTTTGAATTATTATGTACTGTAGATTAACATGAAAATTACCATCAATCTGCCTCTGAGGCAAACCAGCTGTTGGGCAAAGCTCCTCGGAAGACATCAAGCTCAACACCAAAGATGTATTTAGTTCTTCCAAACCTGGTCCAAACATGGCAAATCGTGGTTCATTCTGAATGATCAATGAGTGTAAAAATGAGGTGACAGCTCCATACATAGGACGGCTAGATTTTGAGGCTCTTCTTGTATATGGACAGCACATTTTATAGCTGTATAAAATTGTCACAATTAGAAAATTAACACAAACACTTAGCCAGTTATTCATTAAACAATATATAATGTATTGAGAACTTGCTAGACAAAAGGGATATAATGATTATACAGTCCCAATCCTCATGAAGGGCAGTGGAGGACAGGCACCATTATAATACGTATGCCGAGTTCCATGACAGAAAAAAGCACAAGATGCTATGGGAGTAGTAGTGGTCTAGTAGCTGAGGAGGTCTTCCTTGGGAATCAGTTACTTACTTTCTAATTTTTCATTTAGATTCTCTCATGAAACACTTGGTCTAACACGTGTTTCAATGCTTAAAATTCACTACATAAAGCAGTGATTCTCAACCTGGGGAGATTTTGCACCCCCAGGGAACATTTCCTAAGGTCTAGAGTCCAGGGATGCTGTTAAACATCGTACAATGCACACAAAAGACAGTTCCCATAACATCTGGTCCAAAATGTCAATAGTGCCAAGACTGAGAAACCCTGTACTAAACATAAACTACATAGTTAGTATAAATGTCCCTAGACATAAAAAAGAAAAAAAATTACTGAAGCTACCAATATAACCAAATTTCTTAGGGTACTTCTATTAACAGTAACAGTTCAATAAGTATTAATCACAGGGCAGCTCAAATGTTCCTTATAGGTAACCTGGCAAACTCAGAATCATGCGAAAGAAACGACTCAACTTTTTCAATAGCTATAAATTTCTAAACTAGCAATTCAACATGTTATCAAAAATTAAAACAAAGTTACTCATATCAAAATAAAACCTAAAGCCCTTTAAATCGAGCTGGTTAAGACAACAACTAACGTTACAAGACAATCATCTTTACTTGTAATTCAAGAAGGAAAAAAAAATGAACTTTGCAGCTATGTAGATCTGGCCAAGCCTCACCACTTTAATTAGTCATATAAGCCACTTATAGTCTAAACTTCAGTTTTTTCATCTGCATTATTTGAACAATAACAATCAATCCAGGGTCGTAAGGATCAGAAATAATTTATATGATCACAAATGGTCGTTATTACGATTATTACTATCCCTAGGAAAATGTGGTTCCACAGCACACAGAAACACTTGATGTTATGGTTGGCTGTGGGACAATGAAGAGGTAACACTAGCAAGTGAGAGTACAGTAGCACTTGTTAAAATTACATACATGTATATTTTAATCAAGTAGTCTCACAAGACTTGATGTAATGGCATCTGTATTGGAATAAGGAAAGATTCTGAATAACTTAAAATATGAAAAAAAGTCCCACATGTAGCTATTAAATCTACCACAGGAAAACAATTCTTACCTAACGCACAAATATTCTTTAAATTTTACTTACAATGCCTTAAATTTGGGGCTCTTAATAAAACAGGTTATATCCAGAACTAACGACATTACAGTCCTTACAAATTATGCGACCTTAGACAAATCCATAACCATGCAGAATCTTCATTCCACATCCATAACACAAGGAAAATACCTTCTTATTGCGTGAGAATTAAATAAGTAAACATACATAAAACATCCATCATAGAATCCAATACACTATAGTTGCTCAACAAAATTAATTCTAATACATGATATTCGAAAATGTCAATGCATTTGGGTGATAACAAAATCTTATTTCCCATAAACTTAAGAATGGTTTTCTTCCATGCAAAAGAACTCCTGTCTGAACTCTGGCCTTTCCTTCTCTGGACATGGAAAAGTATTTATTTTAACAAAATGACAAGTGTTCTAAAGATAATGAAAATTTTAAGAAGTGTTTTACTTCTTGCCATATAAACTATCTATAATTATTCAAATACTCTACTTAGGTACTACAGGGAAATAACAAAATGTGAACGCTAAAAGGGTTCTATGAAGGAAGTTATTTTACCTAACCCCCAATTTTTACAAAAGGACACTCAGACTCAAAATTCATGCAACAAATTAGTAGGAGGGCCAAGACTAACTTAGACTACTGACTTGTAATATAGTCAAATTTAATATCTTCTTTTTAATTCATAAAACTAGATACTTACACTGCCATGTAGTCAAAAAATGCACCATCAGTGACCTCAGATATAGGCTTTTTTAAGATTTCTAGATCTGGAAGAGACTTCCAGTCAACTGAAGACCAAGAAGGAAGATCCCGCAACAGAAAATATCTCCACAGAATTGCATCTCGTACGGTTTCATTCCAATAATGACTTGTACTTCCCAAATGACATAGATCATGAGGTGAAAGAAATGACAAAATATATAGCTGTACATCAATCTGAAACAGAGGGAAGCAGCAAGTAGGTTAAAGGAATGAATAATTTATCTTGGTAAAAAGTTTTTTAAAATAATACATTACAGGGACTTTTAAAAATAATAAATTACAGGGACTTCCCTGTCGGCGCAGTGGTTAAGAATCCGCCTGCCAATGCTGGGAACACGGGTTCGAGCCCTGGTCCTGGAAGATGCCACATGCCGCGGAGCAACTAAGCCCGTGCGCTACAACTACTGAGCCTGCAAGCCACAACTACTGAAGCCGTCACTCCTAAAGCCCGTGCTCCGCAACAGGAGAAGCCACCGCAATGAGAAGCGCGCGCACCTCAATGAAGAGTAGCCCCCGCTCACCGCAACTAGAGAAAGCCCACGCACAGCAATGAAGACCCAATGCAGCCAAAAATAAATAAATTTATATTAAAAAAATAAATAATTACAAATAAATAATTATATTATACTAGGAAACCAAAGGTCAACTGAACAGTGTATCATTTGAATAATTAAATCTATCATGATAAATTACAAAATTAACAGTTTTTATACTAAATAACAAAAAATCAACTTAACAGTCTTTTTTTTTTTTTTTTGCAGTGGCATGTGGAACTTCCCTGACCACGGATGGAACCTGTGCCCCTTGCAGTGGAAGCACAGTCTTAACCACTGAACCACCAGGGAATTCAACAGTCATTATTTTTAATGATGAAATCTATCATGCTGAAGTTATTTCCTGTCTCAGGACAGAATCATAATGAACATTTCATTTTTGACACATCGAAACATTCCTGAAATACCTCCCATTGTTCTGGTATTTTTCAAGTAAAATAAGCACTTCATTTAATTTTTCCTTATGGATATTCTGCCCCACCATTTATTTGAATGAACTGCTTAATGAAATAATTTATTCTTCAAAATAAAATCTTTATCAAGCGGACAAACTTCTGATTTTATCATTACATCAAATCAAAGAGTAAATCTGTCACCTGAGTTCTTCTGTAAAATCTGTTATTTCAGAGAACCTCTGCAAGGAGAACTATGGAGGCAACCTAAGCCTGCAGTTTTTTAATTTCTGATGGACCTCAAGAGAGTCAACAGTCCAGCTGAGATACAGCATTTTAATAATTTCTATGAAATTCTCCTCTCTCCGTTTTCCTATCTACCTGAAAAGTTTAACAATGAAAAATGTGTGTAATTCTCGTGGCCTGCTGTAACTTGAGGCCCTTGTAACTTAGTCATTTACTTTCCCGCATTTTAAGATTTTTTTTTGATGTGTACCATATTTAAAGTCTTTATTGAATTTGTTACCATACTGCTTCTGTTTATGTTTTGGTTTTTTGGCCAGAGGCATGTGGGATCTTAGCTCCCCACCAGGGATCCACCTGCACCCCCTGCAGTGGAAAGTGAAGTCTTAACCACTGGACCGCCAGGGAAATCCCTAGTCATTTACTTTCAATTGTCAGTTTTGTCACTTGAAATACAGGTAAGATAACAGTCGCAAAATCCTAGGAGAGTGTGTGTTTTGCGGGACCGCCAGGTGTTTCGGTACATGGAAGCTGGGATGATAGATGCTGAGAACACAAGACACTGGACGCTTTCCATGATTTCCAGAACGTCTGGCATGGTCTCCGCGTTTCCTTAACCTGATGTTCAGGGTGCCCCAGTCCCTAGACCTGTTTTGGGGGTAGAAGACCGGAGGGTGACCTGGCTGCTTGCCAGGGCACAACCTGCAGGTGAGTTTCGGGGCGACCTTCGGCCCAGCTGCGGGGCACCACGGGTCAACGCCAAGGCGTTTCTGCTCAACTGCTGCCCCCAGGTGATGACACTGCCCGGAATGGCTGCAGGGACGGGGCCAGACACAGGCCGAGCCCAGGGAGGCTCCCCCCCACGCCGCCGCGGCCCCCAGAGGCCGCCCCGGCGAGCGCCCCTCCCGGCCCTGCCCGCGGTCCTCCGCGGGTGGCGGCCGACGCTCACCGGCAGCCGCGTTAGCGAGCTGGCCTCCTCGTCCGCCTCCTCCGGGGAAGACCTCGGAGCCGCCCTCTCCTTGCCCACCGACTGCCAGAAGTTCCTCCAGCCGCTGAGGAAGGCAGCCTCCAGGCGGCCCCAGTCGCTGTGGTGAGGCTGACGGGTGACGCCTCCGCTGCGCGGCTCGCTTCCCGCCATGGCTGCCGACGCCGCACGTGACGCGCCGCAGGGTGACGCCGGCGTGTCAGTCCCCAGCTCCCCGCCCCGCCCCGCCCCGCCCCGCCTCCGCTCCCTCCCTTCCCCCACCCCCCGTTGCCGCCTCCATCCCCCCCCCCAGCCCCCGCACCCCCGGTGGAGAGGCCTCCAGAGACGGGGACAGAACTGAGAGACGGCGCGGTTGAGCGTGGTTCCCAGTTGAGCTTGAGGTTCCAGCCGACAATCACTGCTCCCCTTACTCCACGCCTCAACCTTAGGCGCGCCGACCTCACCCGTTGGTATAAAACCTCTCGCCCTTTGACCCTTTATAACTTCGTTACTTCACCCAAGGTGGGTCCCTCTGTCTGGGACCCATTTCCACTTTGCCTGGGTCTGGGAGACTCTTACTTATGCAAAAGATGGTAGCCCTCTTCCACTATCTGGGGCTTAGTATCTCTACGTAATCTGGTTTAAACTGTCAACCAGCACTTGAGTGCAATTTCCAGGCCATGCAGCTATCCCTTCTCTTCGTGAGAATATTCAAATATGGAAATTTCTAAATTTCGGAATCAGCCTCCGTCCACCGTTGTCTTATGTCAATTGTCAAAATCTTCTCTCACATATTACCCAAATCACCCATTTAAAAAAATTAATCTATTTTTTGTTGTTGCAACTTTTTTATTTAAGCATAGTTGATTTAGTGTTGTGTTAATTTCTACTAGACAGCAAAGTGATTCAGTTATACGTATATACATTCTTTTTTATATTCTTTTCTATTATGGTTTAGCACAGGCTATTGAATATAGTTCCTGTGCGGTTCAGTAGGACCTTGTTGTTTATCCATTCTATATATAATAGTTTGCATCTGCTAACCCAGAACTCCCACTCCATCCCTCCCCCATGCCTTGGCAACCACAAGTCTGTTCTCTATGCCTGAGTCTGTTTCTGTTTTGTAGATATGTTCATTTGTGTCATATTTTAGATTCCACATATAAGTGGTATCTTTATGGTATTTGTCTTTCCCTGTCTGACTTACTTCACTTAGTAGGGTAATCTATAAGTCCATCCATGTTGCTGCAAATGGCATTATTCTTTTTTATGGCTGAGTAATATTCCATTGTATATATATGTACCACATCTTATTTATCCATTCATCTGCCAATGGACATTTAGGTTGTTTCCATGTCTTGGCTATTGTGAATAGTGCTACTATGAACATAGGAGTGCAGTATTTTTTGAATTTTAGTTTTGTCCAGATATATGTCTAAGAGTGGGAAATTAATCCCATTTTTTAATAGTCTTCAAAATAGAAGACAGGATCAGCAACTTCATAAAACCATTCAGGTCTTTAAGGATCATGATAGGCTACAGGGAACATATACATACCTTGTGTGTATGTACAAATATTTAAAGACATACATATATTTAACATAATATATATTCACCTCTGCGCCTCTCTCCCCCTATCTGTATCTATATCCATATTTGATCTATATTCCACATAGCAGAGCGCCATAATGCTTAACGGACACAGGGCTTATCGGTTTGTATTTGCACTTCAAAAGTAAATATCTGGGGATCTAAATGTCAAATAACAGAAACTCAATAAAGCCCAATAACTCAGGTTCTGTGAGATCTGAATTTAGTTTCATTATTTATCTTGCATGCCACTGCCAGGGGCCAATAACCAACCCACTTGAAGGCTTAGTTCTGTGAGGCTGTCCAGACCAGAAAAAGAGCCATGAATTAATTGGCATTTCTCCTACCTCTCTAGGAACAAGAAAGAACTAACACAAGAAAAAAAAAAAAATCAGTTTAAGTATGGAGTACTGAAATGGTTCTAAGCTTTCTTAGAAAGAAAGTGACATTTGTAAAATAATGTGTTCAAATAATTTTTTATTATGGAAAAATTTGAATACATATATATAGGAATATGAGTGAATAATAAAATGAAATAAACTGTATTTACTAGCTAAGATTCTAGTTACCAATGATTGTTTTTTGTTTACAAGGTGCAAAATGTTGCTTTTCAAATTTTGTAATTCCTTTTATTAGATGAATTAAAGAAAAATTGTCCCTCATCAACCATTTGACTGCCCTGCCCAAGAACTGAATCGGCCTTATCTCTAAGGAGCCCTAGTTCGTTTTAATGGGAAATGGTATTTAGACATTATTTAATGGTCTTCATACTGTTATTTCCCATTCAAATTTAAAATTACAGAATTTTTACTTACCTTATTCAGTTTCATGTCTTTTCTCTTACACTGAAAATCCTCAATACATTTCTGATTTTCATAGTTATTAACAATATAAGTACCGAGGAGTTTGATTTCTTTCTAGCTCCTTTTGCCCTTGGGGATATCCCACTAGGGGTGTGAAAATTTTGTGCTTTAAAGATAACTGATACATTCCTGTGTGTTGAAGCCACCAACTTGCTACATAATTACAGCTCATTTGTTTCATTTTGCTTTGGATTTTTAGGGGTTTTCTTTCATTCTGATGTAAAAAATACAAAATTCAGCATATATTCAGAGAAGTCTAGTTTCCATCCTGATCCCCTCCAACTGGTTCCTCTGCCCCCATCTCCCACTTCCACCATAGGTAACCGCTTTTTAAAGTTTTTTTTTTTAAATATAAGCAAACAAGATTATTACACACATTTATACTCTTTCTTAAATAAATAGTACTATACACCTTCTCCACCTTGTTTTTCACTTAATATGGCCACTCCATAGCATTTTACAGAAATATTCCTCTTTGGTTTTTAAAGCTACATGCTACTCAATCATGTGGATTTACCAGTTTAATCTATTTTTAAATAGGGTATCCATAATATTTAGATGACTAATATTAATTAAATGCATCTGACTTGTGAGATAAGAAACCAAAAGGTAAGAGTGAGACCAGAAGCCAAGTCAGTCAAGCTGATTGGTAAATGTGGAAGTTAGTATACAGCAGGTATATATACTTTTGGAGTCTGAGGCTGAAAACTTATGAAAATTAATTGTAGGTTTTCTCCCAGCCACACTTATTACAAACATTTAAGATGCCTATACAGCCAGTGATTTCTTCTCTGAAAACTTCTTCCCATTTAGAATGGCCACCACCACTTGTACTGAGCAAAGGGCAGTGAGTGCTCACCGGTCAGAACAAGAGTTTGTCACTCAATTATTCTGGTTCCTGAGTATTATGGTACTTTTTAGCATGATGAGTGAGGTGTGCCAATACATAGAACTGGCCATTAAGGAAAATAACTTTTGAGCTCTTACCATGTGCTAGGCATTGAACTAAGCACTCTGAATATTAACTCATTTATTCTTCAATAACCTGTGAAGTAGATATTATTATTATTCCTGTGTTAATAAAATGCTAAGGCACAGAAAGGTTAAATAATTTATATGGAATCACACAGCTAGGAAACAACAGAGCTGGGATTTAATCAGGCCTCTACCCATATTCCTAACCACTAAACCACCCTGTCTGAAAGTTATCAGGACCAGAAGAAATAATATCGTATGTTACCAAACCAAACTTGGGTCCATTTGCCCTTATGCAGTAAAGCCAATCTATTGACACTAGGTTGTGGTGAAGGAAAGCGCAGCATCTACCTCAGGCGCCAAACAAGGAGCATGCACAGCTAATGCTCAAAAGACCCAAATTCTCTGATGGCTTGCAGAGAAAGGTTTTTAAAGACAGGGCGAGGGAGAGGGTTGCGGGGTGCATGGTCAGCTCGTGGACACTCCTGATTGGTTGGTGATGAGGTAATCGGGAGTCAGCAACATCAACCTTCTGGTTCCAACCAGTCTGGGGTCTATGTGCTTGTGGGTAGCATATAGTTAACTTCTTCCACCTGGTGGGATTTTCAGTATTTGCAAAACAGCTCTAAGGGTATGGCTCAGAATATTATCTATAACCCTTGAGGAGGAACGAAAGGTCCTTGACTTTGTTTAATGGTTAAACCATTATTATTTTGTCCTGTTTGACTGTTTTCCTTTGTTTCTGCATTTTCTCACTTCTCTGATTAAATTTATTTTTGGAACTTGGGGAAAGCCTAGGAGGCTAAAGTTTTTCTATAAACAAGAGGCAGGTGGAGGACATGGGGGGAGGGGAGGAATCTGTCCCAGAAAGGCCCCATAGGGTCCTGCTTGATTATAAATCGTAAACTAACATGATAAAAGTTTTCATTCTGACACAACACTCAGATATAAAAGAAAATAAAGATACAAATATGGGACTATGGTTTTATTTTTTTTTAAATTTTATATGCTCCAAAACATTTTACTTGGAAATTTTCACTAGAAGTAGGAAAATAAAAAACAGTAAGGAACAGCAGCACGAATACATAATGCATATTTTAACTGTGGATACATTAAATGTATGTTAATGTAATACTTCCATGATAGCTCATATTGTGTTAAAAAAAATAATACAAGGAGGTGATACTAGAGAACTATGGAATCCTGTATTCTGTGGTAGAAGGGGTATCCTTATGGGAGTCAGAAAAGGAGCCCTGGAAGGTGGAGAGAGAAAAGTGACAAGCAATCTAAAACTAGCATATAAGCCAGCTGTGGGTTTTTAAAAAATGGCATTAAAATGAATCTCCCACTTTAATGAACATCAGAGAATTCCCAGTGGGACTGACTGTAAAGGCAGGAATGTAAATTTCATTGTGGGGTTTTAGCCAATGACTCTCACCTCACTCTACTGTATGCAAACAAGTAAGGGAAAGTCTTCACTCATGATCTGCACCTTAATCAGCATCAAACAATTTACAGTAGCCAGAAACCCTATAAATGCAGCAAAGCAGACAAGCCTTTAACTAAGTCTCAAAGCCTAGATAACATGAGAAAATTCATAATGGAAAAGAACCATACAAATTTAAGGATCATGAAAAATCCTTTAACAGAGTTTTAGTAACCATCAGAGTTCAAAATGGAGAGAAACTGCAAGTGTAATAAATGCTACAAGGTCCTTAGGTTATCACTTACCCATTAGTAAGGGCCACACTGGAGAGAAACCCTTTAAATGGGATCAAAATGAGAAGTTCTTAGGTAGTGATTCATTGTTTAATTCATCATCAAAACTTCCATAAGAAAGAGAAACTTCATGAATATACTGAATGTGCAATGGCACACTGAACAGTATTCAACCAGAGGGGTAGACCCAAATGCTGAAGTGGACAGGTGCTTACAGGTGCCTTCCCAACCACCCTAAATAAAACAGCACCCCTCTTGAGTCACACTAGCCCCATGCCCTGCTTTATTCTTCATAGCACTCATCACTCACCAAGCTACACATTTATTTCTTAAAATGCGTTAACTTCCTCCACTAGAAAACAAACTCTGGTGTTTTACAAAGCTATATACTCAGTGCCTAGGATAAAACCTAGCATGTAATAGGCACATAATAGTTGTTGATGAGTGAATTACAGTAATTATAGTACTTTTCTTATGTGGAGTATTTGGTATTTTGAAGTTAATCCATTCTAAATGAAACAGAATTTACATAGCAGGCTTTAACACATACAAAAATGTACTGTCCATTGTTTTGTAATACATCACAGTAAAAAGCATTATAACTGTTATGGTCTACAAATTATTCTCCAATTGTGTGGGGGATGAAAAAGTTGTACAAAAAGCACCCAACAGTAGCCCCATTAGTGTACCAACCAGTGAGAGACCCAAGTGGTTCACAGGGTCATGAAGACAAAATGGAGTTCCCAGCTTCTGAAGAGAAAGCTCTCTACTTTTCTCTGGTTCTAGATCTAAATGATACTTTACTCCTCTGAGGAGTAATTCCCTCTTGGCCTTGTCAACCACTGGTACAGAGGTCAGGGCAGTTTGGAATCCAAGAGCAGTAACCCTTTTGTGGCAGACTTCAGCACTTAAGAATCATACCTCTTATTAATTCAAAAACATTACTAAGGGCCTACTATTCATTAAGCACTATACATAAAGATACATTTTTAAAATATGGAGTTTGCCAACTCATAAGAAAAATGACTATAAAGCAATGTGATCAGTGTGATAACATGGGTTGGGGAAGTTTCAGGGAGCAGAAGCAGAATGACATGTAACTTTGACTGAAAAGGGCTGGAAAAAGCCTTATGGATCCAATATCACTGGAGCTGAGTCCTAAAGGATAAATAGGTATTCACTTGACTACAAAGAAGGGCAAAGTGTTCCAGCCAGAAGTAACGAGGATATTGAGGAAAAAATACACACAGCACATTGGGGAAGGAACTAGTATACTTGTGATTGATCATGATTCTCCAAAAAGGGTGGGGTGAGGGTGGGCAGTCTGTGATTTAAACATTTATACTTAGAAAGCACAAAGGTTATTTTCATAGCAAAACTTGTAAAAGCTAAGTTAAATAAAAATCTTCTTAGCTGTGTAAGGATAAACAAGGAGACAAAGGCAGAGATAGGGAGAGACTCTCCTTGTCCCAAGCAGCTCCATCAGAATGTTGATCAAAAATGAGCCTAAGGAACACTGGACTAGAAAATGATCACACAGGAAGAGCTGCAGAGATGTGGCTGGCACGGTAGGCAGAAGTAGGTTACAGCATTCTGTGTTGCCCTGCTTCGTGGAAGATCAAAAAAAGAGAAAACATGAACTGGAAAAGATTTTAGATGAAAAGTAAGGATTAGTTGTTTGAACATATCGAATTTAAAATTACTATGGGATGTCTAAGTGAAGATATTTAATAGGCAGTTAGAAAGAAGGTTTAGAAAGCAGAAGCTGGGTTTCAAGCTACAGGTTTGGGAGTCAGCCTAACATTACAGGTGATAGAAGCTGTGGCTATCAATAACATCACATAAATGCACAGTTGACCCTTGAACAATGATGGAGTTAGGGGTGCAATCCTCCTAGCAGTCAAAAATCTGCATATAGGGCTTCCCTGGTGGCGCAGTGGTTGAGAGTCCGCCTGCCGATGCAGAGGATGTGGGTTCGTGCCCCAGTCCGGGAGGATCCCACATACCGCGAAGCTGCTGGGCCCGTGAGCCATGACTGCTGAGCCTGTGCGTCCGGAGCCTGTGCTCCGCAACGGGAGAGGCCACAACAGTGAGAGGCCCGTGTACCGGAAAAAAAAAAAAAAAAAATCTGCATGTAACTTTTAGTCAGCCCTCCATATCTGCAATTCCTCTGTATCCGGAGATGCAACCAACCACTGATTGTGTAGTACTGTAGTATTTACTACTGAAAAAAACCCCACGTGTAAGTAGACCCACGTAGTTCAAACCTGTGTTGTTCAAGGGTCAACTGTATTTAGAGTAAGTAAAAAAGAAAAAAGGGAGAAAGGAAGGAAGGAAGGAAAAATGGGAGAAGAGGGAGGAAAAAGAAAAAACAGTACTCTGGAAAAGAGCAATACGTACAGGATATTGGCAGAAAAAAGAGAAGCGTCGGGGGAATGAGGGAGCCGGCAGAGAGGAAACGTGGAGACTAGTCTTCAACACGAAGTAGGATACCTCTTTTCCTCCTCAAAGCGGGGACATGAGCAGGGCAAAATGGGTGAACAAACACTGACCTCCTCATAGTCTCTATTTTCTGTAAGACAGGACCAACAGCCATGTGCTAGGTGAGGGGACAAAGGGCCAGAGGAGAGTGATGAGGCAAGTCAGAGGTTTGGATTAGCCACAGTGGGAAAGGGACAGGGGCCACACTAGTAACAGACAAAAGGCTTACACTGAGGGCTCTTCTAAAGCTGAAGGCAAGACACTTAGAGTGATTCCACTTTGAAGGAGCTGCAGGAACTTCACATGGAACTCAGCATCCCAAAAAAAGAAGGTGGAACAATAGGATTAATTCAATGTTGAGGGACTGCAGAATGATTAGGCTGAAAGACCAGGGGAAGATGGATTTGAAGGGACTGTGGAGAGCATGTCATATGGTGCCCCATAAGGCCAAGGCTGGACAGGGAAGGAAGAAAATCTGAAAGAGGCTGATGGTGAGGAGAAAAGGGGGCAGCAAGAGGAGGAGGCTATGAGGAAGCTAAAGAGATACAAAAGAAATAAGAGGGAGAAGAATCAATCAAAATGAGGAAGTAAAAAACTGGAAAGATAAGAATGTCATTAGCTATTGAAATTTAAGATTTCAGAAAGAGAAACTCAGGATGGTGATATTCATGTTGAGGCCGTGGGAGTTAAGTTCCTGGAATGTGATGAAGTCAACGGCCCAGAGGTGAAGGATATTGGCAAGGTATCAGACAGATCATCCCAAGACGACAACAGGAACTGAGGTAGACAGAAAGACTGTCAGCAAGATACCAGGTGGGGCTCTCGGCCTTTAACACTCACCCCTACAATTAAAGACAAAAACTATTAAAATTTCAAAACATGAAAAGATGTGCTCTAAAGACATAAGACTAATGGCGGACTAACCTAACATGGTTTTATCTTCATTACTCATTTAATAAACCGTGCATATTCTTTGAAACAAAATAGGAAAATTTTGAAATTTTTATAAAATGCCTAATAGACTAAAAATTTTAAATGCCATTAGTAGTACGTGGTGAAACAAACAAAAATTCTTTTGTGGAGTCTTTCATTATTTATCTTAGTCTGGAAATGGTACATGGATGTTGGTCAAAATTTTTCATTTTGCCAATTTTTATATCTATAGCATATATACAAAGCAAAGAGGGGACTTGATTTTAATCTCTGAAGTACAGCAAACTTCAAGACAGGGAGATTAAAAAATAATCTAAAAACAGTTAAAATGTTCAATTTTATGTTATGTATATTGTACCACAATAAAAAAAAATCTGAAGTAATAGAAAAAAACTCTTTATAGAGATAAATTGGATTTCTCCTTAGTATTAGTTACAGGATATCTGTAGTTCAGAGTGAGTTAGAATAACATAAATGCCATTTTAGATATTAAAGAATCATTCCTTCACAGGTTTAAGAATATATAGTGAGGGACTTCCCTGGTGGTCCAGCGGTTAAGACTCTGCCTTCCAATGAAGGGGGTGCAGGTTCGATCCCTGGTCGGGGAGCCAAGATCCCACATGGCTCACGGCCAAAAAACCAAAACATAAAACAGAAGCAATAATGTAATAAATTCAGTAAAGACTTTAAAAATGGTCCACATCAAAAAAAATCTTTTTTTTTTTTAATAAAAAGAATATATAGTGAAAGATGGTGATGGCATTTAAAAAAGGGTAACCATGCTGGCTATCTTTATGTAGTGTAATGTTCCTAAATTCAGTATCAATATGTCTTCTTTTCTGGAACTTCCATTTCCTGAGCCTTTTTGTTTTCCTGTTTGAAAAGGAGTAGATGAACTTACTAGTTAGTGTGATGCTGAAAGAAGTTTAAAATTTGTTTTGCATTTGTTGTATTCCATTCTTGTTCTTTCAGGGGTCCTTCACACACAGATACATACTTTTTCAAAATTTTTTCTCCTACTTCTCGGAAATCCAAAGGTTCTTTGTGTGTAGTGTAGCTTGCTCCAGAAACACCAGTATCCACTTCATGATTTTCTGGCTGTTGATCTGCACAATGCTTCAATCCCCAATAACACATTTCTCCACTGTACATCATAGCCAGCAAATGAATGTCACTAAATATTCCTGGGAAAGTCATTTAAGTTGAGAGATTAGAAGTTAAAAATTTAAAAAGAAACCCTGGTGATTAAGACTCTAATAAAATCCTTTTACATCATTAAGCATTTTCCCTTCTCATTTAACAGCTGTACTTAGAAAAGCCAAATATCACTAACACAATCCTCATTCCATAGGCACTTCTATCTCTATTTTATCTATAAAAGAGACCCAATCCCACCCTCCCCAAAAAAAGAATTATTTTTAAAGAATCATATAGGTCAGTGTGTTAATCTTTCTGGTGTTCTCTTTAGGATCACTTTGAGAATCTAATCTAAATCGATGGAACCTCTCCCAGAACGTACATCCCATATTCCACATACAATTTCAGAGTACTCAGAGATTCCCTCAATCCCATCCATGAACACAGCTTTTATTTAGGGGTATACTCAGGATCAATAATACAGTTCCTATATTTCTACAGCAGTGTACAGAGATGATCCTGCATAATCATGTCCCTTAGAGGCCATATGATTCTAAGTTACCAAAGATGTTAAATTGTATCCAAGATGCTTTATGTTCCCAGGAAAAAGGAATACATTGCAGGATTTCCATCAAAAGTTGAAAGCCTGCTTATTATGGAAGGTGATTATATAATTAAACATTTATGACACACAAAGTATATTAATTTGATATAAAAACAAAAAGACCTAGACTTGTAAAGATCTGGGGATAAATTATCGACTTTGTATAACTCACTAAAGCTCTTTTAAGCCCCAGTTCGCAAAAATCAAGATTCCACATGCCCTCCTTAATTTCATGGAGTTTTCTTAAGGAATAGTTTGCTGTTTTTTCCAAATTAACGATTTTCACTGCAGAATTATATTTCATATTAGATAGGACATTTCACTGAATTTATATCCTTTTTCATTTTTGTGATCCTACACCCTAATTATTCCTCAAAAGACTGGTAGAGGGGAGTAAGGAGACAGAAGCAAAAATGAAAAGAAGGTTAACTTTTAAGCAGGAGGAGGAGCTGAAGTAAGTCCCACAAAGTGAAGCCACTTGGGAAAGATGAGAAGTGTTTGCTTAAGGGAGAGCTGGCATTCAATTTGTGCCCAACTCTAAGTTAGCCTCATCCTTTATATTAACAGGGAGTGATGGTTAAACAAGGTACACAGATATCCTTTGGAAAGGTGTTTCTGAGGAGAGAATGAATAGCTATATGCTAAAGAGTGGTTCTCAAACTTTAGCCTGCATTAGAATTACCTGGAGGACATGTTGAAATGCTGATTGCTGGGCTCCCACCTCCAAAACTTTCAGATTCAGGTATGGGATTGGGTCTATGAATCTGCATTTTTAACAAAGTCCTAGGACCTAGGGTGAGGCTGCTGGTCCACAGACTATGCTAAACTACTGTACTGCGTTAAAATACCAAAGGAAGAAATGAACAACGTAAAAATTACACATTCTCCCTCTCTACTCCCCCAAGGAATCCATTACTCTGTAGCTATAGTCTTTTTGCTGCTACAAATTTTCCTTGGTATTTTTTCTGCTAATGATCAGCATTGTTTTCAATAAAATACTTCACTTTGCACTGCTTATATCCTTGGCAAACACATCAAGAGAGTGCGGGGTGCAGGGAGGAAGAGAGTGAATAACCCATGAAGTAAAAGTGATGGCAGAAAGATGACCTTCATAGAAAAAAAAAGGTGGCCAGACTGGCATTCTCTAGAAGCACTGATGTCTAAATCTGACTGCATCATAATTACAGTAGATTATAAAAATAGATTCCTGAACTCCACAAATTAAATCAGAACCTGAATGTGATACACAGAAATCTGTATTTTTGGGGACTTCCCTGGTGGCGAAGTGGTTAAGAATCTGCCTGCCAATGCAGGGGACAAGGGTTTGAGCCCTGGTCCAGGAAGATACCACATACCGCAGAGCAGCTAAGCCCGTGCACCACAACTACTGAGTCTGCATTCTAGAGCCCACAAGCCACAACTACTGAGCCCACATGCCACTACTACTGAGCCTGCGCACCTAGAGCCTGTGCTCCACAACAAGAGAAGCCAGAGCAATGAGAAGCTTGAGCACTGCAACGAAGAGTAGCCCCTGCTCGCTGCAACTAGAGAAAGCCCGCGTAAAGCAACGAAGACCCAACGCAGCCAAAAATAAATAAATTTAATTTTAAAAAAAAGATAACATAAAAAAAAGAAGAAAAGAAAAGAAATCTGTATTTTTAAACAAGCTACCCAAGCAATTAGTGATGTCAATTCAGAGCTGCTCCTTTAAGCCATCTGAAATCCAGGTTCTGGGCTAAGCTATGAGCCAAAGGCTGCTGGAAAGGGGGCTCTTCAGTGGCATAAAAAGGGCATAACCCAAGGATGTGCACAGCTGAACAATCTTTTAACCTAGTTAACTCCAGAGTTATCCTGACAAGGCTATTTTTATAAGGGCCCACAGAAGAATGAACCATAGAAATGAGATAAAAAGATTTACTGAATACATTACCTGGTAATTTTTAAAAGCTGAAAATTTAATGGCATACAGGTAATGACCAAAGGACAAAATGATTATCTCACCTTGGAAAACGAAATAAAAATCATACTAAGTATACACTGTTTTGAGTTTTATGTAAAATCAGGCAAATTATCATTAAGATCTGGCCACAAAAATATTTTGATGATTCACATAGAACTTTTCTCTCTAATTAGTACTAAGAATTATTCCGAATTATGTTTTTTATATTGACTAACAAAAAATTAAAAAAAAAATTAGAACCACTCCACCAGGGCCTTAAGAGTAATTTAGCCTATGAAAAGTAGGCTTCCTGGCTTCTAATCTACATCTTGAGGAATGAAGTAGGGAGGAACAAACTGCTTTAGATGAGAGCAAGAAGTCAGCACCAAAAGAGGACTGATGCCTGTGGCAAAACTGCTAGGGAGTTGATGCTGTTTTGTTGTTTCCTGGAAAAAAGAGACCCTTTCTGTGACTTTGATTCCCCTGTTGAAGAAGCAATGGAAGATAGAGGCGAGTGTAATCAATTATAATCCAAGAGAAGACACCAGTATCACAAGCATCGTGATAAAAAAATTCTAGGCCATGAGAATATATGACTTTATGACTAGAAATGGGAGAATAAGGGAAATTGGTGACTTGTGCTCTTTTCTTTGGTTCTAAATAAGCTTTAATGCCCATCTCTGCTTTTTCTTTTAAATCAATCCATGTGGGTGAGGAAATTTTAGAAAGATCATTTTTAATGCAGGTAATCGGTTCACTAGTTACCTGGAATAAATACTTCCCACAAATAAATCAAAACACCCCATGTTTGTCAAAACATCATGCCCACTGAAGGAGCACCTTATAGTCACAAGTTTTTTTAGGACAAGCTACTTGCCTGAATAAACTGAAGGTAACAACTTTTGGACAACAGTAGCCAGTCATATGTTAATGGCTCTTAAATCATGGTGTTTTTTTTCTGTGTGATGTTTTCTAATGGAAAGGAAAAGCCTATAGAAGCTAACAAAGAAAGAATTAAAATACACTTATAGAATTAAAACACAGAATTTTCCCTAAGAAGTTTTCTTCTTATTCCCCATGTTTGAATTTTCCCCATCAAAATTTCCCCAAAATTTCAGATGAAGCATAAAGAAAGTTTACACAAAGAACCTAACATCACTTGCCAGCTATGTGACCTTATCAGGCATATCAGGACCTCAGTTCTTCCATTTGTAAAAAGAGACGCTAAAAGTAAGTGGTTCTTCCCTCTCAAACCTCAGTCTAAAACCCAAATGATGCTCTATATCCAGTTCCTAACATTTTTAAGTGCATATAAGTTTATGACAGAAACTAGCAGTTACCACCCAATATTCATTCTTCCTTTCTTTCTTAGTAAAGAGACATTATTTGGGATGGCAATGTATCATGTAAAGGGCTATACATCCCAGATTCCCTTGTAGCTATATGAAGCCATGTGATTAAATTCTGGCCAGTGAAATGTAGGTAGAAGTGTTCTAAGTGTTGTAACAAACTTGAGAAGGATGAAAGAAAGACCTGGCTGAAAGAAACATCATTTTGCCATTCCTATGGACTGGAACACAGGTGAGACGGAAGGAGCTCCAGCAGCATCTTGAGACACTGAGAATGGAAGCAATGTCCTCAACAGGGATGCATGTTGCACAACTCTGGCAAGTACTGTTTACATGCATTCTATATAACTCGCCTCCTTCTGAAGCTGTAGCGCTCCACTTTGAAAGACGATGGAGGAAAAAGATAGGAACCTGATGATGCCATGAAGCCACCATAACCAGCTCTAGACCTTTTTGAAGTGAAAAAGCAGTAAATTTCTCCTTGTTTAAAAGTTACTTCCAGTCCCAGGACTTCCCTGGTGGTGCAGTGGTTTAGACTCCGCGCTCACAATACAGAGGGCCTGGGTTCAACCCTGGTCAGGTAACTAGATCCCACATGCATGCTGCAAATAAGAGTTCTCATGCCACAACAAAGGAGTCCGCCAGCCACAACTAAGAAGCCCGCCTGCCGCAACTAAGACCTGGTGCAACCAAATAAATAAATAAAATAAATTTTAAAAAATAAAAATAAAATAAAAGTTACCTCCAGTCTCTGTTACAATTAGCTGAACCTAGAGCAGGATCAGGGCTTTGTGGGGATGCAAAGTAAGTAAAAGCAACATGATATATTACTGTCCCTAAATTACTAAGCAGAGATTAGCAGTATTTCTCTATATTACGTGAGAAGACTTTTTTAATTGTTTAAAAAGCCCTTTTATTATTTTTCTGTCTATAATGTAACCTGAAATTTATTTCAATCAAAGTTAAATCTAGTAAACTTCTTAAAATTTAAAAATGCTTTAAAACACTTAGAAAACTACAAAAAGGATCACATTACCTTCACTCAGTAATTTAGCTGTGTCTAGGTCTTGGAAAGAAACTCCTTCATTTAACTGGATGGGACACCGAAAATTCAGCATCTGTAGCAAATAACTGATTCCATCAACAAGGTACTAAATGAAAGTCAAAGACAAAGAATCCAAGTATTAGATGCAGAACTGCAGAAACTTCAAATGTTAATATTTTTACTCAAGAGAATATTGGCTAATATACAGATATATCATATGATTATTACATTACAATATAAGAACCTACTACCCCAAAACTTTTATAAGTATAACCCTCCAATTAGTAAAAGAGTATGGGAAAAAAAGAGAAATCATTAACCAAGAACACATGATTCAGTAATATACTTGTCAAAAATGTCATCAGAGCAAGAAAAGGTTAAAGATAATAAAGATGTGTTCAAAAACTTGTTAAAAATATGGATGTACTTTATTACAATTTAGAAATATTATGATCAAACTTTTACATCTGAAAGTGTGACCTCTCATTTGCAGGCCCACATAAACCATGTGTACAATCAACCTAAGTTAGGAAGGATCCTTAGTGATACAAATATTAAGACAGGATCTTTGGATTTACTAATTTGGTCAGAAGAGTCAAGAAAAATCAGAGGGCCACAATTTCCTAGGAGCAGGGTCATGTGGGATCTTTAGGAGTGATCTGCTGATAGAGAGAGGCTCACAACCAAGTTTGTTTTCTTCAGGCCAAAAATATGCTTAGAAATTAATATAGATTATCTATCTTGTACAATAAAAAATAAAAATCCAGAACTTAAAAAAAAACATATAAAACTTCCCAGTTTACAAAGGGCTTTTACATGTTATCTTATTTAATCTTCACAGTAATTCCAATTTGTTTAAGATTACATAGCTGGTAAGTACAGGCCTGGAATGCCAACCCAGGCCCTTTGATTCTTCTACTCTTAATCCTGTACTGAACAGCTTTTGGAAACCTATAAATGTCAACAATAAAACATGTATGAGGAATGCTTTTTCACCTTTTTAAGCAAGCTAGATTTTCTTGTGAGCCATTCTCTCCTTTTGGTCAGAGAATGACAATACATGTAGAGTAGGGCTCCTCGTCTCCAAGAGAGACATTCCAGGAGTTCATCCCCAAGCAAATCGCAGTGCTGAAATACAACAAAGACACAGCTAAAAAGAGAAACTTCGTGTCTGTAAAAATCAAAATTAAATTTCAAAATATTGAGCAATTAAAAAATACTCATTTCACAAAATTTGCTCTTTACTTAGCAACCTACACAGGAATGCCTTACTCTGAATCAATTAGAAATATAGAAATCTATTGCTACGTGAAAATTAAAATTACTCCAATTTACACATATTTCTAGAAAATTGATGTTCAAGTATTTTAGTAGCCAATTCTCTAATATATTTGAAATATAAGTATTCCATAATCTGACTGAAAAAATAAGTTTTCAGAAATATGTTACTTGAAACAATTTCTACTACTGCTAAAATAAAACAATGAAAAGATATACACAAAAACAATTTTAATAAATCAAACTTTTACTATGTGGTATCATTTAAAACTTGGGATTATTTCTTTCCACAGTTAGCATTCCCTGATAAACACAAAGAGCAACAAAGATATCTACGTAGAGAAAGCCAGCGGACAGTTCAAGATGAGAAATTATTTGCTTGAAAGAGTAGCCAGGGCTAGAGACAAAAATCTTGGAATCATCTAAACAGAGACAGCAGTAAAAACAAGTTGTCAAGCAAAGACAAACTACAGACTATCAGAGGATTAAGGAGATATCTTTGGGGAGTGCCTATGTTTCCAGATTGGAAGAGAGGGGAGATGCTTGAAAAAGAGCAAGAGCAAGGCTTCTTAGAGACGAAGAGGAGCATGCAGGGCCTCCAAGGGATGGGGCGATCATTGGTAAGAAAGGCAACAAATGTCCAGGCAGAAGACTGAAAGGACGAGAGATGTGGTATTAGGTTACTAGGGATCTTCAAGAAAACACAGCATCTTGTAAAAGTAAAGGGAGCAGAAACAGCAAATGTGTATGTTTAGAAAATTACTAGGCACTGTAGTTACAATATAATTCCATCAAACAAACATTCTGAAACATATTTACAAAAATATGATACTTGAGTTGTGACATCAGTCTGAAATGTTCAACTCTTATGTCCCTCCTTCAATCTTAATTTAAAACAAAGATACATTTAAGAAAAAAAAATACAGATTCTAAAGGATAATATAACAGTAATCAGCAGCATTCCACCATAATTCATAGTTGTGCAAAACTTACTTTTGGATGCATGTTATTTTCTTTAACCAAAATTTCTGGTTCTGAAAGAAAACTGATCAACTCTTTTACTTTTTGTGAAGAATCTTCAGGAAAATCTTCATCTACTAGCTTGTTCTCCTCAAAATATGTCATGTCCAAAATAGCCTGAAGTAAAAGAGAAAAAAAAGTATAAATGATTTCAACTCGAATAAATAATTCTTATAGTTTAATCTTACATATATATACTTTATTAGACATTTAAATCTTCTAGCACAGTATTTAAGTAGTCAAAATATCTAGCTATAAATATAATCTAAGATGAACTTTATAGTAAACTTCACAGGATTTTACTAAAATACTGAATTAAGATAATCTAGTTTCCCTCAAAAAGTAAAATGGGTATTTATGTTTTAATTCAGATAAGCTAACTATATACAATATAATTATGAAAAGTATAATTATTATAGTCTTTGCTATTTATACATATATACTTCCTGAACATTTTCTAAATGCCTGCCATATCAAGACAAGGTCACTACCGCTAGTTTTGTATACTGAATCTTCAAAGGATTACCTGTTTCTCAAATGAAGCACCAGCACTTTAAAACTACCCAATCCTTTTTCTTTGTTTAATCTACTGGACTAAGACTAAGGAAACTGAGTTCTAACAAAGGACAAGTCATATTTTATCTTTGTTTTGGAGCCAGTTTCTTCATTGACAAAATGAAGAAACTGATCCAAATGCCTTTCAAAGTCCCTTGCTTTGAGGGTAAAATGAATTAACATATGCAAACACTTCGAACATTACCTAGCAAACAGCACTACTTAAGTGTTAAGTGCTCTCGTGTAGAAGGTCTAAGCCAGGAAGGGAGAGATTATCATACTAAGGAAAATGACCTGGTGATTGAGAACGATAAGTAAGATCCAAAGGGGTTTGGGGAATTTTAATCTATATTTCTAATTCTTTTGCCTTATTCTTAGAAATAAGTTAAAACGTTTAGAACTCTCCCATGTGAAAGAAACAAGACAAGCAAGGAACCTTCTGAAAGAAAAGAGAGGTAAATTTCTCCCAAATTGTAACAGCTCTGGGGGGGGGGGGGGTTGTGGGTAGTTGTTACAGGCTCATTCAACCGCATCGGAAGGCAGAAAGCATCTCCATGTACCTCCTAACAGAAAGCAGAGTGTCAGGCACCTAAGTGCTATGAACGTGCATTTTGGAAACTTCACTAAGTTTACTCTATTTCCTATAAACCACTTCATCTTTATTATCCCTTGGCAATCAAGGGTGGGCATACGAAGCACTCTGTCAACTATAAAGTGGTATACAAATGTTACTTACTATAATAAAATTATGTGTTTTGGTTTTTTTTTTGCTGCACTGCACAGCCTGCGGGATCTTAGTTCCCTGACCAGGGATCGAACCCATGCCCCTTGCAGTGGAAGCACGGAGCCTTAACCGCCGGACCGCCAGGGAAGTCCCTCAAAATTATGTTTCTTAGTGTCCACTTGCCTCAGCAGTGTTTGAGAAAACTGAGAAAACAGATCTTATCTGTAGAAAGGTCTGAATTTGAAAGGAAAGTAAAAAAAGGGGGGAACAGAAAAATCTTATGGACTTGCATAACAAAAGCACAGGTAGTCAAGTTGAGAATCCAAAGGAAAGGTGAATTTCAGGGGAAAAAAAAATAATCAGAGCCCTTATAGAAACCTCCATTCCCTCTGACTAAGCTTTCACACCTTGGAAATTGCACATGAGTGTTTTTTTGTTTTGTTTTGTTTTATTTATTTATTTTTGGCTGTGTTGGGTCTTTGTTTCTGTGCGAGGGCTTTCTCTAGTTGTGGCAAGCGGTGGCCACTCTTCATCGTGGTGCGCGGGCCTCTCACTATCGCGGCCTCTCTTGTTACAGAGCACAGGCTCCAGACGCACAGGCTCAGTAGTTGTGGCTCACGGGCCTAGTTGCTCCGCGGCATGTGGGATCTTCCCAGACCAGGGCTTGAACCCGTGTCCCCAGCATTAGCAGGCAGATTCTCAACCACTGTGGCACCAGGGAAGCCCCATTTGAGAGTTTTGCTTAATTATCTATAAAAGGAAGCAATACTGTTATCTGCAAGATTTATTTTCCTTTTTTATCAACACATCCAATAAACTTTTCTTTGTAAGGATACTTACTGCCTTACAGCTTCAAGTCTATATGCTTTATACATACAGTTTTTTTAACACAAACACTTTAAATAGAGAATAAACTGCTTTCATCACACCTAAATTTTGGAGTAACCCTCTTAAATAAGCAAACTGCCTCAACAACGTCAGAAACCACATCTGTTTCAGTACCTGTGTGTAAAGTTCAAGAAGATTTGATGGATTTGAACATTCTTTGTCTTCTCCACACAGAAGTTTCAATTTTTCTAGAGCTGCAGAGGCCCGAATTAAAAAGTGATCTATAAGAGATAAAAACATGATTACTGGAGCAGCGTGGGGTCATCATGGCACAGCTGCAGCAGCTCCGGGTGCAGGAGGCGGTGGACTCTATGGTGAAGAGTCTGGAGAGACAGAACATCCGGAAGATGCAGGGCCTCATTTTCCGGTGCAGCGCCAGCTGTTGTGAGGACAGCCAGGCGTCCATGCAGCAAGTGCACCAGTGCATTGAGCGCTGCCATGCACCTCTGGCTCAAGCCCAGGCCCTGGTGACCAGCGAGCTAGAGAAGTTCCAGGACCGCCTGGCCCAGTGCACTATGCATTGCAACGACAAAGCCAAAGATTCAATAGATGCGGGGAGTAAAGAGCTTCAGGTGAAGCGGCAGCTGGAGAGTTGCGTGACCAAGTGTGTGGATGACCACATAAACCTCATCCCAACCGTGACAAAGATGAAGGAGTCTCTCTCATCCATTGGGAAATAGATGTCTGCTATTGGCCATCAGGGCTGAAGGTAGGAATCTATTTAAAAAGAGGAATGGGGATTTGGGTTTTCTAAAGTTTATGAATGAGGAAATTAAGGATGGCAGCAAGTTTAAGGCCTATGTCACTTGCCTCTGGACACTGGTTCCTTTGTGTTTGAATCCTAGAAAGTGAAAAAACCTGGTGCTAAAATTTGGGTCAGAGATAGCACAGGAGAGTTTTTGTGAGCCTGAATTTCATGTGGCAAGTGCTTATCCTGGCAGCAGGGAGTCTCCCTTGTACCAAACCAGAGCCCTCCAAGGTACCAGCTTCTCTTAGTACACAGATATCAACAGGCTGGCAGGTTCATCTGACCCGCTTATGAGCTGGTGGAGTGTGAGGAGAGGTGTTTCTGTTCGTTGCCAACCTCCTGTTTACCAGAAGGATCACTACAACATTTTCCACAAACTGGAAATAAAACAAAATCCATGAGGTCACTAATTTAGAAGGGGAAAGGGGGGCTTCTGGCGATTTGTTTTGCTTGGTTTTGTTTTATATACAAGGGCATGAAGTTACTTTAAGATGTAGAGTTGGGAGAGGTAGTTTGGATAAAAACTTTGAAAGGGTCCTTGCGGATATTCATTTCTGGCCATCAAGATGTGGATACACATTTCTTAAAATTCTCACACATGACATCTTTCAGCCTGGAGACCCTGCAAAAATATAAGCAGCGCTATCACACTGGTAGGCGAAGCAAACCTTCCCTCTAACTGGCAGCCATAATGGGCCCTGAGAGTGTCTGCAGCAGAGTCAGCTGAGTGACAAGACAATCTTGCAGTGATACCCTTGAAGGGAAAGGGGATTTTGATTGTGCTATATGTTAGTATTCAGGAATGAACAGCAAAAGAGGAATTGTTAGCTGCATAATTAAGAGAGCTATGAAGTACTGGCCTTGGAAAAATCTTGTTTTCATAAAACATAACAGAATGAAAGCCTAAACCCAGTATTGCTTACTTTGCCCCCTGTAATAACAGAGCTCTGTTGAGACAATCCCCTGGCAACACGAAGGTCAAAGAAGAAAAAGTAAGCAACTCAGGGGCGAGCTGTGACTCCTTTAGGGCAAAAAAAGGGACAGCCCTCCGTTACCAGATACCACTTTTGCGACCTGCGTTGTTCTTGCCCCAGTTCTGGCACCTTATCATTTTATTAAGGACCTTGCTGTGTTTTAACCAACTTATTACTTGAAATGATAATACAGCATGTCTGTTTGCTGTTTCAAGCCTGTGATATATTTTCCTAGTGGTTTGGTTTTAAAAATAAATAAGACTTAATTTTTCTTCAAAAAAAAAACCATGATTACTTCACATAGTTTCAGAGTGTCATTTAAATGAAAAAAGTTACATATCTAAAATGATGAAATGAAATTATTACAGCATGGTAATAATATCTTTCGTAAAACATGAAGTACATCATAATGCCTAATCCTACTTAAATGTATCATGGAAATTTATTCTTGAAAGCTGGACTGAAAACTTTCTAGGTTCAGCTGCCATTTCTTAAGTGCAATCTGTATTTTCATAATGCTTCTTTTATGATGTTGACATACTCAAAATGTTTAAGCAATAAATTTAAAACCTGTATTGGAATAGTACAAATAATATATATAAATCTACAGAAAGGACTTCCACTAACTTATAACTTCATAAATATATTCTCCAAAAAATAACATGATTGATTAAATCAAATGCCTCATAAAATGTAAGCACTCTGAGCAATTATAACTTTATAATTGTGTTTATGTATTTATGTATGCAAACAGCTGTTACAATTAAAATTACACAAACTACCTGAATATTTTACTCCTTTAAAAACCTAGGAATGGGACAAATTACTTATGCCTTCAAAACCTAGACAAAATTAAACTAAATACTTCTGATATACCCTCTAAAAACAACTCCCCCTCACTTCCCCTCTACATGGTCTAATTTCTTCCTTTTCTCTTATGTCATATTCTCTTTGCTTCGATGTTTTCACTTTTTCTTATGGATTTTTCCTCCCTAACCTACAAAGTGTCCATACCAAGGTGCCATCCACACTTCTGCATCATCTCACGTAGTCAAATTTAAATATGCCCACCATCAAGACGCTTAAGTTCCTAAGTATGCCCCTCTGTGGCTTCCTCCTGAAATATATATCCTTTTCCTCCCACTGGCAAAGGGACAGAAAATGTAGCACTTGGTGAGGGTCCATCTGATCCAGCCTCAGCACCTACACAGGTACGTAAGCTGCTCAGCGTTGGAACAAAAGCACCACCAGCTTAAGCTGCATCTGTTGGCAATAATATGATGACTTTAAGTTTTCCCTGGTAAAGCCTAACCTGTATCTAAACCAGATTCTGAACGCTTTAAGGTCCACTATTCACCTAAATTGAAAACTACTTCTTTAGCACTGCCCTCCTATCTCTCCCCAGCCCAGAAGTACCATCCACACAGCTCAGAAAAAAAATTCTATTGTGAACTAAATTGTATGAAACATGATACTCCTTAGGTACTTCTTAAAACACTGAGTTGATATTTTCTTCTTAATTTGCAGGATTATTTTAAATGTAAAGACTTGCACTTAGTTCACTGAACCGCTGCTGAAGGAGTATCTCATATGAATTCATGACATAATTACAGAGGTGGAGGGATAATGGCTCACAATTTTAGAAAATTTTTATGAAATGTAGTATTTTTCCTAACCATTCAAGGTAGTGACTGACAAGGCAAAGACAAGTGATTCTTACATAGTCCCTGGAAAAGGTCCCTCTCATGGTATATTTCCATAAAGTAAACATACTATGCTTGTACAATGAGAAATAAATGAACAAAAATTGACCAGAGGTAAAAAGGAGAGTATTCTTAGATGGACTAGTGTCTGGTTGTATCTGATCTAATTTAAAGACAACAGGAACTATCAATCCGTATAACCTAATATAAATATCATTAAAGGACAAATTTTAGGTGCATATTATTTTTGTGCTATGGGAAAATACAAGTTCAATTCAAATACATGCAACCATGTTTTAATTAAACTTCATAAATATAAGAAAATCTTGCTAGTAATACTGATGAATAGCTCATTACGTGGACCACTATTATTTTAATTCCAGTACACTTCAGAACTTTAAAGCCTCCAAACAAGAATATATACCACTTTAATTTTCAGTCCTCATTCTAGACTGGATTAAGGAACTCGTCCATTGGAAAATGACAATGGCTTTTGGTTTCAATGGTAAGTGAATAGCATACATTCTTTGATCTCTTTAGACTGATTCTAATGGAGTTGGAATGGGGTGGAGATCACTGAATAGCTTACTTAGAAGTAACGTAGATACACTTCCAGGTACAGCTACTACTGTCCATGAACTAACTAGTCATGTGATTCACTTACCACAAACCAAAAAAGAAAACAGCTCAGGGTAGTCTGTGGGTTTTTAAGAACATAACCCTAAGAAAAGAAAATCCAGCAAATAATCTTCACTGGAACTAGAGCCATTTTATCATGGACCCTATTCAATAAATTCACCAACTACTCAATCGCTTGGGAAAACGTTCCACTACTATTTTCCTATGAGTTCGATGACAATGAGACAGTCCACAAGAATTTTTAAAACTGTCTATCTGTAGTAAAGGTGCAAAACTCAAAAGGAAATAATGTAGAAACGTAGAGGCAGCTGGTAAGTATTGAAAGAGAACAAAAGTCCAAGTAATTCTCCGTCAGTTTTTCAAAGGAAACCGCTCAGACATTTCCAAGAAAGTATTCTAGTACTGACAGGGCCCTTGTGAGACCTGAGGTGATGAATGTGAGAGAATCGTCGAAATTATACCAATGTAAATCTCTTCTGTATTGTTTACAGCTGAGTTTAGAATCCAAAACATAACACAGAAATTCACAACGAAGCAATGAAAAGGTCGAACTGTTATACACGCCTATCTCTACTACACGCAAAACCATTACTTATTTGCGTACCATCATCCAACTTTAACAACTCATTTAAACTTCCACGTGTACTTCCATCCAGATCTTCCCCTTTTCCCAGTTGCTACCGAGACAGTTAAGGACAAGCAGCACTAATATGACTGGGATTTCAGCGCTTTTCACGGGTTATGAAAAATGGGGTCTGGAAGCAAACGCCTTGCCTTTAGGCGTTGTGAGTTCTTGGAGGTGGACTAGCGACCCCCACAGCGCGGGCCAGAAGGGCAACACCTTCGGCAGTCCTGGCCTGGGATCCACACGGACAACAGGCCGCAGCCTCAGCCCCTACGGCCGTCGACCGCCAGCTCTGGACAGCCATCCGCCCGCCCACCTCCCTCCCTCTCCTCGGCTCCCTCACCATCTTCGCCGGCGGCTTCGCTAAGTTGTTGTATGTGGGCCTGAGCCAGGTCCCCGAGCTCCTCCACTCGCCTCACCACACCGGAGCCTGAGGCCGCCATGGCCACAACGGGCGGGCGCGCCTAGTCACGTGACTGCGCCGGCCTGAGGTCACCTGATACCCCGGCGCTGGCGGGGAGTGGGGGGGTGGAGCTCTCCTGATAGGTGGGAGGGGACCCCAGCTCCAAAAGAGGGCAGGCTCAGGCCCTCACAGGTTGTTCCGGGTTATTTTCTTCTCGGAATTCTCTCTCCAGAACCCTGAGCAGCAGGCCGACTTTTTCGGGTGGGCGTGACGTCAGGACGCACCTCCCCTCCTCTAAACCAATCGGAAGCCGCCCATGTCCCCACGCTGATCCAATGAGAAGCCAGATCTCTGGGTGCGGGTGGGAGGGGGCTTGGCGGGGGCTCTGACTAGAGAGTGCCGAAGTGGCTGGCTGGTGTCTGACCTGTGACCAGGGCTGCAGCCGCAGTCAACAGAGCAGACAGGAAAGTCTGAAAATAGGACTGTCTGGTTTTGGTTGCCTAAAATATGCAAAGCCTGGGAGACACTGCTTTGGGAAAGATCCCTGGTATTCTCCCTCCTTGCTGCAACTAATCATTCCTTCTCTGGTTAAAGAAAAAAAAAAAAAAAGGACTGGCTCTCCTGGAGAACATCCAAGTCTCTAAGAGGTTACTGTGCGTCTAGGTGGGGACCTCCAAACACTGGTGGAAATTCCCAGTCCAAGCGGTTGAGGGTCGCTTTTTTAAAGTTTAATTTTAGCAGCTGGGTTTGTTTTATTTCTGGTCTGCTTTGTCCAGCTCACATTTAACATATTCATCATCATCTCACGTCCAATAGTACAAAAATTTTGCATTTACAAAAATTTCTATTGCCATACATCTGAAGACCATGTCTTAAAGCCCTTCGTGTGAAAAGTTCATCCTCTCAACTGTGAGTTTCAAAGCACTCAGGAGTCTAACTTCCACTTTGCAGTCCCTATTTTCTTGCCTCTGGTCAAACAAATCTTTAACTCATTTTTTTCATTTTTCAATTTGACACAGTATATCTTGAATAATCTCCATCCTATCTTCTTTCTTATGAAAGATAGTTTTTTATTGAATAGAAAATACTAAAAATAGGTGCCAACTAAAAGTTGTCGCTTGTCATCTGTTGCCATTCTACAGGAATGAAGTCACTAGCCACTGTAGTCGCTGACCTTCAACACACTCTGAAAGGAGTTCAGGGTAGAGATCAGAAACGAGGCACACTGTACTCTGGGAAAAACTGCAGAAAAGACCTTCAGATAGATATTTTCAGGAGAAGGTTTTGTGAGCCCAATTTCTTGTGTCTTCTCATTTCTAGAAAACTAGTAAAATCATTAATGGAGACATCTGCTCCTCGTGACTAGCAGCAACCTTCTGCCAAAATGTGTACTTGACTGCACATATCCCCCTTCACTAAAATCATATATACACTGACAGTTCCTCAGAGCTATCTGTAGTCCAGGCTATAGTCCTCATGAGGCCCCAAATAAAACTTAACTCACAACTCTCACGTTGTGCACTTTTTTGCAGCTGACATAAGGAAATAGTGTAATTGACCACAATGGCTTTCTAGCTGACCTTTGTAACACCAGTTTCTTCTTCCTTCAATTCTCCCTAAACATAGGGAGCAGGAATCAGGTATTAATTTTGTATCCTCAGGGATTCCTACAGTGCCTGATACGTAATAAATACTCAGGAAAAGTTTATTAATTAAACAAAAATTTCATGTTATCTTGTCAATATATTACTCTCTAATCAGGAAGCTGAAGACCAGGAAGGCTACATTATGTGATCAATGTGGGCTAAAGAATCAAAATTCTTATAAGCATTTGACATCTCAAAATGCCAAACCTCACTAAGTATATGTATTAAATAAAATTTACAATTCCAGAGATTCATTGAACAACCATGGACTTTCAGCGGGAAACATACCTGACACTGGGAATTATTGCTCAACTTACAGTAAGTGTGTGCATGTCTTCAGAGAGAATTGGAAGGGATCTGAGAACATATAGTACAGCCCCTCATCTCCGGGTGAAGAAACTGGACAGAATTTAACTATTAACTGCTCCAAATCCTAGAATATGTGATACTGTGATTTGTCCAAAATCATACCAAAGTAAGCATGTGTAGAAGACCCTCACCATAGATATAAACAGCTAACAGCCGACCCTCACCAATGCACACTGAAGAAAGGGCTTAAAGCCAGAAACCCAGTCCTAGAAAAGAGGAAATGTGAGTAATTTCTCCAATTTTATAGTTAATTATTTCTACTTTAGGAAAGCTACAATGCATAGAACAAATACAAATATAATGCTAGATTTTAAAAACTCATTGAAATTAATTATGAACCTACCAAAAAGTACCTTCTAAAATAAATAATTGATCTCATTTGGACCATTTCCCTCCCAATTGATATATAACAGATAAAATCCAATTAGCTAAGAAGAAATTAATTTCTAGGGATTTTATAAAAAATACAAGTCTTTTTTTTTAAATTAATTAATTTGTTTGTTTTTTGGCTGTGTTGGGTCTCCGTTGCCGTGCATGAGCTTCTCACTGTCGTGTCTTCTCCCGTTGGAGAGCACGGGCTCTAGGCACACGTGCTTCAGTAGTTGTGGCATGCAGGCTCAGCAGCTGTGGCTCGTGGACTCCAGAGCCCAGGCTCATCTGTTGTGGCGCACGGGCCCAGCCACTCTGCGGCATGTGGGATCCTCCCAGGCCAGAGATTGAGTCCGTGTCCCCTGCATTGGCAGGCGGATTCTCAACCACTGTGCCACCAGGGAAGCCCCCACAAAATACAAAGTCTTTCTAAGGCTAAATTCTTGATTGCCTCTGAATTACTCGTACTTACAACTTGTACCATTCTTTTGAAACCTTCCCTTTACTGCTTTACATTTTTTGTGTGGGTCTTATTCTTTCATATAAATTTGTCAAACCCCTGTGAACAGGGATTGAGTTCTATTTTTTTTTTTTTAGTTGCCACCAGTGACTTGAATGTAACAGGACCTCAATAAATGAGGTCTTTTTCATTTAATGACCCATTATTGGGTTAGGCACTGTAATAGGCACTGGATTTATGGCAGTAGACAAAATAAACATGATCACTACCCTCCTGGAGCCTGTTACCTAGTGGGAGAAGACAGAGACATAATAATTACACAAATGAATGCATAATTTTAAAACTGTGGAAGATGTTATGAAGGAAAAGAAAAGGGATAATTTGGTTTGAGATATCAGAGAAGTCTTCTCAGAGGAAATGATATTATCACCTAAAGGATAAATAAAATTAGACAGGTGAAGAGAAGGGGTGCATACCAGTCTGTGTCCAATCAAGAGAAAGAAGCTACATGGTCATTTGAACAGGGAATGTTTGATATAAAGAATTATTAACAGGGACTTCCCTGGTGGTCCAGTGGTTAAGAATCCGCACTTCCACTGCAGGAGGTGTGGGTTCGATCTTGGTTGAGGAACTAAGATCCTGCACGCCGCGAGGCACCGCCAAAACAAAAGAATTATTAACGGGATTGAAGTCACAATGGATTGGCTAGTAAGAAGTAAGAATAGAGGAATAGCAGAGATAATGGGCAGTCATTACTCCTGGGATAGAGACCTAGACCTTGTTGGAGAATTTCTGTCTGTGGGTAGCTGGCTAGTAGAGTAGTTCACACCAGTGGAACTTGCTGGAACTCTACCCTCTGGGACTTGCTAGAAATCTGCCCTCCAAGGTGCTGGGAAAGCTGCTTACGGTGAGGTATCTCACAGGAGGCTCTGTGCTACAAAACTGCCCGAGATGGGCACCAGGAGAAGCTGCTGGCCTTGCTGCAGAAGCCTGCCAAGCACAGAACCAGGAAGGAAAACCTTTTGTCTCCTGCAATGTCTCTCTAGCTCCCTCTACTGACAAAGTTTAATATATCAGCTGACAAAAATTATTTAAAGGGCTCATATATTTTTTGGTTTTTTTTGTTTTTTTTTTGTTTTTTTTCATATATTTTTTCACAAAAAAGGACAAATTTGGAGCTGAGAGGCAATAAATATATAACCAGCACAGTGGAGAAGAACACATCTGGCACAGGGAATAGCATATGCAAAGACTCTGAGTTTGGAAAGAGCTTGGCAGTTTCGAGGGATGAAAGAAGGCCAAAGGCTCCTGGTGCGAGGGGAAAGTAGAGCAAGGTGAGGCTGAGGAGCACATGTGGAGGTTATCTCCTGAGGTGGATGCCTCACCCTCAACCATGGAAACGGACTCCACACCTCAGTGTGAGCCCCCATCAGCTGTGTCTGTATCAATTGTCTCTATCTTCTGACCATGGCCAATTCCTTTATTCAATTAGGTGGACATAAATTAGTTCAATATTTAATGAGCCCCTACTCTATGCCAGGCACATGTAATACGCTAATAAACAAGAGAGACCTGCTTTTGTGGAGATAGATTCAGGGATAGTTAGATCCAGGGGTGAAAGTCTGACAGAAGCCAAGCCAATCAGATTCTTTCTCCTGGTCATTTGGCACATTTAAGAGAGAAAACTAATCACATCAATGTCAGCACTCGAGTGAGACAAATCCACCTGCTGCTGCAGAGGTTCCTGGGGGAGGACTTGGTTCCTTTACCTCCCTGAGTCTTGTTTGCTCAGCTTTTCCTTGATAGTCTCCTGTGTCTGTATCTAGAAACTAATTAGATTCAGTTTCTGTTGCATGCAATAAAAAAAAGAAAACAAAAACATAAGAGAGCTTATGTATAGAACAGTAGAGGCAGATCAGGCAGGGCTTCTGATGCCATGTTAAAGATTGTAGACTTTATCATAAACAGGAAAAAAGCTATTGAAGTATTTTAGGCAAGGGATTGATATGATCAGACTATTTTAATGACTCACTCTGGCTGCTGAGGAGAATGGAATAACAGAAGTGTGAGAGAATTGGGTAGTTGAGTTGGGAGACTAGTTCTTTGGAAGAAAATTAAGTAATTCCTGTCAGAATGAGCACAGCGAAAATAGCAAGGATTACGTTTGACACACTATGGAAGTAGAATTGACAGGACTTGGTGACGGGATTGGATGTGAGAGGGAAGGAGAAACAGGTGTCAAAGATGTCTTCCAGGTTTCTGCAGAGAGCTACTTGGCCAAAGGCAGTGACATTTGCTGGTTCAGATGAATCTGGAGAATGAGAAGATTGGTGAGGGAAAGCAAGAATCAATTCAGTCTTATTGATTTCTAGAGTTCTTTATGCAAATCCAAGCTGAATAAAACTTTCATCTAATATAAGTTTTTACATTCATCTAAAAAACCAATCAACAATTAATTTTTGAAGTTTACCTTGGGGAGGGAGAGAGAGAAAGAGAGCAACATCCCCTGTAGGCATACTGGTAATTAAGAGCTGCTGTGTAAAAGGACTTGAAATATAGATGTATTTTTTGGCTGCGTTGGGTCCTCGTTGCGGCGAGCGGGGTCTACTCTTCATTGCTGCGTGCAGGTTTCTCATGGCGGTGGCTTCTCTTGTTGCGGAGCATGGGCTCTAGACGCTCAAGCTTCAGTCTTTGAGGTGCACGGGCTCAGTAGTTGTGGCGCACGGGCTTAGTTGCTCCCAGGCATGTGGGATCTTCCCAGACCAGGGATCGAACCCGTGTCCCCTGCATTGGCAGGCAGATTCTTAACCACTGCGCCACCAGGGAAGTCCATGACTGGGAATGTTAAAGGCATGATAATTAAAGGGATCTTGAAAAATAAGAACTTAAACATATAATTTAAGCTCTAGATTAAATTCATTCTGGAACAGAGCAGAAAGACTGCTATGCCATTTAGGTTTTCTAGGTCTCATTTTATGTTATAGGAAACCGTTTCTTCTCCTCCACTCTCCAAGGTAATTAATCGTTTTCCCTATTCTGGGGGCAGCCCTATTTTGCTGTTTCCTTTAGAATTTTTAATGATGTCCATATTACCTACAAGATATATCTGCCAGATAAACTAATTCTAATAAGTGTGCATTATTGCTACAGTATCAAATAATTTCCAAGTTCTGTGCTTTGTCGGTGACATGACATTTAAAGATTGGGTACATTATTATAAGTCCACTGGAATCTTAAGAATCTTTTTTTTTAAATATTTATTTATTTATTAGGCTGCACTGGGTCTTCATTGTGGCATGCAGGATCTTTAGTTGCAGCATGCGGGCTCTTAGTTGCGGCATGTGGGATCTAATTCCCTGGCTAGGGATCGAACCCAGGCCCCCTGCATTGGGAGCGCTGAGTCTTAACCACTGGACCACCAGGGAAGTCCTTAAGAATCTTAATACTTCTAAAACAAATTAACAGAACACATTGAAACCTTACAAATAACTGTTATTTAACTTGCAAAGTTTCCATTAAAAGCTACACTTTGATTTATATTACCAGTTTTTTAATCCCTAATAAGCAAATATTGTAAAAACATCCACACAGGACATGAATCTCAACTGACAGACCAGACACACTAGCTTCTTAATATCCTAAAGAACTTACCTTAAGGAAAAGCGTTGTATTAAGTAGAAAAATTTTGGCTGCAGATCTCAGAAAACCGAACTACAACATAAACAGTGAGGAAACACATGCTTTGGAAAATGAATCCTTGAGGCAAGACAGGCTTCAGGGCTGATTTAAGCCAGCAGCCCCAGCTCCATGTCTCTGCGAGTGTCCTGGCTCTGCCTTCTTTGTCTGTTGGCTTCATGCTCAACCTGACAGTGAAAGGGCTGCTGCCATTCGAAGCCTCATACTGTCAGAGGAAGAAAGAAGCAGGTACTACTGGAAACTTTCACAGAATTATAACAAAGAACTTCTCCAGAATTCCAGATCAAACATTTCCTCACACTTCATTCGTTCAATCTGGGTCACATGACGGTAAATTACTGACACAAGGTTAAAATGATAGGGAAGATAGATAGACAGATAGACATTACAAAGATAATCAGAAGAAGTGATTATATATCTAGAGAGAAATATAGATATAGGTATATACACATATATCACAAAGATAATCCCCTTAAGGTCAAGTTATTGTGCTAACCTCATCTACAAAATACTACACAGCAACACCTAGATTAGTACTTGGTTAGATAACTGAATATTATACTATAGCCTACCAAAGTTGGCACATAAAACTAACCATCACAGGTTCCATTTCCAAACCTGTGAGGAGTGTGTTGAAGAGGGTGAAAATGGAAATCTACAAAATCAGGATTCTGATCAAGAATTGGTCATTAACTTGGCACAAAGTTAAAGCCCAAGAGCATTAATTTGGGCCTGTTAATAAGAAAACTCCATTATTTAATTTCTATTTAATCTACTGAAGTAAAAGTTCTCCCTATCCCACTGTATAATATTGTTTATATTAACTTCAGACATTAAAAAAAATGATTTTAATGCACTTTGGTCAGGCACAAAGTTTTTTAGTTTTTCTTTTCAATTTATCAACAAAAATTAACAGACAATAAAGTATAATATAAAAGAGAACTTAATATTTTTAATTTAAAAAATTCAACTTCGTCCATCGCCAAAATTTAGTACACTTTCGTTTCTTGTACTTGATCCAGAAACCTCCCTTTGACTTTACCGGCTATAATAATTAATTGCCTCTGGCAAATGCAGTTTACTTTTCCTGGCTCAAGACAACTTGTCCCAAGTTAACTCATTTGAGGTCAGTCACTTTCAACCATATTTCTAAGCTCTATGGCCCTCAGGAAAGGGAAGTTCCACAAGCTCCAACCTGCCTTTATGCCCTCATCTCCCTACTATCCTGAACATCTGCTCCCAACATTCTTCCGAACAATCACCTTCCTCCCATCTTTTTCACTGTGCACCCTGGAACTCTTGCTCCAATGTTAATAGAGGCCCCCATCTCCTCCAAATTTTCATGTATTTATTTCGGTGGACATAACTATTAATACTTCATCTGCTTGAGGTCAAGCTCCCTGATCATTCCCCTTTTCCCCTCTACTGACCTCTGGATCCCTCTCTCACACTCAGTAAAGACACCGAGTCTTCGTTTACATCATTTATCTTCACCTTAAACCTGGCCATAATCCTAAAATAGCCCAACATCCTGGTAGACCGATGAACCAGGCTATAGACCTCAGAAGCCTTAAACTCCAAAACTCAGTCTCTGACTACATCTCATATATCATTTACAATTCTCTCATGATCTCACAACAATGCAGATTTTTGATCTAGAAAAACCCTTTGGTGAAATTTTCTCTCAATCCTGTTAGCTCCTTTCTGGCCTTTTCCCCCTGGATAACAAGATTGGTCAACTGAACTTTTCACTCTACAAAACCCAACCAATCTTTAATGAATGTTCCTCTGCCCTGCCTCTCAGATGTTAAGCTCTGAAGCACAGCAGACTTATTGCCATGCAGATTGATTCCACTATAAAATGAGCTGGAGCCTTCATGCTGCCTGGCAGTCCTTAATCACTTGTCCTTAGTCAGCTTCCTCTGGTAACATTCGCTCAGACAGCAAGCTTCTTGATGGCAGATTGAATACCTCATGAGTGGTTGCATCCTTTGCATATACCCCTGACTTACAGAGAGTAGACAAATATTTATTAACTTATTAAACGTTAATTAATTTATTAGATATTTATTTTTTAAAAACGAATGAATGTACCTTAAAAATGCTTGAGCTTCCCCCATCTCTTGTCCCTGTGTTCCTCTCTGGCTCCTTTCCATTCTGAATCCAGCCCCAACGTCCGAACTTTGCAGAAGTGTAGTCTACAGTCACTGACTCCTGTCTCCTCTTTCTTATCCTTCATTGAGTAATCCACACACTTCAGTTTGGCTTCTTCCCTCATCATTTTCCAGTCATTATCTCACTGAACATCTCTGAAGCATGTGACACTGTTTATTACAATTTCCTCTGGGAACTCTCTATAGTTCCTTGGTTCATAGACTCTATACTCTCTTGATTCTCTTTGTTCTTCTGTTGTAAATCATTACTTTACTGTCCCTCCCACAGAATTAACTTTTTCTACCCTCCCACTGAATGTGAGTGTATTAGCGTTAGAATCCCCTGGAAATGGACACTAAAATGGAGATGTGCACAGGTGGATTTTTTTGGAGTGCTCTCAGGAAGATTATCTGTGGGAGAGGTGGGACTGGGCAGGGGAGAAGTTGAACTGGGATGCAATTGCAACAGAGGCCTCAGCTGATCCTACAGAGAGTTCTTGAATTAAGGTAGCCCTTAATCGATGTCACAAACTGAGGCAAAGAGGCCAAGGCTTTGTATTTCTACACTGATCATTCGTTGGATGAAGGATTTCCCCAGAGAATGGGCTCAAAGTAGGGCAAAGCATCTCCCTTGGGTGGAGGGCAATTCTAGAGAAGTGATATGGATGTCATATAGCTGTGAGCCATCAGTAGGCAGTGCTCCCAGCAGCTGGGGAAGTGAGTGCCCTGGTTGTGAAGGGAACTGTGATGGTGCAGTATAGCTTCCTCTACAGTGGGAAGTTCCCTCCCATTCCATCTTCAGCTCATGCTCTTTCTGCTTCTTACTCTCCTTCTGCTCTGCTCAACATACCTCCCTTGCATGGTTTCAGCTACCACCTATACTAATGACTCCCAAATCCATCTCCAACCCAAACCTCTTAACTGAGCATCACCCTTCCATATACTCACAGAAAACTGCCTACTGAACATTTTCAGCTGCAAATGCCATAGGCATTTCAAATTTAAAATGTCCAAACGCAGAATCATCATCCCCAATCTCTTGCTCTTCTGTGCATCCACAGTTCCTATTGTGGAGTCATCCTTGGATCTTATCACTCACTCAGCCCCATTCCAGTCCAATCCAACCAGACAGAGACCTGAATATTTTACTTTCTTCCCATTTCTGGATAGAGGTGTGGAACTATCCAAGCCAGAGTGCTGATTAACATATTCCATTTTATTAAGAGAATGATTAACCCATTGTGAGCAGAGCAATGGCCTCACAAAGATGTCCACGTCTTAATTTCTGGAGCTGTGAATATTTTACCTTACACGGCAAAGGACAATTAAGGTTGCAGATGGAATTGAGGTTGCTAATCAGCTGACCTTAATACAACGATATTATCCTGCATTATCTGGGTGAGCCCAATGTAATCACAAGTGTTCTTAAAAATGGAAGATGGGGGGAGGGGAGATCAGAGTGATGCCTTATGAGAAGGACTTGACTTGTCATGGCTAACTTTGAAGAGACAGAAAGGGGATTATGAGCTAAGGAATGTAGGTAGCCTTTAGAAGCTGGAAAGGCAAGAAACTGGTTCTCCACTACAACCTCCATGTATCAGTTTTCTACTACTTTCTGTCACAGATTGTCACAAAATTAGTGGCTTAAAACAACACACATTTATTCTCTTATGGTTCTGGAGGTCAGTATTCCAAAATCAGTTTCACTGGACTAAAGGCAAGGTGTCAGCAGGCCCACATTCGCTCCAGAAGCTCTAGGGAAGAATCCATTTCCTGAATTTTCCAGCTTCTAGAGCTGCATCTCTTGCATTCCTTGGCTCACGGTCCCTTCCTCTGTCGTCAAAGCTAGCAGTGTAGCATCATCAAATCTCTTTATGCTTTTATCACATCACCTTCTCTCTAAAGTCAAATCTCTCTACATCCCAAATTCTTACCTAAGAATTTAACTTGTAGTAGTTTCTTCCAACTCTTACAAGACTTCTTAGAAACTACTCATACATAAAGGATAACAAGCCTTTCTATTACTATTCGACAGACCAGCACTGTCCAATAGAACCTTCTGTGATAATGGATACAGTTTATATTTGTTTTGCATTTCATATAAATAGAGTCATATACTATATGGTCATCATGTGCAAAACTGACATTCATTTCATAGGATATCTTTGTAAGCAATTTCCCACAGCTTGAATTACACTATTTTCATAGGACATGTTCATTTTTGACTACAAATGCTTCCATAGTTTTTGCCATACACAAAAAAAAGTTATCAGAACACATGGATAAAATAATTATTTTATATTTTGCTGTGTTTTGATTAGGTGTCACAGGGGTTTTTTAAGAACACTCCATGTACAAAGTCATTAGCTAATTTCTGAGGTAGTTGATTTTTATTGTCATTGAACCAATATTCATTCATACAAATGACCTGAGCTATTAGACTATCACCTTGTCATAACAGCTCCAAAAGCGCTTCTTGTCAAGTAAATTCTCCTGACTTACCATGGAAGATGGCTCACATCACTCTCAGGGAAACCTAAGTACTATATTAGAAATTGGATAGGTTTAGAAAAACACAGTCCCTACCCTTTTTTGAGGTATTTAGGTAAACATTCTTAGAAAATGGACTTATTGCCCTTGTAAATTGAGTTGTGCTTAGAAAAAGATAATTCAGAAATGTACAAAGAGGAAAGCAAATTTCATTCAGTTTCCTGCCACCAAGAGATAGTCACTGTTAACATTTTGGTTTGTGTATATTTAATATACACACATATATATACATATACATGTACACATTTAAACATATATTCAAACATACCTTTATGAATATCTCTATGTATACATACACATATACATTTTAGTAATTCTACATAAATGGACTCATACCATACATGGTCTTCTATAACCCTTTTTTCACTCAATATTGAATAGTGGACTATTTTCTGTGTCAATAAATATAGATCACCACTTTAATCATGTTAATGAAGAAAATCCCCCAAATTGATAACAACTTTATAAATTCTTCACACCCCAACTGCACTGATATTTTACAAAGTTCAAAACTGATCATTTGGGACTTCCCTGGTGGTGCAGTGGTTAAGACTCCACGCTCCCTATGCAGGGAGCGGGAGTTCGATCCGTGGTCAGGGAACTAGATCCCACATGCATGCCGCAACTAGAGTTCGCATGCCACAACTAAGGAGCTCACATGTCTTGACTGAGGAGTGGGCGAGCCCCAACTAAAAGAGCCCGCCTGCCGCAACAAAGACCTGATGCAACCAAATAAATAAAATAAATAAATAAGTAAATAAATAAATATTAAAGAAAAAAACCTGATCATTTTACCCCTCTGATTCAAATCTTCAGTGGCTTCCTTTTGCCCTTACAAAATGGACCGTGATTCTTGGCACACTTTTCAAGGCCCTACATGACATGTCTCTTGTCCACCTTTATTCATGCTGGATTATTTCTTATATCCACTAGGGCTTTGCATCATCGCCCTTCAACTAGCTAACTTCTGCTGATCCTTAAGGTTCTGATTTAAAGACAATTCTTACAAAAAGTGTTCACTGACACCCCTCTTCCTCTTATGTCAGTCTGTTATACAGTCTGTTAGCACTCTGCACTTCTCACTGAGAAGATCCAGAACAAAAATGCATTGCTCGGTCTTAATCTTCCGTTAAGAGGTAAATTCCATGAGGCCTGGGACCATGTCCGTCTGCCGTATTCACAACTGAATCCCTAGCCCTTAGCACAGTGCCACATGGAAGGAAGAACTTAATGATTAGTCCGTAGATGAATTAGTCTGTAGACTAATGTACTTTTACAGACCTATCCCCTTATTGACACATTTAACTATAGTGTTTTTTTGCTGTTATAAAAATTGCTTTTTATAATTTACAAAGAAATAAACACATACACATACACATGTATGTTTATGCCCCTCGTTATCTGCAGGAAATTGGTTCCAGGACTCACCACAGATTAAAAAAATCCGTGGATGCTCAAATCCCTTACGTAAAATTGCGTAGTATTTGCATATAACCTACGCACATTTTCCCATGTACTTCAGATCATCTCTAGATTATTTACAATATCTAATCAATGTAAATGCAATATAAGTAGTTGCTGGTGTGTGGTGAATTCAAGTTTTGGTGTTTTGGAACCTTCTGGAATATTTTTTTCTGAATATTTTCCATCTGTTGAGGTTGGTTGAATCTATGGATGCAGAACCCGCAGATTCAGAGGGCCAGCTGTATGTATATATAGGGTACAACTTCAAAATTTATATATACAGATCACACAAAGTTTGTAGACCACTACTCTAGAATATGCAGAGAATAAAGATAGTGAAAATAATAACTATCAGAAGATACTGATATCAAACAAATTTTTCTTCCAAGGTTCTTATCCAAAATGGGACATGAAGCTTGCCTGTTAAAATCTACGCTGCCTTTCCTCCACATGTGGTCACTGAAAGCAAGCTATACATTCTGTGACCCTGATTTTCCCCCAGTACTTTTCCTACTACATTCCAGGGAATTGCACTTCCGTGCTTTTAGACTTATTTTATTCCAGGACTAGGCAGTAGATTAGTCAGTTCTATTCTTTTAAAATTCAGGGGTGTTTCATTAGAAATCAACAAATAGAGCTGCAGGACAAGCCTGAGGTAGGTAGAAAACTCACAAATGTAGACATGGAGATAGCAATGTTTCAAGTCACAACTCAAGACTACTAGCAACTGGCTGATGTCCAATAGTGATTTACATTATTATGAGGAGATATTTATCTTGTTCATTCTCTTGTTTCCCAACTAAATGGCTTTATTTCGTTGAAGGTTGCCACACTCGTTCATCTATAGAGAAGTACATACTGGAAGATTATTACTGTTACTCCATTCTGGGCAGTCAAAGGAAAAATTAGTTTGTGATGTGCATGGAACATAGTATCTAGTCCCCTGAAACACTCACCTGGGTTTCCAGGTTGAGACTGGAGAAGGAAAAAGTTGGTAATCAAATTGGATATATATAATATATATAAACATAATATTTATGTATATATATATATAGTGGTAGGAACACAACATGAGCTCTACCTCCTAATACATTTTTAACTGTACAATACAGAATCATTAACTATAGGCACAGTGTTGTACAGCAGGTTTCTACAACTTATTCACTTGTTCATCGTGTATAACTGAAACTTTATGCCTGTTAAATAGCAACTCTTCCGTTTTCCCCTTCCACCGAGCCCCCGGCAGGCACTATTGTATTCTCTGCTTCTATGAGTTTGACTCTTTTAGATACCACATATAAGTGAGAATCATACAGTATTTGTATCCTTTTGTATCATACAGTATTTGTATCCTTTTGGTTCATTTGTTTTGTCACATATGGCAGGATTTCCTTCTTTTGTAAGGTATGTCTTTACCCCATTTCCCCTTTTAGTTAATGGCTGCACAATACCCCATTTTATGAATGTTCTGTAATTTCTCTAACTAGTACCACATTTTTGGGTATTTAAGTTGATTCTAATTATTTTGCCATTAAAAACAATACTATGATAAATATCTTAATGCATGTATCATTTCCCACATGTGTGAATATATCTCTGGGATAAATTTCTAGGGATGAAATTGTCAGTGTATTTTAAATTTTCATAAGTATTGCCAAATTTACTTTCATAGAGGAAGTATACATTAGTGACATATACTAAGGAGACTTTCCTACATCTTTGCCAAATCAGCACGTGACAATCTTTGCCTGTATTTTGGTGAAAAATATGCCATTATAGATTTAATTGCAATTTAAAATTTATCAGTGAGGTAGAGAGCCTTGTACACTTGTTTTCAACCTTTTGTATTTCTTTTTCTATTGGTCAGTTTTAGTGATTTGCAGAGGCTCTTTATATGTCATTTGTTTCATGACCTTGTTTATGGATTTTTTTACTGGTGCGAATTTTTTAAAAATGTATTTATTACTTTTTGTTTTATGGCTTTTGGATTTCTGATACATTTATAATGATCTTCCTCATTCTAATATTTAAAAAGCTACTGTATTTTCTTCTTATAGCTAAGTGAAATTTTAAGAATGTGGCATGTCAAATAAATGATGCAATTTAATCATGAAGTCTTTTAAATAAAAATTATTGTACATGTAAATAACCATGGTCACTGCCAAAAATTGAAAACCTATAGTTTTTAAGAATTCAAAATGCATCCTAAAAAATTGATTGGCATTTTATGCAAAAGTAATAAACTCTTTATATATTTTCTATATTTTAAAGTAACTAGGACAATTAAATAATTTCTTGTTGATTATATATATATGTGTATATATGCATATAATATAAATTTACATAATTCCTGAGACATTTCTGCATTAACTCTTACAGGGTATAACCATAAAAGAAATAATTTGCTGGTGTATTCTGTCGGCCTGATAGACACAAGATAGACACAAGTCACTTTTAGATTTCAATCACATAATATTTTCTTTCTATATAGCAGGTCTATGTTTCGTGATGGTGAGTTGGCATAAAGCTTATTGTTCTTTGAAATGATGTCATCACTTTAACTTGTTTTTAGGATCTTCTACAAAATATGTGGAATTAGGGGTCTTTTTTTCTTTCCCCCTCTACATGTAACGGGAAATGTTCTTTTTATTCCCCCCCCCCAAATTTACACATTAGCTTGCTATTTGTTTTTCTGATTACTGACATTTCTATACCACATTTTCTTTATCTATTTATATGTGGATGGACATTAGGTTGCTTCCACATCTTGGCTATTGTGAATAATGCTGCAATGAACACAGGTGTAAAAATATCTCTTTGAGATACTGAAATGTATTTTAAATTCAATATATTTTAAACTCTCACACTAAAACTATATATATATAGTACTTTTAAGAGTTAATTAAAAGTTTTAAAATATTTAAACAATGAGAGAAAATACCTAAAGTCCTGCCCGCATCACATTTTTTTTTTCTCATTTTTTGGGTGGTCCTTTTCAGTTTTGAGCCTTATGCAAAAATATTTAACACATGACTGTGATCATTATATAGTACACATTGAATTCTGCCTTTTACAATTATCCGAAACACATACTTAAAGTTTTTACCTTTTAGTGGTGGCAGTGTTCCAGAAGGGGATGTGAGAGAATAGTCATGTCCCAGGTCTCGGGCCCCCTTGGGCTCGAGTTTGGGATGGGCCGCCAAGTGAGCATCCTTGGTTTCATGCAGGAAAGAACTCAAGAGTGAGCCATAGTAAAGTGAAAGGGAGTTTATTTAGAGAGATATACATTCGACAGACAGAATGTGGTCCATCTCAGAAGGTGAGAGGGGCCCTGAGGTGAGGGGGTGGTTAGTTTTTATGGGCTGGGTAATTTCAAATGCCAAGGAGTGGGGGAGTTATTCCAACTATTTTGGGGACGGGGAGGGGATTTCCATGAATTGGGCCACTGCCCACTTTTTAACCTCTAGGTTGGCCTCTGAACTGTCATGGTGTCTGTGGGCGTGTCATTTAGCATGCTAATATATTACAATAAGCGTATAAATGAGGCTCAAAGTCAATGGGAAGTTGAATCTTCCACCATCTTGGGCCTAGTTGGTTCTAACCAGTTTATGTCATATCCTCAATGGCTGTGGCATTCTTTTAATGGTTGTGTCCTGCCCCCTTCCTTCCTGTCTCAGTATAAGTCTTTTAAAATGTATTTAGTAATTCAATCAACCTGTGTTGTATTTTATACATATGCTGAGATATAGCAATCTATATTTTTTCTAAATTTACAGCAAATTTTCCTAACCCAGTTCAGGGACTACTTCATCTTTTTCCACTAATTAAAAAAACCATCTTTGCCATATATCATTCTGAGTTCTGCCTCCTAACTGCATGATCTTATAATCTTTAATATGTTAAAATCAGAGTTATACCACAATTGAGTGTATATGCTACTATGTTAGAATTGACAGAAAAGTTAAAATATAATTTAAAATTTAATTTCAAGATTCAATGTTTGTGGAACCCCTGAAGTACTTCTGAAACAGGAGGGAAGGGGGCGGGGCACAACCTTTCAAAGAATGACATAGTCGTAGGACATGACAAAAACTGGTTAGAACCAACTAGGTTCTGATGGCGGAAGATTGGACTTCCAGTGGACCTTGAGCCTCATTGTAATACATTAGCATCTAAATGACACACCCACCAGTGCCAAGACAGTTCAGAGACCAACTGTAAGAGGTTAAAAAGTGAGTGGTGGCCCAATTCCTGGAAATCCTCATCCCTCCCCCAAAATAGTTGGAATGATCTTCCCACTCATTAGCCTATGAAATTACCCAGCCCATAAAAACTAACCCACCCCATACTTTGGGGCCTCTCACCTTCTGAGATGGCCTACACTCCATCCGTGGAGTGTGTTTCTCTCTAAATAAATCCACTTCTTACCTATCGCTTTGTCTCTCACTGAATTCTTTCTGTGACAAGACATCAAGAACCTGAGCTTCATTAAGTCCTAAGACCAGGTGTGTGATCACAATTAAAAGCCCGTGGGTTCAAGTCCCAATCTGAGTTATATGGTTTCACTTCTGCAAAGCTCTTAAGGTATGATGGTTTAGAAAGATCTTGGCTATAATTGGATATTGAACTTTAACTTGTAGCCTACGAGGATTTCTCAAAGCGTTTTAGGAAAGCATATGAGAAGATCACATCTGTGTTTGAAATGATAATTTAAAAAGTGGTTACCTTTAGGGGAGAATAATACTTCATTTGGGAAGCAGCTGCAATAATCCAGGTGAGAGAAACTGAAATTGAAGTCCTGCACTAGGGCAGGATGAGTAAAATTGGGGAGGTGGGGTCAGATTCAAAGATATCCCATAAAGAAGGAGGCATAAGTAGTCTTTAACACCATAGAGTACAGGGTTTGAATCCTGTTTGATGTTTCCCAGTTTATGAAAATATAGAAAGTATCTGAGAAATATATACGTTTATAAGGTATAAACTTTTAACACCAGAGTAGTACAAACAGATACTGGTCCAGACATGACCTTTCATTTTGCAGTTCTGCAGCTCTCCTTAACTATTGACCAGAGGAGGCCACATGGCTAGGGAACAGCAGAGCTGAGATTTGAACACAGGCAGTCTAGCTACAGAGTCCACGTTCTTTACTACTCTGCTATCAATATTTGATTCTGAGTTGTGCGGACTCATCCTGTGAAAATCAAGAGGCAAATACAGTTTGGAATACTGTATAAAGGTGATATACAGGTGAGAGGAAAACCAAAAGAGATGATACGCTTCTATGCCAAGTTAAGAAGTGTGGACTTTGGATCTTAAAGGCAATGGGGAAAACCACTGAAATTTTTTAAGCAGAAGTGACATGATCAGACTTGAATGCATGCAAGATACCTCTGGTGTGTTTTGCTCTTTTGAGTTTCCTTTGCACTTTAACATAATTTTCACTTTCATTCCAGTAGTTGAGCCTTCTCCAACCATCGCATGCATTTAGTTGTTTACCATTTTTTCCTAAGAAAAAACTACACTTTAAGCAAAATTCATTTTTTATCCATTGAACAAATATTAGTACACATTAGTTAATTAAAAAACACTATTTCAAAGAATCTACAAAAATAAGAAGCTTACAAAAAAGGTAAACTAGGGAATAATGATTTGCATAAAACAATACTTGTATTTATAAATTTGTAAAATTTCAAATCTATGTCTTTCAAATCTACTAGAGGAAAATTGTCTGAATGGATTTGTTTTCCATATATTAAAGGATCATTGTATAAAATGAAGCACACACCCATATATATATATATATATATATATATATATAGTGTGTGTGTGTGGTACCTGGGCCTCTCACTGTTGTGGCCTCTCCCGTTGTGGAGCACAGGCTCCGGACGCGCAGGCTCAGCAGCCATGGCTCACGGGCCCAGCCACTCTGCGGCATGTGGGATCTTCCCGGACCGGGGCAGGAACCCGTGTCCCCTGCATCGGCAGGCGGACTGTCAACCACTGCCCTACCAGGGAAGCCCCATATATTTTTTTTAAGATTCAAATGACCTACTTAAAAACTACAATTACTAGCTAAACCAGTCAAACAACTGGTTTTGAAAACAAGTTTTAAAGCCCCTGATTATCAGTCTGAATACTCCAACTGTGATGGCAGAATGTCCTATCTTTCAGTAATTAGAAAGGATGTTACTGCATATTTTAGGAGAATTTAAATAAAAATCCCTCAAACAGAGAATAACAACTTACAGTCTAACCAACTCTGACACATTGTTTTCATTCATTTGATAGAAAGGGAGGGGAATATATATATATCACATAATATATCAATTACAGCATAAGCAAAAACTCTAAATTTCAGCATATCAGTTTTATAAAGCAGTTTAAGTTATGATGATTTAGCAGAACACAGGAAAGCAAGAAAATGTGTTCACGCTTACACCAAATTAAGGATGTTGACTTATGTTACTAATGTGTGCAACTTTAATTTTGTTTAACACTGTCTGCCAAAATAAACTTTAACCCCATAACTTAAAATATGTATGTACATAAGAGTTTATTGTGTACAGTTAATGCCACTGTTTTGGCTGCAATAAAATCGATCTTGAAATTTAAAAAATATGTTAAAATAATATATGCAATATAATATATATAATAACATAATACAAAATAAACTTTCCTATTGCCTGTCTAAAATCAGACTTTTTGTTTAAGGGCTTTGAATTCAATTCAATTCTCCCAAGTTTTTTTTTTTAAATCAATCAATCAATTAATTTTCTGCAACATCGGGTCTTAGTTGCAGTGTGCGGGTTCCAGAGCATGTGGGCTCTGTAGTTTGCAGCACACAGTCTCTCTGGTTGTGAGGTGCTGGCTCAGCAGTTGCGGCAGGTGGGCTTAGTTGCCCTGCGGTATGTGGGATCTTAGTTCCCCGAATCAGGGATCAAACCCGCGTCCTCTGCACTGTAAGATGGATTCTTAACCACTGGACCACCAGGGAAATTCCTCTCCCAAGTTTTAAGAATGTGGAAGTCAAACTCTACAATATTACTTGAGGAAAAGTTTCCAGAATATGATATATATCTGTCACAAACTGCCCCTAAAACAAAGGGGAGCTATTCTTACTAGTTCAGAAAAATTTGGATATTTTTGGGTTTTTTTACTTTTATTTTTAAATAGTTTTTATTGGAGTATAGTTAATTCACAATGTTGTGTTAGTTTCAGGTGTACAGCAAAGTGAATCAGTTGTACATATATTATACATATATCCATTCTTTTATAGAGTCTTTTCCCAAACAGGTCATTACAGAGTATCGAGTAGAGTTCCAGATGTTTTTAAAAAGTAGATTTTACAGAGATTAAAATTGAAATGGTTGTGGAACCAGAAGGAAAATCCGACAGAAAAACTTTTCTATAATTTGTTCAAGCTGAAGCTTCTCATATTTTATTTAAAAAGTACAAAATGGAGTCATAGAGTCACCAAAAAATAATAGTGTGTTTTGACCGTTGAGTAATGAGGCTGATTTTTTTCACGAGATTTAAGAGTCACATAGAGTACAAGACTAAAAATATGTGTCTTTTCCTCAGCCAGGAGCAACAGAGTGAGACCAGCCAAGAAGAGTGAGTCATATGACCACAGTTTGACACAGTTGCCAATGCTGTTTTCCATTTCATGTGTCCTCTGGAAGGGTGAAAGTGGAAAAGCAGACCCAGTTGTGAAGTTTAGCTTTTTCACATTCTGCCAGCTACCCTATGATGGCATTATATGTTGTATTAGGACTAGAAATGGGACTTTAGTTCTAATACCTAAATTTCCCCTCTATCCAAGTTCTTAAAATGTGTTGAAAATAGACAGCATTGTGAAGTTAATTTCTCCTTATGTCATTGGACAGTCTAACTTGGTATTTTGTTCTCTCAATGACTTTAATTAAAATTATACTAACACAACAATGTAAAGCAATTATACTCCAATAAAGATGTAAAAATATATATATATAGTATTCACAGGAAAAAAAGAAATTCGGAGTTAAAAAGAATACCATGAAAGGGCAGTGCTTTTATAGAAACAATTTAAACTGGACTGACTGTCCACCGTCTCAGTATACTTGCTAAGGAAGCTAAGGGCTCATTTAATTTTCGTGTTAGCTTTGCTTCAAAAACCAACAGCCACATTCCCAGGACATGGTCAACCCTTAATCAAATAAAATGTTTATTGATTTTCCACTTGGTCCTTCCACTCAGCTGCTAAGTACATAGACGGTTCTGAAGAAATCAGACTTTCATTGAATGTATGTGTCATATCAATGCACCACTGCCAACTTGAAGAAACTTAGAGTAACGCCTAAGATTTATTGAGTGTTTATAAATGGGGCCAGAAGCTTTCCATGAATTACCTCATGTAATCTTCAGGACAGTTCTGAGTATTATAAGCAACTTTAATTTGCAGATAAGGACACAGGCTTAGGAAAGTTATGAAACTTGTCTCAGGTCAGTCAAAGGGACACACAGCTGTATGTTTGCATCTGCTGAGTAATATCTGGGGTTTCTGGGACTCCAGTGCCAGAAAGATCCTGAAAAATGCAGACTTGGATGATAGGGATGGAAAAGAAGGTGTGCTAAATTCAGGTCCCAGAGGCTCAGTCCTAATCTTGCCTTCCTGACCAGGGACAATCTTGACCAGGCCTGTCTGATCACACTTCAAGGAATATGGCTCGTGGCAGGTTCTCAGAGCAAACTTAACTCTACACAAGCCAGGGACAGGTGTGGGGAGAGGGGACTGAGAAATGGAAGACGTGGGAACGCTGTCCAGACGGGGGAAAGAGAGGCGGTGGGCCTCCAGGCAGGTACCCCTTTGCAGCCCACACAGGCGCCAGACACTGACATGAAAAGGCAGCGAGCTCCGGGAGAGGCCCTCCTGCGCCGCCCGAACGCTAGGCCAAGGTTTATCCCCGACCTTGGTATATATAGACAGATACCCGCGATAGCTCAAAGCCGAGGAGCTGCGGCGGCAAAGGCGCGCAACACGACGGTCTGGAATACACCCGACGCGAGGAAGCATCCGAGCGCGGCCGGAACGGCACTTTACCCGCGATCCGCCCCGGCCGCCGGCCCCTCCCAGCATCTCTTCTCCGTCAGCCGGAGCCCGGCCCCGGAGGTCCCAGGACGTCACAGAAGCGCGTTCGAGCCTGCAGCCCGCCCCCTGCGCGCCTTCCTTTTCCTCCCGTTCGGTGACGCGGAGGCCCGGGCCGCGCCTGCTGACACACTCACACGCTTGCTTCGGCCCGGCCTGCGACTACCCCCCAGCCCAACCATGGCGGCACTCACACGCCTCTCCTCCCGCCTGCGGTTCTGCCCCTCCGCCCGCCGCCCCGGGGGCGCCTGGTCCAAGGTAAAAGTGCGGGTGAAGAGCAAGGCCGCGTGTCGAACGAGTGCGGACGAAACCCCGAGTGGTGCCAGCGTTTTCTCCTCTGCCCGTACCCACCCGCTCCAGTCCGGGAGCCGGCATCCAGGGCCCCGAGACGCGACGACGCCTTCCTTGCCTGGCCGCTCTGCTGCATGGCCTCCTTGGCTTGGTTCTGCACCTGCTTTCCCGATGGGGCGAAACGAGGCAAAGAAGCGCGCAGAGAGGCTGAGGGGCAGGAGGACGCCTGGCAGCGCCGCCGCGCCCTTCGGGGCTCCCTCGCGTCCTTCCCGGCACGCGTCTCCGCTTCCTTGGCAGCCTTCTGGGAAGGGGCTCTGGCGGCCTAAACGGGAAGAGGAGGGTTCGCTTGTTTAAAGGGGGCAAGGGGCGACGGCTGTAGCTGGTAGGTTTGCGCTCCGATTTGGGGATCTCGGGGCAGGGGCGCCTCTAGAGGCCCGGAACCCAGCGCTGGGCTAGCCAGGGGTCGGCTTGAGTTCACCGCCAAGGGAATGGGACGCTGCGCCCCACCTCCCGGATAGGGCTGCGCCGCACCTCTGCGGTGGGACGGGGAACCCGGACTGGAGCCCTTGCCTGGGCGTTTTTTACCTCCCCACGCGGAGGAGCCTGTAGAGGATAGGCGGTGGCTAGAGCGCGGGCTTTGGGCACCGGCGCCCCTTCTTCCAAGGCTCCTCCGGATTTCCGATTTCAAAGCCTTTTGCAAACCTTGTTCCGCCTTCACTGCAAACATGTTACGAGTGGTAGTATCTTGAGGCATTCGCGCCGCGATTGTTGGCTGATGTGTGGTCTTTTTTTGCCCCATGCTCTGTCCCCGCCTGTAAGCCCACGTCCCGGTGCGGTTCCTATTCCGAGTCCTCGGATAGGACCAGAGCTCTGAGTCTTGGAGGGTGGCTTACCTTGGCTACGTCCATCACCACGGGAGCCTTTTCCTTGGAAGAGACAAGGAAAAGTGATGTTTTTACTTAGCGTTTTGAATAATAGTTCCGAGCTTAAAAGCGTGCCTTGCACACTTGAGTACTCACAGGGAACTCCTGCCCCGTCCCATTGCTCTCCCTTCTTCCCCACGTCCACTCTCTGAGAGCGGTGAACGCAGAGGGGCCACCAAGCCCCGTAGGTAAGTGCTAGGATGATTTAGACCTGGACCGGTTTACTCATAAATGCTTCTTAGGAAGCATTTTGATAATTGCAGATAGCTTTGGATATGTAAAGCATTATTAAAAGGGAACTTGACCTTCAGTCAGATTGCTGTGGGCGCTGAAACTAATGCAAATCAGGACACAGCGATATCCTTGGGCCAAGGTCAATATCATTCCTTCTTTTGACAGTTACTTATTTACCTAAGTGTAACTTACTCATTTTCTTCAGTATATTGTTAAACTATTCCCGAAACCCAGCAAACCTCTTCTTAGATGGCCGAGCTACAAATTACGGGGTTTTCTGTATCTCATCTCTCCTTTCAGGTTTATCATAGGTCCAACTCCAGCTTCCCTGTGTTCCTTCGGTGCTTGGCACTTAGGGCTCTTACTGCTTATTTAGCCCTTAAATCCTTACCTCCTGCTTGCGTTAACTGTGACACTTGTGTACTTGTTTAACTTTTTGAATGTGTGTACATTGTCTTCATAACCAGATGAAATTTGCAGAGACCATATTGTATGCCGTATTCTCTGTCTCTCTCAACATTATACCCTGCATAGAATAGACATTCAACACGTTTCATAGGTGGATGAGAGAACGCTGTGGGAAACTTATGTGGTAACCTTGAGAATTTTTCTGCTAAACATACCCAACAGGTAAAATGAGATAGGTTTTTTTCTTTTTTATTTATGATAAACATGTCTTTCAAACTTGAGTTTGCATCAGAATTACCTGGAGGCTTTATTAAATAGATTGCTGTGTTCATCCCCAGAATTTCTGATTTAGTAAGTCCTGGCTGGAGCCCCGTACTCTGCATTAGTAAGTTCCCAGTTGATAATGCTTCAGGTCTGAGGACTGCACTTTCAGAGCCATTGCCATTGACTTCGACTAAAATAGACTGTTGACTTAAAAAATATATATATATGCACAATGTGAGAGTTGCGAGTTAAGTTTTATTTTGGGCAAAATGAGGACTGCAGCCCAGGAGACAGCATTTCAGATAACTCTGAAACTGCTCGGAGGAGTCCAGGGGAGGGGCCAGGATATTTAGAAGTTTTGCTACAAAGAGCAGGTAATTGGGAACGTCAAAAGATTGTTGTTAAATAAAGAAAACCAGATATCTCAAGTTAAGGAATTTAGCCCTTTTTTTCTCTGTATGGGAAGATGCAAGAGTCTGGGCCCACTGAAATCACTCCTTTGATATGCACCTATCTGGGGCCTGTATTTTTACATCCTGAGTTTCCTCAGGGCTCCCTGCAGGGAGTGGCGGCAATCTGATGGCTGCTAGATGGTAGGTATTCTTTTCAGCCCTGAGTTTTTTCAGGGCTCATCAGCTCACATTGGAGGGCTTGCAATCGCTGGTGACGGTGACATTCTTTGTTTACTAATATGGCAGGAAATATTCAATTTCTCAACCTACTTATTCAGACTATCAAACTTTTAATTTCTAAGATTAAAAATATGTTTTTGTGTGTATGTGTGTGTTAAGACAGAATCAAATAACTCCTTGCTACTTGAGGGTAGGGAAGAGGAGAAAGCTGTAACTCAAGCCCTTTCCTTTCTATCCCCGCCTCTACTTACTTCCCCCGTGTTTGGGCAGTATGCCAGTGTATACCAAGCTCCTCATCTGACCTTGACCAAGGTTGAAATTTAAAAGGACGAAGGTCATTTGGGCAACCTATACCTTTGCAGGTCTCATTTGACTTTCAGTATAGTTCTCTTAAATTTTCTTTTGTATTAATTGACACTTTTTATGAAAGGAGTTTTTGGAGGAAGAAAAGAATGACAGAGCTCGTTTTTGCTGCTAAAAGGACCCCCTCGGGTTCTCTGTCTGGGAGACTGATGGGCCGTGGATGTGAGTTTACAACCTCATGGATGTGAGTTTACAACCTCGTTGGGCTGGTTAAGGGACAGCATCTCAGGAGTCAGGTGTCATTCTCTCTACTCCCTCTCTTTTTAGGTTGACTATATAATGAGAATAAAGGAGAGAGGATGTTGAGTATGAGTGATTGATTACAACACAATCGACTTTATCATTTTTTCCTGTCCATATTGTAGACGAAGTGTAAAGAGGGAAACAGTTTAAAACTGACGGTGAATGCTCGCTAGATAGCCTGATTTGCAACAAATAGTACACTGGGGTAAGACTAACCATGCCTCTCTTGCAGATAACAGTTTGCTACTTTTCTCCAGCATCCATAAACTTCAGGCCCCTTAGGGGAATGAGTTTTTTGGTGTGCTGTTCTTTACTTGTCCTTTCAGGAGGCATTCTTTGACACCCAAGATTGGATCAGGGTCCAAATATGTAGTATTTGTAGTATTGAGAGCAACAGTTGTGTCTTAATCCTTGCTATCGACAGATTGAAATAAATAGTGCAGAACTTGGCACATAAATTTTGTCACAGTAAATATTTGTTGGTTGTGTTGCTATCAGAAATTGCTGCTTGATGACACCGATATTGTGAATTTGAGTCCCAGCGTACAGGTTATCTACTTTCTTTCACTCTTCCGAGGGGCCGCAAATGACACAGAGTTTTCCTTATATAATAAAAGATACAGATCATAAGGGGATTCTGGTGATAATCTGTGGATAGAGTATGTCCATCCTACTCCTAAGATGAACTACTTACAGCCCAACTCTTTCAAAGATGAGCTAGTGAAATTGTATAGATAAAACTTGAATACATCGCTATACATGGAAAGCGAACGCATGTTTCCAAATGTTTATTCACTTAAAAATGTTTTTTAATGTTTTAGGAATGTGTTTGCTACTTTTCAACCAGCACACGTCGCCATACCAAATTTTATATGGATCCAGTGGAAGCGGTAAAAGACGTCCCTGATGGTGCAACAGTACTGGTTGGTGGTGAGTAATAGTATTGTTTTTCTTTTTATGGTAACAGCCTTATGTTTTTAGCAAAGCAGGGAAATTACAATGGCAAAGTATGTAGATTAGAAATGCCAATTATTTTCCTGCTTAGTTAATAAATGCCAAATATTGGAAATACCAATTATTTTATTACTTATTTATTCATTATCTTATTTTTATTTATTAATTACATATTATCTATTTTTTATTAGTGCCCCCTTCCTGAAAGCTCAGCAAGGTTTAGCACTTTATGTTTTACCTTTTCTTTCCTTTTGTGTTTCTTTTTCTATTATTTTGAAAAGCTGACGCCTTAAATGGTGGCATCTTATTAGTAGTTTTGAAAAATCCGTAGATTCTTGGGAATTCATTGATCTCATCAGCCCACAGCTAGTCACTCTTTTTGTGTCTCCTCATTTTATGAGTTTGAGAGCACATATGCCTCTATCTGTTAGTGAGTCTCCCAAGGTCTTTGCTTCTCTTTGTTTAGAATATCTTTTAGCACCACTGTCTCACACTCATAATTGCTTTACAATGGTGTGTTAGTTTCTGCTTTATAACAAAGTGAATCAGTTATACATATACATATGTTCCCATATCTCTTGCCTCTTGTGTCTCCCTCCCTCCCACCCTCCCTATCCCACCCCTCTAGGTGGTCACAAACCACCTAGCTGATCTCCCTGTGTTATGCGGCTGCTTCCCACTAGCTTTCTGTTTTACATTTGGTAGTGTATATATTTCCATGCCACTCTCTCACTTTGTCACAGCTTACACTTCCCCCTACCCATATCCTCAAGTCCATTCTCTAGTAGGTCTGTGTCTTTATTCCTGTCTTACCCCTAGGTTCTTCATGACATTTTTTTTCTTAAATTCCATATATATGTGTTAGCATACGGTATCTGTCTTTCTCTTTCTGACTTACTTCACTCTGTATGACAGACTCTAGGTCCATCCACCTCACTACAAATAACTCAATTTCGTTTCTTTTTATGGCTGAGTAATATTCCATTGTATATATGTGGTACAGCTTCTTTATCCATTCATCCAATGATGGACACTTAGGTTGTTTCCATCTCCTGGCTATTGTAAATAGAGCTGCAATGAACATTTTGGTACATGACTCTTTTTGAATTATGGCTTTCTCAGGGTATATGCCCAGTAGTGGGATTGCTGGGTCATATGGTAGTTCTATTTGTAGTTTTTTAAGGAACCTCCATACTGTTCTCCATAGTGGCTGTACCAATTCACATTCCCACCAGCAGTGCAAGAGTGTTCCCTTTTCTCCACACCCTCTCCAGCATTTATTGTTTCTAGATTTTTTGATGATGGCCATTCTGACTGGTGTGAGATGATATCTCATTGTAGTTTTGATTTGCATTTCTCTAATGATTAATGATGTTGAGCATTCTTTCATGTGTTTGTTGCCAGTCTGTATATCTTCTTTGGAGAAATGTCTATTTAGGTCTTCTGCCCATTTTGTTTTTTTGTTACTGAGCTGCATGAGCTGCTTGTAAATTTTGGAAATTAATCCTTTGTCAGTTGCTTCATTTGCAAATATTTTCTCCCATTCTGAGGGTTGTCTTTTGGTCTTGTTTATGGTTCCCTTTGCTGTGCAAAAGCTTTGAAGTTTCATTAGGTCCCATTTGTTTATTTTTGTTTTTATTTCCATTTCTCTAGGAGGTGGGTCAAAAAGGATCTTGCTGTGATTTATGTCATAGAGTGTTCTGCCTATGTTTTCCTCTAAGAGTTTGATAGTTTCTGGCCTTACATTTAGGTCTTTAATCCATTTCGAGCTTATTTTTGTGTATGGTATTAGGGAGTGATCTAATCTCATACTTTTATATGTACCTGTCCAGTTTTCCCAACACCACTTACTGAAGAGGCTGTCCTTTCTCCACTGTACATTCCTGCCTCCTTTATCAAAGATAAGGTGACCATATGTGCGTGGGTGTATCTCTGGGCTTTCTCTCCTGTTCCATTGATCTGTCTTTCTGTTTTTGTGCCAGTACCATACTGTCTTGATTACTGTAGCTTTGTAGTATAGTCTGAAGTCAGGGAGCATGATTGCTCCAGCTCCGTTTTTCTTTCTCAAGATTGCTTTGGCTATTTGGAGTCTTTTGTGTTTCCATACGAATTGTGAAATTTTTTGTTGTAGTTCTGTGAAAAATGCCAGTGGTAGTTTGGTAGGGATTGCATTGAATCTGTAGATTGCTTTGGGTAGTAGAGACATTTTCACAATGTTGATTCTTCCAATCCAAGAACATGGTATATCTCGCCATCTATTTGTATCATCTTTAATTTCTTTCATCAGTGTCTTATAATTTTCTGCATACAGGTCTTTTGTCTCCGTAGGTGGGTTTATTCCTAGATTTTTTTTTTTTTTTTTTTTGTGGTACACGGGCCTCTCACCGTCGCGGCCCCTCCCATTGCAGAGCACAGGCTCCAGACGCACAGGGCCAACGGCCATGGCTCACGGGCCCAGCTGTTCCCTGGCATGCAGGATCCTCCCGGACAGGGGCACGAACCCGTGTCCCCTGCATCAGCAGGTGAACTCCCAACCACTGCGCCACCAGGGAAGCCCCTATTCCTAGATATTTTATTCTTTTTGTTGCAAGGGTAAATGGGAGTGTTTTCTTCATTTCACTTTCAGATTTTTCATCATTAGTGTATAGGAATGACAGAGATTTCTGTGCATTAATTTTGTATCCTGCTACTTTACCAAATTCACTGATTAGCTCTAGTAGTTTTCTGGTAGCATCTTTAGGATTCTCTATGTATAGTATCATGTCATCTGCAAACAGTGACAGCTTTACTTCTTCTTTTCCGATTTGGATTCCTTTTATTTCCTTTTCTTCTCTGATTGCTGTGGCTAAAACTTCCAAAACTGTGTTGAATAAGAGAGGTGAGAGTGGGCAACCTTGTCTTGTTCCTGATCTTAGTGGAAATGCTTTCAGTTTTTCACCATTGAGGATGATGTTGGCTGTAGGTTTGTCATATATGGCCTTTATTATGTTGAGGAAAGTTCCCTCTATGCCTACTTTCTGCAGGGTTTTTATCATAAATGGGTGTTAAATTTTGTCAAAAGTTTTCTCTGCATCTATTGAGATGACCATATGGTTTTTCTCCTTCAATTTGTTAATATAGTGTATCACGTTGATTGGTTTGCGTATATTGAAGAATCCTTGCATTCCTGGAATAAACCCCACTTGATCATGGTGTATGATCCTTTTAATGTGCTGTTGGATTCTGTTTGCTAGTATTTTGTTGAGGATTTTTGCATCTATGTTCATCCGTGATATTGGCCTGTAGTTTTCTTTCTTTGTGACGTCCTTGTCTGGTTTTGGTATCAGGGTGATGGTGGCCTCGTAGAATGAGTTTGGGAGTGTTCCTCCCTCTGCTATATTTTGGAAGAGTTTGAGAAGGATAGGTGTTAGCTCTTCTCTAAATGTTTGGTAGAATTCGCCTGTGAAGCCATCTGATCCTGGGCTTTTGTCTGTTGGAAGATTTTTACTCATAGTTTCAATTTCAGTGCTTGTGATTGGTCTGTTCATATTTTCTATTTCTTCCTGATTCAGTCTCGGAAGGTTATCCATTTCTAAGTATTTGTCCATTTCTTCCAGGTTGTCCATTTTATTGGCATAGAGTTGCTTGTAGTAATCTCTTATGATCCTTTGTATTTCTGCAGTGTCAATTGTTACTTCTCCTTTTTCATTTCAAATTCTATTGATTTGAGTCTTCTCCATTTTTTTCTAGATGAGTCTGGCTAATGGTTTATCAATTTTATTTATCTTTTCAAAGAACCAGCTTTTAGTTTTACTGATCTTTGCTATCGCTTCCTTCATTTCTTTTTCATTTATTTCTGATCTGATTTTTATTGTTTCTTTCCTTCTGCTAACTTTGGGGTTTATTTGTTCTTCTTTCTCTAATTGCTTTATGTGCAAGGTTAGGTTGTTTATTCAAGATGTTTGCTGTTTCTTAAGGTAGGATTGTATTGCTATAAACTTCCCTCTTAGAACTGCTTTTGCTGCATCCCATAGGTTGTGGGTCGTCGTGCGTTCATTGTCATTTGTTTCTTGGTTTTTTTTAATTTCCTTTTTGATTTCATCAGTGATCACTTTGTTATTAAGTAGTGTATTGTTTAGCCTCCATGTGTTTGTATTTTTTACAGATCTTTTCCTGTAATTGATATCTAGTCTCATAGCGTTGTGGTCAGAAAAGATACTTGATACAGTTTCAATTTTCTTAAATTTACCAAGGCTTGATTTGTGACCCAAGATATGATCTATCCTGGAGAATGTTCCATGAGCACTTGAGAAAAATGTGTATTCTGTTGTTTTTGGATGGAATGTCCTATATATATCAAGTAAGTCCATCTTGTTTAATGTATCATTTAAAGCTTATGTTTCCTTATTTATTTTCATTTTGGATGATCTGTCCATTGGTGAAAGTGGGGTGTTAAAGTCCCCTACTATGATTGTGTTACTGTCGATTTCCCCTTTTATGGCTGTTAGTATTTGCCTTATGTATTGAAGTGCTCCTATGTTGGGTGCATAAATATTTACAATTCTTATATCTTCTTGGATCGATCCCTTGATCATTATGTAGTGTCTTTCTTTGTCTCTTCTAATAGTCTTTATTTTAAAGTCTGTTTTGTCTGATATGAGATTTGCTACTCCAGCTTTCTTTTGGTTTCCATTTGCATGGAATATCTTTTTTCCATCCCCTCACTTACAGTCTGTACGTGTCCCTAGGTCTGAAGTGGGTCTCCTGTAGACAACATCTATACGGGTCTTGGTTTTGTATCCGTTCAGCCAGTCTGTGTCTTTTGGTGGCAGCATTTAATCCATTTACGTTTAAGGTAATTATTGATATGTATGTTCCTATTCCCATTTTCTTAATTATTTTGGGTTTGTTTCCTTGTCTTGTGTTTCTTATGTAGAGAAGGTCCTTTAGCATTTGTTGTAAAGCTAGTTTGGTGGTGCTGAACTCTCTCAGCTTTTGCTTTTCTGTAAAGGTTTAATTTCTCCATCAAATCTGAATGAGATCCTTGCTGGTTAGAGTAATCTTGGTTGTAGGTTTTTCTCCTTCATCACTTTAAATATGTCCTGCCAGTCCCTTCTGGCTTGCAGAGTTTCTGCTGAAACATCAGCAGTTAACCTTATGGGGATTCCCTTGTGTGTTATTTGTTGTTTTTCCCTTGCTGCTTTTAATATGTTTTCTTTGTATTTAATTTTTGACAGTTTGATTAATATGTGTCTTGGCATGTTTCTCCTTGGATTTAACCTGTATGGGACTCTCTGTGCTTCCTGGACTTGATTAACTATTTCCTTTCCCATATTAGGGAAGTTTTCAACTATAATCTCTTCAAATATTTTCTCAGTCCCTTTCTTTTTCTCTTCTTCTTCTGGAACCCCTATAATTCGAATGTTGGTGCATTCATTGTTGTCCCAGCGGTCTCTGAGACTGTCCTCAGATCTTTTCATTCTTTTTTCTTTATTCTGCTCTGCAGTAGTTATTTCCACTATTTTATCTTCCAGGTCACTTATCCGTTCTTCTGCCTCAGTTATTCTGCTACTGATCCCTTCCAGAGTATTTTGAATTTCATTTATTGTGTTGTTCATCATTGCTTGTTTCATCTTTAGTTCTTCTATGTCCTTGTTAAAAGTTTCTTGCATTTTGTCTATTCTCTTTCTAAGATTTTGGATCATCTTTACAATCATTATTCTGAATTCTTTTTCAGGTAGACTGCCTATTTCCTCTTCATTTGTTAGGTCTGATGGGTTTTTATCTCGCTCCTTCATCTGCTGTGTGTTTTTCTGTCTTCTCATTTTGCTTATCTTACTGTGTTTGGGGTCTCCTTTTTGCAGGCTGCAGGTTCGTAGTTCCCGTTGTTTTTGGTGTCTGTCCCCAGTGGCTAAGGTTGGTTCAGTGGGTTGTGTAGGCTTCCTGGTGGAGGGGACTAGTGCCTGTGTTCTTGTGGATGAGGCTGGATCTTGTCTTTCTGGTGGGCAGGTCCATGTCTGGTGGTGTGTTTTGGGGTGTCTGTGGACTTATTATGATTTTAGGCAGCCTCTCTGCTAATGTGTGGGGTTGTGTTCCTGTCTTGCTAGTTTTTTGTTATAGGGTGTCCAGCACTGTAGCTTGCTGGTCGTTGAGTGAAGCTGGGTGGTGGTGTTGAGATGGAGATCTCTGGGATTTTCACCATTTGATATTATGTGGAGCTGGGAGGTGTCTTGTGGACCAGTGTCCTGAAGTTGGCTCTCCCACCTCAGAGGCACAGCACTGACTCCTGGCTGCAGCACCAAGAGCCTTTCATCCACATGGCTCAGAATAAAAGGGAGAAAAATTAGAAAGAATGAAAGAGGATAAAAGAAAATAAAGTAAGGTAAAATAAAATAAGGTTATTAAAATAAAAATGTATTAGGAAAAAAAAATTTTTTTAAGTAAAAAAAAAAAAAAACCAAAGACAAACGGACGTATAGAACCCTAGGACAAATGGTGAAAGCAAAGTTATACAGACAAAATCTCCCAGAGAAGCAGACACTCACAAAAAGAGGAAAAGGGGAAAAAATAATAAATCTTGCTCTCAAAGTCCACCTCTGCAATTTGGGATGATTCGTTGTCTATTCATGTATTCCACAGATGCAGGGTACATCAAGTTGATTGTGGAGCTTTAATCCACTGCTCCTGAGGCTGCTGGGAGAGATTTCCCTTTCTCTTCTTTGTTTGCAAAGCTCCTGCGGTTCAGCTTTGGATTTGGCCCCGCCTCTGCCTGTAGGTCAGGAGGGCTTCTGTTCTTCGCTCAGACAGGATGGGGTTAAAGGAACTGCTGACTCGGGGGCTCTGGCTTACACAGGCCCAGGAGAGAGAGGGGCACGGAGTGCGGGGCAAGCCTGCAGCAGCAGAGGCCGGCGTGACGTTGCACCAGCCTGAGGCGCGCCGTGCATTCTCGCGGGGAAGTTGTCCCTGGATATCGGGACCCTGACAGTGGTGGGCTGCACAGGCTACCCGAAAGGGATGTGTGGAGAGTGACCTGTGCTCGCTCACCTGCTTCTTGGTGGCGGCAGCAGCAGCCTTAGCGTCTCATGCTCGTCTCTGGGGTCCGCGCTGTTAGCCGCGGCTCGCGCCCGTCTCTGGAGCTCCTTTAAGCAGCGCTCTTAATCCCCTCTCCTCGAGCACCAGGAAACAAAGAGGGAAGAAAAAGTCTCTTGCCTCTTTGTCAGGCCCAGACTTTTTCCCGGACTCCCTCCCGTCTAGCCATGGTGCACTAACCCCTTCAAGCTGTGTTCATGCTGATCCTACCGAAGCCCGAGCCTCAGCTCCCAGACCCGCCCGCCCCGGTGGTGTGCAGACAAGCCTCTCAGGCTGGTGAGTGCTGGTCGGCACCCATCCTCTGTGCAGGAATCTCCCTGCTTTTCCCTCCGCAACCCTGTGGCTGTGCTCTCCTCCGCGGCCCTGAAGCTCCCCTCCTCCGCCACCTGCAGTCTCCACCCGCAAAGGGGCTTCTAGTGTGTGGAAACCTTTCCTCCTTCACTGCTCCCTCCCACTGGTGCAGGGCCCGTCCCTATTCTTTGTTTCTGTTTTTTCTTTTTTCTTTTGCCCTACCCAGGTACATGGGGAGTTTCTTGCCTTTTGGGAGGTCTGAGGTCTTCTGCTAGCGTTCAGTAGGTGTTCTGTAGCAGTTGTTCCACGTGTAGAAGTATTTCTGATGTATCTGTGGGGCGGAAGGTGATCCCCGCATCTTACTCTTCCGCCATCTTCCCCCTCTCTCTATCCTGATTCTTATATTGTACATTTCTTTGGATTTCTTGGCCTTGGTCACAAAAATCAAGGCTTATTTTTAAGCCTGCTCTTCATTCATTCATTCATTAAACTCAGCAGTCATTGGACTTTAGACCCAATACCATTTGAGGAATTGTGGAAGATGTAAGGAAATGAGTCATTGGCTTAGGCTTCTAGATCTGCAAAATCAACTCAGGCATATAAAAGAAACATGCTTGAAAAAGTGACTGTACAAAGGTTCAATTTTAAAGTGGGAAAATAATAGATATGTAGTTAAGTACAAGAAGAACAACGTGTAGCCGTATTAGTACGTTGCACTTGGCCTTATACTTATGAATCAAGACTTGACAGTGATGTCTGGTACTATATAACGATGTAAAACATTTGGATACAGCTGTATGACTATTTATTTTATTTTTTCTGAGGTTAATTTGTGCTTTTATTTGTCAGTAGACTTAACCAACGTGGCCTGCCAACTTTTTTGATCTAAAAGACACATTTTACATCACAATCCAACAAACACACACACATATAAAACATGTGTACATATATAAGTGAAACAGAAGTTTTGCCAAAAATGTCTATCCTGAGTGTTAATTCTTTTTTTTTTTTGAGACTTTTTTTTAAGCAGTTTTAGGTTTACAACAAAATGGACAGGAAGGTACAGAAATTCCCCATGACCCGCCTCCCCACACATGCATAGCTATTATCAAGAGTGGTAGCTTTTTTTTTTTCTTAAGCCAGGGATGAACTGCCTTGGCACATCATAATCAACAAGTTCACAGTTCATCTTAAGTTTCACTTTAACGAAGTGAATAGTGTTGCATGTTCTATGGGTTTGGACAAAAGTATAATGACATATATCCATCATTATAATGTCATACAAAGTATGTCACTGCTCATAAAAACTTATGTACTCTGTGTATTCATCTCCCCCCTCCCCTCAAATTCCTGGCCACCAGGAATTTGATCTTTTTATTGTGTATTTATTAAGTTGCTGAGATATGCCTGTGCATTTTGCTTAGTAGGTCTAATAATGTGTTGGTATATTTTCTTTTTTATTAAAAAGAATGACACATACATTCCCTAAAAGAACATTACCCTCTACACAAATTGTTTATCTTTTTGGCTCATTATAGGTTTTGGGTTATGTGGAATTCCAGAGAATCTTATAGGAGCTTTGCTAAAGACTGGAGTAAAAGGACTAACTGCAGTCAGCAACAATGCAGGGTAAGCGTGCATTTTTAAAACAATTGGCTTGAAAGAAATGACAGTCCTCTATGATACTGAAATGAAGTCTATCAGTGAAATGAAATATTTCCCTATTGACAAGAGCAGTATGCTCGAGGATCAAAAGGTAATGTTAATTGGGACTTCCGCCACAGTCCAGTGGTTAAGACTCCGCGCTTCCACTGCAGGGGGCATGGGTTTGATCAGGGAAACCAAGATCCTGCAATGAAAAAAAAAAGTATGTTCAAATTGAGTCCTTCATTTTAAAATTTAAAGAGGTTCCTTTATGTTGTATGTTATTGTAGATCTTTATTTATAAAGGAAGATGGACATCCATTTGAAATCTGTTTCAAGTCTTCTTTTGGTTATGCCCTTACCCTAGATTATACATAAAGAATACCATCAATCATTACAAATGTTGCTGGTCTTGGTAAAAGGAGGAGGGTATGCAGCTGGCACTTAAGCCAGTAGGCTCACATATCAAAATGGTCAAAAATGAGCCATAACATTTTAATGATGAATGGCCTGCATATTAAGATATATTTAGTTATCAAGGAAAAAGCTATTTTTGTGCAAAATGGTAAATTGTCAGCTCTCTTTTAATAATGAAAGACTTTAAAGATCTTAAAAATTAAAGAAATTAACCGAATTGGCAGTTAGTTTAGTCTGTTATCATAAATGCAATTTAGAAGAAATAGCACAGATTATTTAGGAAACAAAACTGATCTACATTTGTGCTCATTTTTTCCTTTGCTGAGTTTATTTATGCTATTATTTTCATTTGGAAGGCTCTCCACTTCTCTGCCTATCCACATCTTTCCCATCTTACAGAAGAAGCCCTATCTAATTATAGAACTGCTCTAGCCTTCATTGATCTTTCCCCTTCTGAATTCCTTTGGAGATGGTTAGCCTTTCTTTGTGTACTGAATTGTATTTATTATCTCTGATGTATATTACAGCCCAATCCTGTTACTTGGAGTAGTTTTCTTTTTTCTTTTTATTTATTTTTTGGCTGCTTCACGCGGCATGCGGGATCTTAGTTCCCCCACCAGGGATCAAACCTGCGCCCCCTGCAGTGGAATCATAGAGCCTTAACCACTGGACCGCCAGGGAAGTCCATAGAGTAGTTTTCTATTTCCTGCTATGCTTAGCCTATAGTCTCAGAATCACCGAGAGTTGGAGCTGGACGGGATTGTAGAGATCATCTGTTCCAGTTCCCTCATTTAACAGGGGAAACTCATCTGTAATCCGGGAAGTAACTTGTTCATGATCACTTGATATTTCTTAATCACATCCTGTGCCCTTTGAGCTGACTTTATATTTATTAAAAATACTTTTGATTATCAGTACTTGGTTGGGTTTTCCTGTTAGCTCAGTGCTTACAAGGAGTGGTGTAGATCAATGTAAACTTTTGATGCAGAGTAGGTACCGATAACCTACTTCGCTGAACTCAAAGAAGGCACTTTGCACACCCTCATTGGAAGTTGATTCTCATAATTAGAGGAGTTTAAATCCTTGAGGTCTATAGGGATGAGGGCTTTGTTTTGATCCTTAGAGTCAGATAAATGAGGACAACTTAGCATCACTTTATTGGAGGACCAACGACATGGTTTGAGTTGTTGGGTAAAATGTAGAGAACATGGAATTAGAAGTAATGGTCATCACCAATACGTGGAATCGAAAAGAATGATACAAATGAACTTATTTACAAAACGGAAATAGACTCACAGACATAGAAAACAAACTTATAGTTACCAAAGGGGAAAGGGGGCAGGGGAGGGATAAATTAGGAGTTTGGGATTAACAGATATATACTACTATATGTAAAGTAGATAAACAAGGACCTACTGTATAGCACAGGGAACTATATTCAATATCTTGTAACAACCTATAATGGAAAAGAATCTGAAAAAGAATGTATATGAATATATAACCAAATCACTTTGCTGTACACCTGAAACTAATACCTTGTAAATCAACTATACTTCAATTAAAAAAAAAAAGAAGTAATGGCTATTTTCTCCTAAGACTCCATCTATATAAGTTCTGCCTGAATTGGAAGTCTTTCCAAAGCTCAGGATTCCTGATTGTCTACTTTTGTTTTATTTGCTTTTAATGATCACTAAGACCTGTTGGCCTGAGGTACCACTTACTTTGCTATGGAGTATTAACTGTCAGTCTTGATATGACAAACCCTACCTTAGGATCATTCAGATGAATTAATACTTTGATATGGATTGATTAGGAAGGCAGGAAAATTGCAGATGTTCCTTTGATCTTTGGAAGACTTTGACATGTGAATTACAAGCGTGTATAAACCAAAAGTTTCACGATATGCTATGTATCAACCAATTAAATCACAGAGCCCAGGGAAGAATAGGTGTGCTATATTAGTTATTTTCATTTCCTTGTGACAAGGTAATTTTGGATTACAGTTCTTGAAGGTGGGGATTTAGACAACTCGAAGGGCAGCCCCACTTCCATGTAGAAGACTAATAAATACTAACAGGTAATATGTGCAGCACTCCTCCCATATCCATGATTTTGCTTTATGTGGTTTCAGTTATCTATGGTCAACCTTGGTCTGAAAATATTAAATGGAAAATTCCAGAAATAAACAATTCATAAGTTTTAAGTTACAGGCTATTCTGAGTACTGTGATGAAGTCTTGGGCCCTCCTGCTCTGTCTTGCCCTGGATGTGAATCATACCTTTGTCCAGTGTACCCCTCCAGTTGGTCACTTAGTAGCCACCCTGGTTATCAGATCCATGGTCATCAGATCCACTGTTGCTGTATCCCCGGTTATCAGATCCATGATCTGTATCGCAGTGCTTGTGTCCAAGGAACCCTTATTTTACTTAATAATGGCCCCCAAGTGCAAGATTATTATTAACAGTGGAGAGCTGTTTCCTCCAGCCCTGGGCCTGATGGGATGAGGGGAGGGGGCTGTTTGGACCCAGAAGAAAGCCTTATGGAGAGGGCTATCCAGTGTGCTGCAGCCTGCCAGGGAGAGAGCCAAGGGAATAGATGTCCTGCTGCCATTCTCCCCCCAACCCCCCCCAACCCCCCTGGTGGTGCCTTACACTGGCTGAACCCAGTCAGCAATGGATGGGCCCAATCAGAAGCCAGAGGGCAGGGCACCCCATGATTCAGTCTACACGGGGCAGCTGCCCCAGGCTAGAGGTTGGAGAATGGATACAGAGGGACACATAGCAAATATCTAGCATGAAGACTTGATGATTTTCATTTTTATTACAAAGGAGCCAGTGAGGAGGGGGAAAGTGAAATCAAGCAATAAATTCATTTGACAAATGGTCAACAGATGTTTATGTAGAACCCTATCTGGAGGAAAAGTTTCCAAGAGAGATGGAAAGGCCAGTTCAAGGCCCCTAGACAAGATGTCTGGTGTGTTTGAGGAACTGTAAGGAGGCCAGAAGAGGTAGAGAAGAGAGCAAAAAGGAAAATGGGAGGAGTGAGGTCAGAGGTGTGAAAGGGCATTCCATCCCATCCCAGGGGGTCTTGCAGTCCACTCTAGAGACATTTGCTTTTACTCTAAATAAATGGGTACCAAGGCAGGGTTTTGAGCAGAGCAGTGACATGATCTGACATATTTTATTTTATACTTGTGTTTTTGGCTGTCATTTTATGAGTAGATCGTAGCAGGCAGGATTAGAAACAAGAAAGGTTACTGCAGTATCCGGGAAAGAGATGGGCCGGTCCCAGAGAGGGAGTGAGAAATGCTCAGATTCTGGATAGATTCTGAAGGTAGAGTCAGGATTTTCCAATAAAGTTGCTGTGGAATGTGTGTGTCAGAGATCACACCATGAGTTTTGTTCTGAAGTAGTGAGGATGGGGCTGCCATCAGATGAGATGAAGAAGGCTGCAGATGGAGCTGAATTGAGGGGAACAAAATTGTTTACCTGAAGAACTGAACGCCTAGCTAGATAGTAATTAGCAGTAGGTAAAAAACAAACAAAAAACGTAAAGCGTTTTGTGTAATGTTTTGCAAGACCGACTTTTTAGTGATTTGTAGCCCTCTAGTGGACAAGTGTGTTATCAATCTTCAGGGAATTTTCACATCTCAAAAATGCACTCTTGAAAATACTTGTTATTTAGGCTTTAGTTTTCTTTTGAACCAAGTAAGAATAAATCATGCAGGTATTTCTTTTACACTCATGGTGGGTGGGAAATGTTATTAGATTCAATATTGGAAGCTAGGACTATAAAACAAGTCTATCAGGAGGTTGACAGTTACCTGTTACCTGAACTACTTTAAGGTATTCAGTGTGTCAGGACAGTTGGGGGGAGGTTAGAGGCTTGGAAATGCATTCTGAGAATTAGGAAAGAGTTAGTTGAGCAGGAATGGCCACTTGTGGGCATGAGAATGAGGAGGGAGAGCGAAGTCGAAGTTGGGAGAAAAGGAGGTTGTCAGGAGACATGTGAGTGGTTTGTCATATAAAATTTCAAGTTTTTGAATGTAAGTGAGATTAATATTCTATCAGATGTCCCTTTGATTGTAAGCTGCTTGCATTTTCCTTCTAGGGTTGACAACTTTGGTTTGGGCCTTTTACTTCGATCCAAGCAGATAAAACGCATGGTCTCTTCGTATGTGGGTGAAAATGCAGAATTTGAACGACAGTATTTATCTGGTGAATTAGAAGTAGAGCTGACACCTCAGGTAAAAAAAATTTTTTTTTTTTTTACAATACTAATTTATTTTAAAATATACCTTTTTCCTCCTAGAAATTTCATTGTGTAAGAGAGGTAAGGTAGAATGATCTTTTGCCAAACCAAGGAATTGTGTTTATAGGTCATACCTCTTGCTTGCTAGAGAACTATTTTGTTGCTGTGCACTGAAAAAGAAGGTGAAAATATCTAGGCTTCAGGATAAAATTTTAAGTTTGGCACTATAATGTATATTTCATTGGAGCATGCAAAAGAAATTGCTGGGATGTTTGATGATTGTCCTAAAAGTCAATTCCTATGAATCACAGAATTAGAAATTTGTGGGGAATCTGGTCTTGCTGAGACATAGGACAGTAAAGGCCATGGAGGGACTACATCACAGACTAAGTGCTGGGATCAGAGCCCAGGTGTCTAGAGAGCTGATGCCATTACAAAGGAAGCAGTGATTGCAATTAATCTAGCAAGTTTCTGCTCACTTTATACACCATTTCCTCTCCTAACTGATTGAAGAGTTTGTCACTGAGCAAAGTTTTTGAAGCCATATGAGTAAAACAAGGGTCTATAGGTTGTATACATTACTTTCCATTTTGACATGGTCTGCCTTCATCTCTGAAACTGAGCCCACCACACTGCTTCATTTTGTCAACAGAATGTATTATTACCACTAACTTCATCAAATTGGTAATAATGTAATATAGCAGAATTTTTAAAAATTCAATCATTAAATCAATGTATATGCTTATCTGGAGAGAGCAGGCATGGGAGAACTGTTTTTTCTACTCGAAGCTTCACAGTGATTTTCCAAGTCACACCTGATCACTCTACAGTGTTGGCACCTGTGCCTCTCATAGCATTACACATGCTTGATTTATCCAATCTTCATTTAAAGTTTTTTGAGAATAACAAAAGGTGTACTATCTTCATCGCTTGTGCCACTTTTACAAAATACCACAGACTGGGTGGCTTAGAAAAGAGAAATTTATTTCTCACTGTTATGGTGGCTGAGAAGTACAAGATCAAGGTACAGGCTGATTTGGTTCTTGGTGGGGGGAGGGGAGAGAGGGAGAGGGACAGTGAGAGGCAGAGGGAGAGTACGTGTAAGTGAGTGCTCTAGGGTCTCTTATTACAAGGACACTAATCCTCTTTGATCAGGGCCCCACCTTTATGACCTCATTTAACCTTGTTGCACGTTGGGGGTTAGGGCTTCAACATGTGAATTTTGGGAGCGGGGGGAACACAAATCCGTCCATAGCATATAGTTTTCATCTTCACATTATAGTTTGAGGTAACATATCCTTTGAGTTTGGAGCTATTGAAAATTAACTTTACGATTACCTTTTTTATCTTTTTTTTTCTTTTTTTGACTGTGCTGGGTCTTCGTTGCGGTACGTGGGCTTGTCTAGTTGTGGCACACGCGCTCTAGAGTGCGCAGGCTCAGTAGTTGCAGCACACGGGCTTCTCTCTAGTTGTGGCGCATGGGCTTAGTTGCCCCATGGCATGTGGGATCTTAGTTCCCTTACCGGGGATCGAACCTGCGTCCCCTGCATTGGAAGGTGGATTCTTAACCACTGGACCACCAGGGAAGTCCCTGCCTTTTTTTTATCTTTTGCATTATCCCTTATTTTGTCAGAGGGCATATACATGGGAAAGGAACTTCCTTAATATTTCTTTCACATTCTTCCTTTAAGCTGAAAGAAGTCAGAATTTCCTGCCCCAGTTTAGTGGTGCATGAGTAAACATTGGCTCTAGGAACTCGTTTTGCAGCCTGAGAGCCAGGGAGGAAGTGCTGATGAAGTGGTAGGGATTAGGACTCCCTTGGGGGTTGGATGTGGGGTCTTGGTGGTACCTGCAGGGGGCCTGTATGTGGCAATAGTCGATTTTCATGCCTTTGCCCAGTTGGACAAAGAGGAGTATAGTATTCAGGGAGGGTGGACATAAAAAATATTTTAAAGTAGGGAGTGTTATTATGGTTGTTTTGATGATTTAATTTTTGTGGATGTTATTAACTTAAAATACCCAAAGTGCAGGGAAGAGTCACCTCTGTCCATCAGTTAGAACAGAGAACCAGGTATCTGGAAGGTTTTCATTTATGTCACAGGTCCATCCTTCCTCAGAATATCCCGCCTATTCCAAATGACTCAGTGTCTGAAATCCCAGCTGTTAGTCCCTTCTTTGAGTTTAGTATTTAAAGGCCCCAGTTCAAGTGGAAACTTGTTTTCAGGTTGGGACAATATTAACACACCATCATTAATATCTAAACCTAGGGAATTCCCTGGCAGTCCAGTGGTTAGGGCTCCATGCTTCCACTGCAGGGGGCACGGGTTCGGTCCCTGGTTGGGGAGCTCAGATCCCACAAGCCGTGTGACACAGCCAAAACAAAACAAAACAAAACAAAATCTGAACCTGTTCTTTTTTTTTTTGAACCTGTTCTTACTACTGGTTAGCTAGTCAGTTATCTAGTCTGAATATGATGTAGCTAGACCGTAACAAGATGTTTCACATTAGGGAGCGTGTCAGGAAACGTCCGGGTCCAGAGTTATTACCCTGTGGGAAAACCAGGTGGAAAGGCAGGTGGTGGTGGAAGAGCTGGGGAAATTAGGTTTGAAATCACTGATCCCTAGAAGGGGGACAAAGATGATCAGAAGAAGATACAAAAAAACTTTACATATAGCTGTTCCTACTCTGAAACAAAATTTGAATCTCTCTTGGCTTTTTAAAAACCATTTTACCTGTATGTCGTACTCTTTGCCTAGCTTGAATTTTTCCTTAGTTAGATAATGTAATAGATAAAATACTTATGAGAATGGTTTAGAATAAACTCTAGATAGGTTTGAACGTTTTACATTATTATTATATAATCATAACATTGTTATTAAAGATAAGGTTCAGGCCATGCGTACATAGAGCACATAGTAAAACACAAAATTTAACTGTATGTTTTTTAATGTATACAGTTAAAGTTACATACTTCAGATTTGGAAATTTCTTTAAAAATATTACAGATAGACTGATGTAGAATGTGATGTCAAGAAACCAGTGGAGACATGGAAGCTGAAAGCACTAATATACAAATAAGCAGTTCCATTAAGAATTAAGGATTAAGGATAGAGAGGTTGTTGTCTAGAAAGATAGTAACTGTTTTACATTGATATTCTAGCCTGCGGTGTCAGCGAGAAAAACCAGTATGCACTGCTGGGTGTGGTTTAGATTGATAAACACCTAGAAAACAGGGATGGTGCCTGTAAGTTTTTCTGTGTCTGCAGACAGAAGTGTTTAATGGACTTCTGATGCAGTGTTGTTTTTTCACTTGTAGGGCACGCTTGCAGAGAGGATTCGTGCAGGTGGGGCTGGAGTTCCTGCATTTTACACCAGCACAGGGTATGGGACCCTAGTGCAAGAAGGAGGGTCACCAATCAAATACAACAAAGATGGCAGCATTGCCATTGCCAGTAAGCCAAGAGAGGTAAGAAAGCTGGATATCTCTATCAGCACAGGATTCCAGGTGGACTCGTTGGGTAACTAAGTATAAAACCACACCTGTTGGGCTTCCCTTCCCTTCCCTTCCTGCGCCAACCACTGTTGGGCGCAGTGGTTGAGAGTCTGCCTGCCGATGCAGGGGACGCGGGTTCATGCCCCGGTCCGGGAGGATCCCACGTGCCACGGAGCTGCTGGGCCCGTGAGCCATGGCCGCTGAGCCTGCGCGTCCGGAGCCTGTGCTCAGCAACGGGAGAGGCCACAACAGTGAGAGGCCCACATACAGCAAAAAAAACAAAAAAACAAAAAAACAAAACACATCTGTGTGAGAACACTGTCATTCATTCCGTAATGTAAACATGTTAGGTAAAATTTCTAGCTAAAACTGAGCATCTGCTAGTAACTTAAATCACATAGAGAGACCAGAATAAATAAATGAGAAGAAAAGAATCTGTAATCCATAGAAGAGGTACAAGTCAAGATTAGTTTTATGGTAAGTTTTAAGAAATTTAGGAGCATTTATAATTGCTGATTATGTTTATGTGGGAAATAGAGTAAATGTATGCTATATATGGTATTAAACTCTTCATGCTCAGGCCCCTTCTGGATGTGATTGAAGGGGGAGAAAAAAGCCAAAGAAATCACAAGTTTGTCTACAATCTTAAAAAGCGGGGGCAGTTATAACTATATAATGGAACAGAGGGTTCATATTATCTCCTTTGTCCTTCATTTTGTATACTGGACCTATTTGAATAACTGAATAACTTAGTTTTATTTAAAGTGCTAGATAGGATGGGGTATCTTTATACTGGGTAACTTCACACACATATTAGAAAAGAATAGGGACTTACCTGGCAATCCAGTGGTTAAGACTTCGCCTTCCAATGCAGGGGGTGTGGGTTCAATTCCTGGTGGGGGAACTAAGATCCCACATGCCTCACGGCCAAAAAACCAAAACATAAAACAGAAGCAATACTGTAACAAATTCAATGAAGACTTTAAAAATAGTCCACGTCAAAAAAATCTTTTTTTAAAAAAAAAGAAAAGAAAAGAACTCTAGATATAGGTATTTGAGATCCTCAGGTTTGAGCCAGTTTTTAAAATGACACATGCCAGCTGTATTTTTAGTGTCTTTCCCTTCTCCCTGCCCACATGGCTCATGAGCATTAACAAATGTTGCAGAAATGCTGAGCTTATCTCTGAAGCGAAAATTTAGTAAATCAAGGGCTTTTATCACCTTTCTGCTTATAGGGATGTTAGCTCTGCACGTCCGTGTTTTGAGGGAAGATAAAGGTCATGCCCTTGTCCCCTGCTGTCCAGTGTTTATCCAGCAGCGTCCTCCATCTGGAGCTTTGCCTTTCTGATTAGAGTGACCTATATTGACCCAAAGCTTTTGTTAATACGCTATCTTGCTTCTTTCTTTACCGCCTAATTAGGTTTAAAAAGTTTTTGACAAAGTAAAGGACAGGAACCTAATTATTAAGATGGATCTTGGTTAATATAGATAAAGATGCCTGGCAAAATCGGGTGAATGCTTTGAGAGCTTGCTAGAAGTTACAGCATTAACTCTCCTGGTGAAAACATAGGATAGACTAGAATCTGTTCTGAATGCCTGGGTTCATCTCAGGAGGTGTAGGAATCTAGCAGTTTTGTCATTTTGTCTGCATCCCCTAGGAATACAACAGTAATTTCTTGAAATGATTCTTGCTAGCTCTTTGTTGTCCTCGACTACGGTGGGAAGAGGAAATGAGTGAATTCCTTAGGTCAGTGATAGTTATTGAGGACCTTCTGTTTGTCAAACACTGGTCTAAGCGTGGTGGAAAAAGGAGTGTTCTAGACCAAGTCCCCCTGACAAGGAACAAATAGACAAACACACAATGTCAATACTGGAAGTGCTGTGAACACAAATCAAGTAGGGCAAAGGCAGAGAGGATGATGAGTGTGGTCAGGAAGGTGTGCTCCAGGCTGGGTCAGGGAAAACCTCTCTGAGTAGGTGACATTTGGTAGAGACCTGAATAAAATAGGGAATGAGCTGGGTGAAGATTATAGGTTTGTGCTCTAGTCAGAAGGAAGAGGAAGGACAGGGTCCCAGGGCAGGCTTGCCTCATGTGTGGAACAGCAGGGCAGTAAGACTGGAACAGAATGAATGAGGAGACAGTGGTAGGGTTGGAGGTTAAAGAGAGGCAGGAGCCAGACCACACGAGTTTGGCCTTTACTGAGTGTGGTGAGAGGACAACAGAGTGTTTTGAATATGGTGGGACAGTGATGGGATCTGAGTTACATTTTGGAAAGAGCACCGTGGCTGTTGGGTAGTGAGTTTTTTTGCTGGAGACCCAACAGCAGAAGCAGGGAGACGGATGAAGAGGCTGTTGTATTAATCCAGGTGGGAGTGGAAGGTGGTTTAGACTAAGGTGGTAACAGTGGAATTTGTGAGAAGTGGTTTCAATTGGGAAATATGTTGATAGTAGAGCCAACAGGATTTACTGAGTAAGAAAAGACAAGAATCAAGCATGCTGCTTATTGAAAAGGGCCGAGCATGGGGGTAATCAAAGAGCTCTGCCTGGACTTGGTGCTTTTGAGACATTCACTAGCTTCCAAGAGGAGGTGTTCTGTAGGCTCGAGCTCAGCTCCAGGAGGGTTGAGAGCTGGGGTAGGAACTTTGGAGGCATCAGCACATGGTGTTTAAATCCATGGGACTGGGGCTGGAGTGTAGACAGAGAACAGCTCTTTTGCCTTTAAGGGTTTAGAAGAGGCCTGACATTGAAAGGTTGAAAAAAAGGAAAGGGAGCAGCAAATAAGATGGGAAAGAGTGTCTAGTGAGTGGAGAGGAAACCCAGGGGAGTCCGGTGATTTGGAAGATGGGAACTTTTACAAAGGAGGGAGTGATCAACCGTGTCAGAGTATGAAGAGGTTGGGTAAGAGGACTGGAAATTGACTGTTGGGTTTGGAAACGTGGAAGTCATCGGTGACCTTAAACAGTGATTTTTCTGGAGAAGAGGATTTTTCTGGAATGGTGAAAATTTGACTGGAGTGGATTCAAGAAAGGACTGAAAGATGGGGAAGTGGAGACTCTGACGTGCATAACTCTTTCAAGTAAATATAACAGCTAGTTGGACAAAACCAATTCCTCCCCTGTTTTAAAATTTTAGAATAGTGAACACTTAGCAACTTCTGATGTGTAGACTCTTCAGGAAATTAGATAACTGGAATAGAAAGAAACGCCAATGTTTTTACTTTGCCCTGGCTTAGCATATATTTAGATGTATATGTAGTTCTCTAGATCTGTATGTAAAGGCCTCAACTATCATCTCTGGTGATGGCTGAAATACATAAGACTTAAACTATATTGATGTATAGGTTACAAATATCTTTCATATAATTTGTCTAAGTTCATATTAATATGATCCTCATTCATCAGTGATTCCCTAAATTCATTAAGCTTTTCTAACAGGAAAGTGGGATAATGTCTTTAAGGAAACTGTTCTTTAAGAAATGGTTCTGTTTTAGTGCAAATCAAAACTACAATGAGGTAGCACCTCACACTGGTCAGAATGGCCATCATCAAAAAGTCTACAAACAATAAATGGTGGAGAGGATGTAGAGAAAAGGGAACCCTCCTACACTGTTGGTGGGAATGTAAATTGGTGTAGCCACAATGGAAAACAGTATGGAGGTTCCTTAAAAAGCTAAAAGTAGAGTCACCATATGATCCAGCAATCCCACTCCTGGGCATATATCTGGAAAAGACAAAAACTCTAGTTCGAAAAGATACATGCACCCCAATGTTCATAGCAGCACTATTTACAGTAGTCAAGACATGGAAGCAACCTAAATGTTCGTCAACAGATGAATGGTTAAAGATGTGGTACATACGTACAGTGGAATATTACTGAGCCATGAAAAGAAATGAAATAATCCCATTTTCAGCAACATGGATGGACCTAGAGATTATCATACTAAATGAAGGCAGACAGAGAAAGACAGATATCATATGATATCACTTATATGTGGAATCTAAAAAAATGATACAGATGAACTTATTTGCAAAACAGAAATAGACTCATAGACATAGAAAACAAATTTATGGTTACCAAAAGGGAAAGCGAGGGAGAGGGATAAATTAGGAGTTTGGGATTAACATACACACACTACTATATATATATAAATAAACAAGAACCTACTGTATAACACAGGGAACTGTATTTAATATCTGTAATAACCTATAATAGAAAAGAATCTGAAAAAGAATATATATGTATATGTGTACATATATATGTCTGAATCACTTTGCTGCACACCTGAAACTAGCACAATACTGTAAAATAACTATAATTTAAAAAAAAAGAAAGAATTTCTTGTTTTAAACCACAGTTAAAGAAAAGTAAATGTACTGGAGCTTTCTCCAGCTTTCTATAAAATGCATGTAATTTGTCCACTAGGGGGCGCAGTAGGAATGAAAATGGAGTTTGGCCTTCAAATGGCTCCCATCTCCTGTGGTGATGGAGAGAGGTGTTGATGTTGTTTCCCCTCTTCCTTTCAATTCCCAGAGCTAAGTCCCCATGAAGAAAAAAGGAACAAAATGCCGCGGCATAGTTTTGCTTTATGCGTCTTCTCCCCTCCCCTCCCATTTGGAGTAGAATTAAAAGTAAATAAACATACAAAAATCAATAGCCTTCCATTAGACCAGTAATGACAGAGAGAAGGTATAATAGAATAAAATATTACAGTCACAGTGGTATCAAAAACCAAGAAGCACCTATGAATAAAGCTGGAAAATATATACAAAGCTTTTTCTGAGGGAAAACTATGAAACTATTGAAGGAGGTAAAAGAAGACTTTAAAAAATGTAGGCCTATATTCTCACAGGTGGGAGGATATAGCATGTCAGTTCTCTACAAATTTTAGGAATCCCAATTAAAATCTCAACAGAGGATGATGGATTCATTAGAAGAGATGAATGGATTTTTATAACTATTTTAGGTAGGAAAACAGTGCATTGCCCATTTCATGCAACTTACATGGTTTTCTGGGGCTCTTTTTCGTGTTCAGTATGTAAATTATTCACACAAATAATAAAGTGAGTGCTAACACACACAGTCTATGCCTTAAGCATATGGGGCTTCCTCACAATTGCCAAGCTTCCTCTTGCTTCTGAGCCTTTGCACATGCTGCTCCCTCAGTGGCCTCTTCACCATTTTTTTTTTTTTTTTTTTTTTTTTTTTTGCGGTACGCGGGCCTCTCACTGCTGTGGCCTCTCCCGTTGCGGAAAACAGGCTCCGGACGCGCAGGCTCAGCGGCCATGGCTCACAGGCCCAGCCGCTCGGCGGCATGTGGGATCCTCCCGGACCGGGGCACGAACCCACGTCTCCTGCATCGGCAGGCGGACTCTCAACCACTGTGCCACCAGGGAAGCCCCTCTTCACCATTTTGACGAAGCCCTGGTTGCCTGCACTACTCTTCCTTGAAGTTTCAGTTTAGATCTCTCCCTCTTTTCTAACTAGGCTTGTATCCTTATTATCTGCCTCTATCAGAGCAGGGAGCACAACCAAACAAGACCTCTGCAGATCCTGACAATGCCCTCTTTGTCTCTTGCAGGTGAGGGAGTTTAACGGTCAACATTTTATTTTGGAGGAAGCAATCACAGGGGATTTCGCTTTGGTGAAAGCCTGGAAGGCAGACCGAGCAGGAAATGTGATTTTCAGGTAATATAATGGTTTTAAAAAATGTTAAATGTAATGCATTTCAGCAACTTTATATTTCCGAAATTATGATTACAAAATGGATATCTTGATATGTTTGGTATTTAAAAATTTATTTTAAAAATGGCTTAAAATCAAACACACCTGTGTGTGTGTATATAGGTGGGTGCAGAACCATTGCTGTGCAGTCATGCTGGTTTGATGCACTTGAGGACATCTGTTCTGATTGGTTGGTACCCATGGTGCACTGTTTGTTAACTATTTGAATCTGTATATCCTTGTATATAGTCGCATACAAATTATTTTTGCCCGTGTACTTTAGTTGCCAAAACTAGTTACAGTGTTGTGACATGCTTAAAAAATGTGACTAAAGCACACAATTATATTTAATTTTGACAGTGTTATTTATATGAATTGTCTTAAAATGCCTGTTACTTTGATATTATGGAAAAATATTGCTAATAATCACTTAGGTCAGTTCTTTTCCAGGCCTATTGGTGTCTTCTAGGAAATGCTTATAAAGATTATGTCTGGAAAGTTGGTTACCCTTAATAATGTTTAACTTTCATTCTCGTTATCTAGATAGCCACAGATATTAAGCCACTTAATAGATTTCAATATCTTTTGATTACCCTAAGCATACTAAATACCAAGTTTTAGTATCTTGGATTTAGGGATTATATAGTTGTTTTTGCAAATTGTGCCATGTTTGAATATACTCATAAAAGTTTTTCAAAATGTTTGGTCTTGAAGACGTCACCTGTTAGGTTACAGAAATACTTGTCTTTCTCATAATACTGGCCTTTTCCTGCTTTTAGTTAGTGATATTTTTTATCTTTACCAAATGCAGCTTTGGTATAATCACAATTAAATTACCAGTGGTCACTTTCATGTTTTTGTTCATTTCTGAAGATCTTCTATGACATTAATACTGTATTTGATTTCTTGAATTTAGCCAATTTTTTGGTTCATTTGTTTTTGTTTTGTTTTTGTTTTTTTGTCCGGGCCACAGCGTATGAGATCTTAGTTCCCCAACTAGGAATCGAACCCGTGCCCCCTGCGGTGGAAGTGTGGGTCTTAACCACCGGACCACCAGGGAAGTCCCGGGATTTAGCCAATTTTTGATATTATAACTAATTTTGGCAATTACAGAGGACATTTTGAATGATGTCTACCTTATTTGACACCTTGATGTAATGCTTGCAAAGCTTAGTTGTTGTTTTTTTTTTAAAGATTAATGAAATTGTATAGTAGCAAATGGAAATGAATTATTTAAAGTATTTCCATGAGTTTATCCTGTGCTTTATTGCCTGTTATCTAAAGACTGCACAAGGGCTATTCTGAGTACAGACCTTATGCCTGTAGTTTCTGCTCAGTAGCCATTGAGCTTTGATGTGAAATGAGAGTGCTTGTCCCCAGTGGTCAGGTGGCCTAGATTCTTAAGATACTGACTTCTAGGCTGACCTTCACGTTTAGTGGGACAACTGGTACAGAGGTCTGTCTAGGCCATTGTTAGAGTGGGCAGGCTCTGCATGCCTGCACCTCAGGCCACTCTGCCCTTGGAGCTTTTGATGCTGGACGTCTGGTGGAATCCAACACGGTAACTTGTCAAAGTACACAAGGATTCCTCTCTTGAGGACACACCTATCCTTGAATCCAAGTGAAAGAAACATTGGTGTCACAAAGAGCTGTTAAGGCATAGCTGTGAATTTCTCTTTACCAAAGAATTTTCCCTATTAATTTACACTCTCAGAAACAAAAATACATTAAAATTTTTATAATTAGAGGAAGTGCATTAATTTAGGAACTTGGGAATGCAGAACCATCAGCAAAATTGGCCGCTTCTTAAAATTTTTCACTTCAGGGTCTGATGGGGGGCTTGTAGCTTTAAAAATTTCATTAGAAGTTGGTTCTCCACACTGATCTTTACGACTCACAAATCACCCATGAATGTTTCAGTTAATTTCAGCAATAGGTTTCTTTAATAGTATAATTACTATACCTTCTCATATAAAGCACTTGCTACTTTTCTTAATATTTTAACAAGAGCAAGCTTAGTGAAATATTTAACTATAAAACAAAGTGGCATCTCAGGTAAAAGACTTAGAGAAATTAGTTTTAGAGTAGATTTATTAATATCCATTTTATTTTTCTGTGTATAACTATGTTGAATATGAAAAGTATTCCCTCTTTCTCTTAACCCCATAAAAAGCTATATAATTGAATGAGGTGACCATCGTATTGTTTTTGTTTATAAAATTGCTATAGAACTTATCAAAAATATGATACACTCTTTTAAAAAGATTCACAAAGTCTTGGTTTACAGAAATTCTTTTAATCTATAATTAAAGCTGAGAGAGACACTTATTTTTGCCCTTCTTTCTCCACTTCCTTATTCCTCTAATGTAGGAAAAGTGCAAGGAATTTCAACTTGCCGATGTGCAAAGCTGCAGAAACCACAGTGGTGGAGGTAAGAGAAGAGGTTATTTCTGATTTCCTGTTGTTAATTTTCAAAGTTGATGTTATGTATTAGTTCAAGAAAAAGTACAATGGTTCATTTGTTTTCATGAAGGAGGGAAAACAATAACCACTTTTTCATTTTGGATGTTGAAGGATTCTATTTAAATATATCATAGTTGAAGGTTTGCTGGAACGTGAGCTTTCTGGTTAGCTATGGTCTCACTAGAACACTTTGTTTGGGAATCAAGCTATTAGGCTGACCAGCTCATAAAAGTCTTTTGGTACTTGAGTAAAGTGGACCTTCTTGGGTGAAGTCTCCAGATGAAATTTTTTTTTCACTTTTTTCTTTTTTTAATTTAATTTAATTTTTTCTTATACAACAGGTACTTATTAGTTATCTATTTTATACATATTAGTGTATATATGTCAATCCCAATCTCCCAATTCATTCCCCCTGCTTTCCCCCCTTGGTGTCCTTACGTTTGTTCTCTGCATCTGTGTCTCTATTTCTGCCTGGCAAACTGGTTCATTTGTACTGTTTTTCTAGGTTTCACATATATGCGTTAATATATGATATTTGTTTTCCTCTTTCTGACTTACTTCACTCTGTATGACAGTCTCTAGGTCCATCCGCTCTCTACAAATGACCCAATTTTGTTCCTTTCTATGGCTGAGTAATATTCTATTGTAAATATGTAACACATCTTCTTTATCCATTCTTCTGTCAGTGGGCATTTAGGTTGCTTCCATGACCTGGCTATTGTAAATAGTGCTGCAGTGAACATTGGGGTGCATCTGTCCTTTGAATTATGGTTTTGTCTGGGTATATGCCCAGTAGTGGGATTGCTGGGTCTTAAGGTAATTCTATTTTTAGTTTTTTAAGGAAATTCCATACTGTTCTCCATCGTGGCTGTATCAATTGACATTCCCATCAACAGTGTAAGAGGGTTCCCTTTTTCTCCACACACTCTCCAGTATTAGTTTTTTGTAGATTTTCTGATTATGGCCATTCTGACCTGTGTGAGGTGACACCTCATTGCAGTTTTTTTGTTTTTGTTTTTGTTTTTTTTCTGCAGTATGCAGTCCTCTCACTGTTGTGGCCTCTCCCGTTGTGGAGCACAGGCTCCAGACGTGCAGGCTCAGCAGCCATGGCTCACGGGCCCAGCCGCTCCGTGGCATGTGGAATCTTCCTGGACCAGGGCACGAACCTGTGTCCCCTGCATCGGCAGGCAGACTCTCAACCACTGCGCCACCAGGGAAGCCCCTCATTGCAGTTTTGATTTGCATTTCTCTTATAATTAGTGATGTTAACCAGCTTTTTGTGTGCCTCTTGGCCACCTGTATGTCTTCTTTGGAGAAATGTCTATTTAGGTTTTCTGCCCATTTTTTGATTGGGTTGTTTGTTTTTTTAATATTGAGCTGCATGAGCTGTTTATATATTTTGGAGATTAATCCTTTGTCCATTATTTCTTTTGCAAATATTTTCTCCCATTCTGAGGGTTGTCTTTTTGTCTTGTTTATAGTTTCCTTTGCTGTGAAAAAGCTTTTAAGTTTCGTTAGGTTCCATTTGTTTATTTTTGGTTTTATTTCCATTTCTCTAGGAGGTGGGTCAAGAAACATATTGCTGTAATTTATGTCAGAGTGTTCTATGTTATCCTCTAAGAGCTTTAGTGTCTGGTCTTACATTTACGTGTTTAATCCATTTTGAGTTTATTTTTGTGTGTGGTGTTAGGGAGTGTTCTAATCTCATTCTTTTACATGTAGCTGTCTGGTTTTCCCAGTACCACTTACTGAAGAGACTGTCTTTTCTCCATGTATATCCTTGCCTCCTTTGTCATAGATTAGTTGACCATAGGTGCGTAGGTTTATCTCTGGGCTTTCTCTCCTGTTCTATTGATCTATATTTCTGTTTTTGTGCCAGTACCGTATTGTCTTGATTACTGTAGCTTTGTAGTATAGTCTGAAGTCAGGGAGTCTGATTCCTCCAGCTCCGTTTTTTCCCCTCAAGGTTGCTTTGTCTATTCTGGGTCTTTTGTGACTCCATACAAATTTTAAGATTTTTTGTTCTAGTTCCATAAAAAATGCCATTGGTAATTTGATAGGGATTGCATTGAATCTGTAGATTGCTTTGGGTAGTATAGTCATTTTCACAATATTGATTCTTCCAGTCCAAGAACATGGTATATCTCTCCATCTGTTTGTGTTGTCTTTGATTTCTTTCATCAGTGTCTTATAGCTTTCTGAGTACAGGTCTTTTACCTCCTTAGGTAGGTTTGTTCTTAGGTATTTTGTTCTTTTTGTTGTAATGGTGAGTGGGATTGTTTCCTTAATTTCTCTTTTTGATCTTTCATTGTTAGTGTATAGGACTGCAAGAGATTTCTGTGCATTAATTTTGTATCCTGCAACTTTACCAGCTTCATTGATTAGCTCTAGTAGTTTTCTGGTGGCATCTTTAGGATTATCTATGAATAATATCATGTCATTTGCAAACCGTGACAGTTGTACTTCTTCTTTTCCAATTTGTATTCCTTTTATTTGTTTTTCTTCTCTGATTGCTGTGGCTAGGACTTCCAAAACTATGTTGAGTAATAGCGGTGAGAGTGGATATCCTTGTCTTGTTCCTGATCTTAGAGGAAATGCTTTCAGTTTTTCACCATTGAGAATGATGTTTGCTGTGGGTTTGTCATATATGGCCTTTATTATATTGAGGTTGTTTCCCTCTATGCCCACTTTGTGGAGAGCTTTTATCATAAATGGATGTTGAATTTGTCAAAAGCTTTTTCTGTATCTATCGAGATGATCATATGGTTCTTATTCTTCAATTTGTTAATATGGTGTATCACATTGATTGATTTGCATATATTGAAGAATCCTTGCATCTCTGGGATAAATCCCACTTGATCGTGGTGTATGATCCTTTTAATGTGTTGTTGGATTCTGTTTGCTAGTATTTTGTTGAGGGTTTTTGCATCTATATTCATCAGTGATATTGGTCTGTAATTTTCTTTTTTTGTAGTATCTTTGTCTGGTTTTGGTATCAGGGTGATGGTGGCCTTATAAAGTGAGTTTTGGAGTGTTCCTTCCTCTGCTGTATTTTGGAAGAGTTTGAGAAGGATGGGTGTTAGCTCTTCTCTAAATGTTTGATAGCATTCACCTGTGAAGCCATCTGGTCCTGGACTTTTGTTTGTTGGAAGACTTTTAATCCCAGTTTCAATTTCATTACTTGTGATTGGTCTGTTCATATTTTCTATTTCTTCCTGGTTCAGTCTTGGAAGGTTATACCTTTCTAAGAATCTGTCCATTTCTTCCAGGTCATCCATTTAATTGGCAAAGTGTTGCTTGTAGTAGTCTCTTATGATGCTCTGTATTACTGTGGTGTCCGTTGTAACTTCTCCTTTTTCATTTCTAATTTTATTGATTTGAGTCCTCCCCTCTTTTTCTTGTTGAGTTTGGCTAAAGGTTTATCAATTTTGTTTATCTTCCCAAAGAACCACCTTTTAGTTTTATTGATCTTTGCTATTCTTTTCTTTGTATCTATTTCTTTTATTTCTGCTCTGATCTTTATGATTTCTTTCCTTCTACTAACTTTGGGTTTTGTTTGTTCTTCTTTCTCTAGTTACTTGTAAGGTTAGATGGTTTATTTGAGATGTTTGTTGTTTCTTGAGGTAGGCTTGTATTACTATATACTTCCCTCTTAGAACTGCTTTTGCTGCATCCCATAGGGTTTGGATCGTCATGTTTTCGTTGTCAATTGTCTCTAGTTATTTTTTATTTCCTCTTTGATTTCTTCAATGATCTCTTGGTTATTTAGTAACGTATTTTTTAGCCTCCATGTGTTAATGCTTTTTACGTTTTTCTCCCTGTAACTTATTTCCAGTCTCATAGTGTTGTGATTGGAAAAGATGCTTGATATGATTTCAGTTTTCTTAAATTTACTGAGGCTTTATTTGTGACCCAAGACGTGATCAATCTATCCTGTAGAATGTTCCGTGTGCACTTGAGAAGAAAGTGTAATCTGCTGTTTTTGGATGGAATGTCCTATAAATATCAATTAAATCTATCTGGTCTATTGTGTCATTTAAAGCTTGTGTTTCCTTATTCATTTTCTGTTTGGATGATCTGTCCATTGGTGTAAGTGAGGTGTTAAAGTCCCCCACTATTGTGTTACTGTTGATTTCCTCTTTTATAGCTGTTAGCAGTTGCCTTATGTATTGAGGTGCTCCTATCTTGGGTGCATATATATTTATAATTGTTATATCTTCTTCTTGGATTGATCCCTTGATTATTATGTAGTGTCCTTCCTTGTCTCTTGTAACATTCTTTATTTTAAAGTCTATTTTATCAGATATGAGTACTGCTATTCCAGCTTTCTTTTGATTTCTATTTGCATGGAATATCTTTTTCCGTCCCCTCACTTTGAGTCTGTATGTGTCCCTAGGTCTGAAGTGGGTCTCCTGTAGACAGCATATATATGGGTGTTATTTTTGTTTCCATTCAGTGAGCCTGTGTCTTTTGTTGGAGCATTTAATCCATTCACGTTTAAGGTAATTTTCGATATGTATGTTCCTATTACCATTTTCTTGATTGTTATGGGTTTGTTTTTGTAGGTCCTTTTCTTCTCTTGTGTTTCCCACTTAGAGAAGTTCCTTTAGCATTTGTTGTAGAGCTAGTTTGGTTGTGCTGAATTCTGTTAGCTTTTGCTTGTCTGTAAAGCTTTTGATTTCTCCATTGAATTCAAATGAGATCCTTACTGGGTAGAGTAATCATGGTTGTAGGCTCTTCCCTTTCATCACTTTAAATATATCGTGCCACTCCCTTCTGGCTTGTAGAGTTTCTGCTGAGAAATCAGCTCTTAAACTTATGGGAGTTTCCTTGTATGTTATTTGTCGGTTTTCCCTCGTTTTTAATAATTTTTCTTTGTCTTTAATTTTTCTCAGTTTGATTACTATGTGTCTTGGCGTGTTTCTGCTTGGGTTTATCCTGCCTGGGACTCTCCGTGCTTCCTGGACTTGGGTGGCTATTTCCTTCCCATGTTAGGGAAGTTTTCGACTCTAATCTCCTTAAATATTTTCTCGGGTCCTCTCTCTCTCTTCTCCTTCTGGGATCCCTATAATGCAAATGTTGGTGCATTTAATGTTGTCCCAGAGGTCTCTTAGGCTGACTTCATTTCTTTTCATTCTTTTTTCTTTATTCTGTTCTGCAGTAGTGAATTCCACCATTCTGTCTTCCAGGTCACTTATCCGTTCTTCTGCCGCAGTTATCCTGTTATTGATTCCTTCTAGTGTATTTTTCATTTCAGTTATTGTATTGTTCATCTCTGTTTGTTTGTTCTTTAATTCTTCTAGGTGTTTGTTCTTTAATTCTTATAGGTCTCTGTGAAACATTTCTTGCATCTTCTCGATCTTTGCCTCCATTCTTTTTCTGAGGTCCTGGATTAATTTCACTATCACTCTTCTGAATTCTTTTTCTGGAAGGTTGCCTATCTCCTTTAGGTGTTTTTAGGTGTTTTTCTGGGGTTTTATCTTGTTCCTTCATCTGGTACATAGTCCTCTGCCTTTTCATTTTGTCTTTTTGTGAATGTCGTTTTTGTTCCACAGGCTGCAGGATTGTAGTTCTTCTTGTTTTTGCTGTCTGCCTTCTGGTAGATGAGGCTATCTAAAAGGCTTGTGCAAGCTTCCTGATAGGAGGGACTGGTGGTGGGTAGAGCTGGGTGGGTTCTCTGGTGGACAGAGCTCAGTAAAACCTTAATCCACTTGTCTGCTGATGGGTGGGGCTGACTTTCCTACCTGTTTGTTTTTTGGCCTGAGGCAACCCAGCACTAGGGCCTAGAAGCTGTTTGGTGGGGCTAATGGTGGACTCTGGGAGAGCTCATGCTCAGGACATGCAGGCTCAGCTGCCATGGCTCATGGGCCCAGCAACTCCGCAGCATGTCGGATCTTCCCGGACAAGGGCACGAACCCGCGTCCCCTGCATCGGCAGGCGGACTCTCAACCACTGCGCCGCCAGGGAAGCCCCTTCCCAGAACTTCTGCTGCCAGTGTCCTTGTTCCAGTGGTGAGCCCTCTGCCCCCACCCACCCACCCACCCCCTCCCGCTCCTGCAGGAGACCCTCCAACACTAGCACATAGGTCTGGTTCAATCTCCTATGGGATAACTGCTCCTTCCCCCCGGGTCCTGATGCACACACTACTTTGTGTGTGCCCTCTCGAAGTGGAGTCTGTGTGTCCCCCAGTCCTGTCAAAGTCCTGCAGTCAAATCCCGCTAGCCTTCAAAGTTTGATTCTCTGGGAATTCCTCCTCCTGTTGCTGGACCCCAGGTTGGGAAGCCTGATGTCGGGCTCAGAACCTTCACTCTCGTGGGTGGACTTCTGTGGTATAAATGTTCTCTAGTTTGTCTCCAGATGATTTCGTGTATACAGAATCCTAGGAAAATAGTAAGTTGTATTAGGAGAAGTTCCTTATCTCGCTGTTAGTTACTGGTGTTACTTTAAGGAAGAAGGAGGCTAGTACAGCTCATTGCTTTGATGTGGTTCTCTTCGGAACAGTTGAATTAAGGCACTAACTGACTCTCCTTTGGACATCTCAGGGTTTGGGAGAGACTAGAATAATTTTAGAACCTTCCCAGAGTTCAAGCTCTGGGACAGAAATAGGTGCTTATACCAAAATCTTGCCATTTTGTTTATACATATTTGAACCTGAAAGGAGACTTCAAAATGCTTCATTTAGGCTTTGAGGATCACTTTGGAACCAAATTTTCTTGGGCGTTTGAGATAGCTTTCCCATGGGAGGGCTTTATAGGAACCCATCCTGCGATCTGAAAATGAGTATATATGTTCTTAATTTTTCTTGTGATGGTATTATTCTACCTGGCATTTTTTCATTCATCCATATGCTTGCCCAAGATGGTATTTCATGGAGGCAGTGCTGTCATATGTTTGAAATAATCAGATGTTAGAATTCTGTTTCTCTCTTGGAAAGTGAAGTATATTATTATTATTATTATTTTTTTTTTTAGTAGATAGCCATAGTTTGGCTTCATTTTTTGGTTTGTTTTCTTCCTCTTTTATGGAAGTATAGTTAATTTACAGTGTTTGAAGTGTATTATTTTTAAAGTGCTGGGGAATGTGGTACTTTCAACACTGCCAGGGTGGTTTCTTTTGCAACGGCTTCAGTATATTTTCTGCTTTTAAAATGAATAATGTGGTTTACTCTCTCTGTGCGATCTTTTTTTTTTTAATCGAATCATCTTAATGACCTGTCCATTGCACACATCTGTAACAGTACTGAAAAAAAGCCTATAGCATAGCTTAAAATAATTGATAGTTTAACCCTCTCTTGATTGTATGTACTTCTGTAAAACTGCCACAAACCAGTATTTTTTCTCTGAGTACCATGGGGCAGTATGCATTGTCCTGGGTGAATTTCTTTTTTTCTTTCTTTTATAATCTGGTTCTTTTCAGCCAATCTTATCTCTTCCAAAAGCAGGAAGTGACTCTCTACTGTCTGAGAATTAATGTAGATATTAGGAAAGAGAGGTTCTCTGTTGGCATAAGGGAAGAGGAGATAAAATCCTTTAATTGATCCTGCAAATATGATAAAAGCTGCCCTCCCTGTGTCCTAGAACAGACATCTCTGATTCACAGCATTCTGTCCTGTTAGACACAGACTCACATTAGGATCCCTTTCAATATAGTGCTGTTGATGGCCACTCCCAATTGATTATACCCACACTGTCCAACTGGTAGCCACTAGCCACATGCGACTTTTAAAATTTAAATTAATTAAAATTAGATAAAGTAGAAATTCAGTTTCTCTTCAGTAACTACATATGCTAGTGACTATTGTGTTGATCCACATAGATAAAGAATATTGTCATCGCTGGAGAAAGTTTGGACAGAACCTAATTGGAAGGATCAAGATGAAGTATAATTTGTCATTCTAGTTTAGGAATATAAGCAAAACAGCAATTTAGACAATAAAGTATTGTAAGCCTGCTCCCTCTGCGTGCTCATAGTAGAAGAGGTCCACATGCCTTTAGGTTGAATTGTAAGAACTTGTGCTCTTGGATGTAGAAGATAATTTGGAATTGGGGATGATGAATAGATTGGGTGTCTTCTGATAACAAAAAATCTATCTGGACTGTGAGTTTTGTATTATTCTTAGTCTAGTGACTACCCTGGACCTCCAGCTCCTCTTCTGTGCTATGTTTTGTGCACTCTGTTACCTGCATTGGCCTTTAGGACTCTGTAATTCTTTTCCTGTAGCCCATAGCTACTTTATTGTGCAGTGGTCCTAGTGAGACGGATAATTATGAGCTGGTTTAACAGGAGTCTTCAGAGATCTTAAATTACCTGCGTATTTTCCTGCCTGTTAAATATTAACAATAATAATAGTTACTATTAATCAAGTATTTATTATGTTTTAGTCACTGCTGTATTCTTCATGGTTATTGTTAATTTTTTTAATGTTAACGATAGTCATATGAGGTAGGAATCATTATTATCCTTATTTTACAGATAAGAACTTAAAAGCACAGAGAGGTTTGGTTATATACCTGATGTGATGTCACACAGCTAGATGGAGCTAGGATAGAACCACAGAATGACTGATTCCGGGGTGTCTGCACTTTTCCACTATTTTATGAAATATTCTCAAATCATCATCAATGGATGGTGTTTCAAAATCTTGAAAGGTATTGAATTTCTGGAAGTAGTCCATTTCAATGCTAACTATTAGAATCAAGCAGATTGGGAGTTTTGGGCCAATATATTCCTCTACCCCCAGCTTTCCTTGCTAGTTATTCCAATTATGGTCTTTTTGCCTCCTTCACCATCTGCCTCCAAGAGGGCTTTGAGAAAAGCATCATCCTGTGATCAAAAGCCCTGTGGGTTCATTCAGTCTTCCTCTTGGATTCTGTTCATTCTGTTGTGTCGCCTCTCTGAACTGTGCAGCTTTTCAGAGACTTCCCTGAACATGGTGATTGAATGTCTATTCTTGTACTGCAGTATCTTAAGCAGTGGGAGCTTTAACAATGACTACACCCTACATTTCAAACAAAGCCTTTTTTTTTTTTAGAACTCTTAGCTCATCTCCTTTCTCTTATAAATGAGGACATGAAGGATTTTTCAGTAGCAGGATCTGGGTTAGAGCCTGTCTCCTAAAGCACCACTCCACCCCCTGGTGCTTAATCTTTTCAGCCTTTCTCCCTGGTTACCCCCTATAACTTGAGTTTTATGGGAGGTAAAGAGAGGGGTAGAACTATAAATATCTAAAATATTAGTGATAATTCCCTCAGATATCTTAAAGTCTTTTTGCACGTAGAAGCAAGGTGGCAGGGGACTTCCCTGGTGACGCAGTGGTTAAGAATCCTCCTGCCAATGCAGGGGACACGGGTTCAAGCCCTGGTCTGGGAAGATCTCACATGCCGTGGAGTAACTAAGCCTGTGCACCACAACTACTGAGCCTGTGCTCTAGAGCCTGCGAGCCACAACTACTGAGTCCATGTGACACAACTACTGAAGCCCACACGCTTAGAGCCCATGCTCTGCAACAGGAGAAGCCACCGCAATGAGAAGCCCGCACACTGCAATGAAGAGTAGCCCCCACTCGCCACAAGTAGAGAAAGCCCGTGCACAGCAACAAAGACAACAATGCAGCCAAAAAAATAAATAAAATAAATAAATAAATTAAAAAAAAAAAAAGAAGCAGGGTGGCAAAGGAACATAAAGCTGTCTCTTGCTTTTTTGGTTCATAATTTCTCCTCCAATTGACAAGAGGTAAACCAGTATATTTATCTTGAATTGAAGAGAATACCAAATTGGCCCTTGACATGAATTATTTCTGGTTTCTCTAAAAGTGGGATATTGCTCCTTTGTGGAAAAATTTTGCCTTTCAAATGTGTTCTAAACAGACTTCTGAGTTGTGGAAAACCAATTATGTCTGTTTACCCATGTAACAAAACCGATATGAATATTGCGTTTGCATTCTTAAAACCTGCAGCCATTTGCGTGTTTCCCACAAAGTTATGACATAGTGAAGGCTGGCTGTCTCTTTCCCCGTCTCTTAAGGAACTGGGGGTAGTTACTTGGGGAAAATAGTACAAGTGGGTGCACATATTGGCATACATGCCAGAAAGATATTTCTCTTTTTAGGACAGACAGTGTTATTTCTGGACCTCCTCTTTGAGTGGGTGGAATCTTCCCTGATAAACTTCACAAGTGTAAGTGCAAGACCAGCCAGGGAACAACTCTTGGCATTGCGTTCCATGTGTATGAGTAACAGCAGTACTGTGGAACTCATTTGGCTTTTGTAGGGGTCTGTTAACCCTTCAACTTCCCATGAGCCCCTCAGCCAGTCTCCTGGGTGCATATCCAGTCAGGCTGTGTTTCTCTGGGAAGTTACCATTCTTTACATTTTTTTTTTTTTTTAAAGCAACTTATAATAGAAAACTCAGGGGGAGGGGCGCGAGTGCTTCACTCAGGAGAGTGTTGATGCTTTGTCTCCTGCAAGCAGCCTGGCGTGCCGGTGCTGTCAGGGAAGCTCATCTGACTCAGCCACCGAAGGCTGTTCAGGTTACCTGTGAACAAAATAACCCATCTAGTTTCTTCAGGTGTGTGCCCTGGCTGGTGTTGGAAGATGGCAAGGTTTATGCAAGGCCTCTTCAGCTATTTTGGGTAATTTCAGCTTTTAGTTAAGACAAACACATTCATTACCATGACTTCAATAAAGTTATTTTTATTATTTTTATATTATGGCATATTTATGTATTTGCTTGTGAAAGAATTGTTCATATTACATGATATTTGATGCATACAAGTATTATATGCATGTAGCCTTTGTGGGTGATAAAGCACAATAATAAATTGAACACCTAAGAACCCACCTAAGGTAAGGATTGGCGGATTGCTTATTCTCATTTTCATCTGCCTGCCTTTCCTGCAGAGAGAGCCACTGTCAGGAATATTGTGGTTATCAGTCCCTTAAAAATAATTCTAAGTCATAAGGTATGGACATATGGAAGATTATTTTTCAAAGATATCCTAAGACTTTTTGTTTAGAAGAGCCAAGCTTTGGGACCTGTGACTTCTGTGTCCCGTACTAGTGCCTGGTACATGCCGTGTCTCCAGAGGAGGTTAACTAGAGGAAAAGATTAGGGGTACATCTGCCATCCTGCCAAGAAGATATGTGTTGTTCCTGATTGGTGGATGAGGAAAGGTGAAAATAGCATTGTAAATGGTATCACAAATTTTGTTTTTAATGTTTATTATGAAGGCTAATGGACATACACAACGGTAAACAGAAGAGTGTAATGAACCCATCTGAGCTCGTCCTCCAGCTCCAATGACTGTCAACCCACGATCACTCCTGCCCCGTCTTCATCCCCATCTCCTGCCTCCTCTTGTAGTATCTTGAGATAATCACCGGATATTGTATCCCTCATGAGCTTACATTATAATGCTCAAGTCTGACAATAGGTGCAATAAATAAGTAAAATATATATTATATTAGATATTGATAAATATTAAGGAGATGAAACAAAGCATGAAAAGGGACATGAAATGTCAGGAGAAGAAAGATAAATTTTGTTTTTGTCTTTGCTTCCCCCCCCCCTTTTTTTTTTTTTTGCGGTACGTGGGCCTCTCACTGTTGTGGCCTCTCCCATTGCGGAGCACAGGCTCCAGATGCGCAGCCCCAGCGGCCATGGCTCACGGGCCCAGCCGCTCCACAGCATGTGTGATCTTCCCAGACCGGGGCACGAACCCATGTCCCCTGCATCGGCAGGCGGACTCTCAACCACTGCGCCACCAGGGAAGCACCCCTGTCTTTTTTTTTTGTCCGTACTGCATGGCTTGTGGGGTCTTAGTTCCCTGACCAGGGATTGAACCCGGGCCCTCGGCAGTGGGACTGTGGAGCCCTAACCCCTGGACCGCCAGGGAGTTCCCCAAAGTGGAAGTTTGAAGGGGTTGGTCAGTAACAGAAGGCCCCACTGAGATGACAGTTGAGCAGAGGCCTCCGGGAGGTGAGGAAGCTGGGCGGTGGAAAGAGGAGCAGTGGAGCCTCCCTGGTGGACCTGGCAACTGGGGATGACACACTCCCCTTTCTTCCGTCTGAGGTGGTGGGCCGAGGACTCTTATATGAGGGTAGCTGTCTTGAGAATCATGGCAGTATCTTCTTCCTAGGCTGTGTGAAGTGTGATTTCTGTTTTTAGTTCATTTGTAATAGTTCGCAAGATGACTAGGCCCAAATCTGACTTTAAAACTCTGAGATGAATGGAGAATGTGAATTTGAGATTGGAGCCTCCTGACTTTTGTGACTCTCTGGCCCTGTTTGGAGAACTTTGTGTTGACAACACCTCATGAATTACCTTTGCAGAAGAAGTCAAACTGGTGGTTAGTTCACTTTACACTAGGATGTGGGAATACAGTGGATTTTAACCATTCGACCTAATCACTTCAGTGGATCCTGTGAACATTTAATCTCCACCAAGCAGGCCCAATTCGTGTATCGATGTTTTAGAGACTGGTTATCTTCCGTCCTGCTTCAGGAAAAATGAAACTGCGCACGGGATAAACATAATTCCTTTCCTCTTAAGTTTCTTTTATTCTTAATCCTAAGATTGCTAATGCCTTTTGATATTACAGAGAAACTCATAATTTTTCCAAGAGATGGTAAAAAGAAAAAAGAAATAGGTCTGAACAGGAAAAAACCTAAAGGTTCCATCCACCCAAGAGAAACACATGTAACCATGTTGAGAAACTTCATTAGACAGATGCAATGTCAAGCACACACATGCATACACAGGCGACCACTGCTCCATGCCTGTATGGAATTTATGCCCACGCACAAATTGCTGATTGACTTGGAGACATGATATTTATGAACTTGGCTGAAATGTCAAATTTGACATTCACTGTGTGAAGCATAATATAGTAAATGCCCTTCACTGCACTTTAGTATATACCTGGTAATGCTCTCTACTTCTCTTCCTTAGTGAGAAGATAAGGACAGCAAGAACCTGTTTAATCCTAATCCTCTTTACTTCATTCACACAGGCCAGCTGAGTTGAACACTCAACACAAGTTCTTTAAAAACACAGGCAGGTAAAAGAGCTATTTGATACAATACAAAAAGAAGGAACACCCTCTTCCCACCAACTCCCCATGAACCCTGGGACCTCATGATCCTAACGCATAATACGGTCACCTTCCCAAGTGTTAACTTTGGGGATGATGTGGTGAGCTATGGATGTCATTTACAGTGATTGATTTTTAAGTCTGTTAAATTATATAATATCCTTAATTTACATTTTTTTCTTTTTTAGTTTCTCAGTTATAGGATTTTATTAATGCTTTTAGATTTCATTTTTTAAAAAGTGATTGCTATACCACTCTGAAAGAGATATCTATAAATTTATGCTACAAATTCAGCCAGATGTACATTGCTTTGACAGATGATAATATCCTTACACAACTAAACTAAATGAAGTGATTGACTCTACTTATTTTGAAGTATTAAAGTATTTAAAGACAATTCATTCATTTCCTTGAATTTTCGTAAAATGCAACACTGATTTGAGAATATTTCAATGCTAATGAAGATGTATTTAGTGAAGATTTAGTTGAATATTTTGACAAAATAACCTTCTCAGTAATAGAGTCACTATTCTGTTATTATTTGCTGTTTCTACCAAGGAAGCAGTAAATATAAAAAACATGAACTTGGGGAGTGCCAGGTATTAACTTCACTGCATATTTTTTTTGTGTGTGTACTCTTATAGATTAATAATTCTTAGCCTAATGACCATTTACATCCAGAAGAATAGCAGAATAGAAGTATGGTTTGTTGATGGTAAAAATTAAATCAAGTGCTAATCCTGACATTTTATTTCTTGTTGCTTGGTAACAGTGCAGCAACTCTGTAAGAGTTCCTTTATCTCAGCTACAGTGGACTTCATTGCCTTGTGGGGTAGCAATACCAACCGCAGCAAGTCATTTGTATGCCATTACCCTTCCAGAATTTTGTTGCTATTTTTTATTGTTAGTGCAGAGATCCTAAAAGAAAGTCATTTTAATAATACATCCTCCTTATTTGATGGATTGGTGAATTTTATTCTAGCTACTTTTGGCTTTTCGGCTTTGTGTCTGTAATTTCTGAGGTTTCACAAATTTGTGTTTTATCAGTCTGTACAGTATTAGCCTAGGCTTTTGAATTTCATTGTAAATATGTACATTCTAAGTGATTCTTCATTAGTTCTTAGTGAACATCTTTTATCCTTGACCACCAAAGAAGGGAGAAAAAAATATCTGGGCAGAATTTTTCTTTCTTAAAAATAGGACACATACCTCATCCTTCTCTAATATAGAGCATTCCTAGTTTTAGAACCTGCTTTAGGAAAAGGAAGCCTGTTGAACCAGTGTGATTTGTTTTAAGTGAAAGGCTGATTCATATTGTGTATACTATATATGTTCTATATGCTGTTAGTTCACAATTATTACTTACAACAAAGGTTGATAAACTATAGCCCGTGGCCTGTTTTTGTATTGTCTAAGAAATTTTTATATTTTTAAAGGTTGTTTAAAAAAAAAAAAAAAAGCAATATGTGACAGAGACAGTGTGGAGCCTATAAAGCCTGAAATATTATCTGGCCCTTTGCAGATAAAAACTTGCAGACCCTTGATTTATGGCATAGTTTCCATTTCTATAGTCTGAATATATTAAATGTCACTAAGTATTATTTTTTAAAGGACCAGTGAACTTAAGTAGAACTGAAATAAAATAATGATAACTGGTTTGAAGAGAAGCAATGAAAAAATTAAATTGAATAATATGAATTTGTGAAGAAGTAGTGACATGATTATGCAGTTTGGTGGGTCTGTTTTGGGGGCAACCACGAAGAAAGGAAGATTACATGTAGCAACTTGTTTATCTTGCTTATCTTGCCACAGTTTTTACAATTTCTTTACTAACTCAATGCCTTTGTCAATAAATCTGACTTTAATAAAATTGTATAGTGATAGACTCACTTTATTAGAAGCATTTTGCTTTTTCCTGCCCATTAGACTTTATGTCATACTTGAGGCCAGTTTCTTACTTACAATGTCTGTATCCTGGGGTGATGGGGTGAGGACTTCTCCAACTTGACCTGGGTCTGGCACTCAGCTGCAGCTCCTGCTGTCTGGAAGAATTTCCAGGAGCTACGGAAGTGGTCCAGAGCTGGAGTCATCCTGTGTCCCTGGGTTTTGGAAGGGCCCTGCAGCCCTGGGTTTTCATCTCCTCTGGAGCTGTGCCCCCCACATCCTGGAGAGAGGGCAGGAGAAGAATTGTGGACAGACTTTGGGCAAAGTGAGGCTCATTTTCTCAGCCTTCCAAACCAGGGCTTTTAGCTTCCTATTTTCTTTTTAGTCAAAAATGTGTTTCTAAGAGTTATCTGGCTATTTCTTATTTATTGGTAAGGTAAAGCCTGAAATCAGGAAGTTAACCAGGGCAGCCATGTGTTTTTTTATCTGGCATTAGTCTTCTTAAGCAATAGAAAGGGCTCCAACCAGCCAAACTGTATTCTAGTGATGAGAGATAAAAGTCAATTTTTTACTTATTTATTTTTGCTGTGCTGTGCGGCTTATGGGATTTTATTATAGTTCCCCGACCAGGGATCGCACCTGGGGCCCTGGCAGTGAGAGTATCAAGTCCTAACCACTGGACCACCAGAGAATTCCCAAAAGTCAATTATTTTAGCTAGACTCACTTAACTCCTCTTTCTTGTAAGCAAAGGCCCAGAAAACCCCATGCTTGAGCACCATTTCTGTATTAGTAGGCGTTTTATATTACTTTATATTTGTAATGCTTTATGTTTTCAAAGTGCTTTTACATATATTATCTCATTTAATCCTCTTAATCACCAGGTGAGGTAGGAGGAGAAGCAGTTTTCTTATAATATTACAAATGAGAAAACTGAGAGACAGATCAGTTTCTGGGAATAGATCATTGGGAAGTTGAACGGCTTAATGAAAAGGACATTTGAAAGACTTGGTTTAAGTCCTGACTTTCCATGTTTCCTCTGCCACTGTCCTGCCATGACAATACTGAGGCTTTATTTCTGAGACACTGAACATTTCTGAAAATGTTGGCATAGCTAAGTGGACTTTCATAGGAGCTTTCACCTTATTTTAAGTGCAAATGGAAAGGGTCATGATTTTAGGTGTTGTACATAGAATGGATTTTTATGGAGTTGTGAAGGGAGACAGGGTAGCCGATGAGGAGACTATTGCAGTGGTCCAGGCAAGAGGTGATGGTGGCTTGGACTTGAGTGGTGGAGCGGAAGTGGGGAGAGGTGGTGGAATTGAGATATACAGTATCTTGGAAGAGGAATCTTATCAGACTTGCCGATGCCTTGGATGTGGAATGCTGGGGTAGAGGAAAGGCAGAGAGTAAAATGATTCCCACCTGACTTGAGCAATGGTGTGACACCTACCAAGCTGAGGAAGCCTGGGAACAGCTTTTGGAAGGAGGAGTAACAAGAGCCCTGGTAGGATTGATTGGCTTTTTTAGGCATTCAAGTGGTGATGTAGGTGAAGATGGACATGTATGTGTTGTGCTCAGAGGAGAGGTCTAGAAGGGAGTTATACAATTGGGAATAATCCACATATATTTGATAAGTAGAGTCATGGAATAGAAAAGAACACTTAGCGAAAAAGTCCTGGGACTAAGCTCTAGGAGTCTCAGTATATTTCTTTCTTTCTTTCTTTCTTTTTCTTTATTTTTGTGAACAGTATCTGAGATTAAGAATCACATCTTTATTTACAATAGCCAGGACATGGAAGCAACCTAAGTGTCCATCAACAGATGAATGGATAAAGAAGATGTGGCACATATATACAATGGAATATTACTCAGCCATAAAAAGAAATGAAATTGAGTTATTTGTAGTGAGGTGGATGGACCTAGAGTCTGTCATACAGGGTGAAGTAAGTCAGAAAGAGAAAAACAAATACCATATGCTAACGCATATATATGGAATCTAAAAAAAAAAAATGAAAGGTTCTGAAGAACCTAGGGGCAGGATAGGAATAAAGACACAGATGCAGAGAATGGACTTGAGGACACAGGGAGGGGGAAGGGTAAGCTGAGACTAAGTGAGAGAGTGGCATGGACATATATACACTACCAAATGTAAAATAGATAGCTAGTGGGAAGCAGGTGCATAGCACAGGGAGATCAGATTGGTGCCTTGTGACCACCTAGAGGGGTGGGATAGGGAGGGTGGGAAGGAGACATAAGAGGGAGGAGATATGGGGATATATGTATACATATAGCTTATTCCCTTTGTTATACAGCAGCAACTAATACAACATTGTAAAGCAATTATACTCCAATAAAGATGTTAAAAAATGAAACAAAATAAAAAAAGAAATAGAAAAAGAAAACCAATCACATCTTTGCCTCCCACTGGCATTGTGACCTTGGACAAATAAGTACTTTAGAATCCCAGCTTCTCTATAAGCATCTCCTGTGTATTTGCCTATTTCACGGGTCTCTTTTGAGCGTCAGTGGGTTAGGTCATTTGGATGTGTTTTCTAAAGCTCTGAAGTGCTATGTTCTTACCTTGATCCCTCCTGCTGCTTTGATTAATGAACCTCAGATGACTGTCCTCACTGGCCCAGTGACAGTGACTATAGGACCACCCCGTGGGTTGCAGCTGGCAAGGCACACCCTCCCTATCCTTTTCCTGTCATCCAGAGTTCTTGAGATGTAGGGGAATTAAAACTCCATAATACCACCGACTTCTAAAATCTCAGGACATTATCAAAAAACTAATCTAGATTGTTTTTTAAATATATTGTTAGCTTTAATCGGCAATAAATTACCTAATATTTAAAGCTCATCAAAATCGACCTAAATATGTTGATGCCTTACATTGAGCAAATGCAGTGATGACTTTTAAGGTGAGCATTATGGACCCCTTATAGAAAGGAAGGTTCTTATAAATCTGTCATTTCATTAGCTTATGAAATGACAGATTTATAAGTTGCATGCAGTCAAAAATTGATGGCCACTCTCTGCTGTCATATTTTAAATGGAGGATTAGCCAATGACCTATTTATCTCTTTTTGTACTTTGGCGCAAAAGATTCAGATATTCTGGTTTGGGATGAAAACTAACCTTTGTTCCCTGATGAAACATGCTTGTACTGAATATCCACCTTGAATTCTTTTCATTGAAAGTAACATTAATTGTTTTAGGGGGCGTAAGAGAAATGAAATGAATAAAGAGGGCCTCAGATATTCATTCATGCTTCATGTTCAACTAAGTGCACACCACTACCTGCAAACGTCAGAGAGACTAAGGGTCAAGAAATAGACCCTTGTTTCTTTAGGATGCAGCACACTGTTACATATAAATAAATTAGTCTGCAGGTGTGTTTTCACTGCTTCCTTATGAAAGCTTTGCCTTTGAATTTTCACAGACTCAGGAAAAGGTATGTTTTATTTAGTTTGTTTTTAGATGAAATGGTTTGAAACAAACGGTTAATTTGGGAGAAATAATGAAAGATTAGAAACCAAGGATGACTTAATTGTTAGAAAGTACAGTAGTCCCTCCTTTTCTAGGGTTTCACTTTTCACAGCTTCAGTTACTTGTAGTGAACTGTGGTTCAAAAATATTAAATGGAAAATTCCAGAAATAAACAATTGATAGGTTTTAAATTACATGTTGTTCGGAGTAGTGGATGAAATCTCACCCGCTCCAATTCTGTCCCGCCTGGGATCCCCAGCCGTCAACATCTGCTCCTGACACCCAGCCATCAACATGGCTTGATGATCCAGGATGACATGGAGCAGATGATCTTCCTTCTGATACATCGTCAGAAAGTCAGTAGTAGTCTAACATTACGTCACAGTGCCTATATCATTCACCTCACTTCATCTCGTCACACAGGCATTTTATCATTTCGCATGGTCACAAGAAGAAGAAGGGAGAGCACAGGATAGTAATGTAATTTGAGAGAGAGCAAGACCGCATTCACATAACTTCTATTATAGTATATTGTTGTAATTGTCCTATTTTATTATTAGTTATTGTTGTTAATCTCTTGTTTTAAAATAATTCTACAGCATTTCTATTTATTGATTGATTGGCTGTGTTGGGTCTTCGTTTCTGTGTGAGGGCTTTCTCTAGTTGCGGCGAGCGGGGTCCACTCTTCATCGCGGTGCGCGGCCCTCTCACTGTCACAGCCTCTCTTTTTGCAGAGCACAAGCTCCAGACGTGCAGGCTCAGTAGTTGTGTGGCGCACGGGCCCAGTTGCTCCGCAGCATGTGGGATACTCCCAGACGAGGGCTCGAACCCGTGTCCCCTGCACCGGCAGGCAGACTCTCAACCACTGCGCTACCAGGGAAGCCCTGTTGTTAATCTCTTATCGTGCCTAATTTTTTTTTTTGGCTGCGTTGGGTCTTTGTTGCTGCGTGCGGGCTTTCTCTAGTTGCGGCGAGTGGGGGCTACTCTTGGTTGCAATGAGCGGGCTTCTCATTACGGTGGCTTCTCTTGTTGTGGAGCACAGGCTCTAGGCGCATGGGCTTCAGTAGTTGCAGCACTTGGGCTTCAGTAGTTGCAGCACACAGCCTCAGTAGTTGCAGCATGTGGGCACTAGAGCACGTAGGCTTCAGTAGTTGCGGCACGTGGGCTCAGTAGTTGCGGTGCGTGGGCTCTAGGGCACACGGGCTTCAGTAGTTGTGGCCCATGGGCTTAGTTGCTCCACGGCATGTGGGATCTTCCCGGATCAGGGATTGAACCTGTGTCCCCTTCATTGGCAGGCAGATTCTTAACCACTGCATCACCAGGGAAGTCCCATGCCTAATTTTTTTTTTTTTTAATGAACAACTTTATTTACAGTTGAACACTTAAACACAAAATCTTGGCTTCTGAATCTGTGAGGTCTCTTGATCAAATGGGGCAGCAGCAGGCAGGGAAGCAAACATAGGGGCCAGTCCAGATTATCTTACTCAGGAGCATCACCCCGAGCAAGGGAAGGCCTGATTCAGTCTTCCTCTGGACTACATCTCTCCACACTGTGAGATCACCACAGGCAGCTTGGGCTTATTGTTGGGGCCTGTGGGAACATTCTCAATCTTTCTCATCACCAGAAGTCCATCAATGATTTTTCCAAACACCACGTGCTTCCCATCAGCCAATCACATTTAGAGCAGGTGATGAAAAACTGGCCGCCATTTGTTCTGGGACTACTGTTTGCCACGAAAAGCAGGCCTGGAGCTGAGTGTCTAAGCTTAAAGTTTTCATCTGCAAACAGCCCCCCCAGTAGATACTAGTGACTCCAGTACCATCTCCATTAACAAAATCTCCACCCTGAATCATGAAATCTTTTATGACCCTGTGGAAGCTGTTCCCTTTGTATCCTGTTGGAACCCCATCTTTTCTGAATTGTCCAGTGCAGAACTGCCTAAAATTCTCAGCCATCTTAGGTGCTGCGTCTGCAAAGAGCTCCATCTTCATGCAGCCAACTTCCCTTGTGTTCTACCCAGTCCTTCCACAAGCCAGTGCCTAATTTTTTTTTAAATTTATTTATTTATTTATTTTGGCTGCTCTGGGTCTTAGTTGTGGTGTGTGATCTTTTAGTTGCGGCCTGCAGACTGTTAGTTGTGGCATGCATGCAGGATCTAGTTCCCGGACCAGGGATTGAACCCGGGCCCCCTGCATTGGGAGTGTGGAGTATTACCCACTGGACCACCAGGGGAGTCCTTATCATGCCTAATTTAAAAGTTAAATTTTATCCTAGGTTTGTCTGTATAGGAAAAAACAGTATATATAGGGTTTGGTGCTATCCACAGTTTCAGGTATCAACTGGGGGTCTTGGAATGTATCCCGTGTGGATAAGGAGGCACTCCTGTAATGGTTTTCTCTTCTGTTCTTCATTCCGTGAAGAAACCAAGACCACTCATGTCCAGGAGTATAGGTCGCCTTCTCTCCGATTTGGCATCTGAAATGTAATGTTAATTTCTGTCACTGAATAACTAAGCCCACATTCAATTTCTTTGAAGAGAATTTTAAATCCAAATCCCATGGGAGAGAAGTTAAACAGGAATCTGAAGAACTTAGTATCTCTTCTGTGCTTGCTGTGAAAAGGAGCTGGGTTATTAATTTAAAGAAGCTATTTTAGTTTCCTTAATAATTACGGGAAAGGATACAAGTTTTTCCTTGCATTCTGAAAAAGTTCTTTTCAGTTTAGAATTTCTTTTTAAATTTTGGAAAACGTTTGCTGGCATAGACAAAACTCAGGGAAGAAAAATTCAATATTACGAAACTCAGACAAATACAGGTTACCTACAAAAAGCTACAGGATTAAGGCTGTTGAGTTTGAAAGTTTTGGTATAATTTAAATTTCTCTCAATTTGAGGAATTTACAAAGCTCATTCATTTTGAGAATTGGCATCTCAGAAGTGGAATTAGACCTTTAGAAAGAAAGGAAGTATTAAATGGTATTTTAAAGCCAGTTCCATAAACCAATTCCTGCTATAAAAAGTAGTTTAGCTGCTGTTTTATTTATAGATATATTTCCCCAATGCTTTTGGCATTATGTTTGCACCCAAAAAGTTTTCACTTACTTTTCCTTTTTGTTGGTCCTTTTTTTTTTTGCGGTACGCGGGCCTCTCACTGTTGTGGCCTCTCCCGTTGCGGAGCACAGGCTCCGGACACGCAGGCTCAGCGGCCATGGCTCATGGGCCTAGCCGCTCCGCGGCATGTGGGATCTTCCCGGACCGGGGGACGAACCCGTGTCCCCTGCATCGGCAGGCGGACTCTCAACCACTGCGCCACCAGGGAAGCCCGTGGTTCATATTTTTAAATGTACAAAGTAGCATTTTATATGTGGATTAATGAGGACTAGATTTTATAAGGAGAGAACAAAATAGAATGGAAAATTTTTCTTCATAAAATTCATTCCCAGAAAATAGGAGGGGCAGTAAAATGGTCCAAATAGAATAGATACAGCTAGGGCATGCCTACACAAAGTGGAGTAGACTCCATAATTGAAATGTTTTCAACTGTGGCAATAGCAGATAAAGGAGATATAGCCTAATGATGATAAAAGCAACAAAAACAACAGCAGCAGCAGCAAGTACTATTTATACCGTGAACTTACGTGCAAAGCACATAAAATCATCTGTTATAATAACCCAGTGTGGTAGGTTTTATTATCCTTATTCTATAGAGGAAGGAAATGAGGATAAGGAGAGGCTTTATGATAAAGCTAATAAGGGAGAGTTAAGATCTAAAAACATTTCTTTCTGCCTCCAAAGCCATGTTCTTAAGTACAAGTGAAGAATGATAGATGTATTTTGTTTTATACTTTGTAGTGTTAACATTTAAAATATAATTTATTACCTCTTTAAGGGCAGGGACTTAGACCTTTAGCTAATTGAATTTTTCAGCCAAGTGTACCTCAGGCACAATGTTAATACTTCCATAAACACAAAATTAAAAATCATTCAGAAATGTTAACCTCTTAAAACTTATAAAATCGGATAATCTCCTGAAAGCTGTGAAATGAGAGCCTTCACACTTGAGAAGGTAGAATGGTTCCCCCCAGTTAAAAATGATGTAGATGATACTATACAGTAGTTTGAAACCAAGATAGAAATTTTAGGATTCTGTATAATAAATACTGCTAATGATTATCTACTTAAAAAATAGGAACTTCCAGTTTCTGTTCTGGCAACTAAGTAGCTTAGTAGTCACCACTCCTGTTCTCACAATAAGAAAGTGAACAAACTGAAAATCAACAGACAACAATTTGTTCACAATAATAGTTTTAATGTATTTCATAATTATAGCTTATGGATGAATGAAATGAATGATAGCAATGCTTTAAAGGACAGGAGAGAGAGATAAGAGTACTCTGTCATAGGGTACTTGCACTACCTGTAAGGTGGTATAGTGTTATCTGAAAGAAGCCTTGGATTAGTTGTAAATGTATATTGCCAACTCAAGCATAACCACTAAAAAGGGTAAAAAGAGAGGTATACAGTCAGCTGTATCCATGGGTTTCACATCCACACATTCAACCTGAATTTGCTGATGTGAAACTCATGGATACAGAGGGCTGGTTGTAATGAACATGCTAGGAGAGGAGAAAAAAATGGAATCATATAAAAAGCTTAGTTAAAACCAGAGAAGGAGGGACTTCCCTGGTGGTCCAGCAGTTAAGACTCCACGCTCCCAATGCAGGGGGCCCTGGTTTGATCCCTGGTCAGGGAACTAGATCCCTCATGGCACAACTAAGAGCCTGTATGCCACAACTAAAGATCCCGCATGTTGCAATTAAAATAATAAAAAGATCCTGCATGCCGCAACTGAAGATCCTGCAGACGTCAATGAAGATCCTGCGTGCTACAACTAAGACCTGGCGCAGCCAAATAAATAAATAAATATTAAAAAAACAAACAAACCAGAAGGCAGAAAAAGATAAGACAAAAAAGAAACAAGGACAACAAATAGAAAATGTAACAACTATGGTAGATGTTAATCCAACTATATCAATGGTCACTTTAAATATTAATGGTCTAAGATATACCAGTTAAAAGACAGAGACTCTCAGATGGGATTAAATGAGACCCAGCTATATGTTGTCTATAAGAAACCTGCTTTTATATATATTTTTTGCAGGTTTATTGATATATATAATTGACATATATAGCATTGTATAAGTTTAAGGTGTACAACATGTTGACTTGATACACTTACATATTATGAAATGATTACCACTATAGTGTTAGCTAACATCTCCAGCTCCTCACATAATTACCATTTCCTTTTTATGGTGAGAACATTTAAGATCTGCTATCATAGCAAAACTGACTTCAGAGCAAGGAAAATACCAGAGATAAAGAAAGACATTCCATGATGATAAAAGGACCAATTCTTAACAAAGACATAAGAATCCTTAAAGTGCATGCAGTGACAGTGGTTCTTTTTTTTTTTTTCACACTCATTATGACCTTCTGAGATACCAGCACCAGCTGCCCCATGCCATCTTCACAGCAGTTTGGGTCCCAGCTCTGTGCAGCCCCTTTCCTAAGCATCAGTTCAACCACTTTCTTTTGCTGCTCTTGCAGTTACTGTATCTGTGTCACCTCAGTGCTTCTTTTTTGCATTTTTAGTTCTCTAATTCCTTATTTAAATTTCCTTTATTAAAATAACTGACAAAAATTAACTCAAAATGGACCATAGACTTAAATGTGAAATGCAAAACTATAAAACTTCTAGGGACTTCCCTAGTGGCGCAGTGGTTGAGAGTCCGCCTGCCGATGCAGGGGACGTGGGTTTGTGCCCTGGTCCGGGAAGATCCCACGTGCCGTGGAGCGGCTAGGCCCATGAGCCATGGCCGCTGAGCCTGCGCGTCCGGAGCCTGTGCTCCGCAACAGGAGAGGCCACAACAGTGAGAGGCCCGCGTACAGCAAAAAAAAAAAAAAAACAACTTCTAAAAGATAAGAGAAAATCCAGGTGAACTTGGTTGGGTTTGGCAATGCCTTTTTAAATACAACACCAAAAGCACAATCCATGGTCAAGACATCTGTACAGACACCTCACCAAAGGCAATATACATATGGCAAATAAGCAGATGAAAAAATGATCAACATCATATGTCTTTAGAGAATTTCAAATTAAAACAATTCGATAGCACTACACACCTATTAGAATGACTAAAATCCAAAACACTGGCATCACCAAATGCTGGTGAGAATGTGGGCAACAAGAACTCTCCTTCCTTTTTGGTGGAAATGTAAAGTGGTAGAGCTGCTTTCGAAGACAGTTTGGCACTTTCCAATAAAACTAAACATACTATTGCCACATAATCCAGCAGTTGCATTCTTTGGTATTAACCAGCTCTCCTGGTTGGAACACTTGGAAGATTAACAAATTGCCTGTTTTTGTTTTCATATAGAATATATAGTGGACTTGTTCACACTGAATCTGAGCCATTGTTGAGTTTGATATTTGATTTCTTGTATTTGTCCAAATATCCAAGAACTATTAGTCCTGTGTTCTGACTTTCACAAGGAAATGAAAGTTTCATTCTTTCAAGAAGTTACTGCATGTGTGACCATGTATAGATAAAAACAATATTTCACTTAAATGTGGAAAATGGACAATTAGCTAGAAAGCCATTCTAACTGCACACTGGGTCAAGTTCATAGCTTATGAAATCTACAAATTACCCCCTTCAGAGTTGCTTGGGAAGATAGTTAAAACGTGACTGTTAAGTTTACAAATGATAAGGATTGCTATATGAGACACAGTGATTATCTTAGATGATCCCACAATATAGTTGCTGAGATAGGACTAACCTGAAATTAGAAGTTGTATATAGAGCAATGGGTGCTAAATTTAATGATAAAGATAGTAATTGCTATGGGATTCTGATGGTTGTTTGCATGGTTTGTGGCTCTAACCTCAAAGACGCCCTTTCTAACAAGGCTAAGGCCTTGTTTCTGTAGATATTTATATATGGTGGATTGTAAATGAAGAATAAGACATCAGGTATTTTACACTCTGTCTTGGCTCACAGGTCTAAGGACATTTGAGTGGGGATGGGCCAAAATGGGGTGTGGAGACACATCTTCCATAGAACCAACGGCCTTGAGGGAAGAAATGGAATGGATGTCTCTTGGTTGGATTTCCTTACTTCCTGTTTGTTACTTATATGTTTGCTTTTATAAAATTAGGATCATATTTTATATTCTTTTTTCATTATGTAAAACATTAAGAATGTTTTTGGAGGTCACTAAATGTTCCCCAAGAGGATATTTTAGTAGTTATACTCAAATTTATATTAATAACTCTATTGTTATACTTTTATGTTGTTTTTCCCTCGCTATTATTAATAATGCTATAGTGAATATCCTTGTTTCAGTGTATGTGTGATGATTTGATGAAATTCCTAGAAGTGGATTTTTGGGGTGTGTGCCTCAACATTTTATCAGCTTTTGATAAATATTGCTGAATTGTTCTCTAGGAAGGTAATTTCAATTATAACTCTATAATGATATTTAAAATATCATTTTCAGCCATTGTTGACAATATGGATATTATACTTAATTTTTTTTTTGGATAATCTGCTAGGTGAAAAAAGCTGTCCTGTTTTTGTCCTGTCCTGGTTTTGATTTGCATCTCTTTGATGACAAGGGAGTTGAATATTTATTGGTTGTTTGTATTTTTTGTGATTTTATGTGTTGTTATAAGTATTACTGTCATTATTTGAATGGGAATGTCTAGTATTTCATTTCCAGGTGTTCTTTGGTGATGAGTTATATAAGAGGGAGAAAGAAAATGTGCAGGATTGTGGTTGACACGTGAGCTCTGGAGTTAGGCTTTTTGGATTTGAACCCAGCTTCCTGAGGGATCCCCCAGCTGCTGGTCCCCAGGCAAGAACTTGATTGGCTATAGCTAGTAGAATATATAAGGAGGAGCATCTTAACTCTGAGTTACGGGAGTAAAGATGGCTAAGGCTCTCAGAAAGAAAGTAACCATGGCTGGCAGCTTACCCCCAGAACCCCTTCCTAAAATAAGGTGTGAGTCAAGTGCTCTGTTGATTCACTGTTTTGAGACAGCTCTCTAAAACTAACAGTCATGGTTTCCCACAAAATCACCTCATTGCAAATGAGGACATAGATCCTGTTGAAAAAAAAGAGAAGGGAAGAAAGGGTAAGAGGGTATTTCTAACATAATCTAATGGTTTTGGAATCTTTACCTGTGATATTCTCTCACAATTTATTATTCAATTTATTTTTTTAATAATTATTTATAAATTTATAAATTTATAAATTTATAATTTTATATATATTTATATATATAATTTATTATATATAATTTATATAAAATTATAAATTTATAATTATAAATAATATTTAATAATAATAATAATTATTCAATTATTCAATTTATTATTGAATAATAAAGCACAGTATGCCTGACATAAATTGAGGAGATGAACTCTTATGAATTGTCTTATTGGAAAAAAGGCCAAAAATTCCATTTATTAATTTTGCCTTCACCTTTATTTTAACTAACAATTTTTGACCTACTTATCAATTTATTCCATGTTGGTCATAAGAATTTAGCTTGTGATTTTAAAGTCATTCCTATTAAAATAGTGGCTTTCCTCACTCCTTCCAGAGACCTTGTCAAAAAATGTTATTTTTTCCACCTCAAATATAGATTTAGCCTACAAATACTGAAGCGATAATTAGGGCTTATGCAAGATTGTTTCACTTGAAAAATTAGCTGCTTTTTTTTTTTAAAGTTTTACTTTCCAAATCTTTCTAGTTTGAGAGTATAGCTAAAAAAAGAAGGTATTTTAAAGTCATGGCTTACATAAATGATTTAAATAAGAAATGTGTGAGAGGAAAAATGAAAAACATTACTCATTGACCCCTTTTGTGTTACTGGTTGTCTCTCTTTTAAATGCATTTTTGCATGTATCATTATTGTAGCTTGAGCATCTAGCATATGTCAGCCTCCCCAAATTAGCATGTATTCAAATTTCTCAATGGCCTTTTATCAGGCTCCTAGAAAAGCCAGGTGCACAACCAAAAATTAGTAAAAGTGAGAGAATGTAATTGCCAAGGTGTTGAAAATTTCTTTCTGATGAGAAGGCACCGTAATCAAAAGAAACTGCCCTAGCAGCATCAGTTAAGGTGGACTCTCATGTGAGATTTTTGAAGTATGAAGGAAATCACATTTCTTTTTTGTTCAGGTTAGATGTTACCATTTCTGATAGCTCTTCCAAAGTTAGGTTCCTCGTTCCATAAAATAAGCATTTCACACTTCTTTCTGCCATTCCTGTTCCTAGGTACACGAAATTCTTTCACAGGTACCATCTTTCCACATTCCTCCATAGAACACATCCTTCCCTGACTCCAGGCCTTTGCCCTGGCCATTCTGGCTGCCTGGAATGCCCTCCCCATCCTTCTTTCTGTGGCTCATTTTCTGCCTTCTCACCGAAGCTTTTCCTCTGTTGTAGCATTTATTACTTTGTTATATTGTGGTTAGCTGTTCGCCTGTCTCCTCCAGTACGACTGAGCAAGAACCTCGTGGGACCTTGTTCTATTCATCTCTGTATCCCCAGTACAGGCACACGATGCCTGGCACATAATAGGTGCTCATTGAATGATGTTTGAGTTACTTAGCCAGAAGGTTAAAATATAAGCGTCACTTTGCAGGCTTAGAAATGTTCTGTTCATTCTAGTTGATTGCCATTATCCTGCTGTAGTCTATAAGAAAGTAAAAAATGCCTTATGTTCAGTGGTTCTTCCTGATGGCTTTATGGTTGAGGTCTTTGTTGGGCCTTGCTTTGAGAGGCTTGATAATCTGCCACCAGGTGTTCTGTAATTCCCTTCCTTATTAGGGTGACTAGGTTCCTCTGATTTCTCTGGGATCACTAACTCATGGTGTGCCTTTTAATGCTGGCTGGAATAGATAGTGTCGGATTCAATAGGCTTTTATTGCTCAACTAAAGGAGAACAAGCCATATGGTAGTTAACTAGCTTTGCAAAAGATGATAAATTAGTGGCAAATAAACTGGCCTTGTAAATGCAACAGCCTGGTTAGTCAGGAGAGAACTGGCATAGCATATACACAAGTGCAGAGGAGTGCTGAAGGTATGCTAAGTGGCATGGAATTAAAATCATGTGTTGCCTTTAACAAAGTACACCCAGTAAAAGGGGATTGATCTAGGGCTCAATAATCCAGAATAATTAGAAAGATACTGTAGGTTAATGTGTGTACTTTGAGGTCTTTGTTGTGGACCATCCAGCAACTGATGTAGACTTATAACATGTAAGGGCTAGAAAGAATATTAGACGTCACTTAAATTTCAACTTTCACATTTTAGAGATGAAATGGCCTTAAGTGGTTCTCATAAGAACACAGTACAAGAAGATATTAGACCTAAAACCCAGAATCTACATCTTTTGACCCCAAATGCAGTTCTCTATATCATACTCTGTTATCTTTTTTTTTTTTTTTTTTTGCGGTACGCGGGCCTCTCACTGTTGTGGCCTCTCCCATTGTGGAGCACAGGCTCCGGACGCGCAGGCTCAGCGGCCGTGGCTCACGGGCCCAGACGCTCCGCGGCATGTGGGATCTTCCTGGACCGGGGCACGAACCCGTGTCCCCTGCATCGGCAGGCGGACTCTCAACCACTGCGCCACCAGGGAAGCCCTGTTATCTCATTTTTTAAGGATAGCAGAAGTCAGTGAAATACATGGCATTAGAATCATGCGGACAAAAATCCTTCTCTTACAAACTACTGACATCGTAAATTGCTCTCTTCTATCAATCACAGCCACCTTTTCTTTAATGGAAGAAGGTAAATTCTGTCTAAAAGATCAGTATGCTTTTTTTTTTAACATCTTTATTGGAGTATAGTTGCTTTACAATGGTGTGTTAGTTTCTGCTTTATAACAAAGTGATTCAGCTATACATATATCCCCATATCTCCTCCGTCTGCGTTCCCGTCCCACCCTCCCTATCCCAGCCCTCTAGGTGGTCACAAAGCACCAAGCTGATCTCCCTGTGCTATGTGGCTGCTTCCCATTAGCTATCTGTTTTACACTTGGTAGTGTATATATGTCCATGCCACTCTCTCACTTCGTCCCAGCTTACCCTTCCCCCTCCCCATATCCTCAAGTCCATTCTCTATGTCTGCGTCTTTATTCCCGTCTTGCCCCTAGGTTCTTCATGACCTTTTTTTTTTTTTTTAGATTCCATATATATGTGTTAGCATACGGTATTTGTTTTTCTCTTTCTGACTTACTTCACTCTGTATGACAGACTCTAGGTCCATCCACCTAACTGCAAATAACTCAATTTCATTTCTTTTTATGGTTGAGTAATATTCCATTGTATATATGTGCCACATCTTTTTTATCCATTCGTCTGTCGATGGACACTTAGGTTGCTTCCATGTCCTGACTACTGTAAATAGAGCTGCAATGAACATTGTGGTCCATGTCTCTTTTTGAATTATGGTTTTCTCAGGGTATATGCCCAGTAGTGGGATTGCTGGGTTGTATGGTAGTTCTAGTTTTAGTTTTTTAAGGGACCTCCATACTGTTCTCCATAGTGGCTGTTTCAATTTACATTCCCACCAACAGTGCTGGAGGATTCCCTTTTCTCCACACCCTTTCCAGCATTTATTATTTGTAAACTTTTTGATGATGGCCATTCTGACTGGTGTGAGGTGATACCTCATTGTAGTTTTGATATGCATTTCTCTAATGATTAGTGATGTTGAGCATCCTTTCATGTGTTTGTTGGCAATCTGTATATCTTCTTTGGAGAAATGTCTACTTAGGTCTTCTGCCCAGTTTTGGATTGGGTTGTTTGTTTTTTTGATATTGAGCTGCATAGCATGTTAGCTCAGTTGGTTAGAGCGTGTTGCTAATGATGCCAAGGTCGTGGGTTCGATCCCCAGCATGCTTCTTTTAATTGTCATTCCTAACTTTTCAAATATGGCGTTGAGTTTTGGGGATGAGCTACGTATTCTCAGAAGACATTTTAGATTCGGGACCTTGATCAGCTTTATCCACTGTAGGTTTCAGTGATTGCTGTGAATGATAACTTTAGAGTTAGGACTGGTTTCCTAGTGATGACTAGAGGCTGAAATTCAATTTGTTGGAAAAAACTGAAAACTGAAGCCAAATCAGGCCTCTGTACCCGACACCAAATTAACTTTTGGAGACAGAGTTTTGGGTAAAGTAGAAATGAATAGCTTTATTGCTTTGCCAGGCAAAGGGGGCCACAGTGGGCTGATGTCCTCAAACCATGTGTCCCCAGCTGGGGGGGTATTGAGAAGTTTTGTAGTAATGGTTCAAAGAGGGCATGATCAGCTTGTGGACATTCTTCTGATTGGTTGGTGGTGAGGTAAGTGGGATTCAGCATTCTCAACCTTCTGGTTCCAACTGGTCTGGGGTCTACATGCTTGTGAGCAGCATATCATTAATTTCTCCCCTTTAGTGGGGGTTTTAGTATCTGCCAAACAGCTCAAAAATACTGTTATGGATATCCCTTGATGGGGAACCAGGACCCCGCCCCAAGGCTGCATTATTGTCTCTCTTGACTGTTCCTCCCTTGTCTCTGCATCCCCTCCCTTCCCTAATTGTCAACTGTTTGAACCTGCCTTTTGGAATGCAGGGAAGGTCCTGGAGGCTGAAACCTATTTCCTGTAATCAAGAAATGGGGAACACTGAAAGACTTTTGTGCCCAGGAGCCCCACAGGTCCTGCTCGGTATCAAAACAAGTGATGCCAACTGTAAAACTGATTGTGTGTCTCTGCCAGTTGTCCTAAGGGAAGAGTCATTTGATCTTAATGCTAAAATCACAGTTGAGAATGTGATGAATATGTTTGAATGTCTTTAGGACTTAAAGGTCTAGTTTTAGAAATTGAGCTACAGAGAGAGGAAAGAAAGTATTTTGTTTTGATGTTTATTTATTTTTGCATCTTATGACTACTTTATTACACTAAATCAGGGAAAACGAACATGGCATTTTAATTTTCTTAATGAAATAAATAGGATTCAACTTTGCTTACTGCTTCCTAGAAATGAAAACATACTGAGAACATTTAGAAGATTAAATGACAAATGAAACTCTTATTCAAAGTGGCACATGCTAAACGATTTTAAATTTAGGAATTGAGCCATTCACAAACTGAATTCGAGTCACAGTCCCTGCTGGGTTAAGCAACTATTATCTGTGTTCTGGAAATGTTAGAGTTTAACCCAAGTCTTCTTTGCAGTTTGTGTGTTAAGTACTGTGTTCTTGAATTATAAAAAGCTCCAAGGATGATTAACAGCCCCCAACTGAAGGAAACAGTCTTAGAAACTAACCTTTTAAAGTTTTAGCATCTCTAATAGGCAGTTTTTCTGTGGCTGTAAAACCCAACACAAACGTTTTTCTCTCCTTGTTTCTCCATAACTCTCTTCATTAAAAAATGTTCCTAGTTAATTCTATTAATTATATCTTGTCTTGCTGTTTTTCTTGGATTATGTGTTAATGGTGTAATTTTTTTCTTACTATTATAGATAAGGCTCGTGCTTTGAATGAATGCGTTAGAAGTATTTTAATTCCTTTGGGTAGATGTACTCATTTTAATTACTTCTTTGGATTTGCTACAGTCTTAATAAGATTTTCTTTTAGAAAAAGATAGGACAAATAAAATTGGATATTTATAATACTGCCTGCATGTTATTAAATCACATACTTAGTGAAGGTTGGCATTTTTTGGTTAAATAAAAAGTGAGAAGACAATGCCATCATGGACTAGACTGCATGTCGTATTAGTGTCAGTGGAAATGAAAATAATACCGTTAACTGCTTTTGAATTTGTTTAAAAACACTTCTTCCATTCTACATAAACTATTGGGATAATCCATGAAGTGAGTAATCCTTTTTTTAAATCCGTATGTCCTATTTTGCTGCTAGGCACAGTTTTAGTAAATTAGGTTATTTTAGGTAAAGCTTTTCTTCTAATGAGTTCAAACTGCTTCATCCATTTTCCTTCTCATCCCATGTTTTTAAATGAGACATTGTAGGGAGGAAGAACTGCTTTTGTTTTGTAATGAGGAACATGAGGTGGAAGGTGATTATCATCAACTCTGAGGTTGGACAAGTGGAGAAAGGAAGAGTCTTTTGTTGTTCTCTGGGTATCTCTGTCACATTATACTTTTTTTGCTGGTGGTTAACTAAACCCTTTTATTTCCTAGAAAATGTTACTAGGCCAGGTATTATTTTACAATATTAACTTTGATCCGTGCTTAATTTCATTCACTTAATTGGCTCATTTTATTTTCCTAATCAGTAGAGGCCATTTTCTGTCTTCATTATATCAACTATTCTTTCTGGCCTTGTGTCATTCTCCAATTTGATAAGTGTACTGTTTAATTTTTATGCATTTTGTTCCAGAGACGATGTAAAGTAGCTTATAAGACACAGAAAATATACAAGATAACATCAATTAAAAGTAGGGGGCTTCCCTGGTGGCGCAGTGGGTGAGAATCTGCCTGCCAATGCAGGGGACACGGGTTTGATCCCTGGTCCGGGAAGATTCCCACATTGCCATGGAGCAGCTAAGCCCGTGCGCCACAGCTACTAAGCCTGCACTCTAGAGCCCGTGCTCTGCAGCAGGAGAAGCCATGACAATGAGAAGCCCGCACACCACTTGCTGCAACTAGCAAATGTCCGCACACAGAACAAGGACCCAACACAGCCCCCCCCAAAAAACAACAAACAAATAAATAAATAAATTAAAAAAAAAAATAGGGCTCTACGAAGAAAGAAAAGCAATGGTTGGCCTTTAAAATGGAGCTAGGACTAGATGAAAAATTATACTGTAATGGCAAACAAAAGATGTCAAATAAAAATTACTCATTTAGGGTCTTCCCTGGTGGCACAGTGGTTAAGAATCCACCTGCCGGTGCAGGGGACATGGGTTTGAGCCCTGGTCCAGGAAGATCCCACATGCCATGGAGCAGCTATGCCCATGCGCCACAACTACTGAAGCCCGCACACCTAGGGTCTGTGCTCTGCAACAAGAGAAGCCACTGCACTGAGAATCCCACACACCGCAGTGAAGAGTAGTCCCCGCTCTCCGCAACTAGAGGAAGCCCACGCGCCAGCAAAAGACCCAACACAGCCAAAAAGAAATAAATAAAATAAATAAATTAAAAAAATTTACTCATTTATATAGTTGATAGTACATATAATTTTTTAATTTAATTTTTATTTTATATTGGAGTATAGTTGATTTACAGTGTTGTGTTAGTTTAAGATGTATAGCAAAGTGATTCAGTTGTACATATACATATATCCATTCTTTTTCAGATTCTTTTCCCATGTAGGTAACTACAGTATACTGAGTAGAGTTCCCTGTGCTATACAGTAGGTCCTTGTTGGTTATCTATTTTATATATAGTAGTGTGTATATGTTAATCCCAAACTCCTAATTTATCCCTCCCTCCCACCATAGTACCTATAATTTAAAGGAAACTAATGATTAAGTGAAGTACAACTATTCTTGCTATTAAAACTAGACAGAATTTTATCTTAGGCACTGTTTTAATTGCAAGAAAGAGCTCTTTATAACTACGGTATAAAGATACAGGTTTTCTCTAAGAGCATACTCTTCTTGGAGCATTAAAAGAGTGGTTGGGCTCCTCAATCATTGTTTTTTTACCCAAACTTTTGCTAAATACTTGGAGGTCATGAGCCTGAGATTGTCTTCTCTGACACAGATGGGAATATATCTGTTCAGAATTGCCTGTGGCACCCAGACCCTTGCCCCTTAACCATAATGAACTCAGGATGTGTTCCCTGTCTTCATTTAAGGCCTTGATAAAGACATTGAACAGGATAGGACCAAAGACATCAAAGCACTAGCACAGGGGTTCTTTTCTAGTCTGGGGTCTCCCTGAGGCCAGAGGGTAGAAATGGGCCATGGTTATGGACAAATCCCCTGTCATCTTAAGAGGGACTTTACAGGTCAGGAAACATTTTTGTGTGAGGAGATATTGTAGCTTTCATCAGATTCTTAAAGAAGTACATGTGGGCTTCCCTGGTGGCGCAGTGGTTGAGTCCGCCTGCCAATGCAGGGGACGCAGGTTCGTGCCCCGGTCCGGGAAGATCCCACATGCCGCGGAGCAGCTGGGCCCGTGAGCCATGGCTGCTGAGCCTGCGCGCCCGGGGCCTGTGCTCTGCAACTGGTGAGGCCACAACAGTGAGAGGCCCGCGCACCAAAAAAAAAAAAAAAAAAAAAGAAGTACATGTTTCCCCCAAAGTTAAAAACCTCAGCATCAGAGACCTCTAAGACTTTGTCAAGCCATCAAGTACTTCTGTGGTTCTTCTGTTATCTACCTATCTGTACATCAGAATGGGTTCCCTGTTTTCTTCTCTGTTGTATCTAGTAGGTGCTTAATTAATATTTGTTGATTTAAAGTGAATGAAACCAAGTCACATTTTCCCAGTATGTCTATAAAACTCTAACTTGAGGGAGTTGGTCAGGTGCTTTGTGAAATCTTACCCTGTGCTTTTCTCTTGGCCCACCAATGAACTAGCTGGATCTGCAAGTTAATGAAGTTCATTTGTCAGGGTTTGGTGTGGGGAAAGACTTGTATTGGTGTCTAGCAGTATTCTTTTCTCTGCTTATGACCTTATAGGCCATTTGTTCAATAATCCTTTTTGGCGGGGGGCGGTGACTGCGCCACACGGCATGTGGGACCTTAGTTCCCCAACCAGGGATCAGACCCGTGCCCCCTGCAGTGGAAGTGCAGAGTCTTAACCACTGGACCGCCAGCGAAGTCCCAATAATCCATTTTAAGACACTGGTGTGAATCAAGCCCCAGTTTGAAAAGGAGTATATTTGTGTATTTGCCTCTCTCCATCTGCTGACATCTGTACCATTTTTTAATTGACTGTAATTCTGTGGCCATATTTTCAGGCTCTTTAAGAATCCAGGGATATAATTTTTGTGGGTACAGCCTAGAATTAATTTGGAGAATCTAGGTATCTCTTCTTGGAATTCAGTTCTTCCTTAGCCATATTATTTCTGCCCTTTTCTTCTCCCTGATGATGAAGTCAGGAGTAAAAGGGAATTGAACTGCTGTGCTTTATTCTGTCCTCTCTCTCTAGCAGTCATGATGACCATGTCTGAACTCCCCATCAGCAACAACAACAAAATCACCCCAGAAACCATTCTTTCATCATCTTCAGTATTTGCACAGGACTGATCTCATTACAGTTTTGTACCCTTTGACCTACTTGTTAAAGTTTCACGTGACGTCCATTTGTCCTAGGTCATGTGTGTCTCTCTTTTGTATGAGCTCTTTTTTTTTTAATTGAGGTATAGTTGATTTACAATGTTGTGCTGATTTCTGCTGTACAGCAAAGTGACTCAGTTATACACATTTATACATTCTTTTTTTATATTCTTTTTCCATTATGGTTTATCCCAGGGGATTGGATCTAGTTCCGTGTGCTTTACAGTAGGACCTTGTTGTAATAGTTTGCATCTAAATGTAATAGTTTGCATCTATAGTACTAACCCCGAACTCCCAGTCCATCCCTCTCCCTCTCCCCCTCTCTTGGCAACCAGAAGTCTGTTCTCTATGTCTGTGAGTCTGTTTCTGTTTTGTAGATAGCCCTTTTAAAATATGAGGAAACACATGGCTATCCATGTTGTTATATTCTTTCTGTATATACCATTCTCTCATCGTCAAGATGATCCGTTTTCATACTGTCAGAATGGGGGTTTTGAGAGCCTCACATCCCTCGTGAATCCATCTGTCATTTAGAGTTTCTGACCACTTGATCCTGATCCTTACTTTTTTCTCTCAACTTTTCGAAATCTGCTTTCCTTCAAAGAACAGGATACATTTCTATGTATGCCCGGGATTCAGTTCCTGGTCTATTACAAATTCCAGTTTTACATTGTTACTTTCCCTCAGGGTTTCCATCATTTCTACTTTACCAAGCAGTTTATCCTTATTGGTTAGAAGTCCTGAATCATGGTTTCTCTCACTGTTTCATTCTGAAAACTAGAACTTGTCAGAAGGCAATATAGAATTTATCCGCAGAATATGATGAACAGAAGATGTTCAAATAATTGGCATCTCCCATGATATCACCATCTTACATCACTATCTTGTTTCTGAGTTAGTTTTGTCATTTCTGTTAAAGATAAGCCATCTACCTCTTTAGTTTGGTGAGCACTCTGATTATATGGCCATTAGTGTGATATTCTTTCTCCTTTTAAAGTCACTTTAAATATGTTTTACCACATCTCATCCTAGGTCAGTGGCTTCCCAGGCATGTGCATATTTTCTTGACATAGCTTGTTCTTTTGTCAGCTTATTTTCACTGGACATTGGAGAATGTCCATTAGCATGAGATCCAATCTGCAAGGTTTCAATGACTATGCAATTGTAGTTACAATCGTTTATAAGGTTGAAAATTCATTAATAGCCACTAATCTTTTCAGTCTTTGTGCTTTTCTATACGGACATCTAAGACCCTATGTATTTGACCCAGGCCTTTTTAGCTTTCATGCCATTTTCTCCTATATTTTTGTACTATAGTCAAATTACCCCTTAGCATGAAGCTTAAGAAGATGTACACCTTCTTGCTCCTTTGGATATTTTGGGAGGGATGCCCTGCATGCTGACCCCCCCTTTTGCTCCACATTTCCTCTTTCTCTTCCCCATTTTTCTGGGTTAAATTAGTATCCAGAGCACCTCTGCATCTAGCTTGTAACTTTTTCTGTTATTGCTCATTGCTTCCCTCTTCCATTTTTCTAGTCTTCCAAGGCTTTTTTTTTTTTTGCTAATTTGGGATTACCTGGTGTTATAAGATTCTAGCCATTATTGCTGTTATTGTCTGCTTTGAAAATTTCTGGACAAAAGAAGAATATTCATCCTAAGGCTTTTTGAAGATTAAAATGACTCAGGAAAAGTATCTACAGTGTGATTCCTCCCCTTCCTCGCACCACAGGCCTCACTTTGTATTACACAGCGAGGTTTGCAGGTGTGCAGCTTTTTCCACTAACAACCTTCAGGGCTGGGCCCATTTTTGTGACTATACCCGACTGAGGTTGTCAGTAAAATAAAATTAAAAAATAAGAAGGTTATTGCCTTGCTGCTCCTCTGTTACCTTACCTGAGATATAATGTTCGCCAAGTAAAAACAAAAACACTTGTCACCTGAGGATGAATTCTTATCCTTCTTCGAACTTTAAAGTACGACTTTTCAGAATTATAAAGTAGGAAGGGTGCAGGGTAGAGAAAGCAACCTTTTAAAACAAAGTTCAAATCAATAATAATTAACATTTCCTAGCCTCTATTTTTCTGCTAATAACCAAAGACAAGTACTAGTTAGAGAAGCCTCAAGTGTCTGGATTTCTGGACGTATCAGATGGTGCTGCATAAGGACTATGCATCGTGCCAGGGAGAAGCCTGGGTTGCTCTTAGCTACCACCTCTCCTACATCTTGACCTTGTCCGAGGACACTTAAACATGCCCAGTGCTTTGCACTGAGACTTTTTCTTTGTTCTTTATTCTCTATCTTACCCACTTCTGATTTCAGGAGGTACATTTCTGCCATGCTTAGTGAGTGCTCTTGTGAGCTTTTATTTTTACTTCTTCCTTAACGAACTTGTTCTATTCATCTTTTTCTTTTCAGATTTCCTTTGACTCTCATGTTACTGCCTGATCTCACCAGATCCCCCCTCTCCCCCACTACATTGGTTCTTTCTCACTGTTATTTCTCAAGATCACCCAAAACCAGCACAGAAGCCTTCAATTTCTTCAATAGCTAGCATTAAGGTAGTTCTGCCTCTTCAGTTTTTTAAAAATTTTTTATTTGTAAAATCTTTTCACAGATTGTCTGAAAACATATGTTTTCTTCTTTTGGTTTGTACTTCAAATATTTTCTTCCTCTGCAATTAACTCTGCTAACCAGCTCTGAGAAAGCTTTGATTTTTGTATAGAAATTTTCAATACTGTTGAGTGTTGATATTGTGTTGACAAATACTGCCCATGCATTTTTGACAATATGAAAATCATTCATATTAGGATGACAAAGCCTGAAACTGATTATGTTTAACCAGATTCTTACTTTTCATCAGAGTTGTTTTAGCAGGACACATTCTTCCACTCCATTTGTTGTGAAAGTCATGATGTAATTGCCCTTGGTAAAGAAACTTGGTCTTAATTTGGTGGTTTTTGTCAAAACTTTCTTTGGTGGAACCAGAAGAAAATCGCTATTGGTTACCATCAACAGTTTTGGTTTAAGTAAAAAGGGTTACTTTTTTTTCTTTTCCGATATGTTTCTCGCTCCTGCTGAAGAAGGCTAGATGTAGGGAGACCAATTAGGAAGCTGATGCAATGATTCAAGCAAGAGACAGGAGGGCCTGAACTTTTGAAATAGCATTAGGTATGGAGAATAATTTGCATTATCTTCAAAAATGTAAACTAGAAGTGTTTCCATAACTTATTTCATAATGTTGTAAGTGCTTTTAGAGTTTAGAAATCACAGTTTTTCTTAAGTCTCTATTTTCTTTTTAACATGTCCTTTTGGTACATGGCTAACTAAGCAATTTATCACATCCTCCACTTTTGTATTTCCTAGTTTTGGAAACTATCTACTTAATGTCTATTTCAGCTTTTAAAAAAATTTTATAGGTTTTTCACCTCTTGATTATAAAAGTAAAATTAAACAAAAATAGCTTGGCACTGTCACCTAGGGATAAAAATGATTAACATTTCAGTATTAATTTCCTATGTGTTTTTCCTCTTAATTTTTTGTAGATATAGAAATAATTGAGCCAAAGAGCATATCTGTAAATATTTATATAGAATCTTGCATTTTTATGAAGCGTTATGTTATGAGATGTCATTAAATACTATGAGAGCCATAATACTGATTTATCCTGTGGATGCACCATATATATTTTACCATTATTCTATTGTTGATCCTTCAGGTTGTTTCCAACTCATTGTTATTTTAACAAATGCCGTGGCCAATATTTTCATGAATAGTCATTCTTCACATATATCCTCAGGATAAATTTTTAAAGTCAAGAACTTCTTTGAAGGCTTGAATCGAATAAGTGTAAAGATGTGAATGAACCCTAATGGCTGAAATTTCCAACTAGTTGAAGAGGTAGAAGTAGTGCTAAGCTGCTCTGCATTTCCTGTGTCCACCTCCTGTTTACCTGGTCACCACCTTGGATGCATTGGGCTAGAAAAGAATCAATAGGCAGGAGGCCTAGTAACCTGATGAATAAGTAAGAAAGTGAAGGCTATGCTCTTGATATATCAGAGCATAGAGAAGTTTGGAGGAGAAGATATGGAGTACAGTGATGGGGAGTCCCCTTGCCTTCTGACTCATTCTCATATGAGTATAGATGGACATCTCTACCCACTATTTCAACTTGGATGCCCACATGTTTATTGACTCTTCTTTGGAGTTTCTGTTTTAGTTTTGTTAAGATCCTTCTGTTTATCAGAGAAGATAGCTTTTATCCATTATGTCCTATTCTTCTTCAGCTATTTAGAAGTAGTGCACAATAATGAAAATGACTCTTGTTAATCCCTGTTATTCTTTCATTATGGAGGGAGTGTGGTGTGGGCATACATGGTAGAATAGCAGAAAGGAAGGGGGGTGCTTAACCTCAAAAACTTCTGGAGAGTTCAGTTACTAGTTTAAGGAGACAGTATAATACAACTCTCCTTGTACAAGTCAGTTTGTTTGCAGATAGTTCTTTGCTTTGGGTATGACATCTATTAAGCTGAGCACTCTCAGTCTTCAAGACGATATTTTTCTTGGCACCAGAAAGATAATTTTGTTTTTAATTTAAAAAAGTATTTTTAATTAATTAATTTGGCTGCATTGGGTCTTAGTTGCGGCACATGGGCTTCTCTCTAGTTGTGTCATTTGGGTTCCACAGAGCATGGGCTCAGTAGTTATGGCACACGGACTTACTTGCCCCACGGCATGTTGGGATCTTAGTTCCCCAAATAGAGATTGAACCTGCATCCCCTGCATTGGAAAGCAGATTCTTTTTTTTTTTTTTTTTTTTTTTTTGCGGTACGCGGGCCTCTCACTGTTGTGGCCTCTCCCGTTGTGGAGCACAGGCTCCAGACACGCAGGCTCAGCTGCCATGGCTCACGGGCCCAGCCGCTCCGCGGCATGTGGGATCTTCCCGGACTGGGACACGAACCCATGGCGCCTGCATCGGCAGGCGGACTCTCAACCACTGCGCCACCAGGGAAGCCCTGGAAAGCAGATTCTTAACCACTGGACCACCAGGGAAGTCCCCAGAAATATAATTTTTTGATCTCAACGATGTTGACTGTAGTTTTTCTTGATCCTTGTTATTCTGAGGTGTTTTTTTTTTATGTTGATGTAAAAAAATGATTTATCTTCTTTAAAAATGAATTCTAAAATAGCAGACTAACTTGGGGCATTCAGTATTGCTATAAAATTCCCTTTTGCTCTGTGAATAACTTTAATTCTGATTTTTAGAATTTCCAGTTATTAGTTAATAATTCCTTTTTCAAATTTCCATATTGAAGTTAATGATCAATCTTAAAGTAAAATTATTTCAGCAATTGCAGTTCTATCACGATCCTAGGAAGCTAATTACAGGAATAAATAAAAATGGTTACAAACAGCATTTGTATCTATATTTAAAAAGCAATTGACCAAGCAGATGTTGTTACAGATTTTTGTCTTTGATATGATAAATTTCCCATTAATTTTGAAAATCTGGGTTTAAGGGATGTGCTTTCAGATTTTGCACAGTTGAGCTGCAATTTGTGGAAGTTCAAGCAGCTGTACTGACAAACCATTTGACAAATTTGTAACTGAGGCTGTTTTAAGCAAAGTTTTAGAGCTTTATGTTTTGTATTTTATGTTCAGCCACATGTATTTGAATTTCTTCTATTTTTGTGGATCTAGAAGTTTGTATGTTTGCATATGTATTTATTCTTTCTCTCTCTCTGATTTATATGTATATTTGTGCATGCATGTGTGTGTGTATATGTATACTTACATTGTACATCCAGCCTAAGTTGGTTGTAAGGATGCATATACTTCATCTTTTTTTAATAAAAAATATTCAGTTTAAGCTCTCACTATATAATTAAATTTTTTTTTCTTTTTGCCTAGGTTGAAGAAATTGTAGATATTGGATCATTTGCCCCAGAAGACATTCATATTCCTAAGATTTATGTACATCGCCTTATAAAGGGAGAAAAATATGAGAAAAGAATTGAGGTAATTGACTTAGCTTGTCTGTCAGTATTTATGGATCTGACTGTCAGAGATGTGTCCCTGGGGCTATTCTAGATGATAAGGAATTAGAGCTGAACAGGAAGTCTTGCTCTGAATCTTAATAGGAGCTTCTCATGTGTCTATCTTGAGGGGACATGATTGTCTATGTAATTGTCCAGTTCAACAGTTCCTTGTGTATATCATCAAATTACATGCTTCTCTAGGCTGTGTCTTCTAGGCTTTTGTAACTGTCCTAATTTATGATGCATAGTTTTGGCTGGCTGTCCTAATGGGTAGAGGAGGATAATCAGGTCTTTGGTGGCTTTACCCCTGCTGGACTCTTAGTGTTTGAGTGTTCAGAACTGTCTATCTATCTTGAAGTCTTTGCACATTATAGAGTCCAGACAGAACATTATTTCCCATGAGTGTTGGGCTCTGGGCAGCTGGTGGGTATGAGATCATGGCAAGGAGTGGGTACCGGGAGCATTGGAGGTACTCTAAGGCTACTGAGAGCATGAAGACCAGCTGGACCAGAATTGATATCAAGATTCAGAAGTGTCTAGGGATCGGCAACAGAATAGACACGCAGTAAGAGATACCGTGGATTCAGAGATACCCTCTACCCGCGGACATCAAACAGAAAGGCATTCTGCAATCTAAAACTAATGTCAGGGGCCAGGGATCAAAAATGGGACATTTGCAAACAGAAACCAGAGTCTGTATCAAGGAGATTTAGTAATGGAAATAGTTTTCTGGCTGGTTTCTGGATATTTCTATGATTCAGTTATAGCAAAACCAGTCTAGACTCTGCATGTGGAAATAGGCAGTTGGCAGCAGCAATACCTGGTAAACACATTCTCACAGCCCTGCAAAAATAAAGTCCCAAGGTCTATTTCCTTTTCTTTATTCTGGCTCCATCCCAGAGCACCTGAGGAGAGTTCAGTTGCAGGAGTCTTAGAGTAACAGTAGTGGCAGTCAGTGTGACAGTAACAGAGGAATTATTTGCTTCAAGGAGACAGAACAATTATATCTTCCTCTTCAAACATCTGACCTCTTTCACTTACTTTTTATTTAATTAATTAATTAATTTGTTTGTTTTATTTATTTTTTAAATTTACTTATTTGGCTGCAGTGGGTCTTAGTTGCAGCATGTGGGATCTAGTTCCCTGACCAGGGATTGCACCCAGGCCCCCAGCATTGGAAGCGCAGTCTTAGCCACTGGACCACCAGGGAAGTCTTTTCACTTACATTTTAAAGAATTATTTCTGTCATCAAATTTTATCCATAGTATTCTTTTTAAATTTAAAAATTCTCTACATTATATTGCAGATTTGCCTTATAGTAGTAATGGGAGAGAGTTTTGTATTTCATTAGTGTTAAAATACAAAGTATACCTCAACCATGAATAATTTATTTCTGTTTATTTTAAAGCGTTTATCAATCCGGAAAGAGGAAGATGTAAAAACCACATCTGGTAAACCTGGAGATAATGTAAGGGAACGTATCATCAAGCGGGCAGCTCTTGAATTTGAGGATGGCATGTATGGTATCCTTTATTCCTTGCCCCCTGAGCTGGGCAAAGACGTAGCCCTCACTTTTTACATATTCATCAGGTTACTAGGCCTCCTGCATAGTGATTCCTTTCTAGTCCATTGTAACTTCTAAAGCAATTGATCAATCTTTACAGATGTGGCATATAACCTAAAGGTATCAAGATAAATGAAATTAGAATTATAATCCTTTTGCCTTCTTGAAACAAAATGGTGACTGAAAATGTCCTTAGCTGTTCTCTAATATATAAGGAATTTCAGTATAATTTGGCATGTGGCTAAGGGTAATTGGGAAAACAGATTACCCAAGGTGAGGGTTTCAAATCTCAGAAGTACTGCTTATAACCAGTGCTATTTACTTTCTCTGTGTTCTGACATTTACATACTCATTGAAACGTAAGATCCAACTTCTTAACAACCTCTTGTTTCCCCTGACAAAGATTCTGTGAATGTACCCTTTTATGTCTGATGTTTCGTAAGGGTATTCAATGAATGATTCAAATTCTGCTGTAGATATTGAATACTTTGTCAAAAAAGAGGTAGGTGAAGATGGTTTAGTGCAATTAGTGTTTGGATTTTGAATGTGTTTAAATAACAGTGAGTCTATTCACCATTTTGTTGATTTTCGAGACATCAACTGTTGAACTATATAATACAAATAATACGTATAAATTCAAATAGTGTATGATAAGATAAATATTTGTTGAATGGTGAATCCAGTAAAGCCATACTTAAAGGCCTGGGACAGGAAGTAGTAGAAACATGACATGTGTCTCCATTCTCTGAGCTTCCCCTAGTCCATAAAAATCTTCTTTCAGACTGATATTGACAGGAGAACTGTTTTTTTACTTTCTTTTTACCTCCACCACTTCATTTTTCTTTATCTTTCAGTTTATACATTGGGTTATGGTAGGAATTCACATAGGGGAAGAGAGTATAATAGTGCTTCCTCTTCCACCTCCAGTATCAGCAAGATATAGAGTCAACCAAGTGAACTGAACAGGTGAAAGCTAGTCTCTGGGTTTTCTTCTTACGTCCAGTCAGTTGGTTTACCATTGATATTTTAACACTGACTCTGATAACGCTGATTTTTAGATATAATGGATTCTAGGTATCCTTTATTCACTGTCATTGTATTGCCTATGGAAAATATTTGCAAGTCAGTTCATACAAATGGTCTTTCCATAGCACCTACTCTTTTTCAACCCAAATTACATAGGCTTTTTTCTCCCTGGTATTTGACTTACTAAAAAATACTAAAGAACTGAGAAAATTATAGCATATGATGAAAGAGGGGTGGTATAAAACTTGTAATTTGGGTTGCCCTTACCTGAAAATGCCTGCTTATAATTATAATGGAATTAATACCTCAGTGTGTTCCGTGCATCACTGTGAGAAATGAAGTACAAATAGATTGTACTAGATTGTGATTTGGTAAGAGGTGAACCAAGAAGCTATCATCACAGCTTCATAGACTTACTGTATTCACAAGAGGTGACCTGGCACGTTGAGTTGTCCTGCTAGCCTTTGTAGTCTATAATATGGCAGCATATACAAACTTTATCTTTTCTGGACTTCATTCACAAAGCACTCACTGTTATTAGAATCTCATCAGAGTGCCATCATTCTTTGCACTAATTGTGTCAAAGTCTGTGGTTTGCAGTGGTAGTGGACAGCAATTCCAGACAGCATCAGTTTTTGTTTGTTTTTTTTTTTTGGCCAAAGTGCACAGCTTACAGGATCTTAGTTCCCCAACCAGGGATCAAACCCAGGCCCACAGCAGTGAAAGTGCCAAGTCCTAACCACTGGACCACCAGGGAATTCCCACAGACAGTGTTAGTATTTCTTATCTGGTCAGCCTGCTTGTATTGAGAGGCAAGGTCGAATCCACACCACTGCATACAAGTCAGAACTTTGATCACCTAAGGAAGAAGATTTAATACTCTCAGTTAGCTCTTCTTTAAGAAAAAATTTTATTGAAGTGTAGTTGATTTACAATGTTGTGTTTAACTTCTGCTGTACAGCAAAGTGACTCAGTTATGCATACATAGATTCTTTTTCAGATTCTTTTTCATTATTGTTTGTCACAGGATATTGAATATAGTTCCCTGTGCTATATGGTAGGACCTTGTTGTTTATCCATTCTGTATATAATAGTTTGCTAATCCCAACCAGTTAGCTCTTTGATGCTGTAACACAGCTTTTGTTTTTTATATGGTCTCAAATGTGTTCACTGAAGCTTAAACATCCCCACCATCCTGTTTATGTCTTAAGGAAGGTTCAGTTACCAATGGATGTTATCACAGTGATCCAAAGGAATCTATACAATTTAGGCAGACATTCTGGTGTTGTCATAAAACTTTTTTTAAAATTCAAAAATGGTAGCCCGTTTTAGAATATTTTAATCATCTTTATTTTCAGTTGCAGTTTTGAATAGTGAAAAATGCTTTTAAACAAAGGTCAGGCCACGTTATGTCAGACATCAGTCATAATAAATCATAATACAGTCCAAATTTGCTAACTGTGTCTTACAATAAAAATGACCTCTTGGCTAGTTTTCTGAAGCCACTACTTTGATATCTTTATGGGGAAGGCTGTGATTAAGAGATTTTCTTTTTGAAAAAATTACAAAATAATACCTAGAGGGTGGTGGGAGAATGTATTCAGTGATTACATTCAGAGTAAGTACCTTTAAAGAAGGCCTATGTTCAGATTTATTCATGTAGAAGATTTATGACATAATCTATCTTTTATATGCTGGACCTTAACCTCTTTTTTTCCAGCTAATTTGGGCATAGGAATACCGCTTCTGGCCAGCAACTTTATCAGCCCCGGTATGACTGTCCATCTGCAAAGTGAAAATGGAGTCCTGGGTTTGGTAAGATAGAAATTGAAGTTTTATTTATTCAATCTTGATGGAGAATGAGGTGTTTTATATAGTGAAATCTTCTTATAACTGAGAGTTGTTACCTTAAAGTTCCCAATCTTGTTTTTCTTTCTTTTTATCCTCATAATAAAATATTTAACTTTTCCCATAAAATGGTGGTACTTGTGAGCACGTCGTGTTGTGTTTTTTGGAGTAGATGGTGGTTTCCTGACTATGAGCTTTCCGACTGCTCCTCCTTTGTCCCTGTATCAGCTTCCATCTCCCCTATTGCATCTGCTTCAGAGATCTCACACCATCCTATTTAGGTAGTTACTTTTAACCTTTCTGTGATTGAACAAGATAATGAAGGTCATTAACAATTCTACATTAAATAAAAATCAGTAAGTCTCAGCATGAGAAACTGAAGAGTAACATTTCTACTTTAGGACAGGACATTTTTTGACAGTTGATTAATTCAAGAACTTCTCCTCATGTAATACTCGTTTTGAGGCCAAGTTGTTCCAAAGGGTAGAATTTTCCCTTCCTCAAGATTAACCTTCCAGATGGGCTCAATATTCTCATAGAATTTGGCCATTCTCTTTATTCAATATTATAATAAAATTAAGAAATACTTAAGCTTCCTGGGTAACATTTTTTATTTACTTATTAATTATGGCAGAGATTACTTACAGTCTGACAATTTATAATATTCCTAATCTTATATTGTTTTTCAGTAGCTCTTAACTGTTAATGCAGTACAAATTGTACATATGGAACATGTATATCCAGTATTTAAAATATAAATAATGGTCATGAGAGTGTAGTTGATACTGGTTGAGGCAATAATTGTGATCACTTTCAGAAACACAAAAATGATGTGAGTCTGGATAAAAGCAGATTCATATTGCAGTCAAAGACTTAAATTTTTAAGGTACCTTAAAGATTGTCTAGAGTGACCAGTTCCCTCATTTTGAAGACAAGGGAAATAAGTCAATATGAATTACCCATGGTCACTGTTTAAAGAAAAATTTACACAGGTCTAAAACATTAGTTGCCATTTCAATTTATTCAAAGAATAAATTTTTGGTCCCTTTTTTTGAAAGTATGTTAAATTTCACAGCCAATATTTCCTCATTCTTGGCTCTAATTTAGACCTTTTCTTTTCCCTTTTTCCATTTCCTCCCTTTTCGTTTAATAAATGTTATGTTATGAAACTACTCCAGGTAATTAGAGATGGTTTATAAGAATACACAGAAAATTAAAAATCAAAAACTTAGTGAGAATTACCAGGCAAAAAGAAAATAAAGGGATCAAAACTTAGATGGACTGAGAGATAAGGTTAGAACTCCAAATCCGAGCCTTTAGGTGCTACATACCAAAAAGCTGAAACTGCTTCTCCAGACCCTTCTAGCCAAATAAGGCAGCCATTTAGTTTGTATTCATTGATATACTACCAGGAAGATTTCTGAATAACATCGGCTGCATAGTAGGTACTAAATAATTACTTTTTTATTGACCTGTGTTTCCAACAGCTTAACATTTCTTTCAGACTTTGGTAGTTTTAAGAAAATATTTTTCACTTACCCAAGCACAGTTTTTAGCATAGAAAAGACAAATCAACGTGGAAAACAGAGCCACGAAAACACTGGGATTATTTTGAAAAGGTTCACCTCAAGTCTTTTGATGATTTCCTAGGGTTTTAAGCAAAGTTACTTATATTTCAGTTTTAGTGTGTGATTCAGTGAGAAACTTCTTTTCCTAATTGAACATGTGCTTTATTTGACAGGGTCCTTACCCATTAAAAAATGAAGTTGATGCAGATCTAATCAATGCAGGTAAACTCACTCATTACATGTTTTTCCAGACTTCTCCTTTGCTATTAATTTAGTTCTCTGCCAAGTAATAGCAAAGAGTTGGGCTTGTTTCTTTGTCTTTTCCTGGAGAGTATGCCACTGCATTTTTCATGGAGGAAGCGAGAGAGAAGCCTTCCTAGTGCCCTCTTGGTCTGGATTGCCTGTCAGAGGTCTCCCCTATTTAGGGCAGAGTAAGATAAAGGAGAAATTGCAGGAGGGGCTACATATGATGGTAGGAGCTTTGGTGGGTCAATCAGTCAGCGTCCTGAGAGCACTCTCAGGTGGGGTAACGAGGAGAATTAAAGGAAGGGACAGTTTACAAGGGTGCAGACAAGATTAAGGGAAACCAGAAAGGATGCTGAAGCACCACAGGGAGTTCTTATCACTCCTAGGCCTTAAGGGGCAGCTGTGGGAGAGGGCCATCTAACAGGAAGCAGGGTCTTTGTAGAGGAACACGACCATCTTGCAGAAACCTGGGTGAGGGTGAGAATGGAGGTCTTTTCTTCTACTGGGTCTCCTGCTTGTGCCTCCCATTGGCCAATCCCAGGTTGAAATAGGTCTGCTTTCTCATGATGAGAAGGTGGGGAGTGGATCTGTAGTGGCCAAAACCAAGATCTGGTGCACTGAGGTTTTTGTTGTGGTTGATAATTTCTGTCCTCTAGTCGACATCAGAGTTAGGAGAGCATCCTTCAAAGGTTCAAGGGTGCTTAAGGATGTACTCTGCCACTCCGTGCAACCCAGTGATGTAAGTAATAAATACAGAGTTTCTTTGTACTGGAGACTCTAGCCTGTCTTCTCCTTTATTCCTGCATTCATATGCTTTGCCTTTTATTATTAGCCTTTTATTTGACTGGGACATAGGGTCACATGTAGCAGCAGCCTAGAGGAGGAAAAACAGGTCAGACCTTTTGCCCATGCTTGAGGCAGCACTGCCACCATGTTAGGGCTAAAGATTATCCTTAGAATGGGGCTGTCCATAAGAAGCTAATTTTTATATTCTAGCATGTTTTTCTTTACTGTTCTTCTACTCCTGTTCACTCTACCCCCGCAAAAGTATTATTATTACTTCATGTTCAAAAACAGGTGTGTGTAAATTTCAGAAGAGAAGTAAGAGCTGAACATAAAGGCCAGCTGCCAAGTAGAATTGATGTTTGATGCTTAGGATTTTTGAAAGTAAAACAGCTTCTGGTTGAATAGTTGAGTTAGTTAACACGACTCAACTCTGAAAGGCCCACGGTGGTAAAGCAATGACATTTAACCAAGGCTGTAATTTAATTGTACTGTACCCTTTAGCAATAGCTCGTTGATCTGTGAAAATATTTGCTGCTTGGTTTAATTAATTAATGTTAGTGAGTTATTTGCAAAATGAATAACTCCATTTTCCAAATATCAGGCTTGAGCTCATAAAACCCACTTTCTTTGGAAAAGTAGTTAATCTTTTCAGTGACATCATTGGATAGCAGGCGTTCCTGATTCCATTGAGCTTTAGCTCTATCCTGATGAAGCCACCAGTTTTAGATGTCAACTTCTGAGATATCACGTATAATCGTAAACTACTTTGTAAAACAAGAATTCATTGCTTTGGGGAAGCCAGGCTGCAGAATAGTTTAATAATATCCTATCATTTTCATCAAAGTCCTGTTTGGAATTTATGATGCTTTTGACTTTGGAACTAAGTTAGGGAGGAAATACTTTGAACTTGAGAACCCAGAATATAAATTTGTGGTTCCGCAATTCCCCAAGTTTGGAAATTACCAGGAAGATCAGCCCATTGTTTGTGTTAATTTGAAACGATTTCTATAGAAATCCCTTGGAAGGAATATAAAGAGTTATGTTTCTGGGCATAATCAGTGTATTAAAATTTTAAAATAATAATACAGCTATTTCTAAGGATCCCTTTTTCTAAATAATAATTTCATATGGTTATATAACAATGAATGACCACTTGTATAGTACTACATAGTTTACAGCATACTTTTTTCAAATATATTAAATCATTTGAACCTCAAGTGAAAACTTGTTGTACAGATTGGGAAATCAAGCCCAGAAAAGTGACGTGATGTTCTCAAGATCACGTTGCTAGGGACTGGACTAACACAGGGTCTCCTGCTCCTGGCCCCTGGCCTTTTCTGCACGTTGAGCTATATCCACTGATAACCTGAGTTTTACAGAGGTGCATAAGGCAGTGCTTAGAACATTTCCAAGGTCCCAGGAAGATTTGCAGTATCCCAATGGAATTGTGAAATTTCTAATAAATCTCACGTTAGCTTTCATATTAATGTGCATTTTGCATTCTTTCCTATTTCTTAATATTATTTTCTTTAATATCAAAATAATGTTTTAAATGACTTCCTTTTGATTAAAACTACTTAGAAAGAACCACCGTGTTAATCTCACAGCTTTTGAATATCCGTGGTTCCTGCCATGTACCTCTAGAGCAATGGTTTTCTGTGGGAAAGAGGGGTGATTCCTCTCCCCTGGGGACATTTGACAATGTCTGGAGATATTTTTGATTGCCAGTGTTACTGGCATTTAGTGGGTAGAGGCCAGGGATGCTGTTAAATATCCTACAATAACCAGAACATTTATCCAGCTCCCAGCATCAATAGTGCCTGCTCTAGAGGTCTGTGTGCCACATCTGAAGAATCACAGGCCTGAACATTAAAGTTCAAATAGTATGGCATTCAAGATCTATCTAATGGTTGTGACTGACCTTTTCAAATTTATCTTTCTCTACGCCCTACAAGGTCTTCTGAGTCCACCCATACTGAACTGCTGGATCTTTTCTGACCATGACTCGTGCTTTCCTTCCTCCATGACTTTGCTCTTGCTGTGCCTTTCATTTTTTGTTTTGTTCTATCCCTTCCTTTTTTATCCCCATCTCTTTATTGGTAATGTCCTATTGAAATGCATTATACCTATCCTTGAAATCCCAGTTCATTTGTCCTCTCCAGATCCTTCTGTGGCTCAGAAGTGCTCCTCCTTCGAACCCGCAACACATCTAGTGTCTCATAAGCATACCACATTTTGCCTTGTAATTATTTGTGTATATTCATCTCTCTTGCTGGGTATTATGTTCCTTTTTCTTGGGGCAGTGGTTCTCAAAGTGTGGTCCCCAGAGCCACAGCATTAGCATCCCCATCACTGGGGACTTGTTAGCGATGGAAATTCTCAGACTCTAGGGAGTTGAGCTCAACAGTCTGCATTTTTATAAGCCCTCCGTGTGATTCTGATGGGTGTTAAAGTTTGAGAACCATTCGTTTAGGGCATCTGCATTTTGTGTGTAACATTGTTCAAGGCACAGAGTAGACATTTACTTGATAATTGAGTGAATGACATGTTACATCATGAGCCAAAGGACTCAAAACTATGAAATTGAATAACTCTATTGCCTGAATATCATTAGAGGATAGAGACATGCACAGAGCAAATTTGGAGGAGACAGAAATCAATTAGGAAAAATCAAATAAGAAAGACCCTTTTCTTTAAGATATTGATTGTATTATTGATTATAATTGTTTCTTGACTAAATTTGGACGTTGCATTTGAAAAGCATGGATTCAACTTTAGGATACCTTTTTTTGTTTAGATTTTGGATATTAAAAATGATGAAAATTAACTTTGCTTCCAAAGAATGTATTTATAAGATGCCAGAATGTGTTAGCAGGGGCCTGAGAATAACTTTGTTTCGTAAGAATTCTTTTCTGGGCTCTTTAATAAAGCCATCCTTCATAAATCACATGGGGAGAGCTGAAGCTCTCTGCATTGATCTCAAAGTTCCCTATAAAGTGGTAAATAATGCCTTCTATGTACTACCAGCTGGTTGAGACGGCCTTTTGGAAGTCATTGTGATTTATCACATAGAGAACAAAGAATGGAGAATTTTTTGTTTCTCTGCATTTTCAGCCTGCAAGTTCTTCCTTGCCTCTCCACCTCACAGGATTGGTGAGGAACTGTATTTGCTGGACGTGAAAGTTGTGTTAGGATAAGGTTTAGTTGTATTACACTTGTCCTGAAACCTGGAATTCACGGGCTGATGTATAACCCCACCATAAAAGTGAATTGCTTGCCCCTGTAGCATTTATCCCTAAAGGGGTGATGGCACTGTCTTTTCCACAAGCAGGTTTGCAGTGAGGAATAATAACAATGACAATAATAAAAGTAATGTTTACAGAGTCCTTTCTCTATGCCAGGTACTAGAGTTAAAGACTTCACATGCACCATTTCATTTAATTCTTCAAATATTATGTGCTGTCTAAAAGCCAGCCCCTACTAACCGCACCAGAAAGTATTTTCCAAAGCTTTTCAGCTTTGTGGTCCTTTAAAAGATGTGAAAATGTTTCCTTTGTTTAGAATCAAACTTTTTTGGCCAATAAATAATTCAGCATGATATAAATAGTCTTACCCTTGCTCTACAGTTGAGCTCAAATGGAGCAGGATACTGGTGGAGAAGTTAGCTCTCAGGGAAGACTTGAGAAGTTGAGGTTATAGCTGTTGTTGCACAGCTGAGCACGATCAGATCGGTCTGGTCCTGTTGTGTCCAAGAGCTTCTCTCTGTTCTAATCTTGGAATCACTTTTCTTCCCCTTCTTTTTGTCTGCCCTGTCACACTGGGGCCATGGCATGAGGTGTTATCAGACAGTTGACTTACCTTTGGCAGAGTGGCACGTGAGCACTTTTCTACTGAGACCAGAAGCTTCTCCTAGGCACCTAAAGCTCCTGCACAGACAGGTCACAAGAAAAAAGCAGCTCAGGTTTGAGTCAGGTGATATTATAGGTTGTGTGGGGACTGGATGACCTGGAAGAACTTTTCCAGTTCTGGACTTTTATTATGAGATGTAAGTTTTGTGAGAGGTCCTTCCAAGAGGACCTTCTTTGGTTTTAATAGAAACATAGGAGCAAGGGAAGAAAAATGAAGCAGAGAGAGAGAGAGAGATGGAAGAAGAGATTCAGTCCCAGTGATGTTAAGGAATTAGGTGGGACCTTTCTTTCTAGGTTATTTATTGAATTTTAAGAAATATCTGAGGAGCATCTCCTGTGTCACTCCCTTCAAGTTGTATGCCTTCATGTCTGTTCCACAATATCTTTGCTCTAGTGACTTACAGTAGCATGGGTTTTGACAGGTACATCCCAGCAACTCCTTTCCTCCTCACTCCTATTAGCATTTAACAGGGGCTTGTGAAGGGACTGAGTCTGGTGAGAGGCGGGGATGGTTATGTAATAATAGGCAGTAGAGGGGTGCATTGTCTGTAGAGAATTTCAAAACAATAACAAAATTAAAAGTTGGGCTGCTTTTTATTATCACCATGCAAGGGCAAATGTGAACAATGTTAGTGACAAAATGCTCTTCTTCATAGGTGAACAGTTCCCACTGTGTCTCCCATACTCCTGTTGCTGCCACATTTTGGTTAAGGGACCCTTAGTTCTGTAGGAAACAGAGAAGGTATAGACCTCTGTCTCCACCATGACTTCCACTCTTAGAAATCTAATAGCCTTTTCTTTGCTCTTTTTCTCCCGTGTGTGTGTGTTTGTGTGTGTGTGTCTGTGTAGGCAAGGAAACAGTTACTGTTCTTCCAGGAGCCTCTTATTTCTCCAGCGATGAATCATTTGCGATGATTAGAGGGTATGTAATAATGGAGCCCCTCATGTTTCACATGACGTTTAATGAGCTGAGTCATTCCCTGAGTCTGTTAGCAAGACTCTGAAACATAGACACCTCTCCCAGCCAGAAAATGATCATGGGTTTGTTTGGCTGCACGAAGATGTGAAATTATTCACATTGAATGTTGGCAGTTGGAACTTCCAGCCCGCTATTATCAAAGGAACCCTCAAAATGGAATATATATCTGTGCCAACTAAACTGAAGTAAACACTTTTAAGGCTCTTTCTGAGGATCCTAACATTTTCTACAAACTGTGTTTTCATTTTCTAGCTAGTGTTTGCTTTCAAATCTAGCCATATTCTCCCTCACTGAAGGAAACAAACTCACTGTGTACACCTGTTTTTAATTTGTTTTTGGAGACAGTATAGGCTATAATTTTTAAAAAAGAACTCTAACTGGTTATTTCTCTACATTAGCTTGAGCCAATCTATTTGGAAATCAGGTGTTGAGTGGAGGAGAGCAAATGTACTTTGGTGGGGGGGAGGTTAGAATTATTTATTTTCATTGCTGGCAATCTCAAGCAAAAGGGACATAAAGCTTGTGAAGTTTGCTTTATATTTCTTCTTTATCTTTCTCAGGGGACATGTCAATCTAACAATGCTAGGAGCCATGCAGGTTTCCAAATATGGTGACCTGGCTAACTGGATGATACCAGTAAGTAGACATGTTTTCTTCTGAATTATGCCTGGGTCAGAATAGTTATTCTTGAAGTATTAAGAAAAATCTTGTCAAATTGCTTTGAGTGCAGATATAATTGTTACAAAAATAAATATTTTGATATGTATTTCTTATTTCAATCAAATTCTAATAAAGGAAATACTGAAAATATTTAGCCTTGCCAGTTTACTGTGTAGTTGGAACTAAAAATAGGTAAGATCAGGGTCAAAGCATAATTTTCCATGGAGGAATAGAAAACTGAGGAAGGTAAAAAAGAATGGGTTAATTATACTCTGATAAAAGTAAGAAATACAAATATTTATTATAACTCAGTTTTTATAACTAGAAAGTACAATTACGTTCATTAATTTTGTGTTAATTCTATTATTTTCTTATTCACAGTGATTAAAATCCTCTCTTGATTAGTCACGTGACCCCATGAGTAATCAATCACATTTTCTTCTATTATGGAATACAAAACCTGTGATGTTTAAACATGCTTGTGAAATGCAAACAGTTTTCATTTACTAATGACTTAGATCAAGGAAGAAGCCTCTTGGAATTAGCTTTGGAAAAAGGACTGTAATCAGTTGATTTATGAGTGTGGTTCTTTACGTTCCTGATTGGTGCTTCCTGATGTGTGTATGGAAACAACAATGAATGTGTGTCTCTGATTATGAGCTCATTTTGGCTGGTAGCTCAGGTTACTCTTTTTTTTTTTTTTTTTTTGCGGTACGCGGGCCTCTCACTGTTGTGGCCTCTCCCGCTGCGGAGCGCAGGCTCAGCGGCCATGGCTCACAGGCCCAGCCGCTCTGCGACATGTGGGATCTTCCCGGACGGGGGCACGAACCCGCGTCCCCTGCATCGGCAGGCGGACTCTCAACCACTGCGCCACCAGGGGAGCCCTCAGGTTACTCTTTTAATGTGTGTGTTTAAGGATTTCTGCGTGTTTCCCTGAATTATCAGCTACAAGGAATTTAAGTAACTGAGGCTAATGTTCTATGATGAGAGTTTTTTGTTTTTTGAAATTTCTTAGATTTTTCTCTACTCATTTTTTGAGGAAGGTGGATTAATATAGTTTATAACAATGTTAGAGATTGTGTTAGTTTAGCTTTTTTGATCTATGATCTCCCAAAACATTATTTTAAAATTTCAATTGTTATTATAACCTGGTTCTCAAACGTGGTTGCATATTGGAAGCACCTGGGAATTTTAAAAAATGGTGATACCTCGGTGCCCCCCCTTAATGATCCCAATTTAATTAATCTGTGATATAGCCTGGGAATTGGGCATTTCAAAATCAATCCTAGGTGATTACAATATGTAACCAAGTTTGAGAACCGAGTTTGCGTGTATTAAAGAATGATCATCAGGGACTTCCCTGGTGGCGCCGTGGTTAAGAATCCGCCTGCCAATGCAGGGGACATGGGTTAGAGCCCTGGTCTGGGAAGATCCCACATGCTGCGGAGCCTGCGCGTCTGGAGCCGTGCTCCGCAATGGGAGAGGCCACAACGGTGAGAGCCCCGTGTACCGCAAAAAACGAAAAAATGTTCATCATCCTAAATCAGCCATAGCTATAAGAGTTGGCAGCTTTTGGAGGCTTCAAAGAAATCAGAGAGGGTCTCCTGAGCATTGTATAGTAAGTCAGATTGATACTTTATAGGAATGTTTATTTGTGTAGAAAGAATGCATTTCTTTTTTCAAATTTTAGAAAAAGACTATAGGAGGTAGTAGAAGGAGCATAGAAAATCAAGCCCTGGGTTTTAGCCCTGACTCTACCAGTAATCAACATGTAACCTTGAACATGTCACTTAAGCTCTTTGGGTTAAAACATCCTCATCTATAAAATGAAGATTTGAGAATAGATAATTTCAGGGGTCTCGTCTGGCTTTCACAGGTTAGCAGTTCAGAGCAAAGATCCTGTAGTGAGACAGACCTGGGTTGAAATCCAATTTTTGTCACTTACTAGCAGTGTAACTTGAGGCAGTTGCCATTTTTCCTCATCTGTAAAATGGGAATGATATAATAGTATCTAATTTATAGGACTATATAAAGGAATAAATGATATAATGCATACAGAGTATGTATCACAGAGCTTGACCCACAGCATATGCTATATAAACAGGTTGTTGTTATTTGATAAATTAAGAAGGAGAAGTTGGAGATGCCTGACAGAGAAGGGAATAGGATTGGTTACCATTAACAGAAAAAACAGTTTTAAATAGAGTCTATTTCTCTGAGCTATTAGTGAGTTTTGAAATCAAATTTCACAGTGGTTCTAGGTGTGGAGCAGAAACGTGTCCAACACATTTTTGCTTTCGGGGAACTTGGGCATCTTTAACAAGTTAGTATATGATTTGTTTTTATTATGGTTTAGCACACAGTGAGGCTGGAAGCTGTCATAGTGAGAGTATGCATTATGTAGTTGTCATTTGTAGGAAAGATTTTCCAACATGTATCACAATTTTACATATCCTATGGAGATTCCTGTGAATGATTAAAACATCACTGTTAATTACTTTATAAATTTCTTAATACAATTTGGAGCTCATGAGTTTCCAAAGGACTGGATCTAGTGGGGCAGTGATAGGGAACTCTGGAGTTCTGAAGGGACATGGAGAAGAATTAAGCATAAAAAGTGTTCTTGTGTCTGGTTCCACTCTTTTGGTCATGGAAGTTGGTAGTGTCATTTCTGAATGAGCATTTTTGTTCTTTTAGTAACTGATAATCACTTCTTGGATTCTTTATATGTGACGCACAGTGTATATTTTGATTCCTTTGGATACAGGATAGCTTAAGAGTCAAGACTATGAGCTCTAGTTTGGAAGAGATCTGATTTGAATTTCATCTCTACCGCTTACAAATTACACAATCTTTAGTACCTGTTTTTGTTAGGATTAAATGAGAAGAAAATGAAAAGTGAAGACTCCAAGCACTCCATAAATAGTGGCTATTATTTTTATCTTCTTCAATGCGCTATTGCTTAACTTTAAAGAGGGAGTATTTGCCTTAAAATACACTGGCATAAGCAAGACTATATTGTACAGTAACTAGTACAGCCTGTGTATCCAAAGTTCATATTCAAGTACCAAATCTGAAGACACATTTCTTGTTCTTATTCGTTATGGGTAAGATACAGCCTAGCCTCCTTATATAGTTTCAGTGAGTGATCTATGTCTATTTGCCCCAAAGATTTATGTTGGTTTATAAAATTCAGATATATTTTTATTGCAGGGTCTGGCAGTCAAGGAGCTGAAAATTTCAGTCTTATTGTATCATTTTTCACTTACTTTTATCTTTTTACTGAGTTTAATAATCTTTCAATGATTGTAAAGCCTTGAGTTTCTCTGCATCATGGCATCCCCATGAATTATTACCATGTCAGATTATAATAAACATTAAGCTTTTAAGGCAGGCAAATGGTGTGGATGCTATCTGTCTTATCCTTTAATAGCTTCTTAGTATGCAGCATGGGTCCCATTTTCACAGAGTTTTGAAAATTCTGCCCCGAGCATCCAAAGAGAGAAAATGTGACGAAACAGTAGTTGGCTTCTTCGAGTTCCGTGATTATTGTGATGATGGCAAAACCCCAGGCAAGCTATGGAAATGTGGTAAGATGTGCAATCCGTTGACTCCATTCAGAGCTGCTCTGGCTTTCCTAATGCTTATTTTTGGGAAACAGCTGCCATAAATGATTGACTTGTGAAGGGAAGTTGATGTGTATGATCAGCTATGGGAGCTGTTTTTTAAAAACATGCAACAGCCGCCTGCTGGGCAATGTTGCTGTATATGAGCAACATAGCAGCCAAGGGCCTCCTCCTTTTACGTGGGGAGAATTGAAATGAGAGATTCTTGGGGCAAAGGAAAATAGAATGTTTAGGTGTTTGTTTTTCCCTAATATTTTTCATTTCTTTGTGCATTTAGAAGATTAAATCCAAATCAATGTCTTATTCATGTATGCTTACATGTATGAGTACATAAAGTTAATTTGGTCTTCTATCTATGATGTCTGTTTTAAGTAAGCTAACTCTCTCTCCAGTCTTCCTACTTGTACAGCTGGGGCCGGAGGTTGTGTTCAAGATTTAATCTAGTGATTTAGATCTGTCAGTTGTACTCCAAATATTAAATCTGTAGATACAGATATAGAAATATAAAGATTATGGTATAGAAAAAGATATAAACATACAGATACAGATATGATTTTAACATATTGGTGTCTTGTCCATTTGGTCCCAACACTCTGGTAACCACAAACCATGGGTAAGGAAAAAGCTGGTGGACAATATATATGTGGTGGTATGATGCTTTTACAGTTATTCAGTAGTGTTCTTTCTCTATCAATGTAATGTAGTGGAAAGTGTACAGAACTTGGAATTAGTAAATAGTGTTCTGTTACTTTCTGATGGTGTGGCAAATTATTTCACCTTAGTATACTCATTTGTAAAATGAGAATATTTAACTCATATGCTTGACCTGGGGATTAAGTTAGCTCATTCAGCAAATATTTATTAGGCATGTATTAAGGGCCATGCTATAAATTTCTCTCTAAGCACTGTATTAGTGACATTCTACAAATTTTTATTTTGTTTGTTTCATTGTCATTTTCTTCAGAATATTTTCTTAATCTCCCTTGTGATTTTTTTCCATGACCTACTGATTATTTAAAAGTATGTTATTTAATTTCCAAATATTTGGTGATTTTCCACAAAACTTTGTGCTAATTTCTAGTTTAATTCTCTTGAAGTCAGAGGACATACTTTATATGGTTTCCATCCTTTTAAGTTTGAGATGTATTTACAGCCTAGAATATAGTCTATCTTTGTGACTTTTCCATCTGCACTTGAAAAGAATGTGTATTCTGCTCTTGTTGGCTAGAGTGTTCTATAACTGTCAATTAGGTCAAGTAGGTAGATGGTGTTGTTCAAGTCTTCCTACTAGTTATTGAGAGAAGAGCATTGACATCTTTAGCTATAATTGTGCATTTGTATATTTCTCCTTTCAGTTGTATCACTTTTTACTTCATATATTTTAGAGCTCCATTACTAGTTGCAATAGTACAACTAGTTGTAGTAGTAGTACTTAAGATAGTTACGTTCTTTTAACAATTTGACCTCTTTTAAAAATTCTATCTCTCTAAAGCAAGTGGGCTTAATTGCCCCACAGCATGTGGGATCTTAGTTCCCCGACCAGGGATCGAACCCATGTCCCCTGCATTGGAAGACAGATTCTTAACCACTGGACCACCAGGGAAGTCCTGACTTATTTTCTTATATATATATATTTTTAGTGGTTCTTCCAGGTTTTACAATACACATCTTTTATTTATCACAGTCTACTTCAAGTTATATCACTTTACATATAATAAAAGAACCATACAACTGTAAACTTATATTCTGTGCTCTTATCCTATTTGCTATTAATATTTAGTCATATGTTTTATTCTGCATGTATTACAAACCTGCAATACTTTATTATTTTTGCTCAAAACAGTCAACTCTCTTTTAAAGAGATTGAAAAATGAGAAAAATATTGCATATTTTAAAAATATAATTTATATATATAAATTGTATATTTTATCTATTTTCCCAATATATTTGCCCTTTCCTTCACTCATCCTTTACATCAGTTCAGATTGCCATGTGATGTTATTTTCGTTCAGCTTGAAGGACATCCTTTGATGTTTCTTGTGGTGCAAGTCTTATAGCTGTCACTTAGATTGATTCTTTTGATATTTGCTTTTAAGCTTTTTCAGGTCAGTTGAGAGCAGCCTTTAGTTTCAGTCTAATTAGCCCCACTACTAATGCAGTTTCTTTCTGAGGATTCTACCTGATGCCCCATGGTATTTCCCTCTGGTTAGGAGGAATGTGAATTATTCCCAGACCTGTGTGAGTTCTGGACATTTTTTGCCTAATACTTCCTAGTGGTTCTTTACCAGGCCTTGGATAATTTTTTCTTGTAATATACACACATCAGTACTCTACCAGCAACTTGAGTTAACCTTTTGCAAATCTTCTGAGCTCTCTCTCTGTACAGCAGCCACCTCTCTGTTATTTTGAGATCTGAAGTCATATTCTAGCTGGGCTCTCTGAGCACAAATGAGACAGCTGGATTTCTCCTGGATTCCCTTCCCTGCACCGCAGCCTGTAAACTCTAGACATTAGCCTGGGGCAACTGTAGGCCCACCTCACTGGCTTCCCTTTTCTCAGAGATCACAGTCCTGTACTGCCTGTTATCTAATGTCTGAAAGATGCTTTTTCCTTTGTTTTGTCTGATTTTGTAATTGTTTGATACTACTAATAATATTTTTGAACTTAGGTTCCTATTTCTTGGATGATTTTTCTAGTAAAAATCCCTGGTAGGAGAATATCAATTTTTTAAGGTTTTTGATACATATTGAGTTGCTGTCAAAAAAATTATCCCATTTGCACTCACACTGTTTCCACTCTATCACCAACACTGGTATCTGCTTTTTTTCTATTCTGTTATTCTAGTCTGTAATTTTGCATTTCTTTAAAAACTGCCATCTGGGACTGTTTAAAGAGCAGGCAGTGCCTTATTCTTATGGAGGGGCACTGAATCCTCTTCTCTTTTGTTCTGAAGGTCTTCCTTTTGGCTTTTTAGCATTATCTCTTATTAAATATTGTTTCCAGTACTGCTGTCTTTGGTCTTTTTTTTTTTTTGGCTACACTGGGTCTTTGTTGCAGCGTGTGGGCTCTTCCTTGTGGGCTTCTCTCTAGCTGTGGCGCGCGGGCCTAGTTGCCCCGTGGCATGTGGGATCTCAGTTCCCTGACCAGGGATTGAACCCACATTGTCTGCATTGGAGGGCAGATTCTTAGCCACTGGGCCAGCATGAAGTCCCTATCTTTGGTCATTTTCAAAAGCAGCATTTATGGTGACTATTCTCTGTTAGGGAATGTGTCTTAAGAGACCAGCTGTAACAAGCAAGCGTGTGTGTGTGTGTGTGTGTGTGTGTGTGTGTGTGTGTGTGTGTGTGTGTGTGTGTGTGTTTTGTTTCCGATATATTGAACAAGTTCTACATGTGGGATGAAATCAAAACACAACATTTTTTATCTCCTGTGGTGCCTTTAACTTCATTCAGTTAGGGAAGCTTTCCCTCTGCATGAGCTCATTCTCAGATAATAAACTGTCAGTGGGTCACTTTAATTCACAAACTCAGTCTTGAGTGTAGAATTAAAGGATCCAGTCCAAACTAGTGGACATTGCTTCAATTTGAATTCAAAAGCAATGCATCTCCTTTCACTACTGTTTCCCAGCTATAGGCAGCACAGACTGCCTACATTTGGGGAAGGTTGCTTGGTGTTCTTTTGCTTTTTCTCTCCACTCACTCCTCCACCAGCTGAGTTTGGCACCACAAGGTCAAAATTCAGGAGAATGGGAAGTGAGGAAGTAGGGCAGGAAAGTTCTTAACATGGCTGGTGACTGGTAATGTTACAAGCTGCCTCCATGCTCTCTGGTCCTTTCAGATGTTTAAGGGACATAGATTCTCACTGATAGGACCCTCTCTTCCTTCCAGAGCATCTTGTTGAGAAAATATTAAAACATCTTCATGCTGGCCTTCTCCCACATGGCCCACATCTGGGAAGCATCCACACATTTCTTGTTCCGCCTGCAGTAGTAGTGTAGGTATATCCCCAGAATGATTACTTCTGCTTTCTAAGGTAGAAGTCAGACACGCCATTCCCTAGTTGCATCCTGGCTCTTCTCCGGAGGGTAGAATGCTCTCCCGTTGTCATCCAGGCTCCGTGAGATGTCGATTTAGGGGTAGGCATGCAGTTAACCCCTCTTTTTGGTTGCTGGGGCAGAGAGGGTAGGATCACAGCCCACTTTTCTTTTATACAGAATCGTCTACTATGGCCCATACTCTGCTCCTTGATCTTGTCAGTGGACCCCAAAATCTTAGAACTTGTTTTTGACCATTTTCTCTGAAAATTCTGTTTCTGAACATGTCTCACATGCTGGTATTTCATAGTGGTCACATTTGAACATCAGTCAAAAGCAGGACCGAAAAAGTCCCAATCTAACATTCAGGTACTGCCGCTTTGGCTTGTGGGTCTGCTGTTTCCTTGCTGCCGTTATTACTTTTCCCTTGTAAACTCATATTCAGCTAAGCCTCCGTATATGCTGGGGTATCTTCTATCTATGGTTCCTGTACATCAGGGCGATCCCCCCAGCTTATTCTGTTCCCAGTTGCCCTGGATGGAATAGAGGACCATGGAAGAACCTAGCCAAGCTCTACTCCTTCTTCCAGTGAATAAAAACTGCACTGAGCCAATGGAGAGACCTTTACCTCCTGTGCCAGTTAGAGACCCATTTAATGCTTGCAGAATTTGTGAGAGCAAAGAATGATTTATTTTTGTACTGCAGTTTAATAAATGAGCATACATTTAAAAAAAAGACAACCTAGTATTAGTGAAATTTATGAATTTAGGGTGTTATTAGGAATATAAGCTGTTTATTATTGTTCTTTACTTGGAAACTATATTTGGCTATCCAAAAATACTTTAATCTATGACTGTCTGGAAAACATTATGTTGAAAACTACTCCTTAGTTTTATTATTCACATCCAATATTTTTCAGACTAGAAGTATTTATTGACTAACATATTGACATATTAATTTTATAAGGAAAATTCCTCTTACTTGGAGGGTCCTGTTGATGATTAAAAGTTGTGATTAAGGTTTAAAAGCCACAGCTAAATTATAAATCTAATATTTTTCCGAGAAGGGAGCTAAGAGCTCTTAATTAAGCACATGCCATTAGCCAGGTACTATTTGGATATTTATTGTCACTTAATCCTTATAACTCTGAGTTAAATATAACAATCCCTGTTATTATAGATGAAGAGATTCAAGCCAGGAGAGTTAACTATTCAAGTTTACCTATGTAGCAAATTATGAAATGGGGATTTAATCACAGTATCCTGCTTTTATGTACTTTGCATTCTGCCGCAAGGTTTTTTTGGGATGTATTTAATTAATGCCTTTTGTGATGGAGGCAAAACTACCTGAAAATTAAATAAATATATTTATAACATTTCTATAAACTTCATAAAGTATGGTTTCACCGTGTGGGGTAGAGGCTATTGCAGTTGGAAGGATACATGCTGTACGTGTAATACTAGTCCAAGCTTCAGGCTTTGGAAGGCACTGGGTCGACCATTTGCATTTTCTTTCTTCCGCATCTCACCTTTTTAAGCCCTCACTCGAATTCTAAAGTCTCCACTGCCTAATCACATGTAATTAACATTAATCTCATGTATGAAGTATTTTATCCATTATCTACCCATTTTGTTTTTTATAGTCTACCAGTTGAAGAGTTCTTTGAAAGAGTTCATGTCCTCTACGAGGATTTTTATAATTTTAGCTTTCAGTATTTCTTAAATGGGAAACACTGAGACATAACTATAGAAATATGGGAATCAATGAAAAGGGGAATCCTAAATAGAGGTTAAAAGAAAAGATTAAAATTAAGATCAGGAAGGAACGATAGCAAATTCATTAGCAAGTCAGCTCACTCAGCCTAGGTCCCCACCAAAGGGACGTGAGAATATGAAATAGATTTTTCTTTTTGGAATATCTCAATTTTCAGTGATCTTAAAGAGATTTTGTCTTTTGATTGTTGTCTGGGTTTGTTTTTTGCTCTGAAGGAAAGGAAATATTTTCCTCCTTGGGGTTGCATATGATGCATTTGTGAACAGCTGCTTAGTTCTAAGAACTTTGACTGTTCACTGGAACTCAGATGTATTTAAGCGAGACACTGAAACAAAGGTGAGCTAGACATCTGATTGGTTCCAGGCCATGATGCTACTTGGCTTCCTAGCGGCTCTGTAAGAACTTGATCATACTCTCCACCTCCTCTGGTATTGGAAGGCAGACTTCTATGCATGAAATGCGAGTTTGGTCCTTTTTATTAAAATCAGTCTCCTCTCTCTCTCTCTCTCCTTTCTCCTTCTGTTTATAGAGAGAATGAACAATGAGTGAGTTTGATATTTTCAATTATCTCTTTGGCTAATGATGTATTTGTATGACTGCAGCAGTATGTATTTGTATGAGCCCCTCTCATTAAAGAGCCCACTTAATAGAAGGGGAGGAAACATTAAAAATGATAGATGAGGTCTTCTTAGAAAACCATTACTAGTAATTTCATAAATAATGGTGCTTCTGATATGACTTAGCAGGGAACGAAGCCAAAGGGCTGAAAAAAATGTGACCCTGCAGCTAAAGGCTAATGAATTTTTTTTAATGCATTTTTTAAAGGAATTTTTTCTTTTTCTAAAAAATTAAATTAATTAATTAATTTTTGGCTGTGTTGGGTCCTCGTTGCTGTGCACAGGGCTTTCTCTAGTTGCGTCGAGCGGGGGCTACTCTTCGTTGTGGTGCACAGGCTTCTCATTGTGGTGGCTTCTCTTGTGGAGCACAGGCTCTAGGCACGCAGGCTCAGTAGTTGTGGCACGTGGGCTCAGTAGTTGTGGCTCTTGGCCTCTAGAGCGCAGGCTCAATAGTTGTGGCGCACGGGCTTAGTTGCTCCGCGGCATGTGGGATCTTCCCGGACCAGGGCTCAAACCCGTGTCCCCTGCATTGGCAGGTGGATTCTTAACCGCTGTGCCACCGGGGAAGCCCAAGGGTAATGAATCTTGAAGAGTAAATGTTATTAAGTGACTGAATTGAGCATTTCCAGTTGGTGAAAGCTTTATTTCTTACTTTACTCCTTTGGTTTAGGGACAGTTTTTGATCAGCACTTTTATAGTCAAAAAATGTTTTATTAGGGAAAATGTCAAATATGTATAAAGATAGAAGAGTAAAATGCATATGTCCAGCTTAGGCAGTTATCCATTCATGGCCAGTCGTGTTTCGTGTATACTCCTAGTCACTTTCCCCCTCTCCAGATTATTTTAAGGCAAATCCGATACATCATATCATCCTATCCATAAGTATTTTACATTATCTCTGAAAGTTAAAGATTCCTTTTATAAACCACAATTGTGTTATTCCATTAACAGTAAGGAATTTAGGGGCTTCTCTGGTGGCGCAGTGGTTGAGAGTCCGCCTGCCGATGCAGGAGACACGGGTTCGTGCCCCGGTCCGGGAGGATCCCACATGCCACAGAGCGGCTGGGCCCGTGAGCCGTGGCCGCTGGGCTAAGGAATTTAGGAGACAGTTCCTTAATGTCATCTACCCACACAGCACCCTCCTTTTACTGATGGAGAACCTGAATTCAAAGAAATGAAGTGGCTTGACTCAGGTCACAAAACTAGTTAGTAGCTAAGCCAATACTGGAACTCATCACTCCCGTCTCATAGTCTTACAGGGATGCTATATGAGGAAGAGTTTGCTTTTGAAATATAAAATCCCATATTAAAAAACCTTCCATTTTTCTCCAAGTACACTTAGAAGCAACTCTGGGTCTCTATGGAGGCACTTAACCTTCTAGACCTCAGCTTTTTATTTTTAAAATTGGATGAATGGGATAGGTTTTATTTAACAAAATTTATTAGGTCCCCACCCCTCCTTTTGTATTAGGCACTGTGGGTAGAGCAGTGAGCAAACCTGATACAGTTCTCCTCTTTATGAAGAATCTTATTTCTGGAGTGAATATGATAAAATGGTGAGAGATGGTACTGTGTGAAACCTTGTGGACTAAACATTAAATATGCTGATTTAGGAAGAACTGATAGGTTTACAATAGTGAAGTCTCCTTGTCCAAGGAATATGGTATACTTAGTCATTATTTAGGTCTTCCTTTATCTCCTGCATTATATTTATTCCTAATTATTTTCAAGTGTTTGTCAATATTTTGAGCTGGATATTCCATTTCAATTTCTAAGTGGTCATTGCTAATATAAAGGTAAACTATTGGTTATTGTATACTTAGCTTGTATCTATTTTATTAAATTCTTTTATTTGCTATCATAATTCTTTTAGAATTCTCTTATTCTACACAATTTTTTTATCTGAAAATAATAATTTTTCTTTTCTAAGATGCATGCCACTTAGTTTATTTTCTTTACTTGACATAATATCCAAAACCAGTATGAGTGAGTGGTAGTGATTGAGAACTTTCTTGATTTTGATGAGAATTCATTTAGAATTTTAACTTTTAACATTATTCTTGCTGTTTGTATTGTTTTTGATCTAGAAGGTTCCTTTTGCTTATAGTTCTTAAACTTAATGGCTGTTGAATTTTATCCAATGTGTTTTTTAATCTGTTGATTTAATCACACAGTTCTTTACCTTTAATTTGTTAATGTCATTTTAAAAATTGATAGATGTTGAATCATTGTTACTCTTTTAATACAGATCATCAGTTTTTAATAATCTGTAAGAAAATTTTTTGCTTATTGGTCACCTCAAATTTTGTGATATTTCTTGTGGCAATTTTGTTAATACGTATTTTGCTAGAAAGCATTCATTTCTTTTGGATTTTCAAATTTATTGGTCCAAAATAACATGTAATATTTTTATATAATTTCTTTAATATCTTCAAAAACATATCTACTTTTTATTCCTAATTCTGTAGATGTTCATTTTTTCTCTTCTCTTTTAATTAGGCTTAGAAGAAATCTGTCTTATTAATCATTTTTTAATTAATCAAGTTTACTTTAAGAAATATATATATTTGTTAATTTTATCCTTTTCATTATTTAACTTCTGTTTTATTTTATACTAGTTTCTAGATTTACAAATTGAGTGCTTACTTAATTTTCAATCTTTCTCTTTTAATGATAAAACCTCTTAAGGCTTTCTATTTTTGTAGTATAATTTTAATTGTATACCATAAATTTTGATGTAAAGTTTGTATTTTCATTAATTTCTAGGTAGTTTTTAATTTTAGCTTTTGATTTCATTTTTGATTCAATAATTTTTTAGGAGAATTTTTTGTTGTTGTTCTTCAAAGATTTGAGGGAGTTATTCTTTGTATTTTTGGAATTAATTAGGTTTTCTTCATGGCCAAGTACATGATTCATTTTTCTAAACTTTACATGGAAATAGGGTAATTTTATATTAAATTCGACTTATTGCTTGTTGTGGTCAAATCCTTTATTCATTAGTTCTTAGGGACAGTGTGTGGTTTAGTAGAAAGCAAATAAGAGTAGAATTTAAACGATCTGAATTCTAGTTTTAGCTTTGCTACTAACAAATTGTGATCCTAAACAAATTACTTTCTCTCCTTTGGTCTAATCCAGTGTGGGCCAAAAAAACTTGCTGTGATGAAGGAAATGTTCTGTATATACTATGGTAGCACTAGCAACATGTGGCTTTTGAGCACTTGAAATATGGCTAGTATGACTGAATAACTGAATTTTTAATCTTACTTAATTCAAATTTATATAGCCACATGTGGCTGGTCTACTTTATGGGACAGTGCAAGTATAATCTATTAAATCAAAGTCTTGGACTCAGTAAATCCTTAGGGAACCCAACTATAAAATTTTGTTTTAACGTTCAAGCTGTAGATTTATATATTTCTGAAGATGCTCTGATATATAGTGGGACATTTGAATGCTTAGAAAAATTAATAGTTGAGAGGTGGTAAAATTTCAAATTTTTCATACCCAGTTCAAGCTTCTAACATTAAATAATTGAGTCTTTGGTGATCCAAAGGTTTTGAAATACAGAAAGCTGTACTGAGGGTTAGCTTCTAAAACAACTCTAAGGGACTTACCGGATGGCACAGTGGTTAAGAATCCGCCTGCCAATGCAGGGGACATTGGTTCTAGCCCTGGCCCGGGAAGATCCCACATGCCACAGAGCAGCTAAGCCCGTGCTCCACAACTACTGAGGCTGCGCTCTAGAGCCTGTGTGCCACAACTCCTGAAGCCCATGTGCCTAGAGCCCGTGCTCCACAAGAGAAGCCACTGCACTGAGAAGCCCACGCACCGAAATGAAGAGTAGCCCCCGCTCGCCACAACTAGAGAAAGCCCACATGCAGCAACAAAGACCCAATGCAGCCAAAAATAAATAAGTAAAATAAAATTAAAAAATTTATTTTTAAAAACTAAAAAAAAACCTCTAAGGTGAAAAATCACATTATTCAAATTACACTTAAGAGTGTGTTTTACTTCTTTGTTAAAGGTTGGGAAACCCATAAAATCTATTACATATTCTTTTCCTGTAGGGCATTAAATCAAAATGAAATCAAAATTGAAATTATAAATTACCTAGAAATAAATGAAAATAAAACTTTATGTCAAAGCTTGTGGAATATAATTAAAATTAGACTCAGAAAAAAATTGAGAGCCAAAAATGCTTTTATTATTTGCAGATACTGTGCATTGACCCTTCTGGCTTGCTTGCATTCCTTACCAGTGTAATGCATATGATGTGGCAATGTTTTTGGGGATTGTTTTTTTGTTTTTTTTTTTGCGATACGCGGGCCTCTCACTGTTGTGGCCTCTCCCGTTGCGGAGCACAGGCTCCGGACGCGCAGGCTCAGTGGCCATGGCTCATGGGCCCAGCCGCTCCACGGCATGTGGGATCCTCCCGGACCAGGGCACGAACCCATGTCCCTTGCATCGGCAAATGTACTCTCAACCACTGCGCCACCAGGGCAATGTTAAAGGACTTCCATTATCTGATCATATTAGCGGTGGGATGTGTATTGGTAAGACCCTCAGGATCAGTGCTAAATTAGATCATGGTTATTGTTAAGAACCAGATAGATCAGCTGGCTTTTATTTGGAGGAGGTCATATGATATGACAACATGTATCTTTAAACCCTAGTGTTATCTTGGTAAATTCACATTACTAGAGGCATATGGGATTGAGACTGAATGAATATCAGTTTCCCATCTTATCCTCTTTCCAGACCTTCAGTGTCTAAATAGAATGCCAGGCAAAATCACTAGCATTTTACATTTAAGCTTTCTTTCTCCTTTCTTTTCCCTTCTTAGTCAGTATAGTGGAATTTTCTTAAGTAAAAGGCAGATAGAGTTTTTGAACTTTATTGTATGCAATAAAATTAACATTGCCCATTTTATCGTTTAGTAGCTCAAGTAGATCATTGGAATACTTGTAATAATTATTTATTGAGAATTAGCAGAGAATAAGATATTCCATATATTTTTTCAGATTATCCAAATTTAGCTGTATGAGTACCAATTTCTAATTATAATTTTGGATGGAAAACCAGATTACCAGTCTTGTTACAGTCATGCATAAAAAGAGTAAATATGTTTTGCATGAAGACCTGGCACAGAGTCCTTTTTGTTTTTAATGCTAAATTCTACTTTATTTTTTTTTAATTTTATTTATTTTTGGCTGTGTTGGGTCTTTGCTGCTGTGCACGGGTTTTCTCTAGTTGTGGCGACCGGGGGCTACTCTTCCTTGCGGTGCACGGGCTTCTCATTGAGGTGGCTTCTCTTGTTGCGGAGCACGGGCTCTAGGTGCACGGGCATCAGTAGTTGTGGCATTCAGGCTCAGTAGTAGTGGCTCACGGGCTCTAGAGCACAGGCTCAGTAGTTGTGGCACCTGGGCTTAGTAGCTCTGTGGCATATGGGATCTCCCCAGACCAGAGACTGAACCGGTGTCCCCTGCGTTGGCAGGAGGATTCTTAACCACTGCGCCACCCAGGAAGTCCCAGAGTCCTTTGAGGCAGGCTCATAAGCTTTAACTCAAGTTCCTGAGATTTGACATGTTTTAGCCTCTCATCTGGTTTGCATATTTATGGATTATAGTTATAGCTTTGAACCTTAACAGTCTTCGATAAGGCAATTTCTGATGGGTGAATTGTTATTATGATTTGGGTCTTTTGTTTTTGGAAACACCACCTTCTGGTAGAGATCATGTACTTATTATCAGATAATAAAGGGCCAAAGAAGTGCACACTAAAATGAAGAAAAATAAGCATATCATCTAAATAATCAGACCCTGAAAAACTAATCCACAAACAAACTAGCTCCCTTAAAAAATGCAGCATTTTTCTTACTGCCAGGATGTTATGAAAAATAAACTTATTACTCAGCTAACATTTTCCATGCTGAATGTGACTTCTCATAATCATGTAGTTTTTAGGAAATTTAATTTGCTTAAATCATGGCTTTCAGGTTGGTGAAGATAAATGGTTTGTTGATGAGCACATTTGGAAAGTTTTTAAATTTTAGTCCTAAAGGATCCAACTGTATTTTTAGACTTTGTCTAAACTGAAACTACACAGGGCATCTCTAGGCTTGCTGTCTGTCTCTTAACTAAATTAATTAACACCATCCATCAGATTAGGAACAATAAGAAAGAAAAATAGTGCAATAAGTCCAACATAATGGACATTTTAAAATAGGAAGCGTCTTCTATGGTGATTCAATTACCTTTTTCTAGAAGTTAGGGAAAGACTTCAGTTCTTTTCTGATTTGTTCTTATAACTTCAGGTAATTTGTTTAACTTTTCATTGTTGTATTTTGTCTTTTGTGTAAGGGAAACGTAAATAATACCTACTTACTTTCTGTAAGTACTGTTTACGTAATGAGGAATTATCTTCATAAAATTGTGTTTATTAAAAGAGGCTCAGCATGGAAAAAGTAAGCCATAACAAGAAAAATGAAATAGCAATAGTAAAAAGTAGAAATGGTAATTATATATCATAGAACAAAGGTCCAGTCCTAACTTTTTCAAACTTGCAATAATATGGTTGCAGAACATTGTTTTAAAAGGTCCTCATTACCATGTTTTAATTTTTTGAAAAAAGTGTTCTATCAGAAACCTAAACTATCTAACATCAGAACAGGCTTCTCAAAATAATGATGACGTGGATGGCAAAGTTTATTTATTGGGAAAAATAAAACACAGCAAAGGAAATCATTAACAAAATGAAAAGGCAACCTGCCAAATGGGAGGAATTATTTGCAAATCATGTGTCTGATAAGGGGCTAATATCCAAAATATATAAAGCACTCATATAATTCAATAGCAGAAAAACAATCTGATTTAAAAATGGACAGAAGATATTAATAGACATTTTTCCAAAGAAAATATGCAGATGGCCAACAGGTACATGGACAGATGCTCAACATCATTAATCATTAGGGAAATGCAAATTAACCACATGAGTTATCACCTCACACCTGTTACAATGGCTATTATAAAAAAGACAAGAAAGGGAATTCCCTGGCAGTCCCGTGGTTAAGACTTGGTGCTTTCACTGCTGTGGGCCTGGGTTCGATTCCTGGTTGGGGAACTAAGATCCCACAAGTCATGCGGAGCGGGGAAAAAAAAAAAAAAGACAAGTAAGTGCTGGCGAGGATGTGGAGAAAAGGGAATCCTCGTGCACTGTTAATGGGAATGTAAATTGGTGCAGCAACTGTGGAAAATGGTATGGAAGTTCCCCCCAAAATTAAACATAGAACTACCATATGAACCAGCAATTCTACTTTTGGGTATTTATCTGAGGAAAACAAAAACACTAACTAGAAAGGATATATGCACCTCTGTGTTCACTGAGGGATTATTTACAGTAGCCAAGGTATGGAAGCAACCTAAATGTCCATGTATGGATGAATGAATAAAGAAGATGTGGTATGTATACATACACACACACAATGGAATATTACTCTGCCATAAAAAAGAATGAAACCTTACCATTTATGACAATATGGATGGACCTCTAGGGCATTATGCTAAGTGAAATAAGTCAGGCAGAGAAAGACAGATACCATATGATCACTCTTACATGTGGACTCTAAAAAATGAAAAACAAAAAACAAGCTTATTAGATATAGAGAACAGACTGGTGGTTGCCAGAGGCTGGGGGTGGGAGGTGTGAGAAATGGGTGTCAAAAAGTAAAAAGAAAAAAGAAACTTAAAACAACAACAAAGAAAAACCTACATATACAGTTCTCAGAACTATCGTTCTTATTCTTTATCCAGATACTGAATTGTGACTTTGTTAAGCTAGTGTACTCTATATTGCAATAAAGTTCACTTACTACAAGAAAACAGATCATACCTAAAAACAAAGCACAGATTCATTTAATTGTCATAAATTTATTGTTTTTAGAGTCTAGATTTTGCAAAACATTTTAGCAATTGGCTAAAAGAGTTAGTAGGAGAGGCCCTCACAGAGGGAAATCTGAGAACTAATCTGTATTGTTTTCATTTTGATGAAGAAACAAAAACCACAGGAGCAAGCCATATACTGAAGTTTAAAAAAAATAAACTTTGTATTTTGGAATAATTTTAGATTTATAGAAAAGTTGCAGAGATAGTACAAAGAGTTTTCATATCTGCCTTACTTGATTTCCCTCATTATTACAATCTTTTATTACTGTGGTACATTTGTCAAAACTAAAAAACACACATTAGTACATTACTATTTGAGGGGGGAGGGGTTTAATCAGCTTTTTTTTTTTAATTGTAGTAAGAACACTTAATGTGAGATTACCCTCCTAACAATACAGTATTGTTAGCTATAAGCACTGTGTTGCATAGCAATCTCTGGAGCTTATTCACCGGGTATAATGGAAACTTTATACCCATTGAACAGCTCTGCATTTCCCACTCTTCCCATAAGTGGAATCACGCAGTATTTGTCCTTCTGTGACTGGCTTATTTCACTTGGTATAACGTCCTCTAGGTTCATCCACATTGTCACGTATGGTAGGATTTCCTTCTTAAGGGCTGAATAATATTCTATTGTATGTATATACCATGTTTTCTTTGCCCATTCATTTGTCAGTCGACATTTAGTTTGTTTCTATATCTCGGCTATTGTGATTAATGATTCAATAACCATTGTAGTGCAGGTATCTTTTCAATATCCTGATTTTAATTCTTTTGGATATATACCCCAAAGTGGGACTGCTGAATCATCTGGTTGTTCTATGTATTTTATTGTGAGGAACTTGCATACTGTTTCCCACTAGCAGCTGCACCATTTTACATTCACACCAACAGTGTTCAAGGGTTCCAGTTTCTCCACATCCTTGTCACCACTTTTTTTTTTGATAATAGGTATGAGGTAATACTTCGTTGTTTCGATTTGCATTTCCTTGAAGGTTGGTGATTATAAGCATCTTTTCATACACCTGTTGGGCATTTGTTATGTCTTCTTTGGAGAAATTTCTGTTCAAGTCCTTTGTCCATTTTTTAGTTCGATTATTTGATTTTTTGCTGTTGAGTTAAGGAGTTTCTTATATATTGGGGTATTAACTCCTCGTCGGATGTGTGGTTTGCAAATATTGTCTCCGATTTCTTAAGTTGCTTTTTCATTTTGTTGATTGTTTCCTTTCCTGTGCAGAAACTTTGTAGTTTGATGTAGTCCCCCTTGTCTATTTTTGCTTTGTTGCCTTTTGTTATCCTTATAAGATCCCAATTTTATTCCTTCCATGCAGATACACAGTTTTCCTACCACCATTTATTGAAGAGTCTGTCTTTTCTCTGTTGTATATTTTTGGTAACTGTGTTGAAGATCAATTGACTGTATATGTGTTGATTTATTTTGGGGCCCTATATTCTGTTCCATTGATCTGTGTCTGTTTTTATGCCAATATCATACCTTTCTAATTATTGTAGCTTTGTAATATATTTTGAAATCAGGAAATATAATGCCTCCAGCTTTGTTATTCTTTCTCAAGATTGCTTTGACTATTCAGGGCCTTTTGGGGTTTCATGTAAATTTTAGGATTTTTAAAAATTTCTGTTAAAAAATGCCATTGATATTTTGATAGGTGTTGATTTGAATCTGTAGATTACTTTGGGTAGTATGGACATTTTAACAATATTAAGTCTTCCAACTCATGAACACGGAGTTTCTTTCCATTTATTTGTGCCTTTTAAAATTTGTTTCATCAATGTTTTATAGTTTTCAGTGTACAGGTCTTTCAGGTACATTAATATTAATTAAACTCCTGACTCTATCTGGATTTTATCAGGTTTTTCCATAAATTTGTCCTCTTTCTTTTCCAGGATCCAGTTCAGAGTACCATATTGCACTTAGTTGTCACATCTCCCTAGTCTTCCCTGGTCTGTAACACTTTCTCAGTCTTTCCAGTTGTTTTTCATGACTTTTATAGTCTTGAGAAGTACTGGCCAGAAGTCCTGCAGAATGTTCCCCAGTCTGGGTTTGCCTGATGTTTTTCTCATCATTAGACTGAGGTTATGAGTTTTTGGAAAGAATACTATAGAATAGTATTAGAATAGTATTAGAAGAATACTATATTGTAAAGTGTCCTTTTCACACAAGTTAGGGAATTTAGGTTATCCACATGATATCACTGTTGACATTGACCTTTATCACTTGATTAAGGTACTCTTTACCAGGTTTGTTCACTATAAAGTTACTATTTTTCCCTTTCCATACTTTATGCTTTAGAAGCATGTCAGTAGATTCAGCCCACCCTCAAAGATCACTTAAAAGAGGGGTATTATGTATTATTTGCAGTTCTTCCAGAGAGAAGATTTGTCTCTTCTCTACCATTTATTTGTTTATGGCAGTATGGGCTAATGTATATTTTATACTTTGAGTTATAATCCAGTACCATGTTATTTATTTGCATGCTCAACTTGTGCCAACTATGGCCATTGGGAGTTTTTTCACGTTGGCTCCTATACAACTCCATTATTTTTATTTTTCATTGAGTACTTCCTTTCTGTTACTACAAGATGTTCCTAGTATCAGCTATTTCTCCAAGGATCCCTGGTTTCTTTTATTTGAGAATGGTATTTGAAACCAAGATCTGGGTGTTGGGTGTGCTTATTGCTACTGGGACGTCATTGCTTCTAAACCTTCTCAATGGACAGAGCTAAGTAATGTATGTATGCATGCGAACCCACACTTGTACAGTTTTGAATAATAAAGATAAACAACTTTGCATTTTAGACCTGCTCACTTTGGTTAGAGGAAAAAGCAACTCCTTCCTGAATAGCTTCTCAGGTGGTTATCAAGAGAATGTGTTTCCTTCTAAATGTGGAGCCTAAAAATGGCATTCTAGGGAATAAAAATGATTTTTTAGCTAGTACATCCCAGCTCCAAATATTTGCCATGCCTGAGTTCCAGATGAATGTGAATGAAGTCATTTCTGCCACAGCGTGTTATAGCAGTAAAAGAAATAAAATTCTTCTCAGTTACTGTAGCTCTTGCTACTCACCTGAGAATGTATTAGATTTAAAATGTACCTCAACTTAGGCTCCATAGAAAATGGGTCTGAAATAATCAAGTTTTTTGCTAACACATTGATTTTTAATACTGTTTTGTCATATATGTTATGTCTCTGGTATTATAGACAGAGATAAAGTTACTGAAACCATCAAGATCAGAAACTTAAAAGGTCACTTATGAAATATAGGGAGTTAAAGCACTGGCGTATCAAAAAATAAGTTAAAGTTTATATGTTTATATTTCTACCCTCTTCTGATTTTTCTTTGTATTTTACTTCAAAAGAATATCTTTTATTTTTTCATTCTGTTCTTGGTGTTTTGATTTCTATATTATCAAGATGTTCACCAAAAAGGTGTTTTTTTGTTTTACTTGTTACTTTTCTCTAAAGACACTTCACTTTTCACTTTTAGTCCCAGAACCATTCCCCCACCCCACCCCCATCTCCCTCCCACCATCTAAGAGCTTGCTCTGGCACAGTTGACTTTAAAAGATAAGACGATAGGGCTTCCCTGGTGGCGCAGTGGTTGAGAGTCCGCCTGCCGATGCAGGGGACACGGGTTTGTGCCCCGGTCCGGGAAGATCCCACATGCCGCGGAGCGGCTGGGCCCGTGAGCCATGGCCGCTAAGCCTGCGCGTCCGGAGCCTGTGCTCCGCAATGGGAAAAGCCACAACGAGAGGCCCGCGTACCGCAAAAAAAAAAAAAAAGAAAGAAAAAAGATAAGACAGAAATTAATGCTTCCTCAATTTCCCTCGTTATGTATCTTTCAAAAATATTTGTGGCAAATTCCCCAAAGTAATTTTTTTTAAAATAGAGGCTTTTAAAAAAATTTTTTGGCCACGCCTACCAGGGATCGATCCTGCACCCCCTTCAGTGGAAACCTAGAGTCCTAACCACTGGACTGCCAGAGAAGCCCCCCCAAAGTAATTTTTTTAACCTGATTCAGTGTTTGAAAAAATTCTTGGTTTCCACCTCATTCTCCCCAGTTTGAGGAGGAGCCATTTTTACCTTCCATGCACTTGCAGTTCCAAGGTCTTCAGAGGAGAAATTGTGTCATTGATTTCTAAAACCATCCTATGCCTGTGATGCTAGGACCCACCCACAGTGAAATGGCTTCTTAGCATTCTGTGTTGCCCCTAGAAGTGGGTCATTCTCACAATGATGCTATGCTTCTCCCTCTTGGGGCTCAGACCTCATACTAGTCCCAGGATCTGAATCTCTGTGGAATGATGTTACCCATGGTTCTCCTAATCCCGAAGGTGAGGTATGCTGTCTTAGCAAACCAGAGGTGAGAACTGTCTTCACATCTGAGAGGCACTGGGTACCCATTTTACAGATTAGGACTGGCTTAGGAGGAAAGAAATTAAAAGACTCCACCAGTGACCAAAGGGTTATCAATTCGCTGTGAATGTTCATAGCTGTTAACTCTCAGTGGGTACTTAGCAATCATTAAACTGGGTCATCAGCTGAATCTAGAGGACACCTTGGGAATAAACAGAGTACTTATTAATTTGGTGTAGAATCAAAATGGTTTTATGTTCTTTCACCTCTAACTTGCTTAATATAGCACCTATATTTAGTATTCATAACATGCTCTTTCACAATTGTTCTTAAGTGTGTGTGTGTGTTTAGCTTTTAAATTATCTTCTACATTTTTTAATCTTTTCTACTGTGGCTAAAAACACTGGTAATGATTCTGATGTATTCCTTAATAATGTTCTTTTAGTCACTGTCTTTCTCTCTCTCTGAAAATTCCATCCAGCTGTCAGAGATGGCTGTGTAATTATAATAATTCTGTAATTGTGCTCTTTAGAGCTTTGCAGACAGTGGGAGGAGGTGATGGAGCAAGTCTGCTTCTGCCCATGGTTCTATGCTCACTGCCCCCCCTCTTCATCCCAAACAATCCACACCCCTTTGAAGAATCGGAAAATAAAATTTCTGAGAAAGACTATTTCCTGTTTCCAAAAGGAATGGTAATAATTTCATATTCCATGTGAGTGAGTTGTTGAGGGATGTTGATATATTTTAGTACATGCAGACACATAAAAATGATTGTTATTCTTCCGTTTGTATTTTAGCTGTCATTTTTGTTGGGATTTCCTAAAAATAATATAAGCCCTTAAAAAAATTCTGTGTGATAGTAAATGGGATCTGTGTTCCCACATTAGAACATTAGTTTGAACCAACCATGTGAAATTCCTGTATTTGTAGGTCATACATGGTCACATGGGGGCAATTGCGTATGATTCCAATGCATTTCTCTCGATGACCCAGTGGAAAGAAGAGGCTCTTAATGCAGAAAATAACTTATCCTTGGATTTTTAAATATTGTGCTTATCCTGTTTCTGGATAATGTACAGGGCCAGAAACGCCGGTGCTTAGTTGTATTTAATAAATTCAATTAAATAACTTATTTATACATAATATATAATTATTACTGAATTATTATTAAGTAATAATACTTAATCATGTTAAATAAAAACAAATCCCCTTATATCTGTCCTGGAGCATTTGCTCAAACTCTTTCTATTTCTGTAGGAGGCCTGATAAAACAAGGCGAACTCACCTAGCCAGTTTATTTGATGTTTGTTTTCACCTTTGAAGAATAGTGAATAGACTCTATGAAAACTGAACCTATAGGTTCACAACAGAGCTAAGAATAACATAGAGTTTTTCTCCTGCTGTCCATTTTATTAATCCAGCAAACAAAGTAATCAGAGTCAGTCTGTCTGACCTTGTACAAAGAAGTTAACCTATCCAAAGTGCCTCATTTATAACCAAAAGAAGCTTCATCATACATTGCTTATACCTTAGGAAAAGAAAATGTGAAAGTTTTATACTTTTAACTATTCACTTAGTAAATTCTTAGTAATTTCCTGCACAAAGGTGGAGTTAATGGCCTGCAATCAATTTTACGCACATTGGGATTTTTTTTTACTTGGAGCAGTTGAGGTTTCAAAAGTGAATGACAGAGACACTCTTGAGTGGTATTTACACTTTTGCAAAAGGAGAACATCAGTGTCGTTAATAGCTAGGAACAGGGTTCATTTGTCCCATTTGAAGTTAATTGATTTCTTAAGTGCACAGGTACTGATGAATCAGAATAGATGTGATCAATCAAAACACACGGTCGGGGCTTCCCTGGTGGCGCAGTGGTTGAGAGTCCGCCTGCCGATGCGGGGGACGCAGGTTTGTGCCCCGGTCCGGGAGGATCCCACGTGCCGTGGAGCAGCTGGGCCCGTGAGCCATGGCTGCTGAGCCTGCGCATCCGGAGCCTGTGCTCCGCAACGGGAGAGGCCACAGCAGTGAGAGGCCCGTGTACCACAAAAAAAAAAGAAAACACATGGTCGTCATAGCTGGATAGGTCTTGGAGGCCTGCTCTTGTGTTTTAAGTTGCTAGATGGCAGTAGTGGGTGGGACATGGTTTGTTAGAGGGGGGATGGGATGCCTCTCATGAGGAAGAATTTCAGTTATAACTACCTGGATGGCCTTGTCACTGCTGGCCAGTGAAACATCAGCCCTGATCTTAATGCAGGTCATGGGGCAAACTCTATAGTGGGGATAAGCTAGGATGCTGTGAGAGCACCTGAGAGAGGCCCCTCATCTCTCTTGTTGATGGGGTGGGGGCAGGGGCATGCAGGTGCTTCCTGGGAGAGGTAGTCATGATTTGATGCGTTAAGGGTGAGCTGGAGCACACCTGATAGAATGAGGATGGGACCTTACAGCATAGTATGAAGCCATACGCTGTAGACAAGCAACTCACTATTCCTGGGATAGAAATGGGAACTGGAGCCTAAGGAAGTGAGGAGGGTCCAGGCCACGCTGTCATAGGTTTTGTATGCCAGACTGAGTGAGGTGCTTGGACTTTACCCTGAACCACTGGGGAACTAGTGAAAAGTTTTAAGCAGAGGAATGATATAAAATGCTCATTTTAAGAAGATTATTTTTGTGGTTATGAGTTGGAAAGATTTGAGAGGGACAAGGCTGGACATAGGTTGACTGGAGGGATGTTACACCACTCAGGGAGAAGTCATAAGGATCTTAGCTAGGGTGAGAAATAGTCAAGTTCAAGAAATATTGGGAAAATAGAAGTTCCTTGTGATTGAATGATTCATTGATTGTACACGGATAATGAAGGAGAGGCAAGAGGTAAAGACGTTTCTGATTTGGATCCTGAGATGGTTGATTGGCCACTAACTGAAATAGGAAATCGGTGGGCAGATGAGATTTGCCTTGATAAAGATGCTTAATTTACTTTGGACCATACTGAGTTGAGGCATGAATAATTAACATAAGATAACAGAAGTTTTTATTTCTCACTCACATAGAACCAAAGTGAATATCCCTGATTTGCAGACAGCTCTCTTCTGTGCAGTAATTCAGGGATTGAGATTCCTTCCATTCCGTGGCTACACCATCTTCAACATGTAGTTTGCAGAAAAGGCAAGGGCTTGGAGCATTGTTCTTGAAGTTTTTATGGTCCAGCCCTGGAAGTGTTATATATCACTTTCACCCCGTTCCATTGGTCAGAACTTATTCATATGACTAGTCCTAACTTCAGGGACGGCTGGGAAATGTGGCCTCTGTGCCCAGGAACAAGAGGAAACAATTTGGGGAATCAGCTACAGGATTGTGCTACAGGGTGACTGGGAAGTTTTTGGATATTGAAATCTGAAACTCAGGGAAGATCTGAGCTAGACATGTGGCTTTAGGAATCATCAGAGACAGGGCCGGTTTATATCATAAGTGTATAGATGAAGTCACTCGTGGAGAGCAAGTGGCAATAAGAGCAGGAGGCCAAGGGCAGAGCTTTAAGTTGGCCAACACAAAGCTGGTGTGGGAAAAGGATGCTAGAAAGGAGCCTGAAAGCCTCAAGGTAGGAGGTATTATACCATGGAAGCCGATGAGTATAGAGAATTTACAGATGTTGATGGAACACAGTGTAAAATGTAGTAGAAAGTTTCAGGAATGTATAAAGTAAACCTACAAAGTGTGTACTGAATCAAATGATTAAATATTAGAGACTGGATTGAGTAGTTCTCACTTCAAGGGCATGGTCAAGGAGAAACTGGACTTCAATGTGTTGAAGAATCTATAGAGAGGGGCTGTGGAGAGGGGGAGGGTGGAGGAGCTGTGAAGAGGGGATAATTGAAACAAGATCTCGGAGAGAACAGGAGCAACAGCGCTTACTAAAATGAAATTTTGAATTTATCCAAGTGCTGCTTTTTTGACATGCATTTTTTTTTTTTTTTTTTTTTGCGGTACACGGGCCTCTCACTGGTGTGGCCTCTCCCGCCGCGGCGCACAGGCTCCGGACGCGCAGGCCCAGCGCCCATGGCTCACAGGCCCAGCCGCTCTGCGGCATGTGGGATCCTCCCCGACTGGGGCACGAACCCGTGTCCCCTGCATCGGCAGGTGGACTCTCAACCACTGCGCCACAAGGGAAGCCCGACATGCTTTTTTTTTTTAGCCCATATTATGATTGATAACTGATATTTGTTATAAGCAATTTTGTTAACTTACTTAGCAATAAAGATATTATTATATTTCTAGTTACATATTAATTGGTTTACATGATCAGTTCACCTGTCCTGGGAAATACAATTAAACTTGGAAAGGAAAATCACATTTTTCTTGGTTTTGAATACAAAGGATAACAGAAAAGAGAACTATTCTGCTGTACCTTTGTTATAACTTTGCTAAACTAAGGCAAATTTTTAAAATCTTTTATAACATCTCTCTTTGTATTTAAACAAATGTTGATATCATGTTTTTATTTTCCCTCTCTCCTGCTCTTTAGCTAGGAACATGTTTAGAGACCGCTTTCTTTCCTAGAACATTTTTTAATAATGGGAAAGTGAGACAGAAATAAAGAGGCTTACATTTGGATTGAGGTGGATACGTAATGCTCTGGTGTTTAATATTAAACAACAAGCCCTAGTTTTATAAATAAATCACAGCTATTTTTCCCTTTTTCTTACAGTTGATTCACATTTACCAGTGGGGCACATAGCATTAGTTTAAAATGCTTTAAAAATTGTTTCTGTAGATTGTACATTGTTTCTCACTTAAGAGCAGAATATTTAGAGGTAACTAATCTGAAAATAAGCCATTACTATTTATATACTTAGGATAAAAATGATGGCAAGAATCATTTTCAGTATGTTTTATGTTTTATTTTAAATGGCATTTTAACAATTTCTTTCACTTTCTTTAAAATTCTGATATTAGGAAATAGGATCAAAGTAAATAAAAATATATTTAAAATACTGATTTTGATTTAAATATATTTTCTAGAAAAAAGGTAGATGATCATGTTCTTTTTTTTTTTTTTTTTTTTTTTTTTGCGGTACACGGGCCTCTCACTGCTGCGGCCTCTCCTGTTGCGGAGCACAGGCTCCGGACATGCAGGCCCAGCGGCCATGACCCACGGGCCCAGCCACTCCGCGGCACGTGGGATCCTCCCGGACCGGGGCACGAACCCGTGTCCCCCGCATCGGCAGGTGGACTCTCAACCACTGCACCACCAGGGAAGCCCGATCATGTTCATTTTTTATTCCTAATTCTTATCTTAGTTCCTGGTTCATAATAGACCCTGAAAATATTTGTGAATGGAGGATAACAGTTGAGTCAGTATCTTTTTAGAAAAGTTTTATAATTGTGCAGCATTCTAGTGCATTTTATTGCAGTATTCTTTCCGTACTTGATGTCAGAGTCAGTCCTTAACTGCAAAAAAATGAGTTGGCTATGAAATGAGTATCCAGCAATCATCTCTCCATTATGCTAGCCAGAATACATTTTAGAACTAAAGTTGCCCCATTCAAGAAATATATGTTTGCTGATGAGATATAAAAGAAAGCCACGCTTTGTGTCACCCTGGCCCAGTGCTTCAATCATGACCATAATCTCTTCATTATAGGCCTATTTTTTCTCCGTATCACTTTTCTCTCTTGTGATTTATTTAAAGGTACATTTTTAGCTCCTTAACTTCTCTCTTTTATCAGCTTTTTATTTTGTATATTGATTAGGATGTTGGGTTTCTGGGAGGGGGATGAAGACGGAGGTAAGATCTGTATCTCAGCTCTATCAAATGTCAAGCAGTGTGCTGGACATTTGGATAAAGAGGTAGATAACAGTGCCGAGGACAGTATCTGGCATAGTCACCTCCCTCAAAGAGCAGTGGTAAAACATCTCCTTAAGAGGCCTTCTCAGGTCCCCCCTCTGTTATGCAGCTGTAACAGTACTAATTCTACACAGTTCTCTCCCTTCCATAGAATTCATTTGGGCAACACACCACTGTATTAGTCACACCAGCTGCTGTAACAAATAAGCCTCCCGATTTCAGTGGTTTAGCACCCTGTGTTTTTCACTCATATTGAGCAATGCAGTGTGTTTCTGAGTAAGTGGGCTCTGCTACACGTGGTCATTTAAGGACCCAGCCTGAGGGAAGCTCAGTCATCTGCGAGGACACCTTGGATGTCAGTGTCCAGATTGCAGAAGGTGAAGGAGCGTGAAGGATTACACGTGAGAGGTTTTTATGGGCCAGAGCCTGAAACCACAGGTAGCACCTCCCTCTCTTCCATTGTCTAGCACTCAGGCACATGGCTACCCCAGCTGCAGTAGAGAACTGGGATATATAAGTAGTTGATTCCCAGAAGAGTGCCTACTGAGCCGGGCTGAAAGGTGGCGTTGAATTTCCCACTTGCTTCAGAGAGGATGTCTTATATCTCTTTTTTTCTTCTGGTATAGATAGAATAAATTATTTTCCTTTAGTAATTGATTCTGTTTCAGAAATCACTTGGGAATTGAAATGGAAGAAAATGTTTTCATTTCCTTTTCTAATACAATGAACTTACTTAAAAAATACAAAAACCAAATATTTGGAGGTTTTCCAGTTAACCTGCTAGGAATGCTTTCTCTTAGGAGACACTGCTGTTCTCTTCCCCATCTGGCAGACTTTTGTGAAACACTTCCTCTGTGACATCCTGCTGAGCCTCTTCCTCCCATTCCTGCCTCTCCAGGCACAGTTAGCAGTTGCATCCTCAGTGCTCTGCTAGAACTTGAACATACCTATGTTACTTGAAGCCATTCATCCACTCATTCATCTAAGCACTTATAATGCAATAACAATAATAATAATACAGTGAAAGAAAGAAAAGAGTTGAAATTCACTGTGATAGAATTACATACCAAATAGTGCCAAGGATACAGGGAAAAGGCACTTAACTCTACCTTGGGGATGAGGAAGAGGTGGGGAATGCTTCTTTTAGAGGGAAGAAATTTGGTTCAAGTCTCTTTAATTACTCATGGATGCTTTCCCTTCCCCCAGTGATGAAGTTTATGAGAAAAGAAGCCTGTCTTGATCATCTCTAAGTCCAGCACCCAGTACAGTACATGCTCATATTAGACACTCAGTAAAATGAATTGACTGAAGATGTAAGGCAATAAATTCATAAATTTCTGTTTACTCCACATCCATTCCTCATAACAACTTTATGATAGGGCAGATATTCTTATTCCTGGATTATAGATAATGAGCCTAAATACAAAGAGATTTGGTGTTTTGCAAATGTCACACAGTGGGTTAATAGATCTCAGGTGTTCTGCACCTAATCTTGTGCATTTTTTACTCTTGGAAACAAACATGTAAGTATCAAAATAGTGCTTTGAAATTTGTAGTGTGTGCTTTGAAGACAAGACATGAGACCACTTGAATCTCTTTGAGTGATGAAGACTGTTCATTTACATTGAGTCAAGAGATACAGTTCTTTCTAACAGACACAAAGAGATGGTTCTTTCCAACTTGTTTTATAGCACTTTATATTCCTGCCAGCACAGTGTTATGTACCCAGCTGGTGCTCTATAAATCTTTTTTAAATAACTGATGATGATTTAAAATATGTACATCAGATGCACCTAAAATGGACAAGCTTCCTGTTAGAAGCTGTCATAAGCTTTATGTGTCACAGGGGACAAAATTTGCCTGTGGTATATTCTAATTCAAGGAATTTTTTTTTTTTTTTAATTCAAGGAATGTTTAACACACTAGCTTGGTTTCTGGTTTTCTTTGGCTTCCTCATTCTTCTGGCACTTACACTCTTAGTCTGCCCAAGGACACTATCTATGGAAGCTCAGACTGGCTGGATGTTCTCACCACAGCAAGAACATGTTGAGACATTTTTAAATGGAATAGCTTTAGTGTGTTTTGATGTTTTAAAAATCCCAAACTTCCTTAGTATTGGAGTTTATGATAGACATTCATTGCTTCTATCTCTAACTTATCCATATTTTGTACCATAAAGTATCAGTGTTCTCTTCAGAAATGTTATGACCTGGTGCTTTACTTATTAAAACTGCAGTGACGGTATGGCTCATAGAAGTATAAAATTACACATTTCCACATGGATATTCTGCTTCATGGCAACCTTACATGTCTGAAGACAGACTCATTTTGTCCCTTCCACTCCTTCCTTGCACCATCTCCCAACCATTGCCAGCTGCTTCCCAATGTCATTTAGTGGCAAGCTCCAAACCATGAAGATACCCTGACTACTTACTCCTTTGTTTTATACTGCCCATCTAATTCATGTTCGTGCAGTGTTGCACTGACCTCTAAAATGTTTCTGAAATCAGGGGATTTGAGACCGTGTCTTAAAGCCAGGTGTGAGTGTATTGCCTGATTTCCTTAAAGGTATGAAATTATGGGAAAGGAGCCGAAAGCCCTGGAAGAGTTTACTGTCAAATCAGCAAGAGGAAAAAAATAAATTAAATTTTCAGGAGGTTTCAATGTTAGAAACATTTCTTTTCAGTCTACTTGAGTAAGAATTTATTTCATCATCTCTGGGGGCACTTGCTTTTTCCAAAACTCTGTAACCAGGAGACAGACTAGACAGTGGGAATTATTCAGAGTGTGTGGCACAGAGAAGGTGGTTGGTAAATGTTTAATGAATGAGGAGAGAGAGAGATGAACAAAAATAGAATGGTCTTGGTGAAAGGATCCTGAAGTCTGCTTCTGTTTTCTGTTTTTGCTTAACAGAAATATATTTTCTTGTTTCGTTTTGATGTATTTTTCTAAGAGCAAGATAAGTGCCAGGTTTTAGAAAGACAGACCCACCTTTCATATTAATCATTACTAGGGAAACACCACTAATGCCTTAGTTTATTACCTAATGGTATTTTAATCTGCAGGAAATCCAAGAGAGGGCTTTAAAAAGTGTCTGTGATTGAAGACTCAGTGGTGCCAAGTATATGTTTAAAAAGAAAGAAATGTATGTCAGGGGCATGTGGATTTCAGTCTCATATTATTGTAATAAGAGTAATGTGCCCAGAATTTTGGAAAGGTTCTTGAGTTTTTTCTTATCCAATGATTGACATATTGCTAATATAGCGTTGACAAAGTAATGTTAGCCATACTCAGTGAATGTAACGTCATAATATTTATCCTGAACTTATTCTTCAGCCATAGAATAATAGAACAACAGGATATTAAGGTCATAAAGCTCAAGTACTAAGCAATGAAGGTCAATGAGTTTTTTTCACTAATTATTCCAGCGGCTTCTTCTTGCAAGTTAATTTTGTTCTGCCACATACTAAAAACATGAAAGAGAATTACTTCTTTTTATTTTTTTAATATTTATTTATTTTTTGGCTGTGTTGGGTGTTAGTTGAGGCACGCGGGATCTTTCGTTGCGTTATGTGGGCTCTTCGTTGTGCACGGGCATCTCTCTAGTTGTGGCACACAGGTTTAGTTGCCCCGCAGCACGTGGGATCTTCATTCCCCCAACCAGGGATCGAACCAGTGTCCCCTGCATTGCAAGGCTGATTCTTAACCACTGGACCACCAGGGAAGTCCCAAGAAGTACTTCTTATTTTCTGTTTGTTTTGCAGGGGAAGATGGTGAAAGGAATGGGAGGAGCTATGGATCTAGTGTCCAGTGCCAAAACCAAAGTGGTGGTCACCATGGAGCACTCTGCAAAGGTAATGAGAGCTGCTTTTGGAAATTCACACTACACTGAAACCCTGTTCACCAGGTCATGCGACCATTGTTTTTATTGTTTTCTCTGGATCACTCAGCTTGATAGCATTTATATTTTAGAGAAAAACGTTACAAATAAAGACCATTATTTATTATCATTCAGCTAAATGTTTGTTTTAACTTTGAAGCAAACATCAGGGTGTTCTTTGATTATTTGCCTCACACACACATTAAAAGTAAAAGCTATAATGTCTTCAAAAGCAGTGAAAAGATGTTAGGGCAGATGTGTTGATTCAGGTTCATAGATATTTTTATTTTATTTTTATTTTTTTTGCCAAACCCAGTGGCATGTAGGATCTTAGTTCCCCGACCAAGGATCGAACCCGTGCCCCCTGTAGTGGAAGCACGGAGTCATCACCGCTGAACCACATGGGAATTCTCTGATTCAGGTTTAAAGATGATTATAGTGGTTGCTATCTCTGTGCAAAATGAAAAACACAGCAGAATGTGCGTTTTTAACAGCAGTTATTTTCAAGTGGACAATATGGCCTCTTACCAAGTCTGTGGAGGTGCCGTTTTGAGACAGTGTTAGAAAATGATGGACTTGGTGATAGCAAGTGTTCTATTCTGAAGAATATTATACTTTTATTTTGATAAATCGTTGAGTGTTTATTGAATACCTATTATGTGCTGGGCACTGCTGGAATTTAGCAACGACCAAAACTAGACAAGAATCATTGACCGCATGGCACTTACATTTAATGATGATATCATCAGCCTGTAATAGTGATGGCTCCCATTCATTGAGTTTACTGTGCACGAACAGTACACTAAGCTCTCTGTGTATGTTTGCCTGTAAAAGCCCATGAACTTGATATAAGTATTTTTGTGGGTCCAGAAACAGAGCTTCAGAGAGGTTAAGTAACTTGCCTGAGGTCAGACAACTAGTGGAACTGAGATTTGGCCTGGATACCTCTGACTCCGAAGCCTAGTCTTCTAAATACCGAGCTATCAGTATGACTTTCTTCCTATTCCAAGTCATTGTCTTTGAAACAACTGAGCTTAATTGCCTTCCCCACCTTAATCCCTGGGCTTCTGATGATTTGCAAAGTTGATATTGGGTGTCAGGTACCCTCTTCACCCTCTATACCTTTGCTCATTCTCCTTTATAATTCTTAGTTTTAAAACAAAAGCTACCTGTTCTCACCTTGATACCTGCTATTTTGAGTGGAAGTGGTAGTTCGTTTGCCCTTTTTTATTTTGTGATGCAGCATTGTGGGAGAGTGTGGATCTGGAAGATTTGCATCCGACTTGCTTCCCATGGGGAGTTCTGTTACAGAGTGATGGGTGCCATGAAACAGTTTCATTGTGAAAACTGTAATAAATATGAAATTATCATAAATTGCTTAGTAAACAGTGAAGTGAGCAGTGAAGCATAAATGTGGGACAATAGAAATGAAACCAACACAGGTGACTACTGAGCGATGCCTGGCAAAAGCATCCAAAATACTTCATTTCAGAGGCAAAAGGATGCCACGCATGCAAATCAAATCCAAAGGTTTTCTGGAACATAACGTCCGTTTGGAGAAAACTCTTTCCGACTTTCCTTTTGTTGTTACTTTAATGTTGACACATAGGCACTGAAGTCCGACTCATTTCAGATTATTTTTGTGCATTCGTTTTCAAAACATTGGGCCTGTATTTCTCTTTTTTCCCCCAAAGTGTTTTCTTTCTCCTCAACTGGAATTTCTGACAGAGGAAAAATGGTGCTTCAAACTTCCAATTAGAAGTCCCTTATTAAAGCTTTTCATAGAAGCAAGATAATGTTTTTTAGCGTTTCTTCTTTTTCTTCTCTCAGTGGGGAAATTGGCACTAAGTTTTAGACCAGAACTGAAGTTAGATATTTTTCCCTACATACTTTCATTTGGACAAACTAACAAAAAATATATTTGTGATTAAAATAATGATAGTGATTTGTTTATACTTAATAGATAACCTTGAAAACTAACCAACAGAAGTTTCTTTTCTTGCCATCTTCACTTTGTACTCTTGGTCCCAGAATGTGTGGTTGCTACTGTACATTGTTCCCCTGGACTTACTGTTATTGGCCCAACTCAAGGGAACACGGGGACCTCACCGCTTCTTTCCTGCATCTTTTGTCTGCCTAAAGGTTGGTGGAGGTTGGAAAGGAAATAGAGAGGCGAGATCTTTCACTCCTGGTGGCCTCTCCAGTTAATGACCTGTTCTTTTAGACATGCCAGGTAACTTCTGCTGCCTTATGAGTACGTGAACAGCCTAGGGGGAGAATCCCCAGAGTTTTGTAAGACACAGAGTAGAAAGTTTGCAGTGAAAGATTAAAACCTGAGAAAAGAAATATAATCTTGTATCCTTGTGCTGCTGATTTTTTTTTCCCCCAGTAAGTGGGTGGAGCCATCAACTGGCCTTCAGGTGCAGCTTTTTTTTTGCTCCTTTTCTTCGTCTATAGGGTTACAGATGCAGGTCACTTATAAATACAGTATTACCTGACCTTTAAAAATGTTGCTTTAATCAGACAAAGGAAACTCTTTCCTTGCAAGTCTTTGCAAGCAGCCAGCAGCTTCTGGTATTTGAAACCTGGCTGCCTGCTTGTGTTGCTCTAGAGTAACCAGAATAACATTTCCTTTGCCTTAAAACTGCCTCTGGAGACATGTGGCAGGCACTGGCGCCAGACTGGCCTTGGAGTGTGGCTTTCATTTAAGCTTAGACATCAGGGTTCCAGGCAAAATTGCAAAGTAGGCAGAGTTTTTGGTGTCTAGCCACCTTCTTACTTAAGCTTCTTTTGATCTCTTGGCGTGTCCTTTTTTTGCCCTCTAAAAATTGGGAGAAATGAAGGAAAGGAGTAGGAGTTTGAGTCTTTACTAGGTGCGAGGCCCTGTGTGTGGCATTGTACATACTGGATCTATAAACCTCTCAGCGACTCTCCGATGTAAGGCTGGAATGTAGGCAGGTAAGAAACTTGTCCAGGTAAGTGGCAGAGCTAGGAGTTTCCCTCAGTTTGGTCTAGTCATGTTCATCATATCATACCATGCTGTATCCTCACCTATGTTCCCATCCACACCTGCCCTTTTCTGAAAGCTTTAGGTTTCAGAATTACCTCTTTCCCTTTTTCATTTTCCCTGGTCAAAGCTGTCCTTGTTGAGATAGATATCAGCAAAATATTTAAAAGAAAACAGTCTCAGAATTGTGCCCGCTACTACCCATCTCCTCTTCTTCCCTTTTGTATTAGAATCTTCCCATGTTTTAGTTGGGCACAGAGTAGCCCAGTGACAGACTACATTTCCCAGATTCCCTTGCGTGTAGATTCATCTATGTGACCAAGTTTAAGTCAATGGGATTTGAGCATTTGTGCAATTTCTGGGTCATGTCCTTAAAGAGTAAGCCGATTTCATTGGACTATTTTTTGTCCCCCTCTAGCCTTCTGAGAAAGGCCTTAACTGCAACAGCAGCCTTGGAACCAAAGTTGTAAACCACGTGCTGAGGCCTGCAGAGCTGCCCCACCAACCTAGATCACTAGCTGCCCCATCCTTTTCTTTATCAGTTCCTTCCAGGACTCCTCATAACTTCATCCTTGGCCCTCTGTACTTCTCACCCTCTGCACCTTTCTTGGGTGCTTTCTAAATCTTTGGCACCAACTATTATTTTTCACTCAGTGGCTCCCTAATCCTTATTTCCTCACTGGAATTCTCTAATGAGCTCTATAACTATATTTTTTCCCTATTAGACACCTCCACCTGGTTGTTCCATAGCTACCTCAACCGCAACACTTATACAAGTGAAATCGTCATCGTTTCCCCTAAAAATCTTCCATCTGCTAGCTCAACTGGAGAAGTGATGATCTCCTAGCCCCCCTCTGGAAAGGTACTCATGGAATTTCTGCCCCTCCCACTATACCAATCACTGTACATATTGCATCTACAATACCCCTGTAATCTGCTCCATCCTGTGGATTTCTACTTGTTTATGTCCCTGTCACATCTACATGGGTCACTGTTGCAGCATCCCAGAGGCCCTCTTCCTGCCAGACTGACCGTCTTTCCTGGTAATCAAGCACACCACTGCCAAAGTGACTGGTCTCAAACTAAAGCTGGATCGAGTTAGGTCCACATTATTTAGTTCGCCTCAGCCTGCCAGTCTTTTGTCATCAGCTCCCCAGCAACCTACGTTATCCTTGTTTCCAGGGCTTCAGTTCTGCTAGGATCTCCACACTCATGTTGTTTCCTGTTCTTAGGTGTTTCCACATTCTGTTCCCCTTCCCCCGTTATCTGACTCACTCCTACCTCTACACCATCATATATAAATGAGCCGACACTTTGTGAATTTGCTGGCTTAACGTCTTCCATCCTCTAGACATGATGAATGACTAAATGTATATTCTTCGAGGCTTTGTCTTGAAATTTGGCAGAATTATCTTATGTGAGTATGTTAATTTACTTGTTTATGCAGGCATCAAATATTTATTGAGGGCCTACTATGTGTCAGGCACTATGGTAGAGTCTGAGGAAATGAAAAATAGAAAGGCATAGTCCTTCCTTTAGGCAGGTCAGAGTCTCATGGGGATAGAGTCATAGAAACCAATACTTAAAATAGAAAGAGTGTACAAAACAGAGTGCTTCCCATGAGATGTAGCATTTGCATGGAGATCTGAAGGATGGGGCAGGGTTTGAAGGGACTAGTGTGTTGCAGGTCAAGGGAATAGGCACTGGGGTGTGAAAGGGCAGTGCATGCTGAGGGATTTACAATTAGGTCCCTGTTGTCAGAGAGCAAAGGGAGAAGAGTTGAGTGGAAATACACACACACACACACACACACACACAGAGTCTATCCTCCACACAGTGGTAGGAATGATGTTCTAAAAATATAAATCATGTTATAGCACTTCTTCCTGGGCTCAGAAACCCTCCACAGCTTCCCATCTCCCTTAGATTCAAGTTCAGAGTTCCTTATACTTTGTCCCTAAGGCCCTCCCTGGCTTGTCAGCTTCAATCCCAGTACCTCTCTGACTCCATCTACTAGGATTCTCCCACTTGCCCACTGAGCTCCAGCCAGACTCTCTTCCTGTAAGTTTCTGGAACATTCCAAGCATCCTCCTGCCTCAGGGCCTTTGCACTTGTTATTGTCTATGTCTGGAAAGCTCTTCCTCAGATATCTACATGGCTCACTTCCTCCGTTCACTCAGGCCTCTGCTGAGGATACCAGAGAAGCTTTCCCTGACTGTTATAAAAACAGAATTCCCCCCTCTTCTGATGATTCTTCATCTCCTTTCTTCACTAGAATGGAAGTTCCATGAGGGCAGGGCCTCTTTCTATCATAACAACTAAGGAAAATCATGCCTGGTGCATATTAGGAATCAATAATTGTTGAATTCATTAGTTCTTCAAATAATAATGATACTTTGAACATATAGAGCACTTTTAACTTTTTCCAAGCAGTTACATGTTTATTGCCTTTATTTTATCATTACAATACTCTTGTGAGGTAGGTCTTATTGTTCCCCTTCCAGAGGTAAACCAACCAAATTTCATAGGGGTTAAACATTCCGATAAAAGTCAAGTAGAAAATTAAGAGCAAAAGCAAACTGGGAGCCTATGTATCCAGCCCCTCCGTTTTCTGTTACTAAACTTTTCTGTCTGGCAAATACCATCACCACTAACAATATAAAGGAAAGTGTTTTGTTCTTAGTATTGTGTACTGGAAATGTGTTCCTAAGGGTATAACTCTCAGAGCACAAAAACAAAGAAATTCAGTCATAGTTGTCATTTATTGGAAACAGGCAAAGCTCTGGTACCTATTTTTGAGAACATAAATGAGAGTGCTATTTCTAAAACAGGCTTAGTTTTTATTTGTATTACAGTAGGAGGTCTGGATTCTAAAGGATAAAAAGAGTCATAATTATATTGTTATGAAGTTGAGAATAAATCTTTGTGAATAATATTTTTTATTAAGTCCAATCTGTATCAGATAGCGAAGGTGTCATATAGAAATCCTGAATACTGTTTTACCTTGTCTTTGCTTTTTTAAAAATGTAATTTATTTTTTAATTTTTATATTGGAGTATAGTTGATTAACAATGTTGTATTAGTTTCAGACGTACAGCAAAGAGATTTAGTTACACGTATGCATGTATCTATTCTTTTTCAAATTCTTTTCCCATTTAGGTTATTACAAAATATTGAGCAGAGTTCCCTGTGCTATACAGTAGGTTCTTGTTGTTTATCTATTTTAAGTGTAGCAATGTGTACATGTCAATCCCAACTTCCTAATCTATCCCTCCTCCACAACCTTCCCCCCTGGTAACCATAAGTTCATTCTCTAGGTCTGAGTCTGTGTTTCTGTTTTGTAATAAATAAGTTCATTTGTATCATTTTTTTGTTATGAAGTTGAGAATAAATCTTTGTGAATAATATTTTTATTAAGTCCAATTCATATCTGATAGCAGTGTCATATAGAAATCATTTTTTTGTGTATTTTGTTTGTTTTGCGGTACGCGGGCCTCTCACTGTTGTGGCCTCTCCCGCCGCGGAGCACAGGCTCTGGACGCGCAGGTCCAGCGGCCACGGCTCACGGGCCCAGCCGCTCCGCGGCATGTGGGATCCTCCCGGACCGGGGCACGAACCCGTGTCCCCTGCATCAGCAGGCGGACTCCCAACCACTGCGCCACCAGGGAAGCCCTAGAAATCTTGAATACTGTTTTACCTTGTCATTGCTTTTTGTGCAGAGAAATTATAAAAAGTAAATGAGATTTATTAATCCTTTTTATTTTGGACCAAATGTGTTACCAAAAGCCAGCAAATATAAAAGAGTTTCTAAAAATGCTTTCTTGGAAGCATCCTTGAGATAATTTTCAGCAACACTGAAAGGTATCCCAAGATAAAGTATTCTTTTGTTAGGATAATTTGTAATTAACATAGTTTCATCTGGTTTAATTTTTTTTTCCATTCATAAAAGCTTGTCAGTATTTTATAATCTGTTAATGAAACTATTTCGTGGCTAGGATTGTTTGGGAAAAAACGATATTCACTATTAAAAATAGAAATCCTTACATGGTTTTGTCTTTTTTATTTGTCCTTTAATGATGGACATGCCTGCAAAAAAATGTTATAATGGAAGAAAATAGCAGAACACAGTCCATCAACCAATAAACACTTTAAAATGTCTTACAGAATTTAATTAAGCAAATAACTTTACATTCTGTGACCTTGAGCATCCGTAGTTCTTGATAGGAAAGCTGACAGTAAGAGCAGCTTTCTAAGGTATCACAGCAATTCATGGATGGAAAGAGAAAATAATTCCTGCTCAGTCCTAGGCTCTGCCATCCTTAGTCTAGAGACCATAGGATGCAGTCTTTAGAGAGAAAGTAAAAGGCCATGATAAAGATTTTTGTATTATATTGAAGAAAAATGGCCTTCTATTCTAAGATCTCAAAGCCCTGCAGACTATTTTCAGGGAAATGGCTTGCTGTATCTGTTGTCTCATTTGGCTAGGCTTCCCCTGGGGATGTGCCTGTGTAACCACAGACTGTTATTATATCCACATATAAAAGCCATTTGTAGCAGCAACCGTTCTCTGCTTCAGAGCTAGCCGAGCCTTTCCACTGAAGTCCTATATGGGTTGCTGGGAGCCCTACCAAATAGGTGCTGTGTAAAGGCCAAAAATATCCCATGAGGATAAACTCAGTGTGAGTAATACCGTCATCATCTTGTCCTTTTATTCTGTGTACCTTGAATTTCTTTCTTTAGCAAATCCCATTTTTCTTTTCTGGGCACCACATCAATCATCGTAGTGATGTGACAGTCATGGGTCTTGTAATACAGCGTTCCCCAATTTTTATATCATCTGTTTTGTGTGTGTTCGTGTGTGTGTATAGAAGGAAGGGGCAAGGGCGGTAGCACTCCAGCTCCCTCCATGACATTTTGGCAAGCCGTAAGAGAGACCTGTCCTTGCTTTCATTGTGCCACCAGACAAAGTATGGAGTATTCCCTTGCCAAGGTCAGCCTTTGTAGCCCCGCTTTCAACAGATTAATGCAAGCCTTGCAGCTGTAGGAGAGAGCAAGCAGAAGAGGTAGAATAAGTATTGTAGAATTCACTCAGTTTCTCTCTTTACTTATACATTTGTATGTTTCATACTGCAGTCTTTTCTTTTTGTTTGGCTGCGCTGCATGGCTTGAGGGATATTAGTTCCCTGACCAGGGATTGAATCTGAACCACGGCAGTGAAAGCGCCAAGTCCTAACCACTGGACCACCAGGGAACTCCCCATACTGCAGTCTTGAGGTGTCTTTGCTACTCCCTTTGCTCATGCCTTTATCTGCCTCCCCAAGTTTCGTAAGCCCCTTTGCACACCTCTGCTAGCTGCACTTCTCCTAGTGAGCTCAGAGATGCTGGGAATGTACAAGTACATTTCTTAGGACTAAAAGCAGCCTCCAGTGGTCCATAGCCACTCAGTCACATGGTATTTTACAGCTCCTATGCTGTTGGAGTTCCTTGGATCGGAATTATAATAGTCAGACAGCATTTATTGATCGCTGTGGTTTGTCTGGTACTCTACTCATTGCGGAAGATACAAAGATAAATTGTTTCAGAGTCCAGTGGTGGGGAAAGAGAGGGCAACAATTACAACATGTGTGGAGAGTAGAGGAGACACAGGAGCACCTACGAGGTGCACCAGACTAGGAAAGTCCCTGGGACACTGGAGTGGCGGCACTGGATAGGGGATGTTGGAGATGGTTTCTCCAGGGTAGCTGACACCTGAGCTAAGTCGTGAAGAATAGGGAGGGTGTTGCCATTCGAACGTGGGATGAAGGAGTACAGGGTGGTGTGTGTTTCAGATGGCGTGAATACACCCGTAAAGACTCGGTCCCTTAAGGATCAACCAACTTCTAGACTTTGCCTTCTTTGTACTTGATCACTAGGGCTTTCCCAAAGAAGAAATATATTGTAGCCACATTGAAGAAATACTTAACAAAAACGATGGGCATAAAATGGGGTTTTATGTAAGGCAAAATCTTACATGAATGCTCCATTGCCTCAGGTGAAAGAAATGTTGACATGAAATGTAAAAATCATCATGTTGTAAAAAAGAGAGCTTGTTATTTGGGATTAAGTTTATTTTGATAACACAAAGCTTATTGTAATGATAACAAGGGAATTTATTATCGTTTAACCAGAGTCGTTTATTACTGAAGAATTTAGTAATAAATTGCACACAGATATCTAATGAATTAAAAAGAGATCACCATGAAGCAAGTAATAGAAAGTATTAACGCTTTCGGTCATACAACATAAAAACGGTGGATTCCTAGATTTTGCAGGAGGCCTGTAAGTGATGCAGTGGGGAAAAGAGAAGCTGGAGAAGCAGGTGGAGGAAAGAGATTTAGCTATTCACCAAGGTTATGATGAAATTAGGAAATAAGGAAATATCAAAATCAGGAGCCCCTCGGGTCCAGTCAGAGAATTTTTAATGCTACACTTGGTGTCCGTTCCTCTGCCTTTTCTGACCTTTCTTCGTGGAGAAAGAAGGAAGCAGAATGATGAGGATGAACAAGACCCCACTCACCCAAAATATTGGAATGTAGATTCAACCGCTCCTACTTTACTGCACTTGCAGAACATTTCTTCCTACCGTGATCAGGTGAGGAAGACAAGGCAATCGAACAGAAAACTACAGCACAAAGAATTTAAGGGACCAAGTGACTATTAAGTGGCAGAATTAAGATTCAAAACCGGGTCTTTGGACTCCTAATATAGTGTTCTTTGCTACCGCACTACACTGCATCTCTTTTTCAGGATTTATTTTTAAATGCTAAAAACGCAGTGATTGTTCCTCCTTTGTGAATCATAGAACTTGGTAAGGCTCAGCCTGGCGTGGTTAGAATAGAATGCTCAAGTGGGCGTTAGTCATATTTTGGCTTCATAGCTAACCTATTGTTGGATACTGGAATTGTGATGTTCTTTAATCTCTCTTTGCATCCCATTTTCTCTTTATCTTTGATCTGTGTTATGTCTTGAAGCTCAGAGTGAATGGAGTCATCTAGCTACACTGTTCTCACTGCAAGAATACTCTTGGTGCCAGCCATATGGTTTGCCCCCAAGTACGTGTTGCCGTTTCATTAGTTTTGTGGCTTTCAGGAATTCTGTTTAGGCCATTTTCTGTGTAATTCTATGTCCAACTTCGTTTAGGAACTTAAGAGCTCCTGAAGAATTCTCCTGGTAGATTGTTGGAATGTTAAATATAGGTTATAAAAACAGCACAAACTTATTGAGCACCTGCTAAGTACTGGACACTTACAATAACCCCTGAGGTAAAGCGATGGATAAGCACAGACACAGGAACCTTGCCCAGCTAGTGTGGAGTAGAGTTAGGCTTTGCCTCCACTCCGAACCACTGAGCTATACTGTTTACATGGAAAAGGGTCTCTAAAAGGTCTCTGTTGGTCGGGCACAGTTAATTCCGTCAGTTGAAATACACGCTTGATCCTAAACCAGCGTTGGTTGTTCATTGAAATCCAGGTGGCTGCTTTCACACCAGGTGTAGATCTTGCTCAAATAATGAGAACAAAGTAAGAGCTCCCTGCAGAAAATGTTCTTTGGAGGCCCACAGATTGTTCACTTTGTTCGCAGGCAAACCTGGAATTCATTGTGACATGTCTTATTTGAGTTATATTAAGTGTAAGGAGTCCTGACAACTATTGAAGTTCGAATGTTCATCGTTAATTTCAGCTCTTTAGTTAAGCTTCTGTGACACGTGCAAGCTTTCTTTGAAATCTGGGAATGAAAATGGATCATTAAAAATGAAGCAAAAATGAGGTTTCATTTCTACAGCTATAAATTGTCTTACAAATTAAGACCCAGAAGCATATAACTTGTTGTTAAAGGTATAACATCTATCTACTCTATGTGTATTTAGCACTACTTTTGACTCAATTAAAGTAATAGAGTTTGTCTTCTTTTGAAATCCACCCAAGATTCCCAATAGACTTCCCTTTTTCTTCCCATTCATTCATTCAAAAAATGTTGAGTATCTTTCATGCCATACACTGGGTTAAGTATACTAAAACCTCTTAATTACTAGTCTGTTGGTGAGTTGACAGATTATTACAAGCAGTAAAATCTTAATTAAGCCCAGTTGTTTGAAATCTCTTGCCTCTGATCGTACTTGGTATGGCAGCAGTTTTGAGAGAGAGGTGAACCAGGTAGTGGTGCATATTTCGGAAGGTAAAACATTGAGATGGCTAAAGATGATGACATCACGTGTGGTGCTTTCATATCCCAAAAGGAAGCAATAGAAGCATTTTTACCATTTTTAATAGAAGATCTAAAATGTGATAAATTAGCCTTCAGCCTCAAGGGAAATATTAATTTAGGCTCCTGGTGCTTGATACTTAGAAAGGAGCTGAATCATAATCAGAAGAAAATGATCTGAAAATCAAATCATCAGAGCTAATGTTTCCACTGTGCTCCATAGATGTGACCCAGAGGCCACCTCTATACTGGGGGGTGGTAGGGGGTGGGGGAAGGGGGTTAATGGGTGAAAGCCTGCTTTCCACTCTCAGTCCCTCTTTTATGTTTGAAAAAAGTGTACCATGGCTAAAGGAAACTTTGAAAAAATGTGACTATAGACCAATGCACACATTTTACCAATGAGCAAACTGAGGCTCAGACAAATTCCAGGAAAAGCAAATCACTATATGAGAAAGTGAATATAATCATGGTTTTCTACACTGCCTGGCCCAGCAATGAGCTATTTTACATAGCTGTTTTGTCAGCAGGTGTAAATTCTGACTATTGAGTTACCTACAAATTGTGATATAGCTATGCTGGGAGAACTGAACATAATGAAGGATGGGGGTTTGTAAGAAAGTCTTCATACACCCCAATAAGAAGTTAGTAGATAATATCTAAAGCTGATTAATTAGGAAATAAATAGTCTGGTCAACATAGTATTAAAAAATGCAGAGGCTCAATGGAACAGAATACAGAGCCCAGAAATAAACCCACACACCTGTGGTCAATTAATCTTTGACAAGGGAGACAAGAATATACAATGGAGAAAAGACAGTCTCTTTAGCAAGTGATATTGGAAAGGTTAGACAGCCGCATGTAAATGAATGAAGTTAGAACACACCCTCATACCACACGCAAAAATAAACTCACAGTGGCTTAAAGACTTAAATATATGACACGACAGCGTAAAACTCCTAGGAGAGAACATAAATCCTAGCAACGTTTTCTTAGGTCAGTCTGCCAAGGCAATAGAAATAAAGCAAAAATAAACAAATGGGACCTGATGAAACTTATAAGCTTTTGTACAGCAAAGGAAACCTTAAACAGAATGAAAAGACAATCTTCAGGCTGGGAGAAAATATTTACAAACAATAAGACCAACAAGGGTTTAATTTCCAAAATATACAAACAGCTCATATAACTCAATAACAAAAAGACAAACAACCCAGTCAAAAAATGGGCAGAAGACCTAAATAGACATTTTTCCACGGAAAACATTCAGATGGCCAATAGGCACATGAAAAGATGCTCAACGTTGCTAATTATTAGAGAAATGCAAATCAAAACTGCAATGAGGTATCACCTCACACCAATCAGAATGGCCATCAAATGCTGGAGATGGTGTGGAGAAAAGGGAACCCTCCTACACTGTTGGTGTAAATTTGTGCAGCCACTATGGAGAACAGTATGAAGGTTCCTCAAAAAACTAAAAGTAGAGTTGCCATATGATTCAGCAGTCCCACTCCTGGGCATATATCCAGACAAAACTAATTCGAAAGATACATGCACACCTATGTTCATAGCAGCACTGTTTACAACAGCCAAGACATGGAAGCCACCTATATGTCCATCAACAGATGAATCGATAAAGATGATGTGGGTGTGGGTGTGTATGAATGGATAAGGAAGGTGTGGGGTATACACATACACACACACACACACACACACACACACACACACACACAGAGGAATATTACTCAGCCATAAAAAGAAGAATGAAATAATGCCATTTGTAGCTACATGGATGGACCTAGAGATTATGATACTAAGTGAAGTAAGTCAAAAGAGAAAGACAAATACCATATGATATCACTTATATATGGAATCTAAAGTATGACATAAATGAACTTATCTATAAAACAGAAGCAGACTCACAGACATAGAGAACAGACTTGTGGTTGCCAAGGGGGCTGGGCAGGGGAGGGTTGGATTGGGAGTTTGGGACTAGCAGATGCAAACTATTACATATAGGGTGGATAAACAACAAGGTCCTATTGTATAGCACAGGGAACTATATTTCAATATACAGTGATAAACCATAATGGAAAATAAAGTAAAATTTATTATAAAATTAAAAAAAATTTTAAATGCAGAGGTAGGAAGAAAATGTAAAATAGTACATAAGTAAATGCTAAAAAAATTGAATTTTGATTTCTGTTCAGAGCAGGTCTAAGCATACAGAAGGGAGGCAAGAACTGCTGTTTTCTGTGAATATGTTATGTTTTTAACAAATAAAATTAAAACTTTTTAAAAAAGGTATATTATGCATTTGCATTCTGTGTATGCTTCCTACCCTTGGTAAATAATAGGTCGTTTGTCAAGGAGACCATTCCCTGGAAGAGAAAAATTAGCAGGATGCTAGAAGTGAAATTTCTCCATCATATGATCTAAGGGCTGAGGCTTGAGGGGTCAGATCTGCGGCAGGATGTTTCCCAACTAAATCAGTTATGCCTTTGGCTATTCATTTGGCACTCTCCCTAAATTATCTTAGGGACACAAGCTGCCTCCAGAAAGAAAGTAAAAGCATGACTGGGCAAAGATTTCAAACAGACTGTACTTACGAGATGATTTATCTGACAGTTCCTGTTTGTTCTGTGTTATACCAATTCTAAATAAGAATTGGTTCGTAATTACTCTTTTTAATGTTTCTTTTTTCAAACAGGGCAATGCACATAAAATCATGGAGAAATGTACATTACCACTGACAGGAAAACAATGTGTCAACCGCATCATTACTGAAAAGGTAAAGTGCCTTTCTCTTTTATTTCCTCTAAATGTCTACCACCTTTTTTTTTTATAAGCATTTTAGAACTTTTTTGTTACCTTCTAAAAGTGTGTTATATTGGTAGTCATAGGATTAATTTAATCCGTGGGTAGACCTAATAGGAAGATTCATCAATTTAATGTTTCTAGATGGAGAATTCTTAATGTGAAATTCTCTGGAAATATGCATATACATACACAGAATTGAAATACTGTCCTTGGTAACTTTGACAGTGTGATATAATAAAAGTTGTACTGATCCTTTATACTTGGGCTATTAAAATGGATGATATATACAAAGTTAAGACTACCTTTCTTCTTTGCTTTCCCAAATCACAAGTACAAATTGTTGGATCTCATTTTAGGAAACTCAGTAAAAATTAGGTTTTAATCATTTAGGTGCAAATTGCAATACAGGCCCCACAGTGAACCAAGAAATCTATTCTTTTGTTCTTGCATGCTTTCAGCCCTCTTTTAGAAGGCAGACTTTAGAACGCACCAGCCATTTTAGTGTACCTCTAGATTTTATCTTCCTAAATAGAAAATATTGGTTAGTGGTACAACTGAAACTGCTCAGATCAGAGAGAAACATCACTGGTGGTTGCTACAGTCAGCTTTCTGACCCAGATTTGAACCTAAGATGTTGGAATGACATAGTTCTCATAAATGAGCTAGAAGGGTGTCATTTTCTTGATTCAGTATCTTGATGAACCACAAAACAGAATTCTCTAGATCAGCGTTTGTTCCTTTGTTTTCTCTTAATGATGCTGTTCCTTTTGGCATTAATCTGGTTTAGAACCCTCATTCAGGTGTGGTATGAAGCACCCTAAAGCAGCCTTTTGCAGTAGGTTAGAAGGCTCATAATACTTTTCAGAAGCCACATTTTAAGGAGAGTTCTGTCCTAAATGGTGCCTTCCTCTAGGGTTGTTTATGTGGAATCCATAAAGATGACGTGTGGAGAAGAAAAAGTGGATTAAAGTGCAGAATATTTTATCTCACCATTTATTCCTTGAGTCTTATCATTTCATAAACCTCTCCAAAACCATAGACAGGACTTGTTGAAAAGAATCCATTACTTTGAAATCAAAGACAAGACAGTCCTTGATCCTGTTTTCTTTAATAAAGTAAGGTGGTACAGCTTCTAAGGATAATTCCAGCAACATTTTACCCCTGATCTTCCTCTTCCCCCAGGTAAGCCCTCTCCCTACATCCCCACTCCACGTATGCCCTGACCTTGTTCTTACCAGTTTAGTGCTTCTACGTGCAACAACTCCCACTCAACTCTACCTGTCCAAATCCTATCCATCCCTTAAGTCTAATGCAATTTCCATCTTCATCATGAAGAGGCTTCAGATAGCTTAGCACTCACAACTTCATCTTCAGAGTGGTCCACCTTTCATTTTGGCACTTACCATCTAATACCTACATTTTCTCATGACATTATTCATACATTACTTGACATTACTCATACATTACTTAACTTTACTACCATTTAAAAAAATCTTCTACCCTTTCTATCCACATTGTTGTTTCATACATTTATCCATTTAATAAGCATTTTTAAGCTCCTTCTCTGAAGCCGACTATTGCCAACAGTGGATACAGAAAGGAGGACAGTCTTTGCCCCCAAGGAGCACATTCAAGGAGAGTAGACAGCAACAGTACCAGCCTGTATTAGAGGTACACTGATAAAGTCCGTGAGAGAGAGACATGCCAAATGCTGAGCTGAGAACATAGAGGAAGGCTGCTTAACAGCCTGGGGAGAGTGGTGTTAAATATTAACTTTTTCCCAGTCTGGATCTTTTCTCCTCCAGTCGCAGCTTCTCTCATTTTGCATTAACATTCTCCCTACTTCAGCCATGCTGAATGTTGTGCACTATGTTGCATCCCCTGCCCTCGTCCCCGCCATGCTCCTCTGGGACTTGGCACATCCTGTCTCTCTCCCTGGCATGTTCTCCCCACCTCAACCATCTGGCTAATTCCTGTTCATCTTTTATGTCTCAGCTATATAATTTCTTCGCTGGCAAGTCTTCCCTATCCCTCCCCAAGTCTTCTGGGTGCTTCCGTGAGTCTTAGTACTTACCCTAACTCAGCACTGATCACTGTATTGAAATAACCTTTGAGCTCTCTGCCTGTCTCACTCATCACTATTTGTCCAACGCTTAGGATAATGCTTGACCCATACACAGTGAAAGCCTGTTGAATAAATACTGTACTTTTCTCAATGAGAAAATTAATAGATTGAGTGAGGAGTCTTGAAAGATAAGTAGTTTTATAAGTGAGAATAAGACCAAAGAGGCCCTTCTAGGCAAAGGGAAGAAACATTGGCAGGGTCCTCGAGGAATTAAGAAAACAGAGTTTACTCAAGGACCTGTGAGTGGGATAATGTGGAGTGAGGGCATGGCCAGAGATTCTGAAGGCTGAAGGTGAAAAGCCAGTAAGGGACCAAATTATAAAGGATTGTGAATGTCTTGTTAAGAAATTTGGGTTTTATCTGGAAGGCACTTGGGAGCCCTTCAGTGATTTTTAATAGTTGGGGACACCATTGATTAGATTTGCATTTTACAAAGAGCCCTGTGGCTTTTACGTAGAGTAGGGGGAGAAGAGATGAGACTCCTTCAGTTATCTTGGCCAGAAATATCAAGGTCCTTAACCACAAGACAGAAAGAGATTTCAAAAAGATTTAGGCGATGGACTCAACCTAACTCGATGATGAATGGGACGTGGTTGCTAAGGCAGAGGTGATTCCTGAATTTTCTGGCTAGAGGCGTGGTCGACCTGTTGTATCCTTAATGAAGGCTGGGTCTGTAGGAAGAGAAAGGGAGGAGCAAGGGGAGGCAGGAAAAGAATAGGTGACATTTGAACATACTCAAGTTGATATTCCGGAGTAAGTTAACATCCGGAACATCCGCGGGCACCTGGGGCTCAGAGAAGTCATCACTGGAACGGATGTGTGAACTCATTAGCAGACGGGGATAATTGGAGGCTTAACGGCAGATGGTGTTGTGTAGCAAAAAGGAGTAAAGTGAAAGGCAGCTACATATGGAACTTCGAGTGCCCCAGGGAAGGGAGTGGTGCGTTTACCCCTGTGCCGTATCAGGTAGGTGTTTAATAAATTTTGCAGTGCCATTAAGGGCATTGACTCTGGACACTCTGCCAGAGTTATATGGGACTAGAATTCCATTTTCAGCTCTTAAGGAAAATTCCATTAGTTGCCTGCCATTTGAAAGAGGCTTTGGAGATGTTATGACCCTGATTTCTTGGTTTCGTGTTGCTAGAATGATGTGATGAAAGAGGCCTTCCTCTCCAGCACTTGGGCTGTGACTGACTGCTTTGTCTGTAATGCAGCCTGTTATGGTGGTGAAAAAATAATAAAAGTATCATCTGTGAAACAGAGTAGTCGAAATATTATTCTTGGCAGTTGAACAATTGATTGTAGCTTTTAGGTTTTAGTGTCCATTTTTATCAAGTTTTTGTTTACACTTTATACCACTAAATGGAAATCTTCCTAAATATTTTAAAAGTAAATTTCCCATTTTTAAAAATCATAGATGCTTCGTTTTCCTTGAGAGGAAATTAGGGACCTTGACCTTGAGAGCTAATTAGGGATTGATAAAGGTGTTCATTAAAGGTTTTTAAAAGCAGTAAGTCATTTGCCATAGATTTCACCTTCTCAATCACTGAAGTCTTATATTCATGATACCAAAGTTGTCTTCTCCCCAAATCCTCTCCCTGCCTGTTCTTAATAACACACCCCAAAGGCTCTTTTTCTCTTATTTGTTCCATTTTGATAAATTTGTAGTTGTTCATAATACAGGGGAAAGATGGCAGTATGAATGATGCTCCAGACACACTTTCTGCAAAGGAAAAGTGTCCAATTAAAAAAAAAAATTGTGGGCTTCTCTGGTGGCACAGTGGTTGAGAGTCATGCAATACTCTCATGTTGTGTCATGCATGTGTACTCTCATGTGTTGTCATGCAATATTTAGGGTGAGGTGAGCCTTCTCATGCTGTCCTAAACATAAGCATCTTCATTTGATTTCCATACCAGAGGGAGATTCTCATGCTCTACTTTTGGATCTATGCGTTTTCATAGGACTTAAAGGGAAAGCTTTACTATTTACCTGGGGATGGGGGTGGTCTTTCAGGGCCAGCCATCCCTTTATAATTACTCCTAGCTACTTCAGAGCACCTTCTTTTGTTTCCTGTAGTTTACCCAGAAGCATTGATCAGCTTTCCCCCATCATCCCTGTGCTTTCCCCTTCCAAATACCTCCTCCTTCCCTGCTTTTCTTCATTCTTTTCTTTCTTCAAATCATTATTCATCATCAAATTGACCCAAAGTGTTAGATCTAACAAAAAGAAAGTTTAAAAAAAACCTGGTTTGGGGCTTCCCTGGTGGCGCAGTGGTTGAGAGTCCGCCTGCCGATGCAGGGGACACGGGTTCGTGCCCCGGTCCGGGAAGATCCCACATGCCGCGGAGCGGCTGGGCCCGTGAGCCATGGCCGCTGAGCCTGCGCGTCCGGAGCCTGTGCTCTGCAGCAGGAGAGGCCACAGCAGTGAGAGGCCCGCGTACAGCAAAAAAACAAACAAACAAACAAAAAAACCTGGTTATTATAGTAGCAAATGCCATCAATAGTCAACACTCATTTATTTTCTGGCATCAGCAGAGCTCCCTAACTGCCAGTTAGGGAGTTGGCATTTATTCTCACCAAAATATAGCAGTTACGGTTTACATTTTTTCATTGCTGATTTTCAGTCTTTTATCCTGAGTCTTTTCTCTCCTTAAAGAACTTGAGAGGTTATTTCTGTTTTGTGCTATAAATAATTACCGTAATAGAAATTGTCGTTGTCATTTTCTTGACTTCTACAGGCTGTATTTGACGTGGACAACAAGAAAGGCCTGACTCTGATTGAACTCTGGGAAGGCCTGACAGTGGATGACATAAAAAAGAGCACTGGGTGCGATTTCGCAGTAAGTGTTTCTGTGAACAAATCCAGCTACTTGTCCTATATCCTGAGCTTGATTAATGGGTGTTTATGCGACATGAACCATTAATTTGTGATCATTTTTGGAGTTGACCTTAGCAGAGAACAGGAGTGGAAGGAAGGGTGCCTCTGCTGAGAGCAGGTGGCAGCAGGAACAGGCTGTGGCTCATGGGCCAGGGTCTGGCTCAGGAGTCAGAAGGGGGAGGAAACCCCAGGAGCTGCTGGAAACAGCAGGTTGAGCTTCAACTCGAAGCTACTTTCTGTCAAGTCCCTTGCAATCCTCTGTTCTTGGGTTACGTATCAGCTGTGGCCAAACTTAATTAACTAAAAAATGCGAGCCACACTCAGAGAAACGGTACTTCCTTATTTTTAAACCCATCTATGGCTTATGACTTTCTTTTAACTTCTTTGCCTGATTGTTCCATCCCTTGGAGATATTAGAATGTCGAGCTTTTGACACCACCAGATTTATAGTCACAAAATAGGTGTTCTCTGTATTTGAAGAAAAACTTAGTGCATAAAACTCTGCTTACAAAGCAGATAAGAACATCAGGGGAGTATCCACTTAAGAAATCTCCAAATCCCTTTTTAAAACTAAGAGAATAATACTGTAATATAAATAATCGCCCTTTAATATAAGCGATTGTTTATGAATCACCAATCGCCTACCTAATGGGGGTCGAGAGGACAGCTCAGTCCATTTGAAGTTAATCAAATGTAAAGTCGAAATGTGTCTGAGAAAATGAAGAAATAGACTTTACTTCTCACATAACTTTTTAAGAACAGCTCTATGTGTTAAAATGAAATATATTTATAATGAGAAGAAATATTGCAGCTACCCATCCTGGAGAAGGTAATTTAATAAAACTTACTTGATAAATCATGCATGTATTTCATACATTTCTTCCTTAGGTACTACATGCTTGGCTGGTACCTGTCAGTGCGTAACAAATGTCTGTAAAAGCAATTTTGTTGCATAATTCATTATCCACATGTAATTGTGTCTGGTATTATATGAAGGTCTTTGTCTATTAACCTTTTTTTGAATTTCCCTTTGGAAAAAAAGAAGCTTTCCAACAATACCTTACATGAAAAGCTCATCTTTAATTAACTTTTCAATGACCCCGGGGGTAAAAAATGGGATTTGTTTATAGTTTAACTGTTTAGAATTCCTTACTCCAGTGATAAAAGCAAACAGTTCTTCTTACTTAATTAGCTATTCTTTATATTTTTTCCCTATGTGGATGAGTTAGTCTCTTCTTCAGCAGGTAGCATTTTTGAGATCTATAGAATGTTCCAGTCTCTGCTGCAAAAGGGAATTGCAAAAAAGATCCTCATTGTTATCAGGTTTGGGTTTTTTTTTTTAGTCACGTAGGTAAATCAGGAATGAAAAAGATGTATTTTTACTGTTTTTGCTTTTTCTTAAAGTGCTAGTTTCCACGTCTTGATACATTGAAAAATATCTCTATGGCCCCTCTTTTATCACAGTACCACCCCTCCTTCTCTTTTGACATTGACATGTAATCTTGTTTCCTCCAAATTAGGCTGTTGAAATTAAATGTTAATTTTTATGTCAGTGTTGCCCTGAAAAGGTGTAGTATCAGCTAAACCATCTTGACAGAAGAACTGGATTTTGAGGATCTGATGATCAATGGCATCTCTTTAGACCCTGACAGATGAAGTCATGTGTATCAAAATCTTTGTAAGGCTAGGGTCTGGAGTGTTCTAATGAATAAGATGTTTTGCCTAATAGCTGGGTTATCAGTAAGATACATTTAATAATAAAAGTACATTGGGATAACATCTCTTTATTTGATAATTCAGAGGTATTCCATGTCATAATTCAGAAGATAGCTCATAAGATTATTACTGCATAGGTAGCATTTTACTCTATATCTGACTACATTACAACTTGCTCAAGATTTCTGTTTGAGAAAGGATTTCTATTTCTCAGCCTTCACTGTATACCGAGAAGTGAACATTCTAGAAGAGAATAGTTAGACAGACAGGTTGTTGCATAACAGTTAGACAGACAGGTTGTTGCATAAAGAAGAAAAAGTAAAAACCTAGGTCAAAGTAATTGTGAAAATGTGTTGGTAAAGGTCCTCTATACCTAAGAATATGGGCAAGTGTATGGGCAAAGGATACAGAATGTGGATATAAGCTGATTGAGAAAATCCTGCGAATTTCAAAGAAAAAGACAAGATATGACAGCATCAGATAACAGGGCATGACAAAATTGTGGTTTCAGAGTATTAAAAATAATAGTTATAATGAACTATTTGGGCATTAAAAAAAAAAAAGAATCACTAAGACTTTCCTGTGTGCCACAGTGCAATTAACAAAAACAACAACAGAAATGTGAAAGGAAAATGTGTCCCTTAGGTATCACCTGAAATAGCTTCTTAAAAAATTCATAGTAACCATAGTGCCAGCTGAAAAGAGTTTTCTTTTCAATTAGGAGGAAACTCTCTTAAGGGTCATGTTATATCTTGAACTCCAAAGGAAGCTGTGGAAATTTTGTAAAAAAAAAAAAAAAAAATGCAGATATTGACTATATTTCTGGAACCTTCATCACACTTCTAAAATAAAATTCTGGTCAGGAGTAGTTCACAGCAAGAGAAGCCAACCCATAATGGACAGAGATCTTGTTCCATACCATCACTCTCCTTCAAAATGCAGTTGTTATAAAGAAAGGGACTTCCCTCTATATTTCTTGGGGATTGAGTTCCAAATCTATTGAGAGAGATAAGGGAGCTGGGCAAGTTGAGGTTAAAAACATCATCATTACAAAGCCCAGAATGAAGGATGGGGCTTTGGTGTACAGCCACAAAAGCCTTCCCAGATACGAACCCCTGAAGTGGGGAAGACTTCAGCTCCCAGTTATAGGCAGCCATGGAAAATCATAGGCCTTCTACACAAGGGCGAGTCTTTACTGCTGAGCTTCTTTCCATGTGACTGAGAGCAAAATAGAGCATGTGCTGCCTACAGAAGGCTGATCCCGATGAGGAAGAAGAGTTGGGCTGAGTTTCGCATACCCCAGTTCCTCTGCCCAAATCATCATTTAGTTGAGCCATTAAGGGACACACTTGAGGCCAGAGTATTACACTAGGAGGTGTCCCTCCACATGGAAGGGAATGTGAGAAGTGGGAATAAATGCTCCACCCCAGCACTGTTGCTGGGTAGAGCCATACACACATGTTCACCCTCTACAAATGCTTGATTGTGATGCTATGCAGAAATGCTTTTCTGTTGTTCTTTAATGCTACTAGCTCCCAACATTTTTATAACTAAGGAGTCCTTTGGTTTACTTTTTTCCGAGGGCACTCACATTTTGAAAATATTCTGTCTCAATATCCAATAATAATTCATTTTCAAAGAGTCAAAGTGATACTGCACAGTTCCTCATATTATAGCTGTGACAAGCTAATGAAAATGTTAAATTTCTTTAAATTTTTTGGGCTATACTTGCATCACTTAGCGTGTTACTGCCAGCTATTTGATGGGTCAAATAGAAAGAAAAAAGGAAGGTGACATTCCACCACTTAAATTCCATGATCTGCAAAGTATCTTTTTCAGTGAGTAGTTAATTCAATTGGTTATTCATTTCTTTTTCTGATGCATGCTTGAGTTACATAAGTTTTTCCTTACTATATATGTCTGTGGACCTTTTTAAACTAGAATATTTGTTTCTTTTTTAACTTAAAACTTTTTAAATAAATTGAATCCATAGTTGAACATCATGGGGTAGAATAAACTTCCAGGGGTTATTAGTCGTCCATGATTATTTATTAAACCCCAAGTGTATGTCCCATATTGAGCTATGAAATGTGAGTAAAATAGAACAAATTGGTATAGTTCCTCCTCCTAGGGGCCTTGGTCTTGTTCTCTAGGTAGGAATACACCTAAACCACCAGTGGCAAAACATCAGATAAGAATCCTGCCTATTTATATGTTTGCAGTGGAATCTGAAAGAAGCCAGCTGTGAGCATTCTTTGCCAAGTTGAATAAATTTGTACTCTCAATATCTATTATGAACTGGCATTATACCAGAATTAAACAGTATACTCTTTGGATTTCAATGGACTGGGAAGACAACTTGTTAGCTTATCTTATGCATTTAAATCATATAGTCCTGTGCATAGCCTGTAGATCACTTTGGAAGGATAATCTGCTTCAGCTTACACAGACAATGTTGATGAGACTGTGAGAGAACAGATGAAAAATGGAGGTTCAGTAGATGTTTTTCTGTACAAAAATAGACAGGCCAAGTCAGTCTACATAAAGGTTCACCTTCTTTTCTGATAAAAGTCAAGTTCCACACTGAGGATATAAATGATACTAAGAGCTGAAAATAGGGCCAACATGACAAGGAGAAGGACCAGATGTTTAGTTTAAAAAATCAAGGTGTCCAGTTTCCTTTTAAAGGTAATGCCATAAAGCACCTATTAGTGCTTTATGGCATTAATCACCTATTGATCTGTTGTCAAAAAAGAGTTTTATTTCATTAAATTATTTCCACAGATGCTCTGTTGTTTAAAAAAAGAAAATCGATAGTTTGTGAGACACACTTTCTAAATACTCGGAGCCCATATATCTTTATTCTTTTCAGTAGAGTTGAATATCTCTGCAAATGTGGGCTGTGACTTTTGTCTATTGATGTCTATTCCTTTGTCTATTATGATATATCTGTTCTCGGAGCTGGCAAGTCTGAATGAGCTCTCATTTATCCTAAGATATGGATATGTACCAAGCCATTCCTATCCTTTTTATTCTAGACCTGTCATTCTTTAGGTAGAAAAATGGAGAAGGGGGCATTAACTCTCGACACTGTGAAGACTTTATAAACAATTTACAAATGAACTAGAAATGTTAAACTTCATCAAAGCCAAATGATTGCCTTCTATTCTTAATACTGACTTAACCTCTATTAGAAACCTTTCTTCTAGTTCTTGGAAGCTTATCTAATCCAATCACTCATTCATTCATTTAAAAGAATATTAAGTGTTTATTCTGGAAGGCAATTTAGACCCACTTCAATTGCCACATCCTTGAAGGTCTCAAAAATCACCTAAATTTTAGTATTCCTTACTGTGCTGTCCATGGGGCCTGTTACTCGGACTTAATGGGTATTTGCCAGATTAAATGAAGAAATCTGTACCTGCCATTACACCTTGAAAAATCAGTCAAAATTAAGCCAGACTACTTATATTTAGGTTTCTTCTTCCACCACCTTTACCATTAAATGTAGATCTGTCCTCATATTTCTCTGCTTCAGGACTCCTAGGAATACATTTGCTATTTTGTACATTGAACATAATTATAGTTAATATTTTTAATGCTGTTACCTCCTTTTTGTAATAACTTGGTATCTTCTTACTGCCTTTATATCATTTCCACTCTGATTATGAAATTTCTGATAAAAGTTTGTCATCCAAAGACTACATTAAGTATCTCTTAACAAAATTGTGAATTGACTGGACCTATTTTGAGGATTTTGAAACTTGTGCCTTGCTCTGTGTCTCTGTTTCATCAATCTCAGAGCTCAGTGGTCCTTTCAGTAGATAGTTTGGTTTTCTGGACCCTTTATTTGTCTCCCGCGGCTCCTCCCCCACCTCCTCCTAATTGCAAGTCTTAATGATCCTTAATTTTTTTTTTTTTTCGGTACGCGGGCTTCTCACTGTTGTGGCCTCTCCGTTGCGGAGCACAGGCTCCGGATGCGCAGGCTCAGCGGCCACGGCTCACGGGCCCAGCCGCTCCGCGGCATGTGGGATCTTCCCGGACCAGGGCACGAACCCACGTCCCCTGCATCGGCAGGCGGACTCTCAACCACTGCGCCACCAGGGAAGCCCAATGATCCTTAATTTAAGAGCTATAATGCAAGAAGGTTGAGAACTACTAAATATACAAAATGTAAATGGAAAAGGTGTTCTTTTTCTCAGTGGTTCAGAATGGAAAATAACGAGGAAACTCCTGGTGAGGTTCCTGAGAAGGCTGCTTGTTTCCAAACATCACTCAGGTTTGGAAATTCAAAGTAGAGATGTTTATACCATGAGGTTTTTTCGTAAGTTGCTTATTTATTTCTCTTTCTTTTTCCAGGTTTCACCAAAACTCATACCAATGCAGCAGATTGCAACTTGAAATGTGGAGTAGACTTTTGTCCCAAGCTGTGTGTTTTTCATTTTAACCACATGGGATTTTATTAAAAGGACATCAGTAATCATAACTGTATATCTAACAAGCAGTTTTTGACTAGTTTTCTGTCATCTTAATGCTTTATACAGCCATGTAGACTTTGTTCTCTCAAGCGTACTGTGACATTTTAATGAAAAACAAAAAGAAAAAAAATACTATCTTATTTGCTTTATAAGTGCTGAGAAGGTCATATTTACAGTTGGTGCTCACATTGGGTTTATCTTCATCTTCTGTGGTATGTACATTAAATTGTGTGCAGTTTGTACCAAGATGGGCCCTTACTTTAGGAAGAGTTTCATTGATGTACTTTCCCTCCTAAGTAAATCGTGACACGTAGAAAAAAAAGAATGAGGGAGAAAATGAACTCCACCCAGAGTATACCCAGGGGAGCATCGTACTAGTCCTGAAAGATAACATTTGTGTGAATTTTAATCAGGAGAAATGCTGTCTTAAGGGTTATGATTTTCCTTCGGCCTCCTCTGTCTTTTTTTTTGGAGCCTCTGATTTTGTGATCACATCTTGTTTCCCTAGAGCATCCCTTCTCCCACCCCTCCTAACCCCCCCACTTTTTGTAACTAAGTAGATGCCCAAGAAGGCAAACAGGAACATCTCTGTGTGGGAGAAGTAACCTGGTTTGTGGGAGAGACCAAAGGGTATAGGGTCTATTGGTGCTGACATCCAACCGAGAAGTTGCCTTTATAAACAAACCAAATAACCATCTGTGCTTTGCCAAAGATTAAAGCTGCTTTTAGCAAGAGGGCTATAAGCCTAACTGACCTAGTCAGTTTTCTCATTTTCAAACCGTACAGTATTCGTGTGTATCCAGAGGGACCATTAAGTGTCTTTCTCTATGTTACTGTGGACTTCCTATACAGCACCACTTCTTAGACCAAAAGGGGCTGTGCGGTAATTCATCGTGAACCCATAATAACAGTGACAGCAGAGTTAAAAAAATCCTTGCTTTTCAGGGCCTCTTTTTTCTGCTCAGATAAGTTTCTAAATGTTGAATGCCTTTTTCTGAAGAACAGTGTTATTTCTTCTGCCCAGGCTTGTTCCTTGAACAAAGTACTTTTAATTCAGCTTTATCAAACTAAGCGAAATACTGATGAGCAAATCCAGGATTTGAAGAGCAGTGAACTTCATTCTTAGAAAATAAACATGATGGATTAGGTTTTGCAAGGACCTTCTCCTCAGAGGTATCCTCAGTATCAAACAGTTCCCCAGGGAGTATACCAAGCATCCTGCGTATCAAATGGGAGAAAAGTCCAGGCACCCTGAAGACAGGCCAGATTGCTGTCCTCTGGACAGAGGTAGGCATAGTACAGTGCGATACACCATTTCTCTCATACCAGATATAGGAATTTATGCATGTTCTTAGCTGATGGTTGCCACTGAAATTCACTTTCTCTTCAGATATAGCTACAGTTCTGTCATTTCAGAGGAAGGAGAGGGTTTTTTTGTCAGAAGCACACTCCATGTGCTTCTCTGGCTGGCTGCATGGTTGAAAGCATACTCTCCCAGTACTGGTAAAACGGACTTTTTAAAGAATTTGCCAGGTCTGGAGAAATGATATACATCCATGTTAGAGTTATGGTTTGGAAAATGTGATATTGATGGTTGCTATATTTGTAAACTTACTTATTCTGTGATTCTAAGAACGTTCTTCACTTTGAGTGGCAAATCCTAAGTAGATGGCTTTATGTTCTTGATTAAAGAGTACCATGGATGGGGCTTCCCTGGTGGTACAGTGGTTGAGAGTCCGCCTGCCGATGCGGGGGACGCGGGTTCGTGCCCTGGTCCGGGAGGGTCCCACGTGCCACGGAGCGGCTGGGCCCGTGAGCCATGGCCGCTGAGCTTGCGCGTCCAGAGCCTGTGCTCTGCAACGGGAGAGGCCACAACAGTGAGAGGCCCGTGTACTGTGAAAAAAAAAGAGTACCATGGATGTTAAGAAATGCATTAAGATGTACAATAAGTATTCCAAATTGATATAGATTGGTGTGATTGTCCTTTTTCTCATTTGGGAATGGCATGCCTAAACATGGGAATAATACAACAGAGATTGGTGGAATAGCCAATAATAAAGTTAGCACACTGTACCACTTCTAATCGAGTTACTGCTTTTTCTTTTGATCTTACCAAAGAAAAGCTATTATCCTTCATGAAAGAACAAATGAAATGTTTACCTAGATGAATTCCGACTTTGCTCCTTGTCAAAGTCAATGATCTGTCTATAAAAATTGATTATCCCAGATTTCACATGTTAATATTTCTTTGCTTTTATGTAACATTCCTTTAGGATACACACACATCAGTAATTTCCCAGTGGGGTGTTGCGTTTGCTTGCATTTTGAAGTGGCTCTAGTGATGTCTACGCAGCATCTGTGTTGCCCCTCTCATAACAGACTCACCCCCTGGCCAAGGAGTTGGGCCTGTGCTCAGGATATGCCTCTTTTGGTAGCTCTCCTTTGTCCAGAGTGATTATACCCGGGGGTGGGTGTATGACCCAAAATGTACCATTCAGGTTATTTATCCTCTGTTTACAAACTGGAGATGAGAGAGAAGCCAATTTTCTGATTCCTCCTGTTCCCTAAGCCATAAGAAGAATGTGACTCTGGCACCAACATCCTGCCCCCCACCCCCACCCCAATACACACACGCTACAAGCTGAGCTCCAGTTGGAGAGAAAGAAGTGGAAACACACACTGCAGCTGTAGGGAGGAGGCATCCTGGTGGTATTTGAGTTCCTGTTTCTGCACATATCGAAGGCCAACTTCTCTCCATCCATGCTTGTAAATGAGCCCAAAATTTCCCCTTTTTGCTTGAGCAGATGTATTATTGAGCAGATGCCTTTGTCACTTGCACCCAGAGTGTGAACTCAATCAGCTTTGGTAATTCTTGAGTCCTAGGAGAGATCTGGTCTCCTACAGAAGGTATGCAGAATACAAGCAAAACTGCTTGTCCCTGGGCCCAGAGAACACGTGTAAGAACATTTATAGGTGTTACCCAGTGGGTAGAAAGGTTGTGGGTAGAGGTTTTCTTTCTCCTACATTGCAGTATAGTCAGCACAACTTTGAAAATTATTCCAGTGGAAGTGTAAGCAGAGATTTATTCAATGGATGGGTTTCCTTGCACTAACCTTTTCCCTTTCCTCATAAAACATTACCTTGAGTTTCTTCAGCTTATTTTCAGATTCTTCATTTTTAAGATGAGGAGAATATATTATCTTCCACCATGGTTCAATAAAATATAATTAATACATCTGGTTGCAAAAATACTGACAGATCTTTTAAAAATGTCTGTCAGTACTACCAGAATCGTCTCTTGTTCCTGTCCTTTTATTTTCTACACTGCCTTCCCACTTCCCACTGCCATACTGAATATCAAAGTGGATTTACGCATAAATATCAATAGATGTCATGTGGTCTAAGTGCATGACTGTGTGACATATACTTGAAGTATCCTCGTTCCATCATATTAAATATGTCTGTGTGAAATCATCCAAAGGCACCTTTCATGTACCACATAGCAAGTCTCATGGGAGTGATGCCCATACCAATCCAGGTAAGTAATTAATAAGACAATTCCTTCCCTCAAAGCCACAATCAAACACAAATGATATTTGCTTGTGGAGGTTAAGCATGCTTGATTATCATGGTCCTCATTGCCTTTAATGGGGTGCCACTCCGGGTGGTCCACTTGGAAACGACCTCAGGCAACTACCCTGGCTTTTTTCTAGCATGAATCACATAGGATCCTATTTCCACTGACAAACCATGGGAGCCCAGGTACCTAATGCAGTCATTTTATGTTTTGGGCTCATTCCTAGGCATTCTATCTGTTACCCTTTAAATTTTTCAAGAGAAGATTATAGACCAGGCTGTCTATAATTGGGGAAGCTAGTAAAATAGTCTTGTTCAGGCTTCAGAGGCAACAATAGGCCTTTGACTAAACAAGGACCCTGAAAGAGCTGCATGCCGAGCTGCTAGACTGCATGCAGCTCAGCAGAAACGGTGCTAACAAGTCCTGGGAACCAACAGATAAAGAAGGGAGTAAGTCACGAAGCTTCCTGGGCCTTGGGAATCTGGCCAGTTCCCGGGGATCAGCGAACATTGGACCCTTCCCAACTGGGGCTCCAGATTGCTGTTACTCGGGACTTCCCAGCTGCTGCTTGGATCTGGAAGTAGGTGTCGGCCCGATTCGGTGATGTATGCTCTGTTATATACTCTGTTTATATTCTTATTCCTTTCCCTCTAATGATTGTATATTGAAATTTATATACTCTGTTAATATTCTTATTCCTTTCCTTTTAATGATTGTGTATTGAAATTAAGTTAAATCACCTTCTATTAAAGATTTGATTGAAGCTGTTTATTTGTGTGAGACAGTAGTTATTTTGCCAGCGAATCCAACAAACCTAACCGAAAGCAGGCTTTCGGCAAAACACAGGCTCACATTTAAACCCTGATGTCGCATTTGAAGCTTCTCTCTCTTGATTTGGGGATAGGAGGCAGCATCTCCTACTTTGCCTTCTTGGGTTAGAGTGCCCAATAGCTCTCCAAAGCTCCACAAATACGCCTTTAATCTCCAGCTCCCAGCCCTTTTATGCACCCAGTATAAGTAAGGGTTTAAGGGTTGTCTGTTTCTTAGCCAGATATTCCAAAATGTGTGCATAGTGGCCTCACTTTGGAATGTAGCATACATTGTGTCTGTGTGCTGTTTTTAACATCTTGTATATTAGTATAACAACTCCGTGACTTGCCCATGGTAGCTTTCCAAATGTGTTTATTAAACCAATTTACTAGTTGAAAACATGAGGTGACAGTAAGCCAGGCCTGAGGGTTTCCCTTAGCTAAATAATTAGGTTAAGACCTCTGAGGAAGATGTAGGAAAAAGAAAAGGAAAGAAATAAGAGGTGGAATCTGGAGGCTATAACAAAAGAATAAAGATAATTACCTACATTTGCTTAGCATTTTATAATATATCAAACACCTAGAATATACTAGCTAGTTTAATTCATTCTCATAATAATCTGCCAGGGAGATATTATTACCTCCATTAAAATTAACTTCTTTAGTCTGAGAGAAGTAATGTCCATCAATTCTTTAATCAAATTAGCCTTTCAGGGCTAATGTTGGATTTTGCCAAGGTACTTAATGAGATGTGAATTAAATTCCTGAATAGAATAGATTTGTTACTCTCTGGTAAGCTGCAAAACAGAGAGTTCAAAACCTTTCAACCTAATGGGACATGTCTTCAGGTTTTGTTCCTCCTGTCTACACAGCTCTTGTACACAACCCAGTTCATAAAGAAATGGGTAGTTGTCAAAATAAAAAAGGATAATGGCACCCATGAGGCAAACTGTCCCTGTGAAAAATTTACAATTACTGGGTTTGCTCTAATAAAAGGCCCTGTGTAGGCAACCACACAAGTAAGGATGCTCACCTGACACCAGCAGGAGGGGCTGATGGGCATTGCTTTATCTTTGTAGCTGAACACCTTCTGAAATTTGGTTTTCTTGGCATTAATCTTAACCCATGTTCAAAGTCAGAGTTGTGGCTCAGACTCAGTAGAACCCCAAAGATAAGATTGATTTTAGGAGCCTAAAAATATATGTTATTGGTGACACAGAGAGAGCATCGCCTGGTGAAATCTAGTGCCATTCCATTCACTGGGTCCTGGAAAGAGGAAAACGAGTCACAGCCCTGGAGCCTGTGGAGCTATTGAGGGTGGGTGTAGGGGTGGGAAGGCATTAGGGCCATCAAGATACACACCATATGAGAAGGTTTAACTGTTATTATCGTATTTCTTTGAATATGACACCATCTTTTTTATTATAGTAAGAATATTTAACATGAGATCTACCTTAACTATGGTATTGTCAAGTACAGGTGAAAGGTAGTAGGCAGATCTCTAGAACTCTTCATCTTGTACAATTGAAACTTTATACCTGTTGAACAGTAACTCCTCATTTCCTCCCCCCTCCCCAAGCTTCTGGCAACCACCATTCTATTCTCTGTTTCTATGAGTTTTGGAATCATGCAGTATTATTTCACTTGGTATAATGTCCTCTAGGTTCATCCATATCATCACATAATGGCAGGATTTCCTTCTTTTTTTTTTTTTTTTTTTTTTAAGCTGTACGTGGGCTTCTCACTGTTGTGGCCTCTCCCGTTGTGGAGCACAGGCTCCGGATGCGCAGGCTCAGCGGCCATGGCTCACGGGCCCAGCCGCTCCGCGGCATGTGGGATCTTCCCAGACCGGGGCACGAACTCGTGTCCCCTGCATTGGCAGGCGGACTCTCAACCACTGCGCCACCAGGGAAGCCCTCCTTCTTTTTTTTATGGCCAAATAGTATTGTATGTGTACACCATATTTTTTTTATCCATTTATCTACCTGTAGACGTTTAGGTTGTTTCTATATCTTGGCTATTGTGAAGAATGCTGCAGTGAACATGGGAGTGCTGATATCTCTTCGAGTTCCTGATTTCAATTATTTCAATTATTTTTACACCCAAGAGGGGATTGCTGATCATATGCTCACACTATTTTTAATTTTTTGAGGAACCTCCATATTACTTTCCATAGCAGCCGAATCATTTTACATTCCCACCAACAGTGTGCAAGAGTTCCAATTTATTCATATACTGTCAACACTTGCTATCTTTTTTTTTTGATAATAGCTATTCTAATAGGTGTGAGGTGATACTTCATTGTGGTTTTTTCTTTCTTTTTTCTTTTCATTGTGGTTTTGATTTGCATTTCCTTGATTAGTGATGAGGAGTATCTTTTCATATATCTATTGGCCATTTGTATGTTTTCTTTGGAGAAATGACTGAGTCCTTTGCGCATGTTTTTTTTTTTTTGAAATACAGTTGATTTGCAATATTGTGTTAGTTCAGGTGTACAACAAAGTGATTTCGTTATACGTATATATTTTATATGTCTATATTCTTTTTGTCTATTCTTTTCCATCATAGTTTATTACAAGATATTGAATATAGTTCCCTGTGCTATGCAGTAGGTCCTTGTTGTTTATTTTATATATGGTAGTTGCATCTGTTAATCCCATATTCTGAATTTATCCCCCATTCCCCTTTGATAACCATAAATTTGTTTTCTATGTCGTGAGTCTGTTTCTCTTTTGTAAAGAAGTTCATTTGTACAATTTTTTAGGTTTCACAGATAAGTAATATCATACAATATTTGTCTTTGTCTGACTTACTTCACTTAGTATGATAATCTCAAGGTCCATCCATGTTGCTGCAAATGGCATTATTTTGTTCTTTTTCATGGCTGAGTAATATTCCTCTGTGTGTGTGTGTGTGTGTGTGTGTGTGTGTGTGTGTGTGTGTGTGTGTACACCCCATCTTTATCCATTCATTGTTGATAGACTCTTAGGTTTCTTCCATGTCTTGGCTATTGTACATAGTGCTACTATGAACATTGGGGTGCATGTATCTTTTTGAATTAGAGCTTTCATCTTCTCTGAATGTATGCCCAGGAGTAGGCTTACTGGATCATATGGTAACTCTATTTTTAGTTTTTTAAGGAATCTCCATATGGTTCTCCATAGTGGCTGCACCAATTTACATTCCCACCAACCATGTACCTTTGCCCATTTTTAAATTGGTTTATATAAATTTTTGCTACTGAGTTGTAGGAGTTTCTTATATATATGCAACCCATCTTGTCTATTTTTGCTTTTGTTCCCTGTGCTCTTGATGTCATATCTAAAAAGTCATTGCCAAGACCAATATGCGGAAGATTTTGCCCTATGTTTTCTTCTAGGAGTTTTTATAGATTTAGGTCTTACGTTTAAATCTTTAATCTGTTTTGAGTTGATTTTTGTGTATGGTGTAAGATAAGGGTCTAATTTCACTCTTTTGCATGTGGATGTCCAGTTTTCCCAGCACCATTTGTTGGAGAGACTATCATATCCCTATTGTGTGTTCTTGGCATCCTCGTTGAAGATCAGTTGATCATACATGCGTGAGTTCATTTCTAGACTGCCTGTTCTTTTCCATTGGTCTATATGTGTGAAGACACCATCAATTTAAAAATTAATTGTGATTTTGTTTGCTTATTTTTTAATGACTTTGTTTGCTTTTTTATCACTTATTTTATTATATGCACATTAAGATATTTTTTAGACTTTCCCTCAGTCTCAGGTGAGTGTGCCTAGTATTCCCTTTTTGGATTGGAGGATGCAAACTATTATATATAGAATGGATAAAAAACTAGGTCCTACTGTATAGCACAGGGAACTATATATGAAAAAGAATATATATATATATATATATATATATATATATAACTGAATCAATTTGCTGTACAGCAGAAACTAACACAACGTTGTAAATCAGCTATACTTTAGTAAAATAAATTTAAAAAATAAAAGAAGGGTCATTAATGGATGCTTTCTTCAGCTGATAGACATCATAAGCAGTTAATAGCCCAAGGAAATCCACCCTTCTTGAAGTCTGCATTTACTATCAAGGGCTTCTCACTGACAAGAGAGTTCAAGTTGTCCAAGGAACAGATTGGGGGTGGACATCAGGTCAGGATTAGAGTGAGAGGGAGCTGAGGTGCCTGTCTCAGCTTCTCCTGGAGGAGTAGGGCTGCCAGAAGCTGAAGGAGCCAAGCCAATAGCAGGATACCATCACTTGTGAAATGCATCCCGATTCTAAAGACTTAAAATGGGGGAAATTATTCATATTGGGATCAATGAATTGAAAGCGTCCTCTAAAGTCTTTCTGAATTAGCATAGTGTCTGATTAAAGAATTTAAAGAAACCTGTCTTTATAACTTTCAAGTACACACAGAACTGCTTGCATAGGAAAAGACTCTTAGGGAGTTGCTTTATGGATAGAAAAGAGTCAATAATTTTATTAGTGTGTTTGTAAATAGTCTTTAAAACAGTTCTTCCAAGTTGTCCAAGTGCTTATTATGTAATGTTTCCATCACAATTTGCCTTCCAGGTACGTCTCTAGGTCCTCCTGTCCTTCTCCACTAACTCCCGTCTTTTCCATACATACAATTTCTATCTTAGGTATACACAGGTTGACCTGTGAAAAGTTTTTAATTTTTAAACCTGTGAAAAGTTTTAAACCTGTGAAAAGTTTTTAATAATGTAACTAAAGGTGTTTAACATATCACTGATACCCAAATACACAAACAAGCATATAGAAGGCCAAAGCATTTGAGAAAGCACTTGCATTAAGTCAGGAGTATCAAACTTGGCAAGAGATCGCCGAAGAAAGTACAGTGCCATTTAGGATGAATGTTGCTGTCGAAAAAATGTTTCTTCCTCTCCACCGAAGTTCATGTATCGAAACCCTAATCCTCACTGTGATAGTATTTGCAGGTAGGGTCTTTGGGAGGTTTAGATTAGCTTTAGATAAGGTCATGAGGATGGAGCTTCCATGGTGGGAATAGTGCCCTTATATGAAGAGGAAGAGACCAGAGTCCCCCATCCTCTCTCTCTGCCATGTGAGGATACAGCAAGAAGGCAGCCGTCTGCAAACCAGGGAGAGGGCTCTCGTCAGATGCTGAATTTGCCAGCACCTTGATTTTGGATTTCTCAGCCTCCAGAACTGTGAGAAATAATATTTAATGTTTAAACTACCCAGTCTATGGTATTTGCAGCCTGAACTGACTGAGACAAGTATGAAAAACTTGGAAAAAGGTCAGGAAGACAGAATTAAGAAGAATAAAACTATGGTGAGAGAATAAAATTGGAATATTTAACTTGCAGAAGGGAAGCTAAAGGAGTGATTTAATAAGAATTTAAAGAACGGCTATGTATAACTAATGAAGGATATCCTTGGTCTAAAAAAAAAAGAATAGAAAAGGTGGGTAAGGAATTTAATTTAGATGTTAAGCAGCATTTCCTGACAGTGAGATTTTAAAGGACAGGAATTAAATTACCTACCTATTTATTTATTTATTCATTCATTATTTCCTTTATTGGTAAGAGTTGAGAGTGGGAGAGGGACAGGAGAAGTATTATGTAGTTGATTTAAAGTCAGTCTTGAAATCTAGGGTTCCTGAAATCTGATATTCAGAGAAATTTCTACTGGTTTTATAGTCTGGATTCTCTTGGCCAATTGATCAATTCTCTCATTAACCTAAGAAATCTGTTATCATAAGCTTGGCAAAACAGTTTCTCTAAAAGTTTTAGTGAAGGAATGAATAAAGAGTGGATAAATTAATTACAAGTAATTCAGTGGCACAAGATTATATTCACAAAATTCAGTATGTCTTTTTAGGGGAATTCCCTGGCGATCCAGTGGTTAAGACTCCACGCTTCCACTGCAGGGGGAGTGGGTTCAATCCCTGGTCGGGGAGCTAATCCCACATGCTGCACAGCAAGGCCAAAAATTTAAAAAGAAAAATTCAGTTTGTCTTTTTAAATCTCTAACTCCAAATAATAATAGTAAATAATCACACAGCTGGTTTGGGGATATGATAGTAACAATTTAGAGCTCTCTCTTTCTCTCTCTCTCTCTCTCCTTGTCTCTCTCTTTTCTACTTACCTCCCTCCGTTTTCTTTTTCCTTCTTTTCTTATTTTCTTTCAACAGATATTTATTCAGCACATTATCAGTGAAGGTCTAATCAAGAGACAGAAACTACGTGGTAAGTTGAACAGGGAAAGTTTAATATGAAGAATTAGTAACTGTAACAGGGATTGGAGTGATGAGGAATTGGCTAGTAAGAAGGAAAGAAAACTCAAAACAACATAGGAATGGTGGATATAAGGAGGAACCACTACCCCTAGGATTGAGATAGGGCATCCAAGGAGAGGCCTCCAGGACTGTGATGCAGACGTTGTTGGAAAGTGTGCAGCTGTGGCTTATTGGATGGCAAAGAAGTCACTATGGTGTCATGCCAGCAGAACTAGCTGGAAATCTGCCTCTGAGGTGCCCAAGAAAGCTGTCGTGGGGAGTGCAACACTTCAGAAGTTGCCAGAAACCCACCTGAAGAGATGCCAGGGAAACAGTTCACAGGAAGATATCTCACTCCACTGCTAAGCTCCCTGAGGAAGTGCTGGGGGAAGCTTCTGGCACTGGGTCCCACTGGCCATCACACACCACGGGAGCCAGGAAGTGGAGAAGTCAATTGTGCTGCAGTTTCTGGGTGTGGAGAAGCTGTGTGTGCCGCAGGGGCTGGACAGTGGAAAAACCGGGCTGTAGGACCCTGAGGAGAAGCACACCACAGCAGGAGGAGAAACCTCTTCATCCTCCAGGGTCTACACAGCACTTTCTTTTTTTCTTTTTTTTTTTGCGGTACACGGGCCTCTCAGTGCTGTGGCCTCTCCCGTTGCGGAGCACAGGCTCTGGACGCGCAGGCCCAGTGGCCATGGCTCACGGGCCCAGCCTCTCCGCGGCATGTGGGATCTTCCCGGACCAGGGCACGAACCCGTGTCCCCTGCATCGGCAGGCGGACTCTCAACCACTGCGCCACCAGGGAAGCCCCTACACAGCACTTTCTATTGACAAGGGTTAACGTTGTGCCAGTTGGCCAAGGAGTCCTGTTTGCTAGGTCCATCTCCGTTATCATGGAGCAGACAGTAAAGCGTATATTTGGAGCTGAGACGCAATAAGTTGATAGCTGGCACAGCAACAGCTATGAGCCAGTGGTTTGCTAAGTTCTGGGGATACAGCAGTACAGCAATATAGGGAGAGATATAGCGCAATCAAATAATCACAGTTAAGAGTAAACTTAAAATTCCTTTCATGTGAAGGAAAAATATGTGTTCCATGAGAGATTATTTTAGAGGCGTCTTGAACATACTTGCTTGTGTTCAGCACATCCTTAAATATACAACAAGTTGTTCAATAAAATGTGTAACCATGTTCAGAAAAAAGGAGCTAAAGTGACTCAACAGTCAAAATCAAACAAACAAAAACAAAACACAAAACGATAGGGAAATCAAGTAATTTATGAATTATTATGATCTATGCAAAATCAAAAGGAATTCTGTCACAAACAATGCAGTACTCTTGGTAAGGAGTGGGTGGAAGACAAACATTAACCATCACTTACGTTTGGTTTGAGAAAATCTGAACTTTAAAGTTTCAGTGATCTAGAGTTATTGAAAGGATATGGAATAGAACAATTCTGGTCCAGAGTAAGGGACATACCACTCAATGGCTATTGTAGTCATTTGATTATGCAGGTTTTATTGTGGAAGGATATTACATAGATACAATCTGTTCTGAAGAGGTCAATTGAAATGCCATGTTGACTTAGGAAATGCAGCGATGAGAATGTTGCTGACCAAACTGAGCCAGCTGTGTTTTTCAGAAAAGAAGCAATTGTGAAATGACCTCACTGTCATCTACAGTATCATGGAGAAGCAGAAATCTTCCAAAGACAGCAGAATTTGTGGTGGAACTGGACATGTTTGCAAAAGTTAACTGAGGCTTAAACTTAAAAGTCATTTCTTATGGTAGAAAGGAAAAAAACAAAGGCTTAAAGTCAGAGAAACAACTCTCCTGTACATGGAGTAGATGCTCCTGTTTATCTCATATAACCTTCCATTTAATAAGGAAACATCTTTTTTATTTTATCAAGACCATAGCATAAAATGATCAGTCTACTTATATGTATAAAACAGTGGTGTTCAGTACAGAAAAAGAGTAATTATGTTAAAAGCAATTCAGTTAAACATTCCAAAAAGTACACCTGCCTAATAGATCATGTTCTGCACTGATTTTTTTTCAACAATACAAAAAGAGAGCATTTTGAACCTTTGCTCCACAATCAACTTATGTCCTCCAGCTTACGCAATCGCATGACCACCTTGTCAGGAAAGGTGTTAATTCATGGGTGAAGTTATATGACATAGGGATTTGCTTTAAAATACTCTGAATAAATAATAAAAATTGCAAAGTAGGTGAAATAATATTGGCAAAATGTTGGTAATTAATGAAGCTTGAGGCGACCGTTACATGAAAATGGTTACAATGAAATAATGGTTAGTATTCATTTTACTGTATGTTTGAAATTTTTTCATATTAAAAAGTTTTCCAAAGGAAGTGTATAAATGAATATCCATTTCAGCATCTTTATAATAACTACAGTTCTGAATAAGAGTACTTAGTGACGGTCTACTTGATTTTGGATAAGAAATTTAGTCAGGAGGAACTATAGTCTCAATGGAGGAGAGAATATGAGGATGGATTTTTTTAAATCAAGTTTTCTTTTATTCTTCCAGTTACTAATAATGCAAATCTTGGTGCTAAATAGAATTAAAACAAGTGCAAAAAGCATGAAAAGACAATGAACATTATTAGTCCTCAGGGAAATGCAACTTAAAACCTCAGTGAGATATCAACACACCAATCAAAATAACTACAATAAAAAAGTGACAACACCAAATGCTGGTGAGGTTGTAAAGACCCTAAATGAGTCCTACATTGCTGTTGCTGGGGATGTAAAGTGGTACAGCCACTGTGGAAAACAGTTGGGAGTTTCTTTAAATATGCATTACCATATGGCCTAGCAAATGCACTACTTGGCACTTATTCCCCCAAATTAAAACTTATGTTCATACCAAAACCTATAAGTGAATGCTGATAGTAATTTTATTCATAAAAGCCAAAAACTAGGAGCAGCCCAGATGTCCTTCAGTGGGTGAATGGTAAACCAAACTGTGGCAAACCCAAACTATGGAATACTACTCAGCATTAAAAAACAATGAACTACTGAGACACATGACACCTTGGATGAATCTCCAGGAAATTATGCTGAGTGGAAACAAAAGCCAATACCAAAAGATTACATCCTATATGATTTCATTTATGTAACATTTTTGAAATGACAAAATTTTAAGAATGGAGAACAGAGTAGTGGTTATCAGGGAATAGGGACCTGGTAAGGAAAGTGGGAGGGAGGTGGGTGTGATTATAACAGAATCACAGAAGAGATCCTTGTGGGGATGCAACTGTTCTGTATCTTAACCATGGTGGTGGACGTATGAACCTACACATGTGATAAAATTGTATAGAACAAAATATATATATATATATATATATATATATATACACCCATACATATACACAAATGAGAAATACGAATAAGATTGGTGGATTGTATCAATGTTATTAACCTGCTTGTGATATTGTAATACAGCTTAGCAAGATAATATTACTGGAGGAAAAGAGATAATGGGGCATTAGCTCAGTATTATTTCTTCCAACTGAATGAGAATCTAAAATTATCTCGATAAAAGTTTCAATGAAAAAATAAGTGCAAAATAACTAAAAGTTCAAAGACTGCCTTTTTACTCTACTCAAAACCTTAGTGGATGTTCTTTCTGACTTGCTTTTATCACTTAGAATTAAAACAAGGTTGAAATCTCCCTATTAATAATAGAAAGTCTAGGAATGCCATTCACTAGTTAAAGGGTCTGTTCTTTCTTTTCTTTCTTTTTTTTTAACATCTTTATTGGAGTATAATTGCTTTACAATGGTGTGTTAGTTTCTGCTGTATCACAGAGTGAATCAGCTATATGTATACATATATCCCCATATCTCCTCCCTCTTGCGTCTCCCTCCCACCCTCCCTATCCCCCCCTTCTAGGTGGTCACAAAGCATTGAGCTGATCTCCCTGTGCTATGTGGCTGCTACCCACTAGCTATCTATTTTACATTTGGTAGCGTGTATATGTCCATGCCACTCTCTCACTTCGTTAAATGGGTCTGTTTTCTAATGTGTAAATAGATGTAATATCTCCTTACAGGTCTGTTGTTAGTATTAAAAATATATCTTAAGTTCCTGATACATAGTAGCCATTTTAAAAATCCCCCTTCACATTGGAGACAATTTTTTTCATTTGTAGATGTTTTAGGACCCCACTCCTCTACTTTGGCTTTCCCTTTAGTCTTTGGGGATTTTCTTATGTGCCTAATTTTCTCCTGTGTTTCTGTGTCCCCTGAAACATGAAAAACATGTATGTACAGTAAAATCTCTGGTTAAGAAAAAAAAGCATGGAGATAAAGCTTAAAACTAATGTTCAAAAGAGATATTGGATTATCTGTGGTTTTCAATTATCTATCCTCTTCCCGGCCAAGTGTAGCATATGAAAGCAAGAATTACTGGCATTGAAATTAATGGCAATTTAAAATGCTGAACGATTAGGCCATTAAAGATGAATATAAATTCTCACGGAGGCCTCTCATCAGTTCTCATTTATTGCCAAGGACACTTGTTGATTTAAAAATGTAGAAGTGCTCAGTGAGAGCTTGTTCTGGCCTTGTAATGAGAAGTTATAAAAAACCAGAATTACACCATCAGTAATTATGTGTGTTTCCAGGTTCCTCTACATCTATGAAGCAGACAATGAGCGTTTTTTTAAGGTAAAATGAGAGAAATTACTCTCTTAAAAAGCAAGGGGGGAATTTTCTACTTCAGTAATGGTGCTGTAGATTGCTATAGGTAAAACTGGCCACAGAAAGCAACTGGGAGAGCTGCATAAAATACCCTTCCCACCGCACATCCACCGCCACCACAGGAAAAATGTTTGAGGGTATCAAAGAGCACGCAATGCAGCCGACACTTTCAGTAAAAGAAGAGGCACAGTGAGGTTAGCCTTAACATTCTTAAGCTTGACATTCCATGTTACTTTTTCTCCTTGAGGTACTTGCTAATTTATGAGATTTGTGGAGCCAAAACATGGAGAAAATAAGTATAAAGTGACAGCTAAGAGTCTGAAAAGAATAGAAGAGCTTAAACTACCTTATGAATTTGGGGAGACAAAAATTAGAAATCAAGGTGGCAGAAGAGGAAAGATCCTAGTAAACAACTTAGAATTCTAATTAGTTTCCCAGAAGGGCTATACCTCAGAAGTAAGGGTAGACCAGAAATAGACATGCCTCTGTAAAGATGAAAACTCATCTCCAAAACATCTCAGTCCATGAGTGAAATAAGGTGATCTGTTCATAATCTGACTACCCCCCGCAAAAGAAGAAAACTCCCCTCAAGAGGACCTCAGAAAGAGGCTCAAATTATTGCCACAATTTTTTTTTTTTTTTTTCGGTATGTGGACCTCTCACTGTTGTGGCCTCTCCCGTTGTGGAGCACAGGCTCCGGACGCGCAGGCTCAACGACCACGGCTCACTGGCCCAGCCGCTCCGCGGCATGTGGGATCTTCCCAAACCGGGGCACGAACCCACGTCCCCTGCATCGGGAGGTGGACCCCCAACCACTGCGCCACCAGGGAAGCCCTATTGCCACAATTTTTAACAGACAGGTGATCCAGGTGTCAGAATCATTAGACACAGACTTTAAAAATGATTAATACAGGGATTTCCCTGGCAGTGCAGTGATTAAGACTTCACCTTCCAATGCAGGGGGTGTGGGTTCAATCCCTGGTTGGGGAACTAAGATCCCACATGCCTCATGGCCAAAGAAACAAAACATAAAACAGAAGCTATATTGTAACAAATTCAATAAAGACTTTAAAAATGATGCACATCAAAATAAAAATCTTAAAAAAAGCTGAATACATTCAAGAAAATAGATGATGAGATAGACAATTTAACCAGAGAAATTCTAATATATGATAAAGTGAAATTAAAAATTCAATAGATAAGTGTAAGAGCAGGTGAGATGGAGAAAGAGAGAATTAGTGAATTGGAAGATAGAACAATATAAAATATCCAAACTGAATCACAGAAAGAATAAAGGATTAAAAAAAAAACACTGAAAAGTGTGTAAGAGATGTACAGAACATAGTAAAAAGATCTAATATCTGTGTAAAAATATTATAGAAGAAGAAGAGGAGAGAGATAATAAGGCTAAAGCTTTAATGTACAAAATATTGGCCAAGATTTTTAAAGATTGCCAAAAGAACTTAAGTCACAGCTTCAAAGAAGCTCCACCAAACCAAAGCAGGATTAAAAAGAAAACAAAGACAAAAACCTAGGCATATCAGCAGCCAATAGCCAAAAGTCAAAGACCAAGAGACATCTTAAAAGCAGCCAAAGGAAAGAAATGACACATTACTTTTAAAGGAGGAAGAATAAATTGGAGAGTGACTTCTTTAAAAAAATGAGAGAGAATGGAATGATATTTTTAAGTGCTAAAAGAAAGCAATTGGCAAGCCTATAGCAAGCCAGAAGCTGTTTCTCAATAGAAGAGTTAACTACGGAGGGTGGGATAGCTTGCTTCAAAATCCTAAAGGTTGGTACTGTGATTGACCTACAGAGAAGGGGCCTGCAAAAGATTCCGTATGGTATTCTTATCTGCCATCAACACATAAAGCACCATTGAATCCTTGTCATGGGACTCAAGTGACAGACTAGCTTGTACAGCATCCTGGGCAAGTTACAGAGCCTTTTTATTTTGGGCCCCACTCAAAACTGGGAAACTTTTAGGTTACTTGGTAAAGAGGTCAGAAGAACATGCTCAAATTGGGTATATGTTGCCTCAAAAACCCAAAGAGACTCACTAGGTGTCGTAGTTGTAGGATGGTCCAGATGCCACAGCTTGTCTATCACCTTGGAAGGAATGTCTTGATATACCTCAGATCACTGGGCCTCTATAAAGTTCACCAAGGTGGCAGGCCCCTGAATGTTTGGGAGATTTATTACCTACCTGCTGGTACACACATGCCTTAACAAGGTATATAAACTAGTTGCTACTTCCTGCTCACCAGATCCAATCAGCATATTATCATCAATGTAATGGACCAGTGTGATGTCCTGTTTAATGGAGGTCCCTGCAGATTATGTTAAAATATAGGGCAGGAGAATTGATATACCTCCTAAGGTAAGAAAGTGAAGGCCTATTGTGAGCTCTGTGAACTGAAAGAAAACTGCTTCTGTTGGTTTTGACCAAAAGATATAGAGATAAAAGCATTAGCCAGACCAACAGCTGTACACCAGGTGCCAGGAGTTGTATTGATTTACTCCAGCAAAGAACGACATCTGGACCAACAGCTGCAATTGAAGTCAACACCTGATGTTTAAGATAATCCACTGTCTTTTTTCAAGATCTGTCTGTTACCTGCCGACCAAATAGATCTGTCAGCCAAATAGATAAGTTGAATGGGAATGTGGTACAAATCACTATCAGTGTATCTTTCAAGGTTTTGATAGAAGCATAAATCTCTCAAATCCCTCCTGCAGAGCAGTATTGCTTTGAGTATAGAGTTTTGGTAGGTAGAGGCAGTTCTAGTGGCTTCCGCTTTGTTTATTATTATTATATTATTATCTATCTCTGTCTCTGTCTATCTATCTATCTGTCTATCTATCTATCTATCCATCTATCATCTATTATCATTATAGCCCTCATTCCATGAGCCAAAGAACTGTTGTGGGGATTCTGACACCTGCTGAGTATGTCTGTTCCAAAGATGCATTCTAGAGCTAGAAAAATAATCATAGAATGAGTTTGGTGATCCATTGGACCAATGGTGAGATGTAACCAAGCCAAGGGCCCTTAAGTGCCTACCCACCATGAGCTTCTACTCTACCTGGGGGACCACAGGGGCATTTGGATCTATGTGAGTTATGGTCATTTCACAGCAAGTGGTCAGCAATCCCCCAAGTATAGTTAGTTTGGTAAAAAACTGCATGTCCCTTTGAGGATGGCTAGAGGAAGATTTATAGTATAAAATTTAAGCTGTGTTGCAAGTTCCTTTCTCAAGTAGGCCCAACTTCCCCTTCTTTCAAGGGACTCTGGTTTTGTGAACTGCCTGGGGTCTGGGAATTGGTTGTAAGAATGCAACTCTCTATTGTGGCAATTCAAATTAGACTTCTCTTCACCAAAAGCAGAATATTTCCACTTCAATAGAACCTGCTCATATATCCCAACCCCAATTTTCTAGGTCCCCTCCTTACCAATCCATGTTCTAACTTTAACACAGGAGCCCCTGTGAGATTTGAATTCAATTTGTGCTGTAATGCAGCCATCCACAGGATTAGACTGGTTTTATTTTTCAGAAATCATAGCCCCATGGCTATAGGAGATAAGGGTTTCTTTCAGGGCAGTCATAAAAGCTTTCTGGTCATTTACTTGAACTGTGATCTGGGAATTTAAAGTTTTAAACTCATTAATTTTTTTCCCTCAAGTTTTCCAGCATACATAAAAGCAACCAATCCCTCCCATTATACTTATTTTCACTAAGATATTTTATGAAAGCAACTATTTTTTCACCCAAAGCCTTACTCTCTTTAAGCACTTAATTGCAGGTATCCATAAGTGATAATTTGTATGACTTACTGCTATTGCATGCCATGTACCACTGGTGTCCTCTTTACCACTGGACAATGTAATCATTAGTGTCCTTAAACTTAACCAAATCAGAGAACTAATTCCAGATTAGCCAGAACTAAGTCAGAGAACCTACCCTTAAAGTTCTGTTTTCCTAGAACTACTTCTGGTACCAATTTCTGTATCACTTAGGGGACAATAGCCATATTGAGAGATAAGAAATAAGGGATTTATTGTAGAAATTAGAATTGAGACCCTGTGGGAGCTGGTGAAAAAGCGTATGGAAGACCTCTGCATCTGGAAATGAGTGTAACATCACTATAGATCATCAGGGCCAGCTGGACATGAAGCAGGGGAGAGGAAGGACTCACTGGAACCCATGAGGACAAACTGGAATCTGCACCTGTCTCTCATCATCTGCAATCTGTTAACATGATTGATGTGGAAGAAGCATACACCTGTCATCAGGGAACTTCCCATGCACCTGGGCCAGGACTCATAAGCTGGAGGAAGAAATTAGCCTCTGTTGGAGGTCTGGGTATTTCCCTATAACAAAAGGTGAGTCAGCAGATCAGTGACAACATGCATGAACTATAAAGCACCTCATACTATAGACCAACTTTCAGAATGTCATGTCAGCTGCTTCACTTTCACTTTCCCAATCTCATACAAATTTCTTCTGGTGCCAGCCCAGAACCATGCAGGGAAAGGAATTAGGGAAATATGCTTCCAGTTTATCTAAATACAAACTCGACGCAGATGGCTTGGAAGCAGAGATGGTTGTTGAAGAAGCAAGACTCAAGGTGGTATGACTAGTTAAGATATTTTAATAATTGAGAATAAAAGTTATAAGAACCTATAATTATTAGTGATAAAAATAGGAAAGCAAGGACACACACATAGAATATATTTTAAACACCCAAAGGTTTGCTTGAGGAATGTAAAGAAAAAGAGAGAAAGAAGTAAAGGAAGGCTTCAGTCCATTAATTAGGAGACTAGAGGAATGATATGACCAGAGACAGAAAAATGGAAGGGAGGAGGAGGAGGAGAGAAGGGAGAGAGAATTATGGGAAATTGTATTTGCTGAGGTATAGGTGCCCTGTAGGCATTTAGAATCATAGGACTAAACAAAGTTGCAAGGTAAATGGCTCTGAGATGATTAGTATATTAACTTAAATTTCTTGACAAGCACTTAAAGCCATGATCTCAATCCATAGAGAAAGGAATATGCACACAAAGATGGTATATCTATCTTTGGGTAAAGATATATATATAGACATATAGACAAGTGTGTAGATATTTACTATATGGCCAATGAGATTATTTTATCCTGAGAATTACATTGAATTTGCTTTAAACCCCTATTCCCATCCAATGGAAATTCTGAAGTACTCACCAAGATTTCTTCAAATTCCATGGAGTTTACATTCTCATGGTCAGACCTTGCTCCAATTTCCTGTTCCTTCTGAACTCTTCAACTCACTCATGCCTCATATCCCCTTGCTGTTTTCTTCACTCCATTGGTTCATTCGTGAGATACTGCTTGCTTTCCTTAATTTCCCAACTAGTAATTTTTGTGTTTAGAGATTTAGCTTAAGTTTGGAATGACAGAGGGGAGGTACTTAGCAATACTGTATGGTCATCTGGCTAGCCTTGCCCCTGGAAATTTCTTGGTACCTGGTATTGCTTTGGATATCCCTCCTACTATTATGATGATCAGCTCCTTCTTCCCTTCAATCCCCCCCACTCCCATTTTCTGCTCCACCTTCAAATTTCTCTTCATTTTGCATTTGTAGAACAACTTATTACCCTTTTATTTATTTCCTTCCAGATCATGATCTAGGAGCCTCATGTTTCATTCCCAAAGTGGTTGATCAAAGTATTTGACCAAGCATAAAACTCCCATCTTCTCCCATCTTCTCATTTACCCAAGGGTAAATGAAGCCACTGCAATCAATTGTGGTTTAAATAGCCAATATAAGGGAATATATAGATAGATACAGACAGATGATACATAGATGATAGATAGAAAGGAGAAAGGCAGGAATGAAGGAAGGAAGGAGGGAAGGCAGAAAGGAAAGGAGGAAGGAAGGTGGGAGGGAGGGAGGGAGGAAGGAAAAGAGTTTTCTTGCCACTTATTTCTCTGCATCTGCATGTTTAGGTGTTTAAAATATATTTCTTATTACCGTCCTTCTTAAATATAGAATTTGGTTTTTCTCCCTTTTAGAAAATGTTAGTACTGATAAACATAAATCATAAGCCTTTAAAAACAAACCAAATAAGGAAACTTGCCCTAGAAACAGGTCTGTGAATTTGCAGCCAATTTACTTGAAATGGGGCAAAAGTCCACTTCACCGTTCCCCTGTCTACAGAAAGGCACACATGAAATTTAAGAGTGAAAAGGCTCTCAGTAATCCCTATGTCTTGTATTCCGAAACCTGGAAAGTAAACAAAATTTCTACAGGAACGTAGATTCTCTTAGGCAGGCATTGCTGAGGTTTTAATGGCAAATACAATATGTATTATATGTGGTGGTGGTGTGGTTATCCTAAGAATGGAATACAGTGTTATTAATAGGGAAAGCCATCATTAAACAAGGTGAACAAATAATGGTTATTTTAGATTTTTGCTATTTGGTTATTTTTATTTAATATTTTAATTTATGTATTTAAATTAATTAATTATTTCATTTTTATATTCAGTTTTGTTATTTTTAGATTTAGTTACTCAGCCACTTTCTTGAGAGTCATTCAGTCCTAGATACTGCCTATTACTCTTCCTATTAACTTTTTCTCCACTACTCCCCACATATTCCTTCTAAAATAATTAAGGAGATACTTGTTTGTAATCTATAGACACTCTATGCTTGCTCCTGTTTTATAAATTTGTATGTATTTTTGTTACCTTTCTTACTTTTTATTTACCTGTAATTTACTTCTGCTTTAAGATCCAGATGGAATCCCATCTCTTCCAAGCAGCATGTTCAATTTAATCCAAATTGCTCTATCAGTCCGTTCACTGAATTCTTACTGTATTTTCAACTGATCTCACACAGATTGGACTTGTTTTTGTTTTAGAGACCCTATGATACCCTTTCCCCACTACACAATGAATGGTCTATAACTGGGCAATTAATCTTAATCTTAATTTAACTAATAGATTTATTGGCTTCTTAGATTGAGAATGATTTGAGAATGCTCTAAATATGGAGTAAAATTTAGTCATGGCCAACATTAAAGCAGTGGAATTTTCCAATGAAATTCCATTTTTAACCAGTATTTTTTCCAGGAGTGACAGTTCAATTTTTAGACAGGAAGGATTCTAGAGAAATAAGCAAAAAACCATGCCAACTGTGAAATTCCACAACTTTGTTGACATCTCTGTGCTTGGCAGGATGGGCCCTGATTAAATGTATTACCACCATTGTTCTGGAAAGTAATAGTTCTCCCTGCAGCATGGAAAAGGAAAGAGTGGAGTTGGGAGCAGCATGGTAAGCATGGTGGAATGGAAAAACAGTTCAAATAAAGGTTAAAGGATACAGGTTATTTTTCTAGTTCTGCCACTTAGCTGCTCTGTGACCACAAGCAAGTGCCCAGACCTTGAGAGCCTCTTTTCCCCTTCTGTCAGTGAAAACATGGAGAGCCACTGTTCTCCAAAAGCAGCCTTTCTGTAGACAATGGCTTTGACAATGGACTAGAAAGACTCTTAGACCCTTAACAGTGGTTATTACAAACAATGCAAGAAATAATATTCTATAGGGTCAGGGGGAGAGAAATTGTCTAATTTAATGGCATGGCCAAGTATAGCTAATACTCATGGAAAAATTAATCTTTTCAAAATCGTGGATTCAGAACTATAAAATATAGATGCTGCTACAGTTTCTACAAAAACTACTTTACCACTGTATGGAGTTTTACATTTTTTATTTTCCAGATGAGTCTTGAGAAAGCTTTTAAATGAGAGACAGCTAAGTCTTGGCAGTGAAAAAAATTCAAAGCTAGGAGAAATATATAAAGGCTTGGATACTAGGAGTTTTGGTAGATTTGACTTCCATTTTCATGTTTTAATGGGAAAATGACTATAATCACACATAATGTTTTGGTGTCTATATTCCCATATATTAAATGGGAAGGGTGTTATGTTTTAGGAAAGACTTAGGGGATCACAAAGTCAAATGTCTTCAGGGACCAGAGAGTTAAAGGAAATGGATGAAATGAGCTGTGGTGAGTACTAGGGAATGATGTGGAGTGAAGCACACTGGAGAGAGCAGATCTCATTTAAACCAACTGACTCCCATCAGGCGAGCAAACTGCTTGGCACAATGTTGTCATGTTTTTTGATTTTTCAAGTGTAATTTACATATGAATTTCCAGATTTTCAGCATTTAATTAAAAAATTTTAGGTCACTGTGCAGATCAACCAAAACTTGTCTGTGGGTCACCATGGGACTCTACCTTGCTGTGTCCCATCAGAAGAACATTAAGAGAAGATCATAACTGATTCTGTCTCTGGGTCCTCACATTACAAGGACAGAGACTGAAACCACAAGAGACGACCTGCCTGGTAAGCATTTTATGGATTCTGCAAATATTCTAGACATTATGCTGGAAACTGAAAATACATTTCGTGAACAGGACAGACACAGTCTCTAATACTGAAATGGATTCTAGTCTTCCTCTTAGACTCTCTTAATCCCATTCTCATATTCTTCAGCTCTGAATTGGCCAAATAAATGTACTCTGGTGTAGTTATTGTTTCCATTTAGTGAATATCTAATATGCATCAGATACTGGTGAGAGATATCTTACCTTACCTTATTTCAAATCTTTATATCTACCCTACAAAGTTGAAGAAACAGAGGTTCAGAGATATTAATAGAATTACTCCAGGCTATACAGTTAGTAAATGGCAAAGGTAGGATTTGACCATTGGCAGGTTCAGTTCCAAAGCTTGCTCATAAGCTTGGGAAAGGAGTAGGAGTTAAATACAATGTATATAATTAAAACTATCACTTTAGTTGGCTAATCCTCAGCTGTACCAATATCATGCCACAAACAGTGGGCAGGCAGCTAGCTTCTAACAACTGCATGGAACTTTCAAGTGAAATACAGTTGTTATGCAGATTGTTTGGCTTAGGAACAAAAAGCAAACAAAATCCAAAGCTTTAGTGGGAACTTTGAAGATAAAAAACTTTTAAAAAGGAAAAAGTGATTGTTAAAAAATGTTATTGAATGAGTTTCTAAGAATGGCTATTGTTATTTTTTAAAAGAGAAACTCCGGGGCTTCCCTGGTGGCGCAGTGGATGGGAGTCCGCCTGCTGGTGCAGGGGACACGGGTTCGTGCCCCGGTCTGGGAGGATCCCACATGCCATGGAGCGGCTGGGCCCGTGAGCCATGGCTGCTGAGCCTGCGCGTCCGGAGCCTGTGCTCCGCAACGGGAGAGGCCACAGCAGTGAGAGGCCCGCGTACCGCAAAAAAAAAAAAAAAAAAAGAGAAACTCCATGTTCTTTTAAGAAGCATAGGACTGCTAGCAATTTCAAGAGGGATGGCATCTGGCTCAACTAACTTTCCCCAGATGTGAGCAGCAATGTCATATGAAGCCCAAGGTAAGAGCCCTCTGGAAAAGACAATTACCAATCAACAGACATTGTTTATTTTTTGTTAGTTCATTCATTCATTGTTTTTTTTTCATTTTAAAAGTGTTGAAATACACAGAGAGGTGTATAAACTGTATGTAATGATTTTAAAGAATGATTATAAGTCAAACAGCGAAGTAATAAAAGGAATATAACATTGCTTGTTGATTAGAAGTTGCCCTCCAGAGTATCTTTTCTCAGTCAGGTCTCTTTGGAAAGGTTCCTTCTGAGTAATGACTTGAAGGAGATAAGGGAGAGAGTCAAGAGTTTTTTGAAGGATAGTATTCTAAGTAGAGGGGGCATAACTTTTAAAGGTTCTGAGACAGCAGCAATCCTGGTATACTGAAGGACAGTGGGAATCCTGTTTGACTGGAATAAAGACAATGAGGAAAAGTATTCTGAAATAAGGCTAGAGACAAAATGGTGGGCTCAGTTAGGTGGACCCTGATCCCGTGGGCCTTGTAGATCTGTAGGATTTTTTACTCTGATATAGGAGCACTTGGAGAGTCTTGATCATAGGAGTGTCATGAACTGATTTACATTTAAAAAGGATCAATATGACTGAGGGCAGGGGGAGAAAGACAGGTCAGAAAGACCACTGCAATAATCCAAGCAAAAGATGATGTTGGATTTGAACAGGACAGTGGCAATGGAAGTAGTGAGAAGAGGTCAAGTTATCTATGTAATTTAAATATGATTTGCTTACATTTTTACTATCACTCATATATGCTTAAATATTATATTCATTTATATATGCTTATAGTAGTTATAACTTTCTATGTTATTTTATTCCTTGGTTGTATCATAGATCTACCTGTGATTATTTTCCTTTAAAATTTCTTTTTGCGAGGGTCTGCTGGTGACAAACTCTTTTTTCTAAAAATAGATAATTTCTCCTTTATCTTGGTCTGCAATTATTTTCTCTCAGCAAATTGAAGACATCATTCCACTTTCCTATGACTACCATTGTGGCCGTTAGTCTAAATGTTGTTCCTTTGACAGTAATCATCTTTTTCTCTGACTGCCTTAAATCTCCCAATGGTCTTCCTTGGGCAATTTCTCTATGATATGACTAGATATGAGGTTTTTTAAAAAATATTTTTCCTGTTCGGGATTTTTTACAATTCCTAAATCTATAAATCAATGTCTTCTATTGGTTGTGGAAAATTTTCTCTGCACTATCGCCTCAGTTCCTTCCTTCTCTTTCTGGAACTTCAGTTATATATATGTTATACCATCTTATTCAATATTCTCTGTCTCTTAGCTGCCTTTCATCTCTCTCTCTCTCTCTCTCTTTTTGTTTTCCATGCTGCATTTTGAAGTGTTTCCTTTGGTCTACTTTTCCTTTTACAATGTCTTTGTTCAGATATATCTAATCTGCTGATGAATCCTTATAGTGAGTTTTTTATTGCAGTTATTATATTTATCATTTCTAAAAGAACTATTTCATTGCCATTCAAATCTCTTACACCATATTTCAAATTTCTTGAAACTATTTTTAAGCATAAATTTGAATTATTTTAAATTGTGAGTGCTATTATTTTAATATTTGACATTTTAAAGCCTCCATTTCTGCTGGATTTTACTCATGAAGTTTTGTCTCCTTAGGTATTCTGATTTTTGACCATGTGTATAATCCTTACAAAAGTGTTTGTGGGAGTTTTTGAGGTGTAAAATGAAGGTGCAGTCCTTCACTGAGGACTTTCATTTGCTTGGAGAGCATGGAGCATTAGTAGTCTGGAAACCTTTTTTTTTTTTTTTTTTTGGCCATGCCATCCTGACCCAGGATTGAACCCATGCTGCCTGCAGTGGAAGCTCAGAGTCTTAACCACTGGACCACCAGGGAAATCCCATTCTGGAACCCTTTCATTTATCTATTTACTTTTGTTTAGTTTGGATATTTTCCTTTACTTAGAGGTTGTGATAACTGACAAATGTCTAACATGAAGATCCTTAACTACAGTTACACTGAGCATGCTTTTAATAAGATTTTTACTTACATTCATAACACTTTTTTTAACAATTCAATAGTTTTTTCTAATATATATTTTTTATACAGCAGGTTCTTACTAGTTATCTATATTATACATGTTAGTGTATATGTGTCAATCCCAATCTCCCAATTCATCCCATTGCCGCACCCCCACACTTTCCCCCCTTAGTGACCATATGTGTGTTCTCTACATCTGTGTCTCTATTTCTGCCTGGCAAACAGTTTATCTGTACCATTTTTCTAGATTCCACATATATGTATTAATATACGATATTTGTTTTTCTCTTTCTTACTTACTTCACTCTGTATGACAATCTCTAGGCCCATCCACGTCTCTAAAAATGACCCAGTTTCATTCTTTTTTATGGCTGAGTAATATTCCATTGTATATATGTACCACATCTTCTTTATCCATTCATCTATTGATGGGCATTTAGGTTGCTTCCATGACCTGGTATTGTAAATAGTGTTGCAATGAACATTGGGGTACATGTGTCTTTTTTTTATGATTAATCCTATTTTTTTAACATCTTTATTGGAGTATAATTGCTTTACAATGGTGTGTTAGTTTCTGCTTTATAACAAAGTGAATCAGCTATACATATATCCCCATATCTGCTCTCTCTTGTGTCTCTCTCCCATCCTCCCTATCCCACCCCTCTAAGGGGTCACAAAGCACTGAGCTGATCTCCCTGTGCTATGCAGTGGCTTCCCACTAGCTATCTATTTTACATTTGGTAGTGTATATATGTCCATGCCACTCTCTCACTTTATCCCAGCTTACCCTTCCCCCTCCCCATGTCCTCAGGTCCATTCTCTACATCTGCATCCCACTACTGAGCACATACCCTGAGAAAACCATAATTCAAAAAGAGTCATGTACCACAATGTTCATTTCAGCTCTATTTACAATAACCAGGACATGGAAGCAACCTAAGTGTCCATCAACAGATGAAAGGATAAAGAATATGTGGCACATATATACAGTGGAATATTACTCAGCCATAAAAAGAAATGTAATTGAGTTATATGTAGTGAGGTGGATGGACCTAGAGTCTGTCATACAGAGTGAAGTAAGTCAGAAAGAGAAAAACAAATACTGTATGCAAACACATATATACGGAATCTAAAAAAAAAAAAAAAGTTCTGAAGAACCTAGGGGCAGGACAGGAATAAAGATGCATGTGTCTCTTTGAATTATGGCTTTCTCTGGGTATATGCCCAGTAGTGGGATTGCTGGGTCATATGGTAATTCTATTTTTAGTTTTTTAAGGAACCCCAATACTGTCCTCCATAGTGGCTGTATCAATTTTCATTCCCACCAACAGCACAAGAGGGTTCCCTTTTCTTCACACCCTCTCCAGCATTTGTTGTTTGTAGATATTCTGATGATGCCCATTCTAATCAGTGTGAGGTGATACCTCACTGTAGTTTTGATTTGCATCTCTCTAGTAATTAGTGATGTTTCATGTGCCTATTGTCCATCTGTATGTCTTCTTTGGAGAAATGTCTATTTAGGTCTTCTGCCCATTTATTGATTGGATTGTTTGTGTTTTTAATATTGAGCTTCATGAGCTGTTCATATAGTTTTGAGATTAATCCTTTGTCCATTGATTTGTTTGCAAGTATTTTCTCCCATTCTGAGGATTGTCTTTTCATCTTTTTTGTGGTTTCCTTTGGTGTGCAAAAGCTTTTAAGTTTCATTAGATTCCATTTGTTTATTTTTGGTTATATTTCCGTTACATTAAGAGGTGGGTCAAAAAAGAACTTGCTGTGATTTATGTCAAAGAGTGTTCTTCCTGTGTTTTCCTCTAGGAGTTTCATAGTGTCCAGACTTACATTTAGGTTTTTAATCCATTTTGAGTTAATTTTTTTGTATGGTATTAGGGAGTGTTCTAATTTCATTCTTTTACATGTAGCTGTCCAGTTTTCGCAGCAACACTTACTAACGAGACTGTCTTTTCTCCATTGTATACTCTTGCCTCCTTCATCATAGATTAGTTGACCATGGTTGCATGGGTTTATCTCTGAGCTTTCTGTCATGTTCCACTGATCTATATTTCTGTTTTTGTGCAAGTACCATATTGTCTTGATTATTGTAGCTTTGTAGTATAGTCTGAAGTCAGAGAGTCTGATTCTTCCAGCTCCGTTTTTTTCCCTCAACATTGTTTTGGCTATTTGGGGTCGTTTGTGTCTCCATACAAATTTTAAGATTTTTTGCTCTAGTTCTGTAAAAAATGCCATTGGTAATTTGATAGGGATTGCACTGAATCTGTAGATTGCTTTGGGTAGTATAGTCATTTTCACAGTATTGATTCTTCCAACCCAAGAACATGGTATATCTCTCCATCTGTTTGTGTTGTCTTTAATTTCTTTCATCTGTGGCTTATCGTTTTCTGAGTACAGGTCTTTTACCTCCTTAGATAGGTTTATTCTTAGGTATTTTATTCTTTTTGTTGCAATGGTGAATGGGATTGTTTCCTTAATTTCTCTTTCTGATATTTCATTGTTAATGTATTGTAATGCAAGAGATATCTGTGCATTAATTTGTATCATGCAAATTTACCAAATTCATTGATTAGTTCTAGTAGTTTTCTGGTGCCATCTATAGGATTATCAATGTGTAGTATCATGTGATCTGCAAACAGTGACAGTTTTATTTCTTCTTTTCCAATTTGTATTTCGTTTTCTTTTCTGATTGCTGTGGCTATGACTTCTAAAACTGTGTTGAATAACAGTGACGAGAGTGGACATCCTTGTCTTGTTCCTCATCTTAGAGGAAATATTTTCAGTTTTTCACCATTGAGAATGATGTTTGCTGTAGGTTTGTCATATATGGCCTTTATTATGTTGAGGTAGGTTCCCTCTATGCCCACTTTCTGGAGAGTTTTTTTTCATAAATGGATGTTGAATTTACAAAAGCTTTTCTGTATCTATCGAGATGATCATATGGTTCTTATTCTTCAATTTGTTAATATGGTGTATCACATTAATTGATTTGCGTATATTGAAGAATCCTTGCATTTCTGGCATAAATTCCACTTGATCATCGTGTATGATCCTTTTAATATGCTGTTGGATTCTGTTTGCCAGTATTTTGCTGAGGATTTTTGCATCTATATTCATCAGTGATATTTGTCTGTAATTTTCTTTTTTTGTAGTGTCTTTTTCTGGTTTTGGTATCAGGGTGATGGTGGCCTTGTAGAATGAGTTTGGGAGTATTCCTTCCTTTGCACCTTTTTGGAAGAGTTTGAGGAGGATGAGTGTTAACTCTTCTCTAAATATTTGATAGAATTCACTTGTAAAGTCATCTGGTATTGGGCTTTTGTTTGCTGGAAGATTTTAAATCACAGTTTATATTTCATTACTTGTGACTTGTCTGTTCATATTTTCTATTTCTTCCTGGTTCAGTCTTGGAAGGTTATACCTTTCTGAGAATTTGTCCATTTCTTCCAGGTTGTCCATTTTATTGACATAGAGTTGCTTGTAGTAGGCTCTTATGATGCCTTGTATTTCTGCAGTGTCCATTGTAACTACTTCCTCATTTCTAATCTTACTGATTTGAGTCCTCTCCCTCTTTTTCTTGATGAGTCTGGCTAAAGGTTTATCAATTTTGTTTATCTTCTCAAAGAACCAGCTTTTAGTTTTATTGATCTTTGCTATTGTTTGCTTTGTATCTATTTCATTTATTTCTGCTCTGATCTTTATGACTTCTTTCCTTCTACTAACTTTGAGTTTTGTTTGTTCTTCTTTCTCTAGTTCCTTTAGGTGTAACATTAGATTATGTATTTGAGATTTTTCTTGTTTCTTAAGGTAGGCTTGTATTGCTATAAACTTCCCTCTTAGAACTGCTTTTGCTGCATCCCATAGGTTTTGCATCGTCATGTGTTTGTTGTCATTTGCCTCTAGGTATTCTTTGATTTCCTCTTTGATTTCTTCAGTGATCTCTTGGTTATTTAGTAACGTGTTGTTTAGCCTCCATAAAAACCGTAAAAAAAAAAACCGTTTTTTATGGTTTTTTTCCCCCTGTAATTTATTTCCAACCTCATAGCATTGTGGTTGGAAAAGATGCTTGATATGATTTCAATTTTCTTAAATTTACTGAGGCTTGATTTGTGACCTAAAATGTGATCTATCCTGGAGAATGTTCCATGTGCACTTGAGAAGAAAGTCTAATCTGCTGTTTTCAGATGGAATGTCCTATAAATATCAGTTAAATCTATCTGGTCTACTGTATAATTTAAAGCTTGTGTTTCCTTATTAATTTTCTGTCTGGAAGATCTGTCCATTGGTGTAAGTGAGGTGTTAAAGTCCCCCACTATTATTGTGTTACTGTCGATTTCCTCTTTTATAGCTGTTAGCAGTTGCCTTATGTATTGAGGTGCTCCTATGTTGGGTTCATATATATTTGTAATTGTTATATCTTCTTCTTGGATTGATCCATTGATCATTATGTAGTGTCCTTCCTTGTCTCTTGTTACATTCTTTATTTTAAAGTCTATTTTATCTGTTATGAGTATTGCTACTCCAGCTTTCTTTTGATTTCCATTTGCATGGAATATCTTTTTCCATCCCCTCACATTCAGTCCATATGTGTCCCTAAGTCTGAAGTGTGTCTATTGTAGACAGCATATATATGGCTCTTTTTTTGTTCAGCGAGGCTGTGTCTTTTGTTGGAGCATTTAATGCATTCACATTTAAGGTAATTATTAATATGTATGTTCCTATTACCATTTTCTTAACTGTTTTGGGTTTGTTTTTGTAGGTCCTTTTCTTCTCTTGTGCTTCCCACTTAGAGAAATTCCTTTAGCATTTGTTGTAGAGCTGGTTTGGTGGTGCTGAATTCTGTTAGCTTTTGCTTGTCTGTAAAGCTTTTGATTTCTCTGTCGAATCTGAATGAGATGCTTGTTGGGTAGGGTAATCTTTGTTGTAGGTTCTTCCCTTTCATCATTTTAAATATATCATGCCACTCCCTTCTGGCTTGTAGAGTTTCTCCTGAGAAATTAGCTGGTAACCTTATATGAGTTCCCTTATATGTTATTTGTTGTGTTTCCCTTGTTGCTTTTAATAGTTTTTCTTTGTCTTTAATTTTTGTCAGTTTGATTACTATGTGTCTCAGTGTGTTTCTCCTTGGATTTATCCTGCCTGGGATTCTCTGTGCTTCCTGGACTTGGGTGGCTATTTCCTTTCCCATGTTAGGGTAGTTTTCGACTATTATCTCTTCAAATATTTTCTCGGGTGCTTTTTCTCTGTCTTTTCCTTCTGGGACCCCTATAATGAGAATGTTGGTGCATTAAATGTTGTCCCTGAGGTCTCTTAGGCAGTCTTCATTTCTTTTCTTTCTTTTTTTCTTTATTCTGTTCTGCGGCAGTGAATTCCACCATTCTGTTTTTTAGTTCACTATCCATTCTTCTGTCTCAGTTATTCTGCTATCGATTCCCTCACAAGAGGGAGTGTATTTTTCATTTCAGTTATTATATTGTTTATCTCTGTTTGTTTGTTCTTTAATTCTTCTAGGTCTTTGTTAAACAGTTCTTGCATCTTCTTGATCTTTGCCTCCAGTCTTTTTCTGAGATCCTGGATCATCTTCACTATCATTATTCTGAATTCTTTTTCTGAAAGGTTGCCTATCTCCACTTCATTTAGTTGTTTTTCTGGGGTTTTATCTTGTCCTTTCATCTGATACAAAGTTCTCTGCCTTTTCATTTTGTCTGTCTTTCTGTGAATGTGGTTTTCTTTCCACAGGCTGCAGGATTGTCATTCTTCTTTCTTCTGCTGTCTGCCCTCTGGTGGATGAGGCTATCTAAGAGGCTTGTTCAAGCTTCCTGTTGGGAGGGACTGGTGGTGGGTAGAGCTGGGTTTTGCTTTGGTGGGCAGAACTCAATAAAACTTTAATCTGCTTGTCTGCTGATGGGTGGGGCTGAGTTCCCTCCCTGTTGGTTGTTTGGTCTGAGGCAACCCAGCACTGTTGCCTATAGGCTCTTTGGTGGGGCTAATGATGGACTCTGGGAGGGCTCATGCCAAGGAGTACTTCCCAGAACTTTTGCTGCCAGTGTCCTTGTTCCTGTGGTGAGCCACACCTGCCCCCACCTCTGCAGGGGACCCTCTAGTAGTAGCAGGTAGGTGTGGTTCAGTCTCCTTTGGTGTCCCTGCTCCTTCCCCCTGGGTCCTGATGTGCACACTACTTTGTGTGTGCCCTCCAGGAGTGGAGTCTCTGTTTCCCCCACTCCTGTTGAAGTCCTGCAATCAAACCCTGCTCACTTTCAAAGTCTTATTCTCTGGAAATTCCTCCTCCCATTGCCAGCCCCGCAGGTTGGGAAGCCTGATGTGGGGCTCAGAACCTTCACTCCAGTAAGTGGACTTCTGTGGTATAATTGTTCTCCAGTTTGTGAGTCACCCATCCAGCAGTTATGGGATTTAATTTTATTGTGAATGTGCCCCTGCTACCACATTGTTGTGGCTTCTCCTTTATCTTTGGATGTAGGGTATCTTTTTTGGTAAGTTCCAGTGTCTTCCTGTCGATGATTGTTCAGCAGTTAGTTGTGATTCCACTGCCCTCACAAGAGGGAGTGAGCGCATGTCCTTCTCCTCTGCCATCTTGAACCAATGTCTCATCAACCCTTTTAAAATGAAACATCAGTTTCAGGTTTATGAGGACTCACCCTAATTTTTAAAAAATGATAGGCTTTATTTTTTAGAGAATTTTTAGGTTCACAACAAAATTGAGTGTGAAGTACAGAGTTCTCAACACACTGCAATCTCCCCCTACACATAGCCTTCCCCACCATCAACATCTCGTACTAGTGGCCTACATTTGTTATAGTTTCCTAGTGAATTTAAATTTAGTTTGTAAAGCTGCATAATGACAAGCTTTTTTTTTTAACTTCTCAGGGACAATTCTCTATTATTTGTTCAGTATCAAAGCAACTTCTCTTGTAGTGCCCTCATGTTGGAAGAGGAGATGGTTTACGTCTGTTTCAGATTTAAACTGAGATCTATCTTTATGAAATGAAGGTCTCCTACTAAACTACCCACTTGGCAGTTCTGAACGTGTTTTTCTGTTCCTGTAACCAATAGGCCGTGAAAACTGAAGCTTGAGTTTGCCAGGTTAGTAAACACTCTCATGAAAAAGTAGTTTTCTCCTATAAGAAGAAAGTTCTATGTTTTTTCTCTTAGAGGTAGAATTTGGCCTGAAAAATTCCTATAATCTTTCAAGGTCTTCCATGCAACTAAGAAGGCTTAAACATTACTTTCCTCAGTCTTTTTTGTTGGTTTCAGTTGGTTACCTGGCCAAATATTTTATCATAAATAGAAGTCCATTCATTTATTCTCTCAATCAACAAACAATTATTTTACATTTGCTACTGTGCTGGGTATTTAAGGGAGGCAATTATACATTGGATATTATTCCTGTCTTGAGGAGCTTGCAATCAATTTCAGGAGGAAGTGCATGAAGACTATTCAACGTAAAAGTTTTCTGAACTGTAGAGAAGTTCAACATTATTTATAACACAGTGTCCCTATCTTTTTCCCGAATGCAATTGAAGTAATTAAGAACTTAGCTTTGTGGGAAGAAACCTGTGAATCATTACTCTCTGTATCAACACCCCAATTTCTTCTGGTTCTTATGAAGGAACAGGGATTTAATAGAAGGGGACTTAGGAACAAAAGTAAGGTGGAGATGGGGGTTCCAAAGATTTTACCACCAGCTTAAACTCTGTTCTCTTTTAAAAATATAATTTAAAAAATTATTTTATACAATTTTTAAAGGTTACTTTCCATTTAGAGTTATTATAAAACATTGGCTAAAACTATGGAGAACAGTATCAGTTTCCTTAAAAAACTAAAAAAAGAACTACCATATGACCCAGCAATCCCACTACTGGCCATATACCCTGAGAAAACCATAATTCAAAGAGATACATACACCACAATATTTATTGCAGCTCTATTTACAATAGCCAGGACATGGAAGCAACCTAAGTGTCCATCAACAGATGAATGGATAAAGAAGATGTGGCACATATATACAATGGAATATTACTCAGCCATAAAAGGAAATGAAATTGAGTTATTTGTAGTGAGGTGGATGGACCTAGAGACTGAAGTGAAGAGACAGAGTGAAGTAAGTCAGAAAGAGAAAAACAAATATAGTACGCTAATGCATATATATGGAATCTAAAAAAATGGTACTGATGAACCTAGTGGCAGGCCAGGAATAAAGACACAGACTTAGAGAACGGACTTGAGGACACAGGGGTGGGAAGGGGAAGCTGGGACAAAATGAGAGAGTAGCATTGACATGTATACACTACTAAATGTAAAATAGATAGCTAGCGGGAAGCTGCTGCATAGCAGGAGATCAGCTCAGTGCTTTGTGACCACCTAGAGGGGTGGGATAGGGAGGGTGGGAGGGAGGCTCAAGAGGGAGGGGATATGGGGATATGTGTATACATATAACTGATTCATTTTTTTTGTACAGCAGAAACTAATACAACATTGTAAAGCAATTATACTCCAATAAGGATGAAAAAAAATATTGGCTATATATGTCCTGAGCCTGTCTTACTCCCAATAGTTTGTACCTCCCACTCCCTCACCCTATATTGCACCCCCCCCAACAGTAACCACTAGTTTGTTCTCAATATCTGTGTAAACTCTGTTCTCTTGGGTCCATTAAAAAGCTGATATAGTCTGCTCTCTCTTGTTTTCTGAACCTGTTTCATGTATGTGAACCATGAGTATGACCTTCCTGGGGAGCCTGCTATCACCAACATTGTCAGGGAGATCTTGTAGGTGTCACTTCCAGTACTAATATAACAATGGATGTCACTTGTTGGTCAATTATTTTACAACTTCATATCATCATATAGTAGTTCTATGGACATTGAAAAACCTGAGTAGGACCCGCACCTACCGTAAGATGTAGAGTTCATTTGACACTTTCAGGTATACATTCTTAATCCCAGGAAATTACTTAAATGGTTAGGACATTAGATTTTTATTTATATAGTTTAGAAAAAAGTCCAACAAATCAACGTTAAACAGTGAGATATTTGATATCCTATCTTTATTTACACATTCTGGGAACAGCAGATCTGAAAGGCAAACCAAGGTTAATGTTCTGGCAATCAGCTGAAGTTAATTGATGGAGACCTTTCAAGTGTAAAATAAAATTATCTTGACAGCTTTTCATTAGGATAACAACCTGACAGTCAAGGGACTACCTAATTTTTTTCCCTAATCACAACAAATTATTATTAATACCAGCTCACATATGTATTGCACACCTTGAGAGATGGATCCCAGCAGACTTCAGGGCACAGATTGGTGAAGTAGCCTCCTCCCCATTAGCTGGATCCTGGCATCCCTAAAATAGTGATACAAGAGTAGTTTATTCTAAATAAAGTTCAAAGGCTGTTTAACTTCTTAAATTTACACCATAAAGTAAAGATCTAAAAATATGAGTGTTAAAAAGTAACGTTCCAGAAACTTTCACCAGATAATTGTAGCCCACATGAGTAATTTTTCCTTTTTTTCTTTTTTTAAGAGAATGACTCACTCCTCAGAAAAATTTACTTTGTTCACAGAATATGCATTATGTACTTGATGAAAACAAACCTTTTATAGCTTTAGAATGAATCATAAAGTCATAACATGAAGGGCAAGAAGGAAACTCTTTTCATTTGGCCACATAACCTAGGATAGATTTGGGAGTGGTTTCCCCAACATTCTGGTGAGCATTTCATAGCTTTCATTTCCCTAAGCCTTGAGCTCATGTCTTTGGGTATTTATGAATGCTGGAAGAAAGAGAAGAACATGGAAGATAAAATCCTGGGTGAAGGCTGGAGAAGCTTCATCACTTTAGTCCATCTTTATGCCCTTCCAAGAATTCTGAAGAAAACTCCAGAATAGTGCTGTAGAGAGAGGAGCCTGGTGATAGGTCATCCAGGTAAGGTAGAGCTGAACAAAAATTGGGAACTTTTTTTTTTTTTTTTTTTTTTTGCGGTACGCGGGCCTCTCACTGTTGTGGCCTCTCCCGTTGCGGAGAACAGGCTCCGGACGCACAGGCTCAGCGGCCATGGCTCAGGGGCCCAGCCGCTCCGCGGCACGTGGGAACCTCCCGGACCGGGGCACGAACCCGTGTCCCCTGCAACGGCAGGCGGACTTGCAACCACTGCGTCACTAGGGAAGCCCAGGGAACTCTTGATTAAAGGCAAAGAACAGGTTTGCCCCTAACATTTGTGTGGCCTGGGCTTTTATAGGTCAATTGACAAACTGTTGAAAAAAATATGTTCTATCTTCCTACCTTGAAATTTCACCTTCATAAATGACACATTGAAAATTTTGAATCAAGCTATTGTTTTTATGTAGCTTTATAAAACAATTTCACAATTATCAATTAAATTTAAAGGCAAAGCTATAAACAGTAATTAGTGAATATCACATTTTAAATAAATATAATTTAAATGAAGCTGAAATTTAAATATATTTTTAAATATTATTCAATTTCAGTAAATACTTTTATATAAGTATTGGCAATTATATCATTCATCTTCAAATTAGTTACCAATGTAAAGAAATGATATCATGCTTCTTGGTGTTATGCCTAGATGTACACTTTTAAGGGAAAAATGGATTTTTTAATATTGCAAAAATATTCCTCACCCAAGTGCAATTGTTGTGAATATTGCACTAATCCATGAATATCTCCAATCATGAATTGGAACACAAAGAAGATCAAGAAAAAGATGTTTGGCACTGGGAAACGGTGCTTTATTCTGTAAGAATCATTGCATCCATGCTGGGTGGAAGGATTTAACAAATTAATTAATTTGTCTTAAAAATTTTTTTTAACCTAAATCCTTCTCTGACTCCATAGTGGTGTCCATCTTCAGTGTCAATAGGGATACAGTCCAAAATCTCTGTGGTGTTTGGATATAGTAGCTTTTTGTTTCTAGGCTATTGGGAAAGAGATGAGAAAAAGCATTTCCCTGGGGCCTGAACTGTGTTAGTTACAGGCGTGAATGTTTAAGGTTATGATTTGAATGATACCATAGTTAAGCACCAGGTTCTAAGTGACAGAGGCACCATGTGTTTTTAAAAATTCTGATTTATGTGTGCATTTGTGATCTGTGGGGCTCTCTAAAGCATGGAGTTTGGGGAGGAAACCTTGCACGGCTCTAGGAGAGATATAGACAAAAGAGGTTTACAAATTCCAGAGTCACTGACTCTGTTGTTTAGAAGCCCTGGGAAACCCATCCATGTTGCATAGAGAGCTCTTGCACATGACCTGTGAAGGCAGGCACAAGTGTAACACCAGGATACCCAGGAAGAAAGCTTCAGGAGGGCTTGTTCCCTGATGGTTTGATGGATCTAGGCATGGGTGGAAGCAGGGATGGGGGAAAAGAGCTATTTTGGGAGGTGCAACTCTCTTGTTAGAAGGATTCTACATGAACAAACTTCAAAGAATTGTAATTTTCCATATGGATGTGTCTAGGTTCAGTGCATGATGTATTTCATGGAGTGTTTTTCCTTTAGCAGTATTTGTCAAGGATTCTTCAAATAACCTGGGTGCTCTCTTAAAATCTATTAAGAAGCAATTTCAGGAATATAAAACTCTCTAGAGTCCCATTTCAGTTGCTACAATAAGGTAAGAAAAAAGAATTGGAAACTAACTACTTTGATGATAGGCTAAGCTTTTAAAGTATTTGTTACCTCCGGCTCTTTTTTTTTTTTCTTTTTTGGCAAGGGTACAGAGGTTAAAGCTGTGAGAAAGCATAGCACAAAGCTACATGGTAACGAAAAACTGGGCTTTTATTGAACATTCATTCATTTCTAAAGACATCAGACCACAGTGTTATGCACACTTTTTTTAAAAAAATAAATTTATTTATTTATTTTTGGCTGTGTTGGGACTTCGTTTCTGTGTGAGGGTTTTCTCTAGTTGTGGCGAGCGGGGGCCACTCTTCATCGTGGTACGTAGGCCTCTCACTGTCGCGGCCTCTCTTGTTGCAGAGCACAGGCTCCAGACGCGCAGGCTCAGTAGCTGTGGCGCACGAGCTTAGTTGTTCCGCGGCATGTGGGATCTTCCCAGACCAGGGCTCGAACCCATGTCCCCTGCATTGGCAGGCAGATTCTCAACCACTACGCCACCAGGGAAGCCCTCTGCACACTTTTAATGAATCCCATTTTGGGGGCCTCTGACAGATGCAACCAAACAACCAGATAATTTACATTTAAAAATGACAATACTAAAAATTTAAGAGAAAGAAGGTTGCCACGGAAATTATTCCTGTGCGTATGATAGGTGAGTATCTCAATTCGAAATGTGAGATGGTCTCAGAAGATATACAAGTTTACACTGCAATAATAATGTAAAAAGATCTACTAACCTAAATGAGAAGAACATTACTTATGTTGAAGGAACTTCCTGATTTCCTTTTATTTATACAATGGGAACATAAGCCTTTATATTAACAATATGGCCAGAAACTGAATTGAAAAGCTAAAAATTCTCATCCTGTTATTTTGTATTTTATCAGTTGGTATACAAACATCAAATTTGAGAGCAAATGAACACATGTCCCCTTTCAGGACAGGAATAGTGCTGGTTCAATGATAGATAGTCAAACACTACAGTGATGGTGTATATGCCAAAATGTCAGGGTCTAAAACAAAACAATTCTAATGAGGAAAAACATCTAGACAAATTGAAAAGCCATCTGCTGTGTTTAGAGGATTGGACATAACGAAAAACATTTTGAAACAAAGGTTCCATGATACAAGCTGGGTTTATGTAGATGCTGGAATCCCCAGGAATACTGAGAAAGAAGCTGGACTGGTTAAGAAAGGCAAGTGATCCTTCTGGAAGGACAGGTGTGTTGTTTCAACTCTTTGTTTAATAATTTTTACTGAGGGGAAGCTGGTTCCTAGATCCATAATATGACATCTTTCTATAGTCTCCAAATAGTCTGTAAATCTTAGAGACCTTACTTCTCTTGGAAGGCTTCATGAAGGTCTTGGAGTTCTTTAAAATGTGTTTGCTGGAGCTGTCAGATTCAAGAGACTCTGACTTATGAGGAGCAAGACTTTACTGTTTAGTAAGAGCCATGGAATTATGTACAAAAAAAAATCAAAGTTTCAGCTTTGCTATGACTGTGCTGTAAAAACTCTTCAGGAGAAATTAAAATCTTCTTAGCTGCACCCAAGAAGAGGTCCATAAATACCAGGACAAGTTTTTCATTGCAACTCAATACACAAATTAGGATGACCATTCATATCACCATTTTATGTGATATGGTTATTACGTTGTCACCTGAACTGAACTCACGGTTTTGTGCCAAGCACTAAGAGGTAGATTATTTTTTCCAAATAGGTGTCATTTAGCATGCCGTATCCTTAATGACACCCTAAAGACTTGAAAGAGTTAATGTTCCCTCCCCTCTCAGTATCAGAAAGCAATTTAAGGCTCCACGAAAATTTAGATTCTCATTATTATAATCAGAGATAATGAGGATAAATGTGCAGAGATAATTGGTGCACAGTGACTGCAAAAGGATGACAAGCATGGACAACACTGTTTGGCAGGACCACAAGTTTTTACACGGGGAGCAGCTGATAAGTTCTGAATGCTTTAATTCCTAAATCTATTTGGTTTCAGGTTTCTACAGTGCCCATCACCTGGGCCCTATTCTTTATGACTATCTGCTGAACATTGGCTGAGTCAAAATTGTTTTGTTATGAGCTATTCACATCACCATAGGGAGACTGGCTTATATTATGAGCCTCAAATTTCCTATAAGCCACTGAACATGAAAACGTATTTCAGAGTAGATTAGTTCCTAAGAGGAGGGTGAGACCATGAAACTCTGGTTGCTCGTTATTCCCTAAGTGCTGAATTAGGAAGCAATTTTTAAATTTCTTCTCCCAATGCCAATACCATCCCGAGGAAAGAGCATTTGCCATAGATCCAGCAGTTGGGGATGGGGAACTGGGGTGATAATCGTGGGGCTTGGTCTGGGCTTGCTGCTAAAAAGGCAATGACTTGAAAAGGCACTTGGCTTGGGAGAAAAAAGGAGGTAACTGCGAGCTAGTGCTAAAAAAAATACCTAAAAATGACAAGGTATAAACTGCCCACAAGCCCTCCTATCATCACCAAGATACAATAATGAAAACTGATTCCTTCCCTAGTCATGTAACATGTCTTCTCTTGTTTTTTATGATTTTCCTTTAACTGCAGGGGTACCCTTGGTGCTCATGTTACTCTGATTTAACCTGAGTAAGTTAGTGAAAGAAGGATGAAGATGAACATATGTGTGATATGTCTAGAGCCTGTAATCTCTTTGCAATAGTATTGCAATACTTGACCACTGGTACTGCTGTACTCAAAGAATATGATCTCCCAAGCACTTTGCCTTCTCAAAGAACCAGTATAGAATGTCATAGTACAGTTTGTTACCATTTCTTTTTAAACATTTCATCTTCCGTCATTTGGATGCAGACATCTAAACTTACAGCATTGAGAAGTTTCAGCAACCAGTATGTCTCTTTTATATTCCAACAAATGCAAAAAATACAATAGTTAAAGCTGTTTTTTTTTTGTTGTAAGCCAGAGGAGCAGTGTTTAATCTTCCTCACTCCTTCCCTCCCAAGATGATCTTGTAAAAAACCTTAAGTTTCAGTTGTCTTAGTTGGCAAATGAAGATGGTTGTATTTATAAAAATTAATCGAGATGTTATGTGGGAAAGTGCTAAGTGCTATAAGGAGCAGTGTTATAAAAAGGCAAGACTCTGCTGTTATTAGCTGGAGATATTACACTCTGGTGTTAGAAGAATTAGGGTCTAAGAAGCATCCAATAGATGTGTATGAAGGGGACCTCTTTCCATTGGAGAAATATGTTTTGCACTTCATAAAGAGTGAAGTAGAATTTTAGAAAAGGATTTTTTTGAGTCTTTAAAGTGTTTTTAATCAGTTTTATGAGTAATGGTAAAAGGATAACTTCTAGATCATGAACACCAGTTATTTAGGACCCAAGGCCCTATTCTCTATTGAGTAGAGTAGAATCCAAACCTTAGGTTAAAATATGCCATGAGCAATTCTGTGTTTTATGGGTGGGTGGGTGAGAAAGAGAGAGAGAGAGAGAGAGAGAGAGAGAGAGAGAGATTGTCAAAGATCAATGCCAATTTCTTTAACTAACATTTTATTTCTTGATTTAAAGAACTTTTTCCACATGTCAGTTTACAGTATCATTTGGCTGTGTGAACTTCTTACTATCCCGAGTATCATAGTGTTTACCACCCTCATCATTCATGGGCTTGAGGAAGCCCGACTCACTGCTTTCCAACATACTCATACAGGAGACAGACCCAAAGTCTGAACTATTATCACTTGATATCTGGATGAATAATGCTTTGCTTTTGTTGTGGTAGACTAAACCACATTAAGGTTATGAGTTCTTGATCTGTCTTGCCTTGGTTTTGCTGGGAAGACCGCAAGATACCTCATGACCTTGGACAGTTTAATCCAGTTCATGAAAATGGCATATTTATCTCTATCATGACTGCTAAGGAACAGGAGTGTAATAATGGTATATCCATGAATCACTGAAGTCCAAGAATTTGGTCTCACTCTAGTTCCATTATCAGCATGAAGAAACAATGGGTACTCCTTAGTAATGGAGACAGCTACCATCTTGATCATGCCAACAGGCTGCAATTGGTTGAAAATTGTCATGTGACTTGCCACAGTTAACCCTGTCATTTCTTCTCCCCCAAACCGTTAATAGCGTAGTTCTCAACTGGAGACAATTTACCCCTTCCACCTCAGGGGACACTTAGAAATGTCTGGAGACATTTTTGATTGTTGTGACTGGGGAGGAATTACAGGCATCTCGTAGGTAGACTCCAGGGATGCTGCTAAATATCCTGCAATGCACAGGACAACACCCCACAACAAAGAATTATCAGATATAAGAAGTCAGTAGTGCTGAGATTGAGAAACCCTGTTTTAGAGGTAAGGAGTTTCAGACAGCTGGTGGGGGACTGGAAGAATGAACCATAAGCCTGGGTCAGATCCACTCCACACTGGCTATGAAAAAAGAGTCAATTTGGTGGTGATAAAGTCTAATTCAGAGCATTCCTGTTATGAGAAAGACATAAGGCTCCCATTCTCCTTTTGGGGCTACATTAATATTGCTCATACCTCGCTGCTGATTCTAAAGCATTCAGTGTTTACTTCCCCACTTCCTGATAATCCTGCAGGGAGGGAAGAAATCCAGAGCAATTTATGACATGCCCTATTCCCATCATATTTCTAATCACTCTACCCAAATATATGAGGGATTGTAGATTGTCCATATGTGGCAATTTGCATGTTATCCTTTAATGAGGAGGTTTTTAGAAGCTGCGCATCGTCTGCACACAAAATATGCTGGTGGTGTGGCAAAGCGGCTGCAGAATAATTGATGAAGTTTCCACGTTCCATGGATTATGCCAAGATTCATTCATATTAAGTCAACCTGGGATCTGCAATCTATGGTAAATTAAACTTATTTAATAAGGGCATCTGTTGTGATCCCTTTCATGTTGGCTGCAGCAGCATTCCTTTTTCATTATGAGTGAGGTTTTTGTTTTTGAGTCTCATGACAGCAACTCTTCCCTCCATAAAGCACTGAGCTTTTGCCAACTTTCCAACCACCTCCTGAATAAATTAACTATGTTCCATCAGGTGGCAGAGAGGACATTTTGAATTTTCTGTGGCAGATGGCTTGACACATCTAATTGAAGTAATATATCTTTCAGAGTCGTGATATGCTATAAGGAAATGTAAAGCATGTCACATTGTGACAGGTCTCTCTTGGCTGAAGTAGGAAATTTGGAGTAAATGTGTTGCACTCAGCATAGACATGGCATTTTTCAAGGAAAAAAAACCCTACCTCTAGACATTCAGCTTTATTAAGGCAGACATTTGTGCCAGTTACATCTAAGAAGGGCATCAAGGATTCTATTAGCCAGTTTGGGACTAGTGTTATAATGAACTAAATAAAGAAGGCCACCTGTTCAAAATTAAGTCATAATCTAGGAAAGGAATGGCTTTCAACAAGTCCAAATAGAGGTACATAATGTAGAAAATCAAACCCCCTTACTGGCTTTCAAGGTCCGCAAAATGGAAATTCATTTTTGCATAATAGAACCTCACTGGCGCGTGATGGGAAAGAAACAATCGATTTAAGAGTTCTAACTTCTGAGAGAGCTTTCAGGTATGCTCAAAACTAACAGTGACAAAGACATTTCCATGAAGATAACTCAGCTCCCACTAAATGGGGGCTTTTATATATTTAGGTTTGGGTCTTCAGATGGAGGAACTTTTGCCGTGAAGCAAATAGATGTAAAAAGATTTCCTGTTTAACAGAAACTGGATTCACATCTTTCTTCAGCATCCTGAGGTTCTTTTTTTGGGTTGGCAGTGCAGTGAGGAAGCCATGGCTTAGAGAATTGCTATCACAGTACTGTAGGAGGGCTGGGGCTCTGAGAACCCCCTGGGAGAAAATGGGATAATAATGAGCTATAGGAGAAGGAGAGATGTTTATAAGAATAGGAGTGACCTGGAGCCTGCAGCCTCCCCGCACCCTTCAGTTCAGCACCATCTGGACTGAGCTGATTGATGGCTCACCCCTTCATCCTGCCTGGGTTTCACTCACTGGCCCTCACCTTGCCCCAGACATGCATAGAAAAACAGAGCTTCAAGCCACTCCCCCAGGGGGCTTGCTACAATTTCTTGGAGGCCTGGTTCTTATTATTTATTATAGATAATTATCAATTTGGAAGATGCCTCCCCACCTGAGGGTTTGCTGAATGAACAAAGCTCACGTTTCCAGAAAAATCTGTATAGGGTCCTGTCTAGGCAGGTGCTATGACTATCTAACTCATTTTTCGTTGATCCCACCTCACTAAGTACCCATCTGACTATAAATTCAGGCTTCTCTCCCACTTCCCCACCTCCTCAGGTATCTTGGGTCCTACCAGGAGGAGGTTGCCCCATCTGGTTCAATTGGGTTTTAGCACAGGACTAGAGTCAGCCCTTGTCAATACTTTGATATATTGATTTATACATCAATCTCTTGTGAACATGGTTACTGGGAGTCATTTTCCTACATTCTCAGCAGCACTGGCCACCATAACTAAACTGAGCTTCTGAATCTGCAAACATGAAGCCCACAACCTGGAGCAGGCTGACCCCACTAGGTCCTGCCCTTGTGAATGTCTGGCATCTAGAAGGCCTCCTTCTCAGGCTTTTCACCTCTATCTTTAACAACTCTTGGCAGTAACACTCACTGGCCTTTAGTAAACGTGACCTTTCCATGTAACTGCCCAGGGTCTCCAAAGAGACTGAAATGTCTTATAAGATAGGGCTATATGTCTTAATCCCAGTGACTGGACAGGAACTCAAGTGAACACAGTCAATGTGATATTTAATAACTATTAAATAGTTATTTAATATTATAATTTAATATTCTGTAATATTATATAGTTTTTGCTTACCTTCCTCCAGTTGCCTGTTCTGCTCACCACTGTATCTCCAATACTTAATAAAGACTGCCTGGCACATAGTTGGTGCTCAAAAGTATTTGATGAATGAATCATCTGAGAAGACATGATATTTTATTCCTCTTAGGATTTAGCTATTTTAAAGCTTGCAAGAAAGTCAATTACTTTAGCCCCCTCATGCTCTCACTTCCTGACACCTCCCTCCCTGTCTTGTCAAGATTTCAAAATCAATTCCTCTGGTTTCTGGTCAAATATAGTTATTGTTAATATTCCTGTAGTTCACACGTGTGTCATGTACAAAACAAAGTTTTAAGCATTTTTTGTATATTCACTCCTTTCATCCTTAACCACTCTGTCAAGGAGATACCACAATTATCCTCATGTTGCAGATGAGGAAACTGAGGGGCAGGTAGTAAAGTGATAGCATCAGATAGGAACTCAGGTAATCTGGCTTCAGAGTTCATGTTCCTAATCACTAGACCAGCTGCCTCTGTGATGGCTATAGCACCTACCTCTTTATTTGGAAACTACCCAGTTCATGAAATTATAGTGCATGTAGAAAGGAAGGCTTGGTTAAGACATGTGGGTAGGAAGCCTGCTCTGCATGTTATTAATAAATCATACTTATAATAAACATGGCTTATTTATTCCCAATGTCATGATATATAAGCAGATCAGCAGGGGGTGGAGTTAGGTCAGACACAAAGAGCTCCAGCCCTGCCCTGGAAGATCTGATAACCTAAAGGCATAAAACCTACTCTGTAGGCTCCAAAGGTGAGACCAGCCAGACCTATAGAAAGAAGAACTGTGAACTGTCGCCCTTCTGCACCAGAAAGTGGTTGTCTCAATTACTCAGCACGATGGAAAGAAAACTAGCTCATGACAACCAGGGATATCAATGTGGTCAAAATGCTCTTCCCATGGCCTATGGCATTCTTCTTCCAGACCAGGGGTGCCCTTGCCAGTTGCTCTTGATGGAGTTCATGTTCCTCTAGTATCCTTGGAAGTTGAGAAGCCCACTCAAAGGCTGAAGCCCCTGCTGGCTTTGGGTGACCTGTGCCCAGGGAGCGCTGGAATATGTGTAAAGAGGATAAATTTTGGACCCAGACAGTTCAGACACTACATAATAGTCCTAACTAACCTGGCTAATTAACCTCCTAGAGCAAATATATTTACATATGCTTCTTCCTCTGAAACTAGGCATCAGGTTCTGGGAAGGACAAAGAACTTGCATCTCTGGCAGGTCATTATGCTCCAGCCCCAGGGACTCAGCCTCTGCGTTTGTTTTCTCACCAATACAATAATACCCATCTCGCAATGACTGAGCAGTCATCCTGGGTCAGATGATGTCTGTTCTATATCATGCAGAACCAGCAGGAAACAGACAACAGGCTCAATTAAGATAAATCACAGAGGGTCTAATAAAAGAACACGCACAAAGGTGTGGGCAGGGTATATGGAACCCAGGAGGAATAGGACTGGACCCCTGGGCTAGGTAAGAGTGGGGCCGTCATCACCCTTGTGAAGGGGAGAGAGGAGCTGTTATCCAAACCTGAAGGAGTCAGTTCTGAGGAAAGCCTGCCTTGATGGAGCCTGACCTTAGCTGGAGGAGATGCAGCCAGCCTGCCTGGTGACCTCAGACAGACTCAGCAAATACATGCTACGCCCTCATCCTCCTCTCCTTAGGACCCTGTGCTGGGGTTCTGCAGTGACCAAATTCAACCTGAAGCCAGAGGTCAAGAGAGCCCCTTGCTGTAGTCCATACTGGTCAAGGTAGAGATGGGTGGGAGAATGTGTAGAAGGGTAAATAGAGTCTTTTGCATGGATTGCATATTCAATCCTTATACTATCCTTCTAAGATAATTATTGTGCCAGTTTTTCATAAGAGGAAACTGGCTTGTAAGCAGTGAAGCAATTATATGTATCTATATGTGTGTATATCTATCTACATATACACATTGCATATTTATATAATATATTCTTATTCTTGACATTGTCTCAAAAATATATGTTTATTGTAAAAAATTTAGAAATACAGACCCCTTCCTTCCCAAAGAAAGCGTTATCAAATAACTTTATCATCAGAGGTCACCTCTATCAATATATTTCCATATCTATTTATAGCTGTTTATATGACACATTTTATTTTATTCTGTTGCATCTCAATTTATTTTATTTCACTTTATGTATGAAAGTATGTGTGGAGATTCCATTGTGCCATGCACTGTTCTACATGCTTTATAAATATTAGTTCAGTAATTCTCATAACAATCTTATGAAGTAGGTACTATTATGATACACATCATATAAATGAGAGAGGTTAAGTAATTTGTCTAGAGTTCCATATCTGATGAATGGTGGAGCTCACGTTCAAATTTACACAACCTGATTTGAGTCTCATTCTTAACCATTCTGCTCTACATATATACATATATGAGATACATATATATATATATCGTATATACATAGACTGCAAAATTGGAATCATGCTATACATTCTTGTTATCTAATTTTGTATCTAACTATATGTCTTTACATGCATTCATATAGGAGTTCTTTTTCTTGATTATTCTAATCCTAATTACATATGGAAATAAATATATCAGCAAGAAATAGAACATACCAGTAACAAGCAGCTAAAAAATCAGGTAGAAAAATGTACTCCCCAACACACACACACACACACACACACACACACACACACACACACACACACGAGAGAGAGAGAGAGAGAGAGAGAGAGAGAGAGAGAGAGAGAGAGAGAGAGAGAGAGAGAGAGAGGAAGAAACTAAGGGAAAAGGTACATATTTCTAGTCAAATATTGAATCATTTGACATATAGAGTTACCCTTGCATGGGTCACTTAAATAAGGCTTGATATATTTAATTGGCTCTGTGTGTTTGATTAATTACGTAGGGGTAGAAATAATTCATGGTGATCTGTTAACTGCTATCGGCATTTGATGTGTATAAGAAGCTTTGGGGATTTAGGGATATGTAAGACAAGTCCACAAAACTCTCTTGCTGACAGTCTAGTTGTAGAGGCAAGGTATATATGCATAGAGGAATGTTATGGACTGAATGTTTATGTCTCCCCCAAATTCACATGTTGAAGTCCTTACCCCCCAATGTGATGGCATTTTGATATGGGACCTTTGAGAGGTAATTAGGGTTGGATGAGATTATGCAGGTAGGGTCCTCATGGTGGGATTACTGTCCTTCTAAGAAGAGACACCAGAGAGTTTCCTTGCTCCCTCTCTCTCCACTGTGTCCTCAGAGAAGAGGTCAAGTGAGGACATAGAGAGCGGCCACCTACAAGACAAGAGGAGACCTCAGAATAAAACCTACCTTACCAGCACCTTGATCTTGGACTTCCCAGCCTCCAAAACTATGAGAAATACATTTTTGTTTTTTAAGCCACCTAGCCCATGGTATTTTGTTTTTACAGCTTCAGCTGAATAATACAAGGAAGATAATTTTAAGAAGTAGCTCAAGGTAGTAAGTGCTTAGCACTAAATGAAAACTGTAATAAGTATTTTAGAGGAGGGAGGGGTTTGAGCATCTGTGGTGGTCAGATAAAGCTTCCAGGACTTAGTGGGATGAGGGAGGAGGAAGAGGCTGAAAACTCACAAGCAAGAGTATAAAATGATCATGCAGATTCCAAACGTGCCAACTCACGATTCACACGAGGGTCTGTTCGAACAGAGCTTCTCCCAGGGCTCTGTGTTTGCCCTTCTCTTTGACCGTCTCCTCCCCATTTTCACCAGGTTACCATAATGCCTGCTCCGCCTCAGGACTCAGCTTAAATGTCTCATCCTTAGGAAACCTTTGTTGACTCCCAGCCTTGGTTATGGCCCTGGTTATAGAATTCCCTGATCTCTTTCAGGGCACCCTCCACAATGATATTTAAATTATTAATTTGTGTAAGTTTTTGTTGATGCTTGTCTGCCCCACTGGACTTCAAGCTCTGTAAGCACCCAGTCTGGGTTTTTCTTCTCCTCATTATGGTCTCAAATGCTGGCACAGTCTGAGTAGCATTCGGTGCTCACTGAATGTTTGTTGATTGACTAGATAGATACATGGCTATCACACCCCACAAAAGAGCTCTTCCTCACTGTACATTAACATATTTTAAAGGCTGAATCTCTGTTTAGGTCTGAGGTAAGGATCACATATATAGTCAAAAGAAATATGTTATGGTTTCTGAGGCCATGTTTTAAAAAGAAGCTGGGTGGCTCTGATCTGTCCCAGCCCTCTTTAGAGCTCCAGTTTGTTTCTGATTTATAGAAATATGAGAGGATCGAAGCTCAGGGTCAGATAACAAAATAGACTGAGTGGAATTGATGGCCATATAGTAGCTAAAAGAGAGCTGGGTGTGGTTCAGATATTCAAACTTTTGAAGTTTGTGAACTTAACATAAGCTGAGAAGAGGATTTTTAAAAAATTATTTAAGAAAAAATGTTAGGCTCTATTTAAAAATACAAACAGAACAGACTAAACTATAAACATTCTCACTAGAAGGCTTTCCAGGTACTAGAGGTACAGTAGATTTAACTTATTTCCTTTCTGGGGCCTGAGCTCCTTAACTATTTAGGAAGAGAAGTGGGGGAGCTAGGTCAAGGACGTTTCTTCCTTTTCTGTTGGGTTCTCTGTGAGAGTCCTTTGACTATACTTGGCTGCCCCAATTTCCAGCTTCCTGCAGTATCAGATGTTTGGGAGAAAAGGCAAGATCTGTTTTTAGAGACATCTGTTTGAGAGTCAGAAGCCCTCACTCTAATGGCTTTGAAATTAGCTGCTTCTGACTTATTTCAGGGCAAGTTTCCATCTTTCTGGGTAACCCTGGTGATAGCAACTCTACTCAGACACTCAAATCTCCCATTCCTCTCCCCCTGCTGCCCCCGCGGAGCATATGGCCATCCACGGCCATTCCATCCAGATCATGAAAAACAACAAGGCTTGGCAAGATCAAAGCCACTTTCGCCTTTCAACATTCTGGGAACTGCAAGGCATGACATTAACAAGCCTTCCTAATCAAGGCCCTTTGTGTTGGAGCTAAACTGGCTCCTAATGAATAAAATGGTCAAACATTGTCAATGGTCAAATTATCAGAGACTCTGTATATTGACCAGTTAATAGTGTTTCAGTGACCTTTTCTAATACAGAAATCTTTTTCAACATCTGCTTCACACTCAAAATGACAATCTGGCTGGTGAACTATCGATATGTTTTTACAAGAAATATGCCATGAACAAATATGACTCAAAGCCATCTCACATGTCTAAAAGTTGGAATGCTTCCTTTTTCTATTGGTCACTTACTCTATCTGAAATTTAACTGCCAGAAAGTAATATTTTAAAAAGCCTACAAGCAACCAAATGGATTTCTCTATATTCATGTATTAAGTTCAAGTACTTTTTTATATAGTCCCTCTGACCTTCATTTTGTGCTTGTATATTCTTTTTTTTTTTTTGCTATACGCGGGCCTCTCACTGTTGTGGCCTCTCCCGTTGCGGAGAACAGGCTCCGGACGCACAGGCTCAGCGGCCATGGCTCACGGGCCCAGCCGCTCCGCGGCATGTGGGATCCTCCCGGAGCGGGGCACAAACCCGTGTCCCCTGCATCGGCAGGCGGACTCTCAACCACTGCGCCACCAGGGAAGACCTGTGCCTGTATATTCTTGCAGGATACACAACTTTAACAAGTCTAGGAGTGTAGTTTCCCAGTTCATAATATATTAGAAACAATATATCAGAAAGGGCACACCCATTAGAATGAGCAAGAGTCACAAAAATAATCGTATTGTGATGGGGGATGCAGAGAAATGAGAAAAGGCAGATCCAAGAACTACAAATAAACAAACACTGCAGTAGCCTAAGACCATTTGTATGGGCAAGTGGCTCTCTCCTCTCCTATTGGAAAGCATGTTTGTATTATAGCCCTGCAGGGTAATCGGATGTTCATGGTGTTGACCCTGAATTGTCAGGCAAAATAAAGAGACAAAATCATGATAGGTAACCTCGGTTCGACAGGCAAAGAAACATTCAATGTATTTTGGAAATATCTTCAAATAAAATAGTTCAAATAAAACATGTTCACTGGCTCTATCAGATAAGTTATGGTTACCTAGAAAATTCATTTATGTGAAACACCATATTTTGTGATGTCAAATAAGTTAAGTGAGTTGTGTGGTGAGAATTGAAGAGTACAGACAGTACAGTCTTGATTTCATTAGACATACTGAAATATTCATGAGATAATAATTTCTCCAATAAAATTTAATATTGTCTGTTCCCAACATGGCTGGAGTTGGGCTCAGAGAGGAGACAAGAAAAATAGGTCTCTAGCCTATATACAAAATGTTCGCACCTGACTAGTTACCTCCAATTGTCAAGCTGTGGGAAAGATAAATTCCCCAACTTGTGAAAAATTCAGACAGTCTGATGAACAACAGATTGAAATAATTCAGTTGAGCAAATGTTTTCAGTAGAGTGGAGGAACTGCATTTAAACAACCAAAGCCAGGGAAAGAAAACCTTAGTATCCTGAAAAGCTTGCCTCACCATGTCTCAGTATCGTATTTGGCAGGCAGAAGGGTACTCAACCCATGGGCTTGTTCAGATTCACCTGGCTTCTCTGCAGAGAACCAAGGATATTTCTCCTCCCTTGTTATTATATTTGTCTTCATCGGCCTTCTTGGATAGCATGGAGATAAGTGCTTTGAAATCACCCAGAGAGAAGCAGATTAATGGGTTTTTTTTCCCCAAACATCTTAATAAAAGATTTGAAATTTATTATTTGTAAAGTTGTAAGTAGATACGTAACGAAGTACAGCAGGTTGAGTCCTCCGGACGCACTGAATTAGCACCATGGACCAAACACCCACAAAATAAAACCATTCTAAGCTAAAGTCAGAAGTCCTCAGGGTTCTTCACTTACCTCTGCTTCCCAAATTTCCCTCCTGAACATGAGCCATGCTGTCTGTTGAACACACTGTTTTAGCTTGCTCTCTATCCCACAGACTGGAGGCGCAGGCAGTGTCTCATCTATCATCAATTTGGGGAGCTTAGCATAGGCTATTCAGAGCCCCAGGGTCCCAGGCATCACACTTCTTCTTTGTAAAACCTCTATCAATCCGGAGGGATAAGTATCTATAGCGAAACAAGAAATGAGTTAGTGATAACAACTTGGCTCCCTCTAAAAATTCAAAGAAACTTGGGAGTGCTGTGACAAAAATGTGCTGATGGAGAAAAGATCTTTCCACTCAGAAATGTCTCACCCCGGTCCTATCTGTCCCAAGTCAGTATTTCCTTTACATCTCTGTTCCACAAATTCTGTGGGTGCCCCTTAATTTTAGCTTCAAGCCTCTGCTGGTAATAATGGCTTCCCATAACATCAATTCTTTTCCTACTCTGACTTCACTGATGAGTGCCCTTTTCTTTTTCCGTATCTGGCTCACCTGCTTTGGGAAGGAGTGGGCTCTTTGAATCCAGTCTGAGTATGTAATATGAGAGACCGACCACGTTCTCCCCACTCCAAGTCAATGAGTGCATTGTCCTAGTAGTAAACTTGAGTTATTGTGTACTGTCTCAGACTGTGCCTGGTTAACTTCTACCCATGATTCATGGGGGATTACAGCTCAAAATGGTGACTGAAAATAACTACTGAGTAATTTTTAAAGACCTTATAGTATTTAAGCACTTTTGTATGTTTGATCTATTGTGAACTTCAAAACAGTCTTGTGTAGAAGGTAGTACAGGGATTAGTTTTATCATCCTAGTTTAGGGATGAAAAAGCCGAAGGAGAGTGACTTATCCAAAGTCACACACCTAGGAGTTGGCAGAAAGAACAGTCTGGATCTTTCATTCTTTCCACTTCTGGCTGATGCTTTCCTTGGCCATTTTAGAGCATCATGTGATGCTGTGATATGATGACAACAACAACAACAAATCAATGTCCCTTGGATGTGAAGGTGTTGGTGTAGATCCCATGAAAGGAAATGCAAAACCATTCATCTTCGTGTCTCTCATGGTACAATGGCAGATATGTCCAAGCTGTCTGGGATTCACGAGTAATGAAGCCTTGAAATGAGATAAAACTAACTGGTCCTTCTGGCAATGAAGTCTTTGACCTGATTAGTATCAGGCTGTATCTAATCAAGAGGACAATCATGTAATGAATAGATTGATAAGCTGCTTTCATTACATGGTAGAGAAAACAAGAAAATGCCTACAAATGTGTGATATATCAAATTAAAAATATGTTCTGTGTCCTTCCTTATTTTAAATCTGATGAAATGAATGAATTTATTTATACATCTTTTCTTTGGAGCAGAAATTCTGGAATGAAACTGGCAAAGGCAAGGCCCAGATGACTGTGTGTCGCCTCCCCTGCTCGCCTACAGGTTACAAGCACATTTCAAAGGAGTCTTAACTTCCACACTCCTGTGGTCCTGCTAGCTCAATTAGAGGGGACAGCCTGGCCTTTTTCATTGTGCCCTGTGGGAATACACTTTGATATCGGTGGGGATCCTTGGGCTGAATGAGAGAATAGAATGAGAAGCTGGCTCCAGGGGAATATTTGATCTCAGAGTTGGGTCAGGGTGAGAGCAGACACCGCCTGTGAGGACAGTTTCCTGCCAACCGAGGCGATCAGTCTCCTCCAGGCTGACTGCAGTCGAACGCAGGCGTTTACCTTAGCTAAACCCTGAATGACTGTCTGTGTATCAGCCATGAGCACACTCGTGAGCCTGGAGCTCCAGACAATCAGAGGTCAGGTCTGCTTTCTGAAGCAGGAGGCTCTCTCAGGTTCTGTATTCAGGCTTCCTGCTGAAAACGTTACAGAGAACAGGCATCCTGTGGAACAGACCCAGAACCTGATTCAGCCGCTAAAACCATAGGATTGCTTCTACCCCACTCCATCCTTATCCCCCCACAACCAACCACTTCTCACTCAGATCCTGAGAAGACTGGCCTTTTTTTTCCTACTGTCTATTTTAACTGGGAGAAGAAAGAAAGATGGAGAGAGATGAAGAAATGAAGAGGAAAACAGGGCACAGGGGCAGAAGGAGGATGGAACATGCGGCAGGTTTCTGAGTGGCTTGTATACCTGGGGCAAAACCAAATATTAAAAAAAGGCCCCATGCAAAACAAAAGACTATTTTCTTTCCTTTATACCCTTGACCTCAGCCAATCAAATTTCCTTCAGTTCAGTCTTTACCCTCACAACAAACACCCGATACTCAAGATTGATCTCACGGGGGTGGGGGAGGGATGGAGTGGGAGTTCTGGGTTAGCAGATGCAAACTATTATATATAGGATGGATAAACAACGAGGTCCTACTGTATAGCACAGGGAGCTCTATTTAATATCCTATGATAAAACATAATGGAAAAAATATGAAAAAGAATATATAAATGTGTAACTGAATCACTTTGCTGTACAGCAGAAATTAACACAACCCTGTAAATCAACTATACTTCACTAGGAAAAAAAGATTGATCTCATTACCTCTAGTCCTTGGAACACTATTACTGAGAACAATCAGGTTCCCAGAGCGCTTGGTGGACAAGCAAAGTGCACATCCCTCAGTGAGCTTCAAGGCCTGCTTTCCCTTCCTCCTGTGCTCTGTACAACCATTACAGGACATACAGAGCCACTCTCCCTCTGAGGTACCACAGTACGTATGGAGCTGATCTCCCTCTGAGATAGTGCCATATATGCAGAGCTGACCTCCATCAGATGTCTACAGTACACACAAAGCCAGCCTCTCTTTGAGGTGCTCTAGTAGAAAACAATAAAAGTACAGAATAAGGAAAGTAAGAAGGGATGAGTTAAATTAGATGAACCTCTCCATCTCTATTTGGTCCAGTTTTTCAGAAGCAAATAGGAGATCAAAATATGAGAGAAGTAAATAGATATTGCTTTTATCATAAAAAATAAAGGAAACTATAACACTGGAACCATTTCTGCTATGAAACAAGGGCTCAGGGTCCCTGTAAATATGACATATGGTTCAGTGACTGACCCTAAGAAGCCCCATATAAAAAGATGTTGGAGGAAAACTACAAATTAAGGTCCATTTCAACTTGAATTTATAAAAAATCATGGTGTCTCACCTCCAAAGAAAAAGGAACTTCAGGAATATTTTTGGCTCTCCTGGGCTGGGAGGATTAGAGTTTTGCCTGAATCAAATGGCATTAGCGACAGTCAAATTGTATCATTCAGAACGACTACCAGGAGGTGAGGAAGACCATCTCCAATGTGGTCTGCAAGATTTTTTGGAAACGTGTGCTTCTGTAGCAATGCATGCTGCTCTGTATGATCCACATGAATTGTTTTCATTTTCAAAATGCAGAGCTCTGCTGGGACGGAATTGAAGGAATAAATTATTTTCTCTAGTTAATGCCTCATGTCAGACACCTTCCTGAATCAAGTATTGTCACTAGCAGGATTGCCTAAAAGCATAATTCATGACTCATGAGCACATAAGGCAATGATATTTAAAACAAGGCTTGGGTATGGAGTTCCATTTATACCTATTGTGCTATTTACAGTAATGAGGGCTTCACAGTCAAGACCAATTCAGCCAGGGTAGTTCTAGCTACACGAATTAACAGGAAGCCATATTACTGGGTTACTTTTATGAAAATAGAAAAGAAAAACAGTGTTAAGTTTTTTTAATACAGAAAAATAGAAAAAATATTAACTTACTCTTGCTTACTGACTTGATTTTAAAAAAAAATACTTTGTTAGAACCGGGAGGACTTGAGCATAAGGTGTGATGGGACATGAGCAAAGCCTGGGTTCAGACAGGAACTCTGAATGTCATCCAGGCATGGAATCCATGGGGGTCAATAGATGGAGATCAATTGATCAATCTATGGAGATCAATTGATCATCAATTTCAGTGGAGCTGGGGCAGGGGAGTCCCATCCAAGGGAGAGCACAATAGTATGGAAAGCTCCCAGGCTATGCTTGAACCCTCAGAAGCCAAGTAGACCTCAATATGGCACTGGAGATGGAACCATGGAAGGGGATGCTGGTTCTCGGGGGAAGCCAATTAACAAGATCCATGGGGGGCCTCAGGGCCTCCATGAGCAGTCAGTGTCCTTCCCAAGGTTTTCCCCCAATGGCTCTTGTTTTCTCTCTGTGTGCTTTTATTCTGCAACTGTCCCATCCCATAAAATCAGGGCAGGATCAAATCTGAGCCAAAGAAGATTCTCCAATTTTTTTTTCTTTTTTACACCTTTATTGGAGTATAATTGCTTTACAATGGTGTGTTTGTTTCTGCTTTATGACAAAGTAAATCAGTTATACATATACATGTGTTGCCACATCTCTTCCCTCTTGCGTCTCTCTCCCTCCCACCCTCCCTATCCCACCTCTAGGTGGTCACAAAGCACCGAGCTGATATCCCTGTGCTATGCGGCTGCTTCCCACTAGCTATCTACCTTACGTTTGCTAGTGTATATATGTCCATGCCTCTCTCTCGCTTTGTCACAGCTTACTATTCCCGCTCCCAATATCCTCAAGTCCATTCTCTAGTAGGTCTGTGTCTTTATTCCAGTCTTATCCCTAGGTGCTTCATGACATTTTTTTTCTTATATTCCACATATATGTGTTAGCATACGGTATTGGTCTTTCTCTTTCTGACTTACTTTGCTCTGTATGACAGACTCTAGGTCTATCCACCTCATTACAAATAGCTCAATGTCATTTCTTTTTATGGCTGAGTAATATTCCATTGTATATATGTGCCACATCTTCTTTATCCATTCATTCGATGATGGACACTTAGGTTGTATCCATCTCTGGGCCACTGTAAATAGAGCTGCAATGAACATTTTGGTACATGACTCTTTTTGAATTATGGTTTTCTCAGGTTATATGCCCAGTAGTGGGATTGCTGGGTCATATGGTAGTTCTATTTGTAGTTTTTAAAGGAACCTCCATACTGTTCTCCACAGTGGCTGTATCAATTTACATTCCCACCAACAGTTCAAGAGGGTTCCCTTTTCTCGACACTCTCTCCAGCATTTATTGTCTCTAGATTTTTTGATGATGGTCATTCTGACTGGTGTGAGATGATATCTCATTGTAGTTTTGAGTTGCATTTCTCTAATGATTAATGATGTTGAGCATTCTTTCATGTGTTTGTTGGCAGTCTGTATATCTTCTTTGGAGAAATGTCTATTTAGATCTTCTGCCCATTTTTGGATTGGGTTGTTTGCTTTTTTGTTATTGAGCTGCATGAGCTGCTTATAAATTTTGAAGATTAATCCTTTGTCAGTTGCTTCATGTGCAAATATTTTCTCCCATTCTGAGGGTTGTCTTTTGGTCTTGTTTATGGTTTCCTTTGCTGTGCAAAAGCTTTGAAGTTTCATTAGGTCTCATTTGTTTATTTTTATTTCCATTTCTCTAGGAGGTGGGTCAAAAAGGATCTTGCTGTGATTTATGTCCTAGAGTGCTCTACCTATGTTTTCCTCTAAGAGTTTGATAGTTTCTGGCCTTACATTTAGGCCTTTAATCCATTTTGAGCTTATTTTTGTGTATGGTATTAGGGAGTGATCTAATCTCATAGTTTTACATGTACCTGTCCAGTTTTCCCAGCAGCACTTATTGAAGAGGCTGTCCTTTCTCCACTGTACATTCCTGCCCCGTTTATCAAAGATAAAGTGACCATATGTGGGTGTGTTTATCTCTGGGCTTTCTATCCTGTTCCATTGATTTATCTTTCTGTTTCTGTGCCAGTACCATACTGTCTTGATTACTGTAGCTTTGTAGTATAGTCTGAAGTCAGGGAGCCTGATTCCTCCAGCTCCGTTTTTCTTTCTCAATATTGCTTTGGCTATTCGGGGTCTTCTGTGTTTCCATACAAATTGTGAAATTTTTTGTTGTACTTCTGTGAAAAATGCCAGTGGTAATTTGATAGGGATTGCATTGAATCTGTAGTTTGCTTTGGGTAGTAGAGTCATTTTCACAATGTTGATTCTTCCAATCCAAGAACATGGTATATCTCGCCATCTATTTGTATCATCTTTAATTTCTTTCATCAGTGTCTTATAATTTTCTGCATACAGGTCTTTTGTCTCCTTAGGTAGGTTTATTCCTAGATATTTTATTCTTTTTGTTGAAATGGTAAATGGGAGTGTTTTCTGATTTCACGTTCAGATTTTTCCTTTTTTTTTTTTTTCGGTGCATGGGCCTCTCACTGTTGTGACCTCTCCCTTTGCAGAGCACAGGCTTCAGACACGCAGCCTCAGCAGCCATGGCTCATGGGCCTAGCCGCTCCGCGGCATGTGGGATCTTCCTGGACCGAGGCATGAACCTGCATCCCCTGCATCGGCAGGCGGACTCTCAACCACTGTGCCACCAGGGAAGCTCATGTTCAGATTTTTCATCATTAGTGTATAGGAATGCCAGAGATTTCTGTGCATTAATTTTGTATCCTGCAACTTTACCAAATTCATTGATTAGCTCTAGTAGTTTTCTGGTAGCATCTTTAGGATTCTCTATGTATAGTATCATTTCATCTGCAAACAGTGAAAGCTATACTTCTTCTTTTCCAATTTGGATTCCATTTATTTCCTTTTCTTCTCTGATTGCTGTGGCTAAAACTTACAAAACTATGTTGAAAAAGAGTGGTGAGAGTGGGCAACCTTGTCTTGTTCCTGATCTTAGTGGAAATACTTTCAGTTTTTCACCATTGAGGACGATGTTGGCTGTGGGTTTGTCATATATGGCCTTTATTATGTTGAGGAAAGTTCCCTCTATGCCTACTTTCTGCAGGGCTTTTATTATAAATGGGTGTTGAATTGTGTTGAATGCTTTCTCTGCATCTATTGAGATGGTCATATGGTTTTTCTCCTTCAATTTGTTAATATGGTGTATCACGTTGATTGATTTGCGTATATTGAAGAATGCTTGCATTCCTGGAATAAACCCCACTTCATCATGGTGTACGATCCCTTTAATGTAGTGTTGGATTCTGTTTGCTAGTATTTTGTTGAGGATTTTTGCATCTATGTTCATCAGTGATATTGGCCTGTAGTTTTCTTTCTTTGTGACATCTTTGTCTGGTTTTGGTATCAAGGTGATGGTGGCCTCGTAGAATGAGTTTGGGAGTGTTCCTCCCTCTGCTATATTTTGGAAGAGTTTGAGAAGGATAGGTGTTAGCTCTTCTCTAAATGTTTGATAGAATTCACCTGTGAAGCCATCTGGTCCTGGGCTTTTGTCTGTTGGAAGATTTTTACTCACAGTTTCAATTTCAGTGCTTGTGATTGGTCTGTTCAGATTTTCTATTTCTTCCTGATTCAGTCTTGGCAGGTTGTGAATTTCTAAGAATTTGTCCATTTCTTCCTGGTTGTCCATTTTATTGGCATAGAGTTGCTTGTAGTAATCTCTCATGATCTTTTGTATTTCTGCAGTGTCAGTTGTTACTTCTCCTCTTTCATTTCTAATTCTATTGATTTGAGTCTTCTCCCTTTTTTCGTGATGAGTCTCCCTAATGGTTTATCAATTTTGTTTATCTTCTCAAAGAACCAGCTTTTAGTTTTATTGATCTTTGCTATCGTTTCCTTCATTTCTTTTTCATTTATTTCTGATATAATTTTTATGATTTCTTTCCTTCTGTTAACTTTGGGGTTTTTTTGTTCTTCTTTCTCTAATTGCTTTAGGTGCAAGGTTAGGTTGTTTATTCAAGATGTTTCCTATTTCTTAAGGTAGGATTGTATTGCTATAAACTTCCCTCTTAGAACTGCTTTTTCTGCATCCCATAGATTTTGGCTTGTCGTGTCTCCATTGTCATTTGTTTCTAGGTAGGTTTTTGTTTCCTCTTTGATTTCTTCAGTGATCACTTCATTATTAATTAGTGTATTGTTTAGCCTCCATGTGTTTGTATTTTTTACAGATCTTTTCCTGTAATTGATACCTAGTCTCATAGCATTGTGGTTGGAAAAGATACTTGATAGAATTTCAATTTTCTTAAATTTACCAAGGCTTCATTTGTGACACAAGATATGATCTATCCTGGAGAATATTCCATGAGCACTTGAGAAAAATGTGTATTCTGTTGTTTTGGGGTGGAATGTCCTATAAATATCAATTAAGTCCATCTTGTTTAATGTATCATTTAAAGCTTGTGTTTCCTGATTGATTTTCATTTTGGATGATCTGTCCATTGGTGAAAGTGGGGTGTTAAAGTCCTCTACTGTGAATGTGTTACTGTCGATTTCCCCTTTTATGGCTGTTAGTATTTGCCTTATGTACTGAGGTGCTCCTATGTTGGGTGCATAAATATTTTCAATTCTTATATCTTCTTCTTGGATTGATCCCTTGATCATTATGTAGTGTCCTTCTTTGTCTCTTCTAATAGTCTTTATTTTAAAGTCTATTTTGTCTGATATGAGAATTGCTACTCCAGCTTTCTTTTGGGTTCCATTTGCATGAAATATCTTTTTCCATCCCCTTACTTTCAGTCTGTATGTGTCTCTAGGTCTGAAGTGAGTCTCTTGTACACAGAAAATATATGCGTCTTGTTTCTGTATCCATTCAGCCAATCTGTGTCTTTTTTTTTTTTTTTTTTTTTTTTTGTGGTACACGGGCCTCTCACTGTTGTGGCCTCTCCTGTTGTGGAGCACAGGCTCCAGACGCACAGGCTCAGCGGCCATGGTTCACGGGCCCAGCCGCTCTGTGGCATGTGGGATCTTCCCGGACCGGGGCACAAACCCGTGTCCCCTGCATCGGCAGGCAGACTCTCAACCACTGTGCCATCAGGGAAGATGCAATCTGTCTCTTTTGGTTGGAGCATTTAGTCCATTTACATTTAAGGTAATTATCGATATGTATGTTCCTATTCCCATTTTCTAAATTGTTTTGGGTTTGTTGTTGTAGGTCTTTTCCTTCTCTTATGTTTCTTGCCTAGAGAAGTTCCTTTAGCAGTTGTTGTAAAGCTGGGTTGGTGGTGCTGAGCTCTCTCAGCTTTTGCTTGTCTGTAAAGGTTTTAATTTCTCCATCAAATCTGAATGAGATTCTTGCTGGGTAGAGTAATCTTGGTTGCAGGTTTTTCTCCTTCATCACTTTAAATATGTTCTGCCAGTACCTTCTGGCTTGCAGAGTTTCTGCTGAATGATCAGCTGTTAACCTTATGTATATTCCCTTGTGTGTTATTTGTTGTTTTTCCCTTACTGCTTTTAATATGTTTTCTGTGTATTTAATTTTTGACAGTTTGATTAATCTGTATCTGGGCATATTTCTCCTTGGAATTATCCTGTATGGGACTCTCTGTGCTTCCTGAACTTGATTAACTATTTTCATTCCCATATTAGGGAAATTTTCAACTATAATCTCTTCAAATATTTTCTCAGTCCCTTTCTTTTTCTCTTCCTCTTCTGGAAGCCCTATAATTCGAATGTTGGTGCATTTAATGTTGTCCCAGAGGTCTCTGAGACTGTCCTCAGTTCTTTTCATTCTTTTTTCTTTATTCTGCTCTGCAGTAGTTATTTCCACTATTTTATATTCCAGGTCACTTATCCATTCTTCTGCCTCAGTTATTCTGCTATTGATCCCATCTCGAGTATTTTTAATTTCATTTACTGTGTTGTTCATTATTGCTTGTTTCATCTTTAGTTCTTCTAGGTCCTTGTTAAATGTTTCTTGCATTTTGTCTATTCTGTTTCCAAGATTTTGGATCATCTTTACTATCATTATTCTGAATTCTTTTTCAGGTAGACTGCCTATTTCCTCTCCTTTGTTCGGTCTGGTGGGTTTTTATCTTGCTCCTTCATCTGCTGTGTGTTTTTCTGTCTTCTCATTTTGCTTATCTTACTGTGTTTGGGGTCTCCTTTTTGCAGGTTGCAGGTTCATAGTTCCCATTGTTTTTGTTGTCTGTCCCCAGTGGCTAAGGTTGGTTCAGTAGGTTGTGTAGGCTTCCTGGTGGAGGGGACTAGTGCCTGTGTTCTGGTAGATAAGGCTGGATCTTGTCTTTCTGGTGGGCAGGTCCACGTCCGGTGGTGTGTTTTGGGGTGTCTGTGGCCTTATTATTATTTTAGGCAGCTTCTCTGCTAATGGGTGGGGTTGTGTTCTTGTCTTGCTAGTTGTTTGGCCTAGGGTGTCCAGCACCGTAGCTTGCTGGTCGTTGAGTGAAGCTGGGTGTTGGTGTTGAGATGGAGATCTCTGGGAGATTTTCGCTGTTTGATATTATGTGGAGCTGGGAGGTCTCTTGTGGACCAGTGTCCTGAAGTTGGCTCTCCCACCTCAGAGGCACAGCACTGACTCCTGGCTGCAGCACCAAGAGCCTTTCATCCACACGGCTCAGAATAAAAGGGAGAATAAGTAGAAAGAAAGAATTAGTAGAAGTAGAAAGAAAGAAAGAAAGAAGGGAGGGAGGGAGGGAGGAAGGAAGGAAGGAGGGAAGGAAGGAAAAAAGGAAAGAAAGAAGATAAGTAAAATAAAATAAAGTAAGATAAAATATAATAAAGTTATTAAAATAAAAAAATAATTATTAAGGAAAGAAATTAAAAAATAACAAACCCCCCCCCCCAAAACGGATGATAGAACCCTAGGACAAGTGGTGCAAGCAAAGCTATACAGACAATATCTCACACAGAAGCATACACATACACACTCACAATAAGAGGAAAAGGGGAAAAAATCATAAATCTTGCTCTCAAAGTCCACCTCCTCAGTTTGGGATGATTCGTTGTCTATTCAGGTATTCCAGAGATGCAGGGTACATCAAGTTGATTGTGGAGCTTTAATCTGCTGCTTCTGAGGCTGCTGGGAGAGATTTCCCTTTCTCTTCTTTGTTTTCACAGCTCCCAGGGGCTCAGCTTTGGATTTGGCCCCGCCTCTGCGTGTAGGTCGCCGGAGGGCGTCTGTTCTTCCCTCAGACAGGCCGGGTTTAAAGGAGCCGCTGATTCGGGGGTTCTGGCTCACTCAGGCTGGGGGTAGGGAGGGGCACGGAGTGTGGGGCGGGCCTGCGGCGCGACCTTGCACCAGCCTGAGGCGTGCCGTGCGTTCTCCCGGGGGAGTTGTCCCTGGATCCAGGGACCCTGGCAGTGGCGGGCTGCACACGCTCCCCGGAAGGGGGATGTGGATAGTGACCTGTGCTCGCACACAGGCTTCTTGGTGGCGGCAGCAGCAGCCTTAGCGTCTCATGCCCATCTCTGGGGTCTGCGCTTTTAGCCGCGGCTCGCGCCCGTCTCTGGAGCTCCTTTAAGCAGCGGTCTTAACCCCCTCTCCTCGAGCACCAGGAAACAAAGAGGGAAGAAAAACTCTCTTGCCTCTTTGGCAGGTTCAGACTTTTCCCTGGACTTCCTCCCGGCCAACCGTGGCGCACTAACCCCTGCAGGCTGTGTTCACGCCGCCAACCCCAGTCCTCTCCCGGCGCTCCGACCGAAGCCCGAGCCTCAGCTCCCAGCCCCGCCCGCCCCGGCGGGTAAACAGACAAGCCTCTCGGGCTGGTGAGTGCCGGTCGGCCCTGATCCTCTGTGCGGGAATCTCTCCGCTTTGGCCTCCGCACCCCTGTGGCTGCGCTCTCCTCCGCGGATCCGAAGCTTTCCCCCTCCGCCACCCGCAGTCTCCGCCCGAGAAGGGCCTTCCTCCTGTGTGGAAACATTTCCTCCTTCACAGCTCCCTCCCACTGGTGCAGGTCCCGTCCCTATTCTTTGTCTCTGTTTATTCCTTTTTCTTTTGCCCTACCCAGGTACGTGGGGCGTTTCTTGCCTTTTGGGAGGTCTGAGGTCTTCTGCCAGCGTTCAGTAGGTGTTCTTGATTCTCCAATCTAATGTGACATAAGGGCAGGGATTAAGGCAAGGTGAATCGTACAAGTGCAAGGTAAGATTTTGTCTTTATCTAAAACTTTATGTTTTGTTCAGCATGGATTTGGGGGGGATTGCTGTTCTTAAAATATTGCATAAAATATTATTTATCTTGATTACTGAGTTTAGTTGAATGCCCTTAAGTTTTGTGCCTGAGGTGTGCGGCTTAATTGCATCACTTAAGTTCCATGTTTTGATCCTTGCTTTATCTTAAGATATGATTTAAACAGCAATAGTCCAAAGTCATGTTTCTCTAGTGGGTGCCCATGGAGTTTAGAGAATGACATCTTCAGGTGGTGTAGGACAGACATTTTTTGTCCCAGAGACTAGAAGAGATGGTAAGAAATCACCAAATTTCTGTGGGTTTGATTCTATTAAGCACTGGACATCTCCTTAAGGGCATCTTTATACATGAAGTTTAGTTAAAATTGGTTGAATTTCTTTAAAAGTAGACACCAAGCCCAGTCATGTTTCAATTTAGCACTGAAAAAAAAAAAAAAAAAGAAGCCATTGCTCTTGGATTGAAATGAATTGAGGCACTTTTATCACCCTCCATTTGCTTAGCAATGAAAAAGCCTTTTTGAAACATAAACATGATAAATGGTTCAAAAATAACTTAAGAGTTATTAAATGAGCTTGCACCTAATAAAATAGAAACATGGCAGCCAGTAACACTTTTCTGCAAAGAAATTGGAAATCTAGTCTATAGGAAGGCAGGCAGCTCAGAGCTGCTTCTTGCTGTGCAGCCCGTGTTCAATCCCTACCATGGTCAATAGCCATGAGGCCTTCCCAGGATGGGTCTGGGACAAGTGTGAACACAGTCAAGATGTTTATTTTTTTGTAATAACCTCCACCTTTTCCCTTTTACATTAGCCACTTTAGCATCCTGCTTTGATTACCCTTTATATTCCAGCCAGCAACTTGTGCTTCAGCTGCACCCCTTTGCTTCCTCTCCCTCCATCAGTCAGGATTGCATTTGGCTGGAGATAACAGACCCCCAGCTGTATTGGCTTGATCAAATGTGGGTCTATTTTCTCATGTCCAGGGGTAGGTTGTTCATGGCTAGTAAGGATTATTTTAATCTGGCCCATTGTTACCCTGAGCTAAATCTGTTTACTAAGAAAAAGAAAAATGACTGTTGGTTAGAGAAATAGTAGTATCTGACACACTATTTCATCGAACTGCTCAATGCTCTGTTCTTAAAGCAATTAATTTAGTCTCTAAGAGGCATCAGAAAATCTGTTCTGTATGCTTTAAAATATATCATCTCACTTAATTCCTCTAGCATTCTTATAGAAGTTGTTTTTACTTTACAGCTGAAGAATCAGAAGCCCAATTAAATGGTTTGTTTCAAGTTCCATAGTTAGTGTATATGGTAGAGCAAGAATTGAAAGACTAATCTTTGGTTTTAGGTCTAGTACTCATTCTAATAGTATGATAAACAGATCTGTGCCATTACATTAATGGTCCTTAGTGTAATAGTTGGAATTCTATTTCTTTCTTTTAGTGGTCAATAGGTTACATCAGAGGAATGTTTCTAATCATGGGAATTTAGGAATCAGATGGCTTTTGAACAGGTAGGATATAGGCCTCAGCTGATGCCATAGGCCTTGAAAATAATACTAAAATGGATTTTATGAGAAATGCTGACAATATCTATTTTTTTTGGTGGTCCAATATGAATCAGGACAAAGTTGAGTGTTTAAAAGCATTTCTGGGGGAACTCCTCAGGCAGTTCAGTTGTTAAGACTCCGCACTTCCACTGCAAAGGGGCATGGGTTCAATCTCTGGTTGGGGAGCTAAGATCCCACAGCCCACATGGTGCGGCCAAAAAAAAAAAAAAAGAAAAAGCAGATTGCTGGGCCCTCAGTGATTCCCACTGACTCCAAGTAGGGCCCCAGGAAACAGAAATAAATAAATAAATAAATAAAAGTGTTACTTATTTAATCCTTGGCTCAGCAAGCAACTTCTGAAAGGTTATGAGATCCAACCATTAGCAGAAAGAAAGTACTTTTTGTGATTATTTGATCACAGACTCACAACTTGGAGGGCATTACGCTAAGTGAAATAAGCCAGACAGAGAAATAGAAATACTGCATGGTAAAAACAAAAACAAAAACAAATACTGCATAGTATCATTTATATGTGGAATCTTAAAAAAAAAAAACAACTCAACTCATAGAAACAGAGAGTAGGAAAGTAGTTGCCAGGAGTGGGGGAAATGGGGAGAGATTGGTAAAAAGGTACAAGCTTTCAGTTATAAGTTGAATAGGTCTGAGGATCTAATGTACAACATGGTGACTATAGTTGATAACACTGAATTACATGACTGAAATTTGCTAAGACAGTAGAGCTTAAATGTTCCCACCAAAAAAAAGTGCATATGTGAAGTGATGGATGTGTTAATTAACTCAATGAGAGGAATCATTTCACAATGTATAAGTTTATCAAATCGTTAAGTTGTACACTTTAAACAGCTTACCATTTAATATGTTAATTACACCTTAATAAAGCTGAAAAAAAATTAAAAATAAAAAGAAAAGAAAACCTTCATTATGATAAAACCAATTATGCAAATATTTATTTTTAGGACCTTTATATGCTATTTACTCTTTTTTAAAAATTTTTATTTATTTATTTTTATTTATCTTTTTACACAGTAGGTTCTTATCACTTATCTATTTTATACATATTAGTGTATATATGTCAATCTCAAACTCCCAGTTCATCCCACCACCACCCCCATGCCTCCCTCTCCCTGCTTTAACCCCCTTAGTGTCCATATGTTTGTTCTCTACATCTGTTTCTGCCTTAAAGACTCTATTTCTGCCTTACAAACCAGTTCATCAGTACCATTTTTCTAGATTCCACATATATGCGTTAATATAGTATATTTGTTTTTCTCTTTCAGACTTACTTCACTCTGTATGACAGTCTCTAGGTCCATTCACGTCTCTACAAATGACTTAATTTTGTTCCTTTTTATGGTTGAGTAATATTCCATTGTATATATGCACCACATCTTTATCCATTCATCTGCTGATGGGCATTTAGGTTGCTTCCATCACCTGGCTATTGTAAATAGTGCTGCAATGAACATTGGGGTGCATGTGTCTTTTTGAATTATGGTTTTCTCTGGGTATATGCCCAGTAGTGGGATAGCTGTGTCACATGGTAATTCTATTTTTAGTTTTTGAAGGAACCTCCATACTGTTCACATTGGGGCTGTATCAATTTACATTCTCACCAACAGTGCAAGAGGGTTCCTTTTACTCCACACCCTCTCCAGCATTTGTTGTTTGTAGATTTTCAGATGATCCCTATTCTAACTGGTGTGAGGTGATAGCTCATAGTAGTTTTGAGTTGCATTTCTCTAATAAATAGTGATATTGAGCAGCTTTTTATGTGCCTCTTGGACATCTGTATGTCTTCTTTGGAGAAATGTCTATTTAGGTCTTCTGCCCATTTTTTTGATTGGGTTGCATGTTTTATTTAATATTGAGCTGCATGAGCTGTTTATATATTTTGGAGATTAATCCTTTGTCTGTTGAATCATTTGCAAATATTTTCTCCCATTCCAAGTGTTGTCTTTTCGTTTTGTTTATAGTTTCCTTTGGTGTGCAAAAGCTTTTAAGTTTCATTAGGTCCCATTTGTTTATTTTTGGTTTTATTTCCATTACTCAGGGAGGTGGGTCAAAAAAGATCTTGCTGTGATTTATGTCAAAGAGTGTTCTTCCTATGTTTTCCTCTAAGAGTTTTATAGTGTCTGGACTTACATTTAGGTCTTTAATCCATTTTGAGTTTATTTTTGTATATGCTGTTAGGGAGTATTCTAATTTCATTCTTTACATGTAGCTATCCAGTTTTCCCAGCACCACTTACTGAAGAGACTGTCTCTTCTCCATTGTATATCCTTGACTCCTTTGTCATAGATTAGTTGACCATAGGTGCGTGGGTTTATCTCTGGGCATTCTATCCTGTTCCATTTTTCTATATTTCTGTTTTTGTGAGTACCATATTGTCTTGATTACTGTAGCTTTGTAGTATAGTCTGAAGTCAGGGAGTCTGATTCCTCCAGCTCCATTTTTTCACCTCAGGACTGCTTTGGCTACTCAGGGTCTTTTGTGTGTCCATACAGATTTTAAGATTTTTTGCTCTAGTTCTGTAAAAAATGCCACTGGTAATTTGATATGGATTGCATTGAATCTGTAGATTGCTTTTGGTAGTATAGTCATTTTCACAATATTGATTCTTCCAATCCATGAACATGGTATATCTCTCCATCTGTCTGTGTTGTTTTTGATTTCTTTCATCAGTGGCTTATCATTTTCTGAGTACAGGTCTTTCACCCCCTTAGGTAGGTTTATTCCTAGGTATTTTATTCTTTTTGTTGCAGTGGAGAATGGGATTTTTTCCTTAATTTCTCTTCTGATTTTTCATTTTTAGTGTATTGGAATGCAAGAAATTTCTGTGCATTAATTTTGTATCCTGCAAGTTTACCAAATTCATTGATTAGCTCTAGTAGTTTTCTGGTGGCATCTTTAGGATTGTCTATGAATAGTGCCATGTCACCTGCAAACAGTGACAGTTTTATTTCCTCTTTTCCAATTTGTATTCCTTTTATTTCTTTTTCTATTCTGATTGCCATGGCTAGGACTTCCAAAATTATGTTGAATAATAGTGGCTAGAGTGGACATCCTTGTCTTGTTCCTGATCTTAGAGGAAATGCTTTCAGTTTTTCACATTGAGAATGATGTTTGCTGTGGGTTTGTCATATATGGCCTTTATTATAGAGGTTCCCTCTATGCCCACTTTCTGCCGAGTTTTTATCATAAATGGATGTTGAATTTGTCAAAAGCTTTTTTCTATATCTACTGAGATGATCATATGGTTCTTCTTCTTCAATTTGTTAATATGGTGTATCACATTGATTGATTTGCATATATTGGATAATCCTTGCATCCCTGGGATAAATCCCACTTGATCATGGTACATGATCCTCTTAATGTGTTGTTGGATTCTGTTTGCTAGTATTTTTTTGAGAATTTTCCATCTATATTCATTAGAGATATTGGTCTGTAATTTTCATTTTTTGTAGTATCTTTTTCTGGTTTTGGTATCAGGGTGATGGTGGCCTCATAGAATGAGTTTGGGGGTGTTCCTTACTCTGCAATTTTTTGGAGAGTTTGAGAAGGATGGGTGTTAGCTCTTCTCTAAATGTATGATAGAATTCACCTGTGAAGCCATCTTGTCCTGGGCTTTTGATTCCTTCTAGTGTATTTTTCATTTCAGTTATTGTATTGTTCATCTCTGTTTTTCTCTAATTCTCCTAGGTGTTTATTCTTTAATTCTTCTAGGTCTTTGTTAAACATTTCTTGCATCTTCTCGATCTTTGCCGCCATTCTTTTTCCTAGGTCCTGGATCTTCTTCACTATCATTATTCTGATTTCTTTTTCTGGAAGGTTGCCCATTTCCACTTCATTTAGTTGTTTTTCTGGGGTTTTATCTTTTTCCTTCATCTGGTACACAGTCCTCTTCCTTTTCATTTTGTCTATCTTTCTGTGAATGTGGTTTTCGTTCCACAGGCTGCAGGATTGTCATTCTTCTTTCTTCTGCTGTCTGCCCTCTGGTGTATGAGGATATCTAAGAGGCTTGTGCAAGCTTCCTCATGGGAGGGGCTGGTGGTGTGTAGAGCTGGTTGTTGCTCTGGTGGGCAGAGCTGAGTAAAACTTTAATCTGCTTGTCTGCTGATTGGTTCGGCTGAGTTCCCTCCCTGTTATTTGTTTGGCCTGAAGCAACCCAGCACTGGGGCCCAGAGGTTCTTTGGTAGGGCTAATGGTAGACTCTGGGAGGGCTCATACCAAGGATTACTTTCGAGAACTTCTGCTGCCAGTGTCCTTGTCCTTGCAGTGAGCCACAGCTGCCCCCTCGCCTCTCCAGGAGACCCTTGAATAGTAGCAGGTAGGTCTGGTTCAATCTCCTATGGGGTCCCTGCTCCTTCCCTTTGGGTCCTGATGCACACACTACTTTGTGTGTGCTCTCCAAGAGTGGAGTCTCTGTTTCCCCCAGTCCTGTTGAAGTCCTGCAATCAAATTCCGCTCACCTTCAAAGTCTGATTCTCTGGAAATTCCTCCTCCCCTTACTGGACCCCCAGGTTGGGAAGCCTGATGTGGGGCTCAGAACTTTCACTCCAGTGAGTGGACTTCTGTGATATAATTGTTCTCCAGTTTGTGAGTCACCCACCCAGCAGTTATGGGATTTGATTTTGTTGTGAATGCACCCCCTTACCATCTAATTGCAGTTTCTCCTTTGTCTTTGGCTGTGGGGTATCTTTTTTGGCGAGTTCCAGTGTCTTCCTCTCAATGATTGTTCAGGCGTTAGTTGTGATTCTAGTGCTCTCACAAGAGGGACTGAGCACACGTCCTTCTACTCCGCCATCTTGAATCAATCTGAAATCAATGCTAGGTTTTTTTAAACCCAGTTCCTCGAGGCTTTCTGAGCTTTCAGTTTTTGTTGGAGTCTTTGAGATAGCTCATGGTAAATAGTATTCTTCTTTCCTGCCCAGGGTTTTTTTTTTAACATCTTTGTTGGAGTATAATTGCTTTACAATGGTGTGTTAGTTTCTGCTTTATAACAAAGTGAATCAGTTATACATATACATATGTTCTCATATCTCTTCCCTCTTGCATCTCCCTCCCTCCCACCCTCCCTGTCCCACCCCTCTATGTGGTCACAAAGCATCGAGCTGATCTCCCTGTGTTATACGGCTGCTTCCCACTAGCTATCTATTTCACGTTTGGTAGTGTATATATGTCCATGCCACTCTCTCACTTTGTCACAGCTTACCCTTCCCACTCCCCATATCCTCAAGTCCATTCTCTAGTAGGTCTGTGCCTTTATTCCCGTCTTATCCCTAGGTTCTTCATGACCTATTTTACAGCCACTATGGAGAACAGTACAGAGGTTCCTTAGAAAACTAAAAATAGAACTACCATATGACCCAGCAATCCCACTACTGGGCATATACCCTAAGAAAACCATAATTCAAAAAGAGTCATGTACCACAATGTTCACTGCAGCTCTATTTACAATAGCCAGGACATGGAAGCAACCTAAGTGTCCATCATCGGATGAATAGATAAAGAAGATGTGGCACATATATACAATGGAATATTACTCAGCCATAAAAAGAAACGAAATTGAGTTATTTGTAGTGAGGTGGATGGACCTAGAGTCTGTCATACAGAGTGAAGTAAGGCAGAAAGAGAAGAACAAATACAGTGTGCTAACACATATATATGGAATCCTGCCCAGGTTTTGAAGAAGCTCCAAACTCTGGAACTCCACATTCCAGAGGCCCCTCTTTGGATGTAATATATGCTATTTACTCTTGCTTCTTCTAGTTACTTCAGTTTGTAGAATGAATGTACTCATTTTTCCAAAATATGGAACCTGCAATTTAGGTGTGTGGCTACCAGATGTCACACTGCATTAGTGTCACATTCATAAGTAGAACATGGCAGTCTCAATTTAAAAAAAAAACAAAAAAACTCTTTATTAAGACAGTTAAGCTGAAATAAGTATTACATACCCATTAAAGCATGTAAACTTTTAGAAGATTAAGGGTTTAGGAAATAATTATTGAGATGATCTTCCTCTTATTGCTGGAGCATCTCAAGTTTGCTTTACTAAATCTCAAAGCATATCATGTCCTTCCTGGGGTTTACATTTAATTTGCATGAAATTTCTTCTAGCTGAGAAAAATGTCTCTCTTCTCTGCAACATGTTTCTGTTGAAGGGATTTAGATGTAAAATCTCAGCCATGTTTAGATTTTATTTTTCCAAACATGTTTAAGCATAGCATAAATGCTTATACAGACATATTTAGTGGCTTTCAACCTATGGACTTTTTGACTGATTTCATCACGAATGACATTTTCAGTTTGGGTTTTATTGATTTTACTTTTAGTGGATCAACATAGCTAGGATAGTACTGTCCCTGAAGGACAGAATTTTTGAAATTACATTCATTTCTGACAAGAAACCAGGGCCAGTTTCATTTTTTGATTGATGCAAGCAAATACTAGATTTCTAGACTCAAATTTTTTGAGTAAATTCTTATTAGCAGAAGTGCTCAAGTAATAACATCCACTTTACCATTTTGAGTCTCATTTTTTTCTCTACTTTGCAACCACTGTGGGGTTTTTTTTCTCCTAGAGTGTTTGTCTTCCTTTTTCAGTTTTTCCAGCTATACTTCCTTCTTCCTCCTATAACCCCTGCTCTGCCCCTCCCTCCCGCCCCCTCCACACACACATACCCATTTATTTGCAGTGGACCTTTCTTCATTCCCTTCACTCTTGTAGCACACCTTCACCTCACATGCAGCCTCAAGCCCTTCCCTGTCTTTGCTTTATTCTGCAGACTTCTGAGTTTTACTTTTTCTTGCCTGATGCCCAATAACAAAATGGTATTAAAAGCATCTTGTTTTTTTTCTCCAGCTTTATTAAGGTATAATTGACAAAATTGTATATATTTAAGTTATACAACATGATGTTTTGATATACATATACATTGTGACATGATAGTCACAATCAAGTGAATTAGTAGGCCCATCACCTCACATAGTTACCATCTTTTGTGTGTGAGGTGAGAACATTTATGATGAACTCTCTTAGCAATGGCAAGTGTACAATCTAGTATTATTAAGTACAGTACCATGCTGTAGATTAAATCCTAGAACTCATTCATCTTTTTTTATAAGGGTTTATTTATTTATTATTTTAATATTTATTTATTAATTATTTATTTAATTTATTTTGGCTGCACTGACGCTTAGTTACGGCATGCGGTATCTTTTAGTTGTGGCATGCATGTGGGATCTAGGTCCCTGAGCAGGGATCAAACCTGGGACGCCTGCATTGGGAGCACAGAGCCTTATCCACTGGACCACCAGGGCAGTCCCTAGAACTCATCCATCTTACAACTAAAACTTTGTACCCTTTGACTAATATCTTCCCTTTTCCTTAATCCTCCAGCTCCTGGCAGCCACCATTCTGCTCTTCTTATGGGTTTTACTCTTTTAGATTCTACATATTAGTGAGATGATACAGCTCATTTCACTTAGCATAATGTCCTCTGAGTTCATCCATATTGTTGCAAATGGCAAGATTTCTTTATTCATTTGTGGCTGAATACTCTTGCATTGTATATATTTTTTTATCCATTCATCCTTCAATGACTCTTAGTTTGTTTCCACATCCTGGCTATTGTGAATAAGGTAACAAAAATGATCTTCTTTGAGACTTTGATTTCACTTCCTTCAGATATACACCCAAAAGTAGGATTGCTGGATCATAAAGCAGTTCTATTTTTAATTTTTTGAAGACCCTTCATACTGTTGTCCATAATGGCTGTACGAATTTATATTACCGCCAACAGTGTATAAAAGTTCCATTTTCTTCACATCCTTGAAAAGCATCTTGATATTTAATCCTTTATTTTTTACGTTAAATTGAAAAAATTATATATTGGCAAAAGGATGGGCACTTTTCATTTAAGTAAGTTAAAAGAGAAAGTGGGTATAAAGTAACTTAAAACAGGTCTCTACCTAAGCAATGAATCTTGGTCTTGTTCTAAAAATCTCTAGGACTTGAATCAAAAGGGTTGAGCTGTTCTTTCTGGATGCTGATGATTCTGAGAGCTGAATCTTATCGACTGATTGTTTGGAAGACAAGCTCCTCATATGCTCCAAAATTAATTTAAGTGTTTGTGGGTGGAAGTCTGGGTGTGTGTTATTACATTAGACAGTGGATGGCATGGTTTTACTGATGAACAAAGAGGCCACAACCTGTCCTTCTGAAGGGAATTTATTGCCATTCTTCAGGTTAATGTTTTTAATATAAGAATATTTGTTATTGCCAGTGAGGCAATGTTTAAATAAATCAATTGTACCACTTTATTATGCGATTATAATAAGCCCAGGCCTTTACGTGTCCCTCGAGCTTAAGTTTAGCTCTCAGAGTTGGCTTTAAGCAACTTTGCTGCCTACCTTCTTTTCTGGATTGATTGGGTTAAATGGCATGGTCTTTGGTAGATGGGGTTGCCTTGGGAGCTGCATGCTTGTGTGGTGATGCCTCTTTTGCCACCACTGGGCGGCATTCTCTTTTTCCTTCATGTACTGGCATCCTTGATATACGCTCAGGCAAAATCATCCAAGTGATCCAGACCTTCTCAGCACCAGGAGGAGGCCAGAAAAGAACTCATGTGGCTCCCTCTACTCTCCCTTTTAGGAAGTTGAGATCCATGTACACTTTTCAGTCATTGAAAGTGGATCCCATTTTTTGGAAAGATTTCAGAGAGGCTAGATTTTCTCCAAAATCAACCTAGGAAAGGTAATGGTCAAAGTGATTAAGTGTATTTGTCCTGTTTACATAGTGAAGGTTGATTGGCTTGGGATCAAAATAAAAGCCATAGGGGGGCAGACAGCAGAAGCAAGAAGAATTAAAATTCTGCAGCCTGTGGAAGAAAAACCACATTCACATAAAGACTGACCAAATGAAAAGGCAGAGGCCTTTGTACCAGATGAAGGAACAAGATAAAACCCCAGAAAAACAACTAAGTGAAGTGGAGATAGGCAATCTTCCAGAAAAAGGATTTAGAATAATGATAGTGAAGATGATCCAGGACCTCGGAAAAAGAATGGAGACAACAATCGAGGTGAAAGAAATGTTTAACAAAGACATAGAAGAATTAAAGAACAAACAAAAAGAGATGAACAATACAATAACTGAAATGAAAAATACACTAGACGGAATCAATAGCAGAATAACTGAGGCAGAAGAACGGGTAAGTGACCTGGAAGACAGAATGGTCGACTTCACTGCCATGGAACAGAATAAAGAAAAAAGAATGAAAAGAAATGAATACAGCCTAAGAGACCTCTGGGACAACATTAAACACAACAACATTTGCATTATAGGGGTCCCAGAAGGAAAAGAGAAAGAGATAGGACTTGAGAAAATATCTGAAGAGATTAGAGTTGAAAACTTCCCTAACATGGGAAAGGAAATAGCCACCCAAGTCCAGGAAGTGCAGAGAGTCACCGCAGGATAAACCCAAAGAGAAACACGCTGAGACACATAGTATCAAACTGACAAAAATCAAACACAAAGAAAAATTATTGAAAGCAACAAGGGAAAAATGACAGACAACACACAAAGGAAATCCCATAAGGTTAACAGCTGATTTCTCAGCAGAATCTCTACAAGCCAGAAGGGAGTGGTAAGATATATTTAAAGTGATGAGAGGGAAGAACCTACAACCAAGATTACTCTATCCATCATGGATCTCATTCAGGTTTGACAGAGAAATCAAAAGTTTTACAGACAAGCAAAAACTAACAGAATTCAGCACCACCAAACCAGCTCTACAACAAATGCTAAAGGAACCTCTCTAAGTGGGAAACTCAAGAGAAGAAAAGGACCTACAAAAACAAACTCATAACAATTAAGAAAATGGTAATAGTAACATACATATCGATAATTACCTTAAATGTGAATGGATTAAATGCTCCCACCAAAAGACACAGGCTCACTGAATGGATACAAAAACAAGACCCATATATATGCTGTCTACAAGAGACCCACTTCAGACCTAGGGACACATACAGACTCAAAGTGAGGGGATGGAAAAAGATATTCCATGCAAATGGAAATCAAAAGAAAGCTGGAGTAGCAATACTCATATCAGATAAAACAGACCTTTAAAATAAAGAATGTTACAAGAGACAAAGAAGGACACTACATAATGGTCAAGGGATCAATCCAAGAAGAAGATATAACAATTATAAATATATATGCACCCAACATAGGAGCACCTCAATACATAAGGCAACTGCTAACAGCTATAAGAGGAAATCCACAGTAACACAATAATAGTGGGAGAATTTAACACCTCATTTACACCAAGGGACAGGTCATCCAGACAGAAAATTAATATGCAAACACAAGCTTTAAATGACACAATAGACCAGAGAGATTTAATTGCTATTTATAGGGCATTCCATCCCAAAACAGCAGATTACACTTTCTTCTCAAGTACACATGGAACATTCTCCAGGATAGATCACATCTTGGGTCACAAATCAAGCCTTGGTAAATTTAAGAAAATTGAAATCATATCAAGCATCTCTTCTGAACACAACGCTATGAGATCAGAAAGAAATTACAGGGGGAAAAAAATGTAAAAAGCACAAGCACATGGAGGGTAAACAATACATTACTAAATAACCAAGAGATCACTGTAGAAATCAAAGAGAATCTCAAGAAATACCTAGAGACAAATGACAATGAAAACATGATGATCCAAAACCTATGGGATGAAGCAAAAGCAGTTCTAAGAGGGAAGTTTATAGGATTATTCTATAATCCTACCTCAAGAAACAAGAAAAATCTCAAATACATAATTTAACGTTACACCTAAAGGAACTAGAGAAAGAAGAACAAACACCCAAAGCTAGTTGAAGGAAAGAAATCATAAAGATCAGAGAAGAAATAAATGAAATAGATACAAAGAAAACAATAGCAAAGATCAATAAAATTAAAAACTGCTTCTTTGAGAAGATAAACAAAATTGATCAACTTTTAGCCAGACTCATGAAGAAAAAGAGGGAGAGGACTCAAATCAATAAAATTAGAAATGAAAAAGGAGAAGTTATAACAGACACTGCAGAAATACAAAACGTCAGAAGAGACTACTAGAAGCAACTCTATGCCAATAAAATGGACAACCTGGAAGAAATGGACAAATTCTTAGAATGGTATTACCTTCTAAGACTGAACCAGGAAGAAATAGAAAATATGAACAGAACAATCACAAGTAATGAAATTGAAACTGTGGTTAAAAATCTTCCCAAAAACAAAAGTCCAGGACCAGATGGCTTCACAGGTGAATTGTATGAAACGTTTAGAGAAGAGCTAACATCCATCCTTCTCAAACTCTTCCAAAAAATTGCAGAGGAAGGAACACTCCAAAACTCACTCTACAAGGCCACCATCACCCTGATACCAAAACCAGACAAAGATACTACAAAAAAAGAAAATTAGAGAACAATGTCAGTGATGAATATAGACACAAAAATCCTTAACAAACTAGTAGCAAACAGAATCCAACAACACATTAAGAGGATCATACACCATGATCAAGTGGGATTTATCCCAGGATGCAAGGATTTTGCAATATATGCAAATAAATCAATGTGATACACTATATTAACAAAATGAAGAATAAGAACCATATGATCATCTCAATAGATGCAGAAAAAGCTTTTGACAAAATTGAACACCCATTTATAGTAAAAACTTTCCAGAAAGTGGGCATAGAGGGAACCTACCTCAACATAATAAAGGCCATATATGACAAACCCACAGTAAACATCATTCTCAATGTTCCTAAGATCAGGAACAAGACACAGATGTCCACTCTAGCCACTATTATTCAACATAGTTTTGGAAGTCCAAGCCACAGCAATCAGAGAAGAAAAAGAAATAAAAGGAATACAAATTGGAAAAGAAGAAATAAAACTGTCACTGTTTGCAGATGACATGATACTATTCACAGATAATCCTAAAGATGTCACAGAAAACTGCTAGAGCTAATCAATGAATTTGGTAAAGTTGCAGGATACAAAATTAATGCACAGAAATCTCTTGCATTCCAATACACTAACAATGAAATATCAGAAAGAGAAATTAAGGAAACAATCCCATTTACCATTGCAACGAAAAGAATAAAATACCCAGGAATAAAAGTACCTAAGGAGGTAAAAGACCTGTACTCAGAAAACGATTAGCCACTAATGAAAGAAATCAAAGACAACACAGACAGATGGAGAGATATACCATGTTCTTGGATTGGAAGAATCAATATTGTGAAAATAACTATACTACCCAAAGCAATCCATATCAAATTACCAGTTGCATTTTTATCAGAACTAGAACAAAAGAATCTTAAAATTTGTATGGAGACACAAAAGACCCTGAATAGCCAAAGCAGTCTTGAGGGGAAAAAATGGAGCTCGAGGGATCAGACTCCCTGACTTCAGACTATACTGCAAAGCTACAGTAATCAAGACAGTATAGTACTCACAGAAACAGATATATAGATCAATGGAACAAGATAGAAAGCCCAGAGATAAATGCATGCACATATGGTCAATTAATCTATGAGAAAGGAAGCAAGGATATACAATGGAGAGAAGACAGTCTCTTCAATAAGTGGTGCTGGGAAAACTGGACAGCTACATGTAAAAGAATGAAATTAGAACACTCCCTAACACCATACACAAAAATAAACTCAAAATGGATTAAAGACCTAAAGGTAAGACCGGACACTATAAAACTCTTCAAGGAAAACATAGGAAGAACACTCTTTGACATAAATCACAGCAAGATCTTTTTTGATCCACCTCCTAGAGTAATGGAAATAAAAAAAAATAAACAAATGGGACCTAATGAAACTTAAAAGCTTTTGCACAGCAAAGGAAGCTACAAACAAGATTAAAATACAACCCTGTGAATGGAAGAAAATATTTGCAAATGAATCAATGGACAAAGGATTAATCTCCAAAATATATAAACAGCTCATGCAGTTCAATATTTAAAAAACAAACAACCCAGTCAAAAAATGGGCAGAAGACCTAAATAGACATTTCTCCAAAGAAGACATACAGATGGCCAAGAAGCAAATGAAAAGCTGCTCAGCATCACTAATTATCAGAGAAGTGCAAATGAAAACTACAATGAGGTATCACCTCACACCAGTTAGAATGGGCATCATCAGAAAATCTATAAACAACAAATGCTGGAGAAGGTGTGGAGAAAAGGGAACCCTCTTGCATTGTTGGTGGGAATGTAAATTGATACAGCCACTATGGTGAACAGTATGGAGGTTCCTTAAAAAACTAAAAATAGAATTACTATATGACCCAGCAATCCCACTACTGGGCATATACCCAGAGTAAAGCATAATTCAAAAGGACACATGCACCCCAATGGTCATTGCAGCACTATTTACAATAGCCAGGTGATGGAAGCAACCTAAATGCCCACTGACAGATGAGTGGATAAAGATGTGCTACATATAGACAATGGAATATTACTCAACCATAAAAAGGAACAAATTTGGGTCATTTGTAGAGACGTGAATGGACCTAGAGACTGTCATACAGAGTGAAGTAAGTCAGAAAGAGAAAAACAAGTATCGTATATTAACACATATATGTGGAACCTAGAAAAATGTTTTGCAGGGCAGAAATGGAGACATAGATGTAGAGAAGAAACTTATGGACACCAACGGGGGAAAGTGGCTGGGGGGGTTGTGGTGGTGGTGGGATGAATTGGGAGATTGGGATTGACATGTATACACTAGTATGTATAAAATGGATAACCAATAAGAACCTGCTGTATAAAAAAAATAAAATAAAATTCAAAAATTCAATAAAAAATAAATAAGAATTAAAATAAATAAAAGCCATAAATTTGGTATTTGTCAGGATGCAAGCAGTGTCACATGAAGATCAGTATTCCCCATAAGGCACCATTAATAGGAGAGTCCTGAAGACTTTTACTACAGAACAATCTGTGAAACTAATCATAGCTCTGAGCTGAGGTATAGTCCAAGTTTAATATAACCAATTAGGAGCCATGGAATAAAAGAATTAAATGGAAAGATGGGTCTATTACTCCATTCCTTGCCTTTGGAGGCTTCTGGGATCTCTGGAAGTTAGAAGGATATTCTAATAGCAAAACTGCTCAATTCCAAATATTTCCAAGAAGGAACTAAGCCCATCATTCCCATTTATGTTATGGTTGGGAGCATTTTTTACCATTTAACCAATATTCCTCTCAGTAAAGTGATACCACTGTGAGTATGACCTCTGATCAGTGGTGTGTCACACAACTATTTTTCTTCAAACTCCAGTGAAGAGCTCCTGAGATAGCACTTCATAATGATAAAGAATAAGGTTGCTGTAACCTTTCCTAATGGTGCACTTATTATTATATTTCATAGGAGTCAGATTTATGAGCACTCAGCTGTCAGAAACTGTGATGGTTAATTTTATGTGTAAACTTAACTGGGCTATGGGTTGCCCAGTTATTTGACCAACTATTATTCTGGGTATGTCTCTGAGGGTGTTTCTGTATGAGATTAACATATAAATTGATAGATTGAGTAAAGTAGGTTGCCTGCCCTAATGTGGGTAGTCTTCATCCAATCAGTTGAAGGCCTGGACAGAACAAAAATACTAACCTACTGCCAAGTAAGAGAGAATTCCTCCTGCTAGACTGCCTTTGAACTGGGATATTGACTTTTCCCTTCATTCGGACTTGAAGTGAAACTTCAGCTCTTCCCGGGTCTCCAATCTGCTAGCCTTCTGGCTGCAACCGTACCATTGACTCTCCTGGGTCTCCAGCTTGCCAGCCCACCCTGCAGATCTTGGGACTGGTCAGCCTCCATAACTGCGTCAACGTATTTCTTATAATCAATCACTGCCTCTGTCTCTTTCTTCCCCCCAATCCTATTAGTTCTGTTTCTCTGAGGAACCCTAACTAATATAGGAACCAACCTGTAGATTTCCACTGAACTTTGTTAACTTCTTTTATTCAAACTTACCTGTTTGTTACCAGCCTGGAGATAGCAGTGAATATTCAAATTCTGCAATGATTGTGCCTTCAGGCCTTCTCTAGGATGGAGATGTTAAGTCAGGGGGAGATGAAGGACCCCTGAAAGAGAGGAGAAGTCTCCTCTTTGGAGTCTGACCTTTCCACTTTCAAAGTGTGTCCTAGTTCCCAGGGAAGAAGGCTGTAATTTATGGAGTTCATCCACCATTCTTACCGTGCATCATCATCTCCTAACATAATCAGGTGTTGTTTGGATTGCCGCTTCCACCTCCGCCATCACAAGGGCAGCACTCCCAGAACAAGTTAACAGTTATCAGCCCTGCCCACACAGTGCAAGCACGGAGCATGAAAACAGACTTTTTTTTTTTTTTTAAATGTGCCTGCTTTATATCTTCACTCTCTCAAGCAGAAAGAAGAGAAATGAGTTACAAGGGAATTTATGTTTATTAGTCTCTGGAAACCACTATCTGCGGGGGCAGGAAGATGGCATCCGGGGAGAGGTGTCTGCCTGAAGTAGCCTGAGGTAGGGTAGCTAGCGTGGGGACCACAAGGAGAGGGGCAGGAAAGCTCACTCGAATTCTGGAGATTTGAGCAAATGTGTGTTAGTTGGCAATAAACAGTGGGGTCTCCAGTGGGGAAGACCTTCTTATCTGTCTGTCCTTTTCCTATGCGCAGTCACTTACAGTGGCATTTGTAGATACGAACAGAATGTCAACTGAAAATGAGTAAAAAGTGGTCCAGATCCCCCTGAAATGGGCCAGCCTAGGGCACAGGAATCTTGCTCTCCTGTTGGAGAAGGTCTTTTCTATCATTTCTCTCTCCAGACTAATCCTTGCATGACCTCCTGTTAGCTCCCAGTGGCAGTATTACAGTCCCTACCCCTGTTCATCCCACTGGGGGTGCTCTGAACACAAAGGTATCCTGGGGTCACCCTGTGAAGCTTCTTATCCTCTCCAGTATGGAGACTGCTCTTTCAGACATCTCGCTTCTATAGAAGGACACTAAACACCGTGCACCCACAGAGCAGAGACATTAATCCAACAGCGTAGTGTTTGAGAACTGTGTTTTCGGCAGGCTCTGGGGAATTTTTAAAAACCAGCTTGATAGCCCTTTTAAAATAGGCTCAGTATAGCATCTCCCTGGGTTGTGGAGAAGGGTCCTTCACCTACCTTCATCTGATTTTTCTTTTGCCTAGTTATAGGACATTTTCTCTCAGTTCTTTTCTTTCTCTTTGCTACCTACTTCCTGGTCTCCATTCCAATATTAAGTCCGGAAGTTCTCAAAATATCCAGCATGAAACATTACATGGAGTATTGGGTTAAAACCTTAGGACTTATCTCCAGACTTACTCTCAGGAGATCTGGAGTAAGTCCAGGAATCATTTTTAATAAGAACCTAGACAATTGTGATGCAGGAGTTCTCAGCCCATATTCTGAGAGCAGTATTTTAGCCTTAGCTGCTCAAATTTGATGAGTTATCAGTGATTGTGTAATATATGAATCCATTTTCAGCTTCACTGCTTTTCTCTATTTTTTCCATTTCAGGATTTTAAAAAACAAAACAAAAACAGACTAAATGCATAATGTCAAAAAATCTTGCCACTATATCATCATAGTATTTGACTGAATTCTTCACATAAAAATATGTATCCAAATATGACTTCAAAATGTCAACTTCAAACCAAAACTTTCATTCTGATGAAGATTGGATTTAAGCAAAACTTTAGAGAAAAAGTTTTTATCACGTTAACCCTTCTGATATTAAAATTCTATAGAATAAAATACATTTGATAATAGTTAACATGTACTTATGAACTAAGTCTTTTTTCTCCACCTATGAGGTCTGTCTCTGTCTCTCTGTTTCTCTGTATCTTTCTCTCTTATTTCATTTCAGTGAGAGAGGAATCTATTTGTTCCCATTGGATCAAGTTTTCCACAGGCAAGGTATAAACTAGTCTCATGGTAGAGCTTATTCTCATGGACACTTTGAACATCAAATTATTAGTTTCACCAACACATCAGAGGACAAATTTTGATTTTTGGCAATATTATTCTGGTCGAAAAATTGAGAAATTCCTGGTAAATTAGATATTCATTAGACTTAAAAATTTTACATGTAAATGAAAGTTTGCCAGTTAAGTGGCATTTTAAGTACTCTGAGGATTTTGGATATCTTGAGGAAACTTGTAACCAATTTATTGGTGAAGTGAGCACCAGTTTGGTAACATGAATAGCCATTCCCTAATTTAGCCTATGTATAAATGTGGTCATCTGTATACTGTATTTTGTTAACGTCAGGGGCATGTGCCCTGCATAAATTACTGTGGTCATGAGCAAATGAGATAGAGATGAGCATGGCTTATCTGGAGAACAGAAAGGAGATGGAGCTTACTGGGGTGGTTGGGGAAGGGGGAAGGGGGAAGGGAAATGACATGTTGAGTGTCAAGCCTGAGCTAAGTCTTTATGTCTGCTGCCTTAGTTAATCATCAAAATCCTACCAGGTGAGTATTATTATTATCCTCACTTTAAGAATATAAAAAATGGAGTTTAATTAACTTACCTAAAGTCATAGAGCTGGTAGGTAGCAGAACTGGAATTTCAGTCCAGGTCTGATTCAGAACCTCATGGTCCTTCTATTACCCAGTGGCTGTCTCTTGCATGATGGAGGATAAGCTATGGGCTCCAGGTTGAGTATGCTGAGGGTTCTCATCCTGTCATATATTCATAGACTCAGGTGTTCTCTAATTTGACTTATGTGTAAGTCTGTTTCAACAACATTCATCAGCAAATTTTGTCAGCTCTAGAAATCACATACTCTATCCACCGAAATACAATGGGAACCGGATCATCCAGGCAAGAAATTGAAAGTCATCTGGAATGATCATATAGTCCATCCATTGCTCTGCCTTAAAGTAGCTGTCTGACAGACTCTCCATGGCACAACTGAATACTGCATATGGCCTCTGTGTTTATTTGTAACAGCTTTTTGAGGTATAATTGGCATACAAGATTTGCATATTTAAATTGTGCAAAAATTTTGATAAGTTTTCAACCACACACTCACATATACACATGCTTGTGAAGTCATAATCCAAATCAAATAGTAAACCTATTCATCACCTCTTTGTAATCACTCCCTCCCACCCTTAGCTACCTTGACATCCCTAGACAACCATGGATCTACTCTCTGTTAGTATTAGTTAGTTTTGGACTTTCTAGAATTTTTTTTTTTTTCTTTTTGCGGTACGCGAGCCTCTCACTGCTGTGGCCTCTCCCGTTGCCAAGCACAGGCTCCGGACGCGCAGGCTCAGCGGCCATGGCTCACGGGCCCAGCCGCTCCGCGGCCTGTGGGATCCTCCCAGACCGGGGCACGAACCCGTGTCCCCTGCATCGGCAGGCGGACTCTCAACCACTGCGCCACCAGAGAAGCCCTAGAATTTTACATACAGGAATCACATAGTATGTACTCATTGCTCTCTGACTTCTTTAACACAGGATAATATTTCTGAGATTCATCTATATTGTAACAATCACTCGCTTGTATCAATATTTCATTTCCCTTTTGTTGCTGAATTGTATTCCATTGTAAGCATATACCACAATTTATTTCCCAGTCATCTGATGATGGACATTTGTTTCCAGTTTTTGCCTAAATAAGAGGGCTATGAACATTTGTGGACAAATCTCTGCATGGACATATTATTTCATTTTACTACCACTACATACCTAGAAGTAAAATAGCTGGGTCATAAAGTAGGTATATTTAACTTTTTAAGAAACTTCCAAAGTTTTTCCAAAATGGTGTCTATAAAGATCATGTGCTTCTTTGATTTTTTTTAGTCTATTAAAAATATGTTCAGTAGCACTGATATATTTTCCATTTGTTGAAACAAACTTGCATCCCTAGGATAAATTTCACTTGGTCAGGATACGTTGTCTTTTTAATATCTTATTGGATTTGATTTGATAACATCTTGTTAAGAATTTTTGCATCTGTGTTCATAAAGGATATTGGTTTGTAGTTTCATTTACATTTAATGTAATTATTGATATGGTTGAGTTTAAATACACTATTTTGTTATTTGTTTTCCATTTGCCCCATCTTCATTGTTTTCCCTATTTTTGCTTTCTTTTGGATTAAATGAGAATTTTAAAACGATTCTACTTTACCTTTTCTGTTCGCTTATTAGCTATAACTCTTTGCTTTGCTATCTTAGTGCTTGTTTTAGTTTGTAGTATATATCGTCAACTTATCATAGTTTACCTTCATGTGATATTTTACATACAGCATAAGAACAGTGCAACAGAATACTTCCAGTAGTTCTTGTCATACATTTGTTTATACAATACATTTATACAAATGTATTGTATAAACATTTATACAAATGTATTGTCATACATTTGTTTATATACATGTTATAAACTCCCCAACACATTGTCATTATTTGTGCTTTAAATGGGCAATTATTTTTTAAAGAGATATAATAAGAAAAATATCTTTTTTTAAAAAACTAGAATTACCATTTTCAGTGCTCTCTATTCCTTTTACAGATCAGATTTACATCTGGAATCATCTTTCTTCTTGAATGGCTTCCTTTAACATTTCTTATAACACAGGTCTTTTGGTCATAAATTCTTTCAGCTTTTTGGTGATACATTTTTTCAGATAGCTGATAAAAGTCTTTTCTGCTTCACTTTTGAGTTCAGTATTGATAGTTTTTTTTTTTTTAATTTCTTCTAGTACTTAAAGATATTGTTCTCCTGTCTTCTGGCTTCCATTGTTTCTAATGGCAAATCTGGAGTGATTCTCATTATGTTTGTTCCTATGTAAATAATGTGTATTGTTTCTTTGGCTGCTTTTAGGATTTCTACTTTATCACTTTTTTTAAGCAATTTGATTATGATGTGCCTTGATATAGTTTTCTTTATGTTTCTTGTACTTGAGGTTCATAGAACTTACTGAACTTGTGGGGTTTATAGCTTACATTAAATATGAACATTTTATTCCATTGTTTCTTTTTTGTCACTTCTCATTTTTCAACTACCCTAGAGACTCCAATTACATACAAAATTTAGGATGCTTGAAGAGCATCCTAAATCATACCCTGTTGGGCTTATTAAGCAGGAAGGATGTGGGTAATATGACTGAGGGCCTGGATTTTTAATTTTATTTAATTTTAATTAATGCCTATGTAAATTTATATAACCGTGTGGCTAGTAGCTCAAATATTGGACATTGCCAGTATACAGGATGCAAACAGACAATAAGCAAATAGACAAAAAATGTTTAGTGATGGTAAATGCTATGAAGGAAAACATAGCCTGGCAAGAGGTTAGAAAGAAGGTTGAGATGAAGGTGTGATGCCTTTTTATGTAAGTGTGAAGGAAGGCCTCTCTGAAAAGTGCACTTGAGCAGAATCCCATCAAAACTGAGGGGGCAAAATCAACGTTTGATTGGGAGGAAGTAAATTCTGGCAGAAGAAATTTGAATTGCAAAATTCTGGTTGAAGGAGCAGGCTTGATGTCTTCAAGAAACAGCAAGGAGGCAAGTATGAATGGAATACACTGGAGTGAAGGGACAATGATAAAGACAAGATATAGAGGTGTTGGGGACCAGATCATGCAGGCCGTTATAGGCCAGGGCTAAGGGCTTGGAATTTGTTCTGATTAAATAGAGAGCTATTTTATGTGTTGAGCAGAGGAGTGACGTGATGTGACATGTTTATCAAAGCATTGTTCTTGCTGCTGTGTGAAGAATAAATTGTGGAGAGCAAGGAAGGACGGAGAAAGATCAAATTAGGGAACGCTTGTAATAATGTGGAGAGACAGGATGGCTATGCAGGGTGTTAGGGACACAAGTGTTATGAAGTGGTCACATTCTAGACATATTTTGAAATAGAGTTGATAGGATTTGCTGATGAATTGGATGTGTGGTGGAAGGTCAATAGAAGGGTCAAAGATGACCTCCAGCTTTTTGGCTTAAACACTAGAAGGATGGGATTTCTATTTACTGAGAAAAGAAAAATTGAATGAGGGAGATTTGAAGGGGGGAAATTCAGTGTTGGACATAATAAGCTTGAATTGCTTTTTATACAGACGGAGAGAAACTTTGAGTAGGGAATTCTATACAGGAGACTGTAGCTTAGGGGAGAGTTTGGTCCAGGACATAAAAATATGGAAGTTGCCTATTATGGATGGTATTTAAAAACATCCAGGGTCCCCTAGGCAGATAGGTATCTATAAAGAGGAGAAAAACCTCAAGACTAAGCCTAACTTATCAACTGAGTGCTTGGCTTGCTTGGACCTCTGAATGCCACATACACTTACGGAATTACTTGGCTTCTTTACTACTTAGAATTGCCTGATAACAATGATTTTTTTTTCTTTCACGCATTACGTGTGTTTTTGATGAAATTTTAATGCCATGACCAACTAGATAAGATTGAGCGAGAAGAGAGGCTACAGATCACTCTCAGAAAGAAAAAGGCGTTTACCTCTTAAGCAAAGTTAAGACTAGGTTAGGGTCGCTAATAGGACTCGGAGCTCCTGAATGAGATGGACCTAAAGAGAATCATGGGTCAGCTTAAGGAAGAAGCACTCTGCTGAGCACAGGACCACTGTGTGTGACTGCGCACACTATGCATTGCACAACTCTAGGGCTCCCATCATGCACATAGATTTTATATTTATTTCGACAGTTTTCCAGAAGATGCAGGAAAGAGTCTTGAGGAAGGGGTACCTTTTCTTATTTTGCCCAAGGGCACTGCATTCTCTAAATGTGATGCGGATCTTGAGCCCCCCAGCACTGGAGGATGGCAGCCCTCGTAGAGGTCAAAAATTCAAATGAGAAAGGGAGGGGCCTTCTGATGATATCATTTTCCTGCTCCTGCCCCAGGCTTACCATGCAGAATACAGAGTGATTAGGGATAATTCCTCCCCAGTAGAGAGGAATACAGTCCAACCTAGATATTCTTGGTGCTGATGCTTTGGTAATTTGTAACGTACGGTTGTATAAGTTTCCTTCTATACCTCTCCTCTCTCACAATCTACCAGAATACAAGTTGAGAGAGGTACTGTGGGGAAGTAGATTGAAGGAAGGATTGAAAACTCAGAGATTTGGTTCTAGACCTGCTCTTTGCTTAACTGGCAACCTCCTTGAGCAAATCATTTGATATCAGTTAACCTCATTTTCCACATCTGTACAATGAAGGAATTGGACATGCTGATTATTAAAATAACTTCTAGCTCTAAGACTTCAGGATTTCATGAGAACTTTTATAAGACCTTGTGTAGAATTACCTGGTTAGCAAGATAATATTATTTTTAGAATTTTTTCTAATTAGTATCAAAGTGGAGAATTGAAATGATCTCCTAAATAGGCTGGATTTAGAATCACCCAATCTGGAACCTAGCAGTATTGTTCTAGGTAAATGTAGGTTTATGAAATTTTAGGAGATTCTCTCTCTCTCTCTCTCTTTATCTCTCTCTTTCCTTCCCTCCCTATTATCTATTACACTATGTTGTGGTAGGAAGAGCAGCTGACTTTGAAGGTCTGTCAAAAGTTCTGGGTGGAAGTTTCAGCTTTGCCACTCATTAACCATTACCTTGAGCTATTCACTAAACTTTTCTGTCACTTACTTTTCTTATGTATGAAATGGAAATGCTAACACTCACTTTAAAGCATTACAGTTTAGACAAATCAGAAATATGTTCGTAAGAGCTCTTCATAAACTGTAATATACTCTGTGCATTCAAGGGGCCATTAGTATCATGCTGAAGACAGTTTTCTATCAGAGTGAAATGTTAACAAATGAGACATAAAACCAGAGGTATTGTTTGATAAGCAGCCTCTTCCTCCTCTCTATATCATGCCATGTTATCTTCCCAACACCTCTGGGAGGTGAGTTTCATCTTGCCAGGTTTAAAGGTAGGGAAGCTGAAGTATAGTTAAATATAGTTCAATTTTATGTTATTGTCTTTGAAAATGGTCATAAGTACGTAGCAGGACACTTTACTTTTCTCTCCTGCTACATTATGCTAGAAAAGGTTCCATTCTGATAATTTAATAGTATATTTTTATCTCTCTTCACCTGTTTATCTCCTTCACTCAGGTTCTCAGTGTGACATTTCCTTTCACATTTTAAAGGAAAGAGTTCTATGAGCCACACACACAAATTTTGTTAGGAAAGAATCAGACACAGAATGTAGATCATTTTTGATTCCTATTTAAGGGAAAGATAGCCTCTCTGCTCCTGTATGACCTTGGCAAAGTTGGCGAGGTTTATTTTAAACACTGCCAAATGTTTGATCTTTTAAATTAATATGTCCTATGACTACATAGCAGCCATCCCCCAGAACCTCAAAAGCAATTCACAGTCATTATTAGTTAATATGCTCAGTGTCCCTGTGAGACAGGCGCAGGGCAGGTGCTGTTATCTGCCTGTTCATGTGAGAGAACTGGACGTCAATGTGATGCTTCCAGGCTGTTCTGAGGGGGACTGGATGACTCAAGAGGAGATCTCAGTTGTTTACTTAGAATCAGCATTCTCACCAGTATACTTTTCACTCAGGAAAAAATTATTTGGGACCAAGAACAGGAATAGTGGACTTGTATTACTAAATCCAAATCCACTGTTTCTTGCTGCCTGGTGCTAACCTTTTCTTTTACTCAAACAAGGTTTTATAGATTTTGAAGCACTTAGTCATCCATGAATGCATGTCTGCATCAATCTGACCATCCGTCCATCCATCCATCCATCCATTCATGTATTCATTAACAAGTTCCTCAAAATAAAGTGATTCTTAACAGATGCATGTGCAGGGAATAGGGTGGTAAATAAAACGGTGGAATTAGTCAATTCTATCTGGGGTCAGCTTTAGAGAAGATAAGTTGTATCTTGGAAACAGCAACCCATGAGGTACAAAACCCAAGCAGGTATCAAATTATGCTACCATCAATCTTTAGAGCCATGCTTCTCAGACTTTGGTGTGCATGAGAGTCACCTGGAGGGCTTGTTGAAACACATCTTCCTTAGCCTTCATCTCCAGCAACTCTGATTCATAAGTCTGGGGTGAGTGTATTTCTAACAAGCTCCCACGTCATGTTACTGCTGCTAGCCCATGGACCACACTTAGAGGACCACTGCTTCAGGAGTAGACAGAACTTTGAAATCACTATTTTAACCAGGTGATTCCCATGGATCATTTTTCTAGGACCTCACATATAATCTAAGAATGGCAGAGATCAGTGGATAAAAACTCTCAGTTTTAAAAAAGAGGCAAGTGTGATCCAGACATTTTCAGTGATTTGCAGATTTCCTAGTTAGTCAGTAGCAAAGTTCACTCCACACTGCTTTTCATCCCATGGTTTCTGTTAAATTTGCCTCATAGAGCTGATCCTCTTCATCTACCAGTTGTAATACAGGTTTTGGTTATTTTAATGAGTACTGAAGTGTTGATGGAAAAGTGACTTGTGAGGGTGGGTATAGAATACCATTAATATTCTTCCTAAGATATGAGTCTTAACTATCTCGGGGCCAGTTTGTACAAAGCACAGAATGATTCATCTCGTTTTTCATCTTGAATTTCCTTCAGGGCACACGCACTCCTGGTGGGTGTGGACGATTGCAGTGGGTTGCAATTTAACCCTTGTATAGCTGAATGATGAGTGACAGTCTTTGTTCTTTTTTCATTCACAATGGAGATAAAAGATCCAGCTCCATGGCAACAACTTTCAGAAGGTTCAGTTGCTTTAGAGGTTTTACAGAAATCTGTTTAGTGAGTAACTGTACACAATTCTAGAACCACATTCCATGGACCTCTATTCCAACGGGAAAGTACTGTTTATGAGCTTTTAGGCTTACTGAGTTTATAGATGTCGGAACTCTAGTTCATTTTGACTTGGGATTGGAGGAGTGAGCCATGTATCAGGGGAGAACTGAATTAACAGACTTCTGGCTTTCCATCACGTTAGTATTATAGTGCTACTCTTACTTTGTCCATCAATCACACAGGAGACCGGTCTCATGTCTCAACTGGAAATGTAGTTCAGCCTTTGGCCTGAGAGTGCTTTAAAATCTGGGCCTTGTCTTCTTTTTGCATCCCCAGGGCCTAGGCAGTGGCTGGCATGTAGTTGAGCCTCAGGAATTGTTTCTTGAATGGATGAATAAACTGTGAAACTATGAACGTCCCCGCTCAGAATATTGACTTCTCCCAAGAGCAGCAAAACCAGGCTTAAGGCTGGCCTGAGGCAAAACCATGAAATCAGTAAGGTTTCTTGAGCGGGTCACAGACAACAAATCATTTGGGGGCATTTCCAGCCCTCCTTTCAGGCTTATAGTACTTCTATGGGGCTCTCTGGTGCTCATGGCCTGTCCAGCGAGCATCCCACTTACCCTTTTTTGTTCTTTCAATGCCTATGTATCTTTGTTTGCTTGTCTACTGATAGTAAAAAAAACCACATAACATAAAATTTACCATCTTAACCATTTTTAATGGTACAGTTCAGTAATGTTAAGTATATTCACATTGTTGTGAAGCAGATCTCCAGCACATTTTCATCTCGCAAAGCTGAAATTCTCTATCAGTTAAACAACTCCCCTTTTCTCCCTTCCCCAAATCCTTGGCAACCACCGTTCTACTTTCTGTTTCTGTGAATTTGAGTACTTTAGGTACCTCATACCTAAGTAGAGTAATAGAATATTTGTCTTTTTGTGACTGACTTATTTTACTTAGTATAATGTCTTCAAGGTTCATCCATGTTGTGCCATGTGACAGAATTTCCTTCCTTTGAGTAATATTCCACTGTATTTATTTACTACATTTTTTTTTTTTTTTTTTTTTTTTTTGCGGTAGGCTGGCCTCTCACTGTTGTGGCCTCTCCCGCTGTGGAGCACAGGCTCCGGACGCGCAGGCTCAGCGGCCATGGCTCACGGGCCCAGCCGCTCCACGGCATGTGGGATCCTCCCGGACCGGGGCACGAACCTGTGTCCCCCGCATCGGCAGGCGGACTCTCAACCACTGCGCCACCAGGGAAGCCCTATTTACCACATTTTGTTTATTCACTGATAGACATTTGGGTTGCTTCCATCTCTTAGCTATTGCAAATAGTGCTTCTATGAGCATAGGTGTGCAGATATTGCTTCAAGACCCTGCTTTCAATTCTTTTGCATATATATCCAGAAGTGGGATTACTGGATCATATACTAGTTCCATTTTTAATTTTTTGAGAAACCTTCATACTGTTCCACAGTGGTTAAACCTTTTCACAATCCCACCAACAGTTCACAGGGCTGCAATTTCTCCACATCCCTGCCAACACTTATTTTCTATTTTCTGCTTCTTCTCCTTCCTCTTCCTCTTCCCCTCCCCCTCCTCCTTCCCCTCCTCCTTCCCCTCCTCCCCCTCCTCCTCCTCCTCCCCCTCCTCCTCCTCCCCCTCCTCCTTCCCCTCCTCCTCCACCTCCTCCTCCACCTCCTCCTCCCCCTCCTCCTTCCCCCCCTCCTCCTCCTTCTTCTTTTCAGTAGCCATCTCACTGGGTATGAAATGATATCTCGTTGTGTTTTTGATTTGCATTTCTCTGATGATTAATGATGCTAAAGACCTTTTCATATGCTTGTTGGCTATTTGTATATCATCTTTGTAGAAATGTACTGTACTTCTAAAGAAGAATTATTTCTCCTCCCCTAATGCTTCCTGAATCATATCAGAGTATTTGTGACACCCTAGTCCCTAGCTTACCTCTAGGTTTACAACTGATTGATGCACAAACTCATCCTGTGTGAGACAAGGCTGACAGACAGGTCAATGGAGTGGAAGAGAGTGGTATCAGTAGATGGGATAATATGTGTGAATCACATCATGAGCACACTCTTCCATGAGTCTCTCACCCAGTTTCTTCAGTTATTATTTGTAGCTTCCCTCCACATACACTGGATTATAGCACATAGAACAGACAGGACATTAGTCACTTTCCCCAGCACCCGACTCCTCAAATAATATATGTGATGACTAGAAAACAGCATGCCAGACAATAAGTTGCAGACTGTTTATTGATACTTCGAATTCCCCCAAGCTTCACCCTTTGAGAGTTATTAGTCTGATTCCTGATTGTTCAAGTCAGGACAGAGCATCTCTCTTCCACCCTGGAAACTCTGGCTGCAAGTATTTCTTTTTGTTTGATTGTACATGAACCAGCTAGCCTGGGACTGTGTCAAGTGACCCACCTCAGCTCATTTATGAGGGTATACCACGCTCCCAGTTGTCAGACAGCTGTCAGACGCATCACAGCAGCGTTGTGGAATTGCCTTTCCGAGAGAGATGTGCTCCTTTATGTTCTCTTCCTGTCTTGACTAGAGAAAAAAAGAATCCTACTTCTGCAGAAGCTTCAGTTAAAATTCCAGAATGAGGCCATACATGTCTCATGGGACTGGGATGAGTTGGAGTGCAGACTGGGATAGATTGTTCTACAGTGAGGAATAGCATACCGCTTCTCTATCCCTGACTCCAAAGGTCTATCTGCATGCACTGATTTCCAAGGGGGTCTAAGAAGCTCCTCGGCAGGGGGTTTTGAGTATGGGTTCAGAGAAGAACAGAGATGACCGATCAGTCATGGTGGGAGTTTAGAGGGCTAATGAAAGCCTGCTTGCAGGGTGAAAGCGGAATCACCCTAAAGGGAAAGAAGTCTGCCATTGAGAAGAGAGTCTTGGCGATGGGAACTCAGGTCCAGAGGGGCATATTAGCTCTGGGTAGAATATGTGGTTGTTACTTGACCTTATTCCAGCCAGCTACCCTGGGACGTACATGTGCCCAGGGAGAAAATGTGTTGTACGCACATTGGAACTATTTAACACTTTGGAGTCCAAGAAACCCTGTAGCCAGATTCCTCTCACAGGAGGCAACATAGAAGAAGGAAACTGTTCTCAGTTTCAAAGGGCTTCTGTGTCTGGAGTTAAGGGACACAGATTTGAGTCTTGGTGGGGACAGTAGTGATGAAGGCCATACCAAATCTTTCATGAAGTGCTGAGTTTTGGTTGTGGTGATTTGAGGAGACAGGGCCCAAAGATCAGTGAGGTGACAAGGCTTTACTTAGAGAAGTGCTTCTGAGGAGCTGTTGAGGATGACGGTTGTGGAGTCCTGAAGAGTCTGGCTGTGAAAAGGAAGACATCAGCAAACACTAGATGCTTTTTCAAGTGGCAGTGGGACCCAAGAGCCACACCTTTGCAGAAGCGGGGACATTTACGTCAAAAGCAGCAGCAGTGCTTGGGCTTGAAGAACAGAAGAAGAAGGGGCTTGGTGGCCTAGATGGGTTTACAGACACGTGTGTGACATCCCTGCAAAAGCCTGAAACTAACACGTGAACGGGAAGATTAGGATCTAGCAAGATTAAAGTAATGATGCGCATGTGAACCAAGTTTACACATTAATTTCACAAATGTGTATTGAGCCCTACCATCTGCCCCACTCTGTTAAGCACAAGATATATAAATATTAAAAAAAAAAAAAAACATAGCCCCTGCCTTCAAGGAGCTTCAAGGAACTAATAGGGAAGAGAGACTCTTAAATAAGTAAGCTGTCTCAACACATATGTACCTGTGCACACACACCCAGATGACTCATTGATTCAATAAATATCTAATAATATTAAATGTTATTTATTCAATAAATACATAATGAGACTGTATTTTGTGCCAGGTACATCATACCAGTACTTCATACTATGCTTGTATATTCTTGTATGTACTTGAAAACTAGTGAGACCTGGACATTCCGGTTACACGTGCACTTTAAAGGTTAGAGATTTTTCAGTTTCTTCTGGGGGCTAGTTTGATACTGTAGCCCACAGGCTGCTCCTGCCATTACCATCCACCAGCTTGTCTCCAGAAGCTGGGAAGGCATGGGACAGGTATCAGGGAGCAGAGCCTCCTCAAATCGTGACGACACGAGTAGATGAAATCCAGACGGAAAGCTCCTGTAAAGTCTTTTACAGGCAGAACTAGACTAAGGCGTCAGGTGCATGCAGAAACCTACAGAAAATCCTGGGCATCCCTTTGAAGCTGAGTAGTGTCAGCTCTGCTTCTGATTTCAGAAGCTCTGTTACTGGGATCAGTGGTGGAAGGCAGGTAGAGGAACAAGTTTCAACTTCACGTTTCTTGTTCAGATGCCCTGTTGGAGTTCTTAAGAGGGCAAGCCTGGACAAAGTGAGAGAGTGGCATGGACATATATACGCTACCAAATGTAAAATAGATAGCTAGTGGGAAGCAGCCACATAGCACAGGGAGATCAGCTCGGTGCTTTGTGACCACCTAGAGGGGTGGGATAGGGAGGGTGGGAGGGAGGGAGATGCAAGAGGGAAGAGATATGGGGATATGTGTATACGTATAACTGATTCACTTTGTTATAAAGCAGAAACTAACACACCATTGTAAAGCAATTATACTCCAATAAAGATGTTAAAAAAAAAAAAAAGGGAGCCTGACAGGGAGGATTATTGGAGACAAAGTCTTAAAGCCTTAAAGGATTCAGTAGGTTCTGTTTCTTTAGTGTATCATTAGGGGAGGATTGGCCTTCTGGAAAAACTAAATAGCAATGAGTACAAAGAAGGATTAGGAATGATCTGTCTACAACTGGGGGAAGGAGAGCATAGGACAGTGGTATGTTTACACCTTTTGGTTCCTGAATGCTGCTGGGATTATCGGGCCAATGGGCCCCCAGGATAGGGAAATCTTGCTTCTCTAAACATCTTAAGGAATTAAAGGTTCATCTTTGCTCTGTTAAGGGCCACTGAATTTTCTATGTGTAATTGATAAACCAATACAAATTTTAAAAAGGAGTTCTGTACCGTGGAGAAACTGGGATTTGGAATTCAAAGACGCAGTGTCTGTTGTATATTCTGGTTCATGTGGTCTTGGTCAGGTCCATAACCTACTTGGATTTCAGTTTCTTTCATTATAAAGCAAAGTTAAAACCCGATTATAATAATATTCACCCTACTTACCCCCATAGGGTTGCTGTGAGAATCAAATGAGATAACTTGTGTGAAAATATCTTGCAAACACAAATGCTAGTTTATTATTTTGGGGTGTCTGGTATTGCAGGGCATAGAGGATAAATGTAAAATATAGTCACTTCCCATAAAGAGCTTACGATTTAGTTGGGGTGATAAGACTTACCACCAGGAAAAAGTAAGGCATTTGCAGAACTCAATGTGGGGAGTGTTAGGGGAGGCTTTATAAAAGAAATAGGATGTGGGCAATGCTCTAAAATGGGAGTGCTACCAAGCCTCCATGAATTTGCTCAAGCAACTGAGTGTTCATTTTAGTATACATTTTTTGTATTATTTCTTCTGTTCCTGGACTCTGAGCTCCTCTAGGGCAAGCATCTAATACTGCTTATAATTTTTAACCCCAACGCTTAGCATAGTGCCTATCATGTATTAGATGTTCAATAAACAAACAGAGACTTACTAATGGACTGAATAAGAGGACAAATAAATGAACTGCACGGAAAAGTCCTGCTTTGAGCAACGTACCAAGATCCTGGATTGTGAAGCCTTGGCATTTTTTGAAAACAAAGTATACATTCAGAAAGTGAACAGTGATAAGTATAACACTTCAATGACGTTCCACAAACACAACCAGCACCTGGGTCCAGACATGGAACATTGTCAGCCCCCAGAAATACCTCTTGTGCTCCCTTTCAGTCCAAGGATGTTTGTCATCTTGATTGCTAACACCGTATTTTTCTTTTGACTGTGTTTGAATTTTATATACATAGAATCATATCTTAGTTACTTTTCTGTATTCTGGCTTCTTTCAAATTGTGTTTGTGAACCTCATCCATATTGCTGCAGGTATGGAAGAGGTGGGTGCGAAAATGTTCCAAAGCGTAGATGAGGGAGAGAGGGAGGAAGGGAGGCAGGGAGGGAGAGAGAGAGAGAGAGAGTAAAGGAAGGGGAAAAGGAGGAGAGGAGAAGATAAAATATAGGAGGGAGAAGGGGGAAAGTAGAGGTCAGGAGAGAGGAGAGAAATATGAAGAAAATATGAAAATAAGGAGTGAAATTTTTGAGATGTTGCCTGAAGAAAATGGACTTATGAGATGGGGAAAGATGGAGCAGAGGGCTGCTGTTTTTATTAATGTATAGGGAGGGTGGGAGGGAGGGAGACACAAGAGGGAAGAGATATGGGAACATATGTATATGTATAACTGATTCTTTGTTATAAAGCAGAAACTAACACACCATTGTAAACCAATTATACTCCAATAAAGATGTAAAAAAAAATAATACCCTTATAGAGTATTTACTATACACCAGATGTTTTCTTTATTGATTTGTTATAATAAATACCAGAGATTGGGTAATTTAAACAACAGAAATGTATTTTCTCGCAGTTCTGAAGGCTAGAAATCCAAGATCAAGGTGTTGGCAGGATTGGATTCTTCTGAGGGTCTCTCTCTCCTTGGCTGGTAGATGGCCATCTCCTTCTCGTGTCTTCACATGACTTTCCCTCTGTGTGTGTGTGTGTGTGTGTGTGTGTGTGTGTGTGTGTGTGTGTGTGTTCTAATCTTCTCTTCTTATAAAGACACCAGGCATATTGGATTAGGGTCCACTCATTTGACCTCATTTTACCTTCATCACCTCTTAAAAACCCTATCTCTAAATATAGTCACATTCCAAGGTACTGGGGATTAAGACTTAATCAAGTGTATTTTGGGGGAATACAATTCAGCCCATATGTGAAGTCTGTCAGAACTCTGTGAAATATGTGCTATTATTATTATTTTTTTTATTTTTATTTTTTTGCATTACACGGGCCTCTCACTGTTGTGGCTTTTCCCGTTGCGGAGCACAGGTTCCGGATGCGCAGCCTCAGCGGCCATGGCTCACGGGCCCAGCCGCTCTGCGGCATGTGGGATCTTCCCGGACCGGGGCATGAACCCACGTCCCCTGCGTCGGCAGGCGGACTCTCAACCACTGTGCCACCAGGGAAGCCCTATGTGCTATTATTATTCCTATTTTATAGATGAGAAATGGAGGCACAGAGCAGTTAAGTAACTTGTCCATGATCACAGAGTTAGAAACACACAACTGCAACATGAACCAGGCAGTCTGTTCCTGAGTCTGTGCTCTTACCCACAGAATGATACTGCTCCTCCTATTTGATTTGTAAAGTCTATGCATGCTACTTTAAAAAATAGAAATTAATAAAAATATAAGTGGCATTTGTTTAAAAATTTTACCCAGGGCCAATCTTGGGATTAGAAAAATGCTTGCTGATTTTGCATTCTAAGGACAGCAGACCTCTAGCATCATGTGTCATGTCAACTTTGGCGGTGGGTTTTTCCTTAGGAGATGGTTTCGATGGGGGTTATTTTTCCTTTAATACCTAGGAGTGCTGGGGTCCTTGGATGGTGCTTCTTCAGTGTGTACATCCTAAGTAGATGATGGGCATCTAGTCTTCATTTTACCTCCTGTTTATGGACAATCCTGAAGAGCGGTAACCATAGTTACCTTACATCCAAGTGGCTTTGAAATGACTTGCTCCGAAGGAAATTCTGAGCTGAAGCTAGAAGGTTGCACTTGGGAGAGAATGAAAAAGAAAATTAAAAACGAGGGAGGAATTCAAGAAGGTGCAGGAGGTGGGGAGGATGAGAAATGAACTGGGGCAAACTGGAAACGAGGAGCAGAGATGGAAACCAAGTGAGCTTCCTTCAAGTTGAGGAAAGGTCACCAAGACTCTTTTTGCTGAATTCTACTTCCACTTAGCGTTTCTGTACCGTGTAATTTCCACTAAGTTTCAATTTAGGATTTCTTATTCTAACGTTTCTAGTAATATGGGCTGGTTATCGTCCCCACCCCCGATAACTCTGGCATAGGTAAGATCACGATTATTGTTACATGTTAACTCGCTCAGCATGTTATTGGTGCCTTAGTTTTCATGTCTTGTGCAGGGGACAGGAAAGCAGATAAAAAGAAGCTGAAGTGACTCTGGGAATATTCTAACCAAGTCCTTTAAATCTATGACATAAACATTTATAGAAACAGAAGAGGAACAGAACACTGATAGGGGTTCAAAGGAACAAGCACTGAAGTACAGAACTTCCTAAAATGCCTTAAGACCCTTCATCGCTTAGCTAACACCATCTGTTAACATGCCAGGAAATTCAGAGGTCTCTGGGTTAAAGCTCCAGGTATAGAGGTGCCAGATGGAGGCATCTTAGCAGCTGTGGAAGTTAGCGAATAATTATTATTCCCTGTATTTTGTGGCCTGAGGTGTTCTCAGTAGATGTAGCTCAAATAAAGCCAGATGGTTCTAGAGAGATGTTGCACATGGCCTTGGACCCCTTTGCCTGCTTTCTGCCCTCTTTCCCACATGTGTGGCCAGCAAGCCTCAGATTCACTTGATGAATCAGGATAAATATAGACTTCAGGCCTAAACAAATTTACTACAACATCCCTGGAGTGGGCTCTAACTGGAGTGGGCTCATCTGCTGCCGTGACACTTTATTTCAGAAACTGCCGTGCATTTACCACTTAACATCCATGGACTGGTCTTTACTGCTGATGTCCTCAGACAGCAGCAGTTTCTGAACTGCTCACAATATCAGTTATGCCAAAGCTGCTATGAGCTGTTTCTCTGCCCCATGTGCTTTCTCTTGTGTTACATAATAATTCTATAGAGTGCTTGGGTACTCTATTTCTAATACTCTTTCTTTAGATTTTGATGGTTGTTATATACCTTCAGGGACTCTGAATAGTCTTGTGCCACCTAGGTTTTCACAGATTAAAGCTGGCTTGTCAATGAAGTGTAGCTAGCATTGCTCAACTAATATCTCCTTGTTGATCCTTGTCATGTCACAGGTAACCGCAAATTCCCTTGGGTATGAGAAGATTTTTCATTTGAATCCTCACCCAATTCCACACCAAACAAAATTATCCTGTGGAATTAATCTATTTGATCAGCAAGGTGATGCTACCTATATCTTTTTATGTTCCAAACTTTATTGTGTACTATTTTTTCCAACTCATAAACTGCCTGACGATTAAGTGCTAAAGGATAGGGAGCATTATACAGAGAAGATGCAGTCCCAGCAGCAACGTGGTGGTGGGATGGAACTGGCTCAAGAGAGCTGATTTTAAATATTCAGGAATTTTGCAAGCCAGTTGTTAAAGCTGGCTGATAGCTCGAAATCAGCTGCTGTGGGAATATTTACACCATGGAGATTGGCAAACACTACAAATCAGGGCTTCCCCCCCAACCCCCCTGGAGAAATGATTTACCAGCACAATCGCTGAGTCTCAGATATAATGTGTGTGTGTTTATGAGAGATTGGGTGAAGGAGGGGAGAAGTGTGGAGGGATGTATGCTCTACCATTCCCAGAGGAAAAAGCTTGTAAATAGGGCTGTCAAAAGTGCAAAAAATCAGTAACGCAAACTTTGAAACATAAGTCAGTTCAGTTGGTTCTCATAAAGTATAAAAATTACAAATTTTTAATCAAATAAAAAAATTTAATATAGAGCACCGCTGTAATCCAGTGATCTGTGCTTTCTCAAACATGGTGGAGGAAGATGCCTAGGGTCCCTGAAGTTGGTTTGCTTGCAGGTGAGTCTGAGTAGGACAGCTATTGCTCAGCTGATAATGTTCTGAAAGCTGAATGGCTAGAGTACAAATCTGCACAGCAGGACTCGAAATACAGCCCTAGTTCTTCTTGCCTAGTTATGGACCCTTTTGTGGTGTGGTTTATCACGCTTTGTTTTTCAAGGGGAAGGAGAAGACTTCCTGACTTTAAAGAAACATGTACTATATCTAGTAACTCTCAACTCAAAAATGTGTTCTGCCAAGTTGCTCTCCAGGCCCCAGTCCCAGTGGTTTAACGTAAGTGTTGATATTTTAAGCCTGTTGCAATTTGAACTTCAGCCTTTCCATTGCTTTGCCATCATGGTAAAGATACCTTTCAATTTTATTTCTCCCTGTCTCTTTCAGTACATCAGCCTCTCTAGAGGCTGTGCTTATGCTTATAGAGAGATTTTTCTCAGTAGCAGACACCAAAAAACTAATTTATTAATCTCACTCTAACCTGATGCAAAAGTTTTGCTGTTAACAATTCACTGGGTGCTTTGGTAGCTAGCTCCCAAAGTGCCAAAGAAATCTGTGATATCCTAGGAACTCACAAGCTCCAGGAGCCACTGTTGCATGTCCCAAACCATGCATGGACTATTAAAAACAAGAGTAAAGAGGTAAATGTAACACTTACAAAATAAAAATCTCATGCTACCAGTTCAAATTATGTCAAGGATATCAAATTCAAAATAAACAAAAAAAGGTAAAAAATGTAAAGTTAGTCTCCCTCCAAGCCCTAAATTTGCTTTCTCCCCTTGACCTTTTCTTTTTTTTTTTAAGTTAATTTTTATTGGAGTATAGTTGATTTACAATGTTGTATTAGTTTCTGCTGTATAGCAAAGTGAATCATTTATACATATACATATATTTACTCTTTTTTAGATTCTATTCCCATATAGGTCATTACAGGTATTGAGTAGAGTTGCCTGTGCTATACAGTAGGTTCTTATTAGTTATCTATTTTCTATATAGTAGTGTGTATATGTCAATCCTAATCTCCCAATTTATCCCATCTCCTCTTCCCCCCTTGGTAACCATGTTTGTTTTCTACATCTGTGACTCTATATCTGTTTTGTAAATAGGTCCATTTGTACCATTGTTTAGATACAACATATAAGCAATACCATATGATATTTGTTTTTCTCTGTCTGACTTACTTCACTCAGTATGACAATCTCTAGGTCCATCCATGTTGTTGTAAATGGCATTATTTCATTCTTTTTTATACGAGTAATATAAATACATCTTCTTTATCCATTGCTCCATCGATAGACATTTAGGTTGCTTCCATGTCCTGGTTATTGTAAATAGTGCTGCAATGAACATTGGGGTACAGGTATCTTTTCGAATTATGGTTTTCTCTGGATATATGCCCAGGAGTGGGATTGCTGGATCATATGGTAGTTCTGTTTTTAGTTTTTTAAGGAATCTCCATAAGTTTGCTTTCTCCCGCTGACCTTTTTAAAAATTAGATTACCTAAGGTTTTACCTATTTTGTCTTTTTTAAGAACTAGATCTTGAATTTATTCATTTAGTTCTATAATTTTCTATTATCTACTTTGTTAATTTTTGCTACTATCTCCATTAACTCTTTTGTTTTGCTTTCTTTATTTTGTTGTTAAATATTTATTTCACCAATTGGAATCTTTTCTCATGGGAATAAAGATATAGAAATATGACTATAGCTTTACTGTTATTCTTTAGTTCTGTTTATACTATTACTTTCTATGTATTCTGCAATTTGTTTTGATTTTCTTTGATCAAATAGGCTTTAAAATAACAAAATGGACAATTTCTAATCCTTGGGTAGGAATTTCGAGCTTTAACTTGAGAAAGTACTAATAACTGATATGTATTCTGTGTTAACTATGGGCCAGCACTCTGCTCAATGCTTTACATGCATTATTTTAATACTTAACCTTCAAACCAAGAGTTTGAGATAGCTACTATTAAATACAGTTATTATGCATTTATCCTTTCCCCAGTATTAAAAATAGAGACTGAGGATTAGACAAGTTGAAGGGCTTGACCAAGATCACAACCTAGCAAGTGTTAGAGCCAAGACTGAAACCCAGCCATCCTGAGCCCAGAGCCAGCTTCTTGGAACTGCTGTAGTATGAAAGTATCTATTGTCCTGACTTACCATCTATGGAGCTGCTGGCTCCTTAACTGGAGGGACCCAACACTCTTGCTTGGGATGAACATTTGTACAACTTCGCTTTCAGATGTAAGTCACATTCCAAATCAGGAGGAACAAGGAATGCTCCTTGAATCATTTCACTCAAATGATTCCCCACTTAGTCTTATTAATTACCATGAACCTATGATTACATGGTGCTCTGTCCAGTGCTATACAAGGCTATTAACTGACATGGTCTCTGCTGTATTTATACTCAATGGTACATTCATTACCAAAGTACTCAATTTATGAAAATGGTACTGATAAGTATTTCATAAGCATCTTTCTCTGCAGTGGTTTTCAAATTTGATTGCATATGAGAATCACCTGGGGAGTTTAAAAGAAAAATCAATGCCTTAAATCTCATTCCAGACCAATTACATCAGAAAATTCTAGAGGTGGGACCTAGGCATTAGCTGGTTTTTTAAAATATGGTGTCTTAGATAATGACAGTGTCTATAATTTTGTTTCTGGAAAACAAATACTATCATTCAACTGCTTAATTAGTGAGTGTTTACTTTAAAAGTAATTTTTCCCTCCCCCCAATGTAAAAGTAATGTATCTGCATTGTATAAAATCTAGAAAATAATAGCAAGAAAACCGTGAACCTCCAAGATATCAATTAGCAAAGTAATGATTAAGTGAAGGATAAGTATATTCATTCTCTGAAGGTCTTTTTTTTTTTTTTTTTTTTTTTTTTTTGCGGTGCACGGGCCTCTCACTGTTGTGGCCTCTCCCGTTGCGGAAAACAGGCTCTGGATGCACAGCCTCAGCCATGGCTCACGGGCCCAGCCACTGCTCCGCGGCATGTGGGATCTTCCCAGACCGGGACACGAACCCGTGTCCCCTGCATCGGCAGGCGGACTCTCAACCACTGCGCCACCAGGGAAGCCCTGAAGGTCTTTCTTATTAAGCCGGTGGTGATCATATAATTGCATACGTTTATAATAATTTACCGTGACAAGTGCCAGAAAGGAAAATATAGGGAGTTATTAGAACACATAGTAGGAGAACCTCTTTCAGTCTAGCACTCAGAATGATTTTCTCTAAAAAATTTGAGTTGAGAACTGAGATATGCAGAATAAGGAAAGAATAGGAATGAATTAGGCAAAGATAGGTGAGAAAAGCCCTCGGATAAAAAGGTAACAGCATGGCAAAAGGCCACGGGGTAGTGAGGGGCATAGCTCTTTCTATCACTAAAGACCAAGGTGTCTGAAGTGTAGGGAGTTTGTAGAGGAATGCAGAGACCCACTCCTTCAGACATTGCAATGCATGTTGAAGATTTTCGTCTTATTTTAAGTGCATTGGGAAACCACTAAAGGATTTTAGGCAGAGATGTGGAATAATCAGAGTTGTGTTTGGAGATCTCTTTGTTTGCCTTGTGGAGAATAAATCAGAGTGGGCATGAGGAAAATGGGGAGACCGAGTAGAATAAAAGTTGATGGATAACACCTTAGACTGAGATGGTAGCAAGGGAATTAGAAAAGGTAGAGGAGAAGAGAACATATTAGATATTCAAGAGGTAGACTTGGAAAAATTTGGTGACAGATTATATGAAAGAATTAAGGAGGAGAGTGGTGTCCGTGCTAACTCCTCATTTTTTGGCTTTCATTATTGGATACAGGACACTCTGTTGCCTAAGACTGGAAAAAGGATGAATGACTAGATTGGAAGGGAAGAAGATGAATTCAGTTTTGAACAGGTTGATTTTGAAGTGTCCTTAAGATGATCAAATGGAGAAAATACATTACAAATTTGGAGAGTCAAGCTGGGAGCTCAGAAGGGAGGTTAGGGCTAGAGGTCTAACTCTGAACATTACTGATTTGTGAGTGGTAATTAAAGCCTTGGGTGGCAGTGAGATTTTCAGAGGAGAAAGAGTAGAGTTAGAAGAGAAGAGGCCAGGGCTGAGTCTTGAGAATTGCTAATGCTTATATGAAGAAAGCCAGACAGAGGAGGCTGAGTTCACAAAGGAAACTGACAGGTAAGAGGAAAGTTAGGAGGGTGTGATGTCAAGGAAGTTTCAAGAACACAGTATGGACTTTTAAAAGAAGGACTTAAGGGCTTCCCTGGTGGCACAGTGGTTGAGAGTCCGCCTGCTGATGCAGGGGTCATGGGTTCGTGCCCCGGTCCGGGAAGATCCCCCATGCCGCGGAGCGGCTGGGCCCGTGGGCCATGGCTACTGAGCCTGTGTGTCCAGAGCCTGTGCTCCGCAACGGGAGAGGCCACAACAGTGAGAGGCCCACGTACCGAAAAAAAAAAAAAAGAAGGACTTAATAGTGCAAAATTCTGCTGGTGATTCACCTAAGGATGAGAACAGAAAAATGACTGTGTCTTTTAGCAATGTGGAAGTAGGTCAATGGTAACCTTCGTAAAAGCCATTCCGGTGAGGGATGGGTATGTAATCAGATTCGAGTGGCCTGAGAAGTGGGTGAGAAGTGAGAAGAAAGCCAACAAGGATAGAAAATTACTTTTAAAAGTTTGACAGTGAAGGGGAGGAGAGAGTTTGAGTGATTATAGGTGGCTGAAGGGGGTATTTTGATTTTGTGTTTTATTTTTTTAAAAATTGTATTTATTTAATTAATTTATTTTTGGCTGTGCTGGGTCTTCATTGCTATGTACAGGCTTTCTCTAGTTGCAGCAAATGGGGGCTATTCTTTGTAGCGGTGTGTGGGCTTCTCATTCTGGTGACCTCTCTTGTTGCAGAGCACGGGCTCTAGGTGCATGGGCTTCAGTAGCTGCAGCACACAGGCTCAGTAGCTGTGGCTCACAGGCCCTAGAGCATGTGGGCTTCAGTAGTTGCAGCATGTGGGCTCAGTAGTTGAGGCTCGTGGCCTCTAGAGTGCAGGCTCTGTAGTTGTGGCACACGGGCTTACTTGTTCCATGGCATGTGGGATCATCCCGGACCAGGGATTGAACCCGTGTCACCTGCATTGGCAGGTGGATTCTTAACCACTGGACCACCAGGGAAGTCCTAATTTTGTGCTTTAAGATGGGATTGACTTGAGGCTATTGGAAGACTCAGATAGGGAGAGTTCCTGAGAAGGTAGGAGGAAATAGGGTCTAACAAAAAGAGCAACTGACTTAGGTAGGAGGAAGTGCACCCTTTCTTTTATAACAAGAGGAATTAGAAAAGTATGTGTAGATATAAGAGAGAGTAAGGTTTTGTAACCGGGCATATAGGAGCTTCTTGTCTGTGATAATCTATTTCTCAGTAAAGTTGCAAGTAAGATTGTCTGCTGTGAAGAGAGGTTAGATGAAGTAAGTGACCATGAATTTATAATAGTACAAATATACTTGCTTCATTTACTTATTCATTCAACAAATATTGAATGTTACCATTGTTCTAGGTACTGAGGATATAGCCTCAAACAAAACCAAATCAGTTTCATTATACAACCTACATTCCTAGAGAGGAAGACAGTTAAAAGTTAAATAAATAAGTGTATCATAAATATGTTAGGTGGTGATAGACGCTGTGCAGAAAAATCAGTTATGGAAGGACATCTGTTATAGTCCTTCCATATAGGGAAGTCAGGGAAGGAGACATTTAAGCAGAGACATGAATGAAATGAAGGAGTGATACTTATTGATCTGGAAGAAGAGTATTTCATGTCAGGAAATACCTGGTAAAAGTAAATGCAAATGCCCTGAGGCAGGAAGAAGAATCAGCAATGAGGTGAGAGGGGCTGGAGTGATATGAAGAGGAGACAGACCAGAATGGAAAATGTAGGCCAAATCACAGAGTGTTTTAGAGCAAGGAAAGGAATTTGGATATTTTTTTAATTGAAGTATAGTTGATTTACAATATTGTGTTAGTTTCAGGTATACAGCAAAATTATTCAGTTATGTATATATATATTTTCAGATTATTTTCCATTATAGGTTATTACAAGATATTGAACATAGTTCCATGTGTTATACAATAAATCCTTTTTGCTTAGTTATTTTACATATAGTAGTTTGTATCTGTTAACCCCATATTCTTACTTTATCCCCACCCTTTCCTCTTTGGTAATGATAAGTTTATTTTCTATGTCTGTGAAACTGTTTCTGTTTTGTATATAGATTCTTTTGTATTATTTTTTAGATTCCATATGAAAGTGATAGAATTTGGATTTTAATCAGAGTGAGCTGAGAAGTCATCAGCAGGTTCTGAGCAGAGGAGTGACATGATAGATCTTGCATGTTGGGATTTTTTCCTAAAAAAATCTCAGCTGCCTGAGTGCAAACTTGGAGGAAGTCCTGGACTTGGGTTGGCAAGTACAAAGAAAAGACAGAGGTATTGAGCACAGAGTTACTGAACTTGTTGACTCTAGAATCTAAGTTAGGTCCAGAATCTAAGGAAAGACATAAAGACAGGTAGAAGCCAATGGATAGGGCAAGAACAGAATTATCAATGAACTTGAGGCTCCATGAGGGTAAAGAATGGTCAAAAAAATTAGTGAGAAGGAAAGGAGACTGGTCAGAGAGGCATGCATGATTTTGTAAGTTTAAGGGTAGCAGAGCTTCGTGCAATGCCAAGATCCTTGGTGTAACTGTGGGAGAGAGTGGCTAAGTGAGAAGGTCAAGGAAGGGAGAGGCTAAGTGTTTGCTGAATTTAATATATTAATATATTTTAATATTTAGCTTAAGCTGAATTTTTCCATTAGCCATACACTTAAAAAATGTTCTAAGGAACCCTGGAAACCTTGACAAGCACATTACTCTTAAGTAGGGCAGAGCTCACAGTCCTGTTTAGAATGCTTTAAAAAGAAGATTTTCTTGAGTGGTAACCTATTGAAACAACCTCGATGAGGGAGGTGTGTTTGGTGCTAGTCAAGTATGAGTTGGTGAGTAGGAAGGTAGGCTCTGGTGTTTTTAGCACTGTTTAAGTGGCTCAGAGCTGGAAAGTCTGAGAACTGCTAAATTATTTTACCACACTTACTTAAAAAATGAATTAACTGAGACCACCATAGTAGTGATTTACCTGTCTGATTACAGAATCATCTACAGAGGTTTTCTGAAATACATGTGTCCAGTCCCCACCCTGGAACTAATGAAGCCTATGTATATTTACATATTTATATAAAGCTCTGTGGATTATATATAGCCAGGATAAAATCATCAGAATAGTACTTAGTGGATAGTTCTTGCTTTTGCCTCTCTATATTCATGGGCTCTTTTCCTGGTCATGGTGATGTGTCTTTACCCTGGGACACCACTCCAAACTCACTCTTGGTCTATGTGCTGTGGGCAGAACTGAAGCTACTCTGGCTCCAGGAACAGCAGGTTATCCAAGACTGGGTGATTGGGGAATCACATTTCTTCTTCTTTTTTTTTTTTGGCTGTGCCGCATGGCTTGTGGGATCTTATTTTCCCAACCAGGGATTGAACCCCCGTCCGCTGCAATGCTTCTTAACCACTGGACTGCCAGAAAAGTCCCATCACATTTCTTTTTCTATAGAGATTTGGTTTAGGACCAAAGCCAAGGTAATTTTTTTTCCAATCAGAGCTAATTCCAGGCCTTTTGTGTCACTTGCTGAGTCATTCTCTCAACCATGGGTCCAGATCTGGGAGGCTGTAAGCATGGAGCTGCTGACAGGTATCTTGCCAACATGAAGAAAGCCTCTCTGAAAAGGGAGTAACACAGAGGAAAGTGGAGGCAACATACAGACAGATGCTTGTCCTGCTGACAATGCTTATTGGATTGAGCCATTCTGATTTTGTATTACACGAGCCTATATTCCTCATTTGCTCAGGTAATCTGAGTTGGGTTTTCTGTCACTTGCAACTGAAGAGTTGAGACCTAGAGGCTGGAGTCTAGTCTACAGTGATGCTGAGGGTCTCCCACTTTCTAGATACTCTCCTCACTCTGGTCGTGTGATTTCACCCTTTCAGGTAGCCTTTTTGCCAAACTGGCTCAGGAAATTTACATCCTCAGAATCTATCTCTTGTGCATGGCAAGGAGACAAGAAAATAGAATGAGATCAAAATGGAAGAAAATTGATTCTCTATGAGATTATGGTCTCTGGTGACTCCTAGATATGCTTAGACTGCTCAGCTTCTATTTAGACCATGTTAACATGCCTAGGGGTTAAGGAGCAAATGGCCTTAGTTGAAAAGAGCTATTTGGGATTGAGAATCCTAGAAGTAATTGACTAGAACATTATGTTCTGAGCTCAGGTTTAAAATATGACATAGGCTAGACATATTCATCTAAACATATGTCTGTGTTGGCACGTTTCTTAGATTGCTCCTCTTCATGACTCTTCCTAACCATTAATAACATAACCAGTTTCATAAGGTTATGTTATTAATAGCTTTGGAACTAAAGTGCTAGACTTCATGTTGTCACAAGATGAGGAATCACTTTATTTCCCAAAGTAATTTTGAAGAAATCAGGTTTTTGTTGCAAGGAATAATGAGAATGTTATAATATTACGTACCTCATTGAGCACCCTGCCTCTAGTTCTTTCTTGAATGTTTAGCTCCTGAAATGCTGGAGGGACCTGATTAGGAGACACATTCAGTTTTAACTTAGTCTCATACTATAGATCCCAAGAGTCACTTAGGAGAAAAGTAGAATTGCACATCCTAGTTCACCTATTGTCTTGCTATTCATCAGCTAAATAGCTTTTCATTTCCTTGGATTGCCAGATGCCATCATTTTAGTGTCTGTAGAAGAAATCACTGTAACAGTTTCTGTACCTGGACTGAACACTGACCAATATTTCAGGATACAATGTCCAACTATCTCATGAATTGAAATGCTAGTCAGTAGATAAAATTTGAAAGTGCAGTCCAAAAGAAACCTTGATATAATTAATGTTCTCTTACTTCTCTTGAAAATGGTATAATCTTTTGACTCCTGGTGAAGGTCATGTTTAACTGCTTTTCTCAAATGTCACAATCATTTCAGAATACTGCATAAATACCATTTTGGTATCAGTTTTCTTTGCATGAAACAATTTTCCCTAATAACCTGAAACTCCCTCTGAGCCACCATGTCTAACTTTCTTTAATATTAGCATGAAACTCAATTTTAGGAGAAAGAAATAGCAAAGAACAATTGGCACTCAAATCCAAATAACTTGTGCTCAGTTATGTGCTTCTTTTTCTTTGTTATCATTTGTAGCTTAAGAGTAAAAAAAAAAAACAAACCCCAAAAAACCCACAAATAAAAAACTTGCTAATATAGAATCATGAGGACATTCCACTTCCTTACCTACTTAGTACTAAATGTGTCCCAGTTAGGGTGGTACACAGTCCACTGGTGTGTGAAGACCACTTTCATTTGTCACTGTCAGTGGAGTCACACAGAATTGCAGAGAATTCAAAGAGTACATCTCAGCATGATTATAACTGTCCTGATTTATCCTTTGTTTGTGGGCAATGAGACATTCTCAGTTGATAGCTCAAGGTTATTTCTTATATTTAATAATCCAGTTCAGGGCAAGAATAAAGCTGTAATGCAACATTTGAAATAAAAAATCCAGTCAACTAAGTAATATCTTAAAAACTAGTCCCTCAACATTTAGTAAGTATTTAAATGACTCTAATCACACACACACACACACACACACACACACCCCTACGTGTATAGCTTTAGGGTGGTAAATATCTCATATTGTTTAAACAAATTAGGAGATAATTTCTTGTTTATCAGGGACCCCACCTTGAGCTTCAGCAGTGTTTTCTCTAGATCTTAGGCATGACTGACCTCATATAGACTTCTATAGGAAAGGGCTTGTTGGGTAGCCATTTCTGTGAATGATACTGTGGTCTCCTGGGAAAGCATACATCTAAAGGAAACTGCTAGAGACTCAAAGGTTATAGAAAGAACCATACCACAGGATTGGAGGGGAATGGTAATTTGAATACAACACGGGGTGTCTCATGAAAATTGTCCTCCCACTCAGCAATGCCCCCCCTTGCAAGGGTTTGGACCCCAGTCTTAAAGTGAGGATGACTTTGAATTTTTTTAAAGCTATTTTATAATGATCTCAGTGAATTATCAAGAGTTCATGAACCCAAGGCAGTGTTGCTTTGTAGCTTATGTTAAGAATTTAGCTCAAATGGGAGAAGGAGACTTTGACAGGGATTACTGCTGTTGAACATTCAAATATACAATAGACATAGTAGGTTGAATTATTGAGTGAACCAGCTTCCATCTGGAGCAAAGGAGATAGACAAGGGCTCCCCTTTCAGAAGCTATCAGTGGTGTCTCAGTTGCATTGGAGGCTTCCATGTGTTGAGGCAGTGCATTGGCAGGTATTCACTTTTGAACCTTCAGCAAGCAAAGGTGGCATTTTGCCAGTTAGTTGAAAGATCTCACCACAAACATCTGGAGTCTGGATGGGAGATGAGAGGAGGAAAATGGTTAGGTTCAAAATGTGTATGTTTGAATCCAATCATCGAAAACACAGAAAACACCCAGAGTGTTCATAAATAGGTGAGGTATTACATTGACACAACTGTAGGAGGAAGAATGACCATCCTGTGAGTGCACTTAGGCACCTGCTTTCCCTCCAAGGTTGAAGTGGCCTGGGAAATATTTCTACTCTTTCATTCTAAAAGAACTCTTCACTTTAATAAAAGATTCATCTCAGTGTTCTTTGGATAATGATGATATGATTGTCTTTACCAAAATATTTCAATTAGAGACATTTTTCACAGAATATCTCACGTAGGAAGAGTGAAGATTTTCTAAGCTTTTGATTGCCATTGTAAACATCCATGGGAAAATGGATTGGAAATAAGGGGCTTTTACTTGAAATTACTAAGTTGAGTCAAAAGTAAGGTTTTCTAGAAACAAAGATGCACATACACATGCTCCTTCTCTTCATACTCTAAGAATATATGCGTAGTACCTCCTGGACACCAGAGCATTAATGGAGCATTATTATGTAATTTATATCAGAAGAAATAAAATGCTAAAGGAAGAGCTTTTTGAGGATAATTCAATAAAAATAGTGTATGAAAATAACTTCTCAATCTTTATAATTGTGCTAAGATGAGATATTAGACATTTCTTAAAGTATTTCTTTCCAATTTCTATTTGATATAATTTGATAACTTTTTTTTACTTCTTTATTAGAGTATAATTGCTTTACAATGGTATGTTAGTTTCTGCTTTATAACAAATTGAATCAGTTATACATATACATGTATTCCCATATCTCTTCCCTCTTGCATCTCCCTCCCTCCCACCCTCCCTATCCCACCCCTCCAGGCAGTCACAAAGCAGCGAGCTGATCTCCCTGTGCTACGCGGCTGCTTCCCACTAGCTATCTACTTTACGTTTGGTAGGGTATATATGTCCATGCCTCTCTCTCGCTTTATCACAGCTTACCCTTCTCCCTCCCCATATCCTAAAGTCCATTCTCTTGTAGCTCTGTGTCTTTATTCCTGTATTACCCCTAGGGTCTTCATGACATTTTTTTTCTTATTTTCCATATATATGTGTTAGCATATGGTATTTGTCTTTCTCTTTCTGACTTACTTTGCTCTGTATGACAGACTCTAGGTCTATCCACCTCATTACAAACAGCTCAATTTCGTTTCTTTTTATGGCTGAGTAATATTCCATTGTATATATGTGCCACATATTCTTTATCCATTCATCCGATGATGGACACTTAGGTTGTTTCCATCTCCTGGCTATTGTAAATAGAGCTGCAATGAACATTTTGGTACATGACTCTTTTTGAATTATGGTTTTCTCAGGGTATATGCCCAGTAGTGGGATTGCTGGGTCATATGGTAATTCTATTTGTAGTTTTTTAAGGAACCTCCATACTGTTCTCCATAGTGGCTGTACCAATTCACATTCCCACCAGCAATGCAAGAGTGTTCCCTTTTCTCCACACCCTCTCCAGCATTTATTGTTTCCAGATTTCTTGATGATGGCCATTCTGACTGGTGTGAGATGATATCTCATTGTAGTTTTGTTTTGCATTTTTCTAATGATTAATGATGTTGAGCATTCTTTCATGTGTTTGTTGGCAATCTGTATATCTTCTTTGGAGAAATGTCTATTTAGGTCTCCTGCCCATTTTTGGATTGGGTTGTTTGTTTTTTTGTTATTGAGCTGCATGAGCTGCTTTTAGATTTTGGAAATTAATCCTTTGTCAGTTGCATCATTTGCAAATATTTTCTCCCATTCTGAGGGTTGTCTTTTGGTCTTGTTTGTGGTTTCCTTTGCTGTGCAAAAGCTTTGAAGTTTCATTAGGTCCCATTTGTTTATTTTTGTTTTTATTTCCATTTCTCTAGGAGGTGGGTCAAAAAGGATCTTGCTGTGATTTATGTCATAGAGGGTTCTACCTGTTTTCCTCTAAGAGTTTGATAGTTTCTGGCCTTACATTTAGGTCTTTAATCCATTTTGATCTTATTTTTGTGTATGGTGTTAGGGAGTGATCTAATCTCATACTTTTACATATACCTGGCCAGTTTTCCCAGCACCACCTACTGAAGAGGCTGTCCTTTCTCCACTGTACATTCCTGCCTCCTTTATCAAAGATAACGTTACCATATGTGTGTGGGATTATCTCTGGGCTTTCTATCCTGTTCCATTGATCTATATTTCTGTATTTGTGCCAATACCATACTGTCTTGATTACTGTAGCTTTGTAGTACAGTCTGAATTCAGGGAGCCTGATTCCTCCAGCTCCGTTTTTCGTTCTCAAGATTGCTTTGGCTATTTGGGGTCTTTTATGCTTCCATACAAATTGTGAAATTTTTTGTTCTAGTTCTGTAAAAATGCCATTTGTAGTTTGATAGGGATTGCATAGAATCTGTAGATTGCTTTGCGTAGTAGAGTCATTTTCACAATGTGGATTCTTCCCATCCAAGAACATGGTATATCTCTCCATCTGTTGGTATCATCTTTAATTTTTTTCATCAGTGTCTTATAATTTTCTGCATAGAGGGCTTTTGTCTCCTTAGGTAGGTTTATTCCTAGATACTTTATTCTTTTTGTTGCAATGGTAAATGGGAGTGTTTTCTTGATTTCACTTTCAGATTTTTCATCATTAGTGTACAGCAATGCAAGAGATTTCTGTGCATTAATTTTGTATTCTGCTACTTTACCAAATTCATTGCTTAGCTCTTGTAGTTTTCTGGTAGCATCTTTAGGATTCTCTATGTATAGTATCATGTCACCTGCAAACAGTGACAGCTTTACTTCTTTTCCGATTTGGATTCCTTTTATTTCCTTTTCTTCTCTGATTGCTGTGGCTAAAACTTCCAAAACTATGTTGAATAAGAGTGGTGAGAGTGAGCAACCTTGTCTTGTTCCTCATCTTAGTGGAAATGCTTTCAGTTTTTCACCATTGAAGACGATGTTGGCTGTGGGTTTGTCATATATGGCCTTTATTATGTTGAGGAAAGTTCCCTCTATGTCTACTTTCTGCAGGGTTTTTATCATAAATGGGTGTTGAATTTTGTTGAAAGCTTTCTCTGCATCTATTGAGATGATCATATGGTTTTTCTCCTTCAATTTGTTAGTATGGTGTATCATATTGATTGATTTGTGTATATTGAAGAACCCTTGCATTCCTGGAATAAACCCCACTTGATCATGGTGTATGATCCTTTTAATGTGCTGTTGGATTCTGTTTGCTAGTATTGTGTTGAGGATTTTTGCATCTATGTTCATCAGTGATACTGGCCTGTAGTTTCCTTTCCTTGTGACATCCTTGTCTGGTTTTGGTATCAGGGTGATGGTGGCCTCATAGAATGAGTTTGGGAGTGTTCCTCTCTCTGCTATATTTTGGGAGAGTTTGAGAAGGATAGGTGTTAGCTCTTCTCTAAATGTTTGATAGAATTTGCCTGTGAAGCCATCTGGTCCTGGGCTTTTGTTTGTTGGAAGATTATTAATCCCAGTTTTAATTTCAGTGCTTATGATTGGTCTGTTCATATTTTCTATTTCTTCCTGATTCAGTCTTGGCAGGTTGTGCATTTCTAAGAATTTGTCCATTTCTTCCAGGTTTTCCATTTTATTGGCATAGAGTTGCTGTAGTAATCTCTCATGATCTTTTGTATTTCTGCAATGTCAGTTGTTACTTCTCCTTTTTCATTTCTAATTCTATTGATTTGAGTCTTCTCCCATTTTTCTTGATGAGTCTGTCTAATAGTTTATCAATTTTGTTTATCTTTTCAAAGAACCAGCTTTTAGTTTTATTGATCTTTGCTATCATTTTCTTCATTTCTTTTTCATTTATTTCTGATCTGAACTTTATGATTTCTTTCCTTCTGCTACCTTTGGGGCTTTTTTGTTCTTATTTCTCTAATTGCTTTAAGTGCAAGTATAGGTTGTTTATTAGAGATGTTTCCCATTTCTTAAGGTAGGATTGTATTGCTATAAACTTCCCTCTTAGAACTGCTTTTGCTGCATCCAGTAGATTTTGGGTCGTCTTGTCTCCATTGTCATTCGTTTCTAGTTGTTTTTTTTTTTTTTAACATCTTTATTGGGGTATAATTGCTTTACAATGGTGTGTTAGTTTCTGCTTTATAACAAAGTGAATCAGTTATACATATACATATGTTCCCATATCTCTTCCCTCTTGCGTCTCCCTCCCTCCCACCCTCCCTATCCCACCTCTCCAGGCTGTCACAAAGCACCAAGCCAATATCCCTGTGCCATGCGGCTCCTTCCGACTAGCTATCTACCTTACTACGTTTGTTAGTGTGTATATGTCCATGACTCTCTCTCGCCCTGTCACAGCTCACCCTTCCCCCTCCCCATAACCTCAAGTCCGTTCTCTAGGAGGTCTGCGTCTTTATTCCTGCCTTACCCCTAGGTTCTTCATGACATTTTTTTCCCTTAAATTCCATATATATGTGTTAGCATACGGTATTTGTCTTTTTCTTTCTGACTTACTTCACTCTGTATGACAGACTCTAGGTCTATCCACCTCATTACAAATAGCTCAATTTCGTTTCTTTTTATGGCTGAGTAATATTCCATTGTATATATGTGCCACATCTTCTTTATCCATTCATCTGATGATGGGCACTTAGGTTGCTTCCATCTCTGGGCTATTGTAAATAGAGCTGCAATGAACATTTTGGTACATGACTCTTTTTGAATTTCGGTTTTCTCAGGGTATATGCCCAGTAGTGGGATTGCTGGGTCACATGGTAGTTCTATTTGTAGCTTTTTAAGGAACCTCCATACTGTTCTCCATAGTGGCTGTACCAATTCACATTCCCACCAGCAGTGCAAGAGTGTTCCCTTTTCTCCACACCCTCTCCAGCATTTATTGTTTCTAGATTTTTTGATGATGGCCATTCTGACTGGTGTGAGATGATATCTCATTGTAGTTTTGATTTGCATTTCTCTAATGATTAATGATGTTGAGCATTCTTTCATGTGTTTGTTGACAGTCTGTATATCTTCTTTGGAGAAATGTCTATTTAGGTCTTCTGCCCATTTTTGGATTGGGTTGTTTGTTTTTTTGTTATTGAGCTGCATGAGCTGCTTGTAAATTTTGGAGATTAATCCTTTGTCGGTTACTTCATTTGCAAATATTTTCTCCCATTCTGAGGGTTGTCTTTTGGTCTTGTTTATGGTTTCCTTTGCTGTGCAAAAGCTTTGAAGTTTCATTAGGTCCCATTTGTTTATTTTTGTTTTTATTTCCATTACTCTAGGAGGTGGGTCAGAAAGGATCTTGCTTTGATTTATGTCATAGAGTGTTCTGCCTATGTTTTCCTCTAAGAGTTTGATAGTTTCTGGCCTTATATTTAGGTCTTTAATCCATTTTGAGCTTATTTTTGTGTATGGTGTTAGGGAGTGATCTAATCTCATACTTTTACATGTACTTGTCCCGTTTCTAGTTATTTTTAAATTTCCTCTTTGATTTCTTCAGTGATCATGTCGTTATTAAGTAGTGTATTGTTTAGCCTCCATGTGTTTGTATTTTTTACAGATCTTTTCCTGTCATTGATATCTAGTCTCATAGCGTTTTGGTTGGAAAAGATACTTGATACAATTTCAATTTTCTAACAAGTCACATATTAATCAAACTATGAAAAATTTAATAAAAAATATTAAAAGCAGCAAGGGAAAAAACAACAAATAACATACAAGGAAATCCTCATAAGGTTAACATCTGATCTTTTAGCAGAAACTCTGCAAGCCAGAAGGGAGTGGCAGGACATATTTAAAGTGCTGAAAGGGTGAAACCTACAACCAAGATTACTCTACCCAGCAAGGATCTCATTCAGATTTGATGGAGAAATTCAAATCTTAACAGGCAAGCAAAAGCTAAGAGAATTCACCGTCAAACCACTTTTACAACAAATGCTAAAGGAACTTCTCTAGGCAGGAAACAGAAGAGAAGGAAAAGACCTACAATAAAAAACCCAAAACAATTAAGAAAATGGTAATAGGAACATACATATTGATAAATACCATAAATGTAAACAGATTAAATGCTCCAAGAAAAAGAAATAGACTCGATGAATGGCTACAAAAACAGGACCTGTATATAGGCTATCTACAAGAGACCCACTTCAGACCTAGGGACACATACAGACTGAAAGTGAGGGGATGGAAAAGGATATAGTATGCAAATGGAAATCAAAAGAACGCTGGAGTAGTAATTCTCATATCAGACAAACTAGGCTTTAAAACAAAGACTATTACAAGAGACAAAGAAGGACACTACCTAATGATCAAGGGATCAATCCAAGAAGAAGATAGAACAATTGTAAATATTTATGCACCCAACATAGGAGCACCTCAATACATAAGGCAAATACTAAGAGCCATAGACGGGGAAATCGACAGTAACACAATTATATTAGGGAATTTTAACACCCCACTTTCACCAATAGACAGATCAGCTAAAATGAAAATAAATAACGAAACACAAGCTTTAAATGATACATTAAACAAGATGGAGTTAATTGATATTTATAGGTCATTCCATCCAAAAACAACAGAATACACTTTCTTCTCAAGTGCTCATGGAACATTCTCCAGGATAGACATATCTTGGGTCACAAATCAAGCCTTGGTAAATTTAAGAATATTGAAATCGTATCAAGCATTTTTTCCAACCACAATGCTATGAGACTAGATATCAATTACAGGGAAAAACCTGTAAAAAAAAGACAAGCACATGGAGGCTAAACAATATACTACTAAATAAGCAAGAGATCACTGAAGAAATCAAAGGGGAAATCAAAAAATACCTAAAGAAAAATGACAATGAAAAAACGATGATCCAAAATCTATAGGATGCAGCAAAAGCAGTTCTAAGAGGGAAGTTTATAGCAATACAATCCTACCTTAAGAAGCAAGAAACATCTCAAAGAAACAACCTAACCTTACACCTAAAGCAGGTAGAGAAAGAAGAACAAAAAAAGCCCAAAGTTAGCAGAAGGAAAGAAATCATAAAGATCAGATCAGAAATAAATGAAAATGAAATGAAGGAAATGATACCAAAGATCAGTAAAACTAAAAGTTGGTTCTTTAAGAAGATAAACAGAACTGATAAACCATTAGCCAGACTTATCATGAAAAAAAAGGAGAAGATTCAAATCAATAGAATTAGAAATGAAAAAGGAGAAGTAACAACTGACACTGCAGAAATACAAAGGATTATGAGAGATTACTACAAGCAACTATATGCCAATAAAATGGACAATCTGGAAGAATTGGACAAATTCTTAGAAAAACACAACATTCTGAGACTGAACTAGGAAGAAATAGAAAATATGAACAGAGCAATCACAAGCACTGAAATTGAGACTGTGATTAAAAATCTTCCAACAAAGAAAAGACCAGGATCAGATGGATTCAAGGTGAATTCTATCAAACATTTAGAGAAGAGCTAACACCCATCCTTCTTAAACTCTTCCAAAATATAGCAGAGAGAGGAACACTCCCAAACTCATTCTACGTGGCTGACATCACCCTGATACCAATCCAGACAAAGATGTCACAAATAAAGAAAACTACAGGCCAATATCACTGATCAATATAGATGCAAAACTCCTCAACAAAATACCAGCAAACAGATTCCAACAGCACATTAAAAGGATCATACACCGTGATCAAGTGGGGTTTATCCCAGGAATGCAAGGATCCTTGAATATAGGCAAATCAATCAATGTGGTACAGCATATTAACAAATTGAAGGATAAAAGCCATATGATCATCTCAATAGATGCAGAAAAAGCCTTTGACAAAGTTCAACACCCATTTATGATTAAAACCCTGCAGAAAGTAGTCATAGAGGGAACTTTCCTCAACATAATAAAGTCCATATATGACAAACCCACAGCCAACATCATTCTCAATGGTGAAAAACTGAAACCATTTCCACTAAGATCAGGAACAAGACAAGGTTGCTCACTCTCACCACTCTTATTCAACATAGTTTTGGAAGTTTTAGCCACAGCAATCAGAGAAGAAAAATAAATAAAAGAATCCATATCAGAAAAGAAGAAGCAAAGTTGTCACTGTTTGCAGATGACATGATACTATACATAGAGAATACTAAAGTTGCTACCAGAACACTACTAGAGCTAATCAATGAATTTGGTAAAGTTGAAGGATACAAAATTAATGCACAGAAATCTCTTGCATTGCTATACACTAATGATGATAACTCTGAAAGAGAAATTAAGGAAACACTCCCATTTACCATTGCAACAAAAAGAATAAAATACCTAGGTTAAACCTACCTAAGGAGACTAAAGACCTGTATGCAGTAAACTATAAGACACTGATGAAAGAAATTAAAGATAATACCAACAGATGGAGAGATATACCATGTTCTTGGATGGGAAGAATCCACATTGTGAAAATGACTCTATTACCCAAAACAATCTACAGATTCAATGCAATCCCTATCAAACTACCACTGGCATTTTTTACAGAACTAGAACAAAAAATTTCACAATTTGTATGGAAACACAAAAGACCAAATAACCAAAGCAATATTTAGAAAGAAAAACGGAGCTGGAGGTATCAGGCTCCTGGACTTCAGACTGTACTACAAAGCTACAGTAATCAAGATAGTATGGTACTGGCACAAAAACTGAAATATACATCAATGGAACAGGACCGAAAACACAGAGAGAAACCCACGCACATATGGTCACTTTATTTATTTATTTATTTGTGGTATGCAGGCTTCTCACTGTTGTGGCCCCTCCTCTTGCAGAGCACAGGCTCCAGACACACAGGCTCAGCGGCCATGACCCACGGGCCCAGCCGCTCCACGGCATGTGGGATCCTCCCGGACCGGGGCACGAACCCGTGTCCCCTGCATCAGCAGGCAGACTCTCAACCACTGAGCCACTAGGGAAGCCCTGGTCACCTTATTTTTGATAAAGGAGGAAAGAATATACAATGGAGAAAAGAGAGCCTCCTCAATAAGTGGTGCTGGGGAAACTGGACAGCTACATGTAAAAGAATGAAATTAGAACACTCCCTAACACCATATAGAAAAATAAACTCAAAATGGATTGAAGGCCTAAATATAATGCCAGACACTATAAAACTCTTAGAGGAAAACATAGCAGAACACCCTATGACATAAATCAGAGCAAAATCCTTTTTGACCCACCTCCTAGAGAAATGGAAATAAAAACAAAAATAAACAAATGGGTCCTAATGAAACTTAAAAGCTTTTGCACAGCAAAGGAAACCTTAAACAAGACAAAAAGACAACCGTCAGAATGGGAGAAAATATTTGCAAATGAAGGAACTGACAGAGGATTAATCTCCAAAATTTACAAGTAGCTCATGCAGCTCAATATCAAAAAAAACAAACAAACAAATCCAAAAATGGGCAGAAGACCTAAATAGACATTTCTCCAAAGAAGATATACCGATTGCCAACAAACACATGAAAGGATGCTCAACATCACTAATCATTAGAGAAATGCAAATCAAAACTACAATGATGTATCGCCTCACACCAGTCAGAATGGCCATCGTCAAAAAATCTAGAAACAATAAATGCTGGAGAGGGTGTGGAGAAAAGGGAACCCTCCTGCACTGTTGGTGGGAATGTAGATTGATACAGCTACTATGGAGAACAGTATGGAGGTTCCTTAAAAAACTAAAATAGAACTACCATATGACCCAGTAATCTACTCTGAGAAAACCATAATTCAAAAAGAGTCATGGACCACAATGTTCATTGCAGCTCTATTTACAATAGGGAGGACATGGAAGCAACCTAAGTGTCCATCAACAGATGAATAGATAACGAAGGTGTGGCACATGTATACAATGGAATATTACTCAGCCATTAAAAGAAACAAAATTAAGTTATTTGTAGGGAGGTGGATGGACCTAGAGTCTGTCATACAGAGTGAAGTAAGTCCGAAAGAGAAAAACAAACACTGTATGCTAACACATATATATGTAATCTAAAAAAAAAAAAAAAGAAAGAAAATGGTTCCCAAGAATGTAGGGGCAGGACAGCAATAAAGACCCAGACGTCGAGAATGGACTTGAGGACACAGGGAGGGGGAAGGATAAGCTGGGATGAAGTGAGAGAGTGACATGGACATATATACACTACCAAATGTAAAACTGATAGCTAGTGGGAAGCAGCCACATAGCACAAGGAGATCAGCTCGGTGCTTTGTGACCACCTAGAAGGGTGGGATAGGGAGGGTGGGATGGAGATGCAAGAGGGAGATCATATGGGGATATATGTATGCATATAGCTGATTCACTTTGTTATAAAGCAGAAACTAACACACCATCGTAAAGCAATTATACTCCAATAAAGATGTTAAAAAATTTACATCATTCATGTGTAAGTTTAATAAGAGAAAAATTAATGAAGAAGAAGATAATAAACTTACCACTGAGTAACTAAAATTTGTGATATTTTAATCAAAGTTGTTCATCTGGCATTTCTGACTGCTACAGACATTTCATTGGCAAGCAAGTCTATTCAGTCTCAATAATTCTCATTTTTCTGCTGTGAACAGAACAAAGGATAATGTCTTTTTTTTTTTTTTTGCGGTATGCAGGCCTCTCACTGCTGTGGCCTCTCCCGTTGCAGAGCACAGGCTCCGGACGCGCAGGCCCAGCGGCCATGGCTCACGGGCCCAGCCACTCCGTGGCATGTGGGATCTTCCCAGACCGGGGCACGAACCCGTGTCCCTCTGCATCAGCAGGCGGACTCTCAACCACTGCACCACCAGGGAAGCCCAGGATAATGTCTTTAAATAAGAAAGTTTTGGTTGAGAGTAATAGTATTGATTCATATTGTAAAATTTTTGAGATCCTGAAAATTCCTAATGACAATTTTAATGTTGCCTGGAGAAGGGGAAATAGGTAGATATAGAAAGCATGGTTCTCAAGTAACCAAAGCTAAACAAATGTGATGCAGTCAGTATTTTGCCCTGCGTTCAAAAATATCTGGTTTGACTAACGAGGAGCAAATACAACAATATGAAATTTGTAGGCAAAACGTGTAAATTATTGCATCTGGTTTGAAGAATTCAGTCTGGTACGTATTGTTTTTAGGAGAACTGAACCTACGATGATTCAGGTATGAAGAAAACATGAAACATGGTCTGCAATAATAAAATTCTGGGATTCAAATTATAAGATGTACTGGTCCCTCTTTCCTCGGTACAGTTCATGCCACGACTTGCTCTATTCCATTTGGTGTACTAAGTTCATTTACTTCTCACCAGGAAAGTGAAACATGGTACTAGGGTTGGGCAAACATGTCCCACAAAAGTGATTTAGATAACCTGAGAATATTTTACCTGGAAAAGCAAATGAACTTAATAAAAACATACTAATTACTTATCCCTCTTCATCTCTCCTACATCCTATTCTTGTCGAATTGCCACAAAAATTTAGTTCTTTGTCCTTCTTTCTTTTTCATCTATCCTAACTAACTCCCCTGGTCATTGCATCTGGTCTTAATGGCTTAAATACCATCTACGTGCTAACCACATGTATATCTCTAGTCCTAACCACTCCCGGGAACTCTAGTCTTACATTGAACTATTTACTTGACATCTCTACGTGGATGAATGATAGACACTTCAAACATAAGGTGGTCAAAACTGAATTCCTACCCTGATTGCCCTCATTTCCTTTTCTCCTGAAGCCTGCCTCTTAGGCATTCTTCCCCATCTAAGTTAGTGACAGCTTGCCTCCTTCATTTGCTTAGGGCCAAACTATTGGAGTCATGCTTCTCTTGGATCATTGCAAAGGGGACATAATGCCTGACAGATGTGTAGGAGGAAGATGGAACGCACACATAGATCAAGTAGAAGCCAGTCTCATCCCAGCAAGCCCAAAGAAGCCTTCAAAAGCATGTTCGGAGGAGATGTTTGACAGTGAATATTCAGCACTGGGTGTGCCTTTCCAGAAGAGTACTATAGTTCCAGACACCTGCTGCTCTCATCAGGTCTGTAGATGAGGGAGAGAAAAGCATAAGGAAAGTTATATTCTAAAATGAATAGCTTCCTCCAGGAGAGGACGAAGTTTGGGAGAGTATGACTCTCTGAACGCACTCAAGTGTTTGCAACTGTGAGACACATGGTGATGCCTGTTTTTGGTGACACTGAGAACAAAGCTTTTAATGATGCTCTCACCCACAAGGTGCAATGCAAAACCCAACACCTGTGACTGTTCAGTCTTCTGTTATTGTGGAAGTAATTATACTATTCACAGAACACAATAATGCACAATATTTCTCAGAGGAAAAGGAACAAATTCTGCCTCTCCTTGTTCAATTTCCAGAGCAAATTCACCAGCTTTACTGTTGTACAGGAAAAAAAATAAAATAAAGGCAAAACTCGCTGTCAACTCAGATGAGCAGAAAATGGCGATATATATTTATTTAAAATTTCCCTCTCATTTGTCTTTTGTACAGATACAGTGTATTTTAAAAGCTGGTATTCAACCTACTATAATTATTCATTGTTCCGCATTTGATGATCATTCATTTGCCATGTACTGACAGTGCCTTTGCACTGATATGCTATAATCAATAGAACAAAATTGGAGTATTCATTTGCCCTGAGACTTAGTAGATAAGCCCCACTGGAATGTAGAATGTATCACAGTTTAATTGGGTCGAATCTAAATGTGATTATGGCTAAATAGCAAGCAGAGGAAGACAAGTGCCAATTTATTTGGTTACTTATTGTATTAAGAGAGCTGAGCACTTTATATATATAATTCTCAAAAATAACCCTAAGTAAATACTACTGTTCCTGTTTTGTAGATGAGGACAATAGGTTTCATAAAAGTTTAAATAATACGCTTGAGGACACACAACTAATAAGTGGCAAAGCCAGAATGTGAACCCAGGTCTTTTCATTTTACTTCAAAGTCTATGTGCTTAGTTACTATACTGTGGTGCTTCTCCATCACAAAAAGGGAAAGAATAAAACAAAGGAGTGACATGAAGAAGCATAAAGAAAGATGAACTGCCTTCCTCTCCAGCAGGCATGGAGAACACATAGGGTGAGGGCAGGGGAGGGCTGAGGTGACAAAGAGTTGAAACACTTTTAACTTCTACTTGAATGTTTTGGCAAATTTTAGCCATGGCCTTAATGAAAGTGATAAAGAGAATATGGGAAGAAAAATAGTTATTTAAAAGACAACCATTCCTAGGATATTTCCCAGGACAAAGAGGGTTTGCCATGGTCTTCACGTACGGTGCTGTTAGTCTGCCATTCTGGCAGACTTGTCCACAGATCTAGCGGAAGAAAAAAGGCAGTGATGCTTCAGCAATTCAGCTCATAACGAGGGTTGGAAACCAGAGTCCATGGAATTACAACTGGGAAAAAGTGGTCTGGGGCGGGGTGTGTGTGACCTTCTAATGGACTCATAATCCTGAGTGGAATACATTTTTGCCTTGGTGTAACTGAGGATCTGACTGAAGTCATTGGCTTTTAGCTATTTGAAGTTCAACTGAAATGGAAGAAAATTCCCAAAGTTTTGCCTTTAAATAGCAATGGCAAATTACTTTGGGAACATGTTTCTTTCTGGCATTTAAGGTCAAAATTCTTCTTGTCTTATTATTGCCAAAAGGGTCCATTATATAAGGAAGAGTAACAACTTAACAGGAGGTCATTGGCATATTAATTATGATTTTTTAATAAGTCATTAAAAAAGAAATATAAGCAATCATCAAAGTCTAAAAATGGCTTATTTGTGTCTATTTGCCTGTGTAAGTAAAATATTGTATTGTCCTTTGGGGCTGAAAATAGAGAAATACTAGTGAAGTGCGTTTTCAATATTTACGCTTAAGGAATTGCCTAAGAGTCTGATGCCAGGATATAAAAAACTTGGGCCAAAAAGGCCTATATTTAAGTGTTATAATGGTTAGGAATCATTCATTCAGAACCAGGAGACAGGCAGGGGTTAATATTAGTTTCACTGTCATTTCTGTTTAAGTGACAATTTTTTCCTAAATTAAAGAAAGGGCTTATTTGCATAGATATGTTGAAACCACACACATAAATAAGAAATAAATGATTTAATGCTTAAAAAATTGTATTAGTTTCCTAGAGCTGATGTAACAAATTACCACAAACCTGGCAGTTTAAAATAGCACAAACATATACTTTCACAGTTCTGAAGGCTAGAATTCTGAAATCAAGATGTCCTCAAGGCCGTGCTCTCTCTGAAGCTTCTAAGGGAAAATTCTTCCTCACCTCTTTCCTAGCTTCTGGTGGTTACCAGCAGTCCTCTGCATTCCTTGGCTTGTAGAGCAATCAATCCAGTCTCTGCTTTGGTTATCTCGTGGTCATTTCTACGTGTGTCTGTCTCTGTGTCCCTGCTTCCCTCTTGTAAGGATACATCATTATACTAGGGCCCACCCTAATCTAGTATGACATCAATATTAACTTGATTACATTGGCAAAGACCCTATTTCCTAGCGATGTCACATTCACAGGTACTGGCGGGAGGCGGGGGTGAACTTGCACATCATTCTGTGATCTGGATCTCAAAGTATGATTCTATTCCTTTGCTGTGTATTTCCCTTCTCAGCAGCTTTCTCTCTGAGTTACTCTTAAGGCAGGTTTCCCATCTTTCCCCAGTTTTAATAAAGCCAAAATTAAAAATCAGAAAAGTGATAGGCCAAGGGCAATATGTTAACATTTGGAACCCAGAATCTGGTCAGGAAAACAGAAATCACTCCAGCTTTTTGAATAGAGAGGATTTAATATAAGGAATTGGAGAACTGAAAGGGCAAGAAAGAAGCACTAAGATGACATAGATCTAGTAACTACAGGAGGGACACAGGGAAGAGGTGGGAACTTGTCCCTGGCAAAGGAATGTCACAGAGCTGGGACCCACACTGCTGTGGAGATGGTGCTGGGCAGTCTTCTGGTATCTCTGAAGGGCACAACGAGGCCAGTTATGTGAGTGTGAAAAAATACAGGAAACCAGAATCACCTGCCACTGCCCAGGTGACGGGCTGTTTCTAAGAGGAGAGTGGCAGGACAGCAAGTACTCAGGAAGGAGCATGTCCCTTATCCCTCCGCCTGTCATCAGCATCCCTTTAGTTAGGGGAGCCCCTTTTGCCAGAACCAAACTGGGAGCCATCTAGCAAAGGTGAGATGTGTTCAGAGTCCCAGTGGCAGCAACTCAAAGTGGAGTGCAGAAAGGTGGGTTTGGAGCTGGGAGAAGTAGCTTAATAACCGGGAAATGCAAGTTTCAGAACCAGTTTTCAGCTTTGAAAGACTAGTTAACACTGTACATTTGTTTATATACTGTGGTCCTTCTGAGAGACATAAACCATTGTAATGTCTGAGATTTCCCCTTCCCACACCCTGTAAGAACTAATATCACCCCCTTGAGGGAACATTGCCCCATTGAGAATTCAAGTTATAGTGGAGACTGTTGGTCCGCCACCAGATCTCCTTCACTGGTGGTGTACCTACCCCCCAGCTGCTGCGAGGATTGCCATAGGAGAATTCTCTAGAGGATTGCTCTATGTCAAAAGAAACTACCTCAGTGGAGGTTGTACTCTCCCTAACCACTTCTCCTCCACCAGAGCCAGTGGCCAATGACTGACAATGAGGTACCAAAGGCAGACCTTCTGTTCCTGAGAGCACCTCGGTAGACCTGCAGTTGTGTGTCAAACCAGAAGTCTACCCCTTGGGCTGAAGCTCCAAGGCAAGCAAATAGGCCTCTTTCACAGACAGACCAGAGGTATGTTTGTCTGCTATCTGTGCAGCACCGTGGGGTGGTGACCTGCCAAGAACTGACTCTCCAATGTTTACAGTCCCATGGGACCCAGGATCACAAGCTCCCCTGGCTTCCAGAGCCAGGAGATCAAGAGGTGACCCCTGGGCACAAGACATGCATAAAAGCTCCCCTCTAGGAGACAATGGTACTTCGGAATGGGCAGAGAGAGGGTGCAAAGTTGGCATCCACCAGCTGGAATGAGGCAGAAGGAGAGCATGTAGATGCCACCTGCAGAAAAAATGAAAAACAAAAGCCAGTGTTAAAAAAAAATATGGCACCTGCTAGCTAGAACAAGGCAGAGGAAGCATCTACCTGCCAGCCAGCAGGACCCTAGATGTGTGCTGAGTTAGATGCCTACCCCTCAGACTGACACTTTAAGATTGCAAATGATCCCCTTTCACTCAAAGTCTGAGTGCCTCTGCACTGGGCCCTGGGGGGTGTGAATCCAAGTGTGTAGGCCTCTAAGAGCTGTTTCTCAGATCACTACAGTCTTGGGTCTCACGAACATGAGCCTCATTGATTCTCAAAGCTAGATGTTTTGGGGGCCCATCTCTTAGGTGCAGGTCTTAAAAGTTGCAATGCCTGATGTGGGGTTCAAACCCTTTGCTCCTCAGGGAGAAGCTCTGGGTTTTGAGTTCCCTCCCGATTGTGGGTCGCAGTACTGAGATGGGGTTTATGGCGATATTGTGTCCCAGCTTCTCCTACCCACTTCGATATGGACCTTCTGTCATTTGCCTGATATGTAGATGAGACAGTTTTTTAGGTTTTCCCGGTGGAAGTTGTTGAATATTTAGCCATAGATTCTGTGTGTCCATGTGAAGAGGTGAGCCCAGGATCCTCCTACATTGCCATCTTGAATGGAAATCCCAAGAAGCTCCATCTTAAAGTAAGAGTACAAGGTGGGTGAATAAGGAGTGAATGAAGTATGTTTGTGGGTATCAAAATGAGCAAAATGTGAAGGGTTTTTGCAGATGGTGAAGAGGCTGGATATTCAAGTTAAAGAGTAAATCTAAGTGGGCTCGTAGGGTAGCTATTTCAGGGAATAGCTGTCCTATCTATGCAGGGAGGTTAGGTAATTAGCAAGTGTTCTGAAGAAAACAAAGCAAGTCAATGTGTTAACGTCAGGGACTGACCTACTGAGCCTGCTTGCTTATGTAAGCACTTGGAGTGAGGGCAGGGAGACAGCAGAGGCAGGTACTTCTAGCACTTGATTAGATGGTAAGTTCAGACAGAAGCACACAGGGAGTAGTGCAAGGGTAATAGAGGGTAGTTTAGCAAAATGTGAGATTGTATGGTTCATCTATGGTGACCATCGAATTGTAGAGAGAGGAGTGATTGATGTGGTTGGTTGATTATGCAGATCCTGAGTAATAAAGCAGGGTAAAATAAAGAGAAAGCATGTAATATAAAAGACATTATAAAAACATACAGTTATAAATGACATTATCTCATTTCAGTCTGCTGCATTGTAGTGGAATTAGGAGTAAGTGAAAAGGAGTTAAGTATTTGGAACAACCTTTTAAAGTGTTCTCTATCTTCAGAGATCTGACATTTCCAGAAAAAGCAAGGCCAGAGTTTGTCAGATGCTCTGCTTTTGGACAAATGAGCTTCCTGTTGAGTTTCATTCTTCTTCTTCTTGGCAGAAAAACCAAACTGTAGCTTATAGATTAAGGAAGAGCCAGTGAGGAAATTTCACTGAAGATCCCTATGGTGAATGGCCCTGAGCATCTGAGAAAATGCATCCATTAAAAAAAAAATAGGAGAGGCCGAAAACAGGCTGTTAGGAATAGGAGTAATCAAAGCATAAAGATCGAAGAGAAGGGACTATAGGCATCTAGAAGGGATGGAGTGAAGGAAGTACAGGATTCAAAAGATAGACGAATACAGCTAGTGCAAATTCTGCAGTTTTTGCTGATTCTATCTTTTTACTATTTCTTAGATGTGTCCTCATCTCTCCATACTCTCTTCCACTGCCCCTGTTCAGATCAAAATCATCATTTACCGGGCCTATTACAACACTCTCCCAGCTTGGCTCTGTGTTTCATGCCTTGCCACCCCCAAACCTACCCCCAAACATTTTCTACTTTGCTGTCAATGATCTTTCTAAAATATTCATCCATTCACTCCACAAATATTTGTGAAATACCTACTATGTGCGAGGTACTCTACTGGGTGCTGGTCAGACAATGATCAGCTAAGCATACATGGCCTCTGTCTTCAGCAAGCTTGGAGTCCTTAATAGACAGCGGCAAACAATGATTAGAATTTTGAAGGCCAAGTATATTCCACTCTCACCCACTTTGGTGAGAGCTTTTACAGTGAATGGATGTTGAATTTTATCAAATGCTTTTTCTGCAACTATTGAGATGATCACATGGGTTTTGTCTTTTCTTTTGCTGATGTGGTGTATCACATTAATTGATTCACATATGTTGGACCATCCTTGTGACCTTGGGATGAATCCAACTTGATCATGGTGTATGATCCTTTTTATGTGCTGTTGGATTTGGTTTGCTAATATGTTGCTGAGGATTTTTGCAACTGTATTCTGTACACATGAAACTAACACAACATTGTAAATCAACTATACTTCAATTAAAAAAAAAAAAAAGAGTCCAGTGTAGTGTTTCTCAAGGAATGCTCTTTGGAAATTTGAAACAGAATTACCTGAGTTGTTTGTTAATAGATGTGGATTCTCAGACTCCTCCCCAGGCCTTTTGAACCAGAACATCTGAATGGATTGCTATTTTTATCAAGATCCTAAAGTGATTCTTATGCAAATTTAGTTTGAGAACTACTGGCTTAGCTGACATCAGCAACTTAAAATACATTATGTTTTCTTCACAAGAACCTTTGAAATAGATATTATTAATTCCATTTTACAGATAGAGATACTGGAGCTTAGAGAGGCAAAGAGAATTGCCCAAAGGCACATGGATCATAAATGAAAGTATGAAGTTTCACACCTCCACTTGTCTGCGTTAAAGCCCACACTTCCGCACTATGCTCTTCTGCCTCAAGCATCAACAGCAAAACAAGAATATGGATTAAATTCTTCTAGTGCATTATCTAATTGGCACCATCTGTGAAAATATCTAAAATACTACTGAGGTTCAATTGGAAAACGAAATATCTTAGAATTGTATAGTTTTGCACTGAAACTTAAGAACTACGTGTTAAGGAGAAGCAGTCATATGATACTGCTGTAGTCACGGGGATCTATGATGAATTTGGAATAAGAAGGAGCTTTTCTGAAATGTAGCATATTTTTCTTTTCAGCGACCTAGCACAAAAGAGATATACTAGAGATACTTTCTGTGGTTCTTGCTAGGATCAATTTGAAGCAAGCTCCTTTTACTTTGTAAGTTGATAAACTAAAATGCACTCAAGATGTGAATGAGATCCAGATTGACTCCTTCTATGGTCATGTTGCATCTTATTGGAATGCGACATATGTAGTGCAACTATGTACGCCATTCCATTATTTCACAAAATTATGTGTATTATGTAGACCATGTTTCAGTTCAAATGAGGTTCACTTAACTGCCAATTGTTTCCAGCTATGTACTACCTGCACTTTGAACTAGGACTTCTGTGCTAACTCCTTGATACAGGCCATTCCTTGACCAGCAAGTCAAATGGAAGCAGCATAGGCATAACTATGATTATTCCTCCATCCAGTGAGAAACTCTAAGCCAGGACTTAGTGACATCCTTGAGCTGTATTCTCAGGGTAGAAGAAACTCCTGTGTATGTCTCCTGGAAAGGAGGCATATTTGGGGTCCTCATGCTCTCCCACTGATTGCTAGCTTATGTGTATCTGAAGTTGTACAATTTGTTGCTGGCTAATTTTATTCTAAGATTTATTCTAAGATTTAAATCTTAAGAAAAGTTTCTGTTTTTGTTCAACACCTGGAAATTCAAGCCAACTCTGAGAATTCAAGTGTTGGAATATAGTTTAGATTACCAGAAGAGTAGTAATCTATATTAAGTCTGCAAAAAAAAGTGCCTGTTCTGAACTTACTAAAAGTACATTCAAATCAAAAGTGTGAAACGTTGCCAAGATTTAAGAAATTTTAAGAATAGTTCTGACTATATGCAAATTTGTGTTTATAGGATGTTCTTTTGAAGGTAAATTTCCTGTATGATGTGACTACTCTTCTGAAACATTTGATGTACGCTGAATCACACTTTAATTCCCTTGTGTATTGTTGGGTTAAATGCACAATCAGCACTTTATAAACTATATGTGAATTTTTCACCACAAATTTGAAAAATCGTAGCCTGACTTTTACTCAACGTCCTTTCCTCTCCCCATAAAACTGCTGGCAGTGGCTGTGTGCCCATTTAATACCAGTCTAGGCAAAGCATAGATAGAAAAAATTACATCTATTACAAAAAAGTCATCCATTATAATATGCTTGCCAATTATTATCCAAGTAGTATATTGTGCATTATCTATGCCAAGGCTCAGCTCCTTTTAGCATGGAAAATTGAGAAAGGACTAGACAGCCAAAATGATAGTGTTTACAAAGGACAACTTTATGAGCCAGAAAGAAGCTGCCCTAAATTCCTGCAAATAGCAGGAAAGAATGCCTTCCTCCAAAGCTCAGCCATAAAGTTCCATCTGCCAGGTGATATTGCAGTACCAAGGAACAGATGATTCCATGGTCTGCCCTGATTTCCCCACCCCACGGGGAGTCTAACATATAGGATATAACAGGAGGAAATGATGAGGACTCCTGTACTGAATAAAACCTGCATGTTCACAAAGATACCGCAGGGTCAATACCCTGCTGATAAATGTCCTCTGAAAGAAGTAAAAAATTTCACAGTACCTCTCTTAAGGGAACACACAAAAGAACTGCCAGCGTTATAGGGAAGTGAAAACTCTGCTGAAAACAAGTCTTGAAACGCCTCTTGGACTCTTGTCTTTAAGAATACAGATCATCTCTGTCTTATGAACATCCAGTTTAGTGCCATTCCATATATGTATTAGAACAGGTAGCTCATGTTGGGTAGGGACAATGGGAAGGAGAATTGGTCTTGGCACTCAATTAGAAACAAAATGAACCAGATCATAACAGGGGCATAGACACAACAGACCCCAATCAAGTAGAGAAAGGAATATAGACAATTTTTAGCAGTGGGAAGTCAAGTACCACATCAATGATATTTTGTAAGAAGTAATGAGTTAGCATGACTAAGTACCATGCAGCATAAACTGGCATTTGGGCCAGAACTTCAGATTCCAGGAAAATTATGGAGAGGAAGATAAAAATCTCAGTACCAAGAGAGTCGAGTTAGGGATTAGACACAGTGAAATAACACAATAATGTTTCCAAGGGCAGGAAGAATGTCTTTTGGGTTCCTTTTTCTAGTTCAGTGCCTGGTGCATGGGGATTGCATTTGAAACTACTGGTCACTCCGCTCACTCTTTCTTGAACATTGACTCTTGTTGGTTTCTGTGTCATTACCCTTTTCTTTAACTCTGGCCATGCCCTTTTAGTCTCCTTTGAAGTGTTTCTTCTCACCACATACGGGACATCTCTATGTGGATGTCTCATTGGTACCTCAAATTCAATGCATCCAAAATATACTCACTCCCATCTCTAAACCTGAGCCTTCTCCTGTGTCCTCTGCCTTGGTGAATTGGCACCATCAGTCTACCCCTTAATCACTAGTTGGATGGCAGCCTTTCCTCTTTCATCTCCTTCACCGTCTACAACCAATCACAAAGTCCAGTTGATATGACTTTCTGAATAGCTTTTAAAATTACTGTCCACTTTTTTCTATATGACTGCTATTTCTCTATTCAGGCCACATGACCTTTTACCAATATTTACCAATATTTACCAAATATTTACCAATATTTACCAATATTATTGCACAATCTGCTAAATAATCTCCTTGCCTCCAGCTTTGCTATCATCCAATGTCTTCCTCTTACTGCAGCCAGGCAGTCTACTGGAAACAGAAATCTAGTTATGCCTTTTCTCTGCTTAAATCCTTCAGTTCTCCATCAGACTTGGGTTCCCACATTAAGAATAAAGTCCTGATTTCTTGAAGTGATTATAAGGTTCTCCTTGATTTGGCTCCGGATTGGTTCTCCAGCCTTCTCTTTCCGCTACTTCTTTCTTTATATACTTTCTCTCCCTTTACCCCTTTTCAACTTTATCGGAGAAGCAGACTGACACCAGGCTGTCTATAAAAACTTCAGTCCTGGGCTTCCCTGGTGGCACAGTGGTTGGGAGTCCGTCTGCCGATACAGGGGACACGGGTTCGTGCTCCGGTCCGGGAGGATCCCACATGCCGCGGAGCGGCTGGCCCTGTGCATCCGGAGCCTGTGCTCCGCAACGGGAGAGGCCACAGAAGTGAGAGGCCTGCGTACTGAAAAAAAACCCTACAAAAAACCAAAAACTTCAGTCCTTTGCAAATTTTTCTCTCTGCCTTGAATACTCTTCCCTTCTTGGTCTGGCTAGCTCTTACTCATCTTTTAGGTCACCCTTTAATATCACCTCTTCTAGAACAGGTTCCATGCTCAAATACGCTATCGTAGAACTTGTCAAAGGATATAGTGATTGCCTTTTACTTTCTTATATTATCTATCAGAATGTAATATGCATAAGGGCAGAAATGATCTGTCTGCCTTGCTTATCATTATATTCCCAGGGCATGGCACTGTTCCTGGCACATTATTCTCTCCCAGTGAGTAATGCATAAATAAAGGCTTATTGAACTCACATGAAGAAATCTGTAGCAGTGGATTTTAAAAGTAGTTTGAAGATGAAAACAACAAAAGACCACAAAAGTTGAGGGTGTAGCCCTTTTAAGAGTCCTAGAAGAACACTGTGGTGGATTAAGAATGGCTGAAAATTCTTTGACATTCTTCCCATGAAAAGATGAAGGTCTGTCTCCTCTCCCTTTGAATCTGGGCTGGCCTGCATCAATTTGGCAAATAGAATATGATAGAAGAGATGCTTTGCCAGTTTGGACTTAGCATTTGAAATGATAGGCAGCTCCTACTTTATTCTCTTGGAGTCCGGAGATGCCATGTGAGAAGTCCAACTACGCTACTGGAAGGACTATAACGAGGGGCTCAGAGACTCCATGGAGAGGGAGAGGGGCCCAGCTGAGTCCAGTCTAGCAGCTATTCTTGCTGAGGTTTCAGACATGTGAGTGAAGCCCTTGGGGATCTTCCAGAATGTAAGGAACCAGACTACCAGCCACAAGTCATCCCAGTAGACTTCAAGTGAACAGAAGAATTGCACAGTAGAACCTTACCCTCATTCTGACCTCCAGAATCATGAGGTACAGTAGAGTGGTCTTTATTCCTATTCAACTTATGGTCACTAATTTTGGGAGTGGCTTGTTATACAGCAGTAGATAACCAGAACATTCAATGCTTTTCATTATTTTCATACTACTAGATGCCAAGTAGGGAAGGGATTATTCTGGATCTTGCCATGTTCTCTCTGCAGTAGCTGTGGCTTTAGGCTTGAAGCTGGGGTGGGGAGATGTATGCTTGGAGTCTAGAGTCTCAGCTCAAAGTCCTTTTACCCATAACATCAATTTCCTTTGTGGTTGGGTTTCAGCCCTCAAAAGCCTACTAAAGCTCATGTACATTCTGAAGAATTACTTTTCCAGCTCACACAAAAAAATATTTGGAATCTGACCTATTTGGAATCTGGAAAGTGACTGGAGAGAAAGAGTCTCATATCTGTGAAGAAGTGGCAAAAATTACACTCAGGGGGTATGACTTAAAATTAAGCCTGCAAAAAGATATTGACAATTGAAGTGGTTCTGTGGAGGAGAGTGGTGGAGGCTATATGATACCTGTCCTTGCAACTTGTTTCGTTCCAGCCCAGATTCTGGGGGCAATCAAACCCCTAGGTAGGGTGGATATAATGACTAAAGGAATCTGTATCAGTTGTTCTTTTGCTTGAGCCTACTAGGATTCTTGTGTACCAACTCCTAATTACTCATGGCTCATTTTCCTGTGCCAAATCATAACCTGGTAGCCCAGTTCCCAGTGATCAAATCTGAGATAACTGCTGCCACATGTCTCTTACCTGCCTGGGGCCTCTGCAGTTCCTCTGATTTGGAGATTGCTTGACCTACTTTTACTTACAACAACAACATCCCGAGTTTTGGACTGGCCCCCTCTCATCCTTGCACTCTCTGTCCCTCTCCAGTTATTACCACTGCCTCACCAACCCTCCAAAAGGGTAAATCTCCAGTTGGTCCCACTTGACGGTGTGCCTAAGGCTTATGCTCAACTTTGTTCCCAGAATCTCACCCTTTTTATATTAGTCAAGATTATTTCAGTTGTAAGAGATAAACATACAACTAAATCCCATTTAGTCTAAAAGGGGGAATTTATTATTACCTTTTTACTCAACAGAAGGAAGGGGACCATCCTCTAGGGGAACTGGATCATGGGAGTGATCCACAAGATTATCTTCTGATCCTGACTCAGCTTTTCTCATTTCCTTTTGCTATAAATGTATGTCAGGAAACAAAGCTACAGAGTTCAGGGCTTATATTCTTTTAGCAGGAAACCAGAGAAGGAAAAAGAGTTTCCTTGCTAGTATCGTTGCATGTGCCCAGTTGAAGCAATCATTGCAGGGTAAAGGGCTATGGCTGCCTCAGCTTCGGCTCACTGCCCAGCCCTGTGATGAGAGAGGGGCCTGTTACCAAGCATAGTCTAGACATGTGCAACGTCTCCGAGGCAATGGGTTTGAACTAAGGAGACACCACAAGTTGCATCTGCAACCCTTGCCTGATTCTCTGAGTCAACTGAGATTGCCCGTTTACAAGTGACCTTGAGGAGGTACAGGTGAGAGAGATTGTGAAGTGCTGAGGAATGCACATGGGAGATCGGGAATAGAGCAAGGCAGGAGTTTGCCCATCTGGACACATGGCCAAGTTCAGAGAAAATGGGGCAAATGGGAAGAGCAATATGGACTCTTCTCAGACAGGCCCATATCTTGACCATATGGCCATTTATAGAGATCTGTTAAGAAAAAAATATTAAAAAATAAGCATTTGAAGACTCTACCAACTTGAAATTGAGTTGTTTGTTGCTGGTATTAGAACAGTTATTTCCTGCAGGTAATTCTGTTTTATTTGTATTGTGTTTGTTTACTTATACTGTACCCCAAGGATAGTAGCGGGACATGATTCAAGTAGTTAGCAGACTCAGGAAGGAGAGCTCTGACTGGAAATAGAGTATAAATGAAGGCGAATATGTTTTCTGTTTTTTACACCAAAAGTAGTTAGAGAGATGAGAAGTGGTTTTAAAATAACTGTGAAGAAAACTATAAGACACTGCTGAAAGAAATTAAAGATGATACAAATAGATGGAGAGATATACCATGTTCTTGGCTTGAAAGAATCAACATTGTGAAAATGACTCTACTACCCAAAGCAATCTACAAATTCAATGCAATCCCTATCAAACTACCACTGGCATTTTTCACAGAACTAGAACAAAAAATTTCACAATTTGTATGGAAACACAAAAGATCCTGAATAGCCAAAACAATCTTGAGAATGAAAAACGGAGGTGGAGGATTCAGGCTCCTGGATTTCAGACTATACTACAAAGCTACAGTAATCAAGAGAGTATGGTACTGGCACAAAAACTGAAATATAGATCAATGGAACAGGATAGAAAGCCCAGAGATAAACCCACACACATATGGTCACCTTATTTTTGATAAAGGAGGCAAGAATATACAATGGAGAAAAGACAGCCTCTTCAATAAGTGGTGCTGGGAAAACTGGACAGCTACATGTAAAAGAATGAAATTAGAACACTCCTTAACAGCATCCACAAAAATAACTCAAAATGAATTAAAGACCTAAATGAAAGGCCAGACACTATAAAACTCTTAGAGGAAAATATAGGCATAACACTCTATGACATAAATCACAGCAAGATCCTTTATGATCCACCTCCTAGAAAAATGGAAATAAAAACAAAAATAAACAAATGGGACCTAATGAAACTTCAAATCTTTTGCACAACAAAGGAAACCATAAACAAGACCAAAAGGCAACCCTCAGAATGGGAGAAAATATTTGCAAATGAAACAACGGACAAAGGATTGATCTCCAAAATATACAAGCAGCTCATGCAGCTCAATATCAAAAAACCAAACAACCCAATTCAAAAATGGGCAGAAGACCTAAATAGACATTTCTCCAAAGAAGATATACAGATTGCCCACAAACACATGAAAGGATGCTCAACATCACTAATCATTAGAGAAATGCAAATCAAAACTACAATGAGGTATCACCTCACACCAGTCAGAATGGCCATCATCAAAATATCTACAAACAATAAATGCTGGAGAGGGTGTGGAGAAAAGGGAACGCTCTTGCACTGTTGGTGGGAATGTAAATTGATACAGCCACTATGGAAAACAGTATGGAGGTTCCTTGAAAAACTAAAAATAGAACTACCATATGACCCAGCAATCCCACTACTGGGCATATACCTTGAGAAAACCATAATTCAAAAAGAATCATGTACCACAATGTTCATTGCAGCTCTATTTACAATAGCCAGGAAATGGAAGCAACCTAAGTATCCATCGATAGATTAATGGATAAAGAAGATGTGGCACATATATACAATGGAATATTACCCAGCCATAAAAGGAGACGAAATTGAGTTATTTGTAGTGAGGTGGATGGACTTAGAGTCTGTCATACAGAGTGAAGTAAATCTGAAAGAGAAAAACAAATACCGTATGCTAACACATATATATGGAATCTAAAAAAAAAAAAGGTCTGAAGAACCTAGGGGCAGGACAGGAATAAAGACGCAGATGTAGAGAATGGACTTGAGGATATGGGGATGGGGAAGGGTAAGCTGGGATGAAGTGAGAAAGTGACATGGACTTATACATATCACCAAATGTAAAATAGATAGCTAGTGGGGAGGCAGCCGCATAGCAGAAGGAGATTAGCTTGGTGCTTTGTGACCACCTAGAGGGGTGGTATCGGGAAGGTGGGAGGGAGACCCAAGAGGGAGGAGTTATGGGGATATATGTATATGTATAGCTGATTCACTTTGTTATAAAGCAGAAATTAACACACCATTGTAAAGCAATTATACTCCAATAAAGATTTTTTTAAAATGTGTATATATTTATAACTGTATCATCTTGCTGTACAGCAGAAATTAACACAACATTGTAAATCAGCTATACTTCAATAAAAAAAATTGATTAAAAAAAAGAATAAAATAACTGTGAAATAAGGCAAACATTTTAAAAATTTCTTTTTACAAGAAATAGATTAAATATTGTGAATTGATAGCCTAATTACCTTATTCAAAAATATCATTTTTACTAAGACAATAAAATGAACATGTTTAAATGAATTAGGAGTTGAGAAGTTGCAAAATGGTTTAAAAAAACCAAAAATACTTAATTTTGCAATGAATTAGAATACTTCTATCTGCTTTGTTGGAGAATTTGCATAATGCATTACTAAACTGATTGTCTAGATTATCCTTACCACTGAAGCTTAAGAATCATATAGGCCTTCATTGGTAAGATGATTAAGTTTGGAACTCATCTATAGAGTCTTGGAATAGTGCTATGTTTGCACGTATTAAGACAAATACTTCGTTTGCACATATTCAGACAAATCTTGCTTTGTTGACAGATTATTCTAAAACTTAAGTGCCTTTTCTATTTCCTATCTTAATTTTGATTCTAAATCATGTAAACAAAGTTTGAGATTTGACATGAGAAAATATTCTTTTGTGGAAGTATTTTTGTCTTCACAGAAGGCAAGGGCATTATTGTTGTATGTTTTTCACAAAACCTGGCTTAGTATTCATTGAGGTCTTCTCTATTTATGACAAGCTGACTTTCCAGAGAAGTTTGGATTTCAAATCTGTAGTTCCAGTGAGTGCACTCATCCAGGTTAGACCACGTGTCTGGGCTTAGTGTTCAGAAAACATGGACATTACATGCAGACAGCAAGAGCGGTGTAGATTTTACCAATTTTCCAATTTTCACTTGGAAAGCTTAGTTCAAATTGGCTGGAATGGGAAAACTGTCACACAGTGAAAAATGACTTAAAGAACACCAGGAACATGTTTAAAATGGATACAACAGCTAGTACTGGAGCCACATCTAGAATTCAACTGATTAAAATGCAGATTGGACTAGGGAGAAATAATTGTAAACAGCAATTCTCAATGGGTGAGAAACTCACACATCAGTCATCCTGAAAGGGGCACAAGTCGAAAGATAATTTAAATTATCCATGAATATGCTGGCCATCTCAAAAATAGACTCATGGAAACAGGTGATGAAAGGCAATAAGATGGCAAACTGTTTGGGCTGCATGTAAGGAGGCAGCCTCTTCTCAAGCTGTCAAGGGATAACAACCAGGGGAGAGGTAACTGCTGTGATGCAAAGCCACCTCCTGAGATAGGTAGATGAAAAAATAAGAAGCATTTCCCTGGAGGGTCAGGGAAGAATTTGCTTTCCTTTGCACTTCCTTCTCCCTCGCTTTGACCATGTAAAAGAATGTAGTGGGTTGAATAATGTCCCCACTTCACTCCCAATTCATGTCCAACCAGAACCTCAGAATGTGAACTTATTTAGAAATATGGTCTTTGCTGATGTAATTAGTTAAGGGTGTCGAGATAAAATCATCCTGGATTTGGGGATTCAATGACTAGTGTCCTTATAAGAAGAAGAGAGGATACACATAGACACAGGGAAGAAAGCCATGTGAAGACAAGGACAGAGATTGGAGTCATGCTGCCACACACCAAGGGATGTGTGGGAGCACCAAAGTCAGAAGCGGCAAGGAAGGATCTTCCCCAAGAGCTTTCAGCAAGTGTGACCCTCCTGACACCTTGATATCAGACTTCTGTCTTCCAGAACTGGGAGAAAAATAAATTTTTGTTGTTTTAAGCCACCAAGTTTGTACTAATTTGTATGGCAGCTCTAGGAAACAAATACAAAGAGCAAACAACTGTGTAAAACTGTCTGAGGCAGAGGCAAATCCCCATGAGGCCACTGCATCTGACCACATACAGATGCAATTTCTCAGTCATTGAAAACACCGTATTTGTTAGTAGAGAGGGATCATGAGCAGATAACTACAGCATGGGCGGGGCAAACCTAGCCAAGTGAATATCTCATTGTGTGCAGCCACGTTAAGAAAAATTGCATGTGTGTGAGGAGTGGTATATGGGAAAACATTAATACATGAACTGCGTATCCATTCTGTAGCTGGGATCTGGCACACAGGTAAATTTTGATGGAGATTAAAAGAATGTGCAATATGTCTGATGGCCTGAGTGTTGCGTGGAGGGTAAAGCTGACATTGGGAGTCTCCCTCTACACACCTGGTGCAGCACGTACAGCTAATTGCAGCTGGAGGCTCCCAAGAGTGGGCAGTTTCGAAAGAAAGGTGAAGAAACCCAATATGAGTATTGAGAAACACATGTAAAATATCCAATAAAATGCCTGAAACAAGATAAATGTGATACGTATTTAATAAATATAAATTCTCATCCCGGTCCCCCTCTCATATTGTTAAGCATAGATCAACCCTGAAGAATTATATATGTTATAAGTGAAATACTTTTGGAGCTATGCCCCATCTGACTCAAGGTCAAAGGAGGGTCATATGTAAACAAGTCAAGCCCAAACAGCTACTTTAAATTGTCCTATCTGCTTCTATGCCCCTCTACCTTAAAACTAGGAATCTCTTATTCTTTGACCTAAAAGAACATTGCCATCCACGTTATCCAATCCCTATCATCTTAGTTCTAAGACCAGCTCTTTTGTGGATGCCATTTGTGACCCCAGGACATGTTCCCGATACTTCAGTTCCCCCAGATGTAGTCAGATTTCTGGGACTGTAGAAATCTCCCAGTATAGAATGTATACTGGGAGGAAAGAAATCTTCCTTCTGCACTGTGTTCTCAAGGAACGATCCGTGGGCAAAATTTCATCCTTTCTCTCCTTGAAGAAGAGGAAAAGAGGAAGTAAATAATCAGGCAAAAGAAGTCAGGAAAAGACTGAGAAGCTCATAACAATGAATTATTTTGTTCAGTTATATGCCATCTAGTAAAACTATCTGTATTTTACTTTCCTAAGTAACACCCTTCTGTCTCCGTTTCATGTCATTTAAATGAGTATGAAAACTTCATTCTCAATCTAGTAGCCAAAATTACCTGATGGTGTGTGGGAGGTGACATATGCTGTGGTTAGGGAAACAAGATTGAATGAAATGAAAAATTTTCCCAGAGAAGTATCACCAAGAGAAAATTGGATGTGTTGCTACATTTCCCTCCGCCCTGAAATACCATTGTTCTTGCTATACCTAATCACCTCATAGTGATTCTTTAAGGTCACGTTTGATATTGTACTTCTGCTTGGACTATTTTCTGGCTCCCAGAGAGATAACTGCCTTATCATTTTGACCCTGTATCAGTTATTACACAGTTATTTCTGTGTTAATACTTGGTAAATTGTTGATGTATCTGTGTCCCCACAAGACTGTTGGTCCTTTATGAATGAGGATCGTTATTCTTAGAGTCAAGCGCACACCTAGTAGGTATTCTCTAAATAATGAATATAGTTAGAGTATTTCTATACTCAGTTCATCTATACTTCCCCATATACTTTCAACCTTTGATAATGAAGGCAACTGGGCCTACCTGATTCCCATAAGGGTAATATCTTAACTCACTGATTATAGATTTTGTCTTCAGTGGGTTTTGACATGTGACTTTTGATTAAATAGTATGATGGAGGAAGTATCCTTTGTGTGACTGTTTTAATATCATGGTCCAAATGACTGGAGCTTTATTATTTTAGTAGGGATACCCTAGTACCTGCCAGCTGTGAATAAGTGACTTCTCCTAGGAGAAAAGAGGGGCTCAGAGGACATGAGGAGACTGCAGAGAGCATGAGCTCAATAAGAGGCCATAACAATAAACCCGAAATGTGGCTGCTAGAAAAAGCCAACAACCTCTGGTCCCTTTACCCTCAGGCCTCCACCTTTTGCTTCTCAAGGATCATGCTCATCTAGACTGAGACCAGTTGTTTTGGACCAAGAGCTTATTTTGGTTGGCCTTCCAAAGTTCTTTTTTACCCCACAGGCTGGCTTTGTATAAAGTACACGATTAAAATTGGCTGAGATTTTTGCCCTAGAAGACCATGAGGCAGAGAAAGATAATACTGAAGTAGGAGTGACAGGAACTGAGAAAGTCTTCTTTGTGAACCTGATGAAGTGGGAGGATAAGCAAACTTTGAAACTGGAACACCATCCTCAAGACTCATAGGAACCTGGGAAAAGTGAGAACTCTGTAGAAGAACGTCCTGATTATTCCTGACCAAAATTGTCGTTTGTTGTTAATGTACACAGTATAGACATGGTCTCCTATTAGAAAAGTTGTAAGTTTGCTTCAGACTGTGCTCTCTTCTTTAACAAACACTTCCTAGGTTGCATGCCACTCTGTTATTAACATGGATGAGGGCTACCCATTGGCATGCAGGATTGAGTGGTCCAAAGTACTGACCTCCGAGGGACACACCCTGACTGTTGGCCAGAACAGTTAGTCTACAGATGTGTTCTCTTACCTAAAAAGATGATAATGGGTTATTCAAGTTTTGATGTCCTCCACATGGCAGAATAAAAGTACAGATGCTATATTACTGTCATAATAATAATAGCAATTATTGTTTCTGTTAACAGCAATAACTTCAGAAAGCTAAAGAACTTGAAAAGTGAAATTTAGTGGAAGTTAAAACTGCTGGAAGAAAAATTAAGCACGTTACCATTTGTCTCCCCTTTAATCCTTCTCTGGAGGAAACAGAGGGGCAGAAATTTCAGGCCGAACTTTTTGTCAACAGTAGTTACACAGAAAGTGCATCAGATGACTTTTCCTTTCCCTTAAACGAAAATCAGGGTGAAACTGTTTGAGACATTTTATCCCTTCCAAGAAGCAGACCCTCTACTGCCTGCTAAGAGCCTTTGGAATCCATAGCTTTGCAAAAGAGATTAGCTTAAAAGAAAACATTATTATCTGGCTTCACAGAGACTTTCAGCTTTGCTTCAAGTCATATGTTTTTTTCCCCCGAAAAAAATAAACACAAAAGGCAGAAAAGCAGATTTTTAGAAGGTCAAATGCATCGCTAAAGGCAGAATATGTGAACTTTCAATCTAACTTGAATATTTCCAATAGAAAACCAATTTGGATAGAACGTGTAGAGTGAAGATGAGAGAAACTAGATAACAGGGGTAAACAGACCTTGAAGGGACTTGGAAGGCATTCTAAGTGTTTTGGACTTTATTCTGTAGTAATAGAAAATGACTGATGAGAAATGATGATCAGATTTACAGTTTGAAAAGATTACCCCAACTTAGTAATTGATGCAGCCAATGATCATCAATGGGTACTAAAACATTGCGTGAAACCTTGTTAGGGAACAAGATATAGCATGGTGCCAGAGGGTCACCTGATAAATCACTTTCTAATTGAAAAGGGAAAAATATATTGTTGTGATGAAGAGAGCAGAGAGCTGTTAGCACCTTCACCAAATGTTAAGACGTAACATCTCTATATAAGGAGGAAATAGACCAGCATACTCGGAATATGGGACACTCTACAATGCAACTATCTTGAACTTAACAAAAAGTTCATGTCATTAAAAAAAATGATTGGGGGTAATTCTAAACTAAAATGTAAAAGAGATATATAACAATGGAATGAATCCTGATTGAGGGTGGAGGGAGGAACAAGAGAAGAGATTCTTGGGGCAATTGGGAAATTGGGAATACGGACTGGATATTATGGGATATCATTGTTAATTCTCTTAGATATGGTATTGTGGTTATATAGGACATTCTCCATATTCTTAAGATATGTACACTGAAGTCATGGGGTGAAGTGTCATGTTATTTACAACTTACTTTCAAATAACACAGATAAAAATATGAATATTTTTATGTTCACAAAAGCATGATATAGAAAGAGTAAAATAAAGCAAATATGGTACAGTGTTAACAATTGTGGAATATAAGTGGAGAGCACATATATGCATGCTTGTTGTTCATTGTAAAACTTCTTTGAAGGTTTTGATGATTAAAAGTGGTAATAAAGAGGATTAAATATTATAACATAAGGATAAATGAAGAAAGAAAGAGTGAATGTGGGGCAGTTAAGAGGTTATTGCAGTAGTTCAGGGAAGACATGGAGCATAAACTAAGCATGTGGTGGAGAAGATAATTTGGCAAACTAAATCACTATTTAGATAACAGAATGAATTAAACAGAATAGATTAGAAGTAGCTGAAATCGAGCCTGGTACCTAGTAGGAACTCAACTGTCTCAATGAATAAAAGAATGAATGTATAAAGTGGGATTAAAGAAGAGGGAGGAACAAGGGTGCTTTCTAGATTTTTTTTCCTTAGACACTGGGTGCATAATAAGACCATTAATTAAAATAAAAAATAAGAGAAAGAGCACATTTTGGAAGGAAAATGATATGAGCAGGTTGAATTTGAGGTTTCTTAAAGATCATAAAAATGAAGCCATCGGGTTGGTACTCATATGGAGCTCAGAAGCAAATGATTTCAGAACTATTGGCCACTAAAGTTACCGAAGCAGAAAACATTGCCCAGGAAGAGTTTATAGAGAAAAAGCTAAAGAAAAAGGTCTAGGATAAAGCCCCGAGGCACTCTAACATTGAATGTATGGGCAGAGATGGGCAGCTAGCCAAAAATACTGAGATGGAGTGACCAGAGAATTTGCAGCAAAACCAAGACAGAGTGACAGCAAGGAAGTCAGGGAAGAGTATTTTAAGAGGGAAGTATTTGAACAGTATCAAATGCTATTGAAAGATCATACAAGATGTTTGAAAGGTGAATATAAAGACCTAGAAGACTTCAGTTGTTGGCCTGAGAGAGCACTTTTGGAAGCGTGGTAAGGATAGACACCAGACCACCAGAAGTCGAGTGAGAGGTGAGGAAGTGAGAAGAGTGAGTGCAGCTTGTGCCTTTGAGACCCTGGACTGTGAGAAAAGAGACATAGACTAGGAATTGGAGGGAGGTAGAGATGGAGAAAGGGATTTTTTTAAAAGGTGGGAAACATCTGTGCATATATAAATGCCAATTGGAAAGAACAAATTGTGAAGCAAAATGGCAGTTACAGAAGAGAGGGAATCCTTGATAGTGCAAGGTCTGTAAGAAGACTGAAGACAGTGGGATCCAGAGCAGATATGTAAGGTAGTTCTCATTATCTGACCATGTTGGGTTTCAAGTTTTTATTGGTAAGATGAAGGGCATTGACTGAAGATTCCCAAGGTTCTTTCTAACTCTAACCATTTATGTTTTGGGGTGTCTGGAGGAAGGGACAGGATTTGGAGGGTAGATCCTATTAGGCATCATGGGTGTATAAAGGCTGCAGAACACTGTCGAACTGTAGGGTCAAGAATGATAGTTTTGGGGTAACTGTGTTCCTGGGATGTCACCTGTAGGGGGATGAAATGAATGAATGGAAACCTGTGAAAATTACTCTGAATCCTGAAGTGCTGGTCATTGGTTCTATTCCCATCTAAGAAAGAATAGGAGGAAATGGAAATAAAAATTTATTGTGTAATTTTACCCAGGGTTAGTCTTTCAAATGTCAAAGCTTTAGAGTCACTTTAAAGATCTTTTGATCAACTGGAAGCTGAATTTAAAATAGTTTCTTTTTAAAATTGTTTTTATATGCAACTTTAGCAAAAGAGCTTGACCCTCCCAAACATTTTTTGGGCTTTTGTGATGACTAGCTCTGATGATATAAGGATGTTGGAGAGAATGCAGATCTGGAAAAGGGAAATAGTGAAGAGTGGGACTGGAGACCAAAGGGTGAAGGTGGGCCAGTGCAGTGGGGAGGAGAAAGGTGATGAGACAGGGAATGATAACCACAGATACTGGTTGTGACTCCTGCAGGAGTTCGAGTCAATTTTTATTAATGTTACTGTGAATCACAACACTAATAAGGAACATTTATTGAGCACCTACTGTGTGCCAGGCACCATGTAGACTGTTTATTATCTAATGGAATTCTCAAAACAATCCTATGGGGTACTCATTATTCCTGTTATTGTTTATTATTGTGGTAAAATATACATCACATAAAATTTACTATTTACCATTTTAAGCATTTAAAAAAATTTTTTAACATCTTTATTGGAGTATAATAGCTTTACAATGGTGTGTTAGTTTCTGCTTTATAACAAAGTGAATCAGTTATACATATACATATGTCCCCATATCTCTTCCCTCTTGCATCTCTCTCCCTCCCACCCTCCCTATCCCACCGCTCTAGGTGGTCACAAAGCACGAAGCTGATCTCCCTGTGCTATGCGGCTGCTTCCCACTAGCTATCTATTTTATGTTTGGTAGTGTATATATGTCCATGCCACTCTCTAACTTTATCCCAGCTTACCCTTCCCCCTCCCTGTATCCTCAAGTCCATTCTCTAGTAGGTCTGCATCTTTATTCCCGTCTTGCCCCTAGGTCCTTCTGACCATTTTTTTTCTTTTTTCTTAAGATTCCATAGATAAGTGTTAGCATACAGTATTTGTTTCTCTCTTTCTGACTTACTTCATTCTGTAGGACAGTCTCTAGGTCCATCCACCTCACTGCAAATAGCTCAATTTCATTTCTTTTTATGACTGAGTAATATTCCATTGTATATATTTGCCACATATTCTTTATCCATTCATTTGTTGATGGACACTTAGGTTGCTTCCATGTCCTGGCTATTGTAAATAGAGCTGCAATGAACATTTTGGTACATAACTCTTTTTGAATTATGGTTTTCTCAGGGTATATGCCCAGTAGTGGGATTGCTGGGTCATATGATAGTTCTATTTGTAGTTTTTTAAAGAACATCCATACTGTTCTCCATAGTGGCTGTATCAATTTGCATTCCCACCAACAGTGAAAGAGGGCTCCCTTTTCTCCACACCCTCTCCAACATTTATTGTTTGTAGATTTTTTAATGATGACCATTGTGACCGGTGTGAGATGATATCTCATTGTAGTTTTGATTTGCATTTCTCTAATGATTAATGATGTTGAGGATTATTTCATGTGTTTGTTGGCAATCTGTATATCTTCTTTGGAGAAAAGTCCATTTAGGTCTTCTGCACATTTTTGGATTGGATTGTTTGTTTTTTTGATATTGAGCTGCATGAGTTGCTTGTATGTTTTGGAGATTAATCGTTTGTCAGTTGCTTCATTTGCAAATATTTTCTCCCATTCTGAGGGTTGTCTTTACGTCTTGTTTATGGTTTCATTTGCTGTGCAAAAGCTTTTAAGTTTCATTAGGTCCCATTTGTTTATTTTTGTTTTTATTTCCATTTCTCTAGGAGGTGGGTCAAAAAGGATCTTGCTGTGATTTATGTCATACAGTGTTCTGCCTAGGTTTTCCTCTAAGAATTTGATGGTGTCTGGCCTTACATTTAGGTCTTTAATCCATTTTGAGCTTATTTTTGTGTATGGTGTTAGGGAGTGTTCTAATTTCATTCTTTTACATGTGGCTGTACAGTTTTCCCAGCACCACTTATTGAAGAGACTGTCTTCTCTCCATTGTATATCCTTGCCTCCTTTCTCACAGATTAGTTGACCATAGGTGTGTGGGTTTATCTCTGGGCTTTCTATCCTGTTCCATTGATCTATATTTCTGTTTCTGTGAGTACTATACTGTCTTGATTACTGTAGCTTTGTAGTATAGTCTGGATTCAGGGAGTCTGATCCCTCCAGCTACATTTTTTCCTGTCAAGACTGCTTTGGCTACTCAGGGTCTTTTGTGTCTCCATACAAATTCTAAGACTTTTTGTTCTAGTTCTGTAAAAAATGCCACTGGTAATTTGATATGGATTGCATTGAATCTGTAGATTGCTTTGGGTTGTATAGTCATTTTCACAATATTAATTCTTCCTATCCAAGAACATGGTATATCTCTGCATTTATTTGTATCATCTTCAATTTCTTTCATCAGTGCCTTTTTTTTTTTTTTTTTCCCGGTACGCAGGCCTCTCACTGCTGCGGCCCCTCCTGTTGTGGATCACAGGCTTCGGATGCATAGGCCCAGTGGCCATGACTCATGGGCCCAGCTGCTCCGCGGCACGTGGGATCCTCCCAGACTGGGGCATGAACCCGCGTCCCCTGCATCGGCAGGCAGACTCTCAACAACTGTGCCACCAGGAAAGCCCCATCAGTGTCTTATAATTTTCTGCATACAAGTCTTTTGTCTCCTTACATAGGTTTATTCCTAGATATTTTATTCTTTTTGTTGTAGTGGTAAATGGGAGTGTTTTCTTAATTTGACTTTCAGATTTTTCATCATTAGTGTATAGGAATGCAAGAGATTTCTATGCATTAATTTTGTATCCTGCTACTTTACCAAATTCATTGCTTAGCTCTAGTAGTTTTCTGGTAGCATCTTTAGGATTCTCTATGTATAGTATCATGTCATCTGCAAACAGTGACAGCTTTGCTTCTTCTTTTCCAATTTGGATTCCTTTTATTTCTTTTTCTTCCCTGATTGCTGTGGCTAAAAATTCCAAAACTATGTTGAATAATAGTGGTGAGAGTGGGCAACCTTGTCTTGCTCCTGATCTTAGTGGAAATGCTTTCAGTTTTTCACCATTGATGACGATGCTGGCTGTGGGTTTGTCATATATGGCCTTTATTATGTTGAGGAAAGTTCCTTCTATGCCTACTTTCTGGAGGGTTTTTATCATAAATGGGTGTTGAATTTTGTTGAAAGCTTTCTCTACATCTATTTAGATGATCATATAGTTTTGCTCCTTCAATTTGTTAATATGGTGTATCACGTTGATTGATTTGTGTATATTGAAGAATCCTTGCATTCCTGGGATACACCCCACTTGATCATAGTGGATGATCCTTTTAATGTGCTGTTGGATTCTGTTTGCTAGTATTTTGTTGAGGATTTTTGCATCTATACTCAACAGTGATATTGGCCTGTAGTTTTGTTTCTTTGTGACATCTTTGTCTGGTTTTGGTATCAGAGTGATGGTGGCTTCGTAGAATGAGTTGGGGAGTGTTCCTCCCTTTGTTATATATTGGAAGAGTTTGAGAAGGATAGGTGTTAGCTCTTCTCTAAGTGTTTGATAGAATTCGCCTGTGAAGCCATCTGGTCCTGGGCTTTGGTTTATTGGAAGATTTTTAATCACAGTTTCAATTTCAGTGCTTGTGATTGGTCTGTTCATATTTTCTATTTCTTCCTGGTTCAGTCTCAGAATGTTGTGCATTTCTAAGAATTTGTCCATTTCTTCCAGGTTGTCCATTTTATTGGCATAGAGTTGCCTGTAGTAATCTCTCATGATCCTTTGTATTTCTGCATTGTCAGTTGTTACTTCTCCTTTTTCATTTCTAATTCTATTGATTTGAGTCTTGTCCATTTTTTTCTTGATGAGTCTGGCTAATGGTTTATCAGGTCTGTTTATCTTCTTAAAGATCCAGATTTTAGTTGTACTGATCTTTGCTATCATTTCCTTCATTTCTTTTTCATTTGTTTCTGATCTGATCTTTATGACTTCTTTCCTTCTGCTGACTTTGGGGTTTTTTGTTCTTGTTTCTCTAATTCCTTTAGGTGTAAGGTTAGGTTGTTTATTTGAGATATTTCTTGTTTCTTAAGGTAGGCTTGTGTAGCTGTAAACTTCCCTCTTAGAACTGCTTTTGTTGCATCCCATAGGTTTAGGGTCATTGTGCTTTCATTGTCATTTGTTTCTAGGTATTTTTTGATTTCCTCTTTGATTTCTTCAGTGATCTCTTGGTTATTAAGTAGTGTGTTGTTTAGCCTCCATGTGTTTTTATTTCTTACAGATATTTTCCTGTAATTGATATCTAGTCTCATAGTGTTGTGGTCGGAAAAGATACTTGATATGATTTCAATTTTCTTAAATTTACCAAGGCTTTATTTGTGACCCAGGATATGATCTATCCTGGAGAATGTTCCATGAGCACTTGAGAGGAATGTGTATTCTGTTGTTTTTGGATGGAATGTCCTATAAATATCAATTAAGTCCATCTTGTTTAATGTATCATTTAAAGCTTGTGTTTCCTTATTGATTTTCATTTTGGATGATCTGTCCATTGGTGAAATTGGGGTGTTAAAGTCATCTACTATGATTGTGTTCCTGTCAGTTTCCCCTTTTATGGCTGTTAGTATTTGCCTTATGTATTGAGGTGCTCCTATGTTGGGTGCATAAATATTTACAATGATATGTCTTCTTCTTGGATCGATCCCTTCATCATTAGGTAGTGTCCTTCTTTGTCTCTTGTAATAGTCTTTGTTTTAAAGTCTATTTTGTGTGATATGAGAATTGCTACTCCAGCTTTCTTTTGATTTCCATTTGCATGGAATATCTTTTTCTATCCCCTCACTTTCATTCTGTATGTGTCCCTAGGTCTGAAGTGAGTCTCTTGTAGACAGCATATATATGGGTCTTGTTTTTGTATCCATTCAGCCAGTCTATGTCTTTTGGTTGGAGCATTTAATCCCTTTACAGTTAAGGTAATTATCGATATGTATGTTCCTATTACCATTTTCTTAATTGTTTTGGGTTTATTATTGTAGATCTTTTCCTTCTGTTGTATTTTCCCTAGAGAAGTTCCTTTAGCATTTCTTGTAAAGCTGGATTGGTGTTGCTGAATTCTCTTAGCTTTTGCTTGTCTGTTAAGCTTTTAATTTCTCTGTCAAATCTGCATGAGATCCTTGCTGGGTAGAGTAATCTTGGTTGTAGATTTTTCTCCTTCATCACTTTAAAATGTCGTGCCACTCCTTTCTGGCTTGCAGAGTTTCTGCTGAAAGTTCAGCTGTTAACCCTATGGGGGTTCCCTTATGTTTTATTTGTTATTTTTCCCTTGCTGCTTTTAATATTTGTTCTTTGTATTTAATTTTTGATAGTTTTATTAATATGTGTCTTGGAGTGTTTCTCCTTGGATTTATCATGTCTGGGACTCTCTGTTCTTCCTGGACTTGATTAACTATTTCCTTTCCCATATTAGGGAAGTTTTCAACTATAATCTCTTCAAATATTTTCTCAGTCCCTTTCTTTTTCTCTTCTTGTTCTGGGACCCCTATAATTCGAATGTTGGTGTGTTTAATGTTGTCCCAGAGGTCTCTGAGAGTGTCCTCAATTCTTTCCATTCTTTTTTCTTTATTCTGCTCTGCAGTAGTTATTTCCATTCTTTTATCTTCCTGGTCCATTTTAAGCATTTTTAAGTTGCATTAGGTACATTAACATTGTTGTAGAACCGTCACCACCAACCATCTCTAGATATTTTTCATTTTCCCAAACTGAAACTGTACCCAATAAAGAATAACTCCCTATTCCCCTCCCCTCATTATTCATGCTTTGAAGATGAGTCAACATAGGCTTAAAGAAGGTGATAAATATTTCCCAAGTGCATAGAGCTGGTACGTGTCTTTAAGTTTAGAGTCTGGCATTTATGTGTCTAGAAGAGTTTAATCTGGAGTGAATATGGATTTCCAGGCAGAAATGCCAGTCCGTGCCTTAAGTTTCTGGATTCATTGAGGTAAGAAGGATTGTGCTAGGAATATAAGTAAGTCTGAGTTCTGGAATACAAGAGACCAGTAAAATGTTGACATATTACTCTTAGAGTCCTGGCTGATGAGTTTCCTACTCCACAGTCTCTTTTAGTCACGATAAATGCTTTGGGCCTTTATGAGTCTCTTCTACTTGCCACGTAAGAAGGCCTTTTGATGACCACCTGGAAACTTTCTTGAATTATTTTTCAGGCTAGAATGTCTAGCTATAGAAGAATCCAGTAAGGTACATCATTTAGTCCAAAACTATGAATTCCCCCAGAAATTAGTAATTTATTAAACAATAATAGCCTATCTTTTTTTTTCAGATATAACAGAGAAATTAAAAAAAAAAGAAAACCAGTATTACTTTTCCTTGTGATTTTATTTTGCTTTTGTTTTTTATTCATTTCTTTTTTCTCTCAACTTTTTTTCTGTAAAGTCAGGCTTACTTACTGACTATACATACATCATCTGGCAGCACACTTTCATATGTTGCTTGGATACAGGTGTTTGGAAATATAGGGGCACAATTTATACCTGATTGTGTTACTAGGATAACCAGAGCAACTTTGGAATTTTCCTTTGGGAATCGTGACCACAAACTGGAAAGAAAGCTATTAAGAGTTTTAGAAGAAGGAAAATATGTAAGACATGGTTTAATTGTATTTCTACACTGACAAGTAATATGTATAAGTTTCCATAGCCTTTTTCTGCCTCTGGTATAAATATTGCTACATAAGTCTTTTTCAGTAAGTTTGATCACATTATATGGAATGTGGGGGTGGCCAGGGTATTTAAATAAAAACACAAACCACACTTGTAAAACATTCCATAGAACAGGCTAAAAATAAAATCATTGGTGCTTTAAAGAACAACACTGACAGGATTTTAGTTCTACAAATGCTCTTTCACAATCAGAGCACAGGATTTGCAGGAGCAAGTCTTTGTTTATGTCAACCCTCCTGGAAAATTACCTCCAAGAAAAACAAACAAGAAGTTAATTTGAGGAGTCTATTTTGATCCTCTAGCTACAAGAAAACTTTATGCCTGTCTGAGATTTCCTTCCATTCCAACCCTGACAGGCATCCTTAATATTATTGAGCCTGACAGTGTGAAAGGTAAGTTTAGAATAGCAGGAAAAATCCTGCCTGCCCAGGCTAGCTGATAGAGCCTTTAATATGTATATGTAATCGTGTGCTGAAACACAGCTACTCACGAAAGGGAGAATGGTCTCTTCCAGATGAGTCTTCAACAAAGCACAGCGTTTTGTTATAGCTCAAATCATCTTCTAAAAACTGCTGTAGCCCGACTGTAGGAAGTACCTCGTCTTTGAACACAGAGCCCAAACAGTGCTAAAAAGGGAAATGGAACATATGGTAATAAACTCTCGGAAGCTTTGATGCCAGGTTGTAATCAGCAGCCAGGGCGAGGGAGGCACTGGCAACCGTGAACTCTCCCACAAGGGCCTCATTAGCAAGGTCAACTGTGCCACCATGGAGGAAAACTTGAGGGAGATGGAAACCTTTCAGAGAGAACCCTAGATTTTCTTTGGCTGAAAGGAGCATTAATTGGAAGGAAACAAAGCTTCAACAAGAGTCTAGAAGAAAACAACTGCCTGAGTGGCCCCTTTACCATAAATGTCTTCATGTATTTGGAAATAATATTGGTGAGCTTTCTGACTACAAAGGATCAAAAAGTTTGCTACTTGGCTGCTCCTAGCACTGACCATAATGGTGGTGGGAAGTCATACTTTGCTTCAGTTTCTCCACAGGTGGAATGGGGCTGGGTGCGTGGGACATGCGGAGGGGATGTGTCTGGCCTGAGTGTTCTCCAGGCTCTTCTTACCATCCCCCTAAGATCCTCCTCTATGCAAAAGCACTGATGTTCAGATATTTTTTTCTGCAGGGATGAGAATACCAATGGGTGATTTTACAGACACCAACAAGGTAGTGTGTCTGTATTTCCTTTTCAATTACAAAAGGCTCCCTTATGTACTGTACAAGTAGTTCTGAGGGGCACATATGTCTCTATATACTGTGTATCTTCCATCACCTCCTATCCCTCCTTTCTCTTCCTCCTCCTCAGCTTCTTCTTCTAACTTATTCTTGTTAATGATAGATTTTCAAAATTCTTGGTACTATGTGCTAAAGATACTCATGAAAATAAGATATGAAAAGGTTCCAGGCTTGTAATATCACTGGTTCTGCCAACTGTTTTAATCACAGAAGCCTCTAGTTATTTATTCACTATCATATTCACTTACCTATTTGTGTATATTGTCTGCTCATTTGTTTTTTGTTTTTACCTAGCAGTTCATAACTCCATCCTACCTGTTTGTCAACTTGAGTGCACTTTACTTTGCAGCTTTCCTTTAATAACAGTAATTATTATTATTCAGCAGTTATTACTATTCTGTGCCTTGTTACAACCTTTAAATACCGTATCACAATTAATCATTAAGACAAGTCTTTGGCATAAATGTTATTGTCTTCATTGTGTAGTGAAGAAACTGAAGCTCCTAGAAGCTCTAAGTCACAGAGTTAGTGAATGACAGCCTGGGTTCATAGACAGCTGCCTGATTTCAAAATTTGCGGCCATTCCATTATATCTGGCAACCTTTTCCCTCAGAGTGTCTGGAAAGATTTTTAAGATCTTTAGAAGATTTGACTGTAATTTGCCTGGAGTGAGAGGACCATTGGAGATCCTTGCAGAGATGTAAGTTGATGCTGTATGTCTGCCAAATATTACAGATCCTGGCAGCCATACTCTTTATGGTTAAATACTGAGTAGTGTATGAAAAAGTGGTCAAGAAGTCAAGAGAGACTAGTATTCTACCCTTATTTCCATGGGTAACAAAATGTAAGGCTTTGAGCAAGCCACGAGCCAGTTTGTCCTCCTATTCCTCCTCTGTAAAATTAGCAAATTTTTATAGACAGATTACATGACTTCTTCTAAAGAAGTAAAAGCCTTCCATTAATCTGCAGCATTAATTAAGAAGTTAACTAAGATTTGTGTAACAATTTACATTTTCCTGCATCACTTAGAGCTTCACAGCGTCTCTTAACAACTCAGAATGTGTTCTGGAGGAGCTGTGTGTCCACACCATATGACTTCGCTGTGTCTGTGATGTAGAACCAGAGGTTGAATAGAGAGAAAAGGAACATAGCCATGGTTGAAAATACCTCTGGATCCCAGCTTTGGACCTCAAGGTCACGATACATTTCTATAGTGGCATCTTAGCCTGGAAGAGAAAAAATTAAAATATGGGAAGAAATCTGCAAATTGAAGCTTTTTCCTGGGCTAAGTACTTGAATTTCAGCTCCACCTTACAAACCTACAAAAACACACTTTTTTGCCTCATTTCCTGGCAGAATGAGTCATGTTATCATCAGTGCTGCCTGGAGAACTTCCTGGAGTTCCTGGAATGCACTTCCTGGAGAGCATGAATTGGTAGGTGCATCTCCTCTTGTCAAAAGAGCTGCTCCCCAGGCAAAGTTGGAGAGAACACTTTCACTCTGTCCCAAACTGAGGATGGGTCCCACATGGGGCCTGGGTTGGGTACTTTGTGGATCCTTCCCTCCCAGAGCCTATGGTAGCCCTCTTCTTTGGAAGGGTTAAAGATGAGCCTCCTGACACCACATAATGAAGGACCATACATCCTCCCTCCTCCATGAATGTTTGGGCTTGTCTGTTTCTGTCTTCTGGCTAGATCATTTCTCTTATCTGTGGGGTCTTTTACTAATAAGAGAGCAACCTATTTTATGTTAGATCTGCAAATTTGGTCTCTCACCTTTTGGAAGTCCTTGTAATATATAGTTCTAAAAACTGCCAAGCTATATAATGAATATATTTTTATTACATAAATGAATAAACTCTGAAGTTGTATCATGAGAAAACACTATAATTCCTCCACTTTTCCTCTGGGATATTTTTCCAAACAAACCACGGAGCTTTCTGTTCAGGCTCCTGCTCACACTATAGCATTGGCCAGTTTTGCCACAGCACCTGCCAAGGTGAGATGTGGAACAGGGAGGTTTTTTCTCACACATACAGACTCATAGTCAACTCTCCACTGGACATTTCCATTTGGGTACCAACCCCCCCACCCAAATTTGAAACTTGGTATGTTCAATGATTTCTTGATTTTCCCTCTCGTACAGCTCTTTTTTTATTTTGGACATCTAGGTTATTTGCAACTGTCTTCTTTCAGTTACTCTAGCCAAAAATCTTGTGTTATCCTTGACCCTTCTCTTTCTTTCACACCCCACAACAAATCTGTCAGCAAATTTTGTTAGCTCCACCTTCAAAAAATATTCAGAAACTGACCATCTCCACTGTCAAACCACCATCATCTCTCAATAGCATTTTAAACTGGATCCCTGCTTCCACCTGCTCCCCTAGAGTTTACTTTTAACCGTGGTCAGAAAAGTCCTGTTAAGATACAAATGAAATTATGTTATCTTTTGATCAAAATTTTTCAAGAGCTTCCACCTCACTTGGAATAAAAGCCAAAGTCTTTACAATCTGGCTCCCCTGTTACTTTTCAAAACTCCTCTCATTACTTTACCCCTTGTTCACTCTGCTTCAGCCACTCTGGCCTCCTTGCTGCTCTTTGAACATGTCTGCTACATTCCACAGAGCCTTTGCATGTGTTCTTGTTCAATCATCCATTAGCTGGTTCCCTCATCTTCAGATCTTTATGGAAAAATCTCCTTTTCAGTGAGACTTCTTTTGGCTACTCTATTTAATAATGCATCTATTCCCTATTCCCTATTCCCCACCTACACACATGTCATAATGAGTTTCTCTGCTTAATTTTTCTCCTAGCATCTGTTATGCGTTGAATTGTGTCCCTAAAAGGATATATTGAAAGTCCACTGTACCATGAATGTGATTTTATTTGGAAATAGTGTCTTTGTAGATTTCATCAAATTAAGATGAGGTCATTAGAATGGGCCCTAACCCAATATGACTTGTGTCTTTGTGAGAAGTGGAAGGCACCATAGGAAGACAGAGACACACAGGAAGAATGTTTTGTGATGACAGAAGCAGGGATTGGAGTGATGCAGCTGCAAGCCAAGGAACACCTTGATTTTAGACTTGCAACCTCTAGACTATAAGAGAACAAATTTCTGGTGGTTCTTAAAAGCCATGCAGTTTCTGGTATGTTATTATGGCAGCCCTAGAAAATGAATACAGAATATTTCATGCCATCTGATATACTACATATTCTACATAGTTTTTGTGTTTATTGTTTGTCTCCCCAATGCTGTAATGCAAGCTCCAGGGAGGATATAGCAGTTCTGACTCTGTTCCACACTGCTCTGATCTCTGCTGGGTTCTACCCAATCTGACTTCGGTCTAAAGATTGATTGGTCCTTCATGTGTGAACCTGCAAAGGAATCTCATGAAAATAGGAACTAAAAACAAAAAGTGACAGTCTAGTTCCAGCTAAAGATAGTAAAAGAGTAATTTGGCACTAGATAGAACTTGGAGACTCTATGAACTGTGGTGCTACCACATAGGAAATCATCCATTTGGACTCGCATCTAATACTGATCATGTGCCCAGACTGAGTGGTGAAAGGGGTTACGTAAGTGCTTGCATACTAGGTGAAGAAAATGCTGATCAGTTTATTGAACATAGAAGGGCACATATCACAGAGAATTCCTGACAGTTATGAAAATATCTTGCCAAAAATTTACTTGCCTCTATTTTCTCCTCATTTTGTTAGTTTTAATAGCTTTTAATTTTTTTCACAAAAAAGCGTCTCAATAACACTATGCCCTAAAGGAAAATGTATTATCTTTGTAACACAATATTATATGCATTATTGAATTCTGAAACTAGCATGTTAGAAAAGCAATGTACAAAGCATTCTCTAGAATGTTTTAGAGCATTTAGAATGACACCAAAGAGAAATGTTGTCCATCACCCAGGATATGCCCTATATTTTGTCCCTGGTCTGATAGAAAATTTTATGGGGACAAAAAGTAAGGAATTGAAAAAGAAAAGGAGGACTCTTAGGGCAATATAGTACAGTGTTTGGGGGAATAGACTGTGGAGTTAGAGCTGGATTTATATTCTGTTTCCAAGACTCAATAGCTGTGGATGGTCACTACTAGTCCTAAATTTCCCAGGATAATACCTGCCTTAGAGTGTTGTTGTGGGTTATAAATGAAATACACATGGAAAATATTTAGTTCAGTCCTCAGAAAATGGTACCCATTGTTTTTATGTCTCCCAATGCAATTACTACATGTAGGTGAGATTTATTTTAACACATTATGAAAAAACATCTATTGAGAAAGAGACTCAGCTCACTGCTGTAGAGCTGCTCAGAATCTCCTTTCAGGAAATGATCTGAATATGCTTGTTGACAGTAACTATTACTCTGGAAAAGGAATCATTCACAGTCTTCCTGATTAATTACTGTATCACTTCCCATCATTATCCTTTTCATCTTACTTGACTGTAAATATATAATCTAATGATCCTTTCACTTAAATCACTCCTTTGATGATGGGATTTTCAAAGTACTTTTTAGCCTCTCATTAATTAGACAAATCCACCCATTTTTGTAGAGCCTATCACTGAGACACTTGAAGAACTTTGGGGAATAGGAAATTCCCCCTGATTTTTCCAGAGAAGACAGAGAGACAGCCTCACAAATTTCAAAACATCACAATAGAGGAGGAGAAAAATTCTTCCACAATGATTTAACTTTATTACTATTGCCTTACTAATGTTTCTTTGCAAGTTCCCATGAAAAGCTTTTCTCAGATGCATGAATTGACCACAGTACATAGCATGACAATTCGACCCTCTTGGAAACTTTGCCTCCGTATTTCAATTATCTTCCTCTTTAAGGCCTGGTATCATGGGGATTCTGGTTCCCCAGCATTACCTTCACTTTTCTTATTTCATACCATGGAAATAATGATCTAGCTGAGTGTTTCATTTTCCTCTTAACTAGGTGGAACTGGTTATTGGATAACTGTGAATTTAAAACTACCAGGCTAGGGGCTTCCCTGGTGGTGCAGTGGTTGAGAGTCCACCTGCCGATGCAGGGGACATGGGTTCGTGCCCTGGTCCGGGAGGATCCCACATGCCGCGGAGCGGCTGGGCCCGTGAGCCATGGCTGCTGAGCCTGCGCGTCCGGAGCCTGTGCTCCACAACGGGAGAGGCCACAACAGTGAGAGGCCCGCGTACCACCAAAAAAATAAATAAATAAATAAATAAAACTACCAGGCTAAAGGAAAACATCAATTTGAAAATGAACCAGGAATTGATTGGAGCTGAGCTTTGGCTGGCAATCTGAGCAGGGAGCTTGGCTGTCAACAAATGAGGCATGTTTTAATTAAGAGTTTTTGTTACATCATCACAGAGAGTAAAGACATTGTGGTTCTGTAGATTTTATTTTCGACGCTTAAGGAGGCTCTCCTGCTATGAGACTTTCATCAGAATTTGACTTTTGCCATTCTGGAAGATGATGAGAAAGAAAATGTGCTATCTTCCTTGGCTTGTACAGTGGTTAAGAAAATAACCAGATTCTTTGAAATTACAGAAAAATTACCCCTCTTCAGAAATATTTTAGAAATGGAGTGTGAGATCATTGCTGTGCCCTCAGCAGGGAATTCACACGTCAATGTGTGGTATTATCCTCACTTTGCTTAGGTCTCTCTTCAAATGCCCCCTCCTTTATCTTTCTTTATAGCACATATTCCAAACTTCTCATTGCATTTTATATTTGGGTAGGGTTATTTATAGTCTGTTTCCTCAACTGGAACATGAATTCTACAAGAGCAGGTACTTGAGATGATCACTGCTTCACCTCTAGTCAATAATGGCTGAATGAAAGTTGAATGAGTTGAAAGACATGGTGGGAAAATGGAGTTAAAGACTCATGGTGTAAAATGATGAAATGAGCACAACTCCCAGCTGGAAGCTATTGGTCCTAATTGCAAAGAATTTTTATAAAAACCTAATTCTACTTGTAAGAGCTTCGAGCATCATTTTCCCTGACCCCAGGCAGAAGAGAGAAGAGTTGAGCTAGGTGAGCATCAGAGAGTGAGGGAAGGCTGTGTTGGGGCTGGCGAAGGCTAGGTGTGAGTGGCAGTGTCGAGGCTTTCTCTCAGGTGGCTGGTGACAATAGCCTGATGCATTGGCAACTGACTTGCTCCCCTGTTCTCCATGACTCCTACTTTCCTTTCTCACTCCTAAACCTCATTCAAGCCTTCCTTTGTTGCTTTTCTTCCATATTAGTATCTCTCTTTCCCTCTGCCTTTCTTAGTGGGATAGCAGATGACTCCCTCTGGTAGAAGTGAAATATAAGATTTGGAGCTAAGGGACAGGGACATTAAAATATAGTTTGTTCTTTTATTTACTGGATGAGCTGCCCATTATCTGTGGTTGAAAGTTTGGTTACAAATTTTTTTCCAGGCAGTATTAAGGATGGAAGAAATTTCAAATGCTGTAATGAACATGAAGAAAGCAAATTTATCAAACACAGGTCTAGGAAATGTTCCCTGATGCCAGATTTCTGAGCATACCTTGTCTTATTCTGTAACTGTAGAGATCCAGGGGATGGAGCCATATTTTGGAATGTCATATAATTTAAAACAAGCAAAGGTCTCAATAAAGCATGTCATCATTATCATGCAATCAGATTCTTGGAAGGGAACGTAGATATTTTGAGATTAGCAACACTTTGTTAACTGTACGACTTTGGACTATTCATTAACGTCACTGAAGTTGGTTTGCTTGTCTGTTAAGTGGGTGTCAGAGAGGAGACTGGAGATTGAGGTCCCACCAGACTAGGTCACAGTCATGGGTATAGTCACTCCAGGACAGGAAGCTGTACCATCTGGTATTTTCATGGGGTAAGAAGATTGAAAATCTTTATTTATACCCACTCTAGACAGTGCTAAGACTCAGGAAAATAACTGAGTACTAAATATTAGGTAAAATAGAGCTTCAAGATGGTGGAAGAATAAGACGCGGAGATCACCTTCCTCCCCACAAATACATCATAAATACATCTACATGTGGAACAATTCCTACAGAACACCTACTGAACGCTGGCAGAAGACCTCAGACCTCCCAAAAGGCAAGAAACTCCCCACGTACCTGGGTAGGGCAAAAGAAAAAAGAATAAACAGAGACAAAAGAATAGGAACGAGACCTGCACCAGTGGGAGGGAGCTGTGAAGGAGGAAAGGTTTCCACACACTAGGAAGCCCCTTCGCGGGCGGAGACTGCGGGTGGCGGAGGGGTAAGCTTCGCAGCCACGGAGGAGAGCGCAGCAACAGGGGTGCGGAGGGCAAAGCAGAGAGATTCCCGCACAGAGGATCGGTGCCAACAGGCACTCACCAGCCCGAGAGGCTTGTCTGCTCATCCGCCGGGGTGGGCGGGGCTGGGAGCAGAGGCTTGGGCTTCAGGCAGATCCCAGGGAGAGGACTGGGGTTGGCTGCGTGAACACAGCCTGAAGGGGGTTAGTGCACCACGGCTAGCCAGGAGGGAGTCCGGGAAAAAGCCTGGAACTGCCTAAGAGGCAAGAGACTTTTTCTTGCCTCTTTGCTTCCTGGTGCGGGAGGAGAGGGGATTAAGAGCACTGCTTAAAGGAGCTCCAGAGACGGGCGCGAGCCGCGGCTATTAGCGCGGACCCCAGAGACGGGCACGAGACGCTAAGGCTGCTGCTGCCGCCACCAAGAAGCCTGTGTGCAAGCACAGGTCACTATCCACACCTCCCCTCCCGGGAGCCTGTGCAGCCTGCCACTGCCAGGGTCCCGTGATCCAGGGACAACTTCCCAGGGAGAACTCACAGTGGCCTCAGGCTGGTGCAATGTCATGCCAGCCTCTGCTGCCGCAGGCCCGCCCTGCACTCCATGGTCCTCCCTTCCCCCGGCCTGAGTGAGCCAGAGCCCCCAAATCAGCGGCTCCTTTAACCCCGTCCTCTCTGAGCGAAGAACAGACGTCCTCAGGCAACCTACACACAGAGGCGGGTCCAAATCCAAAGCTGAACCCCGGGAGCTGTGCGAACAAAGAAGAGAAAGGGAAATGTCTCCCAGCAGCCTCAGGAGCAGCGGATTAAATCTCCACAATCGACTTGATGTACCCTGCATCTGTGGAATGCCTGAATAGACAAAGAATCATCACAAATTGAGGAGGTGGACTTTGGGAGCAACGATATATACATTTATTTTTCCCTTTTTCTCTTTTTGAGAGTTTGTAAGTGTATGCTCCTCTGTGTGGTTTTGTCTGTATAACTTTGCTTTTACCATTTGTCCTAGGGTTCTGTCTGTCCTTTTTTTTTTTTTCTTTTCTCACTTAAAATTTTTTTCTTAATATTTATTTTTTATTTTATATTTTAATAACTTTATTTTACTTTACTTTATTTTATTGTATTTCATTTTATCTTCTTCTTTTTTTATTTCTTTTTTTCCTCCCTTTTATTCTGAGCCGTGTGGAGAAAAGGCTCTTGGTGCTCAAGCCAGGCGTCAAGGCTGTGACACTGAGGTGGGAGAGCTAAGTTCAGCACACTGGTCCACAAGAGACCTCCCAGCTCCACGTAATATTAAATGGCAAAAATCTCCCAGAGATCTCCATCTCAACGCCAAAACCAAGCTCCATTCAACAACCAGCAAGCTACAGTGCAGCACACCCTATGCCAAACAACTAGCAAGACAGGAACACAACCCTACTCATTAGCAGAGAGGCTGCCTAAAATCATAATAAGGCCACAGACAGCCCCAAACACACCACCAGACATGGACATGCCCACCAGAAAGTCGAGATATGGCCTCATCCACCAGAACACAGACACTAGTCCCCTCCACCAGTAAGCCTACACAACCCACTGAACCAACCTTAGCCACTAGGGGCAGACACCAACAACAACAGGAACTATGAACCTGCAGCATGTGAAAAAGAGATCCCAAACACACTAAGTTAAGCAAAATGAGAAGACAGAGAAACACAGAGCAGATGAAGGAGCAAGGCAGTAACCCACCAAGCATAACAAATGAAGAAGAAATAGGCAATCTACCTCAAAAAGAATTCAGAATAATGATAGTAAAGATGATCCAAAATCTTGGAAATAGAATGGAGAAAATACAAGAAATGTGTAACAAGGAACTAGAAGAACTAAAGAGCAAACAAACAGTGATGAACAGCACATTAAATGAACTTAAAAATTCTCTAGAAGGGATAAATAGCAGAATAACTGAGGCAGAAAAACGGATAAGTGACCTGGAAGATAAAATAGTGGAAATAACTACTGCAGAGCAGAATAAAGAAAAAAGAATGGAAAGAATTGAGGACACTCTCAGAGACCTCTGGGACAACATTAAATGCACCAATATTCGAAATACAGGGGTCCCAGAAGAAGATGAGAAAAAGAAAGGGACAGAGAAAATATTTGAAGAGATTAGAGTTGAAAACTTCCCTAATATGGGAAAGGAAATAGTTAATCAAGTCCAGGAAGCACAGAGAGTCCCATACAGGCTAAATCCAAGGAGAAACACGCCAAGACACATATTAATCAAACTATCAAAAATTAAATACAAAAAACAGATATTAAAAGCAGCAAGAGAAAAACAACAAATAACACATCAGGGAATCCCCATAAGGCTAACAGCTGATCTTTTCTGCAAGCAAGAAGGGAGTGGCACGACATATTTAAAGTGATGAAGAAGAAAAATCTACAACCAAGATTACGCTATCCAGCAAGGATCTCATTCAGATTTGATGGAGAAATTAAAACCTTTATAGACAAGCAAAAGCTAAGAGAATTCAGCACCACCAAACCAGCTTTACAACAAATGCTAAAGGAACTTCCCTAGGCAGGAAACACAAGAGAAGGAAAAGACCTACAATAACAAACACCAAACAATTAAGAAAATGGGAATAGGAACATACATATCAATAATTACCTTAAATATAAATGGATTAAATGCTCCAACCAAAAGACATAGACTGGCTGAATGAAAACAAAAACAAGACCCATATATATGCTGTCTACAAGAGACCTACTTCAGACCTAGGGACACATACAGACTAAAAGTGAGGGGATGGAAAAAAATATTCCATGCAAATGGAAATCAAAAACAAGCTGGAGTAGCAACTCTCATATCAGACAAACAGACTTTAAAACAAAGACTATTACAAGAGACAAAGAAGGACACTACATAAGGATCAAGGGATCATTCCAAGAAGAAAATATAAAAATAGTAAATATTTATGCACCCAACATAGGAGCACCTCAATAAATAAGGCAAATACTAACAGCCATAAAAGGGGAAATCGACAGGGACACAATCATAGTAGGGGACTTTAACATCCCACTTTCACCAATGGACAGATCATCCAAAATGAAAATCAATAAGGAAACACAAGCTTTAAATGATACATTAAACAAGATGGACTTGATATTTATAGGACATTCCATCCAAAAACAGCAGAACACATTTTTTTCTCCAGTGCTCATGGAACATTCTCCAGGATAGATCATATCTTGGGTCACAAAACAAGCCTTGGTAAGTTTAAGGAAATTGAAATTGTATCAAAAATCTTTTCTGACCACAATGCTATGAGACTAGATATCAGTTACAGGAGAAAATCGGTAAGAAATACAAACACATGGAGGTTATACAACACACTACTTAATAACCAAGAGATCACAGAATAGGAAATCAAAAAATACCTAGAAAAAAATGACAATGAAAACACGACGATTCAAAACCTATGGGATGCAGCAAAAGCAGTTCTAAGAGGGAAGTTTATAGCAATAAAATACTACCTTAAGAAACTAGAAATATCTCAAATAAACAACCTAACCTTACACCTAAAGCAATTAGAGAAAGAAGAACAAAAAAACTCCAAAGTTAGCAGAAGGAAAGAAATCATAAAGATCAGATCAGAAATAAATGAAAAAGAAATGAAGGAAATGATAGCAAAGATCAATTTAAAAAAATGCTGGTTCTTTGAGAAGATAAATAAAATTGATAAACCATAGGCAGACCTATCAGGAAAAAAAAGGGAGAGGACTCAAATCAATAGAATTAGAAATGAAAATGGAGAGTAATAACTGACACTGCAGAAATACGAAGGATCATGAGAGATTGCTACAAGCAACTCTATGCCAATAAAATGGACAACCTGGAAGAAATGGACAAATTCTTAGAAATGCACAACCTTCCAAGACTGAACCAGGAAGAAATAGAAAGTATAAACAGACCAATCAGAAGCACTGAAATTGAGACTGTGATTAAAAATCTTCCAAGAAACCAAAGCCCAGGACCAGATGGTTTCACAGGCGAATTCTGTCAAACATTTAGAGAAGAGCTAACGCTTATCCTTCTTAAACTCTTTCAAAATATAGCAGAGGGAGGAACACTCCCCAACTCATTCTACGAGACCACCATCACCCTGATACCAAAACCAGACAAGTATGTCACAAAGAAACAAAACTACAGGCCAATATCACTGATGAACATAGGTGCAAAAATCCTCAACAAAATACTAGCAAACAGAATCCAACAGCGCATTAAAAGGATCATCCACTATGATCAAGTGGGGTTTATTTGAGGAATGCAAGGATTCTTCAATATACATAAATCAATCAATGTGATACACCATATAAACAAATTGAAGGAGAAAAACCATATGGTCATCTCAATAGATGCAGAGAAAGCTTTCAACAAAATTCAACACCCATTTATGATAAAATCCCTGCAGAAAGTAGGCATAGAGGGAACTTTCCTCAACATAATAAAGGCCATATATGACAAACCCACAGCCAACATAGTCCTCAATGGTGAAAAACTGAAAGCATTTCCACTAAGATCAGGAACAAGACAAGGTTGCCCACTCTCATCACTCTTATGCAACATAGTTTTGGAAGGTTTAGCCACAGCAATCAGAGAAGAAAAGGAAATAAAAGGAATCCAAATTTTAAAAGAAGAAGTAAAGCTGTCACTGTTTGCAGATGACATGATACTATACATAGAGAATCCTAAAGATGCTACCAGAAAACTACTAGAGCTAATCAATGAATTTGGTAAAGTAGCAGGGTACAAAATTAATGCACAGAAATCTCTGGCATTCCTATACACTAATGATGAAAAATCTGGAAGTGAAATCAAGAAAACACTCCCAGTTACCATTGCAACAAAAAGAATAAAATATCTAGGAATAAACCCACTGAAGGAGACAAAAGAACTGTATGCAGAAAATTATAAGACACTGATGAAAGAAATTAAAAATGATACAAATAGATGGAGAGATATACTTTTTTTTGTATTGGAAGAATCAACATTGTAAAAATGACTCTACTACCCAAAGCAACCTACAGATTCAATGCAATCCCTATCAAACTACCACTGGCATTTTTCAGAGAACTAGGACAAAAAATTTCACACTTTGTATGGAAACACAGAAGACCCTGAATACCCAAAGCTATCTTGAGAAAGAAAAACGGAGCTGGAGGAATCAGACTCCCAGACTTCAGACTATACTACAAAGCTACAGTAGTCAAGACAGTATGGTACTGGCACAAAAACAGAAATATAGATCAATGGAACAGGATAGAAAGCCCAGAGGTAAACCCATGCACATATGGTCACCTTATCTTTCTTAAAGGAGGCAAGAATATAGAATGGAGAAATGACAGCCTCTTCAATAAGTGGTATTGAGATAACTGGTCAGCTATATGTAAAAGAATGAAATTAGAACACTCCCTGACACCATACACAAAAATAAACTCAAAATGGATTAAAGACCTAAATGTAAGGCCAGACACCATCAAACTGTTAGAGGAAAACATAGGCAGAACACTCTATGACATAAATCACAGCAAGATCCTTTTTGACCCACCTCCTAGAGAAAAGGAAATAAAAACAAAAATAAACAAATGGCACCTAATGAAACTTAAAAGCTTTTGTGCAGCAAAGGAAACCATCAACAAGACCAAAAGACAACCCTCAGAATGGGAGAAAATATTTGCAAATGAAGCAACTGACAAAGGATTAATATCCAATATTTACAAGCAGCTCATGCACTTAATATTACAAAACAAACAACCGAATCCAAAAATGGGCAGACGACCTAAGTAGACATTTCTCCAAAGAAGATATACAGATTGCAGACAAACACATGAAAGAATGCTCAACATCATTAATCATTAGAGAAATGCAAATCAAAACTACAATGAGGTATCATCTCACAGCAGTCAGAATGACCATCATCTAAAAATCTACAAACAATAAATGCTGGAAAGGGTGTGGCAAAAAGGGAACCCTCCTGCACTGTTGGTGGGAATGTAAATTGATACAGCCACTATGGAGAACAGTATGGACGTTCCTTAGAAAACTACAAATAGAACTACCATTCGACCCAGCAATCCCACTACTGGGCATATACCCTGAGAAAACCATAATTCAAATAGATTCATGTACCAAAATGTTCATTGCAGCTTTATTTACAATAGCCAGGACATGGATTCAAGCTATGTGTCCATCAACAGGTAAATGGATAAAGAAGATGTGGCCCATATATACAATGGAATATTACTCAGCCATAAAAAGAAACGAGATTGAGTTATTTGTAGTGAGGTGGATGGACCTAGAGTCTGTCATACAGAATGAAGTAAGCATGAGAAAAACAAATACCGTATGCTAACACATATATATGGAATCTAAAAAAATAAAGAAGAGAAGATGTTCAGAAGAACCTAGGGGAAGACCTGAATAAAGACACAGACCTACTAGAGAATGGACTTGAGGATACGGGGAGGGCGAAGGGTAAGCTGTGACAAAGTGAGAGAGTGGCATTGGCATATATACACTACCGAACGTAAAATAGATAGCTAGTGGGAAGCAGCCGCATAGCACAGGGAGATCAGCTCGGTGCTTTGTGACCGCCTGGAGGGGTGGGATAGGGAGGGTGGGAGGGAGGGAGATGCAAGAGGGAAGAGATATGGGAACATATGTATATGTATAACTGATTCAGTTCGTTATAAAGCAGAAACTAACACACCATTGTAAAGCAATTATACTCCAATAAAGATGTTAAAAAATGAAATATATATATATATCAGTATAGTGTGAAAACGTTTGTAAAGCTGGCAATAAAATTAAATAATATGTATGTATTAGGTAAGTTATGCCTGCTAAGTCAAAGTTTGTTTCATTTAAATATAGCCTCAGGTATATTTAGCCTAAAAATTCAGCACCATTCATGATTTTTAAAAATATGAATAAATTGCGAAAATAGAGAACTTAATGTGATAAAAGGCATCTACAAAAATCTAGAGCTGACATATTTAGTGGTGTAATATTGAACTCTTTCCCCCTAAGTCTGGGAATGTCCATTGCTACATGTCTACTCAATGTAGTTTTGAAGGTTCAGTCAATAGGGAAGAAAGGAGTGAAAATTATAAACATATTTATAGCCTCAGGTATAGCCCCCCATAAACTTGTTTCTATGGTTTTGTGCTATGTTTTTTGTTAGTTTTCTTTCCCTTTAACTTTTCCTCTCTTCTTTCCACCTTCTCTTTCTCCCCATTCTTCCAGTCTAAGATGTTGCACTTGCTGTACATGGTTGCTCTGGTCTTAGGGGACTCAACTCTGATATCTGCTTCCAAAATGAGGAAATCCACATCCCTAATAAGCCCTAAAGGTTTTCCCTACAGACAGTAAAATGATAATATGAATATTGTAAAAAAATTTATGTGAAGAAGCTGACAATTTAGATGAAATAGAAAAATTCTTTAAAAGCACAACTTATCAAAGCTGACACAAAATAGAAGGTCTGAATAGATCTATATCTGCCAAAGAAATTGCATCCATGATGAAAATCCTATGAAGAAAACTTCAAGCCAAAATGGCTTCACTGGCTAATCTCTCCAAAATTTAAGGAGGTAATAATGCTGTGTTTACACACAGTCTTTCAGAGAATAAAGAAAGGGAACACTTCCAATTCACGTTGTGAGGTCAGTATAACCCTGACACTGAAACATGATAAGGACATTATAGGTAAAAATTATATTCCTTTATCTTCTATGAACATAGGCTCACAATTCCGAAACATAATATTAATAAATAGAATACAACAATATAGAAATAGCATAATACGTCATGACCAAGTAAGGTTTATTTAATGAATACAATGACGTTTTAATCTTTAAAAATCAATTAGTCGGGGCTTCCCTGGTTGCGCAGTGGTTGGGAGTCCGCCTGCCGATGCAGGGGACGCAGGTTCGTGCCCCGGTTCGGGAGGATCCCACATGCCACGGAGCGGCTGGGCCTGTGAGCCATGGCTGCTGAGCCTGCGTGTCCGGAGCCTGTGCTCCGCAGCGGGAGGGGCCGCAACGGTGAGAGGCCCGCGTACCGAAAAAAAAAAAAAATCAATTAGTCGATACAATTTCAAAAATAACTGTAAAACAGAGAAAATCATATCTCAATGGATACAAAAATGGTCTTGGGCAAAATTCAGCACCATTCATGATTTTTAAAAATATGAATAAATTGGGAAAATAGAGAACTTAATGTGATAAAAAGCATCTACAAAAATCTAGAGCTGACATATTTAGTGGTGTAATATTGAACTCTTTCCCCCTAAGTCTGGGAATGTCTATTGCTACCATGTCTACTCAATGTAGTTTTGAAGGTTCAGTCAATAGGGAAGAAAGGAATGAAAATTATAAACATATTTAAGAATAAAAGAAATAAAATTGCCTGTATATACAAATGACATAATTAGCCACTTGAGAATTCCAAAAGAAGTTATGAACTATAGAATTAGTGAGTAATTTAGCAAATTTGCTGGATGGGAAATCAGTAGAGCAAAAGTACTTTTTTCTATACATCAGCTGAAAAAGAAAAGAAAAAAATTTAGAAAAACAATGCCATTTAAAATCGCACCTTAAAACTGTATTTATGGGTTAAATTTAACGAAAGATGTATAAGACATCTATAATTAAAACTACAAAGTGTTGCTAAAAGAAATTAAAGAAGACAAGGAAATAAAGAGACAAATCAATTTTGTGGACTGGAAGAGTTAGTAATTTTAAGGTATCATTTGTCCTAAATTGATCTATAAATTCAATGTGACCCCAATCAAAATTCTAGCACGTTTTTGTGTAGAAATTGACAAGCTGATTCTAAAATTTATATGGAAATGAAAGGACCTTAAAAAACTTAGATAATATTGAAGATGAACAAAGATGGAGGGCTGACACTCTCAGATTTCAAGACTTACTATAAAGCTCCAGTAATTAAGACAGTATGGGATTATGCAAGGAGAGACCAATAGACTAATTGGACAGAATTAAGAGTCCAGAAATAGACTTACATGTATACAGTCTCTCGATTTATCACAAAGGTGCCACTTCAGGTCAGTGGGAGAAGGGTGGTCTTTGCATTAAATGGTGCTATAGTTTTAAATATCCATATGGAAAATGAACCTTGCCTCCTATATTACAGCATACAATAAAAGTAACTTAAGATGGAGTATAGGTCTATATGTGAAAGATAGAAAAATGAAGCTTCATGAAGAAAATAGAAGATATGTTTTTGACCTTAGGGTAGGCATAGATTTCTTAAACAAGATACATAAAACACTCACCAAAACCCCCAAACCAAAATCAAACCAAATTGCACCCCAAAACAAACAACCTGATTTAAAAATGAGCAGAGGAACTGAATAGACATTTTTCCTAAGAAGAAGGGCAGATGACGAACAGGTACATGAAAAGAGGCTCAATATCACTAATCATCAGGGAAATGCAAATCAAAACTACAATCAGATCTCACCTCACACCTGTTAGAATGGCTATCATCAAAAAGAACACAACAAATGTTGGCAAGGATGTGGAGAAAAGGGAACCCTTGTACACTGCTGGTGGGAATGTAAATTGCTGCAGTGACTATGGAAAACAGTATGGAGTTTTTTCAAAAAAACAAAAATAGAATTGCCACATGACCCAGCAGTTCCACTCTTGAGTATATAACTGAAAAAACCAAAAACACTAATTCGAAAAGATACCTGCACCCCAATGTTCATAGCAACATTATTTACAATTGCCAACATATAGAAGCAACCTAAGTGTCCATCAACAGATGAATGGATAAAGAAGATGTGGTACTAGCCACATGTGGCTATTGATCACTTGAACTGTGGCCAGAATTAACTGAGAGATGCTGAAAGTGTAAGATACACACCAGATTTTGAAGACTTCAAATGAGAAAAAGAACATAAAATATACTGTTAATAATTTTTTATGTTGATATATGTTGAAATACCATGTTTTATATGTACATTAAATAAAATGTATTATTAAAATTAAAAAAGGAAGATGTGGTATGTGTGCGTGTATATATATATATATATATATATATATATATACAGACACACACATGCACACACACAATGGAATACTACTTAGTCATAAGCAAGAATGAAATTTTGCCATTTGCTGCAACATGGATGGACTTGGAGGGCATTATGCTAAGTGAAATAGGTCAGACAGAGAAAGACAAATACTGTATGATATCACTTATATGTGGAATCTAAAAAATACAACAAACTAATGAATATAACAAAAAAGAAGCAGACTCACAGACATAGAGAACAAGCTAGTGGCTACCAGTGGGGAGAGGGAAGCAGGGAGGGGCAATATGGGGGTAGGAGAGTAAAGGGTACAAACTATTAGGTATAAAATAAGCTACAAGGGGCTTCCCTGGTGGAGCAGTGGTTGAGAGTCCGCCTGCCAATGTAGGGGACATGGGTTCGTGCCCCGGTCCAGGAGGATCCCACATGCCGTGGAGCGGCTGGGCTTGTGAGCCATGGCCGCTGAGCCTGCACGTCCGGAGCGTGCTCCACAATGGAAGAGGCCACAGCAGTGAGAGGCCCGTGTATCACAAAAAAAAAAAAAAAAAAAAAAAAAAACTACAAGGATATATTGTACAACATGGGGAATATAACCAATATTTTATAATAACTATAAATGGACTATAACCTTTCAAAATTGTGAATCATTATATTGTACACCTGTAACTTATATAGTATTGTACAGCAACTATACTTCAATAAAAATCCCTCAAACCCTCATACTCTGGACTTTAATAAAATCACAACAGCAGATTCATCGAAAGATATCAGTCGTTATAAGAATAAAATGACAAGTCACGTACTGGAAGAAGATATTTGTAATTTATATATCTGACAAAGGACTGGTATCCTGAATATATTGAGAGTTCATGTAAATTAATATGACACAAACAAACTATACAAATTTTTAAAACTTTCAGGCATTTCATGAAATAGTATATCCAAATAACCAATAAGCATATCAAAATCTAATCTATATTATTATTCACCAGAAAAATGTGAATTCCAACCACAATAAAATACCACTTTACATCCGCTAAAATGGCAAAAAGTTAAAGGATTTACAGTATGAAGTCTTATTGTCAAATACTGCTGGTGGGAGGGTAAACAAACATTTTGGAAAACTTACAGTTTCTATGAAATCTACATTCTTATAATTCAGGAATTTTTCTCTTAGTTACATTAGAAATGTATACATATGTTCACCAAAACCTCTACAAGAATGTTAACAGAATTACTATTCATAATAGCTAAAAACAAGAAACCACAAAATGTCAGGAGAATGGATAGAAAACCATTTTTTGTGCATTCATACAATGGAATTAATAACAGGGGTGAAAATCGAAATAATTATGCTCTAAAAAACCAGACAAAAAAAGTACATAGTTTTGATTTTATTTACATTTGGTTCAAAACAGGTAAAACCAATGTATTTGTGACAGAGGTCAAAATAGTGTTTATCTTGGGGGAGTGCCATTATTGGGAGACCATGAGAGAAATTCCTCCAATGCTGGTACTATTCTATGCCTCGATTCAGTAGTGGTTACCCAGGTGGATACATATGTAAGAACACATCCGGCTGTATTGTTAAGATGAATGCGCTCTATGTATGTTATAGTACAAACTCAAAAGTAAGCAAAATTAAAAATTAGATTTTGGTGAAAGTAAAAGGCATCAGTTAAAAGAACATAATCAAATAGGATAAAATAATAAGAGATAAGGCAACAGCGAGAAGAACACAGGTCCCAAATTCTCACATCTCTGGAGCAGACCACCAGGTTACAGCTCCCTGCAGTGAAACAGCAGGCAATGTATACTGAGGTCTGTGCAGAATTTAGGTTCACTAGAGGTCAGCTAATTCTCTGAGCATCAGGCTTCAGAGATACCAGCCCTTTGGCTCCTGTGGATGGGTCCACTGGTACCAAACAGGCATTAACACCTCAAAGAGAGCAGGGCTCTAAGCAGCCTCAGGCAGCCAGCTGAACTGTCTGCAGTCCAGTAGCCTGTGGCAACCAGAAGAGAATTGTTGGCATTTAGACCTTCTTTTTCTCACCAGCAGACCCCTGGAGTATACCCCTGGAATACAGCCACCATCCTTTGCCTTTTGTCCATTATCCACAAAAAAGCAGTTCCATCCTTGTTTCTCATGATGGGTTTTTAGGCACTGTCAGTAGACTACCACTAGGTAATCTATTTTAGGACATTGGAAAACTACTTGTAATCCATTCTGATGGAAAAATTTGTTCAATAACTGAAAGACTATTTCAATCCTGATGTTTGGAATTCTTATCACATTCTCAAACTTTCCTGTGTAAAATAGTTGAGATTAACAAAGAGCTCTGTCTATATCATTGTTTTCTGTTGCCCTAAGCTTGCTCTGTGTAGATGCTGGCCCAGATGCTGAGCTGAACCAAAAACTTCTAGTCTTTGGTTTCATAAAGTATAATGACTAAAGTAAGAGCTCTGTTTGATAGTGACCATCTCAGCCTTTTATTCATCACAAGCTGTAAAGGGAGGCACAGTTAGTATTTGTGGTCATATGTTGACCAACTGAAATCTCATAGATTGTTTTCAAAAGTAAGTAAAAAATGATTTTTAGAGATGAGGTACTGGAAAGAGTAATATAGCATTGTAATAGGTAGCTCTTTTGCCCAGCATACATTCATACTTACTAATATTATCTTTATTTATGTAAGACATTAAAATTTCAACATGCTTCTGTACAGATTGTCTCATTTGATCCTCATAAATTTCTATAAAGTAGGTACCATATCCACTGGGGATCCACTCAAGGTCACCAAGTGAGTGGAGGAGATGAAATTAGAATGCATATATTTTAGTTGCTCTACTGCAATTTCTGTGATTCGTAAGGCTGGAGTTTCACAAGTGAGGTCTTTTGCTCTTGAGCTCTCAAACTTGAGAGGTTGATCTAGCAAGTGTTCTTTTCCCTTTTTTTTTTTTTTCTCATATTAGCACAAAACTTTTCAATTCTTGACATTTATGCAGGAGATGTTCAACACACCATTCTCTGAAGTAGGTCATGCAAGGGGCATGGACCACACGGAGATCTTGTTATATTTTCCCAAACAAATAGACACCTGTGATGAAAGTAGGGAGCTTGTAAAAAAAAGATGAACAAAGCTTCACATTTTGCTTTAGGTTTAGAGAGTGTCAGACAAACTTTTATTAAATCATTAGAGCAGGGAGACAAATGCAGAGCTGCCATCTCAAACACCTAAGTGTCCCTAATTTCTTTTACAAAGTGTAACATATAGGACTTAACTCTAAGAAGAAGGCTAATTAGAAAAATTAAGCTCTCTGTAAGTTCATTCAGCATGTGAAATGACTAAAAATACAATTCATGAACTGTCACTATTTCCTACACTATCCACGTTACTTTTCTCCATTGTTTTAGTGAGGTATAATTTTATATTTAGCAAAATTCCTCCTTTTTTTAGTGTTCAGTTCTGCAAATTTTGGCTAACACACGCAATTTATAACAACCACCCGATCAAGATATAGAATAATGCTATCACCCCCTAAAGTCCTATATCATGTATGTTTTATGACTTTCTACAATTACCTAAAATGTGTTGACAAACCATGAAATCCAGTAACAGAAGTTAAGCTATGTGTGCATATGCTAAATATGTAAATAATTTCCCTAAGTGGTGTGGAGCTATGTCTCTCAGACTCTGTAACTCTTACCATTATTCCAGGGTACACACGGTTGAGGTCTGGAGCTACAAAGCTAAGGAATACCCTAACCTATATAGAGAGAACTAAGAAAGACCCTTTGTCAGGAAAGAGGAACCTGCTGGAGGTGGACTCCAGCTCCCTGGCTGTAAAGAAATAATATATTGCTCTTCTTTTCTTTGACAACAACACAAACCCTTCATCAATAATTTTTGACTTAGCCCAGTGTGAGATTTTTCTCCCCTGCATGAATACTGCTCTGATTTTACAGGAGAAATCTATTAGAGAACAGAATTTACAGAACTGTGCTGTACTTGTAGAAATGCTTAATTCCACAATTCTATGATTCTAGCTGCAACTTGGCCATAAAGCAAGGGATGTGAATTTTATCAATGAGCAAGCTATCCTGGACTGAAACCCCACAGAAGAAGAAGGGATGATTAATCAGACAAGTAAGAACTTGCTGCTTCTGGCATCCTCCAACTGTGTGTAGAGCAAACATCATTATATTTTAACATGCTGGGAACACTCGTCTTGATTGAACGTTAGTCAATAAAAATTCCCCTTTAAAGGGATGATGCTGTGGGGTCCGCTCTTGTTTCCTGAATCTGCAGTGACACGCTGAGAATTCAAAGAAAAGCATACCGCACAATACTTAATAAAGTGCTAATAAAATAGCCAAGAGGCATGGTCCCTTGTCCATTAAAAATACAGTAAATTTTTCTGAAAGTTAGATTTAATGTCATTTTTTCCTCCTTGGAACCATAGATTACATAAATATTTCCATTAGGTCCAAGATAGAGTTACATGATAACAATGATGAAATGAAAATTATAGTTATCCATTGGATAGCAGAAGAAAAAGGAGATAGAAATTTATAGTGAAAGTAAAACTCAAAGGAATTCAATTCCATTTGCAATTAAAGCACACACTTAAGTATGAGGTTATGCAGACTTAGCGGATGAGCTGAGCTAATTTATAGGTATTTAATTAACTCCACAGGGTAGAGTCCCCTGTTGTTGCTTTGTGAATGTAATATTTATATTGATAATTATAAAACTAATTTAAAATATTAAAGGAGATCACCTACGTGAATGCAGTAAAGCCCAATCTCTCTCAGACTCCAGATGGTCCATATCAGATTGTGAAAATTGACCCAATATTCATTGGGAGCTTTACTTGGGACTTCAGTGGTAGGGGAACAGGACGAAAAGAGAGAAAAGGAATATAGAGCAAGATTCCTTCCTTTTGTTTTCTTTGGGTGGAGGAATCTAGAGTATCCTGTTTTCTTTTTGCCATCTTGGCTGAAAGTAACATAGTGCCAACAACATGAAATAACATCTCCTGTAAAAGACATAGACTGCTGACAAACCAGTCAACTCCTCAATTAGAATTAATTCAATGTAACTTTTTTTTTTTTTTTTTTTACTTCTCTTGCATTTCTCCTACTTCCTATACAGGCACATTTTTTCAAAGTTAAAAGCCATCACATGACTGTTTACTCCTTTCTCTTTAAGAACTGACTCTAAAGTTGGTTCAAGGATCAGCCCACACAAGCGACAGAACTGAAGGATTATGATGGATATGTTTCTGTTCTCCCAGCAGCAGGGAACAATGTTACTGAGTTTAGTGAGCAGAACTCTCCTGAAAAAAAAAATCCATTAAACTCAACCTTCTTAGAGGAAGTAATGGCAATGTAAAAAGTGGTATTATTTAGTTGACAATATTTACTGAGCACTTGATGCACAGTGTCTGTACAATTTTCTCTAAGCTTCATACTGCCTGTCTTTGAAGAGGAGAATGGAAAGTATTATTTTCTAAATTGTCTTGGGTTAAAACTCTGATTGATTACAAAATATTAGAGAAATTGTTAGTAGAGCAAATATGCTTTTAAAAGAATGAAAACTTTATTCACTACTCATAAGTGTATACTTAAAATCCAACACTAGGGACTTCCTTGGTGGTCCAGTGGTTAAGACTTCGCCTTCCAATGCAGGAGGTGCGGGTTCGATCCCTGGTTGGGGAGGTAGGATCCCACATGCCTTGCGGCCAAAAAACCAAAACATAAAACAGAAGTAATATTGTAACAAATGCAATAAAGACCTTAAAAATGGTCCACATCAGAAAAAAAAAAAAACTTAAAAAAAAAAATCCAACACTATATCTATTACTGTACATCATATTTAAGTAGCTCTCTCTGTCCTCTGCTTCTGTCTTCCTATCTCCTTCCCTGACTCTGATGCTCCTGTACTCCTGCCTCCCTCTTGTAAGGACCCTCATAATTCCATTGAGCCCGCTCAGATAAATCAAGGTAATCTCCTCATCTCAAGGTCCTTAACATATTTACATCTGCAAAGTCCCTTTTGCCATATAAGGTAGTACACACACAGGTTTCAGGGATTAGGATGTGGATAACCTTGCGGGAGCCATTAGTCTGTCTACCTGATATGCCAGGTGCTAAGCTTTTTCCTTGGTGACAAACCCACTTTTCCATTTCGCCAATTTGAGATAATGGACTTTACACACGATATTTCTGCTTTAGTAGCTGGTTCTCTGTTAGGTTATGCCAATAGGGGGCATTAAAAGATATCGGAAGGCAAGAAGAAGAAGGAACTGAATTCTTTCTGTATAGCTTGATGCTTTTACTGGCATTGCTCCAGCAATGGTCCTTACAGGGAGCAGCAGATGGTGAGGATCACAGCCTTTTTCCACGTTCCCAGAATGGCCACACTTTCAGAATCAGTCTCATTACCCTCAGACTACCCACAGAAGCTGGGCAATGGACCTCTTCATAGATTCAAATCTCAACTCATCAGAGCCACTGCTCCAAGCATCTGGGCTCCCTGATAACCTCAAATTATTTTCTTTGTTTCTCCAACCCTAGAGATGACAGTACTTCTTGCAATAATTACTACAGTGTTCATTTTTAGACTTTTCAGTTCTCCAACATCTGTTTAACCATTTCCCTACATTAAAATCTCTTGGTTGGAATACCCAGTACACTTTTGGTTCCCTGACATATTTGCACTGTGATCAGTTTTTCAAATCTCCTAACAAATGGTTGTGAAATTAAAGAGTGATAATAGCCTTTGAAGAAATGAATAGGAATAGCTGTGAGGGAAGACAAATGATATCAAGCCTGTCTGATGCTGGCTGTTTTGTAGGAAACATTACGGTATGGAAAGAAAAATCTATCTTCCCAACAAAATCATTTCAAGGATTATAAGGTTAAATTTTTCTTCTTAATGTGAAGCAACCAAAACCCAAAAGACATTCACACTGGTTTTGATTTTTTTTTTTTTGAAACAGAGAAATCATTTAAAGGAATAAGATACTGGATTACTAGAAAATCTTAATCCATCTTAAAGTTAAAAATATGCAAAAAATGGTTTAGTTTGGCCAGATTTAATTCAATATTTATGTAATTTTTTTTTTTTTTTTTTCAGTACACGGGCCTCTCACCACTGTGGCCTCTCCTGTTGCAGAGCACAGGCACCGGACGCACAGGCTCAGCGGCCATGGCTCACGGGCCCAGCCGCTCCACGGCATGTGGGATCCTCCCGGACCGGGGCACGAACCCGCGTCCCCTGCATCAGCAGGCAGACTCTCAACTATGTAATTTTTAATACCAGTAGTTTAATAGTCCATCTCAGTGAAGATCTTAATAAAATTTCATAGGCACATGTGTGCGTGTGCACACGTGTATGAGAGAGAGAGGGGGAGATTTATGTCATAAAACCTTACAGTCTTCAAATAAGCCGCCAAGAGAAGCAATCCATCTGAATTTCTAGATGTGTGTGCTGTAGTAAAACCACACTCACAATTTGTGACCTCATTTGTTACGTGTTTGAATATCCTTTCGATTACACTCTTGCCAGAGTGTAAATGCACTCGACCTAAAATAGTAATGTTTCAATCATGGAAATGTGATCTTAATCCTGTTTAAGTCTGCTTTTTATACTCTGACATTAATTAGCAACCCAGAGCCCCTTCTAAACCTCCACACCCAGTCTTTGAAGAGATTTTTCATCAGATAGGAATGATGTTTGTTTAGGAGTGCACTTCTCTTAATGGACTTAATATAATTATTTTACAAATGTCCAGATCCTGACCACAACCCCCTTCTTCCCCACACCCCTGCTCACCCTCAATGGCCTGTAGAGCTCTTTAAGGTCATCAAGACACTGGGAGGAGGTGATGTGATATCAGTCTACCAGAAGTCAAAACAATCAAGTGTACATGCAATAAAAAAACAACACCTTGGGGGTTGGGTAGAAGGAGTTTGCAACCTAGAGCAAGTCACACTGAAAGTTACCATATATCTAAAGATGGGTTACATGAACAATGGAGTTTAAAGGGAAAAATATTTCCCGGAAGGAAAAACTGAAATGATGTGTGTGTGGGTGTGTGTGTGTGTGTGTATGTAGTGTAGAAGGTGGATAATATTCTTGCATTCCAATCTGATGTCTAGTGCTAGTAGTAAGAAGCCCAGGGACTGTAATAGAGGTTCAGATGTATAGATTCTTTCCCACTGGCTGCTGAGTGAGTCATTGCCCATCCTTCTGCTGTACCCTCCTTCTTAAAGCACAGAGCCTCAGGGTTAACAGAGAGCTCTCCTTACCCTGAGAAAGGCTTGTTTACTGAGAACTTAATGGGCTCTTATGATAAAATTAGTTATGCCATTGTCCAATACATTGACCCACCATAGAAATTATTTTAACAGTCTGAATTATCGTGCAATATAAGAGATTCAAATATATGCTAGTTAGAAAAGAGAAATTCTATGAAAAAATAGTAATTTTAACTTGAAAATATAGAAGTAAGAACAAGAATTGTCCTTGGAGTTTAAATTCTGGAGGAATAATATCAAACTTAAAGATATCTGGATTAAAAGGAGGAATCAAATGACAGAAGAGCAAAACCCATTAGAAATTAATTTTAAGTTTATAAACCAGATTCACGATTCAAATTTATGGACAAAGGTCTAACTGGCAACCTTTGTGCTGGGCCCAGACTCCAATAAGTCCTTCACCTTAATGTCACAGGACAGTGAGCATGGGAAAAGTGGAATTATTGGAATAACATATATTAAGGGGTATAAAAAGGCTATGGTTGTGGAGAGAAGATCTGAGGATACTTAGTACATCAGCAGAAGAAAGACATAGAATATGGCTACAGTGAGCCAAATGACAAATCAATTTGAATGGATATATATTTATTCATTGGAACCTTTGCATTTCTCTGATGACGCAACTGAAAGTTCAAACCTAAAGAGGGGTCCTTGGGCATTAATGGGTTAATGCATCTTAATCCTCATGTGAGGATCTAATAGAATCATATACATAATGTGTTGCTTATCCCAGTGCCTACAGTATGTACTTACGACTCAGCAACTGTACCTAATATTATTACTGTGTCTGCTCTCTTCTTTGGGAGTGATTTTCAGGGAATAGATGGTAGGGAGTCTGAGTCACTGAGAGAAATGTGGCTTATTAATTTCTCTCTTTTTTTTTTTTTTTTTTTTTTGGTACGCGGACCTTGTTGCGGAACACAGGCTCCGGACGCGCAGGCTCAGCGGCCATGGCTCACGGGCCCAGCCGCTCCGCGGCATGTGGGATCCTCCCGTACCGGGGCACGAACCTGTGTCCCCTGCATCAGCAGGCGGACTCTCAACTACTGCACCACCAGGGAAGCGCGAATTTCTCTTTTAATTATTGTCAGATGAAGATGTATTTTCCAACACTATTTTTAAAAGTTTTTAAATTATCTTTTAAATGTTATTTTTCGTTATCTTGTGGCCTGGCTTATGTCCCTGGGGATTAAACAAAAATTTACCACTTGGGTGTAATTTCTATTGAAATGATATACACTGCAAAAATAGTTAAATGAAAAAAGAAAAAATCAAACCTTGCTAATATAGACAAAACATCTGAATAATTGAATAAATCACCGCGTTTTCATCTGGTGTTGTATTAGACGGTAGCTTTAGGCACAACTACGCAATAGAAAGTGAAGTGAAGAGGAACAAGCTAATTAGTACTGTCAAACAAACAAGAGTCTAGATGTGCCAATTTTGGTATCTTCATCCAAATTAATCAGTCAAATTTTCTACAGTAATTGTATTAACTGGATAATTTCCAAATTTCATCTAACTTTTGTTTTGTTTCTCTTCTTAGCTTTCCGTACTTTCAGCCCATGATGGTTTCTGCTTCTCTTCTCCTTTGTTCATTGCTTGCAGAATAGATTATACAGACTTGTCTATAGCCTAATCTTCAAATGGTTAATACTTATCAGTGACGGATACTTAAAATTATCCTTTGTTAGTCTGAAACCATTTTTCCATGTGACCAATTAGCTGACCTGCCAATATTTGCCTCACATGGAATCTGTCTGCATAATTTTTAAATTGTTTATATTTCAATTACTCCTATAACTATTAACTTCAGCAAATGTCCTACCATCAAATCAAACCACTAAATACATTACAGGTGAAAATGTGTTTATTTCATATTACCTTACTATCGTTTCCAACAGCTATTTTGTATAGTTTATTTTAAAATCATTTTTAACTAGGTGAAGGCCTCCCAATCTCCTTTAGAGCCATTGTAATAAACTTCAGTCAGTTCAAACCCATTCTTTTCAAATGCTGAATTTTCCAAATCCTGGGTTTCTTAGGCATAAGCCAGGAGCCACATCTCAGCTTTTTAAAATATTGGTGAAACAAAATAAGAAAGGCATGAATAATCGTAATGGATGTATTCTTTTTAATCTCACTAATCAAATTTAATAATGAGGAATAATGAGTAATATCTTATGGAAAATTATACAAACAATTGTCATGTATGAAGAATTTAAGTTTTATAACTACAAAGAATATAAGGTTATGCTGGGTAATAATTTCCATGCTATAAATAATTTTAAATAGAAAGTAACTTACTTCCCTGTTATTAGCCAGCGCATACTGGGACATTCTTCCTTAACAGCCTGCAGGTGGCCATATTACTTAGCCATAACTTTATTTATTTATTTTTATTGAAGTATAGTTGATTTACAATGTTGTGTTAGTTTCTGGTATACAGCAAAGTGATTCAGTTGTATATATACTCTTTTTCATACTTTTTTCCATTATAGTTTATTACAAGATACTGAATATACTTCCCTGTGCTATACAGTAAAACCTTGTTGTTCATTTTATATATAGTAGTTTACATCTGATAATCCCAAACTCCTAATTTATCCTTCCCCCATTTTTCTTTCCTCTTAGGTAACCATACATTTGTTTTCTATGTCTATGAGTCTGTTTCTGTTTTGTAAATAAGTTCATTTGTATCATTTTTTAGATTCCACATATAAGTGATATCATATGATATTTGTGTTTCTCTGTCTGACTTACTTCACTTGTATGATAATCTCTAGGTCCACCCACGTTGCTGCAAATGGCATTCTTTCTTTTTTATGAATGAGTGATATTCCATTGTATATGAATACAACATCTTCTTTATCCATTCATCTGTCGATGGACATGTAGGTTGCTTCCATGTCTTGGCTATTGTAAATAGTGCTGCTATGAACACTGAGGTGCATGTATCTTTTTGAATTAGAGTTTTTTCCAGATATATGCCCAGGAGTGTGGTAACTCTATTTTTAGTTTTTTAAGGAACATCCATACTGTTTTCCATGGTAGCTGTGCCAATTTACATTCCCACCGACAATACAGGAGGGTTCCCTTTTCTCTACACCCTCTTCAACATTTATTATTTGTAGACTTTTTGATGATGGCCATTCTGACTGATGTGAGGTGATACCTCATTGTAGTCTTTATTTATATTTCTCTAATAATTAACGATGTTGAGCATATTTTCATGTGCCTTCTGGCCATCTGTATGTCTTCTTTGTAGAAATGTCTATTTAGGTCTTCTGCCCATTTTTTATTGGGTTATTTATTTATTTATTTAGTTAGTTATTTTGTTATTGAGTTGTACAGCTGTTTTTTGGTTTTTTTTTTTGCGGTATGCGGGCCTCTCACTGTTGTGGCCTCTCCCATTGCGGAGCACAGGCTACGGACGCGCAGGCTCAGCGGCCATGGCTCGCGGGCCCAGCCGCTCCGCGGCATGTGGGATCTTCCCGGACCGGGGCACGAACCCGCGTCCCCTGCATCGGCAGACGGACTCTCAACCACTGCGCCACCAGGGAAGCCCTATAGCTGTTTTTATATTTTGAAAATTAATTCCTTGTCGGTCACATTGTTTGCAAATATTTTCTTCCAGTCCCTAGGTTGTCTGTTCGTTTCATTTATGATTTCCTTTGCTGTGCAAAAGCTTATAAGCTTGATTAGGTCCCATTTGTTTATTTTTGTTTTTATTTAAATTGTCTTCGGAGACTGACCTAAGAAAACATTGCTATGATTTCAGAGACTGTTTCACCTATGTTCTCTTCTAGGAGTTTTATGGTGCCATGTCTTATATTTAAGTCTTTAAGCCATTTTGAGTTTATTTTTTGTATATGGTGTGAGGGAGTGTTCTAACTTCATTGATTTACATATGGCTGTCCTGCTTTCCCAGTACAACTTGCTGAAGAGACTGTCTTTTCTCTATAGTATATTCATTATATATTCAATCAAATGTGTGTTCCCTCTGGTAGCTCAGCTGGTAAAGCGAAGGACTGTAGATGCCTGTCTGTGGCCATCCTTGGGTCGCTGGTTTGATTCTGGCTCAAAGGAGAGAGGTTTTAAATTTATTGGTGGAACAGAATAGAGAACCCACACAGCACCGGTCAATTAATCTTTGACAAAGGAGGCAAGAATATACAATGGAGGGCTTCCCTGGTGGCGCAGTGGTTGAGAATCTACCTGCTAATGCAGGGGACACGGGTTCGAGCCCTGGTCTGGGAGGATCCCACATGCCGCAAAGCAACTAGGCCCGTGAGCCACAACTACTGAGCCTGCACGTCTGGAGCCTGTGCTCCGCAACAAGAGAGGCCGCGATAGTGAGAGGCCCGTGCACCGCGATGAAGAGTGACCCCCGCTTGCCACAACTAGAGAAAGCCCTCGCACAGAAATGAAGACCCAACAGAGCAAAAATAAATAAATAAATAAATTACTAAACTCCTACCCCCAACATCTTAAAAAAAAAAAAAAGAATATCCAATGGAGCCATAACTTTTAATATTGCATTTTTGAATTTCCACACAAAATCAAAATTAGTCTTGTGACTCTTTGTGTCTGCAAACCAGTATTATTTACTTTGAGAACTGGACCATTTTTCAGTGTCCTGACCACATAGGTTTTCTGCCAAGTCCATTAATTTGGAGGTTGCATGCTTACTAATTTTTCTATTTTAGGAAAGTAGCACTATAATTTCTCATTCCCCAGTGATATTTATGTGTGGGTGTCCTCTTGGATTATATTTCCTTAGCTCTTATTCTCTTCCATGTGTTTTACAAATTAGAATCACTCAGCCTGGGAAATAAGGCATTTAGGCATTTGCAGTCTCCTTCCAGAAATTTTTATCAGTTGTTATGTGACTTATTATAGATTTTGGCATTCATCTCTTCCAGGTCCACAATTGTCTTTGCTGGGCCAGGAAAGCTGCTCCTTAGACATTTTGTATTAATGATAATTTGTCCTTATTTTATGTAGTGTAAATTTTGTAACACTTTCTCCAGTGCTTGTAAAGGCAAGTTTATTTACAAGCTCTCTATACAAGCTTTCAAAGATACTCTGACTCCATGCATAGCCATTTAGCACTCAGTGCAAATATTAGATAATTATTAAATAGAATGAATTCTTATATCTTAGAATTACGTTATTTCTCAATAGTAGCTGTAAAAGTCTTTATATGTATTTGCAGGGACATCTGAAAGTGTTCTTAGTATTTTTGTCAAATGGTATTTTCAAACTATATGTAATAATTAAATGAAATTATATTATTATATTGCCTCTATGGGAAGGTAAAAAAATATGTCTTATATAAATGTGGTACATAATAAAATAATTTAGTAGTCATTTGGATTACTTTGTGTGTAGTGAACAAAATGAGGCCTAGGTCTTAGGCTTGACTTTTTTATTAGAGATGTATGCATTTTCTTTAGCTTTTTCAAAATAAAAGAGTAACATTTTGATAAAAAAATACACAAACTTCAATCATTAAAAAAGATAAAGTCTTTAGACTATAAAGAATAAATGCAGTGATTACAGCACATATAGTTTCAAGGAAATTAATTCTCTCTTCAACAGTGTATTCACATAGTAATTATACAACCAGAGGGTGTGGTTACCTTTAACTTAAGGTAGTCTATGTTTGTAAAGTTTTAATTTTACTTTTTACAATTTCCCTACAAGTTGTATAAACAAATACATATATATATTTCCCTACATACAACTTGAGTTAAATAACACAATTTAAAGCATCCAATTTATATTGTATCTAGGCTACTAATCAGTGAGTTGAGAAAAATCTCAGTTAATTCGTTCATTAATTGGTGACTTTTAAAATCCGAATTGAGTGGTTGATCGACTATATTAGATAATAACATATCAAAATATTATGGATTAAATATTATCACATATGGAATTTACTTAAAATCATTCAATTTGAAGGAGCAGTGTGTAAAACATAAAAGTTGCCCATTAGCAGATAATTATTGAGTCTGAGGGATGAGTATGTGAAGGTTTATTAATTGTTCTCTCCAATTTTGCAAGTGTGTGAAATTTTTTATGATGAAATGTTTTAAAAGAAACCAAGTGAGAAGATAGCTGTGGCTGTAAACTACCAAAAAATGTTTGTTATTTACCACCAGAACAGTATAGTCACAGGTTTACAAGAGCTAGCCATCATAAACATACACTCAGAGCAAATGATGAATCTGTTCATGTTCAGCACTAAAGTTATGGACAGCTACTCTGAGCGAACGTAGTTTATGGCTTAGATGCAGGATCCCCTAAGTTTATTATTCATTGACTAAGACAAATGCAGGATTTGGACAAAGGTGTAGTCTTAAATGATGCTAGAATGGTAGTCAGAAAGATGAATAAGCACAAATAGTCATTGTATCTAATTCTTTGTTTTTCTGTGCTGAGCATTGCTCAAAGCTCCCTGAACAGTCAGATACTTGTCCTGCCTCACACACTGTGTCCAGATTTCTGACACTATCTTCCACAGCTGATCTGCAGTTCTAGGGCTAGAGCTAGACTGAGAGCTCATTATTTGACTTTTCTTCTCAGAATCTCTTTCTCTAAGGTGTTAGTGGTGTACCACAGCATTATCTTTGCCTGTCAGACAGCCCTAGTTACAGATGATTGCCTTTGGGGTTTGCAAGAAGAGACTGAAAAGAAATGCAGATTGAGTGAGTTATTCTGCAACAAGGATTATCATTGTTTCTGTGTACCTTGGGAACTATTCGAGAATGGCAGGAGGACACAAATGGTTTTTCAGGGCATAACTGTGCATGAACACTCATGAGGTGGCACATGCAGGTGTATCATTTGCTTTATTGCATCAATCTGTTCATGCCATAAAATGTAAGTGAAAATCTTATTGATGGGGAGTACATATCAAAGTTGCCAATGACATTTATCATTTGCAAAGGTCTACAAGGCTAGGACCCTTGGAGCTCCAGAAAACTTAGGTTGGGCTGTGTCCTTCTACTTATTGGTGGGAAAGTGAAAAATAGCCCCTGACATCTAGAATTTCTGGTATTATCAGCCAGGACTTGGTGTTCATCTGTTGAACATAAACACATCCATGGAACATCAACATTATACAAGGCCACCCCAAGACGTTGAGCAACAACAACAAAAAAGAACATGAGCCCTCTGTAATCATGGCTGAAAATGGACAAAACATCAGTATTGTCCATGCCACAAAAATGATCTTATATACCCCACTCTAATGAGTGACTCCTGCTTCTTTACTTCTTATAGCTCTAGCATTAGTATAGTCTCTCCTCCTTCTAGATAAGATTTATGAAGATACTCATTGAATTACCCCCTACACCACTTCCTAACAGCATCCAAATCAGAGCAAAGCCCCACTTCCTTAAATCCTCCCCAAATCACAAAACATAAGGGAAAATCCTATAATAATTTCTTGCTAACATCTTCTTACTGATATGGCCCAGGGTTCCCATGATTTGTATTCTCTCTTGCTACAAAAAGTGATAAATCCAATTTGTATAATTTCAGGTGTGTTCCTGGCAATCACTGGCTGGAGGATAAACTAGTACTAAAGGGTTACAATGGGAGCCTTATAATTGATAAAACAAGTATGATTCTTCTGTCCAATCGAGTCATTAGTTTTTAAAATTGTGACGAAATACACATAACATAAAATTTACCATCTTATTTTTAAGTGTACAGTTCAGTGACACTGAATAATGTTTACATTATTGTACAACTACTACCACTATCTATCCATCTCCAGAATTTTTATGATCCTAAACTGAAACTCTGCATCAATTAAAATGTCATTCTTCACTCTCCCAACCCTTCATAATACTGTTCTATTTTCTGTCCTTATGAATTTGATTATTTTAGGTACTTTACATAAGTGGAATCATAGAATATTTGTCCTTTTATGTCTGGCTCATTTCATTTAGCACAATGTTTTCAGAGTTTATCCATGTTGTAGCAGGTATCAGAATTTCCTTCCTTTTTAAGGCTGAATAATATTCCATTGTATGATTATACCACATTATATTTATCCATTTTTCTGTCAATGGATATTTGGGTTGTTTCCACCTTTTTGCCATTGTGAATAATGCTCCTATGAGCACTGGTATAATTATGGTCATAGTTTTTTTTTTTTGCTGTACGGGGGCCTCTAACTGTTGTGGCCTCTCCCGCTGCGGAGCATAGGCTCCGGACGCACAGCCCCAGCGGCCATGCCCACGGGCCCAGCTGCTCAGCGGCACGTGGGATCCTCCCAGACCGGGACATGAACCCGTGTCCCCTGCATTGGCAGGCGGACTCTCAACCACTGCGCCACCAGGGTAGCCCTTGTCATAATTTTTTTAGCAATGAGAAGTAGAATAGTTCCAGGATTTTTCTGATTCTACAAGTAAACCTAAAACATTCTCCTTCTTCCTTCCCTGGCTAACCTCCACCCACAGGAATCCCCATGCTCTGAGAAATCAAACAGTTTGCTAGTGATGACCTCTGGAAATCTGGAAGAGTACACCATGTTATTTCCAAGTGTGATCACTGACTTTACCAAGATAGCAATAGGATGGAAAGAATTAGAAAAGCCAGTATAGATAGGCAAAACAATTCTGAAACAATTTTTCTTTCAAAATATATTTTCAAAATTAAGTTATAAGTTGTTCGCTACATAGTGAAGTACTAAAAATCAAGCATGCTAAAGGAGGGCTTTTGACATTGAGGTGAGAGATACAGCCAAGTCATTTATTTATTCAGACATTAAGCTATCATTTGCCACTTTCTGCCTGAAACATAAACTCAGTGAGTTCAGGGACTTGTGCTCTATCTTCCCTCTCTAGGAGAGAGCACATAATAGACACTCAATAAATACTTATGAAATAAGTAAATGAATGATTATAATGAGTCCTTATTATGTCTTAGGCACTGTGAGAGGCATGACTGGGTATCAAATATCACCATCACTGTCCACATAATGCTTTAAGGCTAACTAGGGAATTAGAAACACACTACAAGACAGCTATAAACAAACTGTAATGAGTGTTCAGAAAAAGGAAAAATTACTTCTGCTTATGAATAATGACAGAAGTTGCAAAGATGAATTAGAATGGAAAGTGTTTTTACAGGTGAAAGCATGAAAGTGTATTCCATGTGGAGTTAATAGCATGAGCAAAGGCGTGGTGGTTGCAAGAAGCATAAGGATGAACTATAGTTTATAGTTTATAAAGCTTCCATTCTGTTCAATAAACTTTAAATTCTCACTTGACTTAAGCTTCATAGCACCTTCCGTTTTCCTACCCCTCAGGAGGGAATAATCATTCTTCATGCTTCAGTTAAGGAAATCAAAAACACATAGTAGTTAACTGGGGAAACCTGAATTTGAATCCAGGCCTTCAGATTCCATAGCTTATGATTCCGACCACTAGATTGTATTTAGTGAGTATTAATTAGCTTATTTTGGACTTGTATATAAGATGTAGACGTAGAGGAAGAGAGAGGGGTACAACCAAAATCTCTGCAGGGTTAAAATGGTGGAGGGAAGTGGAAGTTGTCACTTTTTTCTACTTTGAATTTAAGTGTAAAAAGCATTTTTATATGCTTAAAATACAATAATTCCATCTTATGATGGAATATCTGGGTAGAGGTTGCAGAGAATGATCAGAAAGCATTGATTATTAGTAGTTAGTTTTTACAAAGATTCTTTATTCCCCTTTTGTATGTGTTTTCTTTAAGTTTGACTCTATAAATACATATTTATGAACACCATGTTTTTTAATGATTTGGCCGAGTTGTTTTAAACAGAGCTCCTCTTTAAAAATATTATTCAGCTGAAATGTGTTCTAAAGTTTTCTGAGCTGTAAGAATCCTTGTTTTTCGGAACATAATTCAACATCAATTTAATATAAAAAATAAAAAGTATATAAAAAATAAAAGTATATATCTCCAACAATTGAGAAATATTATGAACTAATGAAAGAAAACACGTAGTAAAGAGCCATGTATTTCTGAGTGGAGGAGGATATGAAGTAAGGAAATGTTCCAAATAAATAGCATGTTTATAAACTGTGTATAATTTCATTTTGATAAACAGCTGAGGATTACATGAGTAAGTTTTAATAGGAGCAGGAAACCACTGCAATAAGTCATTCTCCTCTTTCCATTTATGCTTAAAAATTTTTTAAGGATAAGTTTTTTTAAGTTTTTCTCAACAGCACAATTAAAAATCATTAGTATTTTTTCATCTCTGTTGTAATGATAAAAATGTTGACCCATACCTTGAATTCTCTGAATAGAGTAAAACAACTAAATATTTTCATTCCTCCTCCTGCTATTGCCAGCAGCTATATGTTAAGAAATAATCATAAAGGAAACAGAAAGGTAGAATAATAGTGTGATGGTTAATTTTATGTGTCAACTTGGCTAGGCTATGATACCCAGTAGTTTTGTCAAACACTAGTCTAGATGTTGCTGTGAGGGTATTTGTGGATGTGATTAGCATATGTAATTATGTGACTTTGAATAAAGCAGATATTACTTTCTATAATGTGGGTGGGTCTCATCCAATCAGTTGAAGGTCTTAAGAGCAGAGGCTGAGGTTTCCCGAAGAAGAATTTTGTTTCAAGGCTGCAACACAGAAATCCTACCTGAGTTCCCAGCCTGCTGGCCTGCCTTTCAGATTTGCCTGCTCTCATGATTATATGAGCCAATTCCTTAAAATAAATCTCTCTATATGTCTATATTTATATCCATATTACTGTGTCTCTGGGAAACCCTGACTAATACAGTGGGCAAACTAAAGCCCATAGAAATTATATGATTTTTCTAATATCATTTAGTAAATGATGACCAAGCTATAATAGAAAGACAGGGAAACTGGGTCATAAATTGCCTTAAAATATTGATTATAATTCTGGGAAAGAAATTCATAAACTATCCACTTTCAGCACCGTCCTTTTTAGTGGCTCGCATGCAGAGAAATGTAAAGTTTCATGAAAAACCACTACAGTAAAAAATCTGAAGTTCAAAGCAGATAAAACAGGGGAGGGATTGTTTGTTTGCTTTACCAAAAGATAAAGGGTACTATTCTTTAGAGAGGCATATTTCCTCAACATTTAAGGTGGTTTCATTTTTTAAAAATGCTTTGTAAACTTTCAGGGACACATAGGTTCAATACAATTGAATAGGGCATGTTTTTAAAGCGCATCTTACTAAAAAACAAAATCCCAAGATTCAATAATTATTTCATTCTCTTGAAAATGAATATTTTATAAAGATAGAAGTGACAAAGAGAGGGAAATACACATTTTTATCTTAATAAACATAGGTCTCACATTTTGTCTGATGCTTTGCTGATAACAAAGCTCTTTCATTACACTCTTTTCTGGAAGCTTCACCACAAATCTCTGAGTTACTCTCACCATTTTATGATGGAGACAACCAGGGCTGACAGAGACTAGAAGACTTGCCTAAATGACTCAGAGACAGAGCAGCCAGTTCCCAGATCTGAGCTCTCCTCATTGCCCTGCAATGATGCCCACAGAGCACCAGCATTAGCCAGAGGGTGGTGTTTGTAGGTCTCTTGACCAGCAATCCTATAGTGAGCTGAATTCTCACCCTAATCAAAAGGATATGTGGGGCATCCGTGGTGGCGTGGTGGTCGGGAGTCCGCCTGCCGATGTAGTGGACACGGGTTCGTGCCCCGGTCCGGGAGGATCCCGCATGCCGCGGAGCGGCTGGGCCCGTGAGCCATGGCCGCTGAGCCTGTGCGTCCGGAGCCTGTGCTCCGCAATGGGAGAGGCCACGGCAGTTAGAGGCCCGCGTACTACAAAAAAAAAAAAAAAAAAAAAAAGGATATGTGAGTTCTACTGTGCTAACAGAAATATTAAGATTTACCTTGGGAAAAAAATCCCAGTACATCCTTTCTCATTCTTAAAGATAACCCTACCATGTTCTTTTGCAATTATGAATTGATTCTATGGGAGAACAGAAAATTTGATCACATGGATAAGGTATTCTCTCTCCTCTCTCCACCTTTCCCACAGTGCTCCCTATTTGGAGTGAATATTCTTTGAGTTCTGCATCCTTGTACAATAAGCAGGCTTTAGCTGTGGTTGTTTTTAAAAAATGCTATATGGTTTACTGAATTGAAAAAAAATATCCCCACATTTTACAGCTCTCTCTCCTACCTTGGTTTTCATTTTCCCAACTTAACAGCATTTACTTTAGGAAAAGGATTTTACATCACTGGCGCAAAGAACAGAGGCACCTTTATTGCATCTACATTCACTGGACTGCAAAGACCCCGCACATTTTCAGTCCGTTGCTTATCATTCCTATTCAGGCCATCCCTGGACTCATCACATTTGTGAGATTTGATTTTTCTCCTCTTTCTCATCTGAGAGCAGGTGGACCAAGACAGTTCTTTGGAGGCTCGACAAGTGATTTCTCTTGAGAGAGGCACACCTCTCTAGTCTGCCAAGGAATGAAAATTCAGACAATCACATAGATCATTTTGAATGCTGCCAAATAAATTCCACCAAATGCTACTGGCAATAATTACAACATGTCACTGGGAAATGTGGTGATTTTCTTCTAGCATCAGGCTTCAGCCTTGTCCTGAGTGCCACGAAAATGACACAGAGAGGACATAAACAGCTTTCTCCATAGATATAGCATACATTTCTCATAATCAGGGAAATGAAGGGGTTGATGTGCTTCTTTACCTTGAAATGTCTAGAACAGGGTGCCAGGGATTAAGTAGGAACCACCTGGAACTTACTGTTCTTTGCTGACAGCACACTTGTCAACTACTCCAAAAATTAGGCAAAGTGGTGAAGAAAGACCACCATTTTGTTATAAGCAGGGCTCTGGGCCCCGACTGAGGAAAGAAAATAACCTGTTGTAGCTTACAAAAAGAAAAGCTCTTCTGTAAGAATGGAAAGTCCTGAAAGCCAGTATGAGAGTCAGCTCCCCAGGAGGTGATAGCATCCCAAAGTCTACTAGGATTTTAGGGTCAGCCACAAGATTGTCTTTTATACAAGCAGGGCTAGGAAGTCTCATCAGAGGACCGAGCAAGGTCATGGGCAAAGCAGCTGTGTGACCCAAGTTAAAAAAAGAAAAAGGAAAAAAAAAATAGTAAGAAGCCAAGGAACGCTGCAGAAATGGCGAGAAAAGACAGAGACGCATAGGAGGGATAAGACAGGAGGAGGGAGTCGGGGAGGGCGGGGAGAGAGGAGAAAGCTGAGCGCGGACGTCAGGAACAAAAGCTCCAGCGGAGTCTGGCGGAGGCACTAAGGGAGCATGGGGTGTTTTGAATAATTATTAAAATTAGCATGTGTCTGCGCCATCCTGTGGGTGTGGCGCGCAGCGGAGTGTAAACTCTAGCGGGGCTGGAGCAAACATTCGATTAGCGGCAGCAGCCTGCCAGCCTGCCCGAGGAGCGTGAGGACCAGCGCGCGGCACAGCGACCGCACGATGGCCTCGTCTCAAGGGAAGAACGAGCTGAAATTCGCCGACTGGATGGCCACTCTGCCCGAGAGCATCCACAGCATCCCCCTCACCAATTTAGCCATCCCAGGTAGGCGCGCTGAGGCTGCCGACGGGGCGCTCGGCGTCCGCTCCACCTGCCCCGCCCTGCTTTATCTGCCACGAAGTGGTAACTTGCCACGATGCCCGCGGGAGGGAAACTCGTCTCCAGGGGTGGGTCTCGGCCAGGAGAGTGCGTGCCTGGGAGCCTCCGGGCTCCTGGCGTTTTCCAAACGTCTGGGGACCGCGGCGCGGGGAGTCAAGGTGACTGATTTCCCATGGGTTTTTGAAGCAGGTTGTGTGAGAAGGCTGGGGCAGGGGAAAGGCTTGGCTCCAGGACGGCCCCTCGTGGCCCCCTGCCACGTTTTCCCCGAAGACTTGGGGCTGGGGGCGATTTCTGGGGCTGTGGGGTGATAGTGACCGGCGAGAGCGAGCTGCTGTCCTAAGGGCTCGGCTCCGGCCCGTGGACCTTCCACTCCATCCCTGTCACGGAATCAAGCGGATCTGGTGGATTTCTCTGTTAGAACCTTACCCGAGTCATTAATATTCGTCCCTAGTCTCCTTTAAAGAGACAAAGCGCTTCCCGAAGAGTGATGAAAGTTCAGGGACCCGCGGCGGCGGCGTGATCGCTGCCCTTGACCGGGAGCTGAAGGGGGAGAGGAGAGGAGGCAGCAGTTTCCTGATCTGCGTGGACCTAGAGGGCCTGGCCGGGTGGCCGCCGTCTGGATTTTGGTCCAAGGGCTGTTAGCAGCCTACAGCGCGCGGGTCAGGAAAGCAAACCCTCGTGGACCGTGCATTTGTTGTTCGGGACAGAAGCTGGGCAGGGGAACCTGCGTGAGCTGCGATGGAGGGGTGGGATTAATAGGCAAATCTTAGGGAAAAGATGATTGCGGTGGTGTCCGGACAGGCTAGCAGGACAGAAGCCTGGGCAAAGCGAGGAAGAGACTGGAGGCATCCAGAGGCTTCAGCATAGCGCGCACAACTGGGACCAGAGGACGAGGCAGGTTATTGGGACGGGAGCGCAGCAGACCCTAGTTCGGATGTGCAGGAGGGAGGGTCGTTTCAGGACGGTGTACCACGGTGACAGCTGGGGACACAGCCATACTTCGTTGACTTTTCGCTTGGGCTGAGGGTGCAGATGCCTGACCCTTCCAGGACTCAGCTTAGAGGGCAAAATACCCTGCCCCAGGCTGTGCCGTGTTATCAAGTTCAACCTTCTGGTCTGCCTTCTCTAGATCTGCCCTATCCGGCGCCCCCTCTCAGCCACTGGGGGAAATCATACTTTAAAAAAAAAAAAAAAAAAAAAGAGGAAAAGATGGGTTTTCTTGAAAATCCCAAGAGTCTTTAACCAGTAGCCCTGGAATTGATCAGTAACTCAAATCAATGGTCGTTCATCAAGTGGATGTTTGGCAGTTATGATAGGCACAGGCTACACTCTGAGAGCCAACCCTGGAAGGGAAGGGTTCTTCTACTTTTGTCCTTCTTCAAGAGGTAGCTTCCCAAGAGCCCAGGTGTCTCCAAGGAAAAGAACAAGACAGCTTCTCCACTCTGCACTTACCCTGCTCCCTGGGTGAGCCTGGGGATCGCTCTTTTGAAGGAGACCATAGAAAGCACAGAACTTTGTTGGCAAAATTCCACTCTCACTTCCACAGGCATTCCTATCCTCTTTTCTTCCTTCCTTTTTATTTTTTGGTTTTTAGAAGGTTACTTTTACATGGTCTCACCTGAGAATTTATGTTCACATAAAAGGTAAGAAGGGCAAGGACCCTGTTGCCAGCCTCCTGATAGGTGACTCTCCAGAGACACAGGGAGGTTAAAAGCGCAAGTTCACATTGCAAGTTCTGAGGGATGGTGTGATACCATGTCTGAATCTAACTTACTTTTTTATAATACTTCACTTTTCAAAGCCCTAGCATGTAACCCAGATCACATAATCCTTCCCCACACCTTGTGAAGCAGTCGATGCTGATAAGTATTAACTCCATTTCACAGATGTGAAAATTGCACCTCAGTGAAGGGAAATGACCTGCAATCAGTTCAGTGATATAACCCTTAAAATGGTCCTTAGGAAAAAATCTCCTAGGAATTTTGGAGGGAAATCTTTGGGGTTGTATCTGGATGATTCAGCAACAACAAGTACTAATCAGGGTGAGAGGACAAGGGAATAGACATTAGCAGGAACAGGATGAATTTTCTTTCCACAGGACAAAGTGAAAACCTGAGGTCAGAGGCTTTGATATTCTGATAGTCCTACAGCAGAGACATACTGATGATGGCATTGGATGCAGTGGGAATTTCCACTACTTTCCCGACTCCTCTTAGCTGTATACTCAAAGTGGATCCCCTGCAAAGCCTTCCATTCTCACCCTCAATACTTCTGAGAAAAAATAAACCCCTATTTCACCAATCTACACGCCTGAATTTCTCCATGATTCTGTAATGTACATTTGGCAGATCCGCACATATAAATCCAGGTTTAAAAATGGGCTTGATACCTTTCCGCATCACTCAACTTGTGAGAATTTTTGGAGGAAAAAAGACGTTCAAACTTCGATAGTCAGGGAAGACTAATTGGAGACTATTAAACACTAATGGAATAATTGCCTTAAAATCATGCTAATAGCTTCCTGGCTGCTGCTTGTTTACTTGGCCAGTTGCTACAGCTTGAATTAAGTAATTATCTCCACCATTTAAAACCACTCCTGATGTACCACACAAGTGTTTTTCTGTAGAAGGGAACGGCTGCTCGGTCATCCTCAAAGCTTCAGGTTTTCCTAGGTGGAGCAACTGGAGAGTGAAGAGCTGTCTAATTATGAAGCCATCCACCTGGGGCAGCTGATCTGGATCACCCAGAGCTAGTGCAAAGAACAATCTGCAGGTGTGTGATATTCCCCACCAGGTGTGCAGTTCTGGCATCTTTAAATGTTTCTCAAGTGTCTGCATCTTGATTGCTTTCATAACCAAATTTCTCAGCGGCTGTTTTGCATTGAAATGGCCTCATGATTCGGTATTGACTGGCCTAAGGAATTAAATTAGTAATCGGTATTAGTAGTTTTACTTTCACTTTATTTTTCAAAGGAATGGTAGTGTCGTAACACACTGACAGTTACTCGGATTTCGGTCTCATTTGTCTTTTCTTCCTATCTCTGATGACACCAAGCTAAGTTTTCATTCATACATGTTTGCTTAACAATATCCTGGCATTTTGGTTTATGAATAATGTGTCCTGTCACCACAAACAGTTGAGAGAGGATAAACAGGGATGGAAGCAGGGAGACAAAGTATAAAATTCAGGTGAGGTCTGATGAATTTCTGGCATCTTTGAAGCCGAGTTCTAACTCTATAATCGTAGTGCTGCCAGAACCATTGTAAAAAGATCCGTCATGGGAGCAAGCAAGCTATTGCTTGTAATTTATTGGTGATCTGGATCTATGATAGGGAGTCATTCTGTCCAAAATCTAAAAGATCAGGAAGGGTTTTTACTCCATGGGAGGTGTCCATTATGCATTTTCTGATATGTGATGAAAGTCTTCTTCACATAATACAGTAAATTGACCATGTAATAATGAAAGATTGGCTAAAATGTTGTGGGACTAGAATCTCAGAAAGAGTGTATGTTTCCTTGGTGTCAGAGTTGATTACTGAGTTGACCACCAGTTGGCCTTCGAGCTGGACCCGGGCAGAGTTTGCTTCCCCCATCCCCTGTCTTTGGAATGTACTTTCTGCCCACTGTTCACACAGTGGGAACCATTTTCAAGGATGCGGCCTTGAGAGAGCAATGTGTTACTGAGACCATCTGGACAGTGTAAGTGGCTGAACCTCTTTAAGGCCTCTATATAAACTTTTAAGATTCTGGCGGGTAGGTGCGGAGATCCGGTCATCTTGCAGCTGCCTTAAAACAAGCTTCTTAGGTAAGTTCCCTGCTTATTAAACTTACCACCTACCAATCTGGAAGTGATATGCCTTTCTTTGGTCTCTCCCTTGCCAGTTTTCAAATCAAAACTTGAACAGGAATTGTTAATTGTACTTTAGATAAGGAACACAGAAATGCTTTAGAAATCGATCACTGTTCTTGTAGATTTTGTACACTCTTCCAGAAAATGCTAACACCAATGAAAAAGAACCGTCTTACTTAGGGAAACTAGATGTTTATATAGCTCCAGTTTCTGTGTTCTTGTGTTGGCTTTTATTAGTTTTAAATTTCTTACCTCACAGTGATCTCTTCTTGTTGTTCCTGGAGCCAACTATCTTCCTTTTCCTTATAATTTACTATTTCTATTTTGATTGGGATGAGACAATCTACAGAGCAAATCTGGGACTGGGTCTAATTGTACAAGTTTCTTTTAAAACACAGGGCATTTTTTTTTCATCATTTTAGTTCTGATAGTGATATGGAAGTTAATTTTTCAAAGCAATCCAAAAACAACAAAATTGTTTAGAATGACTATCTTTCTTGTGTTGCCTTTCCAATTCCCAGTTTTGGTTTTGGTTTTGCTAAAAAGAAAAAAATTGAATATCTGGAACATAATTTATTGTACTGGGGCTCGCTCTTGATGAGTTGAACTGAATCACCAACTATTACTAATCAATATAAAATGATACTTCCGTCATTTTACAATTTACAAAGTGTTTTCTCATGAACACACATGCTTTTCACATGTTCTATCAATAGTCTCCTAAGGCCTTGCTACTCAACGTTGATCCAGGGACCAGCGGCATCAGCATACATGGGTGCTTGATAGAAATGCAGCATCTTGGACCCCAGCCCTCAGGCTGATTTAATCACAATCTGCATTTTAACAAGGTCCCCAGGTGATTTATATACCCATTTAGTTTGAGAAACACTGCTTAGGGTATCTCTAAGAGGAACCTTTCTGTAAGTGGCAGAACCAAATTTAAATATACATCTTTGACTAAGTTCTTTCTAATGGACCATGCAGTCTATCTGTGAGTGTTAAAATTTACAATCAGGCTTAGAGCCAGAGCCCCCATATCTGACTCAAGGCTAATGGCCCAGGTTGGAAACATTTCTGATAACTGACATTACAGTTCAATAAAATCACAATAAAAGTGATTTAATTGCTACCTAAGTGTGCAAATTAGGTCACTGTGATAAATGTAAAATCTTCCCCCTCATTTCCTTAAAGTCCTGATGCTCATTGATACCAGCCGTCAATAGCACTTAAAATCAGACCATCTGGTGATGCTACTGGTCACTAATGACAATTTAGGAGACACTCCATATTGGTTCTTGTCCATTTAATCCCACTTTTTTGTGCGTGTTACAGGACCAGCTACTTTTATTATATTTATAGGTCACAGATTTGTTCACCTTATCTATAAACTAAAACTTTTCAATATTGCTCTGAAGTAATAGTGGCATCATAAATGCAAACTGTAGTAATAATCAGCATCAGAAAGATCTCAAACACAAAGGTCAACAGTAACTTGAGTTTTGATGGAAAGAAGATCAATCTTCGTATTTGCAAACCATACCTCATTTATTTAAATCATGGTTTATATGGAATAGAAACATGCATAAATGTGGTTATAACTCACTTGCTTGAATTTTAGTTATTTTAGCATAATCAGTGCGCTAAAAGAGTTAAAATTTTAAAAAGAACCTTCAAGTTGTTAAAATAGATATGTTTATATGTTAAGGCTCACACACTTTACTCATATGAAGATTTCTCATATCATTACTTAGTTTCTTGTATCCTATTTAATTCCAACCCTACCTAATGAAAATAGAAAGAATGTTACAAAGAAGAGGAGTAAAACTGTTGAGTGACATACATCAGCAATAAAAATAGGAAATATTTATGAGGAAAGACTAATAAATGAGGACACAGGGACACAAAATGTAATGTTCCCTAAACTCTATCAGCCCCAAAGTAAAATCGGAGTCATGTTCATTGTCAGTTTTGACCGCTCTCAAGTACCTCCTTCATGGACTTCCAAATAGTTCTAGAGGGCTTCCCTGATGGCGCAGTGGTTAAGAATCAGCCTGCCAATGCAGGGGATACGGGTTTGAACCCTGGTCCGGGAAGATCCCACCTGCCGCGGAGCAACTAAGCCCGTGGGCCACAAATACTGAGCCTGCTCTTTAGAACGACTAATAAGCCCGCACACCACAACGACTGAAGCCCTTGTGCCTAGAGCCTGTGCTCCACAGCAAGAAAAGCCACTGCAATGAGAAACCCACGCACCGCAATAAAGAGTAGACCCGCTCACCGCAACTAGAGAAAGCCAGTGAGCAGCAATGAAGACGCAACGCGGCCATAAATAAATAAAATAATTTAAAAAACCCAAATAGTTCTAGAAATCTCTGGAAAAATTCTTAAATATGTTTTATAAACCGATTTTGTGGGCTAACACACGTAGTATCAGCGATTTTCCTTCTTTCCTGTTTTGGGGAAACCTATGGGGAGTTGTCATGTTTGCTGCTTTGACATGTAGAGGAACTGTACTTCCATAGTTTTATATCCAAAACACCACTGCTGCTGGCAGACCCACCAGGGCTTGTGCTAAGTCTGCAGAGGCCCAACACTGAGGATGTTAATGAGTAACAAGGACCTTGGATTCCACTATGGTCAAAGGCTCTCAGAACTGGGTTTCCCCCATTGTGGAAGGTGCTGATGCCAATTCTACTGCTTACGCTGTCACTGCTGAAGCCATGAGTGCCAACACTGCCAGATCCTTTCAATCCTTTTGCTTTTTGTATGGATGCCAACAAAAGAGCTCTTTGAATTTATGTTGATTCTTTTGGTGTTGCCACCTTGCCCTAGGACTCAGGTATGAGTTTATGAGGGCCGGGCAGAGGACAATAGGTTTTATTCTGTACTCTGCATCATTCTCAATGTTCATTCACTCTCTGCATGCACATGTGCATGTGCATGTGTATGTGTGCATGCCCATAGGTGTATCAACTTTCTCTTAAGATAACTTCTTTTCCAAGAAGCTTCTTGATATTTCCTATAAGTAGACCTCTGGTGCTACCTAATTAATCATTCCTCCAGACAGGTCCAGAGTAGGAACAGAAGCTGGGGTCCATACTGTTCCCAGTGAACAGCCTGGGACAATGTAAATAGAGCCAAATAATCTGATAGACCTAAGGTAGTTATTAACACCTTCATTGTTTTAAAGCACATTAATAGAGTAATTGATGTGTCCTGAGCCTTCAAGAGAAGGTTAAATCTCATACACACATATGCACACATTTTAACTATCGTTGGTTAAAGGGGTCAGCTCTGTTCATCTGGAAATTTTACCTATTACCACCAATGAGGTTTATCCATAACCATTACCCATGGGCACTCAAGGAACTTCTAGGTACAATCATGGAGTTTGTTATCCTCAAGAAGCTTATAGATTCTGTTAGTTCTCTTTCTCTGTGTAGGGTTAGGATCAGTCTCAGAAGATTGGGGACCAGAAAATTATAAAAATCATATATTCTAGAAGGCAGGGGAAAGTGAGAGAGAAAATTACCATGGTTCAAATGAAATTTGGCAACCAGAAGCTTTCTACAGCACCATATGCTTTTATTATGCTCTATTAAGAGAGGAAGATGGGTCAGAAGGAGACAGTTAAACATGCTTGAGAAGCTGCCAGGATTAGTCACCTCCGGAGATCAGGTACTGAAATGGATGGTCCATTGATTTGTTAGGTGTGCTCTTGTTATGTTCCTATATTTCATTATAGATCCTGGGAGTGGACAACTCTTACACCACTCTATCTTAAATGCCAGCTAATATTACGTTTCACATAGAAGAATTCTTCTTGTGAATTAATTTTTATGAAGCAGCCAAGTTTATCCTTGGTCAACATTATAAATGATGGTTGTGTTCCTTGATTCACTTGGAGAATTTTTCTTCATGAAGGTAAGTGGACTCTGATGAATGAATGACAATCTTAGTTGCCTTGTAGGCTTCCCTGGAGGTCCCCTCTGTCTTGTTGGCTGGTGAAGAGGAAGATGTACTTGAAGGGGTCTTCATGGGCAAATGGGAACCTATTTCAATACACAACTCTGACTATACTCCTCTGTTGCCATGTGGAGGAGGAGGAAGATGAGAAGAAGGAGGAACAGGGCTGTCTCAGCACAGAATTAGCCCTAAACACACTCCTGCCATGACCTGCTCTGGGCTTTTCTCAGGAAAAAAAAATTGGTCAAGGAGATATAAAGGTATCACCTTGAAAGTTGCTAGAAAGGAAGGCTGCAGAACTGTCACCCCTCATGTCCTCATTTCTCTTTGCATCAGTTCAAATTCCTTGGGTCTAGCATTAGAGTTTCACTCTTGAAAATGTCCTTAATTCTCATCTTACTCTTTCTTGTTCTGCTTACTTGGAAGAAACTCCAACTCAGTTAAACTCATTTTTCTACATTTTCCAATCCCAGAAAACTTCAGTGGCTAAATATTTTTGAAGAAAGAGTACACAGCCTGGATGGCTCCACTAACTAGACATTTTTGACCATGAATCTTACTGCACATCCTTAGTAATCTTACTGCATATCCCTAGTAATCCGACTGCATATCCCTAGTAAGTTCATTTTCCTATTCTCTGAGATAATAACTTCATACTCTTCTTGCTTCTCAAATCAATATATCCCTCCCACCTCACTCTAAACTTATGACCTCACCTCTTATTTTACAGGAAAAAATAGATGCAAACAGATAAGAACTTTCTCAGTTTCCCACAATTAACCCATCACCCCCCTGCATCTATTTCTGCATATTCTGTATTTTCTTTAGGTAAGAAGAAGTCATGACCTGATCCTACCTAAGTCTAGCTTCTCTACTCATGGTCTGGATCTCATTCACTCAAATCTCCTATGTTTGATCTCAAATTTATCCCCTCTCTTTCCTGCCACTACGGGATCATTTCAGTCGCTACACAAACATATATTACTATCAATATTACCTCTCTTAAAGAAATAAAAATTCCCCTTGACTCCACACCTGTGTCTCTATCCACTGCACTATTTCTCTGATATTTGTAAAAATATCCCCTCTGTCTTCAGGTTATTTCCTTTCCTCTGCCTACTGCATACTAATCTCATTATTTCCCTACCACTGCACTAAAATTGTTCTTATCTGGGTTGCCAATGATTTTTTTTTTTTTTGCTAAAATTAATGGATAATTCTCTATCATCTTATTTGACTTTTCAGCATCATTTGATGTGACTGACCACACTCCTCTTCTTGAAACATGTTCTTCCTTTGGTTTCTTAAGACACTTTGTGTGTGTGTGTGTGTGGTTAAAAAACACATGACATAAGATTTACCCTGTTAATTGTTTTTTAAGTGTTCAGTATTCTTAATTATAAGCACAAAGGTGTATAGAAGATCCCTATAACTTTTTCATCTTGAATGACTGAAACTTTATACCCATTAAATAGCAACTCATCATTTTCCCTTCCCACTAGGCCCTGCAACCACCATTCTACTTTCTACTTTGATGAAGTAGATACCTACTTCATGTAAGTAGAATAATGTAGTATTTGTTCTTTTGTGACTGGATTATTTCACTTAGCATAACGTACTCAATGTTCATTCATGTTGTAGCATATGTCAGGATTTCCTTCCTTCTTCACAGCTGAGTAATATTCCATTGCATGTATATACCAATTTCATTTATATATTCATCTGTCAGTGGACATTTAGGTTGTTTCTGTATCTTGACTATTGGGAATAATGGTGCAATGAACATGGGAGGGCTAATATCTCTTTAATAGCCTTTTTCAATTATTTTGATTAAATACCTAGAAGTGGGATTGTTGGGTCATATAGTAGTTATATTTTTAACTTTTTGAGGAAATGCCATATTGTTTTCTGTAGCAGCTGCGTCATTTTACATTCCTACCAACAGTGAAAAAGGGTTCCAATTTCTCCATATCTTCACCAACATTTGTTATTTCTGGGTTTTTTCGATAATTACTATCCTAACAGGTGTGGGTTGATATCTCATTGTGGTTTTGATTTTAATTTCCCTGATGATTAGTGATGCTGAACTTCCTTTCATGTACCTGTTGGCCATTTGTATGTCTTTTTAGGAGAAATGCCTATTTAAGTCTTTTGACATTTTTTAGTCAGGTTATTTGGTATTTGGTTGTAGGAGTTGATATATTTTGGAAATTAATTCCTTACAGATATATGATTTGTAAATGTTTTCTCCCATTTCATAGGTTGCATTTTCACTCTGTTGATTGCTTCCTTTGCTATCCAGAAGTTCTTTAGTTTCATATAGCTCCACTTGTCTATTTTTTCTTTTGTTGTCTGTGCTTTTCATGTCGTAACCAAGAAATCATTGCCAAGGTCAATGTCCAGAAGATTTCTCCTCATGTTTTCTTCTAGAACTTTTACAATTTTAGGTCTTACATTTAGATCTTTACTTCATTCTGAGCTTATTTGTGTATGATGTATGGTCCAGTTTCATTCTTCTGCATGTAGATATCCATTTTCCCAACACATTTGTTGAAGAGACTAAACATTCATTGTTGTGTATTCTTGACACCCTTGTCGAAGATCAGGTGACTGTATATGTGTGGGTTTATTTCTGTGTTCTACATTTTGTTCTGTTGGTCTATACGTTTGTCTTTGTGCTAGTACCATACTGCTTTGATTGCTTTAACTTTGTAATATGTTTTGAAACACAAAGGCTTATGCCTCCAGCTTTGTTCTTCTGTCTTAAGATTGTTTTGTTTATTTGGAGTCCTTTGTGGTTCCATATGAATTTTAGCATTGTTTTTTCTATTTCTGTAAAAAAAATGCCATTGAGATTTTGACAGGGATTGCTTTGAATCTGATTACTTTAGGTAGTTTGGGTGTTTTAACAACACTAAGTCTTCCATCCACAAACAGGGGATGTGTTCCCTTTTATTTGAGCCTTCTTTAATTTTTCACAAATGTTTTTCAGTTTTCTGAGTACAAGTCTTTTACATCCTTGGTTAAGTTTTGTTTGTTTGTTTGTTTGTTTGTTTTTGGCCATGCCATGCAGCATGTGGGATCTTAGTTTCCCAACCAGGGATCAAACCCGTGTCCCCTGCTGTGGAAGTGTGGAATCTTAACCATTGGACCACCAGGGAAGTCCCCCTTGGTCAAGTTTATTCTTAAATATTTTTTTCTTTTTGATGCTGTTATATATAAGATTGTTTTCTTAAATTCCCTTTTGGATTGTTGATTTTTAGTATATAGAAATAAAACTGATTTTTGTATGTTGATTTTGATCCTGCAACTTTACTAAAAGCATTTATTCTAACAGGTTTTTGTTGATTTTGTTGTTGTTGTTGTTGTGTGTATGTGTGTAATCTTTAGGGTTTTCTACATATAGAATCATGTCATCTATAAACGGAGATAATATTAGTTTTTTCTTTCCTATTTGGATGTCCTTCATATCTTTTTCTTGCTTAATTGCTCTGGCTAGATTTCCAGTACTATGCTGAATAGAAGTGGTAACAGTGGGTATACTTGCTTTGTCCTGATCTTAGCAGAATCATTTTCAGCTTTAACTATGATGTTAGCTGTGGGCGTTTCATTTTTTATGTTAAGGTAAATATCCTTCTGGTCCCAGTTTGTTGAATATTTTTATCATAAAAGGGTGTTGAATTTTGTCAAATGCTTTTTCTGCATCTATAAAGATGATCATGTGATTTTTACCCTTTATTCTGTTAATGATGTATCACATTGATTGATTTTCATATGTTGAATGTTCCTTGCACTCTTGGATTAAATCCCACTTCGTCATAGTGTATGATTCTTTTAATGTGCTATTGAATTTGGTTTGCTAGTATTTTGTTGAGGAATTTTGCCTTTATATTCATCAGGGATATTGGACTACAGTTTTCTTCTAGTGTCTTTGGCTAGCTTTGGTATCAGCGTAATGCTGGCCTCAAAAATGAGTTTGGAACTGTTCCCTCCTCTTTAACATTTTAGAAGAGTTTAAGAAAGATTGTCATTAACCCTTTAAATATTTGTTAGAATTTAGCACTAAAGCTGCCTGGTCCTGGGCTTTGCTTTGCTTAGAGATTTTTAATTACCGATTCAATCACCTTATTAGTTATGGGTCTGTTCAGATTTTCTATTTCTTCATGATTCAGTCTTGGTAGAGTGTATGTTTCAAGAAATTTATCCATTTATTCCAGGCTATACAGTTCATTGGCATAAAATTGTTCATAGTAGTCTCTATTAATCCTTTTTGTTTATGTGGCCTCAGCTGTAATGTCTCTTTTTCATTTCTGATTTCATTTATTTGAGTCTTCTCTTTTTTTCTTAGTCTTACTATAGGTTTGTCAACTGTGTCTATCTTTTCAAAATACCAACTCTTAGTTTTGACGATTTGTTAAAGCTATTTTTCTATTCTCAGTTTTATGTATTTCCTCTCTAATCTTTATTATTTCCTTTCTTCTATTAACATTGGGCTTAATTTGTTCTTTTATTTTCTAACTTCTTGAGGTATAGAATTAGGTTGTTCATTTAAGATTTTTTTTAATGTTTTAAATCAGAAAAGACATACTGTACTTGTCTGAAGTTTTTTGCCTTAAAAGAGACCTTTCTTCTTTTTTTAATGAAGGTGTTTATTGCTATACACTTTGTTCTTACTAATGCATTTGATGCATCTCATAAGTTTTGGTATGGCATGTTTTCATTTCCTTTGTCTCAAGATATCTAATTTCCATTTTGATTTCTTACTTGACCTATTTGTTATTAAAGAGTATATTGTTTAATATCCATATATTAAAGAAATTTTCAGCTTTATTCTTCTATTGATTTCTAGTTCAATTTTATTGTGGTCAGAAAAGACACTTGGGGCTTCCCTGGTGGCGCAGTGGTTGAGAGTCCACCTGCCGATACAGGGGACACGGGTTCGTGCCCTGGTCCGGGAAGATCCCATATGCCGCAGAGCAGCTGGGCCTGTGAGCGATGGCCGCCAAGCCTGCATGTCCGGAGCCTGTTCTCCACAACGGGAGAGGCCACAACAGTGAGAGGCCCACATAACACACAAAAAAAAAAAAAGAAAGAAAGAAAGAAAAAAAGATAAACAGAAGACACTTGGTATGATTTCAATCTTTTAAATTTATTTAATCCTTTTGTTTTGTGACCTAACATGTGATTTATCCAGGAGAATGTTCTGTGTGTGCTGGCTAAGAATGTGTATTCTGCTGCTGTTGGATGGAATGTTCTGTGTAATTTGGTCTATAATGTTGTGTTCAAGTTCTCTGTTTCCTTGATCTTCTGTTTGAACCTTCTATCCATTATGAAAGGTGGAGTATTGAAATCTCCTATTATTATAGAGTTACTGCCTATTTATCCCTTCAGTTTTGTCAATGTATGCTTTATATATTTATATACTCTGATGTTGGGTGTCTATATTTATTTATAATTTATATATCTCCATTGTTATGTGACCCTTATGTGACAGTTTTGTGACAGTTTTTGACTCTTGGACAGTTTTTTGACTTAAAGTCTATTGTGTCTGATATAAATATAACTGCTCCGACTCGCTTTTAGTTTCCATTTGCATGGAATATATTTTTCTATCCTTTCATTTTCAGTCTATGTGTGTCCTTAAATCTAAAGTGAGTATCCTATTTCAACAGCACATTAAAAGATCATGAACAATGATCAAGTGGGTTTTATCCTTAGGATGCAAAGATTGTTCAACATACACAAATTAATAAATGTTATACATAGCATTAATGTAGTAAAAAATAAAAATCACATGATTTCTCAATAGATGCAGAGAAAACATTTGACAAAATTCAATGTCATTTCATAATTAAATCTTTCAACAAATTAGGTATAGAGGGAATATATCTCAATGTAATAAAGACCATATAGGACACATTCACAGCTAACATCATACTCATATGTAAAAAGCTGAAAAGAGTTTCCTCTAAAAACAGGAACAAGACAAGGGTGCCCACTCTCACGGCTCCTATTCAATCTAGTACTGGAAGACCTAGCCATAACAATTCGATAAGGAAAGAAATAAAAGTCATCCAAATAAGAAAGGAAGAAGTAAATTTTCTCAGTTTACAGAAGATGTGATCTTATATATAGAAAACCCTAAAGGTTCCACAAAAAAACCTACTAGAACTAATAAACAAATTCAGTAAAGTTGCTAGGTACAAAATCAATATACAAAAATTAGTTGCCTTTCTATACACTAAAAACAAAATATCTGAAAGAGAAAAAAGGAAAACAATCCAATTTACAATAGTAAATTGAAACAATAAAATACTTAGGACTATAGGTACCCTTCACTTTTTGAAAGTTCGCTTTATGCCATTTTGCTTTTATGAAAGACCTACATTAGTACTTATTTTTCTAACCAAAAAAAAATCTGAAGAAGATTTTCACTTTTACGAAAAAAAGCAAAAGGCAAAAAGTGTTCAAATTTGTTTTGCAGTGAGTCATTACAAAGGCAGCACTCACCCTGAGCTGCCAGAGTGGCACTTCTAAGCTCCATCCCTGGGAGCTATGCTCAGTGTCTCAGCATCAAGCCACCATACATTGAACTGTGTCTGTGAGCATCTTTGCATTATCTTGATTTATTTTATACATTTATTTATTTATTATTTATTTTATTTATTATTTATTTATTTTATATATATTTTATTTATTATTTATTTATTATTTATTATTTATTTTATACATCAATTAACAACATCTGTTCTAATTGCTTCTTTGATTTATGCCATTTCTGTTTACAAAAGGTTTCATAGGAACACTCTACTTTCAGAGAGTGAGGGAAACCTGTAAACTTAACCAAGGAGGTGAAATATCTGTACACTGAAAATTATGAGATGTTGATGAAAGAAATTGAAGAAGACAGAAATTAATGAAAGATATTCCATATTGTGGGATCAGAATAATTAATATTGTTAAAATGCCCATACTACCCAAAGCCATCTATAAATTCAATGCAATCCCTATAAAAATTCCAATGGCATTTTTCACAGAAATAGAAAAAAAAATCCTAAAAGTCATATGGAACTACAAAAGACTTGAATATCCAGAGCAATCTTGAGAAAGAAGAACAAAGCTGAAGCATCACACGTCCTGATTTCAAACTATACTACAAAGCTATAGTAATTAAAACAGTTTTCTACTGGCATAAAAACAGACATGTTGACCAATGGAATAGAATCAAGAGTCCAGAAATAAACCCATGAATATGTGATCAACTATTATTTGACAAGGGAGTCAATAATACTCAATGGGAGAAAGATAATCTTTTCAATAAATGGTGTTGGGAAAACTGGCAAGAGAATGAAATTGGACCCCTTTCTTATACCATACACAAAAATTATCTCAAAATGGATTAAAAACTTAAACATAAGGGCTGAAACTATAAAACTTCTCAAAAAAAACATAGGGAAAATCTCCTTGACTTTGGTCTTGGCAATGATTTTTTGGATATGACACAAAAAACACAAGCAGCAAAACTGAGAATGAATAGGTAGGACTACAACAAACTACAAAGCTTCTGCACGGCAGAAGAAACAATCAACAAAATGAAGAGGCATCCTAAAGAATGGTAGGAAATATTTGGAAACCATATATTTAATAATGGGTTAATTTTCAAAATATGTAAGGAATTCCTACAACTCAATAGCAAAAAACAAATAATCTGATAAAAACTGGCAGAGGACCTGAATAGACATTTTCCAAAGAAGACATACAAATGACCAACAGGTACATTAAAAGATGCACAAAATCACTAATCATTATTAGTTACTAGTCATCTAGTTACTGTCATCTCCCACATGAATTACTCCAAAGGCCTCCAAACCAGGTTCCCTGACCTCTTTTTGCCTTTCTACACAGAGTATCTTTTAAAAGTATAAATCAGGTACATCATTAACTTGTTTAAAACCCTCTGCATTTATACTAAAATTACTGGTCCCTATCTCTCTGACCTCGACCCTTTCTACCCTTTGCTTACTCACTAATCCCAGCTATTCTTTCTGGCCCTCATACCCTCCAGATTCCTCCCTGTCTTAGAGCTTTGCTTGGAATCTTCCTCCAGATTATCAACAGCCTGCCTTCTTCTCCTTATGGCCTCAAGTATGATGCCTTCTGCTCAGGAGATATTCCCTGACTATGTTAGCCAATGCAGTTCACCTCCACCCTCATCATTTTTTCTAACAATTGATTGGCTTATCTTCTTCATAGTGCTTGGGTAACAATAATTAATTTATTTATATCTTATTGTCTGTCAACTGGGTAGAATATAAGCACCTTGAAGGCAAGACCTTATTTGAATCTTTTCTAGTGCCCAAAATATGCCTGGCCTATAGTTGTGTGGTATATATATGTTGACAAATGAAAAAGCCAGTATAGAGGGACTCTGATCTTGCACAAAAGATTCTGTTCTGTTGATCTGAGAACAAGCCAACCTAAAGAAATTATTCAAGTCAGCTCCATTATTCAAAATTTTTAACAAGTCTGGATCAAAAATGGGTTAATTTCAGTAAAGGGATGATCTCAGTGAACTTTAATAAAGACTATTTATTAAATAGTCTATATATTATAAAGACTTTATAGAACTTTAATAAAGAACTTTAAAGAACTTTAATAAAGACTATATATTAAATAGACTATTTATTAAATGGGCTCAATGTTTTTTGAATGAGACATGATAATTGAACAAAATGAAATAGAAATTTGTTTTATACAGCAGTTTTTAGCCATTATGGCACTGAGTGTTCAACCAATTTCTTATAATTTATATGTTTATATACTTAATAATTGTTATAATAAAGACTTTGAAGAAATATTAGATTGGCCTATGCCTTCAAGGAAAAAAAACTTTGCTATCTTTAATACTGCTTTGATTTTAAAGTTTTGTATTTCAGTTATCTATAAGTTGGTAATTCAAGTATGATCTGTATAGTGACTTATTGAACCAAAACATAGTAATAATATTCAACTCCACAATTATTTTGAATAATGCTTTTATTAGCCTCTGTAAAGGAATATGAGGAATTCTATTAAAATACAACAAAAGTATACATGATAGCCACAAGGCAAAAAAGAGGATCCATCTACAAAACCAATATAATGGATTTAAAATGTCACATACAAAAGATGTAAGAGCTGGCATTAAATTGCAGAAATGTGTTAACATGGGTGAAGTCAAGAAAGGGTTGAGATTAAAACAATGAAGACAATACCAAGATCTCTCTTTGCTATACTTGGAACTAGAAGTAGTATAAGGAAAGGTTAGAACATTGTTTAGGGCAGATGGTGTGAAATGAACAAATGATAAAAAGAAATAAGGACTATGTAATTCAGGCAGAGGAGATATAGTTTAAAAATGCCAGCTCTGGTTTCAAACACCTGGGGTTTGTAGCGTGGCTTTGCCATTTATTAGCTCTGTGCTTCAGTTTTCTCAACTAAAGTGTGGGGATAATAATAATACTTCATAGACTGTTATGAATACTTCATAGGTATAATACTTCTTAGGTTGTTGTAAGGATTAAATGAGGATGAGTGTAAAGTGTCTAAGAAGGCCTGGTGTACATGATATTACCTACTCATGTTTCACCTGTGATTTTCAATCAGGATGAATAATCTTCAGAAGAAAAGTGAGAGGATTGTAAGAAAAAAATATTTTCAAATGTGTTCAAGCTTTTGTGCCAAGGCAATGTATATCTCTGGGTACTAAGGGGGAAAAATGATAAAATACTATAGAATCAAGGAATCATTTCTAGAGATTGTGAAAACTGAGGTATAAAAGTATGCAAATGTCACAATGTCCAAAAGAGGAAAAATAAATCCCAGCGACTTCATATGGTAATACCTGAATGATTTGTAAGTGATTAAAAAAGGAAGTGATGGTAAAGGATCCCTTTGTACTGTGAAAAGTGAATCAGTTGGTTGACATGGGGCCCTGATGGCAGTCCTGGATCTGCAGCCAAGTGTTGGGCAAGTCACTTAACTCTACTAGGTCTGTGGTGTTACATCTGTAAAACTGCTTGGCAGTTAATGTTGTGGACAAACTTGGTTCAAACCATGACTCTGCTATTTACCAGCTGACTCAGGGGAGTCACTAAAAACCCTCTGAGTTACAATTTCCTCAGCTCCCAAATGGAGATAATGACAGTACCAAACTCACATCCTTTATGGTGAGGATTCAATAAAATAAAGTATCTAGCATACCTGTCACAGAATAAATGGTCAATAAATGTAACTGTTTTTCTCATTCCATCATGTCTAATTAAGCTCATTTACTTTGCTAACAGGGTCCCTTGTGGGACCTACCTGGCTCTTTGCTTTTGTAGCTCCTTTTCCCTTGTCTCCTCTCAGTCAAAGCCTGTTGACTTTTCTCTTTTCCCTTTGCAGGCTCAGCCCTGCCATAGGCTCCAGAACCCGTCCCAACATAAACAAGGGAATGTAAAGAGGGCCATTTCACCAGTTTCCTTACTGCATCTAGTACTCAGCTTCTAATGCAGCTGCATAGAGAACAATGAACTGTTGTAGGAGGGGCACACATGAGTAGCTCAGAGAGGGGAACGGAGCTTCCCATTGGTAATAAAGATATTGGCCAGGTAGACCCAGTTGCAAGTGATTAGAAGAATATCCATATCCAGAGAGGACAGGGTCCAGCAATAGTTCTGGTCCAGCACAGAGAACAGAGACCAATACATGGACAGAGATAATAAGAAACCTACAAGCAGATTTCCCAGAAACACAGGGAAACTTCAGCCAGGTTGAACTTGCTCACATGAAGTTTACTTGTCCAAGTCTGAGCTTTGGACACCACCTTAGATGGTTAAACTTTTCTCTTTAAGTTCTTCAGCCCCAGGCTGTACCCATATCCTAGGATGAGAAAAGTTCTGTATGATTCTTCCCAGTCCCACCCAGTCCCAGAATACCTTGTGCCTGCCGGAGGTCTCTTTCACTGTGATTTATGAGAAAACTCCTGATTGTTTCATGTTGATACATTAGGTAACAGAGGCTAAATTTTAAAATGGTTTATAAACTTGAAGATTAATTGGAGCTATTTTGACAAGCTTTAACAATAGTCAAACAAATAAATCAAAATATAAAATATGTAAAATCAGGTCGACAGAAACTTGATTTAACTGTGGTTTGTGAGAAAAGGATCTAGGGCACATAGCCAACTGGGAGCTGGCTGTAAGTCAGTAGGGTGACATGGCAGCAATAATATGTATGCACACGTGGGCTGCAGCACCAGATATAGTTAGCAGAGCAACGGGTATAATAGCCTGGCTGACCCTGTGCTGGGCAGAGCCATCTGCAACATGGTGCTCTGTTCTGGGCTTCAAACTTTCACGGAGATTTTGGAAAGCTGCAGGGTGTAGGGGGAACAAGGGATTGTGGATTGTGGGGAGGGCTTTACCAAGTCATTGACTCTGAAGTTTCTGGAAGCCAACTTTCATGGGAATATAGCCACCTCTCTTCAGACACATGAAGGAGAAGTCTATGAAGTTCTAAATTAAAGCAATAAAAAAAAAAAGAATTTAAAAGGATGAAGATTTTGGCAAGCTGAAAACAAGGAAGAACCTTTTATCAATGTGATTTTTACCCTCTCTAGTAGAAATGTGTAAAGAGAGCTGAATGGTTATCATCAAAACATCTGCATTTACACAGAATTTGATCCAGATGACCTCTAAGGTCTTTTCTGCTTCTAAGACACTGTGATTTTGGATATATTACTTATTGTCTCATAACATCAGTTTCTTATATTAAAATGGGGGTAGAAATAGTACCCATCTTCATATGATTGTTGTATAAATCAACTCACTGATCACTCTTTCTGCCTTAACCTGTCCTCCATCTGTAGCATGGTTTTGTTCTTTTCCCTTCGTTTTTATAGTTTTACTTATTGTTTAATTGCCTGGAAGAATTTAGCAATCTCTTCTAGCAGGAAGGATATGAACAGAAAATTGAGTACCCCAGGAACAAAGCCCATTTTAATTTAAGTCCTGAATATTATTTCCAGGGCTATTAGATTAAGAATAATATTTTGGTGTATCAGTAGGCAGAATTTATTTTTCTCTGTCAATGTAATTATTGAAACTGACCACCTGTGATAGAAGATATGCAGCTTCCCAGCTGCAATCATTCCATTACCCACACACAAATTGGGATTCCCTGGGCCTTTCCTGAAGTCAAGATGCCAGAATGACCCTAAGGACCTGACTTCAAGCAAAGTTCTTGAAAGAGAAAACAACAACTATGAGTTCAAAATGTTTTTCTCCTTAAAGCCAGCTTACTCTCCAGACATCTCATTATGTTAATGTGCAGTTCATCCAAGGATCATTTCAACAATTTAATGGGGGTACACTATAGAATTTGGCAACAATAAATATCAAAGAGTAGAATGATGGTTACCAGGAGGTGGTGGAGAGGAGGGGGAACTGGAGAATTGTTTAGTGTGATTAGAATTTCAGTTTTGCTGAAGATCGCCTCGGTTTTACTGGAGATCTCTTGTACAACAATGTGAATATGCTTAACACTTAAAAGTGGTTAAGATGGTAAGTTTTATGTTATAGTTTTTTTTTTTACGTCTTTATTGGAGTATAATTGCTTTACAATGGTGTGTTAGTTTCTGCTTTATAACAAAGTGAATCAGTTATACATATACATATGTTCCCATATCTCTTCCCTCTTACATCTCCCTCCCTCCCACCCTCCCTATCCCAACCCTCCAGGCAGTCACAAAGCACCGAGCTGATATCCCTGTGCTATGCAGCTGCTTCCCACTAGCTATCTACCTTACGTTTCGTAGTGTATATATGTCCATGCCTCTCTATCGCTTTGTCACAGCTTACCCTTCCCGCTCCCCATATCCTCAAGTCCATTCTCTAGTAGGTGTGTATCTTTATTCCTCTCTTACCCCCAGGTTCTTCATGATATTTTTTTTCTTAAATTCCATATATATGTGTTAGCATATGGTATTTGCCTTGCTCTTTCTGACTTACTTCACTCTGTATGACAGACTCTAGGTCTATCCACCTCATTACAAATAGCTCAATTTCGTTTCTTTTTATGGCTGAGTAATATTCCATTGTGTATATGTGCTACGTCTTCTTTATCCATTCATCCGATGATGGACACTTAGGTTGCTTCCATCTCCTGGCTATGGTAAATAGAGCTGCAACGAACATTTTGGTACATGACTCTTCTTGAATTATGGTTTTCTCAGGGTATATGCCCAGTAGTGGGATTGCTGGGTCATATGGTAGGTCTATTTGTAGTTTTTTAAGGAACCTCCATACTGTTCTCCATAGTGGCTGTACCAATTCACATTCCCACCAGCAGTGCAAGAGTGTTCCCTTTTCACCACACCCTCTCCAGCGTTTATTGTTTCTAGATTTTTTGATGATGGCCATTCTGACTGGTGTGAGATGATATCTCATTGTAGTTTTGATTTGCATTTCTCTAATGATTATTGATGTTGAGCATTCTTTCATGTGTTTGTTGGCAGTCTGTATATCTTCTTTGGAGAAACGTCTATTTAGCTCTTCTGCCCATTTTTGGATTGGGTTGTTTGTTTTTCTGTTATTGAGCTGCATGAGCTGCTTATAAACTTTGGAGATTAATCCTTTGTCAGTTGCTTCATTTGCATATATTTTCTCCCATTCTGAGAGTTGTCTTTTGGTCTTGTTTATGGTTTCCTTTGCTGTGCAAAAGCTTTGAAGTTTCATTAGGTCCCATTTGTTTATTTTTGTTTTTATTTCCATTTCTCTAGGAAGTGGGTCAAAAAGGATCTTGCTGTGATTTATGTCACAGAGTGTTCTGCCTATGTTTTCCTCTAAGAGTTTGATAGTTTCTGGCCTTACGTTTAGGTCTTTAATCCATTTTGAGCTTATTTTTGTGTATGGTGTTAGGGAGTGATATAATATACTTTTACATGTACCTGTCCAGTTTTCCCAGCAACATCTATTGAAGAGGCTGTCCTCTCTCCACTGTACATTCCTGCCTCCTTTGTCAAAGATAAGGTGACTATATGTGCATGGGTTTATCTCTGGGCTTTCTATCCTGTTGGATTGATATAAATTTCTGTTTTTGTGCCAGTACCATACTGTCTTGTTTACTGTTGCTTTGTAGTATAGTCTGAAGCCAGGGAGCCTGATACCTCCAGCTCCGTTTTTCTTTCTCAAGATTTCTTTGGCTATATGGGGTCTTTTTTGTTTCCATACAAATTGTGAAATTTTTTGTGCTAGTTCTGTGAAAATTGCCAGTGGTAGTTTGATAGGGATTGCATTGAATCTGTAGTTTGCTTTGGGTAGTAGAGTCTTTTTCACAATGCTGATTCTTCCAATCCAAGAACATGGTATATCTCTCCATCTATTTGTATCATCTTTAATTTCTTTCAGCAGTGTCTTCTTATTTTCTGCATACAGGTCTTTTGTCTCCTTAGGTAGGTTTATTCCTAGATAGTCTATTCTTTTTGTTGCAATGGTAAATGGGAGTGTTTTCTTCATTTCACTTTCAGATTTTTCATCATTACTGTATAGGAATGCCAGAGATTTCTGTGCATTAATTTTTTATCCTGATACTTTACCAAATTCATTGATTAGCTCTAGTAGTTTTCTGGTAGCATCTTTAGGATCCTCTACATATAGTATCATGTCATCTGCAAAGAGTGACAGCTTTACTTCTTCTTTTCCGATATGGATTCCTTTTATTTCCCTTTCTTCTCTCATTGCTATTGCTAAAACTTCCAAAACTATGTTGAATAATAGTGGTGAGAGTGGGCAACCTTGTCTTGTTCCTGATCTTAGTGGAAATGCTTTCAGTTTTTCACCATTGAAGATGATGTTGGCTATGGATTTGTCATACATGGCCTTTATTATGTTGAGGAAAGTTCCCTCTATGCCTACTTTCTGCAGGGTTTTTATCATAAGTGGGTGGTGAATTTTGTCAAAAGCTTTCTCTGCATCCATTGAGATGATCATATGATTTTTCTCCTTCAATTTGTTAATATGGTGTATCACGTTGATTGATTTGCATATACTGAAGAATCCTTGCATTCTTGGAATAAACCCCACTTGATCATGGTGTATGATCCTTTTAATACGCTGTTGGATTCTGTTTGCTTGTATTTTCTTGAGGATTTTTGCATCTATGTTCATCAGTGATATTGGCGTGTAGTTTTCTTTCTTTGTGACATCTTTGTCTGGTTTTGGTATCAGGGTGATGGTGGCCTTGTAGAATGAGTTTGGGAGTGTTCCTCTCTCTGCTATATTTTGGAAGAGTTTGAGAAGGATAGGTGTTAACTCTTCTCTAAATGTTTGATAGAATTCACCTGTGAAGCCATCTGGTCCTGGGCTTTTGTTTGTTGGAAGATTTTTAATCACAGTTTCAATTTCAGTGCTTGTGATTGGTCTGTTCATATTTTCTATTTCTTCGTGATTCAGTCTTGGCAGGTTGTAGATTACTAAGAATTTGTCCATTTCTTCCAAGTTATCCATTATATTGGCATAGAGTTGCTTGTAGTAATCTCTCATGACCTTTTGTATTTCTGCAGTGTCAGCTGTTACTTCTCCTTTTTCATTTCTAATTCTATTGATTTGAGTCTTCTCCCTTTTTTTCTTGATGAGTCTGGCTAATGGTTTATCAATTTTCTTTATCTTCTCAAAGAACCACCTTTTAGTTTTATTGATCTTTGCTATCGTTTCCTTCATTTCTTTTTCACTTATTTCTGATCTGATTTTTATGATTTCTTTCCTTCGGCTAACTTTGGGTTTTTTTTGTTCTTCTTTCTCTAATTGCTTTAGATGCAATGTTAGGTTGTTTATTCAAGATGTTTCTTGTTTCTTGAGGTAGGATTGTATTGCTCTAAACTTCCCTCTTAGAACTGCTTTTGCTGCACCCTATGGGGTTTGGGCCATCGTGTTCTCATTGTCATTTGTTTCTTGGTATTTTTTGATTTTCTCTTTTATTTCATCAGTCATCTCTTGGTTATTAAGTAGTGTATTGTTTAGCCTCCATGTGTTTGTATTTTTTACAGATCTTTTCCTGTAATTGAATCTAGTCTCCTAGCATTGTGGTCGGAAAAATACTTGATACAATTTCAATTTCCTTAAATTTACCAAGGCTTGATATGTGACACAAGATATGATCTATCCTGGAGAATGTTCCATGAGCACTTGAGAAATATGTGTATTCTGTTGTTTCTGGATGGAATGTCCTATAAATATCAATTAAGTCTATCTTGTTTAATGTATCATTTAATGCTTGTGTTTCCTTATTTAGTTTCATTTTGGATGATCTGTCCATTGATGAAAGTGGGGTGTTAAAGTCCCCTACTATGAATGTGTTACTGTCGATTTCCCCTTTTATGGCTGTTAGTATTTGCCTTATGTATTGAGGTGCTCCTGTGTTGGGTGCATAAATATTTACAATTGTTAAATCTTCTTCTTGGATCAATCCCTTGATCATTATGTAGTGTCCTTCTTTGTCTCTTGTAATAGTCTTTATTTTAAAGTCTATTTTTGTCAGATATGAGAATTGCTACTCCAGCTTTCTTTTGGTTTCCATTTGCATGGAATATCTTTTTCCATCCCCTTACTTTCAGTCTGTATGTGTCTCTAGGTCTGAAGTGGGTCTCTTGTAGACAGCATATATATGGGTCTTGTTTCTCTATCCATTCAGCCAATCTGTGTCTTTTGGTGGGAGCATTTAGTCCATTTACATTTAAGCTAATTGTCGATATGTATGCTCCTATTCCCATTTTCTTAATTGTTTTGGGTTTGTTATTGTAGGTCTTTTCCTTCTCTTGTGTTTCTTGCCTAGAGAAGTTCCATTAGCATTTGTTGTAAGGCTGGTTTGGTGGTGCTGAACTCTCTCAGCTTTTGCTTGTCTGTAAAGGTTTTAATTTCTCCATCAAATCTGAATGAGATCCTTGCTGGTAGAGTAATCTTGGTTGCAGGTTTTTCTTCTTCCTCACTTTAAATATGTCCTGTCAGTCCCTTTTGGCTTGCAGTGTTTCTGCTGAAAGATCAGCTGTTAACCTTATGGGGATTCCTTTGTGTGTTATTTTCCATTGTTGCTTTTAATATGTTTTCTTTGCATTTAATTTTTGACAGTTTGATTAATATGTGTCTTGGCATTTTTCTCCTTGGATTTATCCTGTAAGGGACTCTCTGTGCTTCCTGGACTTGATTAACTATTTCTTGTCCCATATTAGGGATGTTTTCAACTATAATCTCTTCAAATATTTTCTCAGTCCCTTTCTTTTTCTCTTCTTCTTCTGGAACCCCTATAATTCGAATGTTGGTGTGTTTAATGTTGTCCCAGAGGTCTCTGAGACTGTCCTCAGTTCTTTTCATTCTTTTTTCTTTATTCTGCTCTGCAGTAGTTATTTCCACTATTTTATATTCCAGGTCACTTATCCGTTCTTCTGCCTCTGTTATTCTGCTGTTCATCCCATCTAGAGTATTTTTAATTTCATTTATTGTGTTGTTCATCATTGCTTGTTTCATTTTTAGTTCTTCTAGGTCCTTGTTAAATGTTTCTTGCATTTTGTCTATTCTATTTCCAAGATTTTGGATCATCTTTACTATCATTATTCTGAATTCTTTTTCAGGTACACTGCCTATTTCTTCTTCATTTGTTAGGTCTGGTGGGTTTTTATCTTGCTCCTTCAACTGCTGTGTGTTTTTCTGTCTTCTCATTTTGCTTATCTTACTGTGTTTGGGGTCTCCTTTTTGCAGGCTGCAGGTTCGTAGTTCCCGTTGTTTTTGGTGTCTGTCCCCAGTGGCTAAGGTTGGTTCAGTGGGTTGTGTAGGCTTCCTGGTGGGGGGGACTAGTGCCTGTGTTCTGGTGGATGAGGCTGGATCTTGTCTTTCTGGTGGGCAGGTCCACGTCTGGTGGTGTGTTTTGGGGTGTCTGTGGCCTTATTATGATTTTAGGCAGCCTCTCTGCTAATGGGTGGGTTTGTGCTTCTGTCTTGCTCGTTGTTTGGCATAGGGTGTCCAGCACTGTAGCTTGCTGGTCATTGAGTGAAGCTGAGTGCTGGTGTTGAGATGGAGATCTCTGGGAGTTTTTCGCCGTTTGATATTATGTGGAGCTGGGAGGTCTCTTGTGGACCAATGTCCTGAAGTTGGCTCTCCCACCTCAGAGGCACAGCACTGACTCCTGGTTGTAGCACCAAGAGCCTTTCATCCACATGGCTCAGAATAAAAGGGAGAAAAAGTAGAAAGAAAGAATTATTAGAAGTAGAAAGAAAGAAAAAAAGAAAGAACTAAAGAAAGAAAGAAAGGGGCGAGGGAGGGAGGAAGGAAGGAAGGAGGGAAGGAAGGAAGGAAAAAAGAAAGAAAGAAAGAAGATAAAGTAAAATAAAGTAAGATAAAATAAAATAGTTACTAAAATAAAAATAATTATTAAGAAAAAATTTTTTTTAAAAAATGGACACATAGAACCTTAGGACAAATGGTGGAAGCAAAGCTATACAGACAAAATCTCACACAGAAGCAACACATACACACTCTCAAAAAGAGGAAAAGGGGAAAAAAATCATAAATCTTGCTCTCAAAGTCCCCTTCCTCAACTTGGGATGATTAGTTGTCTAAAGGAGGGAAGGAAGGAAGGCAGGAAGGAAGGAAAGAAAGAAAGAAGGAAGGAAGGAAGGAAAGAAAGAAAGAAAGAAAGATGAAGTAAAATAAACTTATTACAATAAAAAATAATTATTAAGAAAAAAAATTAAAAAAACAAACAAAAAAAAAACGGACAGATAGAACGCTAGGACAAATGGTGGAAGCAAAGCTATACAGACAAAATCTCACACAGAAGCATACACATACACACAAAAAGAGGAAAAGGGGAAAAAATCATAAATCTTGCTCTCCAAGTCCACCTCCTCAATTTGGGATGATTCATTATCTATTCATGTATTCCACAGATGCAGGGTACATCAAGTGGATTGTGGAGCTTTAATCCGCTGCTTCTGAGGCTGCTGGGCGAGATTTCCCTTTCTCTTCTTTGTTCTCTCACCTCCCGGGGCTCAGCTTTGGATCTGGCCCCGTCTCTGCGTGTAGGTCGCCGGAGGGCGTCTGTTCTTCGCTCAGAGAGGACGGGGTTAAAGGAGCCGCTGATTCGGGGGCTCTGGCTCACTCAGGCCGGTGGGAGGGAGGGGCACGGAGTGCGGGGCGAGCCTGTGGCAGCAGACGCCGGCGTGACTTTGCACCAGCCTGAGGTGCGCCGTGCGTTCTCCCGGGGAAGTTGTCCCTGAATCCCGGGACCCTGGCAGCGGCGGGCTGCACAGGCTCCCCGGAAGGGGGGTGTGGATAGTGACCTGTGCTCGCACACAGGCTTTTTGGTGGCAGCAGCAGCAGCCTTAGCGTCTCATGTCCGTCTCTGGGGTCCGCGCTTTTAGCCGCGGCTCGCGCCAGTCTCTGGAACTCCTTTAAGCAGTGCTCTTAATCCCCTCTCCTCGAGCACCAGGAAACAAAGAGGGAAGAAAAAGTCTCTTGCCTCTTCGGCAGCTCCTGACTTTTCCCCGGACTCCTTCCCGGCTAGCCATGGTGCACTAACGCCCTGCAGGCTGCGTTCACGCCGCCAACCCCAGTCCTCTCCCTGCGCTCCGCTCCGACCGAAGCCCGAGCCTCAGCTCGCAGCCCCGCCCGCCCCGGCGGGTGAGCAGACAAGCTTCTCGGGCTGGTGAGTGACGGTCGGCACCGATCCTCTGTGCGGGAATCTCGCCGCTTTGCCTTCCGCACCCCTGTTGCTGTGTTCTCCTCCGCGGATCGAAGCACCCCCCCTCCGCCACCCGCAGTCTCCACCCGTGAAGGGGCTTCTAGTGTGTGGAAACCTTTCCTCCTTCACAGCTCCCTCCCACTGGTGCAGGTCCCGTCCCTATTCTTTTGTCTCTGTTTATTCTTTTTCTTTTGCCCTACCCAGGTACGTGGGGAGTTTCTTGCCTTTTGGGAGGTCTGAGGTCTTCTGCCAGCGTTCAGTGGGTGTTCTGTAGGAGTTGTTCCGCATGTAGATGTATTTCTGGTCTATCTGTGGGGAGGAAGATGATCTCTGCGTCTTACTCTTCCGCCATCTTCCCCTCGTCCTCCCAGAATCTTAACACCAGGTACAAGGTGGCCATCCCTGGTTTCACATCAATATGATCTCAGGCACAAACCTCCTTGTTTTTCCATTTTGTCTTTAAGTTGCTTGTGGAAACAACTGGCCCACCGTCCCCACGACTGTCGCGGCTTCGGCCGCCGTGGCCCCTCCAGAGCCGGGAGCCTCAGTGAATCCGACCTCCCCGCGGGCTCCGGGGCAGTTCCGTGACGGCGGAGGGAACTATAGTTTTTTTTTTTTAACCACAAGTGGGAAGAAAAAATTTTCCCAGTCAGATCAAATTTTATGGGTTTTGAAATAAGCTCCTGGAGGCTTGCTATACAGTTTTCTGCAGTGTTTGTAATTCTTTGAGGCTCTAACACCAAGCAAAGGCATCTTCTTCAGCATTGCTTCTGGCTATGAGGCTAATAATCTTGCTTTTCCCTCTTCTTATTTCATTCATGATTTCACTGATTGTAGATGGCCAAATTACATTACCTTCTTAGGTCTCTGTTTCTTTAGTGTGCTATCAGACTAATGTAGTTTGTCCTCTTAAGTACCGTGCTGGTAAGGGTTAATGAAATAATATAGGGATGCTTTCAAATTCCTTGTATTGGAAACATATTCCTGGGTTTGTGAACATTTAGGATTCACATCACCCAGAGTTACCTCCCAAGGACAATTTCTCTTCTTGGGTGAAGTTGGTGACACCATATTATAACTTGGACAAGATCAGTATTCATTCATTCAGAAATTACATACTAAACATGTTCCAGGCTGTTCTAGGGACTGGAAATGGAGGTAGACAAGCTAGATTAAGTAATTCCATTTTAGTAGTAGCAAGGAGACCATAAACAACTACAGAGAAAAAGACTCTTTGGAAGAATTCACCTAAACCAGAGGAATCACGTTGATTTTTGTTAAAATATCTGAGCTCCAGGTCCTAACAATTTCTTCTGGAGGACTTCACTTTTTGTTTTCACTTTAAAATGAAGAAAATGAGCACAATGGCTGGGACCCGTCACATGCTCCCATGAGTACTCTTAGATTATTGTTCACATGGCTTGGCCCTGCATAGCCAATTAAATAGTGAAAATTTCAGGCTTTATTTTAGATAGTTGCAATATCTAGATGAAGGCTTGACCTTTCCATCTTTCACAGGGATGTTTTTGTGAGCTCATTCCTTTCTCTTTATGCCAAAACTCAGGAGAAGGGCAGGCTGTGACTGAGGCGCTCATCCTAGAAGCTGTTCTCTCTTTCTTTAACCTTGTCCCACATGCACAATCTCAGTTTCTTTTACAGCCTCCTTCCAGCCACATTTGCTTGCAATCATCATATTACACTATTTGCCTGCATCCTCAATTTCAGGCACTGACCAGGGTAGTAATAAAGTACTATCTCTCCTTTTGCCTGGCCCTTTTGGAAGCTGTTGTTCTAGTTGGAGAGCATTTGCTGAGTTTTAGGGGCACCCTGCATCCCAAGAGTCTGAAGGAAGTTGTTTTAGAGGTTAAAGACAGTTGTTGGTTTTTCTTCTTATATGTGATTCCAAAAGTATAAACTGATTCATTTTCAGTAGGCTGGAAAGCTCTCCCACAGGCAGAAGTACAGTTTCAGGAGATCCACCTAAAAGTACTATTGCAGCAATATCATAGGAAAAGATCATAGTAATAACTGCCATTTATCAAGGGCCTGCCTTCTGACAATCACTTACACATATTAACTCTAACCCTTGTAATAAACCTGTGCAGTCAATACTATTCCCATTTCACAGATGTGCAAACAGAGAGATTGAATACTTGTACTCAAAGAGGTATCAGGTGATGAAGACAGAGAGCTGTCAGGTTTCAAAGTCTAAGTTTTTTTTTTTTTTTTTAAATTAGGTCTTATATCCAGAATAAAGCTCCTAGGTCTTGAGTAGCAGTCTTCACCATTTTTCCAGGATTCTCTTCATTGACAATTATAAATGATCTTTTTCTGTGTTGTTTTAAGTGCATATTTATTTAAGCTCTTTCAAAAACAATCAGTATTTATGTATTTTAATGTTTTAACCTACTTTTCCATTATACTATCACTTTAAAAATGTACTCAGATATTTTCTTAAATACTTAAACTAGTAAAACACCAAAGCTAATGGAATTAAATTCAGCAAGAGTGAGATTAAAAGTTTGCTTTATGCCTTAAACCCCAAGTTGTGTTTTCCCTTCACACCCTACCCCCTGCAAAATGTCATCATACCATCTTCTACGATGAGAAAAAAGCAAATATTATAAATGAAAAAAATGATGAGAGCAGCTACATTAGCCTCACAAAGGCCTAATGGAACTTTGAATCCCAATGTTATATTCAGAAGGACACTACTGAGAGTCTCCCAATGGTTGACACATTGGTCTTTGACCCTGGGAGATGGCATTTTTGTTTTGATTGCTTTTCTATTGAGAATTTAGAGCCATTCCCAGAATATTGTTTTCAAGGGATTTTTCTTGGCTAATGTCTTGACAAAAAACATTTTTATTCCTGCTGAAAACCTCTTTTCTACCAAAGTTCAGAATAGAATATGACAAAGCTTTGGCTCCAGTCTCTCTAAAATGATTTGATTGCACTGTGACATTTGCTGACAGTCATAACACATGCACATTCCTAAACTTTGACAATATTTTAATAGGAAATTAAATGAAAGAAATACATTTTACTAGATTTTTTTTTCTTCACTAAAAAAAAAGTAGCATGTGGAAACAGCTTTAACAATTGCTTTCTATAATTCTAGGGAGTGTGTTAGATATTTTGGTAAATATTAGCTAGCATTTATATGTAATGTACTCATAGGGTCACTTTTTTAAGTTATAGAATTTGCCCTTTTAAAGATAATACCATGTTTGGCTCTGCACGCCACTGAAGAAGTTCTGTCTCAGGCACTGCCAGAGCTTGAGCTGGGATGCCAGGGTCACTGTCTCTGCTGACAGGAGCGGAGTCTTCTTTGGACTCACCGGGGTTTGGGCTTCAGGACAACACGGGGCTGTGTCCATGCTGACAGGAGCTGGGGTCCTGATGACCCAGGATACGCCAGGAGGAAAAGCCGTGTGGCTGACAGGGTCTTGGTGCTCTGGCCAGGTGTCAGGCCTGTTCTTCTGAGGTGGGAGAGCCAAGTTTAGGACGTTGGTCCCCCAGAGACCTCCTGGATCCATGTATTATCAAATGGTGAAAGCTCTCTGAGATATCTCCATCTCAACTCTAAGACCCAGCTCCACTCAATGACCAGCAAGCTACAGTGCTGGACACCCTATGCTAAAAAACTAGCAAGAGAGGAACGCCTCCCCATGCATTAGCAGAGAGGCTGCCTAAAATCATAAGAAGGTCACAGACACCCCAAAACACACCACTGGATGTGGTCCTTCTCACCAGAAAGACAAGATGCAGGCTCATACCCCAGAACACAGGCACCAGTCTGCTCCACGAGGAAGCCTACACAAACCACTGAACCAACCTTCGCCACTGCGGGCACACACCAAAAACAGTGGGAACTACGGACTGCGCAGCCTGTGAAAAGGAGACCCCAAACATAGTCAGTTAAGCAAAAGGAGAAGACAGAGAAAGACACAACAGATGAAGGAGCAAGGTAAAAACCCACAAGCCCAAACAAATGAAGAGGAAATAGGCAGTCTACCTGAAAAAGAATTCAGAGTAATGATAGTAAAGATATCCAAAATCTTGGAAATAGAATGGAGGAAATACAAGAAACGTGTAACAAGGACCTAAAAGAACTAAAGAGCAAACAAACAATGATGAATAACACAATAAATGAAATTTAAAATTTTCTAGAAGGAATCAATGGCAGAATAACTGAGGCAGAAGAACGGGTAAGTGACCTGGAAGATAAAATAGTGGAAATAACTACCACAGAGCAGAATAAAGAAAAAATAATGAAAAGAATTGAGGACAGTCTCAGAGACCTTTGGGACAAAACTAAATGCACCAATATTCTAATTATAGGGGTCCCAGAACAAGAAGAGAAAAACAAAGGGACTGAGAAAATATTTGAAGAGATTATAGTTGAAAACTTCCCTAATACGGGAAAGGAAATAGTTAATCAAGTCCAGGAAGTCCAGAGAGTCCCATACAGGATAAATCCAAGGAGAAACACGCCAAGACATGTATTAATCAAACTATCAAAAATTTAATACAAAGAAAAAATATTTTTAAAAAGCAAGGGAAAAACAACAAATAACATACAAGTGTATCCCCATAAGGTTAACAACTGATGTTTCAGCAGAAACTCTGCAAGCCAGAAGGGAGTGGCAGGACATATTTAAAGTGATGAAAGGGAAAAACCTACAAGCAAGATTACTCTACCCAGCAAGGATCTCCTTCAGATTCAATGGAGAAATTAAAAACTTTACAGACAAGCAAAAGCTAAGAGATTTCTGCATCACCAGACCAACTTTACAACAAATGTGAAAGGAACTTTTCTAGGCAGGAAACACAAGAGAAGGAAAAGGCCTACAATAACAAACCCAAAACAATTAAGAAAATGGTAATAGGAACATACATATCGATAATTACCTTAAATGTAAATGGATTAAATGCTCCCAGCAAAAGACATAGACTGGCTGAATGGATACAAAAACAAGACCCATATATATGCTGCCTACAAGAGACATACTTCAGACCTAGGGACACATACAGACTGAAATTGAGGGAATGGATATTCCATGCAAATGGAAATCAAAAGAAAGCTGGACTAGCAATTCTCATATCAGACAAAATAGACTTTAAAATAAAGACTATTACAAGAGACAATGAAGGACACTACATAATGATCAAGAGATCAATCCCAGAAGAAGATAAAACAATTGTAAATATATATGCAGCCAACCTAGAAGCACCTCAGTACATAAGGCAAATGCTAACAGCCATAAAACTGGAAATCAACAGTAACACAATCAGAGTAGGGGACTTTAACACCCCACTTTCACCACTGGACAGATCATCCAAAATGAAACTAAATAAGGAAACACAAGCTTTAAATGACACATTAAAAAAGATGGATTTAATTGATATTTATAGCACATTCCATCCAAAAACAATGGAATACACTTTCTTCTCAAGTGCTCATGGAACATTCTCCAGGATAGATCTTATCTTGGGTCACGAATCAAGCCTTGGTAAACTTAAGAAAATTGATATCGTATCAAGTAGCTTTTCCAACCACAACGCTATGAGACTAGATATCAATTACAGGGAAAATATCTATAAAAAATACAAACACATGGAGGCTAAACAATACACTACTTAATAACCAAGAGATGACTGATGAAATAAAAGAGGAAATCAAAAAATACCAAGAAACAAATGACAATGAGAACACGATGGCCCAAACCCCATAGGGTGCAGCAAAAGCAGTTCTAAGAGGGAAGTTTAGAGCAATACAATCCTACCTCAAGAAACAAGAAACATACCAAATAAACAACCTAACCTTACACCTAAAGCAATTAGAGAGAGAAGAACAAAAAACAGTTGGCAGAAGGAAAGAAATCATAAAGATCAGATCAGAAGTAAATGAAATAGAAATGAAGGAAATGATAGCAAAGATCAATTAAACTAAATGCTGGTTCTTTGAGAAGATAAACAAAATTGATAAACCATTAGCCAGACTCATCAAGAAAAAAAGGGAGAAGACTCAAATCAATAAAATTAGAAATAAAAAAGGAGAAGTAACAACTGACACTACAGAAATACAAAGGATCATGAGAGATTACTACAAGCAACTCTATTCCAATAAAATGGACAACCTGAAAGAAATAGTCAAATTCTTAGAAAAGCGCAACCTTCCAAGATGGAACCAGGAAGAAACAGAAAAAATAAACAGACCAATCACAAGCACTGAAATTGAGACTGTGATTAAAACTCTTCCAACAAACAAAAGCTCAGGACAAGATGCCTTCACAGGCGAATTCCATCAGACATTTAGAGCAGAGCTAACATGTATCCTTTTCAAACTCTTGCAAAATATAGCAGAGGGAGGAACACTCCCCAACTCATTCTACGAGACCATCATCACCCTGATACCAAAACCAGACAAAGATGTCACAAAGAAAGGAAACTACAGGCCAATGACACTGATGAACATAGGTGCAAAAATCCTCAACAAAATGCTAGCAAACAGAATCCAACAGCACATTAAAAGGATCATACACCATGATCAAGTGGGGTTTATTCCAGGAATGCAAGGATTCTTCAATATATGCAAGTTAATCAATGTGATACACCATATTAACAAATTGAAGGATAAAAACCATATGATCATCTCAATAGATGCAGAAAAAGCTTTTGATAAAATTCAACACACATTTATGATAAAAACCCTCCAGAAAGTAGGCATAAAGGTAACTTTCCTCAACATAATAAAGGCCAGATATGACAAACCCACAGCCAACATCATCCTCAATGGTGAAAAATTGAAAGCATTTCCAGTAAGATCAGGAACAATACAAGTTGCCCACTCTCACCACTCTTATTCAACATAGTTTTGGAAGTTTTGCCACAGCAATCAGAGAACAAAAAGAAACAAAGGGAATCCAAATCAGAAAAGAAGAAGTAAAGCTGTCACTGTTTGCTGATGACATGATACTATACATAGAGAATCCTAGAGATGCTACCAGAAAACTACTACAACTAATCAATGAATTTGGTAAAGTAGCACGATAAAAAAATAACACACAGAAATCTCTGGCATTCCTATACACTAATGATGAAAAATCTGAAGGAGAAATTAAAGAAACACTCCCAATTACCATTGTAAGGAAAAGAATAAAATACCTAGGAATCAACCTACCTAAGGAGACAAAAGACCTGTATGCAGAAAACTATAAGACACCGATGAAAGAAATTAAAGACAATACAAACAGATGGAAAGATATACCATGTTCTTCGATTGGAAGAATCAACATTGTGAAAATGACTATACTACCCAAAGCAATCTACAGGTTCAATGCAATCCCTATCAAACTACCACTGGAATTTTTCACACAACTAGAACAAAAAATTTCACAATTTGTATGGAAACACAAAAGACTCCGAATAGCCAAAGCAATCTTGAGAAAGTAAAACAGAGCAGCAGGAATCAAGCTCCCTGACTTCAGACTATACTACAAAGCTATAGTAATCAAGACAGTATGGTACTGGCACAAAAACAGAAATATAAATCAATTGAACAGTGTAGAAAGCCCAGAGATAAACCCACGCACATGTGGTCACCTTATTTTTGATAAAGGAGGCAAGAATATACAATGGAGAAAAGACTGCCTCTTCAATAATTGGTTCTGGGAAAACTGCACAGCTGCATGTAAAAGAATGAAATTAGAACACTCCCTAACAGCATACACAAAAATAAACTCTAAGTCGATCAAAGGCCTAAATGCAAGGCCAGACACTATAAAACTCTTAGAGGAAATTATAGGGAGAATACTTTATGACATAAATTACAGCAAGATTCTTTTTGACCCATCTCCTACAGAAATAGAAACAAAAACAAAAATAAACAAATGGGAACTAATGAAACTTCAAAGCTTTTGTACAGCAAAGGAAACCATAAACAAGAGCAAAAGACAACTCTCAGAATGGGAGAAAATATTTGCAAATGAAGCAACTGACAAAGGATTAATCTCCAAAATACGCAAGCAGCTCATGTAGCTCAGTATTAAAAAAACAGACAACCCAATCCAAAAATGAGCAGAAAACCTAAATAGACATTTCTCCAAAGAAGCTATACAGATTGCCAACAAACACATGAAAGAATGCTCAACATCATTAATCATTAGTGAAATGCAAATCAAAACTACAGTGAGGTATCACCTCACGCCAGTCTGAATGGCCATCATCAAAATATCTACAAACAATAGATACTGGAGAGGGTGTGGAGAAAATGGAGCCCTCTTACACTGTTGGTGGGAATGTAAATTGATACAGCCACTATAGAGATCAGTATGGAGGTTCCTTAAAAAACTACAAATAGAACTACCATATGACCCAGCAATCCCACTACTGGGCATATACCCTGAGAAACCATAATTCTAAAAGAGTCATGTACCACAATGTTCATTGCAGCTCTATTTACAATAGCCAGGTCATGGAAGCAACCTAAGTATCCATCAACAGATGAATGGATAAAGGTGATGTGACACATATATACAATGGAATTTTATTCAGCCATAAAAAGAAACAAAATTGAGTTATTTGTAGTGAGGTGGATGGACCTAGAGTTTGTCATACAGAGTGAAGTAAGTCAGAAAGAGGAAAACAAATACTGTATGCTAACACATACATATGGAATCTATAAAAAACAAAAAATGGTTATGGAGAACCTAGGGGCAGAACAGGAATAAAGGCACAGACGTAGAGTATGGAGTTAAGGACACGGGAAGGGGGAAGGGTAAGGTGGGACGAAGTGAGAGAGTGGCACAGACTTATATATACCACCAAATGTAAAATAGAGAGCTAGTGGGAAGCAGCCATATAGCACAGGGAGATCACGTCTGTGCTTTGTGACCACCTAGAGGGGTGGGATACAGAGGGTGGGAGGGAGATGCAAGAGGGAGGAGATATATGTATATGTATAGATGATTCACTTTGTTATAAAGCAGAAACTAACACACAATTGTAAAGCAATTATACTCCAATAAAGATGTTACAAAAAATTAAAAATAAGGATAATACCATGATTAATTTCAAGTATTTTGCATAATTTTTTAAGGACCATATTTTCTCTCTTTCTCCCTCCCTCTCTCTCTCTCTCTGTCTCCTTTTTCAGAGTACTAAGGACCAATATAATTTAACCATTTTATTATACAGGATTATAATTATTAGTAGCATGAATTATTAAACTATATATCATGAAGAGATATTTGGAAAAGCATTGGTATGTTCACAGCTGTTTGTACATATACTCGCTGGACCAGATATCTATGTTTCTAAGTTCTTGTGTTTTATTGTTAGTGTTTTTTAATGTGGTAAAATACATACAACATAAAATTTACCATTTTAACCATTTTTAAGTATATAGTCTGTTGCATTAAGTATATTCACATTGTTCTGAAAACTATCACCACCATTCATCTCCAGAACTTTTCTATCTTCCTCTAGTGAAACCCATTAAACACTAACTCTCCCTTCCTCCCTCCTCCCATTCCCTGGAAACCACCATTCATCTTACTGTCTCTATGAATTTGACCACTCTAGGTATTTCATATAGGTGGACTCATATAATATTTTTCCTCTTTTGAATAGCTTACTTCAGTTAGCATGATGTTTTTAAGGTTCATCCGTGTTGTAGTACATGTCAGAAGTTCTTTCCTTTTTAAGGCTGAATCGTATTGCTTTGGATGTATATATCACATTTTGTTTATCCATTCATTTGTTGATGGATACGTGTGTTGCTTCCACCTTTGGCTATTGTAAATAATTTGCTATGAATATTGTTCCACAAATATCTGTTCATGTCCCTGCTTTTACTTCTTTTGAGTCTATTCACAGAAGTGGAATTGCTAATTTATATGGTTAGTTCTATGTTTAATTTTTTTTTATGTTTAATTTTTTGAGGAATCTTATTCTTGTAGTTTGATCTCTCTTGCTGCCTTTTCATTATGCCTATTTTCAAGAAACTTTCCCTACCTAGTTATACCTCTTTCTACTTTGCTGTTTATTTTCTCTGAAAATAGCTGAAGAGGGATTTAGCTAATTTGATTACAGTTGTGTTTAGAATAGAAGTAAATAGAATCTGAGGGACATTTAATTAAATAAAGTTCATCAGCTTTAGTATATAAATTTTATATTTATTTTATCACTGAAATGTTCTTTTATTTTATGTACTTTCAGGGTATATAATTGAAAGTGTTATTGATGGTGTTTTAGATAATTAAGTTCGTAGGAGTAGTGACTTCTAGATAAGTAAAATATTATAGTTATTTGAATTCAGATTTCTTAATCTAGATATTAACTGTGTGTGATTATGTTCTGGTAATGTACCAAAGATTGGATGATATTCAGAGCAGAACTATTTTTTGGAAATTCATGAATTATTATTAGTTATGGATGCTTATTATCTATCTGTGTCAGTCCCTAAGCACAAGTCTGGATTAGCGTGAGGAAATACTTAGTCCAGATGTTGAGTATAAAATGCAAATATAAGGCTTTGTGCACCTGCCAAAAACCAGAACAAAACGTCATTGACTGGTGGTACAAATGGCCTTAATAATAGCCAGTGATCTCACTCAAAATAAATAACTACCAATAAATGACATGGCCACATGGAAAGGGGATATAATAATAATCAGTTTGTCACGATTATTAAATATTGTCTTTAGCCATGATATATGCAAGTCATCCTAAGATAATTTCTCAATGGTGTGGTCTTTTGTTTTTGTTTTTTTTAGTAATAACAACTAACATGTATTGAGCCCCTATTATGTACTAGACGCTGTGCTAAGTAGTTGATAGACTTTACTGTTAGGGCCCAGGGCAGGTGCCCCCAAAATATGCCTCAGTGGCATATATTTCTCCCATGTGAAAGCTGCCCTCCCTGTACTAGGAGGTAGAAAGACATCCTTGTTACAAACAAACCTTGTTGATTCTTCACTAATTTATTACCCAAGCCCAAACTTTGCTTAAATTCTTTACTAATAAATCACCTAATTAAGCACCGAAATCTCAATTTCTTTGTCCTGTCAATTCCTCTCAAATTTATTGTTTCTTTGTCTAAAAAGTATAAAAGCTGCCTGCTTTGGCCACTTCTTTTTTTTTTAATTTTTTAATTGTGGTAAAAGTCACATAACATAAAACATACTATTTAACCATATTCAACTGTACAGTTCAGTGGCATTAGGTACATTCACATTGTTGTGCAACTCTCACCATCATCCATCACCTGAATTTTTCACCTTCCCAAACTGAAACTCTGTCCCTTTTAAACACTAACTCCCCATTCCTCTTCCCCACCCCACCGCCTCCCCGCCCCTTGGCATCTACCACTGTACTTTTTGACTCTATAAATTTGACTATTCTCGGTACCTCATATAAGTGGAATCAACCAGTATTTGTCTGCACCTGATGCATATTGGAATGAAGTTTTTTTACTTTTTTAAAAAAATTCAAACAGAAAGTCACAAAAATTATAATCATCCTCATCAGTTCACTCAGTCCCATGTAATTAATTATTTTTTCATCTTGATCTTTTGTTAGCACTTTTATGAATTCATCAGTTTTCCATTAGAGTTCTGAAAATGCTCATTCATTCAGTTCAGCAGTATAGTCAGTTACCAGAAACCTGTACTTGTCAGAGTCTTTTCCATGAATTCCTTGAAGATGAAACCCTCTTATAGGAACATTTTTGCAAAACATCAGAGTACACCCAGAACTGTCTGTAAATGACAAAAGACTTAAAAATGACCACGGTTAAAGATTTGATGGAAGTTCATAATAATGCAATTGACAAGGAAATTTAGTTATTTCTGAGATATACATTTTAAAGTAATAACTAGAATTATGACATAACATTACCCTCAGACTTTTGAGGGATTACCATTTCTAACTACTGCAGCATTTCAGCAAATTATCTTCCCTGAATCCTTGCCTTTTCTAGGCCAGCCAAACCACCCAGCCACTACTAGGTCCCTCATATTCCAATTCAGGTGAGGACATTTATCTTGGCTCCCGGTTATTTTCCTACACTCCCTCTTGTGCTCTGGGTCCATGTTTCTATCCAAAGTCTACTTGGATTTTGACCCATTTGGCTTTATCTCCCATTTCCACTTGCCTTTCATACTGGATGACAGAGAGAAAAATAGACCTCTGCAAACTAAAATAGGAAGAATTATCTTCATTAGAAACTTCAAAGAAAGCAAAACCAAAATGGAAAAGACTTCCTTCTCCTGAAATGGAGAAGCTACTGTTTTTGAGGATTAGTCATAAAAAATCAGTATGTCCTCCCTCCTTATACTCATTCAATGACTATTTACCTTATAGAATTTACTAGACACTGCTAGGTTCTGTGCCCACAAAAAATAAGATAGTCTCTATCCTTAAGTAGTTCATAGTTTCCTGGAGAAAGCACAAATATTTAAAACAATAATAATACAGTATGAAAAAAACCAAAGTAGAGATATGCTTAGCTTCTGTGGAATGTATAAGTAGTGAGGGGAGTAGACAGGGAAGATTTACCATAGAGGTAATGCTGAAATTGAGTCTCAAAGGATTAGTTTTCTTATCAGGAAAGGAAGTTCAAGGCAATTCCAGGCAGAAGGGTCAATACATGCAAAAAGCATCACATTGTCAAGTAATATGGCACAATCAAGGAATCATTAGTTGTTTGACACAAAGCAACATATTTGGAGATGAGATAGAGCAGTGAATAAGAGCTCTAGGAGAATGAGAGTTTCAGCTGGAGCCATCTTTTCACCTATGCCTAGTGAACAATGATAAGGTGAATGTAAAATATCACGTGGTGAGAAGAACTGCCAAGTAAGACTTCATACTGGAGTAGCAATAAGTCTGGGGAATCCCATATCACTGCATTCCTTGATCTTCAGAACTGGGACCTCTCAGGTTTCCCTTTATAGGGTCCCCAGCTCCAGGCACTTCATAAAAGGCTGACTCTGAGCAATGGCTTAGTTACTTAGTATTAATTTAGCTTCATTTTCTTGTGTACTAAATTTTTAATGTAAGAGTGGCTTTGGATTAGCTTCTCAATCCAATTGGTGGTCTTACTCCAACTTTTTATATGAGGTACAAATGAGCTTCTTAATACAAAATCCCAGAATTAAACTGGCTTAACCTCAGGGACTCTAACTGCCACCACCTGGCAGAGAGGGAAACATAACATATTCTCTGGTAGGGCAGGGTGTCTACTGAGAGACGGGCAAGCTAAATGTGATAGTCCTTCCTGCACCCTTCATGGGGAGGACTGCAGAAGTATGTGGAGATAGGCCAGAAACATCAGAAGTGAGGGAGGAAGTTCTCTCCCCTCAAATACTCTCTGCTCAAGTGTCTATAGGACTTGAGCTTTTATCTTTCCCCATAATCCTCCAAAGGACTTAAGTTATGCCTTGAATCATAGTTCCTATGATCCATCCTGCTATCCAGTTGGACACCAGAATACTGCCCCTGTCTCAGCTTTCTTTCCTTGTTTTCTATTTAAACTTCCCCCAATTGCCTTCTGGGTTTGTCTCAGCTACCTAACCTGCCAACAAAGCCTAAGAGCCAAGTATTGTTTATGATGGGTGATTTCAATCAATCTTTCTAAGCTCTTATTCCTTTAGAGGGCAGATCGTGGTGTGTATGATTCACCATGGTACAAAAAAATTGTTTCCTTGGGCTAGCTGTAATTGAACTTTTCTTATGTTCAGAGTTCTTGTCTTTGAAATTTCAGGGTTGGACTAGATGCTTCCCAGGATCCTGGAGACTGTTTTATCTTATGACTCTGTAGCAGGTTGAAATGTTGAAATACCTTCATCCCTCCTGTATCTACTTGGCGTAGCCTCATTATGAGCAGAGGATATTTCCCAACCACTTGATTTCAGAATTGGCCATATGACTTGCTGAGAATAGGGGCAGAAGTTACAGTATGCCAGTTCTGAGTCTTAAAGAGGTCTCCCTCTTTCATTTCTGCCATTGTTGTGATAGTAGCTTTCTCTGGGTAGCCTGCCAGCCCCAAGAGGAAGCCAAGAGATATGTGGAGTAGAACAACACAAGCCATTGCTGTCTGAAGTCAAGCCTTCTCAGCCACTTGAAATTTGTGAAGAAGTAAAGGCTTATTGTTGTGTGCCACTGAGATTTTGAAGTCATTTGTTACGCAGTATTATTATGGGAATACCTAACTGATTCAGCCTCCATGGTTGCAATGTTTTGCACATAGCAGACTTGATAAATATTGATTGAATGATGCTGTTATTGAGAATTGTTTTATTGTACCTGTTTTGCATGAAGCACAAGGGTCAAAATAAAATGTCTGTGAATCACAGCTATCATCAATCCAAAGTGCAGTGGCCAGGGATTCTTAAAACTTTTCTGTAAGGGAAAGTGGAGTAGTAGTGACCCAGTGCTATATTTTGCCAGACATTTCTTAAAGTGCTGTTAATCCTGCAACTACACCCAACCCCACTTCTAGCCAGTGCATGTCTGTCACCAGTCCTTAGAGACCCCACTCCTTGCAAGCTCCCTTCAGAAGGTTCTCAAGTGACTTTGTAATTTTCCCAGCTGGTTGTATTGGGCCATTTTGTCCTAGATCATTTGGGGGAGAAAAGAGAGACTGCTAAAGAGATGAAGGCTTTTAATGAGACTCTTTTCACTGGAGTCTTTATAAATTAGGTCAGTTACAATCTGATAAAAGCAAGGGATAGTCTGTAGTGGATAATTAGGAAACTGCACTGAGATATAGGACAGCCTCTTCAAACTGACTTCTAATACATACATGAGTTTTTTTTTGAGCAAGCGGCAATGCTGAGAAATCCAGAATTTGGAAGTTGCTGTGGTACAAGGAGGCTGGATCTTAGGGATCATGGAAGAGACATCTTGATCCTGAGTACTATTTCAGGCCAAAGGTCTGAGAAAAGATGTACCTGATTCTTTGAAGTGTGCTTCAGAAAGAATCAGGTAATGTCACAGGTGTATTTAGCAACAAGAGTAGATAACTGGCCCAAATTCTCTCTACTACCCAGTGCATCCTTGTTGCTTTCTATAATGTCATGCTAATGAAGTATGTTGTTGATTTTTTATTAATCAGCTATAACAAGCACTGTACTGTACTAAGAGATAAAAGGATTATTGCCTATTATAGAAACTCCAACTAATACCAGTAACAAGTACCATTTCTTGAGTTCTTACTTTGAACTAAATGATTTTTTAATCTATACTATTTCATTTAATTTTCATAATTTTAATGTAAGGATAATAACATTATTCCCATTTTTCAGATGAGGAAATTGAATCCCAGAGAAAAAAAGTGATTTTTCTCCAAGTTCACAGGACCAGAAATATAAAACATGGGCTCTGGCTTTTAGAAAAGGGAGTTTTCTCAGGATGACAGGTATAGAAAAGTGATATGTGGGAGATGAGAACAGTACAAGTGGCATAAGTTTGGTTAGGAGAGGGAGGCCTTGAACATGATGGGTCTAGAGGAGGGATCTCAAACTTCTTCTGTAAAGGGCTTTGAGGGCCATATGATCTCCGATGCAACTACTCAACTCTGCCATGTAGCACAAAAGCAGCCACAAAAAATATGTAATCAAATGGGCGTGGATGTGTTGTATTAAAACATCATATATGGACACCCAAATTTGAATTTCTCAAAATTTTAATATCACAAAATATTATTATTTTGTCTTTTTAAACTATTTAAAAATACAAAGCCATTCTTAGGATGCAGGATGCACAAAAACAGATGGCAGGATAAATTTGTCTTGTGGTTTGTAGTTTGCTGATTCCTGGTCTAGTGTCTAGTAGTACATTTGTATACATATGCATATGTTTAATGAATTAATTAAATTTTTGTAGCAGGAAATGAAAAGAACATTGTCACTGAATACTGGTTAAATAGGAAAATCTATAGAAACTATATTTTGTATCCATGTCAGAATCAGTGGAAGATTGAGGTATTATGCATTGTTACGTCCTGCAGAATAATTTTTGACCTTTACTAAAAGCCTTGATGAGAACTTTGAGATTTCCTTAATCTTTCTGTACTTTAGTTTTCTCCTCTGTATAATGTGGATAATAATAATACTTATTCTCTGTGTCAGGTTCCCTGAGACTAACCCCAGTTTCAATGCCTCACTAGGAAGAATCACAGGACACAGGATATGGTGATACTCACAGCTATGATTTACTACAGTGAAAGGATACAAACTAAAAATCATAACAGGAAAAGGCACATAGAGCAAAGTCTAGGAAAACCAGGCACAAGCTTCCAATAGTCCTCTCCTACTGGAGTCACACAGGACACGCTTAATTCTCTCAGCAAGTCATGACAACACGTGTGTGTGCCAATCGGGGCAGTATATAAGAGACTCAGTACCTAGGGTTTTGATTAGAGGCTGATCATGTAAGTGTCCTCTGCCTGGCATGTATCAAGCTCTAGACACCCAGAAGGAAAGCAGGTGTTCAACATAAACCATATTGTTTATACAAACAATTTAGGCACAGGGAGCTACTCTTATCAATTCTGGAAATGGTGGGAACCCTCCTGAAATCCAAGTTCCTAGATACCAGACAAGTGTGAAATTTGTAGGTAGGCCTTTCAAAGAATAAAACTCAAGATGCCTGGTTAACTCTTTTCTGCATGCTCTCCCAAAGTGGGGAGGATTAAAATGAGATAATGTATTAGGCTTACATAATTCTTGGCAGAGAATGAGCCCACAAAACAGTATATTTTACTCTCAGCAGATTAACCAGGAGGCAAAGAGGGATAAAGAGAAAGTTTCAGAGGGTTGCAGAAATGGCATGATCTTTTGTGGATATATTTGTGTGTTATGAATCATTACACACCCATATAACCACATGGGAAAATGTCATTAATTCCATCTGTCAAGCTGTAGCAATTAAGAATATGATCTTCCCAGAAATCTCTTGAGTGTTATGCCTTATTGGCCAAAGAGATACTTAGAGAGGTCCACACACAAGAGACAATGTCATCCTGATGTACAGAATTCCCATGATAGTGGAGGATACTCATACTCATGTACTTCTAAAACTTTGCAGATTTGTTTGAAATTAACAAAGAAGAAGGGACCTTTTGCTCCAAGTTTCCACTGAAGGTGACATCCAAATTATTGTACAGTAGTAGTTGACAAGTTTACTTCTGTGGACTCTTTCCTTATGTGCCTTTCTCCCTACTAAGGAAAGCTGAATATGGAATGGATCTACTACCAGTTCTGTCATTGTATTGCTCACAACTGGCACCAAGAAAGGATGATAAATTTACTATCACACATTTATTGTGCTTTGTATGAGGGAGTAAGTCATTACTTTGTTTTGTGCTGTAGAAACCCCAGTGTCTCTAAATTGATTCATTAAAGACCCAAGATGTCAAAGTTCCTCTTTTATTCTGTTGCAATATTGTTAATCTTCAATTACCCGCCAATGCATTTTCCACTTTATGGCTACTTTAGATGCTAATTTTTAATACCAGGCAGATTTTCTCCAGCCATCCGGAATATTTTCCTTCATGTGCAGATTTTTTTAGACAATAGAAAATCCTTTAGAAAGTAAAACATTTAAAAATAAATTTTTGGCATAAAATATCATACAAATCGTTAAGGAGATAGAAGAGGCTTATAGTTTCATTTATTTTTTTGGATTATCCACAATCTTGATGCTGATATTTGGATCAATCATGAGTTTTTTTCTAAACACATGTGTTCTTAAAGGAAAACAAAAAAATTATTCTGTTCTTTACACTTAATAAACCAATTATCTCTTAATAATAGAGATGTAACTTATGAATACATTAGTATCTGCAATGAACAGTTTTTCCTTCTTTGGTCAGCTAATGAACCTCCTGAGTATTGAGAAATTGGTACCAAGCTAAAGATCATCAACTCTCTAATAATGCGGTGCTTTTCTGACAAAACTATAACCTCCAAACCTTCACTGCTTCTTAAAAGGCAGAGCTTTAGGCCATTGCAATGTCATCTCTCAGAAAGAGACACGGCCTGCCTATCTTGGAATGAGATTCATGTTATTTTACTATATAGCAATTATGGTCTAGATTGTTTAATTATTTTCTTTTTAAGAATCTGCTTTAATTATTTGAGGACTTTAAAGAAATCCACTTGGGTGAAAACTCAATAATATAGCCATTTCCATTTTATCATGTACAATTTAACATAGTTTATATGCTTCTTCATGATCTTAAATCTCTTACTCAGTTTTGTAGGCAAGGAAATCTTAGGTCATAAGAAAAATGGTATTTAATTAGACAATGAAGAGAATAAATGCTTTATTCAATTCTTAGACCGCACTCTACTTACCAAATGGTTCAGAAACCAGTCAGGGCAGCTTGGATGCAGTCGGTGGTGCTTACAGAATTAACTGCCTGTTCCTAAACTGTACAGAATGGCAGAAGCATTGAGTTTGAAAAAGTAAGAAACAAACTGCTTCAACAGTAAATCTTTTGTAACCAGATAAGGCATCCTTTATGCAGGGGCCTGCTCAAGTATATCATTTGATTTGAAACTTTCAGTTGTGAGCTCATTATATTTAGCAACTTACATTTTAAGTGAGAAGTAGATCCAGGTTTTAATTTTGTGACATTGTTTTGAGATTAGCCCGGGGGCTTGGAGTCTTGGTTGTCACATGAATAGTGAAGGAGATGGGATAATCATTCAAACACAGCTATATAGAGAGGGCAACAAGAAGTAAAGCAATGTGAAAGGGAAGTGCCCTACCTCATTTTGGTTTTGCTGACAAATATTTCTATATGTAGTAATAGGAAAGACCATGTTTAGGTCTGACACATAATCATATTGGTATTTAACCTGGGTTATAACTGAGAGATTAAATCCCGTGGGCAAGTTGAAGGTCAATCTCAATATCAAAACCTTGGTTAGTGAAATAGAGATGGGTTTCATTCATCTTCAAAGATGTGCTTTACGAAATGTTCCTACCTTATTGATTCAACTAGATTCAAGATCAAACTCATTTTATTGAAGTCCATGTAGGTTTGTTGCAGGTGTTCACTTAAGTTATCCAATTAAAATCTGACATTAGGTTAACTGTCACTCTCAGTATGAACTCGCTTTGAGACTTGCTTTTACCTAGGAAGTCCACTTCTAGGAACGTATCCTACTGATATGCTTGTACATTTGCAAAGTGATATATGTATTGATACTAAGATGTTTCAGCATTGTTTGCAGTAGTAAAACATTGGAAATGACTTAAATATCTATCAGGAGGGGTCTGTTTAAATAGTTTATGTTACAATGAAATACTCTGCAAGCATTAAAAAAATACTAAGACAGCTCTATATGTCCAATGTGGAATGATCTTCACAGTATTTTAAATGAAAACTACCGTGAAGAAATCTATATTATGTGCAGCCATTTGTGTTCAAGAATATTTTTAATGCTTATGTATGAATATATATTTATATGCTCAGAATGCATAGTTATCTTTGGAAAAATACACAGTAATTGGTAACAATCATTAGCCCTTGGGAGGTGAAAATTTGTTGGAGACCAGGGATGAGAGGGAGATTTAAATTTTACCATTTATGTCATTTTAGATATTTCAACTTTTGTAAGGTGTGTGTATTATCTATTCAAAACATTGTTTTAAAAAATTCACCTGCCTGGGAAGAGCAAATGGACTTGTCACCTATTCTCTGGAATACTTTATTCATTTCCTATCATCACATTTATCAAATGGTCTCCTGTTAAGGATCTTCTGTTGAATCTCCTTGCTAGTGTGTGAGCTTCTTAAGCCTAGGATCATTTTATGCATTTTAACACACTCGGGATCTAAAATGTCTGGCCTGTGGTAGGGGTTCAATAATGTTTGAATGAATGTATGCATTTTTATATGCCATTATTCTCTTCATTTATTGTTTTCAATTTTTAATTTATCATTTTATGATAATTTTGTAAACAAAGTAATAGCTAAAAATTATATAGTACAAAAGCTTATACTGAAAAGTGGAAGTCTCCTGTCCCCACCCTGACCCTTTTTGTAGAGAAAAACCACTCAACTTCTTTTAAGCTACACTTTATGATATTTACCTTCTTATCTCTAAATAATAACCTTATATTGATACTTACTGATTTGTCAGTTTTAGTCACCATTTTTTGACTTTTTTGGTATAGTATACTTGAGGACTACTTACTCACTGACTCCTACTGACTCCCATCTCCACCCCTTTTTCTCTCATTATAATTATATTACCATTTTTAGTTAAATCGATTAGCTGCTATTTACATTCCTATGACTAGGTAACTATTTTTTACTACTAAGCCAAGTAATGATATGATTATATTTCATAAAGTTTTTTTTGTTTTACTAAAGTTAAAGGTTGCATTTTTTAAAGTTTTTGTTTTCTTTATGCTTATGGCTATTGTGTTCCAAATACAAAGATTTGTCACTTGCTTATAATATTTTTTCTAAATGCTCACAGTTCCAAACAGTGCATCAGGTCCAGTTTTACTTGGACACCTCATTCCTGAGCCCTCCAACCTCATGCCCTAGTATGGATTACTCTGTAGATTTGATGTGCAGCTGTTATCTGGACTTACCATTTCTGAACCTGTGTAAAAAATATATATATATAAAAAAATATATAATATATATATAAATATATATTATATATATAGATGATAGATATATAGATAGATAAACTTCCTATATTCTGTGTACTAAGTCCATATCTTCCATGATATTATAAAGATAATAATGTTACTATGTAGCATTTATTTTTTGCCAGGCACTGTTTACATGCAAGGACTCACTGAATGCTCATGAGTTAGGTATTATTATTATCTCCATTTTACAGATGAGGAAATTGAGGTAAGTAGCAGTTAGTTTTCTTAATGGCACACAGCTAGAAAGTGGAAGAGTCAATATTCAAACCCAGGATTCTGATTCCAGGATCTGTGCCTTAATCATTTTAATATACTGCCTCTTTTTCTCAAGATATGTCTTCATTATATATTAAAGAGTTATTTAGAGGGTAAAGCTTTGAATCCTTGCATGTCAGAAAATGTCGTTATATTATGTTCATGATTGATTGATATATTAGCTAGGTATGGAATTTTGTTTTAACTCAGAATTTTGGAAGCATTATCTTTTAGCATCAATGTTACTTTTAAGAAATAAAATGTCATTTGACTTCCTGTGTATGACCTGTTTGTAAATAACCTCTGTAACCTCTTAGGAACTCCTCTTTATCTCTAGAGTTTTGAGCTCTGATGATGATTTCCTTTTATTCATTCATTTTGTTGGGTAATTGGTGGCCCTTTCAATCTATAAACTTTATGTTTTTAGGACTCCAAAATTTTCCTTTTTGCTTTTTTACTAGTTTCCTTCCTGTTTTTTTGTTTGTTTGTTTATCTGTTTCTTTACAATATAAAGTCTTATTAGTCTGTGTCCTTAGAGATTCCTTTTCTCATTTGTTTTGAGTCCCTCTCTTTCATGTTGGAGGCTTCATTCAAATATCTGGTGATCTTGGATGTCCACTCATATTTACAAATGAAAGAGCAGAGAGATTTATTATAAGTTCGATGATGATAATGATGATGATATATGTTGGAGGCTTAGGGATGAAGTTCATTTATCAACTCTTAGGATTCACTCCAAGGTGATCAGATGGTAGCACGTCTGTTCACCGAGGTAGACATCTTCCCTGCTCATTTTGTGGAAGAATTTATTGTTTTTTTTCTCAGAAGCTCTGCAGGTTATCCAGAAAAGAATATTCTAGTCTTTTGTCTGTTTAGGCTTCTAACATTAGGGGAACTAGACCAGTAAGGGAGCTGGGATTCCCACTGTTGAGTGACATTTTCCCACCTTCAGTTTCCACCATACGCATGCCCCTCCTAGATCCATTCCTCCTGAGCAGTCTTTGTTCTTCCTCCACTGTGGGGTGGAAACCTTGCCCAGCTGTATCGGAAAAAGGAAGAGACCTAACTACTCTGATTCATAGAATTTTGACTAATGTTACCTTCATTTCCAGCTTGTCTCCTCATTGCATCTTCCATGATACTTGTGCTTCTGAACCTTATGCTTTTTCAGGGTTCTGTGGAATGACTGTCTTTCTTTTTTTGTTTGTTTGTTTTTTACATCTTTACTGGAGTATAATTGCTTTACAATGGTGTGTTAGTTTCTGCTTTATAAAAAAGTGAATCAGTTATACTAATACATACGTTCCCATATCTCCTCCCTCTTGCGTCTCCCTCCCTCCCACCCTCCCTATCCCACCCATCCAGGTGGTCACAAAGCACCAAGCTGATCTCCCTGTGCTGTGCGGCTGCTTCCCACTAGCTATCTATTTTACGTAGTGTATATATGTCCCTGCCACTCTCTCACTTTGTCACAGCTTACCCTTCCCCCTCCCCATATCCTCAAGTCCATTCTCTAGTAGGTCTGTGTCTTTATTCCCATCTTACCCCTAGGTACTTCATGACATTTTTCTTTTCTTAGATTTCATATATATGTGTTAGCATACGGTATTTGTCTTTCTCTTTCTGACTTACTTCACTCTGTATGACAGACTCTAGGTCCATCCACCTCACTACAAATAACTCGATTTCGTTTCTTTTTATGGCTGAGTAATATTCCATTGTATATATGTGCCACATCTTCTTTATCCATTCATCCAATGATGGACACTTAGGTTGTTTCCATCTCCTGGCTATGGTAAATAGAGCTGCAATGAACATTTTGGTACATGACTCTTCTTGAATTATGGTTTTCTCAGGGTATATGCCCAGTAGTGGGATTGCTGGGTCATATGGTAGTTCTATTTGTAGTTTTTAAAGGAACCTCCATACTGTTCTCCATAGTGGCTGTACCAATTCACATTCCCACCAGCAGTGCAAGAGGGTTCCCTTTTCTCCACACCCTCTCCAGCATTTATTGTTTCTAGATTTTTTAATGATGACCATTCTGACTGGTGTGAGATGATATCTCATTGTAGTTTTGATTTGCATTTCTCTAATGATTAATGATGTTGAGCATTCTTTCATGTGTTTGTTGGCAATCTGTATATCTTCTCTGGAGAAATGTCTATGTCGGTCTTCTGCCCATTTTTGGATTGGGTTGTTTGTTTTTTTGTTATTGAGCTTCATGAGCTGCTTATAAATTTGGGAGATTAATCTTTTGTCAGTTGCTTCATTTGCAAATATTTTCTCCCATTCTGAGAGTTGTCTTTTGGTCTTGTTTATGGTTTCCTTTGCTGTGCAAAAGCTTTGAAGTTTCATTAGGTCCCATTTGTTTATTTTTGTTTTTATTTCCATTTCTCTGGGAAGTGTGTCAAAAAGGATCTTGCTGTGATTTATGTCACAGAGTGTTCTGCCTATGTTTTCCTCTAAGAGTTTGATAGTTTCTGACCTTACATTTAGGTCTTTAATCCATTTTGATCTTATTTTTGTGTATGGTGTTAGGGAGTGATCTAATCTCATACTTTTACATGTACCTGTCCAGTTTTCCCAGGACCATTTATGGAAGAAGCTGTCCTTCCTCCACTGTACATTCCTGCCTCCTTTATCAAAGATAAGGTGACCATATGTGCATGGGATTATCTCTGGGCTTTCTATCCTGTTCCATTGATCTATCTTTCTGTTTTTGTGTCAGTACCATACTGTCTTGATTACTGTAGCTTTGTAGTATAGTCTGAAGTCAGGGAGACTGATTCCTCCAGCTCCATTTTTCATTCTCAAGATTGATTTGGCTATATGGGATCTTTTGTGTTTCCATACAAATTGTGAAATTTTTTGTTCTAGTTCTGTGAAAAATGCCAGTGGTAATTTGATAGGGATTGCATTGAATCTGTAGATTGCTTTGGGTAGTAGAGTCATTTTCACAATGTTGATTCTTCCAATCCAAGAACATGGTATATCTCTCCATCTATTTGTATCATCTTTAATTTCTTTCAGCAGTGTCTTCTTATTTTCTGCATACAGGTCTTTTGTCTCCTTAGGTAGGTTTATTCCTAGATATTTTATTCTTTTTGTTGCAATGGTAAATGGGAGTGTTTTCTTCATTTCACTTTCAGATTTTTCATCATTAGTGTATAGGAATGCCAGAGATTTCTGTGCATTAATTTTGTGTCCTGCTACTTTACCAAATTCATTGATTAGCTCTAGTAGTTTTCTTGTAGCATCTTTAGGATTCTCTGTGTATAGTATCATATCATCTGCAAACAGTGACATCTTTACTTCTTCTTTTCTGATTTGGATTCCTTTTATTTCCTTTTCTTCTCTGATTGCTGTGGCTAAAACTTCCAAAACTATGTTGAATAATAGTGGTGAGAGTGGGCAACCTTGTCTTGTTCCTGATCTTAGTGGAAATGCTTTCAGTTTTTCACCATTGAGGATGATGTTGGCTATGGGTTTGTCATATATGGCCTTTATTATGTTGAAGAAAGTTCCCTCTGTGCCTACTTTCTGCACAGTTTTAATCATAAATGGGTGTTGAATTTTGTCAAAAGCTTTCTCTGCATCTATTGAGATGATCATGTGGTTTCTGTCCTTCAGTTTGTTAATATGGTGTATCACGTTGTTTGATTTGCATATATTGAAGAATCCTTGCATTCCTGGAAAAACCCCACTTGATCATGGTGTATGATCCTTTTAATGTGCTGTTGGATTCTGTTTGCTAGCATTTTGTTGAGGATTTTTGCATCTATGTTCATCAGTGATATTGGCCTGTAGCTTTCTTTCTTTGTGGCATCCTTGTCTGGTTTTGGTATCAGGGTGATGGTGGCCTCATAGAATAAGTTTGGGAGTGTTCCTCTCTCTGCTATATTTTCGAAGAATTTGAGAAGGATAGGTGTTAGCTCTTCTCTAAATGTTTGATAGAATTCGCCTGAGAAGCCATCTGGTCCTGGGCTTTTGTTTGTTGGAAGAATTTTAATCACAGTTTCAATTTCAGTGCTTGTGATTGGTCTGTTCATATTTTCTATTTCTTCCTGGTTCAGTCTCGGAAGGTTATGCATTTCTAAGAATTTGTCCGTTTCTTCCAGGTTGTCCATTTTATTGGCATAGAGTTACTTGTAGTAATCTCTCATGATCTTTTGTATTTCTGCATTGTCAGTTGTTACTTCTCCTTTTTCATTTCTAATTATATTGATTCGAGTCTTCTCCCTATATTTCGTGATGAGTCTGGCTAATGGTTTATCAATTTTGTTTATCTTCTCAAAGAACCAGATTTTAGTTTTATTGATCTTTGCTATCATTTCCTTCATTTCTTTTTCATTTATTTCTGATCTGATCTTTATGATTTCTTTTGTTCTGCTGACTTTGGGGGTTTTTTGTTCTTGTTTCTCTAATTCCTTTAGGTGCAAGGTTTGGTTGTTTATTCGAGATGTTTCCTTTTTCTTAAGGTAGGATTGTATTGTTATAAACTTCCCTCTTAGAACTGCTTTTGCTGCATCCCATAGGTTTTGGGTCATCGTGTCTCCATTGTCATTTGTTTCTAGGTAATTTTTGATTTCCTCTTTGATTTCTTCAGCCATCACTTGGTTATTAAGTAGTGTATTGTTTAGCTTCCATGTGTTTGTATTTTTTAAAGATCTTCTCCTGTAATTGATATCTAGTCTCATAGCGTTGTGGTTGGAAAAGATACTTGATACAATTTCAATTTTCTTAAACTTACCAAGGCTTCATTTGTGACCCAAGATATGATCTATCCTAGAGAATGTTCCATGTGCACTTGAGAAAAATGTGTATTCTGTTGTTTTGGGGTGGAATGTCCTATAAATATCAATTAAGTCCATCTTGTTTAATGTATCATTTAAAGCTTGTGTTTCCTTATTTATTTTCATTTTGGATGATCTGTCCATTGGTGAAAGTGGGGTGTTAAAGTCCCCTACTATGAATGTGTTACTGTCGATTTTCCCTTTTATGGCTGTTAGTATTTGCCTTATGTATTGAGGTGCTCCTATGTTGGGTGCAAAAATATTTACAATTGTTTTATCTTCTTCTTGGATTGATCCCTTGATCATTATGTAGTGTTCTTCTTTGTCTCTTCTAATAGTCTTTATTTTAAAGTCTATTTTGTCTGATATAAGAATTGCTACTCCAGCTTTCTTTTGGTTTCCATTTGCATGGAATATCATTTTCCATCCCCTTACTTTCAGTCTGTATGTGTCTCTAGGTCTGAAGTTCGTCTCTTGTAGACAGCATATATATGGGTCTTGTTTTTGTATCCATTCAGCCAGTCTGTGTCTTTTGGTGGGAGCATTTAATCCATTTACATTTAAGGTATTTATCAATATGTATGTTCCTATTCCCATTTTCTTAATTGTTTTGGGTTTGTTATTGTAGGTCTTTTCCTCCTCTTGTGTTTCTTGACTAGAGAAGGTCCTTTAGCATTTGTTGTAAAGCTGGTTTGGTGGTGCTGAACTCTCTCAGCTTTTGCTTGTCTGTAAAGATTTTAATTTCTCCATGAAATCTGAATGAGGGCTTCCCTGGTGGCGCAGTGGTTGAGAGTCCGCCTGCCGATGCAGGGGATACGGGTTCGTGCTCTGGTCCGGGAAGATCCCACATGCCGTGGCGCAGCTGGGCCCGTGAGCCATGGCCACTGAGCCTGTGCATCCGGAGCCTATGCCCCGCAGCAGGAGAGGCCACAGCAGTGAGAGACCGGCGTACGGAAAAAAAAAAGAAAAAAAAAAATCTGAATGAGATCCTTTCTGGGTAGAGTAATCTTGGTTGTAGGTTTTTCTCCTTCATCACTTTAAATATGTCCTGCCAGTCCCTTCTGGCTTGCAGAGTTTCTGCTGAAAGATCAGCTGTTAACCTTATGTGGATTCCCTTGTGTGTTATTTTTTTTTTTTCTTGCTGCTTTTAATATGGTTTCTTTGTATTTGCGTTTTGAGGTTTTTTTTTTTGGATTAAGGTTTTATTTATTTTTTTAATAAGTCTCAATTAGATGGAGAACAGAAATGAAATTCTTCTCAAACATAAAAATGTGAATTGAGTTGCTTCTTTTTGGATGGATCTTTAACATTGACTTGACCATATGGACAGTGTCTGCAGGTAGACCCGCAGCATCTGCCTCTCTGCAAGTGGGCCAGCCGGGTGAGCACCATGTAGCCGGTAGCTGGGTCCACGAAGTTCAGCCGGCCAGCCGCGGAGGCGGCTGCGTGAAGCTCCGAGACCCTCCGCTCTGCCGCTGTTAACTCTTTGCTCACCGGACGCCTTGCTGCTCCCTCTGGTCCGCCCTGTGAGTCGGGCCCAGAGCCGCCGCAGTCTCCCTGCGAAGAGGAGCAGAAGGTGAAGCTGAGGCGCTGTCGGAACACTTCTCTGACCTGGGGCAGTTCTGGCGGTGGGGCAGGGGACGGCTGCCTCCCGAGCGTAGCGCCCGCGGACCCCGGGACCTGCCAGGCCGCCATGGCTGCCGCCTGTGGGAGGCGGGGCCAGTTTTGACAGTTTGATTAATATGTGTCTTGGCATGTTTCTCCTAGGATTTATCCTGTATGGGACTCTCTGTGCTTCCTGGACTTGATTAACTATTTCCTTTCCCATATTAAGGAAGTTTTCAACTATAATCTCTTCAAATATTTTCTCAGTTCCTTTCTTTTTCTCTTCTTCTTCTGGAACCCCTATAATTCGAATGTTGGTGTGTTTAATGTTGTCCCAGAGGTCTCTCAGACTGCCCTCAGTTCTTTTCATTCTTTTTTCTTTATTCTGCTCTGCAGTAGTTATTTCCACTATTTTATCTCCCAGTTCACTTATCCGTTCTTCTGCCTCAGTTACTCTGCTATTGATCTCATCTAGAGTATTTTTAATTTCATTTATTGTGTTGTTCATCGTTGCTTGTTTCATCTTTAGTTCTTCTAGGTCCTTGTTAAATGTTTCTTGTATTTTCTATATTCTATTTCCAAGATTTTGGATCATCCTTACTATCATTATTCTGAATTCCTTTTCTGGTAGACTGCCTATTTCCTCTTCATTTGTTAAGTCTGGTGGGTTTTTGTCTTGCTCTTTCATCTGCTGTGTGTTTTTGTCTTCTCATTTTGCTTATCTTACTGTGTTTGGGGTCTCCGTTTTGCAGGTGCAGGTTCGTAGTTCCCATTGTTTTTCGTGTCTGTCCCCAGTGGCTTAAGTTTGTTCAGTGGGTTGTGTAGGCTTCCTGGTGGGGGGGACTAGTGCCTATGTTCTTGTGGATGAGGCTGGATCTTGTCTTTCTGGTGGGCAGGTCCACATCTGGTGGTGTGTTTTGGGGTGTCTGTGGCCTTATTATGATTTTAGGCAGCCTCTCTGCTAATGGGTGTGGCTGTGTTCCTGTCTTGCTAGTTGTTTGGCATAGGGTGTCCAGCACTATAGCTTGCTGATCGTTGAGTGAAGCTCAGTGCTGGTGTTGAGATGGAGATCTCTGGGAGACTTTCGCCATTTTGATATTATGTGGAGCTGGGAGGTCTCTTGTGAACCAGTGTCCTGAAGTTGGCTCTCCCACCTCAGAGGCACAGCACTGACTCCTGGCTGTAGCACCAAGAGCCTTTCATCCACACAGCTCAGAATAAAAGGGAGAAAAATTAGAAAGAAAGGGAGAAAGAAAGAAAGAAAGAGGATAAAATGAAATAAAATAAAGAAAAAATAAAGTTATTAAAATAATTATTAAGAAAAAAACATTTTTTTAAAGAAAAAAAAAAAACACGGACTGATAGAACCCTAGGACAAATGGTGAAAGCAAGCTATACAGACAAATCTCACACAGAAGCATACACATACACACTCACAAAAAGAGGAAAAGGGGAAAAAAATCACAAATTTTGCTCTCAAAGTCCACCTCCTTAATTTGGGATGAGTCGTTGTCTGTTCATGTATTCCACAGATGCAGGTACATCAAGTTGACTGCGGAGCTTTAATCCACTGCTTCTGAGGCTTCTGGGAGAGATTTCCCTTTCTCTTCTTTGTTCGCACAGCTCGAGGGGCTCAGCTTTGGATTTGGCCCCGCCTCTGCGTTTAGGTCGCCTGAGGGCGTCTGTTTTTCCGCTCAGACAGGACGGGGTTAAAGGAGCAGCTGACTCTGGGGCTCTGGCTCACTCAGGCCTGGGGGGGAGGGAGGGATGCAGAGTGCCGGGCGAGCCTGCAGTGGCAGAGGCTGCTGTGACGTTGCACCAGCCTGAGTGGTGCCATGCGTTCTTACTGGGAAGTTGTCCCTGGACCACGAGACCCTGGCAGTGGCAGGCTGCACAGTCTCCCCGGAAAGGAGGTGTGGATAGTGACCTGTGCTCTCACACAGGCTTCTTGGTGGCGGCAGCAGCAGCCTTAGCATCTCATGCCCGTCTCTGGGGTCCGCGCTGTTAGCCGCGGCTCACACCCATCTCTGGAGCTCCTTTAAGCAGCGCTCTTAATCCCCTCTCCTCGCGCACCAGGAAACAAAGAGGGAAGAAAAAGTCTCTTGCCTCTTTGGCAGGTCCAGACCTTTCCCCAGACTCCCTCCCGGCTAGCCATGGTGCACTAACCCCCTGCAGGCTGTGTTCACGCCGCCAACCCCAGTCCTCTCCCTGCGCTCCGACCGAAGCCCGAGCCTCAGTTCCCAGCCCTGCCCGCCCTGGCAGGTGAGCAGACAAGCCCCTCAGGCACGGATCCTCTGTGAGGAAATCTCCCCGCTTTGCCCTCCGCACCCCTGTGGCTGCGCTCTCCTCCGCGGCTCCAAAGCTTTCCCCCTCCGCCACCCGCAGTCTCAGCCCGCGAAGGGGCTTCCTAGTGTGTGGAAACCTTTCCTCCTTCACAGCTCCCTCCCACTGGTGCAGGTCCCGTCCCTATTCTTTTGTCTCTGTTTATTCTTTTTTCTTTTGCCCTACCCAGGTACGTGGAGAGTTTCTTGCCTTTTGGGAGGTCTGAGGTCTTCTGCCAGCGTTCAGTAGGTGTTCTGTAGGAGTTGTTCCACGTGTAGATGTATTTCTGGTGTATCTGTGGGGAGGAAGGTGATCTCTGCGTCTTACTCTTTCGCCATCTTCCCCCTCTGTCATCTTTCTTTTTATCAGTATACTCTCTTCAGGCCCTTGGGTTTCAGCTCCCTCTGCTCTTCTAAATTATTTATAATTAATTCATCTACTTTTCATTTTCCAGATATTTGTTGATATCTCCGTTTCCTTTCATATTCTCATTATTCTTATAATTTTTACATATCTTTTTTTTTTTTAGTTTGGATTGGGAATAGAGATAAACACACATATTTAATCTAAATTCATTCCTCATCATGTATCTTTAAGTGCCTTGGCTAGTGATATCATTGGACAGAGCTGCCTGTCTTGATCACACCAAAGAGGCCATTGTTGAGATCTTTCCAAACTAGCTCTTATCAGCCCATTATCACTTTTTGTCCTACCATTCTCATTCTTCATCTCACCCAAGAGAAGCAAGGCATTTAAAAAAATAGAAACTCTGGATAAACTGTTGGCACCTAAGACCTTTCAATTGAGTAAAAGAATATGGTAAGTGAATTTATGACTCACATCACCAAGAAAAGTAATGAAAACAACATATGATACAGAAAGAACATTTTCCTACCAAAATGATATATTAATATGGCACAGATGAAAATATACCCTAATTTCTTCTCACTTGTTATTTAATCGATAGTAAGTTTTTTAAAAAAAAATTATTATTGCAGTTTTATAAAAATGAAACTATAATAATTTTTTTCTAGTACGTGTAATTTTTTTCCCACATTGCTAGATTTAATTATGAACTTTATAAGCATTTTTTAGATGTGCTTTTTCTGTCCAGTGCTCAACTTTCTTACACATTTGAAAATACTTTTCTGTGAAATTTTTAAAAACAATTTTCTGACCCTTAAATTCTATACATAGTATTTTAAGATCATATTCTTTTTAAAATTTTCATTCTATTTGGAGACTACAACACTTGAGAAGATTAGAAAAAGAGGGCATGAAAGAGAGCAATACTTGTTTTAAGTGTCAGTTAATGAGATCGAAGGAGAAACATGAAAATAATGGGTTTCCTTTTGTGTCTGTAGAAGGATAAGGGGAGAAAAGGAAGGAAAAACTTAATTGGGTAGTTTGTTTTTTTTTAATTCAAGATCTTGTTTTTGTGGGATAGGAAAATTTGGGGCTTAAAAACTCTTAGCCAATTTCATAGCAGAGATATATTTTCAAATTGAATTGAGGGGAATGTTCTTTTGAGGTTAGTAAGAAACCTCAATAAGGGAGCTGAGACAGCAGCTTTTACCCCAAACTATTCCAAATGTCAAGAGCAGAGCTAAGAATAGAGGTTTGTAATGGCCAGTCCAGTTTTCAGACCACAGACAAATGCTCCCTTGTCCCCACTCCTGCTTAGAGCATCATTTTAGAATATGCAGTGGTTGAATATCTCTAAAGAGACTGTGAGTCACTTCCCTACTCAACCTCAATTTTCTTTTTTATTTCCCTGGTTGATTATTGGGTTGAAAGCAAAGCTGAGGCAAAGACCAAGCACAAGGTTTCTGATTCAAAGGGTGAACTGAGAATTGAGCACATGTCAAATCCTCTCCTATCTGGTCCAAACTCATAAAAAAATACTGGATAAAGACTTATAAAAATTTAGAAAACACATAAATATTTCAAACTCTGGGAAAGGGAAGTCTCTGGAGACCACAAGTAGAAATACTTTTTTGAAAAAAGAGAGAAACCCATGGACATAAGTAGGAACTGAAGTTTAGGAACATTACATCGTCTGAGTTTCCCTAACAGGGCCTGAATGCTGAGCACTACAACACCAATGCTGGGGCCTCCATGAAACTACTTTGGATTTGCATAAAAGATGACCTCCCTCGGTCCTGAGAATGTCAATATGATGAAAAACATGCAATAAGTTTAGCAGGCTTAGGAATCTATTTACATCCCCCAACTTAGGAAACATTGAAGAATCTGAAAAAAAAAATAAAATAAATACTTTTAATATCTTTTAAAACATAAAGAATTGGATGGGAACACCAGAAAATTACAGGGGATAATAAAACAAGAATAAGAGATAATGAAACAAAAAAGCAGATGTATTGAAAATTACAGTTAGAATTCTTAGAACTTAGTAGTTATTGAAATAAAGAGAAACACAATTACATGCATTGAGTAGAAGACTGGAAATAGTTGAGGGGAGACTAATGAACTAGAAGAACGTAGCCCAAAGATATAGAAAAGAAAAATGTGAAAAAAGAACTAGGAGACATAGAAGATTCAGAAAGTCCAACATACATGTACTACAAATTCAGAAAGGAGGAAATACAGAGAATGGAAGAGGAATAGAGTTTAAAAAGATTATGGTTGAGAATTCTCCCAAACATAAGACATAAATCTAAGACTGGGAACACCTTCTGGGTACTGAGCTAGAAAAATGATGACCAGTGGAAGCTAAAGAGAAACTTTTGAAAGTGGAGACTGGAAGTAAATATAATTTTTACCCAAACATTTTATTTCATCATCTCACAGCTATTTTTAGTATGTGTCTAGAGCAAGGCCTGTAGCAAAATTGCTAATAAAAATTTTACATTAAAAAGTGTTGTCGCTGATTTTGTTGCATTTCCAAGGATTTAGAAAGCTTAATTCTCTTTGACAGGACAAGTATCCAAAGAGGAAAGTAGCTCTGAAAGTGAATGCTATGATGGGTGGAAAAGAAGGAAGCCCAAGGAAAACCAAGCCTAATAGTGGTTAATGCCAATGCACAATTCAGAGAAGCTTACAGCTAATAGTGCTACAGCAGTACAGGGACACCTGCCATGGTCAGGAATATAAGCCTTGTGTTATGGTTATTTAAATTCTGGGGAAAACATGGAGCCTTGGCATCCAGAAAGCAAGCCCTGGAAAGATCCCTAAAAAGTTGCAAACATGTATTAGAGATAGAAAGGTAACACTAAGACAAATACCAGAAATGTGAATCTCGTAGTAGCAGAAGCAAGTACAATATGACAAGTTCTTTTTTAGGTGGGACTGGTGTTTAGATGAGACCACAACTGTTTTATACAATTGGTTATAAGATACACAATATATAAACCTTCCTCAAAGCCAAGTTTGCTCAGAGTTCTATGCATGTTGTTTCCAGTTTCTCACTTTCCATTCTTTTTCCTACTCTAGCCAGTTGGCTGCTGCCCTCACTGTTCTGCTAAAACTGCTCATTCTAGTTCACCATAAATTTTAAAATCAGCATCTCAGCATTATTTCACAAAGTTGAGCACATCATCTTTCTTTAAGAAGACAGTTTATTCTGCAGGCTTCTGCTACATGATACTGTCGTGGATTTTTCTCCTACCTCTTGAGCCATTCTTCCTCAGCCCTCCTCTACTCCGATTTCTAAATATTAGATTTAGGCTTTGTCTTGTACCCTCTTCTCCTTTCACTCTATATGCTCACTCTAGACGAGACACTACCTATATGCAAATAACTCCCAAATTTATATTTCCAGTCAAGATCTTTCATCTGCGTTCCAGGACTATCCAACTGCCAATATGCCATTAGATTGTCTCACAGGTGTTGCAAATATGTTCAAAACCGCACTTCTGCTCATACCCCATTTCCTTTGCCATGTCAGGATCTGCCCTTTGGTTAACTTGACTGCTTTTTTCCCCCGCAAACCTGATCAGGGTAAAATGTCAACCATGTTTTTAAGCAGAATTGCTTATGATAAAATGACCCTGGATTTCTAAACTGGATCTTGCTAGTGGAAACTCTACATACCTGATGTGGACATCAAATCTTTGGGCTTTCCTGAATATGGTGATTCTTGTAACTGGATGTGTCTCCTGCAGGGTGTGACACCTACTGCCTGGAGTCACCATATGTGACTCTGAGGCTCTCTTAGGCTCCTGGGAGTTTCTCAGGGCTGTGGATGGAACAAAGTTATCAAATATGAGGTACCTACTTCTTCAGTGGATTTGATACCTAAATTAAAATTGATTCTGTTAATGGAAAACAGAAATATGGGAGACTAAATTATCACGACTCAACTTCTAAAGAGTTGTCCCTGTGATGGGAGTGGGATGCTGATGTGTTGGTGTGAACCTAATTGGGTGTTGGTGTGAAGCCAGTTGGGTTCTGACCATGACACTGAATTGGTCAGCTGCTATGATTTGGGAGCAGAAGCTGCTTCGTTCTCCCACATTCAAGCAACCGCTATGACTGGTGTCAGCATCGCTTTCTCTCTCTCTCGATTGTCTTATCACTTAATCATTTGAAAGATGATCAGACACCCCTGAAATACTGTAAAAATAAGCATGAAAGTAGAAATATCAGTGTAGTTTAACAAGTGAGGCAGTGATGAAAAATGCTCCTGTAACCCAGTGTCTTAGAAAGAAAGAAACTACCATGGTTTTGCTGCACATTTTATGGAGGAGAGAAAATTAATCCTCAAATGTATGTGAAACAGATTGCAGTGATTTAATGGAGAGTTATTACTTTTAAAAAATCACATTATTCCTCCTCCTCTTTTACAGGTTTTTGAGGTAAGAGTGATAATTTCCTGATCTTTTGTAGGATACAGAAAAAAAAGGAAATTATTTCAGTCGTGTGTTACACAGTTCCTCCAGGCTTCTCTAACAGAATCCTAATCTCTTCATTCTCAATGCATAACACACTAATGTATCCTTTCTGGTTTTGTCTGTTGAGTCAATTTATGGATTATATAGCAAAGTCTGTTCCAATATCTGGAAGGAATATTTTGCTTAGTTTATTTACCAATAAACCAATATAATACCAAACTGTATTATATAATTTGACTTTCCATTTCAAATGGATAATGTAGGTGTAGTCCAGACAACTTTTGGTCCTTTCAGAAAATAACAAACCAATTGTTAGGGGACAAAGATTTGATACCACTGAGAATATTTTAAGTGCATTTGCTGATAAAATATAAAAAAATTAATCATATACTGAAAATGGAACCCAGAACTTATTATAATCCCTTTGATCAAAGTCAAAACATTTAGGCAGTGACAATAGCAACAAGGAAAAAACTTGACAATTCCTAAACAATCAAAGAATAGTTTCAATAATTTTACACAGGGCTTCCCTGGTGACGCAGTGGTTGAGAATCCGCCTGCCAATGCAGGGGACACGGGTTTGAGCCCTGGTCCGGGAAGGGTTGCCTCCTCCCATCCCACACCCCTTTGACCTCATCTCCTATTCTTCCATTCTGTATCGTTCTCCCCCTTGCTCACTCCACTAGACCACCCTGGCCTGCTTGCCCCTCCTTGAATATGACAAGCATGCTCCTGCTGTAACTGAAAGTGAGGTCTGGCTGCTCGCCGCTCAAAAGCCAATAAAGAGGCAAGTTGGTGGAAAGGCAAATTTGCTTTATTTTGGATGCCAGCACTGTAAGCCACTTGTTAATGATAATACATAAAATCTAATTATCAAAGATTTCAAATGAAACTTTATAAATACATAAATACATAAAATTTTATAAATACATTATAAAATTTTATCTTATAAGTCTGTCATAAATATAGCAGTGAATCTTTCAATTGTTGCAGAGTAATGAGGACTCACTAGGTAGAATTATTTGTGTGGAAACACATTCAATTTCTTGGTTACCCAGAGTACAATGGCATTAAAGTAGAAGCATACATAAACTGCTTGGTTTTTTTCAATGTGCCGGGAGGCATTTTGTTCTAAATGTTGATGAGTTGGAATAAACCCTGGAATTTCCATGCTGGGATTTCATAGCCATCACTCCAAAGTTTCTTTAAGTTAAAAAAAAGTAAGTCTAATGATCTATGTGTCTTAGTCCATTAGGGGCACTATAACAAAATATTGTAGGCTGGGTGGCTTAGAACAATAGAAATTTATTTCTCACAGTTCTGGAGGCTGAGAAGTCCAAGATCAAGGTGTTGATCTGATGTCTGGTGAGAAGCCGCTTCCTGGTTCTTACATGATGGTTGTTTTTTCACTGTGTCCTCACGGTGGAACTCTCTGGGGCCTCTTTATAAGAGCACTAATTCCACTCATGAGGGCTCTGTCGTCATGATCTAATCACCCCCTAAAACTCCACCTCCAATCACATTGGGGATTAGTTTTCAACATACAAATTTTGTGGGGACACAAACATTCAGTCTATAGCATATATACTAACAGAAGATGAAAGACACATGTGACACATTTGTCCACATTTTCAATGTTTCAAGTACAGTTCATCAGGAGCAAATGTGTAGTATATTAAAATTCAGCCAACAGTATTGAGAACTAACAACGTGGTCATCACTGTGGTAGGCATTGGAGTGCTAAAAATGAGAATTTTATCTCTGAAAAATTTACAACACAAATGGGAAGATAAAGCACCCATAAAAGCACCGTTTAGAGGAGACTGGGGACCATTATATTTTATATAGACATATCTTGTTGGAAAATATAAGCTAATTAAGTCTTCAAAATTGTAGTTCCTTTTCTTTTTGCATTGCACAATTAAGCTCTTTCTTACATATGACCTTGACCTGGGATTGTTGCGGTACGTGGGCCTCTCACTGTTGTGGCCTCTCCCGTTGCAGAGCACAGGCTCCGGACGCGCAGGCTCAGCCTGAGACACAGGCTCCAGATGCGCAGGCTCAGTGGCCATGGCTCATGGGCCCAGCCACTCCGCGACATGTGGGATCTTCCCGGACCGGGGCACGAACCTATGTCCCTTGCATCGGCAGGCTGACTCTCAACCACTGCGCCACCAGGGAAGCCCTGGGAGTATTTGATTGAATGCAGTGGAATGTGTTAGGAAGCAGTAAGAGACAAGGCCATCTAACCAGTTGGCAGTCTTGAAGACAGGGCTATGAGATTTTGTTATTGACCTTACAAATGTGGTATTTTAGGAATATTAACTTGACATTGGTGTGCTAAAAGGGCTTGAGTTGTAATGCTAATTGGACATACTCCATTCATTTAAATGAATTTACCATTCTTTCAAAATTATTGATATCAAGCTAGACTTATAGTATTTATTCATTGTGACATTATTTCTGGTCCCAGGTTGTGGTGATTGATTTCTCACCTCCATTTATAGCAATGGAATCTAATTGAAGGGCTTTTAAGCAAGCTACTCTGCCACATTGACGTGGGTGATTTTTTACAGCATTTCTGAAATCTTGGAGACTATTTTTTTCTTCCTCTTGTCTAGTCTGAATGCCATTTACATTTGGAAGAATCAAGACACAAAATCCTCCTAACCTGTTCAAACATGAAAGTGGCTGCAAATGTATTTTTGTCATTTGTCTTCTTAAGCCATATTTTCTTTATAGTCTTGAACCTAAGTGAAGAGACTCAGAAAGAGAAGAGAACATTTAATCAATAACTTTACTGTTCTTCTATTTAACCATTTGAAAAAGTACTTGGCATTTAAGGGAAATATTTTTCTTAGGAAAAAAATAATATAAAAGAATGAAAAAAATCAAGCAATACTCTATGGAAACGCCTAAGCAAAAGATGCTTTTCATAAGGAAATAAGTTGTAGGACAGACACTGAAAAAATATAAATATACCTTTTTTTGTGAACAGCTAAAATGTGGTGTATGTTGCATATGTGTGCATAATACCACCCAATATTTCTGTGTAAATTATCTTACAGGGTCTGATAGGGTACTTTCCCTGTGAAATGTTTGTGTAGCTCCTGAAATAAATGCAATTTATGTAGATGCCTTTGGATGTTCTTCCTCGGAACCCTGGTTTTTCGCTTGAGCCCATTCTTCCAACTTTAGCTTTTTCTGGCCTCACAGTACAAAGAAAAGCATTCCGATTTTGGGGGGAGTTCAGCATTACTCTGAAATGACCTGACCCTCGGCCCTGACTATTTGCTTTAAATCCACTGTTTTGTCCACCACTTATTTCCAGAAATTAGCTCAGTGCCTGGCACAGGATTGGCATTCAGTTAATATTTACTAAGTGAAAATTATTAGACCTCATAATATTTGCTCCAACTTTCCTTGTCACTGAAAAACTTTTACTCTTCCAGGTAAATAACTGTTTATATTTCTTATTCATCCTGATCACATTGCTTCTTCTCTCTTACTACCCAGAATTACATTTTCATTACTTCCGGTTTTATTTTCAACTTTAGTTTCAGTTTCTAACCTGTAATTTCCACTGGAGATTCTCAGGCTGTTCACTATGTTTTTTATCCTTCTATATTCAGTTCTTTAAAGACTAAATCCCTAAAGCTTCATCTACTTGGGTCGTATCTGAATCTGTTTTCTAAAATATGACACTGACCACCCTCTACCCTGTCACCTCTGACAAAGCTTATCTTTACCACCATGGATGTTATGTAGAATGGGGAGAGGCAGGAGGAAAAACAATTTATGCATGCTGGTTAAACATCATTCCAGTGACAATTAACATTTGTTCTCTCCCTTTTAAAATCACTGCTGTGTCTCAAACACATTGTATATAATGATGGTTGATTCTTTCCTAAGTTAAATTTGCTGCTTCTGTTGGTTCTTTCCACTCATATAGATACACAGTTTTTCTTAGCATCCACATACAAGGAGCCTTATATTTCTGTGGTTTTTTAACTGTTTTCTTTCTTAGAACTACAGAACATCATGGCAGGCGGGGAGAGGGAGCTGAAACACAATGGTCCACAGAGGATGGGGGTAACCCAGTCTTCTTGCATTTCCTTTCCCTCCATTGCCCTGTCCCAAGGTGTAACCTGTTATATTATGAGCTTTCATGTGCCTCCTAAGAGACCTTGTCCCATGAGAGTGTTCTGAAACAAAAATAAGCAAAAGGAATTCATGTGACTTACTTGAAAGGGCACCATTTTGAATATAGTCATACTTTTCTGGGATCAAAGGTTACTTGAACACAGTCAGCTTGGGTATCAGTGTCCTGCCTGTACTATACCCAGGAATAAATACAAGTTCCCCAGGAATAGGCTGTACCAGAGAAGGCACCCTCCTGGTTTCCAGTCATCTGAGAGGAGACTGGGCACTCCCTTGACCAAGACTAAACCCTCATGTCTGTTTCTCTGAGTGACTTGCCAACTCCCAGGAGCATGAGCTGCACATAGATAGCTGACTACATCCACCATAGTCACTTAAATATATAAATAGCTCCCTCTATTATTAGTAGGCTATTGTCATAGTTACATTTAATTTCCTTATCATTAAAAAAAAGCCTGGTGTTCTCAGACAGAGTTTCATGCCATTCACTTTCTAATGGCTGTCTGATGGGGCAGACAAGGGTGGTTACCAGGATATACAAGTGTCAGTAGGCCCTTAAGTTGGTAATCCAATGAAATTGAATTATATATTTCAAGTATTTATATTGGCTTGACTTACTTTCATGCTTCTGAAATGGCAAAAGCATTCCCCAAATGTATTTTTGCAGAAAGTTCTTGTGTCCTATTGATTTGTATGTGCTGGGTATGTGCATTTTCTCATTAGTGCTGATGTGCTCTCATAATACATCATCTAGTCTAAAAAGTGTAAGAAGACAACAAAAAAGTGATCTTCCTTAATAAAGTGGTTAACTGCAGAGTTTGAGAACTTCTTTTTGCAACATGAATGGCCATTTTATTTTTCAATTTTCCTTATGAGGGTCTTTCCATCCTGAACTTATCTCTTTTAGAAAACAATCAGCAATTGCATACTGTATTTCATACTTAGAAGCACATAGAATGTTTTGGAAAAATGGGTTTTAATGGATAGCTATGTTTTTGTTTGCTATGTAGCTATGTACAAAGATCATACACAGAATTCAGACAGCTTCCACAAAACTAGACAGAACCTAGGATGCCAGGAGAATTCTAGAATTATTGAGAATAATAAACAACTGGCTGTTATCTATCTACAGGGGTAAATCCCATAGTTCCTTCAGATCTCTGCTCAAATATTACTTTCCTTATGAGACTTTCCCTGACCATCCCATATAAAATTGAACCACTTTCCCTCAGCACTTACCAATTCCATTTATGCCACTCTACATAGCTTAATAAGTGTACAGTAGGATTTGAATCTCTATTTCCCTGACTCTAGACTCCATGTACCATGTACCATGCTGCCTAGTTACCTAGGAATAAAGGACTGGGCAGTAGCAGTAGTAATATCTTATATTTTAAATGTTTTTATAGTTTACAACAAATTTTCACATGTATTATTTTTAAAATGATGATATGGAACAGTAACTGTATGTGTTTCTTTCTCTCAGGACCTGCATTGCCATACTTGAAAATGTGGTAGAGGCAATATAGTTCCTGAAATTCCCCTTGTGAGCTTATTACAGGATTGATAATGATTCAAAAGGTTTTTGAGAATCTGCTAAAAACAAATATTCTAAAAATATTAGCAGATAGTTTAAGATAGGCATTGTATCTTTTTAGAATGCATGAACTCTCATATGGCAGGATTATGTCCTTTTGTACTTTGTTTTATTTTCTGGAGTCTGTGTTCCTGTACTTCAATCCACATGGTTCTACATCTAACTTTTCTCCTTCCCATTTCCTCTTTCCATCAGAGTTCTATTTCTTTTCTCTTCTGTTTTCAGCTTCTCCAGTGCTGTTCAGCCATTGCGTTTGTGGTTAAGGCTTGTCCCTTTACTCCTGCCTGACATCTGATCTCATTGTCCTTCTGGAAGAGCCCAACTGGGCATCCTTATTTGATGTCCCTTGCAGTTTTCAGTCATATTCAAACTGAGAAACTGATGGTTTAGGCTGTGGATATTGGGAAAGAGAGAGTCAAGTCAATGGAAAAATGAAGAAAGGTGAAAGACTTCATGTATTAGATTCCTAGGCTGCTGTAAAAAATTACCACAAACTGAGTGGCTTAAAACAACAGAAATTTATTCTTTCCCAGTTATGGAGGCTAGAAACCTGAAACCAAGGTGTGGGTAGGTTTGGTTCCTTCTGGAAGTTCTGAGGGAGAATCTTTTCCATATCTTTCTCCTATATTGTGGTGGTTGTTGAAGATCCTTGGTGTTCCTAGACACATGACTCGAATCTCTGAGTCCATCATCGCATAAACTTCTTCCCTTTGTGTGTGTCTTTGTGTCTTCATATAAGGACACCAGTCATGGATTTAAGTTCACTCTAATCCAGTGTGATGTCACCTTAATTTAATGATTTACATCTGCAAACACCCTATTTTCAAATAAGGTCACATTCTGAGGTTCAGAGTAAACATGAATTTGGGAGAGTACATTACCTAACCCAGTATACCTTGTGATCTGTTTCTAGTTTTCAAAGGAGTGCTGGTATTATGAGGTGTTCTTGTATGTGATTGAGCAGATGCCTGGAAAGTCTAAACCCATTCCAATAAAGATATTTTTCTCTTGTCAATGGAAATAACTTGTGCAGAGTTAGTTATTTGGAATATGGAACATAGAAGCCTAAAAGTCATTGATCATTGTTTTAGATAAAATCTAAAAGGCCACATAATCAAATCAAGCCCTGCGTGTTATAATTGAATTTTCCCATTGCCAACATCAGCACATAGAGTGAGTCAGGAAATGTGATGCTAGCCTCTAGAAACCAGAGACCAGCTGAATGACTCTGGGCAATTCAGTGGATGTGCCTCTCTGAGGAAAAGTAACTGAGACAAAAATTTCCTACACGTGAACATATTTTCCTGTCCTTAGAACCTGGGGTTATACAATTCTGTGCAGAAAAGCATCTGTGTTCCATTGAAGAAATATATTTAGCACCTACCACATGCTGGGTGCTATGATGGATCCTCTGTTAAACATAAGTAACTCATTTATTTCTCAACACTGCAGTGTAAGATACTTATTAGCCCCATTTTACACACGAGGCAAAGATATTAAGAAAGTTAAAAAATCTGCCCAAGATACATAGTTCTAATGAGTCATTGAGCCAGAATTTGCATTGTCTATGCTTATGTCATACAACAGAAGCAAAACCAAATGGACACACCCCAGGTGAGTGGCTGGATGAGGGGACATGCTTATGAAAGAATAAGGATATCTAGTAGACTAGTTCCCATGTGGCAGAGAAAAGAAAATAGAAAATAGTGAGCATAGTAGCAAAGTATCCAGCCAAGAATCTGTGACACTTGTATCGGTTCTTTGGCATAAGAATATTGATAGACTCTCTGGCAAAAAAGAATGGAATGGCCCAGGGTTTTTGAGACTGGAGTTAGCTATGGGAGCCTGAGAAGTGTGTTCCTTTAACTGCAAATGCTTTTAAATTTCTGTTACTAGCTGGGCTTGCCAGCATTGTTGAAGAAAATCATTAACCATTGTTTAAATAAATATGTCTCTGCCCACACTGACCTTGAAGTAGACTACACAGAGATGCTCTGTGTGGGGCGCAGCTTGAGTGTGTATCACTGCCTTGTATGTCTGCTCTTGAGAGTTTTCATTTGGAGGTCATATTTGACACTATTTTTGTTGTTGTTTGTTCTGTTTGCTCTGTAATCTATGGCATGTCTCCTTATCAGCAGTTACACAGGACTCTTGGACTTGGTTTCACCTGGTCTGGGAGATCATTGCCTACTTATTTTAGGTGCTGTCCTGGATGAAAACCTTATAGCCTCCATTTATAAAGTTTAGACCATTGCAAGCATGCCTTCTAAATATGGTGAAAATCTAATCAGCTACATTTTATGTAGATAGACTTTTTTCTTAAATCATTTCCCATTTTCTCTTCCTTAGTATTTAGTAAAATTCTGCACTTTTGAAATCTTGGTGGTATAGTGCTAAAGAGAACCAAAGGAAGGTGGTCGTGTCCAAACTCGGACAAACGATTTAGCAGGAGACCACAGCTGCAAAATTAGAAAGAAGAGAACACCAAGGGAAGGACAAACTTGGGAGATAAACTTGGCAGCTCAGTTTGATCTTCCCATCAAAATCCTCCTTCAGGCACCAGTACCTGGGGTATTGGTTATATTTCAATAAGGAACATAATCCCCGTGAGAGGTAAGCAAGATGTGGCTGACAGTGTGGCAATCAAGATATCACTGTTGCTCAGCATAGCCACAAAATTGTCTTCATTGGAAAACTGGGTAAATATTATACTCCAAGTGTCCAAGTGTCAGGCAGGTGTTGGGAAGCCTCCAAACCAACAAGATGATATTTTATCTCACTGTTCAGTGAATCAGTTGATTACATTGTTTAAAGAAATTTGCTATCTGAAGGCTCTAGAATAAAGTGACAAATGTGAATAAAGGAAGAACCCCCATGGAGAGCCAGTTCCTAGGGCACAGACTCCCTCCAATGTCTTTTGTTAGGTGAGTTCATCTGGTCCTTTGTTGAAAACAAGGATTTGGGGTTGACACCCAGTGGAAAGTAAGCAGAGCCCAGGTCTACCTGACAAAATAATCACTCTATTCCTCTTCTGAGGTGTTTCTCTCAAATGTCTTTGGCAAAGCAGTGCTTTTTCCTCCCTGCATAAGTATTTGGGGCATGCCACCTTTATTATCTCAGCAGTCTATACTCATCTTTTCTGCTAGACTCTGATCTTGCTGGCATCAGTGATGGTTTTGTGCTCACTTTTGCAATAATAGGTACATGGAGGTCTATCAAATTGAGTTGTAAATACAATCCCACCATTTTCCCCCTCAAGCAGAGATCTTTATAACATTCTCCAAAGATCATCATAGGGCAAATATTCTATACATACCTTTCTTCTATCAAGCAATTCACTAGCTTTCAAAATATTCTACATGGGTATCTCAGGAGCCAAAAAATAATAAAACAAATTTAGATTTACATTTCTGCTTTTAACTGAGATGTCTCAGGATACCTTAAGGTGTTTGGAATCCTTGAGCCTTCAGTATCTTATGAAGTCCCCCCAGAGGAAGACTCTTTGTTCAAAATGTACCAAAAGAATGGTGTTTTTCCAGATTCCATTTATCTCATCAGAAGTGTGCACACAGAGAATCTTCTCCTGATGTGGAGGCCTCCTCTAGACCAGAGATGAGGACACAGAGTTGACTGCAGGGTCTCATTAATTTGGCATAGAGGCAGCAGGAGACTCCAGCTCCAGCTTTGCTAGTTGACCTTATTCCTCTTCCTCCATTTTTCTGCTTGCATCCTCCCCACAGTCTGTGCTGCAACCCATCTCCTTTCCTCTCTTCCTACTGCCCCTCTTCTCTCTGTCCTTCTCCATCTGGTGAATCCCATGAACAAAGAGGAGGGAATCAATTGTGGTCACCCCCCTCTACTTTTCTCATAGAGGAGGATCTGTGTGTAGGCATTAGAGGCAGCCCAAAGTTTCAAGAGACCTGCATATAGAAAATGTGTCACTGATAAGGAACTTCTATAGAACATCTTAGCAAGTAAAGCATTCTTAGGAAGACGAGAGTTAAATGGGAAAACAGTAAATTAGCCTCTCTCTTTACTGCTGGAGAGACCCGAAGTTTCTTTCTTTGCAAGAAACTTGCATCCTGCTTCGACAGTGTTGTCGGTGAGGTATGTGTAAACTACCAGCCCCTCTCCTGACAGCCACCTTTCCTAAGCACTGCCCAAAGGAACTTCATCTTTAAATTATTGATGAATAGGTTAAATTTTAATTCTCTGTCAATTGAAACTTGCTAATTAAAATTCCACGTTCTTCTATCTTAGAGACCTTTGAAAAATGGAGTGTAGAAGCTTGTCTAGAGATAACATAACTACCACCTGGCTTGAAGCTTTTGTGCCTAAGATGCTATAAATGTTAATTTCCTATCACTTGCAACTTGCAAAGAAAATCAGCAGGTTTTCTGCTCTCTTTGCATCAGTTTTTTTATACGGAGTCTTTCCAGGCTGTCCTTTGTCCCTGTTTTCACCAGGCTCCTCAACATCTTGATCCTGGGGCAATCAAGCTAAGACCAAGGGCAGATTTGAAGTTGGAAGAAAGGATGGGGTGCCATAGGGCAGAATCATTTTCTTTTCTTTCAGTTTGTTTTCAGGGTACCATTTCCGTATGTAGACATACTTACTACATTGTTGCTCTCTTGCGTAGTTCTCCAAAGAATGCCAATGACATCACTTTTAGGATTAAAATTATAAAAGTATTTGGTGTCAATACCATTTCTCTGGTTAGGCTTATAATTATGCTTTTAGATATATGGTATAGCAGACACCGTTGGTGTCCTTGGCACTCCCCATTCCTGTGCTTACCAATGGCTTCTAAATGCAAGGCTTTTTAATAAAAGGTTGATTGAGGGGTGAAGTGCAGGCAGAGGCTTAACCAGTAACAAAAAGAAGTTGGTAAATAAATATCCCAGCCTCCTAAACCCCTGGTGAAACAACTCTGAGACACATTCAATATTATATCCCAGATGTTCTCAGTGGGATAGAGCCCCAAGTCTCACAATGATATCCTGCTCATTAAGCCTTGCATAGGCTTCTTTCCCTTCCCTGTGTCACTTGCCCAATATCCTACTGGTGCTTCAGGGATCACCTCTCAAATAAACTACTTGCATTAAAATCTTAGGCTCAGCATCTGCTTTTGGGCAAGCCAAACTAAGCCACAAACAGAAATAATATATTTTATTCTTTGAACGTGAAAATCTATGGTGTCACTGATAATAATAGAAAAATCTGCATGTAGTTTAGAAAATTAGAAAGTTATCTTGAAATTAGACCAGGGCCTATGCTCTACGATTTCTGCTTTATAATCTCAGCACAATCTTGTTTAGTCACTCATTTAAAAAAATTTTTCTGAGCTCTGATATGTAAGGCATTAATGCAAATTGCTATGAGGATATCAGTAAATGTAATATCTTTTTCTATTTATAAGAATATTAGCACATTTGAGGAGAATAGGGGAAAACATAAAAAGTTAAAAGATAATAGATAAAATAATATGCAGGATGCCAAGGAGTCAATGTCAAAATATAACATGAAAATGGAGACGATACATATTGGAGGCGTTCAGAGAGGAAGACGTGTATGGAAAGTGTCCTGAAAAATCTCATGAAATAGGATCCCCGATGCACTAGAGGAGTTTTACAGGAACAGAGAGGATAAAGTGTGTATGTGTGGCATTCTGGATCTGGCTGAAATGGAAGATTCTTTTAGGGAAGCATTAAAGTTAAAAATATGAGGTTAAAAAGAATCTGAATGTCAGGCTAAGGAGTTTGGAAGGTAAATATAATTTTTCTTTTTCTGTGTTTGAACAAAGTACTAGCATTCATTCATTCTTTCATTCATCTGTTTCATTAAACACATACTGAGATTCTGCTCTATTTAAAGGTATACACTGGGTTTTGTTACCTGGTGAAAAGAAGACAAAGAAAAGGAGAAGAGGATGACTCAGACCTTGGTTGATTGAAAGGTTAGGAAAATTAAGGGAGAATGAGTTTGGTTTTAGACAAATTATGTATTTAGTTATTCACTAACTTCTCTAGAAAGATTTAAGGCAGGCCACACACAGAACCCATATACCAGCCTTGAATAGTTTTACAATGTGAGACATGTTACAGATTTTATCTTGCTCTCTGATTCTAACCATTTTCTCAGTTACTTTTGGTAAACCTAATTGGTACCAATTCTCAAGGCATTTTTCAAAGGATTACTGTACTGACTAGTGGCCAGTCTGGGATGTGGGAAGTAAGAAGACTCCAGCCCAGTTGGTAAATGTGCCCCAAGCTTGGCCCCAGACCTCCTCTATTCAAGGGCAGGTGGTCTTTTCATCCTTCTTGGCTCATAGAAGTCAAAAGTGTTCCTGGCTTGGACCAGCTCTGCAGGCTCCAGGAGTGATGGGAGAAATGGGCTCCAGGTGCCAGCCAAGAGCACCTTGTCAGATGCATTGATTTCATGAAGCCTTTTATGTCTGTTTTGGTCCTGGAGATCCAGAGAAATATGATCTATAGAGTTGACGTTCCAACTCTTTATGGCATTTTAAGAACTGTTTATGAGGCTTTCAGTTACAGCTGTACCAGTGTCTGAGTGTCTGAGGCCAGTTTTTCTCTTTCCTCCTCCTTTCTGCACCATCATTTCTGTATGTGAATGATCGGTTGTGTCCGTGCTATTATATTGCATGTCAACCAGCAACAGCCAGAATGTTTCTGAATCCATGTTTAATTTATTCACAGCACAGTGTTCAGCCAGATGATGATAGCAAGTTAATGGGCTTTGCCTTAATTAGATAACTGTTTGCCACCCAGTTTTGAAGGTTTATGCTAGTTTTATTTGTCAGTCTTACCTAAGTGGGTAGAAGAAAAAATTGTAGCGTTATGCTGACGTATTGTCAGGTCCATTTGCAGAGAAAGACAGATGTTATGACCTCCTCCTGCTGCTATGTTCTTTGGGCCATTTTGACTTTTCTCCTTCTCTATTCTTGGCAATTAAATACAACATTCCCTCATGCTCATCCATGTGTTAGATGAAGAGGCTACTCAAGTCACATAATCCATGGAGTTGCATCTTCATTCTGATATGTTGTTATCAAACAGGGTCTGCAAGTGTACTGGCTCTGTCTCTCTCTTTCCTCCTTGTCCTCTTTGTTCCCTCTTTCCTCTCTCTTTTAATGCAGCAGGATTTAGGATCCTGGAAATAATATGACATGAAAACCTAAACCTCCCAAAGAAAGAGAAATTAACACGATGCTTTAGCTTTTCAAATACTTTGGGCTTGTCCTTTTTCTCTCAAATTCTTTTTCTCCATTCACTTCAATTACCACTGAATCTTTAACCCTGGCTAACAACCACCTCTTTCCCAGTCTTCCTTTCTGGTAACTTACTAATGCTTAGCAATGAGAAGAAAAGGGCAACAGGTCTATTAACACAATCAAATTGATTCATAATTAGTCATGAACCAGGAACTGGGTAAGAGTTTTACAAGCACTAAAGGTTAATAGAATCATTCTCCAGCCCATTTTCCAAACCAAACTTCATGAGGTTTTCTGACCTCCACCCCACACATACAACCATTGTATAAGAGCTTTTGGCATGGGTGGCATGTAGGTGGAAGTTATTTATGAACATTAATAGCTTTTTCAACTATTGAGCAATTATTAGAGCACCCCTACATGTAGCTCCAGCTAGGTTCAGAATAAAGTAATTTTACAGTTAATTTAGCATTTATTTGGAAGACTGGCTTTCAAATTAAAAAGCTTGTTCAGGTGAAGCTAGCGTTTATTCATCCCATGGGGATTTTTACACAGGCTCCATTTGCCAGTATGAAACACCCATGTGAAGTTCTTTTTCAGAATTGACTAGTTGAGTCAGATCACAGTCCAATAAATTTTAGAATGAACAGCCAGCTGGATAGAAGCCATACTTTCCATTACTGGTTAATTGCTTTGGTATGAATGTGATTGGCTAATCCAGCCTCTAAAGCCAAGGAGACCTTAAAATAGCTTGTAGGTGCTAATTCACTGGTAGGAAGGAACCAAACAATAGTACTGTCCTCCCTGCCATACACTATTCTCTGACTGTTCTGAAAAATAGTTTCACCTTCCTCCCTCTCCCCCAAAATATACTTTGTCTTGCATTTAACTTTTTGGAGAAATTATTTCATTGATCTTTTCCCCAGAGAAGACTCTGCTAATCAGTTTCAGAGAGGGATTCAAGGAAGTCTTACCTCATGGAACTGAAGCCTCATTTCCTAGTGAGAATTCATGACATCATTGCCATATTCCCATAGAAGGAGACTTGAAGACTTTAATAATTCTCCCCATCTGAATGACTTGCTTGTTGAAATTCTGTCATGCATTTGAGGTGTAATATTAGTTTTCCTTTGACTCACTGGGTAAAATGTGGCATAATAAGGATGTCCCAATCAGCATAATTCCTAGGTTGGGAGCCATGATATGCCCTTCCTTAATGAGAGACCCTGAACGCTGGATATAAATGAATTGGTACTTGAAAATAGTCTGTCACCAGGAATTACTCCCCACGATGCAATAAACCAGCCTTGTTATGAATTCAGTTGGCAGGAGCCTCAAAGTCACAAATCGAAATTGACCTTCCCCCTTGTCGACTATGCTCAGCACATTAAAGAAACAGGTTTCTCTTCAGGGACATGGGAGTCTCATCAGTGGAGAATTATTTCTGGAGCTACATCCAGGGAGAGCATATTACATATTTACATGTTGTTACAAGCTGTCTATGTGAAAAAAGTATTGAACAAGCTCTTTCTCTTCTGTTCACTTCAAGAATATGAACCAATTTTTACTTCCCTCTCTCCCTTTTTTTACAAATTTAATATCCCAAAGTACTCTACTAATTTTATTCATTAATTAATGCCAAAATTAATATCCATATTAATAGCAAACCCTTATATATGCTACCATAATCAAAACGTCTACCAGGTGTTAATAAAATAACTTTGGCACACCTTTGCTATGAGTAATTTGCTTCTGTCTGTTTGCTTTGATGCATACTTAGTGGTCTTCAGCCTATGATACCTACTTAAAATGGAACTGGACATTTGATTATTCATTTTTATTAATATCATTATCTGCAGCTATGAAATCACTGCTTAAAATGTGTCCTCTTTTATTAATTCATGTATTATTAACCTATCAGCATGTATTGCAGCTTAACTGATATTATAGGACCTGAGTTATTTGTTTAAGTAATTAGGACAGAACAAGAATTGGGCTTACATTTCAGCAGCAGGAACTTAGTTCAATTATAGACAAACAGGTTATTCTTGGCAAAGTTGACACTACTGCTCAGGTGGAAGATATTGGCTGATGCTCTCTGAGAAGCATTGAATGAGCTCCTCTAACCCAACCAAAATTGTGACTCTATCTGTTACTCCTGGCACCTGAAGTGCTATCCTTAGGATTTCTTCTCTTTGACTCTAACTTTGCCATCCTCAGAGAGAATGGGTACAATATTGATATTCCTAAAAAACCTTGAGGAATCTTGGGGATTTGTAGGAAGAAACTCTAACCTGAGGGTGATACCCATGGGTAGACTTGAGGATATAACATTAAAATACCAAATCACCAAATAACTGTTATGTGAGAAATTCGGTCATCATCATTGTTCACTTCAAATTAAGGCCACTGATTATAGAGCAAAACTTAATTAAAGATACTGGCCTAGAGATGAGTAACAAAACCTGAGAAGAAAATATATCTACAGACTGATTTGTACTTCATTAATCTTCTCATCTAAAAGAATGACCACAGGCACAAGCCTCTTAGATAGCCTCATCCACCAGAGGGCAGACAGCAGAAGAAAGAAGAACTACAATCCTGCAGCCTGTGGAACACAAATCACATTCACAGAAAGATAGACAAGATGAGAAGGCAGAGGGCTATGTACCAGATGAAGGAACAAGATAAAACCCCAGAAAAACAGCTAAATGAAGTGAAGATAGGAAACCTTCCAGAAAAAGAATTCAGAATAATGATAGTGAAGGTGATCCAGGACCTCGGAAAAAGAATGGAGACAGGGCTTCCCTGGTGGTGCAGTGGTTGAGAGTCCACCTGCCAATGCAGGGGACACAGGTTCGTGCCCCGGTCTGGGAAGATCCCACATGCCGCGGAGCGGCTAGGCCCGTGAGCCATGGCTGCTGAGCCTGTGCGTCTGGGGCCTGTGCTCCGCAACAGGAGAGGCCACAACAGTGAGAGGCCCGTGTACTGTCAAAAAAAAAAAAAAAAAGGAATGGAGACAAAGATGGAGAAGATGCAAGAAATGTTTAACAAAGACGTAGAAGAATTAAAGAACAAACAGAGATGAACAATACAATAACTGAAATGAAAAACACACTAGAAGGAATCAATATCAGAATAACTGAGTCAGAATAATGGATAAGTGAGCTGGAAGACAGAATGGTGGAATTCACTGCCACAAAACAAAATAAAGATAAAAGAATGAAAAGAAATGAAGACAGCCTAGGGGACATCTGGGACAACATTAAATGCAACAACATTCGCATTATAGAGGTCCCAGAAGGAGAAGAGAGAGATAGGACCCGAGAAAATTTTGAAGAGATTAGAGTCAAAAACTTCCCTAACATGGGAAAGGAAATAGCCACCCAAGTCCAGGAAGCGCAGAGAGTCCCAGGCAGAATAAACCCATGGAGAAACATGCCGAGACACATAGTAATCAAATTGGCAAAACTTAAAGACAAAGAAAAATTATTGAAAGCAAAAAGGGAAAAATGACAAATAACATACAAGGGAACTTCCATAAGGTTAACAGCTGATTTCTCAGCAGAAACTCTACAGGCCAGAAGGGAGTGACATGAGATATTTAAAGTGATGAAAGGGAAAAACCTACAATCAAGATTACTCCAGCCAGCAAGGATCTCATTCAGATTCGACAGAGAAATCAAAAGCTTTACAGACAAGCAAAAGCTAACAGAACTCAGCACCACAAAACCAGCTTGAGAACAAATGCTAAAGGAACTTCTCTAAGTGGGAAACACAAGAGAAGAAAAGGACCTACAAAAACAAACCCATAACAATTAAGAAAATGGTAATAGGAACATACATATCGATAATTACCTTAAACGTGAATGGATTAAATGCTCCAACCAAAAGACACAGGCTGGCTAAACGGATACAAAAACAAGACCCATATATATGCTGAAATCTGGAGTAGCAATACTCATATCAGATAAAATAGACTTTAAAATAAAGAATGTTACAAGAGACAAGGAAGGACACTACATAATGATCAAGGGACCAATCCAAGAAGAAGATATAACAATTATGAATATATATGTACCCAACATAGGAGCACCTCAATACATAAGGAAACAGCTAACAGCTATAAAAGAGGAAATCGACAGTAACACAGTAGTAGTGGGGGATTTTAACAGCTCACTGACACCAATGGACAGATCATCCAAACAGAAAATTAATAAGGAAAGACAAGCTTTAAATGACACAGTAGACCAGCTAGATTTAACTGATATTTATAGTACATTCCATCCAAAAACAGCAGATTACACTTTCTTCTCAAGTGCACACAGAACATTTTCCAGGATAGATCACATTGTGGGTCACAAATCAAGCCTCAGTAAATTTAAGAAAATTGAAATCATATCAGGCATCTTTTCTGAGCACAATGCTATGAGATTAAAAACGAATTACAGGGAAAAATAAGTAAAAAACACAAATACATGGAGGCTAAACAATATGTTACTAAATAGCCAAGAGATCACTGAAGAAATCAAAGAGGAAATCGAAAAATACCTAGAGACAAATTACAATGAAAACACGACAATCCAAAACCTATGGGATGCAGCAAAAGCAGTTCTAAGACAGAATTTTACAGCAATACAAGCCTACCTCAAGAAACAAGAAAAATCTCAAATAAACAATCTAAACTTACACCTAAAGGAACTAGAGAAAGAAGAACAAACAAAACCCAAAGTTAGTAGAAGGAAAGAAATCATAAAGATCAGAGCAGAAATAAATGAAATAGAAACAAAGAAAAAATAGCAAAGATCAATAAAACTAAAAGCTGGAGGTGACCCGGCTGGCGTCCCAAGATGGCGGCAGCGGTGGCGCTCGGGAACCCGCGGCACCGTCCCGGCTGCTGAGGCGGGTCCCGCACGGCTGGTGACGGACGGGCCAGGCCGAGGACCGGCGAACGGGCGGCCGCCGCCTATACGCGCCCCGCGGCCGGGGCTAGGCCGTGCCGCGGCGGCGCTGGGGGATGCTCGTGCTGGGCCGGGCCTCTCCCTTCTCAACTTAGGGCGGCGGCAGGCCCGCTCCCCTGGCTCCCAGGCCATGGCGCTGAGGGAGCTCAAAGTGTGTCTGCTGGGGGATACAGGTGTAGGTAAATCAAGTATTGTGTGGCGGTTCGTGGAGGACAGTTTTGATCCGAATATCAACCCAACAATAGGGGCATCTTTTATGACCAAGACCGTCCAGTACCAGAATGAGCTGCATAAATTCCTAATCTGGGATACAGCTGGACAAGAACGATTTCGTGCCTTAGCGCCAATGTACTATCGCGGCTCGGCTGCAGCTATAATTGTTTATGATATCACAAAAGAAGAGACATTTTCAACATTAAAGAATTGGGTAAAAGAGCTTCGACAGCACGGCCCACCCAATATTGTAGTTGCCATTGCAGGAAATAAGTGTGATCTTATCGACGTAAGAGAGGTCATGGAGAGAGATGCTAAGGACTACGCCGACTCCATCCATGCAATTTTTGTAGAGACCAGCGCAAAAAACGCGATAAACATAAACGAACTCTTTATAGAAATTAGTCGAAGAATTCCATCCACTGACTCCAACCCGCCTTCCGGTGGAAAGGGCTTCAAACTCCGAAGACAGCCTTCGGAGCCGAAACGGAGCTGCTGCTGACTGAGCCTTAGCCTCCAGGCTCAATGGTGAAGTAGGTGGTCCTGAAAGTTAGCGGGAGGGCTGGAGCCCTGTCGCCAGGGGTCGCCTCGCCGGTCTTGTATCTTCTTCGGGCAACAAGGATTCACAGGAATTGACCGGTTCTGTTTCCTCTCTGGAGACTGCAGCAATAATATTTCAGTCTGTGGACTTCTCTTCTGTAAAGAATCTCTGGTGTACAAAGGGACTACATCATAGACTTTTGACCTTGCTGAGAAGGAGTGTATAATTGTATAGATGGTAGGATTAAATTGTTGAGTAGTTTTGTAATCAAGAGTTTATGTAACATTTGTAAAGGGAAAATTAGCACTTTTGTGGTTCTTAAGGGAAGAAAAAGACCTTGTGGAGATGATCATTTCCTTGGTTTCCCATTGGTACCCATGATACCATTTCCTTGGTGGCATTTAGAATGTGGTCGGTTGTCATGAATGGAGGGATGGCAGTTCTTATTATTTGAAGCTAAAATGGGTTATTTATAAGGGCTGACGGAGATGGTTTCACCCCTGCCGTCTCTAAAGCACTTTGCATTGGGTACATCAGCCCAGGACATGCACAGTAAACTCACAGCAGCAGGTGCATGCCTCACCCTGGGTTTGCATGTGTCACCAGGCACATTATTGGCACCTTTGTAAGGAAGCTGTCGCGATCAAGGTGGTGGTGGTAGAGAAGCTGCCTGGAATAAATTGAATTGCAGATGATTAAACTGACTAGCAGTGGTTTACAAAGAGAAGAAGAGAGAAAGTAAAGAAAGTGGTGTAAATGCTGTCAATTTTTTATTTAACCGAGATATTTTGGTGGGGGAGACAATGATCTGTTGCTTAGCATATGTAAAGTTGTAGTCTATATTTACGAGACCATTGCTTACAGATTATAAATTATGTAAATACATTAACAACAACAACAAAAAAAAAAAAAAAAAAACTAAAAGCTGGTTCTTTGAGAAGATAAACAAAATTGAGAAACAATTAGCCAGGCTCATCAAGAAAAAGAGGGAGAGGACTCAAGTCAATAAAATTAGAAATGAAAAGGAGAAGTTTCAATAGACACTGCAGAAATACAAAGCATCCTAAGAGACTACTACAAGCAACTCTATGCTAATAAAGTGGACAACCTGGAAGAAATGGACAAATTCTTAGAAAGGTATAACCTTCCAAGACTTGAACTGGAAGAAATAGAAAATATGAACAGACCAGTCACAAACACTGAAATTGAGACTGTGATTAAAAATCTTCCAACAGACCAAAGGCCAGGACCGGATGGCTTCACAGGTGAATTCTATCAAACATTTAGAGACGAGCTAACACCCATCCTTCTCAAATTCTTCCAAAAAATTGCAGAGGAAGGAACACTCCCAAACTCCTTCTATGAGGCCGCCATCACCCTGATACCAAAACCAGACAAAGATACTACAAGAAAAGAAAATTACAGACCAATATCACTGATGAATATAGATGCAAAAACCCTCAACAAAATACTAGCAAACAGAATCCAACAACACATTAAAAGGATCATACACCATGGTCAAATGGGATTTATCCCAGGGATGCAAAGATTTTTCAATATATGCAAATCAATCAAAGTGATACACCATATTAACAAATTGAAGAAGAAAAACCATATGATCATCTCAATAGATGCAGAAAAAGCTTTTGACAAAATTCAACACCAATTTATGATAAAAACTCTCCAGAAAGTGGGCATAAAGGGAACCTACCTCAACATAATAAAGGCCATTTACGACAAACCCACAGCAAACATCATTCTCAATGGTGAAAAACTGAAAGCATTTCCTCTAAGATCAGGAATAAGACAAGGATGTCCACTCTTGCCACTATTATTCAACATAGTTTTGGAAGCCCTAGGCACAGCAATCAGAAAAGAAAAAGAAATAAAAGGAATACAAATTGGAAAAGAAGAAGTAAAACTGTTACTGTTTGCAGATGACATGATACTATACATAGAGAATCCTAAAGATGCCACCAGGTAACTACTAGAGCTAATCAATGAATTTGGTAAAGTTGCAGGATACAAAATTAATGCACAGAAATCTCTGGCATTCCTATGCACTAATGAAAAATCAGAAAGAGAAATTAAAGAAACATTCCCATTGCAACCAAAAGAATAAAATACCTAGGAATAAATCTACCTAGGGAGACAAAAAAAACCTGTATTCAGAAAACTATAAGTCACTGATGAAAGAAATTAAAGATGATACAAACAGATGGAGAGATATAGTGTATTCTTGGATTGGAAGAATCAATATTGTGAAAATGACTATACTACCCAAAGCAATCTACAGATTCAATGCAATCCCTGTCAAATTACCAATGGCATTTTTTACAGAACTAGAAAAAAAAAATCTTAAAATTTGTATGGAGACATAAAAGACCCTGAATAGCCAAAGCAATCTTGAGGGAAGAAAACGGACCTGGAGGAATCAGCATCCGTGACTTCAGACTATACTACAAAGCTACAGTATCAAGACTATATGGTACTGGCACAAAAACAGAAACATAGATCAATGGAACAGGATAGAAAAACCAGAGATAAACCCACACACCTCTGGTCAACTAATCTATGACAAGGAGGCAAGGATATACAATGGAGAAAAGACAGCCTCTTCAATAAGTGGTGCTGGGAAAACTGGACAGCTACATGTAAAAGAATGAAATTAGAATACTCCCTAACACCATATACAGAAATAAACTCAAAATGGATTAAAGACCTAAATGTAAGACCGGACACAATAAAACTCTTTGAGGAAAACATAGGAAGAACACTCTTTGACATAAATCACAGCAAGATCTTTTTTGATCCACCTCCTAGAGTAATGGAAACAAAAACAAAAATATACAAATGGGACCTAATGAAAGTTAAAAGTTTTTGCACAGCAAAGTAAACTACAAACAAAACGAAAAGACAACCCTCAGAATGGGAGAAAATATTTGCAAATGAATCAATGGACAAAGGATTAATCTCCAAAATATATAAACAGCTCATGCAGCTCAATATTTAAAAAACAAACAACCCAATCAAAAAATGGGAAGAAGACCTAAATAGACATTTCTCCAAAGAAGACATACAGATGGCCAAGAAGCACATGAAAAGCTGCTCAACATCGCTAATTATTAGAGAAATGCAAATTATAACTACAATGAGGTATCACCTCATACCAGTTAGAATGGGCATCATTAGAAAATCTACAAACAACAAATGCTGGAGAGGGTGTGGAGCAAAGGGAACCCTCTTGCACTGTTGGTGGGAATACAAATTGATAAAGCCACTATGGAGAACAGCATGGAGGTTCCTTAAAAATCTAAAAGCAGAATTACCATATGACCCAGCAATAACCATAATTCAAGAAGACATATGCACCCCAATGTTCATTGCAGCAGTATTTACAATAGCCAGGTCATGGAAGCAACCTAAATGTCCATCGACAGATGAATGGGTAGAGAAGATGTGGTACATATATACAATGGAATATTACTCAGCCAAAAAAAATGACTGAAATTGGGTCATTTGTAGAGCATGGATGCATCTAGAGACTGTCATACAGAGTGAAGTAAGTCAGAACGAGAAAACAAATATCATATATTAACGCATATATGTGGAACGTAGAAAAATCGTACAGATGAATCGGTTTACAGGGCAGAAATAGAGACACAGATAGAGAACAAACGTATGGACACCAAGCGGGGTAAGTGGCGGGGCGTGGTGATGGTGAGATGAATTGGGAGATTGGGATTGACATGTATACACTGATGTGTATAAAATTTATGACTAATAAGAACCTGCAGTATAAAAAAAAAGAGTGACCACAATAATTTAACTAGAAAAAAAGCAGACTTCTTACCAAAAAATAGTTCTGTATCAAGACAGAACAGGGTTAAAAAAACCCAATACCTGAGGAATAGTATACATGGATTCTCAGATGAATTTCTTATTTTTTAGCAACTCACAGGTTGTCCTTATACTTATAGCTAAGTCTGGTCTGTCTGTACTTCACCCAGCTTGCCCTGAAATGCTTTTCAAAAATGGTAATCATTTTGTTTTAACAACGCATCCCAAGTTTCCTAAAGGGGAGACTCAGTTCAGATTTCTTCCCTTAGACTGCTACCCTTCTCGGCATTCTTGCCAAAGATTGACCCATTTCTTCCATGCTCTAGGCTGTGCCTCTCATCATCATCATCGTAATGACAATATATTGAATGTTTACTAAATCCTAGGTCCTGTAATGACTGATTTTATCTATCTACTTAGCTATGTATCATCTCTCTACTGGGCAAATATTAATGTGTGGGGATCCCTGGATCTACTCCTTCTCTTCCTCCTCACAATAAGGAGAATTCTGAATTTGCTGTCTTCATTTTTTGTGACTTGTGTGGGTTGGAGTGAAGGGTGAAGGGAAGGACTAAAACAAACCATGACCAGTTGACTGAGTCACATTAGAAGATACAGATAGAGAAGGTGAGAGGAAGGACAAGGAAGACAAGTGTCATCCAATCAGATTTGATTTGAGGTGTTTGTGTAAGGGAAGGTAGATTAGGAGCAGCTCATGAGGTGGGGAAAGCAGACTGTGAAATTTCTCCTGTGTAGTGAGTGGCACTCTCCTTTGGCATTGTTTTGCCACTGCAGCACACTTTATTTGAGCTTGCTTAGTTTAATTATTTTTGGATGTTGGAAAAGTGTCACTGCTCAGTGTGACTCTGCTCAGGCAAACCATAAAATACCTCCATGATATATTATGTGTGGTTTAACACATTCGTGATCTCATTTAATCCTCACAGTGGTGACTTTTATTTTTCTTCCACTCATAAATAAGAAAACGGTGGTTTAGAAACAAGGTGATTTGGGCAAGGTGGCAGTAGCCTAGTCCTCATATATATTTAGCATTATTTTAAGGTGTGCCATGACATGTAAAGGGTTGGGAGGCACCAACATACCAGAACATATTAAAGAAGCTCTTTGGCACTGGAAACTTTCCAGTGAACTTGGAAAAGTGTAGAATATTGTCAGCTAAGTCATACAGCATGCCTACTTTGTGCACTCACTTACCTGTCAGTTAACACCTGTCTTGAGTTTTTTATTCATTATTACATATGGATTTAGAAAAGAAATTCATTATTATCTTGGAATATGAAAAGTTTGCTCTTTTTAATAGTAATTATTTTCTTTCCATAGGATGGAATGGTTTCTTTCCATGGGATGATTAAAATTTCAATATGATCATCTAATAAGACTCTGGAATCCTTTGCTGAGCTACATACTGTTCTTTAATGGACAGCAACACTTGAGTCGACTTAGGGGAGAATCTAAAATGGTCTGTTACTCAAAATCTAAATTTTGCTTTCCAAACATAGTAATACTTTTAAAAAGAATGATTTAAATCCAGACACAAAGACGTCCACAAAAATTAGCCCTCATATAGATTTAAACTTTTTTTCTGAGTGTTTAGAGGTGATCAAAGCAAGCATCTGTGACCTATGTGTGGAGACACTCTAGATATTTGCATTTATAGCATGGACCATGTTATTATTTTCATCTACAGGCAGGGAACTTGAAATATAAGGAGGTGAGATGATCCCTTCATGTTCTTTTGACAAATTGAGATTATCCCTAAGACTTGGCCTGGACTTCTCCTGCAGGTGATATGAAAGACACCCAGGGAGACAAAAGAATCAAGAAACTACCTTAAAAGTGCATGATGAGGTCCAGAATACGTAAATCTACCTAAAGAAGTGGTGGTGCATGTGGACAAATGAAAGGCTCTGGAGAAATCTCTTGGGTCCACCTTGAACTCCTCCCTGGAGAGAGGTTTCTCCATGAGGATACTTAGAGGAGCTATCGCAGGTGAGGAACTTCTATTGGCCATAAAAAGAGAAACTGACTTCTCATGAGATTGAGGAGAAGGGTGAAAATCAGAGCAATATTTATGGGTTCGGATGCATTTGTACTCTTCCCTGTGAGAAGTAATGATCTTGCAAATGGTGGCAGAAGGGATGCCTTGTCTCTGCTAGAGTTGCAGCACATTTAGTGAGTAATGACACTGACATGGCATAAGTGAGTTTTCTAATCCAGTTCTCTTCTGTGTCTTGGCTAGTGCTGTTCCTTTTTGCCAGGTATCCACTCCCCTTTCACTGTACTTCTCTTTAAGACTGTATTTTTGGGGTCTGTCATCTTTTCAGGTACCCAAATCCCAGCTTGAACTATTTTAAGCAAAAATTAAATAAATGAATGAATGAATGAGTAGACAAATGGACAGAAATTAGTGGCATGATATTTGGGTAGTTCACAAAATTAAAGGAAGGGCTGCAGTAATCAGACAGCTCTGATTCTCTGGACCTGGAATACCATCAGAACTGTCTCTGTTTTTTTTTCTGCATCTCCCTATACACTGGCTTTCAGGGTCACCCCTAGGCATCCTGTTCTGACAGCCCAATCCCCCAATCTCCTCAGCCAATATCCTGTGAAAGAAATACCACACTGGGCAGAAGGAATATAAAATCAGGGTTTGGGCATGGGGTCTTGCGATGACCATATAGGCAAAAACCTCAGAGTTCCTCAGAGCATCTGGTCAACCCTATGTGCAGGAATAGTGGGCCTGAGAGCACGCCAAAGGGAAGAAACAGGGACTAGGGACACAGAGGTCCTCATCTAGGCTCAGAGGCCACACAGATGTCACTGCCAAACCCAGCTTGTCCCAGACACCAGAGGGGGCTTTAACATATTCAAGGAAGGCCCTTCAAAGTGTAGGGCCCTGCTCACTCAGGATTAGTGATTTCTTCTTAAACCAGTTTCTTCTGTGAGTTTGGACCCATAGTTTGTAGGTCCATCTCTTTCCAGTCTCCCTAAAAGGAGAGAATCCCTCTTCCTCAGCTTCGGTTCTAAAGATTCTAGGGAACATTCTGCCTGCCTTATATTAGGGCACATGTCAACTTCCTGGAATAATCAAAGTGGCCCATGGGTGAGTTACTCTTTGGCCTAATTTGGGCCCTTTTATTCACCTGTGAGGTGGTGGGGGAGAGGAGTGCCATGATTATAATGAAGTATGAGCAAGAGTTCCCAAAGTGAAGAGAGTGTGTTACCAGAAAGAGTCTGAATCAGAATCATAATCATAACAGCTAAATTCTAGAGAGCACTTATTATATGCCACACACTCCTCTGTGTACTTACATATATATCAACAAATAGACACGTTGCAATAACTCTATAAAGTAGATATTATTTCCTATACTTTATGGATTATAAAACTGAGGCATGAGAGATTATATAATATGCTCAAGGACAGCAGTGGAAAGAGGATCTGAACCCAGATGGTCTGGTCCTGAATCCATAGACTTAATCACTGTCCTCTACTACTCTATAAATGGCCATCATATAAACCAAGCCCACATCCCACCTGTCTATGAATCCTCCCCCTTCTACACATGCTGTAGACTTCTTTCCACTTTTTAAACTTCACAGTCACTTCTATCCAATTTAGCACAGTAGCTATTGTTTTCACTTTTTATTCTGCCTGCCCAACCAGCGTAAAGAAATGTTTAAAGAGAGACAATGTTTTATGGTTCTTTTGTGTCTCTGGAGAATCTAGTACTTGATAAGGGACCAATATACAAGTCAATGGAAACTTGAGATATTGAAGGTTTTAGATATTAGGTTTAAATATATGAGATACTGTCAATTTAAAAATGAGTTTCTACAGTGTGGTATCACCTCACACCGGTCAGAATGGCCATAATCAAAAAATCTACAAACAGTAAATGTTGGAGAGGGTATGGAGAAAAGGAAACTCTCTTGCACTGTTGGTGGGAATGTAAATTGATACAGCCACTATGGAGAACAGCATGGAGGTTCCTTAAAAAACTAAAAATAGAACTACCATACGACCCAGCAATCCCACTACTGGGCATATACCCTGAGAAAACCATAATTCAAAAAGAGTCATGTACCAAAATGTTCATTGCAATACTATTTACAATAGCCAGGACATGGAAGCAACCTAAGTGTCCATTGACAGATGAATGGATAAAGAAGATGTAGCACATATATACAATGGAATATTACTCAGCCATAAAAAGAAATGAATTGAGTTATTTGTAGTGAGGTGGATGGACCTAGAGTCTGTCATACAGAGTAAGTAAGTCAGAAAGAGAAAAACAAATACTGTATGCTATCACATATATGTGGAATCTAAAAAAAAAAAAGAAAAGAAAGAAAAAAAATGGTCAGAAGAACCTAGGGGCAAGATGGGAATAAAGATGCAGACCTATTAGAGAATGGACTTGAGGATATGGGGAGGGGGAAGGGTAAGCTGGGACAAAGAGAGAGCGTGGCATAGACATATATACACTACCAAGCGTAAAATAGATAGCTAGTGAGAAGCAGCCGCATAGCACAGGGAGATCAGCTCAGTGCTTTGTGACCACCTAGAGGGGTGGGATAGGGAGGGTGGGAGGGAGGGAGATGCAAGAGGGAAGAGATATGGGAACATATGAGTATGTATAACTGATTCAGTTTGTTCTAAAGCAGAAACTAACACACCATTGTAAAGCAATTATACTCCAATAAAGATGTTTAAAAAATGTTAAAAAAAAAAAAGTGAGCTTCATTGTATATAGCAGGATACAAATAATAGTAGCTTAAATAAGATGATTTTTTTTCCCTCTCACCTGAAGGAAGTTTGGAAGATGTTAGTCCAAGGTTGAAATGGTAGTTTTATGATATCTTCATCATAAAGATGAAGGCGCTTTTCTTTGTGCTCTGACATCCTTAGTCTCAGCATCCACCCTTAAGGTCATCTCAGTCAGATACTATATCTGCATTACAGTCAGCAGAGAAGAGGAAGTGCACTCCTCAATGGGAAACCTTCTTTTAAGGAGAATTCCTGTAGTTCTCAAATAATACGTTAGCTTACATTTCATTGGATGGAACTTTTCATACAACTACTCCTAGCTGCAAGGGTGGCTGGGAAATGTAGTCCTTTATTTAGCACATCAATGTACCCACCTAAAAATCAAGGTTTTAGTAGTAAGTTGGAAGGGAAGATGACATGTTAGATAAGCAGCTAGTAAGTTTTGCCACATAAAGAATGGAAATAATCTATTAGTTTCTTCTCATTACCTTTAATTTTTCATGGACAAATTTTCCATTCATTATCCATGCAAGAAATTAAAATGTGCTCTGGGTGGCTCCTGGGAGGTTCAGGACACCTGGAGAACAGCCTGGTCTCCTTTTTATGAAAATAGTATATCAGGACACATCCTTGAGCACCACTGTAAATCACCAATGATGCTGTTATCCTTTGCTTAGATTGTTAAAAATGGGGGCTCTCCTGCATCAAAACAAACAAAAAGCCTTGAAATTTACCTGGATAAATGTAATTTTATGGTTAAAGAAATAAACACATATAAAGCTTTGCTTTCCTTGGCTCTTTTTCAAGGAGAAAAACATTTGACTGATCACTTAGATTTTTTTTATGCTCTGATTTTAGTTGATATAAATAATTTGTAAAGTTGCTTTTCTAACCATAGTCTCAATACTAAATAAGTTCCGAAGGACACTGCCCAGATTGAAACCTTGGACATTTCTAATGGAGAGACTTTCACTTGTGTTAGCATGCTGCTCTTATTGCCTTGTGCATTAATTAAGGTAAAATGATTAAGTCGCTGAAATAAGAGGCCCAGGGTTAGGGGTTTCTTTCCAAACAAATGAGAATGAAATTTCACACATTATTTTCCTCACATTCCAGTGATAAGCCTTACACATGGCTACAAGAGAAACTGGGGAATATCCTATAGCCTTGTGTCCAGGAAGAAGGAAAAATTGGATTTGGATGACCAGCTAGCAGCATTTATCACTCATTAATGGACAATAGTTAGTCTCCCTTCTATCACGTTCTGTACCTCATAATCTAGTCTCCACCAATGCCAAAGAGGTCTTTCTAAAAAGTAAATTATATCATACTACTCTTCTGATCCAATCTCCCCAATGGCTGCCCCTAACACTTGAATAAGTCCCAAGTTTTTGCCAGTATCTACCAGACATGACATTATCAGGCCAATGACTCTTGTTGACACCACCCCCTCCATTCTTGCATCAGTTGGGTTCAGCCACAGTGGCTTCTTTCTATTTATTGACCTCACCGAGCTCGTTGCTACTCTCAAGTGTGTGAATGTGCTGTGTCCTGGGTCTGGAAGGAGCACCCTGAGATGTTCACATTTCTGCTTCCTTTTCATCAGCCCACTTTCTCCTCAAACGTCACCTCTGAAAGCAGGCTTTCCCCAAACACCTCCCATTGCCACCAGTTACTATCACAAGGCTGTCATTATGGTCTTCTTTAATAAGTAGTTTCTGGAATATCCTTACTTTATGCATTTACTTATTTACAGTGGTTGTTTATTCACTAAGTGTTTATCACCATTTAATAGAAAGAAGGTTTATTGTGGCCAGAACCTCTATCAGACTGGCTTATAATTCTTTCCAGTGGGCCCAATGTCTCAATATTTCATATTTCCATTAATTTTATGTAAGTTGTCACCGTGTTTAGATTATAAGCTCCACAAAGACAGGGGTGATGTCTTCTAATTTAATTGTATCTTTACATTCCCACTAGGGTGAGTCTACTAAATGAAAGATAAAAGGGAAAAAATACAGAAGGTTTCTAAGGACAAAATAGAAGGTCAGATTTTTACACCACTCCCCTTTCTAACCTCATGAGATTCTATGACAAGACTTGTCCATATGCTGCTTAAGTAAAAGAGCTTCCAGGAAGAATTAAGGTGACACTTTTTCCTTGACTATACTAAATACCCCAAAGTACAGAATCAGTGAAATCAAATAGCAGAACTTTAGTTGAATTCTATAAATAAATTATTTTGGATTTTAATACACTAAGTTTCGTTTTAAAAAATCTATTCTCAGGTAGGTTTCTATCTTTTGTCCAACACAGCCCACAGAAATGTGAAGTAGCTGTCTGTTTTCTGCAAGCTCTGATTTGGCCCTCTGTACCCGTATCCTCTTATTGTGCACCTGCTAAGCAAGTGCCTAGAAAGGGGCTGTAGTATTGAATTGAAAGATTTCATGGCTGCGTGTTATGCTAGGTAGTATTGGACGGTCACAACCTTCTACTTTTGGGATTTCTTAGTAGAATGCTTGCTGATGCTATTACAAGGAGATGCCAATAACTTTTCAAATAATTCAGCAAGAGTAATAGTTAACATTTATTGAACATGTTAAGTAGAAAACTCTGTACTTGTGGGTGTAATTTAACTATTTAACCAAGCCTCTGGTTGGAGCTGAGTCAACCAAGGCTTAGAGACATTAAATAACTTACAAATGGTATACAGCTGGTAAGAGGCAAAGCCAGGATATGAGCCCAATTTAGTAATATAACAGGTCCCATTCTCTGAAACAACACATTATCCAGTGTTTTGAAACGTATTCTGCAGCAGAACCATTATGTTTACCAAAGAACAGCTATTAATTTTGCTCAGAATTAGAGTTTTGGGAAGTGTTTTGTGATCTAACATGTCCTCGTCTCCCCCAACCCCTCACCCCCACCCCAACCAATCCCCCTCTCTCGTCTACATATGAGGAAATTCAGATTCAGAGAGGCCAGGTGACTGTTCTAAGATTTCTCAGGCAAGAGCTGAGATGTTAGGTTTTCAACATCTTTACCATCTAGCCCAGCGCACTTTCCACAACATTCCTCTCTGTCAGATGATAAAGCTAGACAGTAATCTTGGGTCTCAAAGGCAGGCTGGCATTTTTTTGCATACTCTGGCTTCTCGAAGGATGTTTATCAGAAGGTGACTTACAATAGTCCAAACTTGGAAAATAATATCCATCACCATGGGACTAATTATATAAGTTGTGGTGCAGCCATATAGTGGCATCTACCATTTTTATAAAAATGATGAAAAAGTCGTACACTTGTTGAATTGGAGAAATGCCCAGGGAATATCAAAAAGTGATAAAGGCAGCTTACAAAGTAATATTCTCAGTACAGCATCATTTAAAACCATATGTGCCCTTGTGCGTGTGGATGCATGTCTGTATGTAAAGAAAAATATCTAAAATCCTATATGCCAAAATACTAATAGACAATTCTTTGAATAGAGGCATTATATATAAATTCTGTTGTCTTCATATACAGTACTTTTTATACTGCTGAAAATGTTTTGCAAGGTGTGTGTACTACAGTTAAAATAAGAGGAAAAAGCTATGAAGCTGTTTTCATTTAGAAAAACAAAACATTAGACCCCTTTTTCCCCGGTTTACCAATTCTAATCCTACCTACTTTCTCCAAGTCCTCCAAAATACCTGTAACACCAGCGATAGGCACAACCCTAAGGGCTCTCTAGGGACAGCCCCTCTTGCCCACACTCTTACCAGCCTCACTTTCACCCAGGTCCTTGATAATCACTTTCCTACTTTTGAACACGATGCCACCTCTTCTCTTTTCACCATATTACTTCCATCCACCAAAATTCTATCCATCTTTCAAGGCCCATTCCAAGGTTCATCCTGGATAACTCAGACTCTTGATGCCTTTGAAATCATCCTATCGGTTGTGTTCCTATTCTGCTTTTACAAGACTGCTCCCTGACCTCCTTAACTAGGTCACGTCCTTCTGTTATTAGTCATTGTCCCAGTTGCATATGGATAATGTACCACTGGATAATCATACATTATCCATACCCATCTCTTCATAACCCAATGAGGAGAGGGTCCAGATCTGCTTTTGCTTACCATTGTATCCCCAGCCCCTATACAGTGTCTGGCACACAGAAGATACTCAATAAATATTCATCGGATGAATTAATAAATGAATGAAAGGTCAAGTGACTTGGCCAAAATCACACACAGAAATCAAACCGGGGGTGCTTTGTACTATAGCAATGTGGGTAGCAGCCACCAGGGCAAATGGAGGTAAGCAAAGTCATGTGGAAGAACCATAGGGTTCACTGTTTTGGGCAAGCAGCCCTGGGATTTTTCTGCAGTGGCTGTGAGAGCATCTCCTGCTGTTTTCCTGTGCAGTAGGAGAGGAGTGAATGGCTCAGGCGCTGCTGCTGAATGTGTTTGCCATGCATGCGTACATCACCCGTGCTGAAACGCTGCATCCCATTGGCTCCAATCAGATCATATCACATCGCAGCTACTCAAGTGATCCATTCATTTCCCCTTTCCACCTCCAGGCTTTTGATGGAAGGAGATTAGAGGAGAGGGAAAAATCATATCACCTCAATGGAGAGGGGTCATTTTATATTTTTGTTTCTGTGCATTAAGAATTGATTCACGAAGTTTTAACTTAATATTGCAACAATTTTCTCTCCCTACTGTGACGGTGCTGATTAGAATGCAGGGCTGTGTTCACACCACTTTAATCATTCCTAGGATGAGCATTTTATTTGCTAATTTTTACTGTCATCTTTTCGTGTCAGTAATAGAAAAACCACTTTGGCACCAAGAGCTCAGGTCTTGTTTCTTCTGTGCCTGAGCAAACATGGGAAAATCTATAAAACTGCTCTCAGAGGTCACTGAGCAATTAATCTAGCCACCTCGAACTTGAGACTGAGGAAAGGTGTTTTGGCAATGATTGAGTGGGATTTTTTACAATAGGGAGGTTTGGGGGAGCCAACCTCAGGCCATTTTTCTGACTTTCTCTTTAGCATCATTTAGGTACATAATAGGTGGGAAAGGGGGCAAAAGGGAAAGAGATAAGTATCACTTAACAAAAACTGGGCATATTCCAGGTTATGAGCATTAGGGATTTACTATCATATAATCTTCAAACAGGGCAATGAGATTGGTTTGATTATTTTCACTTAGGGTGTGGATTCTGAGGCTCAGAGAAGCAAAGATTTACCCAAGGTTACCTGGTTGGTAAGTAGCAGAGTCCAAATTCTCATCCCAATCTGACTCCAGCAGAGGAGAGCGGCCACAAAGGCAGAGAGCAGGCTGGTGTTGTGCAGGTTACCTCCGAGTTCCTCTTTCATAAAATAGTGAGAGCACTGCTCTCAGGCTGATTGAATAGAGCAGGCTGCGCTCTGCAAGGATGATTGCACAGAGCTTCAGGAGTGCAATATTCTGACCTCAACGTCAGCACTAGCTTGCTGCTCCAGGACCTTGAAAATAAGGTCAAGTTTCTTGTGACATAAGAAAATGGTTCTGGCCCAAAAGAAAACTACAGAGTGAGATGTGGACAGAGTAGACAGCCCTTTTGGTCCTTTTACGGGAAAAGATACAGCAGTCAATTCAACCTATAAACAGGTCACTTCAACAAAAATGTCGAGAGAGCCACTGGAGCACGGCTATTTATTTAAGACACAACTGATTGATTACATGTTTTTCTTTTCATCGGTGAGTTGAGTTATTATATGAAAATAAGCAGCATCTTCTTGCTCCCATTTATTTGCTCAACCAATGCCCTTCATGCAATGACTGTGGCAGATTGCGCTGGGTGCTCAGACACCACTGACAGCATCTCTTTCCTCTTGGAACTTGGTTCTCTCACTTGCTTTTCTCTGGCAAGGTGTGCTTTGGAAAGGACAGTTTTAAAGTAATTACTGGGGGAGTAGACATTGAAAAAATGGCATGCCGTTTACCCCTGAAAATTTTAAGACCTTATAAGATAAATAAAGAATTAATTATTATAATAAGGAATTAATGACCTTATTTCAGTACAACTTCTCCCTCTTCTTTCCTTCATTCCTTCCCCTTTCCTTCTCTTCCCTTCTTACTTTCCTTTACCTTTTGAATTAACTGATACTGGCCACAAGAAAAGCAGTGGTAGCCAAAGAAATTAGAGTTTTTCAGCTTTGATAAACTTACCCAAATTTCACAATTGGAACACTTAGAAAGAAACTCCTCTACTTTTATTACCAGTATGAGAATTGCACTTTCTGCATTCAATTGTTAAAGTTGTTTTTATTTTAAATTACAAAGTAAGGGAATGGGGCCTTGTAATATTCAGTCTGGATTATATTCAACAGGTATTCATATCCTCTCTGGATTCTAAAGTCAATTTAAACAATTTCACAGCATCCGAGGGCAGGAAACCAGGGAAAGCTGTGTCTTTTTTGGGTGGACACTGGGTAGTTGGAAGTCCCTCTCATGTTGCAGACAGAGGGATCTCTCACCTCTGCTTCATCTTACTTGCTCCAACTTTCTGGCTTCTCTCTTGCTCATCTTGTTTGAGGTCCCATGTGGCTGCCCTGGGCTCTTGGCATAAAACAAGCCTCATGGGCCTGGCACCCATCATGGACCATTTGTAAGAGAGTGACTTGAAATTGGAGGTAATCACATTACTATTCCCCTCCTAAATTTCTAAAAGCAAAGTGTCATCTGAAATCTGAAATTATCTGCTTCTTACCTTCAAAAATCTTGTTTCTACTGGAGATCTGTTAATAATGGGTCAGCAAGACAGCCAGGTCAATGAGACCTCCCTCTGTGGGCTTTAATGTGAAATACTCCCATTTAGTCAGAAAACAAACAAAAAGGATGATTGGATTTTGTTCTGCTAGTTTTATTTTTAAGTGAAGAACAGAAAAGTGAAATACACAGACAGGCAACCAGCCCTTTAATGTAAAATCTAGTGAGTATTTCCCTCCCAATTCATGTTGTATAATTTCTAGAACATCTCTACGAAATTATCTACCTTGGCAAGAAAATTTGGATACATTTATTACTAAAGTGATTATATTACATGAATAAATCTATAACCTAATACAAATGTCACCACCAAGTAATGTGCAAAACTTTATAAGTCTAAATATCAAGAATTTTATGGATACATTTATGACATAGATTGTGGTGATGGTTTCACAGATGTATACTAATCTCTAAACTCATCAACATGTAGACGTTAAATATGTATAGCTTTTTGTATGTCAATCATACCTCAATAGAGTGGTTTAAAAAAGAAAGATCATAGAAAAGAAGTATATTTTATATACTTGGTGTACTTTTTACCTTTACAAACTCTTAGCACAGTCTCTCATATACGGAGAAGAATATACTTAAATAAGTATTTTTCTCATTCCTATTCAGACCAGAGAATAGGCCAGGAGTTGTATCTATGACTCTTCTTTAATTAAATAAAATTTTAGGTAGTAATCCCAAATCTCGTGCTTGGAATTCAGGACATTATCAATGAGAGATTAAATCCCTACATGGAAATAGATGATTTCCAGTCCAGGGTATTGGCATGAATCTCCTCTAATTCTGATGTTTCGTGCATCTGTTCCGTGACTCTTGCCCGTGGTACAATTAGCTCCTCAGTAGAGAATTCCTTTCTGGCATATTTCCAAGTGAAGGCAATTTGGTCAAACATCCATTAGAGGACAACCAGTTGGCCAGCCAAAGCTGGGGGAAAATAGTTGTTCTTAGAGCCAGCTTGGATAAGCAGAAGATGGAAGCATTGTGATAGGCTGAGGGGACAGATATCTGATGTGCCAAAATTTTCCCCTCTCTTTCATGGAAACATTTCTATTTTCTTTACACTTGATAGTACATTTTTAAGGATGATTTTATAATTTAAGTATTTCATTCTCCCTCACAAAGACTTTGGGTAATTAATATCTTCAAATTATGTTAGCCCCAGGGACAACTCTGGCCCCCTTGAAGGTGTCCTGGAGAGAAACCAGCGAAGGTCACTGAACAGATAAGTGAGTACTGTCCCTCAGCATACGGCACACACCATCCAGGTCAGAGAATTCTCTTGCAGGCTTGCTGAGTTAATTTTGGACAGGTAAAGGCTGAGAAGAGAAGGCAAGTGAAAACCCAACCATGCTTGTGGAGCATTTTATGTCTTTCCTATATTTTCTTGCCTCATGAAGCCCCATTACTGACGGAAGATGTAGAAAATTTTGCTGCTTCGAGATACAGCATTTTCAACAAACTGAATTCATGCTTTTTCCATATTTAACTTTGGAAAACTATAGACAGGCCAATTCTTTATGAGTTCACTATTTTGGTTCTGTAATCTAAAACTATCAGAGTTCTAAGCAACTATTCATTTCAATTCAGCAAACCTTTTTTGGGTTCATTGCTCTCTCATGGAAAACAAATTAATTAAATATGTGTATTTACTTTATTGACAAACATTTCTATAGCATTCATATATTCCAGGAACTGTTAAAGGTGCTTTACAACGATTAACTGATTTAATTTATAACAACCTCATGAGGTAAATACTATTATTAGTCATATGATATAAGTGAGGCAACTAAGGCACAGAGAAGTTAAGTAACTTGCTCAAGGCTGCACAGTGGCAAACTAGGATTCAAACTCTGACAGTCTTGCTCTAGAGTCTTCTCTCTTGATTTAGATCACTGGGAGATGCCTTACCAACTTGGCATTGGGCCCCATCTTTGACATTTGCTTTCCTCTGATATTGGCATCAAGGTTGATGAGACACTGCATATTTTTCTACCTTTATGACACTTGTAATTAATTGGTGCTAAATAAGAACATTAAACATAAGTTAAAACTTTAACTTATCTGACTCCTCAAATGAATTTTGGATCAATTTGGATGTGAATAGATGTTAGCTCTTACAGAAAAGTCTCAGATCTGACTTCCTTCTCATTCCTTTTTCTCTTTTTTTCTCATCTTCCTTCCTTATCATATTTCCTTGTTTCTCTTTTTCATGGGCATTTATTTCCCAAAGCACCCACATATTCACAGCATCCATTCCCAATAAATTTGACTGTGACTTTTTTATTATTTGAAATCATATGAACATATTCATGTTCAAGAAGATTGGGGGTCCAAATTCAGTGATATTAGAAATCCCAGTCCTATAAGACAAAAATCCACAGAATTTTCCTTAAATCATCTGGTATATACTCTTGTTTAATCAATCCTTGCAATTCAGTTTGACCAGGTAGTTGCTAAGGTAACAAGAGATAACATCATTAGTGTTCTCTCTTTTTCTCCCTTCCTCCTTTCCTCCCTCCATCCCTCCATGCTTCCGCGCAAACCCCTGCAGTGGATTATCTCCAGATATTCAATGTGTCCATTCCCCCCACCCACAGTAGTGGTGTCTTCTTTGTCCTGTTTCATTTATTTAGTTTTCAGTCTTATCCATTCCTAACTTCACTCAAGGATCACTTGGTCTTTCCTAAGCAAGCCCTAGTAGAAAACTGATCATGAGTCCAATGGCTTCTTTGAGTGGTGAAAGTTTTCATTAGGTAATATTGCATATGTGTTTTGGTGTTTGACAGTATGCCTAGCATGACAGATAGAATGAGTCATTTTCCTTTTGAATGAAATCCCAAAGTTTGGGCTGCTTGGGTAGCCTGAGTAATATGGATATAGAGAGACTTTCTAGGAAGCTGGAATAATTCTGTACTTCCCCAGAGGAGAAACACTGTCTTCCAGCTCTCCCAAGTCTGTCCATAGTCTGTCTATTCCAAGTTTCTGGAAATAGCCTGAACTCAGGGAGTCTTTGAAATATTGTATCAATAAAACCAGCATTTGTTTTACCCCATCTTATTTATCTTACTGTGGCACCAATTTTTAAAAACTACCTTTCCTCATCAACTGTTTGTTTTTAAATAATGTAAGAAACCTCTATAAAGCATTTTCCTTGTGTAGAAAAGTACACTGACTTTTATGAGGTGGAAGTAGGGAAGGTGGTGGTAATAATTTTAAAAATTAAACAATTTCTGAAAAAAATATCAGAGTAGACAAGGATGAAGACTCTTGTGCTAAGACACTATATTAGTTTGTTAGCTGCCATAACAAACTACCTCAGACTGATGGCTTAAAGAACAGAAATTTATTTTCTCCCAGTTCTGAAGGCTGGGAGTGTAAGATCGAGGTTTCATCAGATTTGGTTCCTTCAGAGGTCTCTCTCCTTGGCTTACAGATGGCCACCTTCTCGCTGTGTCCTCACTTGACCTTTTCTCAGTGTGTTCACACCCCTGGTGTCTCTTTTTGTTAATCCAAATTTCCTCTTCTTATAAGGACACCAATCAGATTGAATTAATGGCCCTAATAGCCTCATTTTAACTTAATCACCTCTTTAAAGGCTCTGTGTCCAAACAGTCACATTCTAAGGTTAGAGTTTAGGGGGTTCAAGCTTCAACACATGTATTCTGTGGGGGACAAAATTCAGTCCATAACAAACATCTAGGAATGCTGGTTGAAATATAATTTTTTAAATATATGTCTAAGCTTAGAAGAAAGATACAGAAATTCCTGTGAGCCAGAGATGGAGAGGGAGATAAAGGCTAGAGGAAATATCTTCCATTTAAGCCATGACAGATTGGGGTACAAGGTGTGGGGGGGAGGGATAAATCTTAAGTTTGAACATCTTCCCAGAGATAGAAGACTAAATATATGATCCAAAGAGATCCCATAGAAGGGGAAAATAGATACTGAGGCTTCTGATGAGAGATGAAAATATCGAAGGACTACTATCCCAAGGAAACCCGACTAAGTGGACTCACTACTTGGTTTGGGAAAAGTGCAAGATGTTTGTTTCTTTTCTGGTTTTGAGTGGATCAGAAAATGTTTCCCATATTCCCTTAATGGGATTGGAGCCCAAATTTATCCTACCTAAGTGCTACTTCAAACCCTAGGCTGAGGAAATTGGCATAAAAGTTGTTCCCATGTGAATTATACTTGTGGGGTGAATGGAGGAAGAAAACGCCAAACTGTTTGAGAGCAACACTTCAACAAGCCAGACTCCCCGAAGAAAGAGAGTCAAGATCCCCTTAGGAAAAACAATACTTGCTTAAAATGACCTACCAAAAAAGTTCCTAAACACACCTGTAAATTATCTACCATAAACATGAGACAGCAAATAATTAATTTGTAAGGCTGGCTGGAGGACTGACATCCAGAAAACTTGAGATAATAGACAAATCACCTGAAAGAGAAATTCATGTAAGTATAGCTAAAATTATTAAAGATAAGATTTGGAATAATTATTTGGATTATTAAAATAAGATTTGGAAGCCAAAAGGAAAGTGGAAGGTGTCATTTATAAGAATAAGAGAAATACGAAAAATATAACAAAACTTCTGTGTATATAAGATTCTTCACTTAATTTAAAGCACAGGATATTGGGTAATAGCAGATTATGAACAGCTGAAGAAATTTGATGAACTAGAAAACAGAGCTGAGAAAATTAACAAGATTGCAACACCACAGGAAAGAAATGGAAATATGAATGATAGGGTAAGAGTCATGGAGGATAGAACAAGAAAATCCAAAGATGGAAAACAACAAGGGTTGGTAAGGAGAAAGGTGCAGCTGCCTTGGAAAATAGTTTGGTAGTTCCTTAGATAGCTAAACATAAAGTTCCATATAAACCAAAATTTCACTCCTAGGTATATTCAAAAGAAATGAAACATATGTCCACACAAGAATTTGTATGTGATTGTTCACAGCAGCATTATTCATAACAGCCAAAATGTGGAAATAGCCCAAATGTTCATCAACTGGTGAGTGAGTAAACAAAATTGTTATATCTATCCACGTAATAAAATATTATCTGACAGTAATGAAGTACTGATACAAGCTACAACAAGGATAAACCTTGAAAACATTATGCTAGCTGAAATAAGCCAGTTACAAAAGACAACATGTTGCAAGACTGCATTTATATGAAATATCCAGAAGAGGAAAATCCGTAGAGACAGAAAAGAGATCAGTAGCTGCTTAGAGCTGAAGATAGGGGAATAAGAATTGTGGGAGAAAATGGCGGATGACAGCTAACGGCTATGGTGTTTCTTTTATGAGGGATGCAATTGCTTTAATATTGTGATGGCTGCACAATTTTGGGGATATACTAAACACCATTGAATCATACACTTTAAACTGGGTGAATTGTATGGTATTAAGTGTATCTCACTAAAGCTGTTTAAAGAGTAAAAAGTAAAACTAATAGAATTTCTGACAGAAGTAAAGAGAGTAGAGAATGGGCAATATTCAAAGAAATCAGGGCTAAAAATTTTCCAGATTTGATTAGCAACATGAATCCCCATATTTAAAAAAACCCATGCATCCTGAATAGGAAAACAAACAAAAAAAGAAATCTACATGCAAGCATATGTAGTATAGTTGCAAAACAACAAAGACAAAGTTCTTAATAGCAACAAGACAGGAAAGATTAATATGTTACAAAGAATAAAATCTATTAGGAGAATTCTCAATAATATCATTAGTGATCAGAAAAGAGTGAAGTAATACCTTCAAAATACTGGTACCAAAATAGTCATTCTAGAATTCTCTTTTAAGATAAATTATTTAAATGAGAACGAAATTAAAGACATTCTCAGAAAAGCAAAAACTGAGAGTTCTCTCAGTTCTCTCACAAAACACATCCCGCCAAAATCTACAGGTAGCCTGCTGTCAAGACGAGAACCAGTTCGGGGACTTCTGACTGTGAGGGGCCCTAGAGCACCGGGACACCTGGCTCTGGCATCCTGCCTTCTCCTTGCAGCTGGAGTTGCAGAGATGCCCACCTAAAAGTGGCTGCAGCACCAAGCTGCCCAGCTCATTGTACCCCTGCGGCTCACTCGCTCCCTCTCACCCACACCTGATTACTCAAAGACCCTCAACAGTGAACTACCTTAAAAAGAAAGAAACTTTAAGGACAACGATGCCAGAAGTAAATCTAAATGAACATTAAATGCAAAACAATAATAACAATGATTATTAATTTGGGCAGAGGATTAAAATCAAGGTAGAAATAAGATTTTTGACAATAATGACATATAACGTGGGAAGGAATACTCAGTTTTCTAATATTATGTTTTTCAAGAGAAGGATAGAAACATCAATGCTAGGCTGTAGAGTAAGTATGTTTGTTAAAATTTTAAGGATGAAGAATAAAATAGAAATCAAATGCATAACTTCCAAACCAGTAGAGGAAAAAGAGGGAAATAAAGCAAATTTGATTAATACAAAAGAAGACAGAAAACAATAAAATAAGACAGAAAGAAAAAGTTTAGCAAATAGAAGGCACAAATAAGATGGCAAGAACAAACCCAGATCCATTGAAACAACAGATAGAAACAAAAGATAATTAAGAAACAACTTTATTAGAAAGTACATCAAAGACCCTAACAGATACCTTACCAAAGAAGATATACACATAACAAATAAGCATATGAAAAGATGCTCCACATCATATGTCACTAGGGAAATGCAATTAAAACAACGAGATATCTATTAGGATGGCCAAAATCCTGAATGTTGGTGAGGATGTGGAGCAACAGGAACTCTCATTCATTGGTAGTGGAAATGCAAAATGGCACATCCACTTTGGAAAAGAGTTTGGCAGTTTCTTATAAAACTAAATATACTCTTACCATGTGACCCAGTAATTGTGCTCCTTGGTATTTACCCAGAGGAATTTAAAACTTATGTCCATACAAAAAAAACTGCACATGGATATTTATAGCAGCTTCATTTATAATTTCCCAAACTTGGAGGCAACCAAAATGTTACTTTCAGGTGAATAGATAAATATACTGTGATGTATCCAGACACTGGAATATTATTCAGTACTAGAAAGAAATTAGCTATCAAGCCATAAAGAGACATGAAAGAAGTTAAGATGCATATTAATGAAAGAAGTCAATCTGAAAAGGTTTTAATCCATTTTGAGTTTATTTTTGTGTATGGTGTTAGAGAATGTTCTTATTTCAATCTTTTACATGTAGCTGTCCAGTTTTCCAGCACCACTTATTGAAGAGACTGTCTTTTCTCCATTGTATATTCTTGCCTGGTTTGTCATAGATTAATTAACTATAGGTGTGTGGGTTTATTTCTGGGCTTTCTATCCTGTTCTATTGATCTATATTTCTGTCTTTGTGCCAATACCATATTGTTTTGGTTACTGTAGCTGTGTTGTAGTATAGTCTGAAGTCAGGGAGCCTGATTCCTCCAGCTCCGCTTTTGTTTCTCAAGATTGCTTTGGCTATTCAGGGTCTTTTGTGTTTCCATAAACATTTAAAATTTTTTTGTTCTTGTTCTGTGAAAAATGCCATTGGTAATTTGATGGGGATTGCATTGAATCTGTAGATTGCCTTGGGTAGTATAGTCATTCTGACAATATTGATTCTTCCAATCCAAGAACATGGTATATCTTTCCATTTGTTTGTGTCATCTTCAATTTCTTTCATCAGGGTCTTATAGTTTCCAGAGTATAAGTCTTTTGCCTCCTTAGACAGAATTACTCCTAAGTATTTTATTCTTTTTGATGTGATGGTAAATGGGATTATTTCCTTAATTTCTCTTTCTGATATTTCATTGTTAGTGCAAAGAAATTCCACAAATTTCTGTGTATTAAGTTTGTATCCTGCAACTTTACTGAATCCATTGCTGAGCTCTAGTAGTTTTCTGGTAACGTCTTTAGGATTTTCTACATATAGTATCATGTCATCTGCAAACAGTGACAGTTTACTTCTTCTTTTCCAATTTGGATTCCTTTTATTTTTTTTTCTTCTCTCATTGCTGCGGCTAGGACTTCCAAAACTATGTTGAATAAAACTGGCGAGAGTGGGGCTTCCCTGGTGACGCAGTTGTTGAGAGTCTGCCTGCCGATGCAGGGGACACAAGTTCATGCCCCGGTCTGGGAATATCCCACATGCCGTGGAGCTGCTAGGCCCGTGATCCATGGCCACTGAGCCTGCACGTCCTGAGCCTGTGCTCCGCAACGGGAGAGGCCACAACAGTGAGAGGCCCGCATACCGCAAAAAAAAAAAAAAAAAAAAAAAACTGGCGAGAGTGGATATCCGTGTCTTGTTCCTGAAGTAATGCTTTCAGCTTTTCACCATTGAGTATGATGTTAGCTGTGGGTCTGTCATATATGGCCTTTATTATGTCGAGGTGGGTTCCCCCTATGCGCACTTTCTGGAGAGTTGTGTTTGGTTGTTGTTTTTTACCATAAATGATGTTGGATTTTATCAAAAGCTTTTTCTGCATCTATTGAGATGATCATATGATTTTTATTCTTCAGTTTTGTAATGTGGTGTATCACATTGATTTGTAGTTATTGAAAAATCCTTACCTCCCTAGCATAAATTCCACTTGACCGTGGTGTGTGATCCTTTTAAAGTGTTGTTGGATTTGGTTTGCTAGTAATTTGTTGAGGATTTTTGCGTCTATGTTCATCAGTGATATTGGCCTATAATTTTCTTTTTTTGTGGTATCTTTGTCTGGCATGGTCTTAATTTTTTATTTGTAATTTATACCCCACATACTTTTTGAAAATATTCGAGTGTATTATGGCAATAACACATCTGACACAGAGGAATTAAAATAAAAATAAAGGGAGTTAGCAATTTAGATAAAGAGAAAAAAGGAAGTACCATGTACCTCTAACATGGAATTATCTGGCTACTAAAGGAGCTTGTGAAGGAAGCTCAGAGAAATAATTTTCTGACAGTAATCATAATTATAACAGTTAATTCTTTGCCATTTAAGTACTGTGCTAAGTGCTTTACATGCATTACCTCACTTAATTCTCATAACAGCCCATTGAGTGAAGTTAGTCTGGTATTTTCCCCATTTCACAGCTAAGGAAACTGAAGCACAATGAGATTACCTCATCTAACCTGTAGCCAAGTAGCTAAGAAGAGTTACTTCATGGTGAACGTAGAGCAAAATGCTACCTCCTATTTTCCCGAAACTCCAACTATGTCTTGGCATCATGGAAATTTGTCTGACTTGCCATATATCTTGTCTATTGGAAAGAAAATATCATATCCTAAGAAATCTCTTAAATCTTCCTCTAGCTCTGATTCTAATATTCTGGGAAATTATTCTAGATAATGAATGCATTGTACAGGACATAGGTCCTCTTTTTTTTGTGATGTTATCTTTATTATCATGAAACCTGAGGGTAGGGAGTATTATCTGATTTGGGGGAGACTTGTGGCTGTAAAATCTTGAGCCACAATATTGAACTGGGAAGGGAGGGACTCTTGCTACTAGTTGCATTTTCCAATTTCCTTCTCACTGGAAACCCCATTAGAGGGCATTTTCTTTCAAAATGCTTACTCCCCAATGCCTATCCTTCCAAACTTCCAACTTTCATGTTTCTAATTACAAAGAAGGAGAAGAGGGAACTAATATTGATGTAAAGCAAGACCCACTTCCATCAGTCAAGGGCTGTGGCCTCAGTCACTCCTCCAAGATGGCAGAACCCAGAACTCTGTTGCCTGCAGCTCAGTCTTGGCCCCTCTCTGACTCTACTGCTTTCCACTGACAAGGTGACTTTATGGTGAACAATGTAACCTTTTGGAGTGTGATGGTTCATCATTTCATTGTGAACATAAGAAATGAAAAAATATTTGAGGGTCATAGTCTTCCAAAAAATTATGAGTGATTCAGTGTCACTGTTGGAATAACAAATGATTCAGATAATTTATGAGTGAATGTGTTTTCAGCTGGAAACTGGGGTGAAAGATGTGCGGAGGGGGTGTGGCAGGAAGAAGAGAGGGAACAAGAAGATATTACGTCCACTTTAGGAGCCCCTGATCTAGTTTAAGTCATAACCTGGAGGACTTCAGTATATTGCCTAGGATATCACCAGGCACATGTTAAATATTGTTTACCAAAAATTTAATATAACTCATTTTTTGTCTTCAACTTCTAGGTTTATAAAAGATTTTAAGGGCTTTTTCTACTGCCTGTCCCTCTGCTACCATGTAGGGCTTTACATCCGTAGAATTCCTTGGAATTTTCCATCCAAATACTTCTAATGGCTGTATATGAACAGCAGCCCTCAGACAGGGGTGTGTGGGGCTGTGCGTTGTTCAGAGTAGCTTGCCACAAAGAAGAAAGTCCTCTTCTCCTTCATGTTTATGTATGTGTGTATGTGTTTGATGAAAATAATCTATTCCTTCTTCAAATATCAGGAAAAAATGATGTTTTAGAAATAGATACCATGCTTATGCATTGGCTTCTAGAACACTATGCTGCTATGTGTCTATATTCATTTGAATTCTGAAAAACAATACATAGATAATTCCAAACTGTTAGTAAGTAGTGAGATGAAACAACATATAAGACTATTTTCTTTTCTCTATCCCATATATCCTAATCTCCGAAAACCTGCCCAGTCTGTTCAGCCAGTCTGAGGTGCGCCAGATCAGCCTCCACTGTAGGCAAATTTCCTTGGCCACCCTCCCCTAGTAACCAGAGTCACCTTGCCCGAATATCTGTGGTTTCCTCACAGAAGTCCAGTCATCAAAGGTTTGTACAATACAGATCTGTGCCATAGCTTGACAGCTTTGTGGTGGTCACACTTTCCTAATAGTCAGGGAAAAGATTGGTAAACTCATTTGCAACAATTAACTACTAATCAGGGAGTAGTTAATATGAATGTGTTATTCCATTCCAGGATTTTTTTTTTTCTTCCCTTAGGATTTCTCCAAGGATTTCTCAGAGACCTGATTGCCCCTCCTCTATTGAGTCTTCAGTCACCAGCTGTCTTTTTGCCTTGCTAGTTAGAACAAGAAGCAAGGGAATACTTTTTCATGGTCTCATCAAACAGCACCCTGAGCCCCTCTCTTGGTATTGAGCTAAGAGTTATCATCTGCTTCTAGCTACTAGTTCCTGGGGTGAGAAGGAGGAAGCTGACCCAGGAATTCAGCTGGGGTCCCTGAGAAGGCAGATTTCATCACCTTATCCACCCAGCTACAATGGGAAAACTCTCTTTGTAATGCAGGTATCAGCAATGGAACCATCTTTCAGGATAATAGCCATCATAAGGAGTAGAAATAGGTATTCCTTCCTGGGATGCTTAGACAGCCCACAATGGGTAATAATAACAATTGTGATATGTATAAAGTTCTATAATTTACAAAGTGCTATTTCAATCTTTCCCTTGATTATCATAATACCCCAATGAGATATGTGTACAAAGGAATAACGGACACCATTATTATTAAATACAGATTCAAGAAGGAAAGAGAGAGGTCTAGTAAGATATCTAGTATATCATCCTAAAATGGCCCCACCATTGTTCTTGTCATGCCCACACATGTCAGTGCTCCCAGTCTGATGACTGGTCCTGGGAAGTGTCTTTTATTCATATAAGATTAATTGTTATTTCTGGGATTCTGCTGTAGTGGAGGTTTAGGAGAGCTGCCTTTATTATTTTTTTTTAAATTGAAGTATAGTTGAATTACAATGTTGTGTTAATTACTGCTGTACAGTGACTCAGTCACTTTGATATATTCTTTTTCATTATGGTTTATCACAGGATGTTGAATATAGCTCCCTGTGCTGTACAGTAAGACCTTGTCCTTTATCTATTCTATATATACCAGTTTGCATCTACTAATTCCAAACTCCCAATCCAAACCTCTTCCACATCCTTCCCCCTTGGCAACCAGCAGTCTATTCTCTATGTCCCTGACTCTGTTTCTGTTTCATAGATAGGTTCATTTGTGTCATAGTTTAGATTCCACATATAAGTGATATCATATGGTATTTGTTTTTCTCTTTCTGACTTACTTAACTTAGTATGATAATCTCTAATTGCATCCATGTTACTGCAAATGACATTATTTCATTCTTTTTTATGGTTGAGTAGTATTCCATTGTATATATGTACCACATCTTCTTTATCCATTTACCTGTCAATGGACATTTAGATTCTTTCCATGTCTTGGCCATTGTGAATAGTGCTGCTATGAACATAGACGTGCATGCATCTTTTTGAATTATAGTTTTGTCTGGATATATTCCTAGGAGTGGAATTGCTGGGTCATATGATAATTCTATTTTTAGTTTCTCTGAAGAACCTCCATACTGTTTTCCACAGTGGCTGCACCAATTTACATTCCCACCAACAGTGTAGGAGGGTTCTTTTTTCTAAGAGAGCTGCCTTTAAACCCACAAAGAGATGTGCATCTACTCCTGTCTTCTGGAGTTCACTTCCACCTCTGACTAGAGCAGGGGTCTTAGATGTGTGCAAAGGACCAATGGTTCTTAAACTTTTTCATCCTGCCAGATCTCTTCTCACATGGAAAGACACTTCACAGAGTTAACTCGCAAATTCTGAAAACTACCATGTCTCTTTTAAGCCAAACCAGATCTGTCTTTGGCAATGGTCCCACACTTCACACAGTGTCTGGCCTGTCACATGCTGAGTTGTGTCACTGTTTAGCAAAAGAGGATACTGAATGGATCTGGTCGTTTGGAACATTCTACTCACTTGGCCCTGGGCACTACACTGGCTTCCCATCTGCTTCCGAGTATAGCTCTTTGATCTGATTCCAATTCTAAAAGTAGGAGATGGTCTGAGACCCACCCTCATTGGGCCCTGACTCAACATTACATGCCCAGTGCTTCCTTCCTGTTGGGAAGTTATGGTTCAATTCAGTAACTCAACTCAATTCATTAAGCATCTTGAGTAATATGAGAAGAATCATGTTCTAGTCGACAGTGGACTTAGAGTTAGGAGAACTCTACTACAACCAAAGCTATATGCCCAGATACTGTTTCTTTTCCCCTCCAGATCTCTCCACTGTTCTTCACCTTGCCCTTGGTTTCAGAAGGCTCACTACTATGGAATTAATAAATGGGTTTCTGTGTTCTCAGGTTTACAATTCAGTTTAACCAGTGGAGGTACCTCAAGTGGCTATAGGAAAGTGATGTTGGGGCATTTATTGCTCTGCATCCCTCTCTGAGCTTGCTTTGAGACAGGTGAGTCCCTTCACTGAAGTTCCTTGTCCCTCTCAAGGCAGCCTTCATTACAGCCCTCTTCTACCAGTTTCTGGTAACACTCCTTATCCTTATTCTTTGCAGCCTAGAAGTGGCAACAGTTCTTCAGCTGTTACTAGCCTTGAGATTATACATTACCCCGTCCACATGTTCCCTTTGTAAATAAACTCTCCTTGAATTATCCTGATTGGATTTTTCCATATGTTTTCTGTTGATACTCTGACAGATACACTGTGTGATTTGGGGCAAGTCACTCCATAGGACTAGTAACCTCAAATGTATTGAGAAAAATTTTGATGACCAAGAAGCTAATTCAGCGAATTCAAATATGCTGCAATTCAAGTACACTGGCAGTGAGAAATGAATAGTGGAAAGTAAAATAATAGCCTTCTTGGCAGTATTCTATAGAATTTTTAATTTAAAATTCCTTAAAGGTAAGGACCATTCTTTTTTTTTTTTTTTTTTTTTGCGGTATGCGGGCCTCTAACTGTTGTGGCCTCTCCCATTGCGGAGCACAGGCTCCGGATGCGCAGGCTCAGCGGCCATGGCTCACGGGCCCAGCCGCTCTGCGGCATGTGGGATCTTCCTGGACCGGGACACGAACCCGCGTCCCCTGCATCAGCAGGCAGACTCTCAACCACTGCGCCACCAGGGAAGCCCAGGACCATTCTTTTAAAGACATTCATTTGAGTTTATTGGAGCTAGAACTTGTCCATATCCCTCATGGTGTTTAGCATGTTTCCTTTTACATTGCAGGTGTTCAAAATATATTTGCTGATTTGAATTGACTCTTCCAAGTCCAATGCAAAACAAACTGGCCGTAATAGTTCCTCTTGTTCTGCCTGTTCTGACACAGAAATAGAGCCAGCTCACAGCAATCCCTTCCTTATGTTTGCACAGAGTTTCTGACTTTCATGATCTAATCTTGGGCTTATTCACTTACAAAGTATTTGCTTGGCTTGTATAAAATAAGTAACTTCTAATTAGGGAGTTGTTTTTTTAATTATTTGCAATCTTGTGTGATCGAGTGTTAACTCCCTAAGTAAATTTAAGCTCTAACAAGTGTAATACAGTAAATAACAGGGTTTATTGTTGTTACTTTTTGTTTTGTTTTTATATCAACCTGGGATCACTAGAAAATGACTGGTTACCACGGGAGATCCTTCTAACTTTCGTTCACCAAAAGTGAATAAGAACATGGAGTACATACTTGACCACAATTTAAATCCAATCCGAACAGTTCCTATCAGAAGACAATACAAATAGTCTGGCTCAATAAAAAAGATTTTTCAAATAAAAGAATTTCCTTAAGAAGTAAAACAGCTGTTTGGGATGTATTTGTTTCTGTGTGTGCTCTAAATAGTGTGCCTCCAGGTCCAGATAATATCTAGGCTTTTGGGCATGGGGAATTCTTTGAGGTACGGTCTTGAGTGGCTAGACACTTTAATGACTGGCAAAAAAGAATATACTTGAGGAAATAGAGGTGTGAGGTGTGAGGCATCAAAACTGAAACAAGAAATGCCTGTGTCTTGTGGGCAGCTGACTGAGAAAAGTATGGGATTAGAAGAGGGTCATTATCAGAAGTGAGTGGAAAAGGAGTTCATTGTCACTGTAATTTTCCCCACTCATAACTGCCATGACTTCCACAGCCAGCTTTTAGTGTCCTTTACTTCTCTTAAGGTAGTTACACAACTCTGAGAGGATGCAGGAAGAAGTGATAGAGGAAGAAAGATTGTTAAATCATTCCAAAAATGTGTCTACTGAATTTCTGACAATTTTTTGTAAAAAAAAAGAAAGGAAGAACTTTTCTTTATATAATTTATATGAGAGGAAACTCAAAAATGCATACTAATAGAGGAATTGTTAAAGTATGTATTAGCATGTGCAATATGATGCAATCATTTAAACAATATTTGAAGACTATGTAATACTATCGAAAAACATTGATGATACAATCCAATGTGCTTGGTACACACCAATCAAACTATGTAAAATATGAATGCATGTGAACACAGACTAAAAGGATATATGGGTAAATGGATAGTTTTCTCTAGGGAAGCTCTCTTAAAGGTAGGAAAATTGCATATCTTCTTTATTTTTTAATCTATCCCTTAATGTTACCACATTTGCTTTGCAGCCAATAAAATCAACATATGTATGTTGGGATGTGGAAGAGGCAGGAGGGTGAAGCTGGTGGATCACCAGGCCCTAGATGAGACTGTTGGTGTCATTTTTCCCAAGTTTCCATTGTTGGCTTATTTTTTTACCATGAGAGATTAAGAAAGATCTTGATGGCAGAGAACGGCTGTCTATTTTTCTATTGACTGCTAGCCTGGTACAGGGTACATACTAGGTGTTTGTGAAATACTAAGTTAGTTTTCAGCTAATACATTTTGAGTGTCATTGCAATATTTTCATTTCACAAATAGCAACATCCATTACCCATTTTAGATACAATGTAGAGTCATGGGTTTTTCATTTGAAAGTAAGACAATACTGTATATCCCTGATCAATACTCTATATAACCAATACTATTGCAAGAAATAATGCTTTATAACAAATATGTACTTTGAGTTAAGTGGTTTGGGAATGTTTATATAGCATGTAATACGTATGTGTGTTCTTGGATTTATGGAACAAAATATCATGTAACATTAAGGTGATGCTATTCAGAATCTTCTTAGGTCTAATAATGGTACCTATGTTCTAGTTTTTATAAACCAGTGTGTATGTGTGCACCAGATCTACAGACATTGCTTATTATTTTAGTTTTGCCATGAGTTTGGAAAGTAAGATGAGGTATGCTTTTCTCTACACATACAGATCTCAGATCTCAAGTCTGGATGAAGAGGAAGGGAGATTGGAAGGAAGACAGGAGGAATAAATAATCCCCATGCCTCAAACACTTCTTTGATAAAAGAAAAAAAGATCCAGCTCTTGGCAAGTGGTGTTTTGTGAGGGCATCGTAGAATCAAAGGCTTGTATTTCAAGGAGATGTTATTTCTGTGGCACAAATATGATTAAGGGTAATGTTGTGTTATTTCAGATTTTCGTTATTCATAAAAGGAAAACCAATAGTGTCAGACGTGCAAGAACAAAGCTAAATAGGCTTCAGAGACCTTCTGGCTCTCAAATCTAAGAGAATATAATAATTGGACTGTTTATTTGCCATGTTTCATATTTGATTTCTTAGAGGGAAAAACACAGTAGATATTCTTCATTCAGAATAGTTGCTTTTAGTGATGGGGATTTGGTTTTATCTACTCTGGCCCCTCCCTTTCCCCAGTACATTTCTTCTGTCTGTCCAGGTAACCAGAGCTGCTCCTGTGCTTACAAATATTCAAAGCTGCCCCAAATTCTGGAGTCTGACACTACAGGGAGGTTTTAGTGGAGAATCCAGGGAAGGAGGTAGAATCCAGGGAAGGAAGTGGCATTAAAAAGACATCAGCATCTTAAACAATCAGTTCCTAAAGAGGAGTGGGAAGACAGGGCTGACTGTGTGACAACCACATCTGCCTTCCCAACTTTTTTCCTTTCCCTTATGATGCATACTCCCTGAATATGACTGAATCTTCTTTGCGTCTCTTTCAATGCCTGCCGTGCACAGTTAGATTTAGGTACCTGTCCCAAGGATAAAACTACGGGGTGAAGAGATGGTCATGGAGTAAGTTACCCTGCAGTTGAGCCCCCTACAGGTGGGTTCTGGCTCTGGATTTCAGGAGAACCTATACTTGTGGTAAGAATCTGGAATGGCATGTCGGTAAGGAACAGAGACTTCCAGAGATGGTGGCTCTTGCCATTGCTGCATCTGGTACAGGAAAGGGAACTCATGGTCCAGGGAATCAATAAGGGAGAGGACTTTAAAACACATTTATCTATCTTAGGCACTCCTGGATGCTGTCACAATATTTCCATTGAGTAGTACTAAGAATTTTTGGCAGCCATAGTATTTATAACTTTTCGGTGCAGTTCTCATTCGTTTGCTAAGCCAGTATTTGGTGAGAACCTACTATGTGCCAGGCACTTAGTGCTCAGAGTTAATAATGCAGAAATAATAATTAATAGTGATGATAAAAGCTAATATTTGTGGAGTATTTTATGTGATCCATGTCTAGTGCTTATCATTTATTTTACTTTATACTTTTATATGTAGATCGCATCATCTGTCCATTTATAGATTAAGATATTGAGGGGTACAGAGATGGAAAGATATTATTTCATACAACAAATATTTGAGTGTCTTTTATGTGTCAATTGCTGTGCCTTTTGCTAGAGATACAATAGTGAGCAAGACAGATTAGATACTTACTCTCATTGAATTTAGATTCTAGTGGGTGGGAGGCAGACAATAAGCAAATAAGCAATTAAATAGTATGAAGCTTGAAGTTGGTGATAAATATAATACTATGAAGAAAATCAAACTTGATCATGGGCTGAAGACTAACAGGGAGGGTGGGTTGAGTTAGATACTTTAGATACAGGAAGGTCAACTTAAGAAGATGACATTTAAGCTAAGACTTGAATGAAAAGGGTGTCAGCCATGCGAACAACAAGGGGCAGAGCAGAAGGATGCACACAAGGGCTAAATTGGAATGAGCTTAGGTATTTGGTTAGCAGAAAGAAGGCTGGTGTAGCTGGGGTGCTGCAAGCAAAGGGAGTCCCATCTTGAGGGGCCTTAGGACCCTGAGCTACATGTTACTAAAGGCTCCTGGGAGTCTGATTTCTTTCGAATTCATGGAGCATCTTTGGGGGCAGTGAATGGAGGAAGAACCAGACAGTGCTGTGCAAAACAGATTTTCTTGTTTCCTCTTAGGTAAAGTATATCTCTCTCTTAGGTACAGACTGTCTTGTCTTTCTTGGGCTGTCCAGGACCTTTGGGCGTTGAAGCAGAGCAGAATACCAGAGAAAGTGTGGTTTTCTTCTGGTTCTTTCCCACATTGTTTAGGAACAAAGATCCCTTTGGAGTTCTTCTCTAGGTTCTGCTAAAGTAGCCAAGGCCAACATTGTCAACAAAATATGCCGTTTTCTCCCTGATCTTTGCCACATTTCTTTCATAACCCACAACACAGTGTTTATGACATCTCTCCAAACTTGGAAATCACACAAGCAGAAATATGTGAATCAATGTGTATGTATGTATTCATGTGTGTGTCTATGCGTGTGTGTGTGTGTGTGTGTGTGTGTGTGTGTGTGTGTGAAGAGGGGAACTGGGAGTGGAGAAGCATAGGAAACTGAGGAGAGAAGATGGTGTAATGGGTATGTAGTTTATGAGCAAGAGATGCCAATATTACCTTAATTCCTCGCTATTCAAAGTGTGGTCCTTCAAACAACAGCATTGATAATACCTGGGAGCTTACTGGAAATGCAGAATCTCATGCCCCATCCCAGATTTTAACAAGGTCCTCAAGTGACCCATATGCACATTAACATTGAAAAAGTATAGCCTTAATGATTGCATATGCTTGGGTATTATTCTCACACTTTATCTTTTGTCATCAAGGATCTCTAGAAGATCATGGACTGAACAACTATTTTATCAAAGAGTATCACATATAGTTTATTACAGCATTTATCATACTTTATAATAATGGTGAATTTTTTTCTTGCCTAATTCACCCCACTATGATATGAATTCCACAAGGATGAACAACATGGGTTTGAACTACTTGGGTCCACTTATATGTAAATTTTTTCAATAGTAAACACTACAGCATAGCGTGATTCATGGTTGATTGAGTAGGCAGATGCAGAACCGCGAATATAGAGGAACCAAGTATACAGGGAGCCACCTATAAATTATACGCAGATTTTTGGCTGCACAGAGTGTGGGCACCCCTAGACCATGTGCATTGTTCAAGGATCAACCGTGTACTCTTTGATTTCCATATCCCTGACCCAATGCATGGCATGTAATAGATACTCAATAAATGTCTACCAAATGCTCGATAGTCCAGAGCAGGACATGAGGCATAAGGGATGCTTAATAGAAGGAACCACCTTCCCTTCCTTTACTTGATAAGTGCTGTTATTTTAATCTCCCAACTGCCCACCTCTTCTCAGCCACACACAGAACTCCTATCACAGTGTCTTGCACACAACAGGCACTTTATTTATTAAATAAGTTAAATAAGAACTAGACAAATCTAGTCCCTGCAAAACTCGTGCCACACAGAAGTTCCTGGAGTGGAGATGGAGATCAATGAATAAAAGGTACTTATCTGCATGGTTTAATTTTAGCCTGAAAAATTTACTGATTATCTTGAGAATTGTCAGAACAATTGAAAGAAATTTTGAGGTAAAAATCAAGAGATTGGTAGAAATAAGTGTCTAAGCCACATATTCTGTTGGGTTTCAAACAAACCCAAAAACAATGCTTTGGCTGGACCTTCAAGATGGCAGAGGAGTAAGACACGGAGATCGCCTTCCTCCCCACAGATAAATCAAAAATACATCTACAAGTGGAACAACTCCTACAGAACACCTGCTGAACGCTGGCAGAAAACTTCAGACTTCCCAAAAGTCAAGAAACTCCCCACGTACCTGGGTAACTCAAAAGAAAAAAGAAAAAACAGAGAAAAAAGAATAGGGACGGGACCCACACCAGTGGGAGGGAGCCATGAAGGAGGAAAGGTTTCCACACACTAGGAAGACCCTTCACAGGCGGAGACTGCGGGTGGTGGAGGGGGGAAGCTTCGGAGCTGCGGAGGACAGCACAGCAACAGGGGTGCGGAGGGCAAAGTGGAGAGATTCCCACACAGAGGATCAGTGCCGACCAACACTCACCAGCCCGAGAGGCTTGTCTGCTCACCCGCCAGGGCGGGCGGGGGCTGAGAGCTGAGGCTCTGGCTTCAGAGGTCGGAGCGCAGGGAGAGGACTGGGGTTGGTGGCGTGAACACAGCCTGAAGGGGGCTAGTGCACCACGGCTAGCCGGGAGGGAGTCCGGGAAAAGTCTGGAGCTGCCGAAGAGACAAGAGACCATTGTTTCGGGGTGCACAAGGAGAGGGGATTCCTTCCCCGTCTGCCCACAGAAGGCAGAGCACCACCTAAACAAGCTCCAGAGACAGGCGCAAGCTGCGGCTATCATCACGGACCCCAGAGACGGGCATGAAATGCTAAGGCTGCTGCTGCAGCCACCAAGAATCCTGTGTGCAAGCACAGGTCATTATCCACACCTCCCCTCCCAGGAGCCTGTGCAGCCCACCACTGCCAGGGTCCCGGGATCCAGGGACAACTTTCCTGGGAGAATGCACGGCGCCACAGGCAGTTGCAACGTCATGCCAGCCTCTGCAACCTCAGGCTCAGCCTGCATCCATACCCCTCCCTCCCCCTGGCCTGAGTGAGCCAGAAACCCCTAATCAGCCGTTCCTTTAATCCCCTCCTGTCTGGGTGAAGAACAGATGCCAGAGGGTGACCTACATGCAGAGATGGGACCAAATCCAAAGCTGAACCCCAGGAGCTGTGCAAACAAAGAAGAGAAAGGGAAATTTCTCTGTGCAGCTTCAGGAGCAGCGGATTAAATCTCCACAGTCAACTTGATGTATCCTTCATCTGTGGAATACCTGAATAGACAAAGAATCATCCCAAAATTGAGGCAGTGGACTTTGGGAGCAACTGTAGACTTGGGGTTTGCTGTATGCGACAGACTAGTTACTGATTTTTATGTGTATATTAGTATAGCTTTTAGCACTTGTTATCATTGGTGGATTTATTTACTGGTTTGGCTGCTTCTTCTTTATTTTTTATTACTTAATTTTTTTAATTTTAATAATTTTTAAACACTTTTTATTTTAATAACATTTTATTTTATTTTATTTTATTTTTCTTTCTTTCTTTTCTCCCTTCTCTTCTGAGCTGTGTGGCTGATAGGGTCTTGGAACTCCAGCCAGGTGTCAGGCCTGAGCCTCTGAGGTGCGAGAGCCAAATTCAGGACACTGGACCACCACAGATCTCCTGGCCCCACGTGATATCATTCAGCAAGAGCTCTCCGAGAGATCTCCATCTCAACGTTAAGACCCAACTCCACTCAACGACGAGCAAGGTCCAGGGTGGAAACCCACGCCAAACAAATAGCAAGACAGGAACACAACCCCACCCATTAGCAGAGAGGCTGCCTAAAATCTTAATAAGTTCATAGATACCCCAAAACACACCACCAGACATGGTCCTGCCCACCAGAAAGATAAAATCCAGCCTCATACACTAGAACACAGGCACCAGTCCTCTCCACCAGGAAGCCTACACAAACCACTGAACCAACTTTACCCACAGAGGGCAGACACCAAAACCAACAGGAACTACAAAACTGGAGCCTGCAAAAAGGAGACCACAAACAGAGCCAATCAAGCCAATCACAAGTCAATCAATAGTCAATCAAGTCCAGGAAGCACAGAGAGTCCCATAGAGGGTAAATCCAAGGAGAAACCAACCAAGACACATATTAATTAAACTATCAAAAATTAAATACAATGAAAAAATATTAAAGCAGCAAGGGAAAAGAAACATACAAGAGAATCCCCATAAGGTTAACAGCTGACCTTTCAGCAGAAACACTGCAAGCCAGAAGGAAGTGGCAGGAGGTATTTAAAGTGATGAAAGGGAAAAACCTACCAACCAACATTACTCTACCCAGCAAGGATTGCAGTCAGATTCGATGGAGTAAATAAAAACTTTACAGACAAGCAAAATCTAAGAGAATGCAGCACCACCACAGCAGCTTTACAACAAATGCTAAAGGAATTTCTCTAGGCAGGAAGCACAAGAGAAGGAAAAGACCTACAATAACAAACCCAAAACAATTAAGAAAATGGGAATAGGAACATACATATCGATAATTACCTTAAATGTAAATGGATTAAATGTTTCAACCAAAAGACATAGACTGGCTGAATGGATACAAAACAAGACCCATATATATGCTGTCTACAAGAGACCCACTTCAGACCTAGGGACACATACAGACTGAAAGTGAGGGGATGGAAAAAAATATTCCATGCAAATGGAAATCAAAAGAAAGCTGGAGTAGCAATTCTCATATCAAACAAAATAGACTTTAAAATAAAGATTATTACAAGAGACAAAGAAGGACACTATATAACGATCAAGGGATCAATCCAAGAAAAAGATATAACAATTGTAATATTTATGCACCTCAATACATAAGGCAAATGTTAACAGCCATAAAGGGAGAAACTGAGAGTAACACAATAAGAATAGGGGACTTTAACACCCCAAATTCACCAATGGACAGATCATCCAAAATGAAAATAAATAAGGAAACACAAGCTTTAAACGACACATTAAACAAGATGGACTTAATTGATATTTATAGGACATTCCATCTAACAACAACAGAATACACTTTCTTATCTAGTGCTCATGGAACATTCTCCAGGATAGATCTTATCTTGGGTCACAAATCAAGCCTTGGTAAACTTAAGAAACTTGAAATCATATCAAGTATCTTTTCTGACCATAACACTATAAGACTAGATATCAATTACTATATATCAATTACAGGGGAAAAAATGTAAAATATACAAACACATGGAGGCTAAACAATACACTACTAAATAACCAAGATATCACTGAAGAAATCAAAAAAGAAATTAAAAAATACCTGGAAACAAATGACAATGAAAACACAACGACCCAAATCCTATGGGATAGAGCAAAAACAGTTCTAAGAGGGAAGTTTATAGCAATACAATCCTACCTCAAGAAACAATAAACATCTCAAATAAACAACCTAACCTTACAGCTAAAGCAATTACAGAAAGAAGAACATAAAAAACCCAAAGTTACCAGAAGGAAGGAAATCATAAAAATCAGATTTGAAATAAATGAAAAAGATATGAAGGAAACAATACCAAAGATCAATAAAACCAAAAACAGGTTCTTCAAGAAGATAAAAAAATTGATAAACCATTAACCAGACTCATCAAGAAAAAAAGGGAAAAGACTGTAATCAACAGAATTAGAAATGAAAAAGGAGAAGTAACAACAGATACTGCAGAAATACAAAGGATCATGAGAGATTACTACAAGCAACACTATGCCAATAAAATGGACAACCTGGAAGAAATGGACAAATTCTTAGAAATGCACAACCTTCCGAGACTGAACCAGGAAGAAAAAAAATATGAACAGACCAATCACAAGCCCTGAAATTGAGACTGTGATTAAATATCTTCCAACAAACAAAAGCCCAGGAGAAGATGGCTTCACAGGTGAATTCTATCAAACATTTAGAGAAGAGCTAACACCTATCCTTCTCAAACTCTTCCAAAATATAGCAGAGAGAGGAACACTCCCAAATTCATTCTAGGAGGCCACCATCACCCTGATACCAAAACCAGACAAAGATGTCACAAAGAAAGAAAACTACAGGCCAATATCACTGATGAACCTAGATGCAAAAATCCTCAACAAAATACTATCAAACAGAAACCAACAGCACATTAAAAGGATCATACACCATGATCAAGTGGGGTTTATCCCAGGAATGCAAGGATTCTTCAATGTATGCAAATCAAACAGTGTGATACACCATATTAACAAATTGAAGGAGAAAAACCATATGATCATTTCAATTGATGCAGAAAAAACTTTTGACAAAATTCAACACCCATTTATGATAAAAACCCTCCAGAAAGTAGGCATTGAGGGAACCTACATCAACAAAATAAAGGCCATATATGACAAACCCACAGTCAACATTATCATCAATGGTGAAAAACTGAAACCATTTCCACTAAGATCAGGAACAAGACAAGGTTGCCCACTCTCACCACTATTATTCAACATAGTTTGGAAGTTTTAGCCACAGCAATCAGAGAAGAAAAAGAAAGAAAAGTAATCCAAATTGGAAAAGAAGAAGTAAAGCTGTCACTGTTTGCAGCTGACATGATACTATACATAGAGAATCCTAGAGATGCTACCAGAAATCTACTAGAGCTAATGAATTAATTTGGTAAAGTAGCAGGATACAAAATTAATGCACAGCAATGTCTTGCATCCTGTACACTAATGATGAAAAATCTGAGAGAGAAATTAAGGAAACACTCCCAATTACCATTGCAACAAAAAGAATAAAATACCTAAGAATAAACCTACCTAAGGAGATAAAAGGCCTGTATGCAGAAAACTATAAGACATTGATGAAAGAAATTAAAGATCATACAAATAGATGGAGAGATCTACCATTATCTTGGATTGGAAGAATCAACATTGTGAAAATGACTCTACTACCCAAAGCAATCTACAGGTTCAATGCAATCCCTATCAAACTACCAATGGCATTTTTCACAGAACTAGAACAAAAAACTTAACAATTTGTATGGAAACACAAAAGACCCCAAATAGCCAAAGCAATGTTGAGAAGAAAAACGGAGGTGGAGGAATCAGGCTCTCTGACTTCAGGCTATATTACAAAGCTACAGTAATCAAGACAGTATGGTACCGGCACAAACAGAAAGATAGATACAATGTAACAGGATAGAAAGCCCAGAGATAAACCCACGCACATATGGTCACCTTATCTTTGATAAAGGAGGCAAGAATATACAATGGATAATAGACAGCCTCTTCAATAAGTGGTGCTGGGAAAACTGGATAGCTACATGTTAAAGAATGAAATTAGAGCCCTCCCTAATACCATATACAAAAATAAACTTAAAATGGATTAGATACCTAAATGTGAGGACAGACACTATAAAACTCTTAGAGGAAAACATGGGCAGAACACTCTTTGACATAAATCACAGTAAGATTCTTTTTGAGCCACCTCCTAGAGAAATGGAAATAAAAACAAAAATAAACAAATGGGACTTAATGAAACTTAAAAGCTTTTGCATAGCAACAGAAACCATAAACAAGATGAAAAGACAACCATCAGAATGGGAGAAAATATTTGCCAATGAAGCAACCGACAAAGGATTAATGTCCAAAATATACAAGCAGCTCATGCAGCCCAATATCAAAAAAACAGACAAGCCAATCCCAAAATGGGTAGAAGACCTAAGGAGACATTTCTCTAAAGAAGATATACAAATTGCCAACAAACACATGAAAGGATGCTCAACATCACTAATCATTAGAGAAATGCAAATCAAAACTTCAATGAGGTATCACCTCACACCAGTCAGAATGGCCATCATCAAAGAATCCACAAACAATAAATGCTGGAGAGGATGGAACCCTCTTGCACTGTTGGTGGGAATGTAAATTGATACAGCCACTATGGAGAACAGTATGGAAGTTCCTTAAAAAACTAAAAATAGAACTACCGTACAACCCGGCAATCCCACTACTGGGCATATACCCTGAGAAAACCATAATTCAAAAAGTGTCATATACCACAATGTTCATTGCAGCTCTATTTATAATAGCCAGGACATGGAAGCAACCTAAGTGTACATCGACAGATGAATGGATAAAGGAGTTGTGGCACATATATACAATGGAATATTACTCAGCCATAAAAACAAATGAAAATGAGTTATTTGTAGTGAGGTGGATGGACCTAGAGTCTGTCATACAGAGTAAAGTAAGTCAGAAAGAGAAAAACATATACCGTATACTGACACATATATATGGAATCTTAAAAAAAAAAATGGTTCTGAAGAACCTTGTGACAGGACAGGAATAAAGACCAAATGTAGAGAGTGAACTTGAGGACATGGGGAGGGGGATGGGCAAGCTGGGAAGAAGTGAGAGAGTGGCATGTACACTACCAAATGTAAAATAGGTAGCTAGTGGGAAGCAGCTGCATAGCACAGGGAGATCAGCTCCGTGCTTTGTGACCACCTAGAGGGGTGGATAGGGAGAAACAAACAGGAGGGCATATAGGGATATACGTATGCATATAGCTGATTCATTCTATCATACAGCAGAAACTAACACAAGATTGTACTTATACTCCAATAAAGATGTTAAAAAAAAAAAAAAAGCAGGGCTTCCCTGGTGGCGCAGTGGTTGAGAGTCCACCTGTCGATGCAGGGGACACGGGTTCGTTCCCTGGTCCGGGAGGATCCCACGGAGCGGCTGGGCCCGTGAACCATGGCCTCTGAGCCTGCGCGTCTGGAGCCTGTGCTCCACAATGGGAGAGGCCACAACTGTGAGAGGCCCACATACCGAAAAAAAAAAAAAATGCAGTGTTTCATATGTGATAGTTTTAGTTGCTGTAAGTATTCAGAATATCTTAAAAGTAAAATGACACCATGAGAAGCATGTGAGAGATGAGTTTTACTGTGGGAAAATGTGTGTGTGGGTGGAGGGAGACAATTCCATGTTTGGTTTATACTTCTGGAAATTACTTTATCTGCCTGTACAGTTTCAACTGGAGCAAGCTTTCTCAACCTTGTTAGTACAGTCGTCCCCCCTTATTCGATGTTCTGCTTTTTGAGGTTTCAGTTATCCGGGTCATCTCTGGCCCAAAAATATTACATGGAAAATTCCAGAAATGAACAATTCATAAGTTTTAAGTTGCTCACTGTTTAAGTAGTGTGATGAAACCTCATGCTGACCACTCTGTCCCACCTTGGCAGTGAATCATCCTTTTGAGCAGGGTATCCCACCCATTGGTCACTTAGCCATCTTGGTTATCACATAGACTGCCATGGTATCTCAGTGCTTGTGTTCCAAGTAACACTTATTTTACTTAATAATGGCCCGAAAGTGCAAGAGTAGTGATGCTGGCAATTCAGATAGTTTCTTACTGTGCCTAATTTATAAGTTAAACTTTATCATATGTATGTCCGTATAGGAAAAAACATAGTATATATAGGATTTGGTACTATTCTTGGTTTCAGGCATCCACTGGGTGTCTTGGAACATATCCCCTGCAGATGAGGGGAACTACTGTACAGACATTTTGGGCTGGTTCATTCTTTGTTGTGGAAGCTGTCCAGTGCACTGCAGGATGGTCAGCTGCATCTCTGGCCCTCTACCCACTCAATGCCAGTAGCACTGCCCCCTTCACTTATAACAACACAAAACATCTCCAGGTGTTGTCAAATATTTCCTGGATCAAAATCAACCCTGGTTAAATACCACTTCTCTAGGGAAACAGATGGGTCTATTGGTCTTTCTGATTACCTAACAGTATTGCTGCTCTATTGATTTTCTTCTTAAATCTTTATATTTCATATATAGATTCTTCCTGGTCTCAGGACCTTCCCATTTAGGAAGCTGCCCTCACCAATGCTATGCTGGCAGATTTAGAAGTTTGGGATACTGTTATCCCTGGCTTAGCAGCTCCTGAGAATGGTCCAGGCAGATGCTGCAGTGGAGAGGGAGAATGTATACCTGAGCTGGTTTATGGGAAGTTAGCAGTAATTTAGGGATTCTTTATTTCTTGGGGTGTCTTTTAATTATTTTTCAGACAACCCTATTGATAGTCCTTAAAAGGACATCTATATGAAAAAGAGGTTTAATAAGTTTCACCAAGGGTGGCAGTTGGAGCAGGCTTTCTTTTCCGCCCCTTGACTGAAACGCTGCTGCTCTAAACTATTCACTGTCAGCTCCTCTACTGGTTTAAAGAAACGACCCAGCAAGTTTAAAGAAATTGTGATGAATATTGAGCTTCTCTACTGGGAGGCATTAATGTAATAAGGCTTCTCAAATTTAGCATCTGGGATCCTGGATCAAAAGACTTAAAAGTAAAGAAACCAACCTCCTTTACTTTAGCTTACTGTCTCTGAGACGTGCTGAGTGTGGCTTTACACGATATGAAAGATACAGATTTATCCAAGGAGAAAACACAGCATGGTCATTTTGATTTTTCCTTTACAAAAGGATTAATCTCAGTGTTCTACAAGATGTGTCAGGTTTAATTTAATATTAAAAATTGTATTTCCTATACATTTATGTCAAGTGAAGTACAAATATTAAATTACAAGCATGTAGTTTTTAATTATCTGTTCAGTTTTAGAAGTGTCTTAGTTTGTATTACATATTGTGCATTATCTCTGATGACACAAAATCACTTGTATTGTCCACAAAGCCCTATCGTGTGCTAGAGGACTGAAGCAAGATTACATGACAGGAATAAGGAGTGATCCTTACTCCTCAAGGTTTGGCCTTTGTCTCTGAAAAATCCAAATAACCGATCACTTTAATCAACGGGGGGAAAAATTAATGAGATTAATTGTAGGTTGTCAAATAATAACCAAATAATTGATTTTTACATTTTTTTCTGTCAGATTGAGTATTGTATAGTTACAATTGGAGAGAATTGACTGACTTCCAAATCAAGTAAAAGTGATTTGAGAATTAATATTTTTTCATAATCTGTGTATGTTCCCTACTCTATTACAGTCAGAAACCAATAGGAGGTTTTGTTTATTAAGTACTACCGGGAATGGGGCAGTACAGATCTCCCTGCAGAGATGATCATGTGCTGAGGTCAGAGTCCTATATGCCATCAATCAGGTTTGTACCCTCTCAAGGCCAGAGTCCACACAGAGTTGTGTTTAGGGATTTTAGTACAAGGTAACAGGGAATGGAGCTGACTAATTAGTACTCTGGAGTCGACAATATTGAAGGAACACCAACAGGCAGAGAGGCTCAACACATAACTAAGTTCTACTTACCAGCCTAACATTTAGTGGTGAAATTTCAGTATCCTAAGGGTGGGATGGAGTCATAAGAGAAAATAATTTCCTTAGAAGACTTGAATACTGGATAAGTTACCAAGACCAGATTCCTGTTAATGAAAGTGAGACAGAGAGCAAGAGGAATTTGATGAGACGTGCCACTCTATTGTCTGAAATCAATTCTATAGCTTTTTTTCTAAGATTAAGTCCATTCTAGAGGCTGAGGCAGGATAATGCCTGAAGAGGAAGGTTAAATGGTAGTAGCTAGGATAAAGGGAACATTACCTAAAAGCTATGTCAGTGGTCCCAACCGGAAACCAGGCCATTGGCAATGGAATGGAAAAGAAGAGGCCATATCTGAGAGAGGATTTGGAGGTCAGTACAATGGGACTTTAAGGCTGACTGAATGTGAGGTTTGAGGGGCAGGTAAGAATTCAAGATGAATCCAAGGATGAGATGGAAGGAATATGAGATAAGTATGATAGGGACACATATAAAGGAGCAGGTTTGAAGGGGAAGATACTATGTTTCATCTAAAACATTTTAAGTTTAAGTTTCCCATGGAGCAATGAAATTTAGTTACCTGATAGGCAGACAGGGAATCTGTAATGGAGGTCAGATTAGATGGGATCAATTTATTATGCATCTATTATAAGGCATGAGGCCAAAGAAATGAATGAGATCACCCTAGGAAGAAGCATGGAGCAAGTTGAAGTCTTGAATAGAACTTTGGATAACACTCTCATTTAGGAATTGGAAGAGCAGCAAGAGGCGGCAAAAGGAGACTGAGAAAGGACAGTTACAAGAAAGTAGAAAAACTAGGAAAGAGTCATGGCTAAAAAGCCAAAGGAGGAAAATATTTCAAGAAGGAAGTATCAAATGTTCCAGCAAGGCTGAGCAGGATTCACTCATTCCTTTACTCAACAATGTTAACGTAAATGCCTGCTAAGCTCTGTGCTAGGATTTAGGAATGAGATCACAGAAGGCTGGTGAGTTTCTTTAGTAGTCACTGAGGATATTTCACAGAGGTTTTATATGAGTTACAATCATGATAGTGTGATTACAGCAGTTAAAGATGGAACCAAAGTTAGGGAGAGAGAGCCAGGCTGTGTAGACTAATTTTCTGAGAAATCTAAAAGGAAATAGTAAAGAAAAAGGGGGTCAATAATGGCCTAATCTGTAAAAATGGTTATTAGTAGAAGTAGTGATTTTGCTTTTATAGCATATCCCATGTGAACAATTTTGACCCATTGACTTGAACCAAATGTTTTTATATTTATAAAGCTGGATACAGTAGTGGGTACAGGAGATTATAAGGCATAGTTTTTTCTTTTGGGGAAGCTTACAATCTAGATTAAAATCAATATGTATGTTGGGGGATTGCAGGTGGAAAGCAAGATATAAAGACTGAATAAAAATTCAATGAACATAATGAGCATTAGTTACAACATCTAATAACTGGTACTGGTTGATGAGAAGGAGCTGCAGACTAGACGAACTGTGAATTCAGGGGAAAGGAAGACCACCATGAGTAAACAAAGGCTTTGCCACAGAGAAGGGAATACATGTAAGTTGCAGAAGAAGACTAGGACTGAGACTTTCATGAAGGGAAGGCCAGTGGGTAAACTTCACTCCAGAACTCTGTCTCTTCCCATGGAAAGTAGAGATACTACCACCTGCTTATCTTCTACCCTAGAAAAGGGCGTCAAAAGCTAAATATACTCTTTCACCCCTTCATCCAGCAGTCTTCTTTCGGTTCACAGATTGCAGGTACGTATGCTTCCCTACTCCTGTGGTGTTGGCCTTATAATCACAAAAGGTACCAAGATATCAAATACACAGGAAACCTGTTCCCAGAAAGCAGGAATCTTAAAAACCTTGGTGCTGTGCTAAATGAAACAGGAATAAAACAGGCAAGGAAAGGGAAATACAGAGTGCCATGCATAAACTTTTGCAAGCAAGCTTAGTGCCCTGCAGAGACCAGGAGAGGAGCAGTTCTTATATTGATGGAGTCAGAGCCTGAATTCTAAGATCAGGATATAGATATCAGAATTGCACACTCATGAGCATGTCAAACCTTAGCCTCCTGGGCCTTCTTGTTCTGAAGGTTCACAGATGAAATGAACTTGATGCATTTTCTTTGATGTTTATTAAACCCATAATTTTGCAGAATTTGAAATGGAACTGTGACCAAACTGAGAGACCAACCAGAACTCCATCTCAAAGAGCTTTTATAAATAATGCTGGAAAGATATTGAATGGAAGAGAGGTAGTACTTAGTATACATAACAGATCAATTTTCTTAACATGGCAGAATGTAAATATTTAGCTGCTGTTCAAAGCAACAAGAAATGTGGTAATGTTGATTGTCCTACATTTGCTAAATCTTAGACAAGTGATGGATAAGAATCTGATTTTCAAAAACTATTTACAAAAATCTAAATCCTGCAACTTAAATCATTTCCGTTCCTGCTTGCACAGATGTCCCAATGTGTGTTTGTCTAGGTAATGTTTTTCTTAGCCACAAGTGAATAGATGTTTTGTGACTAGGTATATCACCATATGAAAATAATTGTAATTTAAGTTTTATAGTTCTTTTATGGAACCTTCATGAACATGGGTTCATTTCTTCCTTGTAAGAATCATATGAAGTAGGTGTGGAGAGTATCTTAATTGAACAAATTGGAAAATCCAAAACCAGAAGAGTTAACAATCCGATGACGCTCCAGTGTTAAACTTTGAGTTAGTAACTGAGCTCGAATTCGAGCCTAGTCTTCCAACACATTCAATGCTGTTTTCAAAGTACTGTATTGCCTAATTTAATATGAAGACCAGGCTGCATCAGTCTGAAATCAAAGTATTGGCCAAGGCTGTAATTTCATTTGCGGCTAAGGATCCTTTTGAAAGCTTGCTGATTGTTGGCAGAACGTAGTTCTTTGAGTTGTAGCACTGTGGCCCTCAGCTCCTAGACGCTGCCAACTCTTCACTTCATAAGAAGGAAATCTTTTCCTCTTCCAACTTGGGTCCAGTGATTGGTGGTCTAAAAATTAATCAACAATAGATAGATTAACAGGAGAAAAGACAATGTTTATTTATGCATGCACAGTGTACATGCAGAAGCACTCAGAGACTAGTCACTTACTGGAATAACCAGAAAGAAAAGGCTTATATACTAAACTTAACAAAAGAGGGGTAGATAGAGCTTCAATGGGAGAGTATGGAAGGTTCTTTTTTTTTTTTTTTTTTTAATTCTAACAAGCAGCTGAATTCACACTTCTGGTGCTAAGTGTCGTTTTTTGTTTTTGTTTTTGTTTTTGTTTTTCCCCAATCAAGTAACTCCCTGGGAGGGAAGTCAATGGTAACTATATTTTCAGAGGTTCTATTTAAATTTAGATAATGTTTCTGTATGTGGCTGCTGATTGTTCAGATATATTCAGCTCAAAGTAATTTTCATATCATTTTGGTAGGCTATTAATCACTTCAACTGCCACACGATCCTCTCTACCACATTGCATTTTGTTTCTTAAGGACAACAGAACATCTGCTGCTGCTTGTTGTCTCTGTTTGATGGGCTTACCTGCTTAGGTTAGGTCCACTCAGGATAATCTCTCTTTAGTTAACACAAAGCCAACTGATTAGGGACCTTAATTACATCTGAAAAAAAAAAACTCTTCCATATACTGGAACATAATCATGAGAATGATATCCCTCATATTTACCATGTTCAAGTGGAGGGGATTATATAGGACATCTATAACAGGGGATGGAAGTTTGGGGGGTGATCCTAGAAGTCTTCCTACCACAGCAAATTATAGGATGAGATGTTAAGTTCAGTACTACAAGAGACCATAAAAATGAGATGATCACGCAGATCCCTTACACTGTTGAGTTAATAAAATGGATGCTGCATTTTAGCTGATTAGACTATATGACATCTAAGGTCATCCATACCAGAATGCAGAATGGAGTAACTCCTCCATTCAAGAAAACTTTTTAAACCAACTTGATTTCTTTCACTCTTTCTCTTAGCTGATACATAGTTTACAAGCATAAAGAGGTGCATATGAACATTTTAAATTTAATTTCCCTTCATTAACATTTCAAGTTCTTATATTAGGCGCTTGGGTTTGTAGACCTCAAATGCCCTCGTTAACCCCAAAGGGTTGTTATAGCTTTCATTAGTTAACTATTGCTATGTAACAAATTATCCCCAAACTTAGTCACTTAAAACAAGACACAGTTTCTGTGGGTCAGGAGTCTAGGCAAATATTAACTGAATCCTCTGCTTCAAGATCTCTCACAAGGCTGCAGTCAAGATCCCACTGGGGCAGGATGTACTTCCAAGGTTACTCAGTGGCTATTGAAGGATTCGGATCTTTGAGGGCTGTTAGACTGAGGGGCTCTGTTCCTAACTTGCTGCTGGCTGGAGGCCATTCCCAGGTCTTTGTTACATGGACCTCTGCAACACAGCAGTTTGCTTCATCAAAACCAGCACGAGAAAGAGTAGCATGATGGAAGTCACAGTCTTTTGCAGCATAATCTCAGAAGTGGTATCCCATCATGTTTGTGTTATTTAATTTATTAGAAAAAAGTCACTAGATTGGGCCTACACTCAACAGAGAGATGTAAATGTCAGGATGACAGGGAATGTTAAGGTCTGTCTTAGAAGTATGCCTACTGTCTGAATGAGGGAATGATGTAGCCGACTGAGGAGAAACTAATAAAAGTGGCTGTTTCTAAGAAATGAAAGACAATAACCTCTTCCATTCCATTCACTTATTCAGAGCCAGAGCAAAGGAACTTGACTGGCCTGGGTTCATAATGGGAGTGGCCAGCTCTTGTCTAAGTAGAGAGGACAAATCAAAGCCAAAATTGAAAAGCTAAGTTCAGAATCAAAGGAGCAACTTTAAGTATCATGTCCAAGGTACGAGTTTGGGCAGTAGATAAAATAAGAATAAGAGGACAAGAGGACAGGAACACTGAACCAGTGTAGAAGCAAAATATTAGACCAGATAAGGCACACAGGTTGTGGATTTAGAACAAAGAAATAGTGTTTAGCACTGTTTTGCTCATGGGCAGGCTCCCTGATTTTAAAGACACAGGGCTGGGCCAGAGGCTTTCTCTGTTATTGAAAGTCATAAAGTAGTAGTGCTGTATTTTTGTTTTAAGTTCAAACAGATAGAAAGCTTCATGGTTTAGAGGAAATTTTGAAATTTGGGAGGAACTACTATTCCAAATGAAATTAAAAGTCTTGAAAATATTCTTTCTTGGCCAATGTTAGATTATGTATTTTCTCCCAAAATGCATAGTGTTTTATGTTGATTGATAATTTAATTCTCTTCAAATAATATTTGCATCTGGTGAATAATTCTGTTCATCAAGCTTAGAACAAATACTGGTGGGGGTATCAGTGGTTTCTCCTTCTGCCTGTTATCTGTTTTTAATTTTTATTTTTAATATTACCTTATTTTGGCCTTAATAACAAATTAATATTTCTAGTAACGTGTCAAAAACAAGGAGCAACTCATTTCTGAAAGAAGTCTAGTCATATTTAATTCCCTTTCTGTGTGCTTCCAATTATGTCTTCTATTAGATTACAGAAGTAACTAATTACTTTCATCCACCTTTTCTTCACGTGCCTGTAAATTAATTTAAAATTTTATAAATTAACCCTTATTTTGAGGGTTTATTTACTTATTTATACTTATTTTAATCCAATCCTAGATCATTTCATTATAACTGTTTTTTTTTTTTTTTTTTTTTTTTTGGTACGCGGGCCTCTCACTGTTGTGGCCTCTCCCGTTGCGGAGCACAGGCTCCGGACGCACAGGCTCAGCAGCCATGGCTCACGGGCCCAGCCGCTCCGCGGCATGTGGGATCCTCCCGGACCGGGGCACGAACCTGTGTCCCCTGCATCGGCAGGCGGACTCTCAACCCCTGCGCCACCAGGGAAGCCCATTATAACTCTTCTTAAGCTCACTTTTTTATTTCTTTCTTTAAACATAATCTTGCTGTATATTAAACCATAGTACAGTTTAGTTTCTTCATTTATATTAGCCATTCACTGAACAGCAACTAATAAATCAACATGCAGCAATTTAAATCCCTATTAAAATTTGCCAATGTCAGATCCAAACTGACAGTTTTCCTTATCCAGAAAGTGCTGACATTTTCTTCCCATACCATCTACTAAAGATAAATAGATCAGATAGTTCCGGATGAAAGTAAATGTGGTATTTCTATATTTTGGGGTTACCTTTCATTGTTTGAAAAATTCCAATAATTCTGAGGAATTATCTGTTCCAAGTCTTGAAAGGTTATGATTTACAAGGTATCAAAGTATGTTTCAAACTATTTTTTCTAACAACCCACCATGGTGTCTAATATCCATACTCTTGTAATTACTGTAGTCTGTTTACTGCTAGACATAGATAAATAGATATATCTCTATAGGCATAGAGATATAGATTGACATAGATATGGAATATAGACAAAGATAAATATTGCATCACTAAAAAATTTTGCTTCAAATAGCTTAACAGTTAAAGGCCCTGAGGTGATAATAAACTTACAGGGGGGTGTGTGTGTGTGTGTGTGCATGCACGTGCACAAGTACACATCTTGGGTTGGAAGACTGAAAAATCTAGAAAAACCTGTACTTCAATGGATGTAAATCAGGAGTGAGCAACAAGGTGTAAGGAAGCCTGAGTAACAGATGGGGAATAATGACATCTGCCTTTTCTAATGTGTGAAAAATCCAGAATATGTTAATTTAATTTTACCAAGAAGTAAAGGAGGCTTTTTTTTCAAAGTCAAAAGAACTTTATTTTGATCTGGTAATCTTACATTTACCTTTAAAAATTATTTAAAAGAACTTTTAAGTGAAGATTCTCTGTAATGTTTCTGAATATTTTTTTAATTTTTTAATGTAATTTATTTTTGTATACAGCAGGTTCTTATTAGTTATCCATTTTATACATATTAGTGTATATATGTCAATCCCAATCTCCCAATTCATCCCACCACCACCACACCCCACCACTTTCCCCCCTTGGTGTCCATACATTTGTTCTCTACATCTGTGTCTCTAAAATTAAAATGAAATAATTTTCCTTTATTGTGTCCAATGATATTTTAAATGGCACTCTGTACTTACAGGCAAATCATACACATGTTCATTGCTACATTTCTGGAGGTTTGATATTTGTAACTGCCAAAAATAAATAATTAAACAGGTTCTCCCTAGGAAGAAATTCTTCTAAATTTGGAAGCAACTCCAAAGAGAGCATTCACTGTAGAGAGGAAATATCTGTGAAGAAAATAGTCTACTAGTTAATTTTTAAATACCGTCAGTTGTGTTAATTTGCAAGAAAAAAATAATTGTTTATTCAATATGTAAAAAGTACCTGACTTCATCTACATTCACAATTGCCCAAATGCAGGTCAAGAATGATGTTAAAATATCAGAAATTGTACCGTCCTCTTGCCTTATCTCTCCCCTCCTTTATTCCCGTGACCTCTTGTGCTTTCCAAAGTGCAGGAAGTAACACTGATCATCTACCTGTGAAAAGGTCTTCTTTATTCATTGAAACAAGCCCTCTAGGCTTACAATCAACCCAAAATAGAGGGAAAGGGCAAGATTGTAGACAAAATATTTGAGAACTGGTGAGTTCCTATAAATTCTACTTTATGAATGGTCACTTACGCCACCTATATGGAAAACCAACCCTAATGAATATGTTAAATTCTTGGTTTACAGAAGTAGAAGATGATCTTTTGAATTTTAAAAAATTGATTAGTTGGGATTTTTTTCTTATCATTTTACAAACCATTTGGTCAGTTGAAGTCCTCCATGTACTATACTAGGTTATAAAAAAAGACCCTTCTAAGACATTCGAATGTACTAGGTAAATATTCCTTAGTATTTCCTTTGGCTCATTTGAGGGAGAGATATGGACATGGCAAGACGGAAAGAAGTTGGGAAGGACAAAGGACTGAAATGTAACCACATTGTGCCTTGTTATTCTTCTAGGATCTCATGATTCCTTCAGCTTCTACATTGATGAAGCCTCTCCAGTGGGGCCTGAACAGCCAGAAACTGTCCAGAATTTTGTCTCTGTGTTTGGAACTGTGGCGAAAAAGCTGATGCGGAAATGGCTAGCCACTCAAACCATGAACTTTACTGGTCAGCTAGGAGCTGGGATCCGTTATTTTGATCTTCGAATTTCCACCAAGCCTAGAGACCCCGACAATGAACTCTACTTTGCTCATGGTTTGTTCAGTGCCAAAGTCAATGAAGGCCTTGAGGAGATCAATGCATTCCTCACAGATCACCATAAGGAGGTAGTATTCTTGGACTTCAACCACTTTTATGGGATGCAGAAGTATCACCATGAAAAACTCGTCCAAATGCTGAAAGACATCTATGGAAATAAAATGTGCCCAGCGATTTTTGCCCAGGAAGTGAGTCTAAAGTACCTGTGGGAGAAGGACTACCAAGTGCTGGTCTTCTACCACAGTCCAGTGGCTCTGGAAGTACCCTTTCTCTGGCCTGGGCAGATGATGCCAGCACCTTGGGCCAACACCACAGACCCGGAAAAACTGATCCAGTTTCTTCAGGCATCCATCACTGAGAGAAGGAAGAAGGGATCATTTTTTATATCTCAGGTGGTGCTGACCCCCAAAGCTAGCACCGTGGTCAAAGGGGTGGCCAGTGGTCTCAGAGAAACAATCACAGAAAGGTAAGTGTCCTTAAGTTATCAGGGGAAATTTTTAAATAATTAAACCCAAATTCAAATAGTTAATTAGTGATGGAGTTAATTCACACCCATGTGAGTTAGTTTCCTAGGGCTGCCACAACAAAGTATCACAGGCTGCTGGGTAGCTTAAAAACAAAAGAAATTTACCATCCTTCAGTTCCAGAGGCTAGAAGTCTGAAATCAATGTGTCAGCAGGACTCGCTCCTTCTGAGAGCTTTGAGGGAGAATCTTTTCCATGCCTCTGCATTAACTTCTGGCAATGGTTGGCATCCATTGTGGTTCTTAGCTTACAGATGCATCACTCCAGTCTCTGCACCCACCTTTACATGGCATTCTTCCCTGCTTCTCTGTCTTCTCTTCTTATAATGACACTAGTCATATTGGATTAGGGCCCACCCTAGTGATCTCATCTTAATTTAATTACATCTGCAAATGCCCTATTTCTAAATAAGGTCACACTTACAGGTACTGGGGATTAGGACTTGAATATGTCATTTTGTAGGACACAGGTCAACCCACAGCACCATGGTTTTTGTTTGTTTGTGTTTGTTTTTGTTTTGTTTTTACCACACCATGCAGCTTGCAGGATCTTAGTTCCCCAACCAGGGGTCGAACCTGGGCCCCCTGCAGTGGAAGCACAGATGGAGTCCTAACCACTGGACTGCCAGGGAATCCCTGCACCATGCATTTTGACGCCATGTCCAGTTATCTTTTCATAGCACTCCTTTTCACATTTGCATAGCATTTTATAGATTACAAGCCCTTTCTCTACTTTTTTCAGAGTATTTTCACATACTTGATTCCATTTGATCTGCATAACAATCCTGGGAAGTAGATACTGTATAACAGATAAAAATTAAAGTTCAGAGAAGTGAAATGTTTTGCCTAAAGCCACTTGGACAATGAATAATGAAACAAAGACTCAAGCACCATTTTTCTCAAGCTGTATTCTATGCCTTTACACTACATTTTTAGCAAGAATCAATCGTTAGCAAGAATCAGTCTCCAGAGAGTAGGCATTCCATTGGTCAAGCCCAGACATACATGTAGGGTAGTGGTCACCTGTGAGGTGTAATTAGCAATCACCAAAGATCTTTGTAACTCATTCCCCTGATACAACATGTAGCATTGTACATATTATTTATTCTTTTGAGTTAAAGTATTAAACAAGGCAAACATTGAAGAACAAACACAATTCCTATCACACCTTTTATTTTTAACTTTAACTGATATTTTGAATTATGGTAAAGAGGCAGAGAATGAATGTTTTGCACAAGGTCTTGTAGGGAAAGACAAGAAAAGGAGAAGAAAAGATTCAGAGGTGAAAATGCTGTGGGTGGCCTTTAGAGATGAAAATGCTATATGGTGGAGAATGGCAGATGAAATTTGTAGTGGGGCAGGAACGCATTTGCAAGAAAGCTAAAAGCCTTCTTGCACAGTCTAGAGGATATAGTTAATGAATTGTACAACTTAAAGTGATGAGAGATTAAATTACAATGAATCTAAATGTTACCACATTAAATATAATAAATCATAGCATCTAAAAGAGAAAAAAATGTCGCCATCACAGGTGAGGTGGAGGAGGGCTCTGGGGTTGTAGCCGGCACTGGTCGGAGCTTAGGAACTGGCACTGAGGATGGCTAAAAGCCAGGCTACAGGGAACATCATCCTATGAGCAATGGGGAGCTAGAAAATGATATTTAGTGGTGGAGTGACTTGACCAGATGTGCATTTTGGGTAGATAATTGGTGAAGCATGGAGGGTAGATGGAGTGGAGAAAGTAAGCAGTTAAGAGGTGCTTGGAACCATTTTAGCAAGGATATGCAAGCTAAACTGAAGAAGTGAGAAAATGTAGAAGGGGACAGTATGCGACAGCAAAAGTTGGATGACTATTTAGCTATGTGGTGTGAATGAAAGAAAAGAGGGGAGAATAAAGTTTCTTCTTGAGAAGTAGAGTGAGTGATGGATGCATTCAAAGAAGCAAGAAACAAAGATACAGGAGCTTGGGGAGGACAGCGGGGAGATACAATCAGGATTATGCTAAATTTAAAGTGCTAGAAAGGCATCCAAGCAGATCCAGTTGATCATTAGGAATATAGGTTAGCTCGTTTGGGGGATACTGCATTTTTTGGCAATGAAAGCCACAGGTCCTTGGAGAGGAAGTATTCCTCCACGCAAAAGTATAACTTCCTTCTGTTATTCAGGTATTTGCTGGGATCTCCCTGTTCTTTCAACTGAAGTAAGATCCCCAGCCCTTACTGGGGATCCTCACTGTACGCTCTATGCAAGTGTAAAGCCTTCCCTAAGATTTCTGCTGAGGTCTAGATTTCTTACATTCTTAACGAGCCCTTGTTGCTTCTGGATTACGTAATTTTATGGGTTGATTGTTCCATGTGGCCTATCCATGTCCCACCCTCTATAACCTGAGACATGAAACTTACTTCTTGCTCAATTTCTATATAGTGGTTTATCTGGACTTTACTGAAGATCTGAGCATAAAAGGGAGGTTTTATAATCATAATAATGTAGATGCCTTAAAGTTGAATTTTAGACTCATCTGGAATTACAAATCTCCTGACCTGGAATATCTTCTGAGACATCTGTACCACTTTTCACCCTAGACTCTAGTCCTCTGACTGACTCCTCTCCTCCACCCCCTTCCTGTCATTTTCTCATCTGTTTTCTTCCCCCAACCCCATGTTGCGGTGGAGACGCTACACTCTCCTCTAGATTATCGCACCAAACTATTCACCTCTCTCCCTGGCCCTAAGCCTACATTCAGTTAGTCCCATCAACGTATTCATCAGAACAAGACGACTTTTTCTTTAATAGAACCACTTTCTATAAAAATTAATTGTTCTCATAAATAACAACTTACCTTACATACTTAAAAATGAGGGAGTTATATACACATAAGAATGTGTTGTTTTCAAACCTACCCCATAAAGCCTCCAGATTTTGAGGAATCCCCAGTAGAGGTGGGAAGGGGACAGGAGGGGCCTGGGGAATGGCTGACTCTAATTCTGTTCATTCTTGCTACACCTTTAATTTAAAAAGCTTTACTTCGAACATTTACATATTGGGCATGAAAGGAGTCTTCCCTTCCAGCTTTACCTTCTGTTGTATAGTTCTATGCTTAGGAAAACACTTTTCTGTACAATTTGCATTTGGCCAAGAACCATATCCTGACTCCATACCTGTGTAGGGAATAGCCTTTGGGAAGTCAAGAAGGAAAATCTACTCAAGGAATAAATGACTTTCATTTTTCTCTCATGCAATTTCATGCAATAGGACTTTGCAAGTTATACGTTGAACTGCTTTTTGGTTACTTATGCTTTAGTACAGCATTACCAAAGTAGGATTTGTAGAATAATGATCAGATAAGTTAGGAGAGTGTTGAAAATGATAATATATATCTACACAACTCTCCCAAAAGATTCACAATGCACATTAGCATATAAAAGGCACTAACAAGTATTTAAGTGAAGAATCCTATTTAATTATAACTAATACAATGTTTTCCAAGCACTTGATTTTTTTTTTTTAAGATAACACTTATTAACAGCCCATGGAATTAATTTTGACAAAATGTCCTCAGCCATCTGCTCTAATTCAGAACGTTTCACTTGCCTCTGGCTTATATATCTGGAAAAGTAGAGTTTGACCAGTGAAAAGAGAGAGTGGGAAAAGAATTTAAAAAGTAGAAATGAAGACCCTATAGGTAGAGTCAACTATTTTCTCTCCAGGATTATGCAAATGACTTGCAAATATATCTGAACCTGGCCATGATACTTGTGCTATAAGCATTCTCAATGGAGTTTGTCTCAGTACTAGAAAGCCCCTTTTTAAACCAATTACAAAACTGTATTCTGTGTATGGTGTTAATGTGAAATCCAGAGGTTTGCTTTGGTTTGGTTTGGACATATTTCAGCTTTCTGGGTGAGGCCTACAGGGAAAGGTCATTGTCAATCCTTGGATAATGCCTTGCAAAGGTAACTTATTACTCCTGATACAGGTAGTGAAAAAACACTTGACTCCCCCAAAATATATTTTTCTCTTCTCACCAAGTGATAAAGCCCACAAAAAAGACTTTTACTGTCACTTTCCTTTTGCTGTTGTGCCAAAGCTGCTCACTGAGAAAGTCCTTTGCCACCAAAGGAGAAGTCACTAGGCAATGTTAAGACTTCTCTGGACCTTTAGTATATGTTCATTTGCAAAATTTGGAGTTTGAATTCAATTATCTCCAAGATCCTTTCCAGTTCTAAAATCCTACAATCCTGGATTTGACTAGTTTCACTATAATTTTTCATTATGTCTATATTTGGGTTAACAAAACTCTAAGCACACGAATTTAGAAAACAGTGTTTGAAGATGTGGGTGGCTTTCAGGGAACTAAATCCAGCCTGGATTTAGGTACCGTAACTTTCAATCTGGCCACCGGTTCTAAATACTGCAGATGCGTTCTCTACATTTTAGCAATGCCAAAAGACACAGATTTTAGTTTCTTAAAGACCTATTTTTAATTTATTTTTCAAACACCAGCTTTTGCACCTCACCCCCACGGAATTCACACGTTCTTAAAAAGAAGGTGTGTAACTTGAGTCAAGTCCTTCCCTAATTTGTGGAAGTTTATTAAATTATAGTGTTTTTTACTTAAAAAAAATTCAGCTAGACCACCTGTCAGAATATTTAAGGAGCAGAGTGCATCTCTGTAAGTAAATTGATGCCGAATTAATTTAGAAAATGTTTATACAAGTCAACAATTTATATCATGATGATGATGATAATGGTAATAGTAATGATGATTTATTAAGTGCTCTCTTTTTAATACTATGCTAACTGCCCTGCCCATTTATTCTCATGATCACAGTCATTGCCTTGAGGGTAAGGAAGAAGGATGTGGTTGGTTTTTAATAAGCACCAATTTTATCCAACTGGGGAAAGGGAGGCAACTACATTTGTTGAGCCCACTTTCTGTGCCAGGCACTGTGCTAAGTGCTTTACATGAATTGTATCCATTTAATCCTCCCTGCAGCCTTGCAAAGTAGGCATTACATCCATTAGAGATGGAAAATGGAGCCTGAGAAATGTCTAGTACCTTGCTCAAAAGTCCCAGATTAGTTTAGCAAAGGCAGGATTGTTATTTGGGTCTGACTCCGAGTCCCATGCTTACTCCTGCAAATTAGGTGAAATTCACCTTTCTTAGCAGTGGGTGCATGTAATGCATTATTTGTCATCTTGGAGGGCAAAGTCAGGTCTAGGCATTGGGAAGATAAAGTATACTGGAGGTGGGGTGGGAAAGGCTATGAAAGAGCAGATCTGAAAGAGCAGATCTGAAGTGTATGGCTTTGCCTCAAGATAGAACGCTGGCAGGGATCCCCTAGGGAAGCACTGCTGTTGGATAATAAAAAGGAAGGGAACTTAGAGGTGACCTGACTCAGTCCTCCTTGCCTTGTTCCTGTTTCCCATGTCACTGTTTTCCATTTAGTAAGGAAACTGAGGCCAGAGGACTGCTAAAATGTCGCCCAAGGTCACAGAGCTAACTGGCAGCAAAGGTGGCATCATAATCAGGTCTCCCGGCTTGCAGGCAGATTCTGCCCTCCATACGTCAGGGAGGGATGAGGACCGAAAAGGGACAGGAAGATCAGTGGGGCCAGGGAACATCAGGCTGCAGGGAACAACGTGGAAGGGTGAACCAGCTGTCAGACTGCACTGTGCACAACATAACATGGTGCCCTGTAACCTTGACTAGAGTGGTCAGAAGTTGGGCCTGGGGGTGGACCACAGATTTTGTTCAGGGCAGACTTCCCTGGGTCCTATCTCTTTGTGCTTCACAAGCACAATAGACTATTTTTTCCTTTCAGTGGGGACACATCCTAGCTCACAGCAACTCCCCAAACAACACTTGTGCTGCCGATTTACCCTGTCAGTGCACTGACCCAGCTGGTGGGGGGCTGGGCTCTGGGAAGTTGTTCCCCTGCAGCACCAGTCATCCTAGCAGCTTTGAGGAGCCAAGAAACACCACACTGAGGGAGTGAGACTCAGAATGGTTCAAAGACAGCTACAGGTGACATCAATCTTCATGATGGACAGCTTTCTGGCTCCGCCCCCTAGACTACGCCCCCAAATAGGTCAGCGCATTAGCTGGTCTGCTATCATTCTATTCAGTAAAAGGGAAAGCTGCTTCTTTGGGCTACATATGCCTAAGGAGAAAGAATATCAAGGACATTATGGAAAACCAGCATTAGAATAATCATTGTTTACAAGACGCTTTCATTGTAAGATTCTTTTTTTCAACATATATATTAGAGGCTTCATTTGTTCAACAGATGGTATTCCCAATTTGCAATTTAGAAAATCAAAGGACAATAAGGCTAAATAATTTGTTCAGGTGGTGGTGTGAGCCAGTGCTGCTATCAAATCAGAATCTAGATCTTTCACGAAAACTCTAATTGGAAAACATACATACATGTTCATAGTAGCACTATTTACAATAGCCAAGACATGGAAACACCCAAGTGCTCATCAACAGACGATCGGTTCAAGAAGATATGATACACACACACACACACACACACACACACACACACACACACACACACACTGGAATATTACTCAACCATAAAAAAGAATGAAATATTGATACTGCCATTTGCAGTAACATGGATAGACCTAGAGATTAACATACTAACTGAAGAAAGTCCAACAGAGAAAGACAAATATTGTATGACATTCCTTATATGTGGAATCTAAAAAGTAATACAAATGAATCTATATACAAAATAGACTCACGGAAAACAAACTTATGGTTACCAAAGGAGAAATGGAGGGAAGGAGGGATAAATTGGGAGTATGGGATTAATACATACAAACTACTATATATAAAACAGATAAGCAACAAGGATTTACTGTATAGCACAGGGAACTATATTCAATATCTTATAATAACCTATAATGGAAAATAACCTGAAAAAATGTATATATATAACTGAATCCCTTTCCTATACACGTGAAGCTAACACAATATTGTAAGTCAACTATACTTCAATTAAAAAAAAGAGTCTAGGTCTTTTGAGCCGCTAGAACAAGGAGTGTCACTTGTAAATCAGAAGGAAACTCCAGAAAGCATTCTTTTCCCTAGCCCAGGGCTTGGCGAACTGGGCAGTGCTTATGTCACCCTCAGAGGTTATGATTCATGAATCGATGCTCAAAGAGTTTCACTTCTAACGTACCCCAGGTGAGGCTCACTTTGAGCAGCACTGCTCTTGTCTGCCAACAAGCTGTGCCTGAATCGCCCCCACCAACAGATGAAGTTGGTTTTAAAAAATCTGGAAAGAGAGTCAACCCCAAGATTTATCAGTCCCCTCCCCACCCCAGGTTCAGATAGTTCTTCCTTAAATCTAAACCATGACTCCTCTACCCACAGGACCTGCCAGATTTAAGTTCAAATTTGCTTGTCCTATCACTAAGGTAGAGCTGCCCATTATCGATTTCCAAATAATGGTCCTCTGCTATTCTCTCCCATGTATCTTCTCTCCCATGTCACATAGCTCGATCCTTGGATTACTGTGCTTCAGAAGCACAGGGAAATGCTCCTGGGAGGGATTCTTTGTTCCCGTGGGCTCTAAAGCACACCCCATGGAAGAAGCCTTAGTAACTTCCAGACTCAGTGTCTTCCACCAAAACCAATAAACATTTCAGCACCAATTAACATCACAGCTCTTTGCAACCCAATGGCCTCCCAGCCCTGACTTTAAGCAGTAAAAAAAAAAAAAAGATTCTGTAATAGCTTGCAACCCTGAGGCTGTGTGACAGAAGAGTGATTTTAGCCTGGGTCATGCTGGGGTATGGAAGGAGGGAGGGTTGTCTTGTAACTCTCTCTTAACAACTTTTGACCTAAGAATGTTTGAAGCAGGCATGCGCATAAAAGCTCTTGCTCTCCTTCATTCTGCTAATGTTGTAAGATTAAAGTACAGGCAAATGTGGATAGGAGCCTTTCATTATCTGTAGCAAGAGAGTCAAAGACTGGAGAGAATTGCCAAGCTATTGACAGGTCAGATACCCATTCAGTGCCTGGTGAGTGTGTGTGTGTGTGTGTGTGTGTGTGTGTGTGTGGTGTGTGTGTGTGTGACAGAGAGAGAGAGAGAGAGGATACATATACTTTTCTAAAAATCATGGAAGTATGGTTTAGGATAGAGGTTTACTCACTTTAGTAAATCTCTCTGGATCTCAATTTTCTTATATGGAATTGCTGGAGCTTAATATCTGAAGAGGAACTGACCTAGTATGTAGCTGGCGATGGGGGTAGAGGGAATGAAGATGAAGTGTCTAGGCAGCAGGGTTATTTAGTCAACCAGGTCATGGCACAATAGTGTGGGGACTTCAGCCAGCAACTTAGGGAATGGGGGGTTTGTTTGGGTTGAAAAGAACTGTGCCATGAACTGTCAAGTAGATGAACAAGTAACAGTTTTCTGATTCAAGAAGTAAAATGGACTAGATGTGGACAGGCCAGACCATGTTCTGAGGCTGTGAGAGGAGGCCTTTGGGAGGACACACACAATGGGAACCATGAGATATCCCAGTGAGAGAGGGTAGAAAGGACTTCTTATAGAATCAAGGTTTAGGTTGGTGACTTGGGGGAAGGTTTAAAGGAAGCAGAGGTCCTCTTTAGATTGGATGCTGTCAGGGCAAGTCTATAATTGGGTATCTCAATATGTCTTATCTATAGGACTAGAGCGATGATAAACTAATTGGCAAAGAAATCAAAGTTGTTCATTTTAGTCTAGAGAGGTCAGTGTTTTGTATTTTGTAAGTGATACGGTTTCTGTGCTCAGACAAAATTACAAAGTATCCTTTTTTATCTCACTTTCTCATGATCTCAAGTAATCTTGTCTGAGGTGGTATTCTGGGAGATTATGCCCAACAGGAGGAGAACTTGGCCTAGTTGTGAGAGTCCGGCCAGCTTCCAGATGTCAGGACTTGCTTTCAAGTTTCTCTTCATTCACCCCTTTTCAGTGCACTTATTTCCATTTGGTTTGAAAATTTCTGATGTGAATTAGGCTTTACATGTTCTTTTTCTTTGTTGTTCTTTTTCTCATTAAAACAATTGAGGCTGTATCTATGCAGAAGCCCAGATCATGTTGACAATGAGGCAAATCAAAGAGTTGGTGAAAACCTAGCCCAGGGCTTATCTACTAAAATGCAAACTCTTCAGATTGAGTCATATAGACAATCAACTTTCTCTGTGGTCTTAAGTTTCTGCCCATCTCATTGGGCAAGGTTGGAATTGACTGACAAGTATCAAGAATCCTGGGTGGTGGAGACCAAAGGAGTTGAGACGGGGCGGGGGGGTGGGGGGGATGTGTAAACAAAGCATTGTGTAAAGGGAATTGCTGATTCTTTAATATTGGTAAACATTCCAACTTCCTTCCCCAAGGTTTTACAACTCATTCCAGGCAGAAAGGAGCAGGAAGTGAGATGGCCAGATATCATATTTTCAACCAATTCTTTTTCTTGCCCTTTTTGGCAGCAGGAGACGTATTTTTCTTGGCCTTGTTTGAATGAGTGTCCCTGAAAACTTGTTTGTGCTGGGTGTACTTGCAAGACACAGCTTTGGGTGACTGATCTATTAATTATCAAGGGTGATTCCAATAAGTATAAGTGCTTATTTAAGTGAAGTGATATAAGCCAACATTTCTCTGTCAAAAGTGTGCCCCACCTAGGCTTCCTTGGTGGCGCAGTGGTTGAGAGTCCGCCTGCTGATGCAGGGGACACGGGTTCATGCCCTGGTCTGGGAAGACCCCACATGCCGCGGAGTGGCTGGGCTCGTGAGCCATGGCCACTGAGCATGCGCTTCCGGAGCCTGTGCTCCGCAACGGGAGAGGCCACAACAGTGAGAGGCCCGCCTACCAAAAAAAAAAAAAAAAAGTGTGCCCCACCTAACAAAATTGTTGCATAAATCTCAAATAACTTTCTAACACCACTCTATGCAATGACATTTCAGCTTCTAATGTATCACGTTCAGTTGATAACATGTTTTCTTTCATAATCTTTTCAATGTAAGAACAACAATAAAAAAATGCTGGGTATATGAAAATTTCTTAGAATATCTGGCCTTGGAGGACTTCAGAAGAAAATTCTGCATGTATCAACTGAAGACACTAATATTTGGCTTTATTATATGAAGTACAAATCTTCTAGCTCTTGCTCTGTATGTCTGGGATTGTAGCCTATTGCTAATTAACTTATTTCAAAGTACTAAAAGTAATTCAACAAGAATAGCTAGAGACTTGTTTGTCATAATTGACTTTTTTTTTCAGAAATCACAAGTATAGTTTGAATTTTGCCTTTAAAATATTCCTTCCTCCTACCCCCTGATCACTTATTTCCCTGTGGCCTCAGCTATTAAAAGAGAAGAAGCTTACAAGTTGTTTCTGGAGCTGTGACATCCTGTCTTGAAGAAGCGGTATGTGGCAGTGAGATTGTAACGTGTGATTTCATTAGTGAATGCTAAAAGCACAGACTGCCCTTTGGAAATATATGTGAGATTTGGCCAATGTAAAACTGAGCGAATTCACCATGTAGCTGCTGCTTATCTAGAATACTAAACAGAAAAGCCTATACGATTTAGCTCAGGTTCAAAAATGACCCAGTCATGAAAATAAATAACACCATAATGTTATAAAAAGTTATTCATGAAAATACATCTTTCAGATTTTATTAGATTCATTTTGAAAGGGTTAATTTACATTGCCTGTTTCTCAAAAAAAAATACTTGTAATAAGTAGCTTGTCATGAATAGATTGTAGGGAAACTTGGTTGAGTGCAAGGTTCAGTCTAAGTTCAATCTGTTAACAGAGACCATATGTGGATTCAGGAAAGTCATGATGGATCTGTTGCTAGAAAATAGCCAGGAAAATTAGTTTTATTCCCACCTCAGTTTTCAATTTATTGGTTAGCAGTTAAGGGGGTTATGCAATGAACTTGAATCTTACTGCCATTCACAAGCAGAGCAGGCTGCCATGTGCATACCTACATGCTTCTACGAGACATAGGAGAATTTCACACCTTTCAGGCACACACAACTCATTGCCACTGTGTGTTTGCACTTCTCCCATGTGTCCAGGCAGCCTCCAAACCAGATATGGCCAATGACTCTTGTATCATAAAGAAAGGCTCCTTAAAGCAGTGAACCATGGGCAGGGACATTTTGATGTTTCCATGCCATGGGCTGCGCATACAAAGGCTGTTTCAGTGAGCCACCATTTTCTGCTCCAACTAGCACGAGGTAGGCAGCTTTAGGCTTTAAGTGTGTGTGTGTGTGTGTGTGTGTGTGTGTGTGTTGAAAAGGGTGAGAGAAGTAATTAAAATAAGTAGAAATCTAGTCTTCTCTCAACACCTGTGAGAGTACATTGCTTTACTCCTGCTCATGCAGGAAAGGTTTTTTTTTTTTATTGAAGTATAGTTGATTTACAATGTTGTGTTAATTTCTGCTGTACAGCAAAGTGATTCAGTTATACGTATATATACATTTTTTTTTAAATATTCTTTTCCATTATGGTTTATCAGAGGATATTGAATAAAGTTCCCTGTGCTATTCAGTAGGACCTTGTTGTTTATCCATCCTACATATAATAGTTTGCACCTGCTAATCCCAAACTCCCTGTCCACACGTCCTCCAGCCCCTTCCCCCTTGGCAACCACAAGTCTGTTCTCTATGTCTGTGAGTCTGTTTCTGTTTTATAGATATGTTCATTTGTGTCATATTTTGGATTCCACATATAAGTGATATCTTATGGCATTTGTCTTTTTCTTTCTGACTTACTTCACTTAGTATGATAATCTCTAGTTCTATCCATGTTGCTGTGAATGGCATTATTTCGTTCTTTTTATGGCTGAGTAGTATTCCATTGTATATATGTACAACGTCTCAGGAAGGAAGAGTTTTACATCCAGTGTTTCCTTATCTTCCAATTGAGGGTAGAGGAAAAAATGCTCAAATACCTAACATAGAACTTTCTCACCTAGTTTCATAATTGTCCTGGAACGAGCATTTACAGTCTTTAAGCTTGCTCTAGACCTCATTTCTTCTTTAGTGTTTTTCTTGAGGGGTTTCTTTGGTGGTTGTACTCGGGAAAACTTTTTTCTTCCCCAACAGTGCATGATTTATCTCTGTGATATTTGGGGGGCTTTTTCTTCTCTAATCCTTGCTAAAAATTCAGACAGAACTTAGATATGGTGAGGTGGAGAGGGGAAAGAAAGTAATATCACCAGTTGGTGACTAGGATGTTATTTATTCTATGTCATTAAAGAATTTTAATTTCTCTTTTTCAAAATGAACCAAAGCATTTTTTCCCAGGGTCCCAGCATAAGAATCTATCCATTTATTGAGTCAGCCAGTTCTTTGACAACAACATAATAAGACCCTGCAGTGCGCTGGACATGCAGACAAGAGAGGCATGGTGTAGAGTCATAAAATTTTGCCTCATGATCTTTGCCCTTGGTTTGCAGGGCAATCTCCTTGGCGTGTGAGATTTACATAAGACACAATTCCAGAATGGTATAAGACAGAGTGCAGCTGCATACTAACATTTCGACCTGTAGCTTTCATATGCCGGAGGGGCTCAAAGAAAGGAAAGATGACAAAAGTGACTTCTCTAATATCTCAGGACAATAATACCCTGACCTTTCCTGCCATTTACCTTTCCTCAAATGATTGTAATATTTTGCTCAAATATCAAGAGCACGTCTATTTTCTCTACTTAAATGTGATCTACCTTTGTGGTTGTCCAATCATTGACCATTGAAAATAGTAAAAAGCGTCCTTTCTAAGGTAGAAAATTATGCTTGATTTGGGGACTATTTCCAGACAATAAGGTTCAGATTAAGCCAACAAGTGAGAGTTTCATGGAGTTTGAAAGACCCAGCCACAGACATTCAACACTTTGTGTCCTCACTGGTGTCAGTGACAATTGTTTGTGAGAGAGAGGGGGAAAGCAAAAGCATGATGTAATTACTTTTGACCACAAAATTCAGCAAATTCTCTGAGAAAATTTGGTAACTACATGTTACATGTTTTAATTTACAAACCTGAGGTGGAAAAGAATGCTTTTAGGCTTGACATTCTGTCCTATACAATGTATAGGCCAAAATGCATGCTTTATTTTCAAAGTTATGTACCAAGCCAAGTACATTCCTTCACTTATTGAATTGACAACAGGGGAACCGCCTTTGGGACACCTGAAAGACAGTTGAGAAGCAATCTTTTGACACGTGTGGTTGGCCTCTGCCCTGTTTTTTTCCTCTCTTCTCAGTTTTTCAGTGAGGGGGACAATTTTATAGCAACTTGACAAAACAGCAGAGCAGGAAGTCCCAGCTGTTCTCGCTCCAGCTGCCTCTGAGAGCTAATAATATAGGGTGGGAATAGCACATCTCTCTAAAGGGCACACACATTTTAAGTTGCTTTAATTTTCCTGCCAATTAGAGTTTTAAGATGCCAAATACATCTCCAGCAACCTCTGTGACAATTTAGTACTCTTTGGTAAAGGAGCCTAAGGCCGAGGGAAATGTTCAAGTGGCAAAATAGCATGGAACAAATTTACTCTTTCATCACCAAAGAAGAATTCATGCGCATCCTTTCACTTATGGAAACAGGGGGACATGGGGATATTAACAGTGATACTAGTGAAGGCCACCAAAGAGCCTGGGAGTCAGAATTCTCAGCCTAGAGCAGGGTTTTTCTCAGCCTCAGCAGAACTGACATTTTGGAGAGGATAATTCTTTGTGGTGGGGGGCTGTTCTGTGCACTGTAGGGTGCTCAGCACCATCACTGGCCTCATCTGCTGGATGCCAGTAGCACTTCCTCCCCTCCCCCAGTCATGGCAGTCGAAAATGTCTCCAGACATTGCCAAATATTCACCCTTCAGGGATGTATGTGAGAAAAAAAAAATCCCCCCCTCCCCCTGGTTGAAAACCACTGGCCTAGGGCAGCCACCAACACGAAACGTCTTGTGATAATCACTTCTGAAGCTCAGTTTCTTTACTTGTTAGATAGATGGTACCAACTTCCCAGGGATTAAGGAAACATAAAATATTTAGTTATATAGCTTGCTTTTTGTGTAAATGGATTTATGCCAAAACGTATCCGTTTTCAGTGCCTGCTGCCTTCAGATTAGTCACCCTGGGAATGTATTCATCCATCCAAGTGATACTGAAGAAATTTAAGAATAATTTTAGCGAGGGGTAAATCTTGATCCTTTCAAGGTGAATTGGTTTTTGAAACAGCCTGACTCATTCAGAGCCAAGTAAATAAGGTGGGTGAGCAAAGCTGATGAGGAATGCTGTTTGGAGACAAATCCAACTGGAACAACAATGAGGTTGATTTTTCTTATGTGCCTTGTGAACATATTCTGAAGGCAAGTTCAATAGAAGGGTCATAAAAAGATTTTGAGTCTCCTACCATTGACGGGTTGAGTGAACAATCATCTCCACAGGTAACAATTCTGAATGACAGCTCACTTTCAGCTTGTAAGTTTGGGGGTGTTTGTTATAAAAAGAAAATCTCACTACGTTGGAGTCATACTTCATAGAATAAGATTAAGAGAAAATGTTCTTGATTTTTGGGAAAAAAAAGTCTTTCCTTAAATATATTTATTATTATTTGTATTACTTAGATAAAATGATAGATATTTACAAAACTTTTACTGAGTCTGTGCTAAGTTCCTGCACTTCGGATTGACTGTGACGCACACCCTGGTTCTCAAGGAGGTTACTTTCTAGTAGGGAGACATATTCATGAACAGTTTATTCCAACAGTGTAGTAAGTGCTAAGATAAATCAGAAGCAGGTGTTTACCTGGTTTCTCAACCCAGACTGCCTCTTCCTAACTAACTGAGTAAACTGGAGGAAGTCAGTTAATTTTACTTGCCTTCAGTTTCCTGATCCTGTACAGAGAAGGCATTGCTAACCTTTGTTCTCTCTTCTAGCATCAATATTCTGAGCCTATGGCAACAGTGACAATTCCCAAGTGCATATGTATTACAGTGTTTTGTAAGGGAAATCTAATCATATCGTATCTAAATATTAACCATTAGTTCCATTTGAATCATTACCAAAACTGGACAAAATGCCCCATTAGATGTTCATGAGCAAGTGTTGAGAGATGTGACCTGTTCCTGATAGTTCATTATTAAAGAATGATCATAAACCAAGTGAATTATCCTGACTTTCTTCTTCCTGGACTAGGCAGGGTTATAATGAGCTATATGTAGCTTTGGTGGACCACAAGTTGCTGTATCCAAGGAAAATGGCAAGCAGTGGGAAGTGAAGTATATAAACAATAAAATGTCTATATTTAAAATAATTCACAAATTCTTTGTTAAATTAATGTATTATTGGAAAACAAAGTACGTTACATCCATCAACCTCGGTTCAAGTTTGTATGACTTTCAGGCCATCGGTTTCTGACCTCAACAGAATTCTCCATTCTCAACTGTAAAATGAACGGCTTGGAATGAGAAATAATATATTCTAAGTGACTACTATAGACACATAATATATGTTCTCATTTTAGACCTCCTAACAAATGAATGATGCAGATATTTTCACTTCTATTTTATATGTGGGGGAAAAAATGAGGCTCAGCAAAGTAAACCAACTCACCTAAACTTATACAGTGTCTGTGGCAGAGCTGGGAGTCAAACCTATGTCTGTCTGATTTCAGGGTCTGTGTTTCTTTTCTTTACCCCCATATATCCCTCCACCTTTGGAGTTGTCTGTGATTAAGTTCTGAAATTATATAATTCTTTTCACAAGTAACCCATAGTGATAGTGTGAAAGTATCACATATTTACTAACAACTGCAAAATAAAAGAGAAGAAAATGTTTATATCTACTTCCAAATTCAGGGATTTTAAATGACCAACAACTTAAAAGTCCTGTCAGGAGAGTAGCTTTCCCCAATATGTGAAAATGACTTCCAAGGAGTGTCATTAGTTCTTATCCAGAATATTTTAAAATCTCAGTGCTTCAGGGAGAGGGGAAAAGGCAATCCAATCTGCAAGTTATCCCTTCAGTCGGTGTACTACCAGACATGCTAACATGAAAGTAAGTGTGCTGTTCTGTTTGGTGGCTTGCCCAAAGAGCAGTCACCTCTATCTCTAGCTTTTAACTTCCGTCTCTGAGAGACTTATTTATATTAAAATCATGATAATTAGTTCAAGATTAAAATAGTCAATTAAGTGAAATATCCATTTTAACCATATTACGTTTGGGTCATATTGTAGTATGTAAAATTGTAGAGAATTATAAGGCAAGAAATTAACTGACAGCCTTGAGATGTGGCTGCCAACAAAGAGCAAACATCTGTCCATTCATTTCTTCATTCCTTTATTTGTTCTCCCTCCTGGGAATGAGTGAGGCAGAGTCTCATGTTCATTCCATTAGGGAATCTCATTCATGTTTCCAGTAGAGATGAAGTAGCTCAGAGCGTTCACTCTGGACACAGTGCTGGGCTTGTCCTGACTCTGCCACTTGGCCATTGTGTGACCTTTGGCGAGTTCCTTAAACTCTCCGAGCCCAGTTCCTTCTCCATAAAATGGAAAAAAAATACACCCGTCTCATAGGGCTATTGTGAAGCATACAGGAGACAATCACCCAAGGTGTTTACCTCAGTGCCTGGCACACCGTGAGTGATCAATAAATGTTGACTTTCATTATTATTATTAACAATAAGAGTTTTGTAAGGACACTCAATGATGCTCTGATAAATTAAAAGAGTAAATACTGCTCTTTGAGAACCTGATTTCCTAGGAAGAGATTTCGTTGTGAGACTAATTAAGTGTACTTTAAATAGAACTGCATTGAAGTAGAGTTTATCATGATGATTTGGATTTTTCAATACATGTGGGCACACATAACAATTCCATACACTAATTGTCAGATGTTTTGTGGCCGTCTTGTGACAGATATCTTGGGGTTTTGTTTCTAATACTAATATTATAGATTTCTATTATATTTATCATTATTTTTATTTTGCTATAATCATTTTCAGAACTAAGCTGAAGTGTGTTACAGTGATTTTGTGCATCAGAATTACCAGTGGGACTTTACAACCTACACGTGTCTTTGAAGAAATGGACCACCACCTCTTCAGTTTTGTACCCCTAAAATGGCTTAAAATATATATTATGTATTTTGTGAGTAGTTTTGGAAGTCAGATACCATAGAAGATAATAAAAGAGAACTTGAGTTATGTATTCCGAACAAAAACAAGGTTTTCATGTTTTAAGAAATGAATTAATATCTGACAAATTCATAATTGGCCAATGCTACCTTAAATTATGACAATAACAATTTTTTAATTGACAACATTGTTTTCTAAAATCTCAGTCTCTAGTATTTTTCTGACATCTATTGATATATCGATTTGTACCAAGGAGCAAAGACTAGCCACCATGAATGAATAGTTTAAATACTTGTTCTTCAGGGATCTGTTGACACGTTGGGCTGGCTGGATAATGTTGACAAAGCACTGTTCTGAGAAAGACATGTTTTTGTCATTAATCACATTGCCATTATTTAAATACATAAAACAACCCAGCAGATTCTGTTGCAAGTAAGCATATGTCCATCTCGGGGTGAGGCCAAGCGTGTCGGCATACATACTGTTGTGATAGTAAAACTGAAAATGGTTCATTAAGTTGATTCTAGGATCTCTGTCACCCTTGGTGACAACTTGGTGTGACTGGAGTAATTGTGCAGCTAATTCTGGGAGCTCATGTGGAGCCCTGGGATGTATGAATTTTCCACACTCCCATGCAGCTCTCCCTGTTTGCCATGTACCTTACAGTAACACCATATGACCCTCCAGATGGCATGGCCTACTGAGCCTTTCCCATTTTGTCCCCATCAGCAGAAAGATGAGAAGGGAGGATGATTCCTCCTATCACTGGAGGCGTGTCCCCAAGAGGTTTTGATAAAGCTTCATAGCATGTGTTTCAAAATACATTAATAGCAGAAAGCTTTGTCCAGATATGATACTCTGTAAACTAGGTTATATGTAAACTGGGTTAAAGTGAGATGCCATTTTCATTCTTAAAAACAGGGATCCACATAATTTGGCAATTATTGATATGCCTAATAATAAGAAACTTAACCTTATGTTAATGAAGGGACAGTTAAAAGGAGTGACCCCAAAGTCAGTCAATAGTAGTAGTATCTCAGTAATTGCTGATGCCTGTGCTTTTAGATCCACACACATGAAAAGACTTACCCAAAGTCATTTACTAATTTTTGCCTAGATCAACATCTTCTATAATCATGCCGAGTTTTCTCCCCACTACCACAAGAGCATCTTTTGGTAATAATGCCCATTATTGTAGTAAATCTGTCAAGGACATCAAGATGCTCAGTTTTTTGGAGAAGAAGTGATTGGGTAGTAAAGATAAACAACCCAGTTTTGCAAACGATCATTTCATATAAGTTAAAAATTGAAGCCAAAGGAAACCATTTTATGTCCAAAGAAAAAAGATACAGTAGTTGGAAAATAAATAAGCCCTGAGGTAGAGTGAGCAGAAGTTATTTTCTTCTCCTGATATCATCACCTGTCCCAATCCAAGCTCAAGTCTGACCAACACTCCCCCCTGCTGACTCTCCATGTCTTATATGCAGCCCTCTCTTGTGAGTAGGGCAGTGTAGATGGGGAGCAAGACATCATTTAGTGAATAAAAACAATGCAAAGATACACATTTCCTTTCAATGTGTCAAAGGGATTCAAGAAAAATCCCTAGGCAGTCTTCCAGCTCCCCTAGCTGACATTGACATCCTCTCCAGGCATCGCAGGGAGAGTTTGGACAGTGTCAATGAACACTGACAGTCCATGGCATGACTCTGTTAAGAGTTCAAAAAAAGCTGGAGCTTCAGGCTTAAGCAGGAGCATGGAGGTTGCAGTAGATGTGGATTGTGATGTTATTATTTTAGATAAGTGCGTTATTGCCTAGAGAGATCCTTATGCAAGCTGAAGAGTGTTCTAGAGTACATCATCCCTGTTCTGGCTGGAAAGGTGTTTCCCCAGGTGCTGTGTGGCTCTTTGTAGCTCTGTGTATTTTAAAATACAATCTCCAAAGACAGAAGAATCATTTACATCACACAATCAAATGTTGGGTTAGGAGTTGCGATATCTAGCACTCTAAGGGTATTTTCTGTCTGTCATAAGTCTAAGAGACTGCCTACTTCTGTACTCTTAGTAGACTGATACCTGGAATCAGGCCAGTGTTAGGGGAAGGAAGAGATGGGGGTACAGTCAGGTCTGTCTTGGAGTAAGCATGGACAGAGTTGGGGTATCAGAAGCTTGGTGTATATCTGTCTTTACTCTGCTAGGAGTTTTTTTCTTTAGATATATGAACCTACAATGTATCTGGAGGTAAGAGAAAGCACACAGTGCATTAGGGAAATAGAGAGGGGTTCTGTGTATTGTAATATAGCATTTGAGATTAAAGCAAGAGATACGTTTAGAGGAAAAAGCAGTGCACATTATGAAGGGCTTTCCTTTTATTTCATGCTAAGAAATTTGAGGATTTTCTTGAGAACTAATTGAAGTGTTTTACTCAGGGAAGTAATAGTATCAGATTTGGATTTAGTGGAGGGAATGAATTTGAGTGGGAAAATACTACAGCCCTGGAGACCAGAGAGAATTACCAGACCAAAATCCCCAACGAAGCAGGGACTTTGTCTATTTTTGCTCCTCAGGATCTAGGTACATAACAGATAGTCAATAAATGTTTGTTGTTGAATGAGGCTATGATAGTAATTTAGATATCATATGATGATGGACTAAGCTAATGTGATGACAGTAGGGATTGAAAGAGGAGAGATGGACAGAGATTCTAAAGATGTTATGAGGTAGAATCTATAGGAGTTGAACACCTGACTTGTTATAGGGAGAGGGGAGGATTTGGTGGAATCAAAATAAAAACACAGTTTTCTGGCTTGGATCACTCATGATGCCATTCGCTGAGGTCGGAAACATTGGATGTAGAGCAGGTTGAGGGAGGGAAGATGATACTTTGTTTCAGTTATGTGGATTTTGAATGGTATGTAGGACATCCATATCCTGCGGAGCATTAGGCAACCTGGATAGAAAGGTCTAGAGTTCTGGAGAGAGGTCTGGGCTGCAAAAGTATTTGGAGGGGTTACATCACACAGATGGGAATTAAACTATGGGAATCATGAGATTGTTGAGAGAGGGAATGAAAATCCCAAAAGAAGTAGACAGAAATCTGACAATCACCAACATTTTAGTTTGGGGCAGAAGAAAAGTGGTTGCAGAAAAACTGAGAAGGGGCCAAAGGTTGGAAGAAAGTACCTCAAGGAGTATGGCTTCCTAGAAGCCAAGGGAGAAGATCTCAAGAAGGGACCCATATTTTATACACTGAAGATATAAAGATAAAAGAAACATTGTTCATCCATGGAGAAGTTCAAAGTCTGCTGAGATGGGAGACAAGTGGATAATACAGAGCCACCAACACTCAGAGTAGAGAAATGAAGTATTGCTGGAGCCCAGAGGAAAAGTGCTTCTACCTGTCCCTCTACGCCTAAGTTTCCAACTAAAGAAGTAGAAGAATCCTGAGCAATTGCTTACTTAAGAAGTGGTTTCATAGCACAGCATAACTTTGTATTTTACCTGATAGTTTGTTTACTATCTGTCTCCCTTTGATAAAATTGAAACTCCAAAAGGCATAGAGTTTTGTCTCTTTTGATCACATTTGTGTCCCCAGTGCCTAGCATGGTGCCTGGCATATAGCAGATGCTCAAAAAACATTTGATGTGTGAATAAAATGTCAATCATACATCTGGACTGGTTGTGTACTAACCTCAAACCATATCTAGGAAATCCTGCTTGTATAAAACTACTAATATGAATTCATTTTCTTGTGTTTGGCTTCTTCTCTTGAAAGCTGAATGCTCAAAATGTTGGTTTTGACTGAAGTTTCCAGTGTGCTGACTTTAGTTAAGCAAGAGTTCACTGTGTCATGAGGATTATTCAGTGCCTCTAGTAAAACTTCTTAGCATGATGGGCACCGTCTTTAAATCATATGGGAAAATCTTCATATTATCTTGCTCTTTAAAGTGTTCATTAAGAGGATTCTCCTTCAGATAGGTTCAACTCTGGGAAGAATTCCGTAGCCAGTGACGACACTATGGGTCTTTTTTCAAGTTAATTCCACTCGTGTAGAACTCTCCTAGAAGATTACCTGAAACTTAAAAAAAAAAGTCCACAACTCCAAAAGAATGACTGGTTAAAAAACATTTGTTTCATTTTAAGCTCTCTAAACAAAGCATTTTTCAGCTGTCAAGAATTGTTCAGAGGTATGTTTGTTATTTGCTTGAATAAATCAGACAGCTGGGTCTTCAACATTTCAGACTTACTAGTACAGAATTCTGAATAGAAAAGGTGGCTTGTATAATGGATTACACCTTTATTCTAATCAAGTACATTAGAAAATTAAGAAAAATAGGCATTTAATACTGGGTTAATTATCATTCATTCATATCTCAAGCACCTGCTTTTCCAGAATTTGCTAGATGTTGTCCATTTAAAGTTAAATAAGACACTGTCTCTGCCTTCATGAACCCAGAGGTTTTCAGGAAAACTTCACAGAGAAAGTGATTTTTGATCTGAGAGTTTCCCAGATGAATCTGAGGAAAAAGAATTTTTGAGGCAGAAGGACTACTGTATACAAATTGTAGGAGGTGTGAAATAGGCAAAAATGTTCATATTCAAGACACACAGGTATTTAATGGGTCTTGAACCTAAGTTCATGTGGGAGGGACCAGATGAAGTAACAAGAAGTTTAAAAGAGGTCAGACAATGGGGTGTTTCCCTTGTGTGCCGAGCCTTTTAATTGACAAGAAGACACGGTTCTGTATTTTATAATTTTAAATACATATATGCATAGGGAGAATGTATCTGTGGCCACAGTCCATACTGTGACCAGTTTTATCATCAGTCAAGTTCATTGCTTAAAATTCTCAGAATGTGGACATTTTTGGAAGAGGCCATTTCTGGCCTCATTAAGCCCACATAACTTAATGTTGCAGTAGATAAATTAGGTAAAAATGCCTTAGTTCTGAAATCTAATAGTCACCATGAAATTTAATATTCACCATGCCAGAATACTGCAATCATTTTTCTTTTTTTTCCCAAATGTCTCCTCAAAAAAAAAAAGGCATATTTCTGACATGTTTCAAAGCAGTAAAGTGATGCATGGAAGTTGAGTGATATGAATTAATTGAAAAATAATATAGACTCAACATCTTGAGACCAAGATCTGATTGGTCCTTAAAGTGTAATGGGCAGTAGTAATATCATTAACATTGCTTATTCACTGAATGAATGAAGAAACAATTTACTACACTGGCAGCAGAAAGAGCCCTGGAATTAGAAAACAGGAAGACATCTCAACCATTCTCCTTATTGCAACTTCATTTTAAATATATGAAAACTGATGACCACAAATCAAAGAGAAATTTAGCAGAGTTGGTCCTAAAATTCAGGCCTTTGGACTCCTGTTCCAGTGGCTTCTTTCCACTCTATGTCTCCTGTCATCACTGAGATAATGTTTGAACGGCCTCTGTTCTGCAAGGAGCCCAAATAGGAAGTTGGAGGGAGATCCTCATTTCCCTTGTATTCATTGAAGCCCACTGTGTGCTCAGACCTCCTGCCAGGTTCTGGGGATACAATGATGGAAAAAGGAAACAGCATCCCTACTAGCCTTCAACAGGAATAGATATTAGCGCGGTACTAATGAAGTCACATTGATGTGAAACGGCAAGCTGCAAGGCGTGCTACGTGGAAAGATGTATGGCCCAATGGAAACACTTGTCAGAGGGACCTAGTGAGTCAGATTATTTACCCTGATTTTGTTGTTGTTGTTGTTTTCTTAGAAGTCCAAGCCATCTGAAGATTAGAGCAAGTTTGCTTCAAAAAAAGTATCTGCTCTGATTTCTTGGGATTTCTTTGATAGTTCATGAAACATATCATCACCTAATTTAAAGTTTTTCCAATCCTTGCCACAAACGATAGTATAAAGTATGGTTTGGTGAATTTTGCCCACTGTAAGAGTAGGAATCAGTTCTTTGTAGAGCTTTTCATTTCAAGATGGTGGTAAAGGCATAAATAAAGTTGCCAAAAATAGATACTAGTCCCATATTCCACAATTTTAAAAAAGATAAGATCTAAAAAGGAATTCAACTATTGAGATTTTTATTAGTTTATGCAAATTTTTTTTGTTTTTCATCATACTTTAAGAGGTAATTTTCTGGGAAAAATTCTATTGTTTATAATTGCCCTACTTCATGGATTTCTGGGACTTTTCCATATTGAGTATTTTAGAATGGCTACCCAGAAAAATTTTATTGACCTCCTCTTTGGACAGGATTTCACCTGATTTTTCTGATACAATATGCTCAGGTAGCTCTTATTGTATTCCTTTAAGTGTGATTCAGGAAAGATGAACTTTCTATTTAGTTACCCAGTTCTCCATTGCCTTAATAGTTTTTCTAATGGAATGTATCTAAACCCTAAGAAGAAAGAATCCCATGAAAATTCATAGTATCCTCTGCATAATGGAGATAGGACTAATTCCCTTACTTAAGCTTCAGGTGGAGAGAAAGGAAAAAATGGAGGAAAAGAGCAAGTGGAGAGAGTTTTAAAAAGAGCTGGGGTGTGCAGCAGACGTGGGGTCAGGTGGTGAGAACTGTAGCAAAAAGACCTCTCCCAGGACCTCCCTTATGGGGTCTGCTGTAGAATTGCCTAAAATCAAATATGCATCTTCAATGAATAAACAGAGAGGAGAAACTAAAAGAGTAAGAGAACTGGGCTCTTAAAGGAAGGGAAGCGGAGAAGAGGCGAAGCCAGGAGTAAGGTGTTTCAAGCTCGGTCATTTCTAGGATTCTCACTGTGGAAATGACCTTGAGTATTTTATTTTATTTTTTTTCGTGGTACGCAGGCCTCTCACTGTTGTGGCCTCTCCCGTTGCGGAGCACAGGCTCCGGACGCGCAGGCTCAGCGGCCATGGCTCACGGGCCCAGCCGCTCCGCGGCATGTGGGATCTTCCCGGACCGGGGCACGAACCCGTGTCCGCTGCATAGGCAGGTGGACTCTCAACCACTGCGCCACCAGGGAAGCCCATCCTTGAGTATTTTAAAGCAAGGGTACTCAAGCAGCATGTTACAAAACTGCATGCTGAGCTGTCAAATTTTGATCAATGTGTAGAATTTATTTAGACTTTGTTGTGAAAATAAAGCAGACTGCAAACTGCTCCCGATGTTTAGTACATGAAGAAGAAGAGACTTAGCAGATACTCAGCACAGAGGAGAATGATTTGGCTTTCCAAACTCCTCGGTACCTTGAAGTTAAAAATGTTCTATGCAGAACTACTTAAAAAATTGAGCAAACGGGAGATGTGTGAGGATTATGGTATCCTGTGACACAAGGGACAGTGGAAACTTCTGGCATGGGAAGTGAGTGGGGTCTTCATCAACCTCAGGCCATCATGGAGTCATCTGAAAACAGATATTAGCTCAACTGCACAGCTTAGGCAGCACAGGATAGAGCTGGATACAGTTCTCTGCAACAAGATGGTGCAGAGCAGTAAAAAATAAAAATAAAACCTGTGTTTTACGAGGACGTTCCAACTTTGCTTTGGGAGTTCACGGGTACAGTCAGGGCTGTAAAAAGAATAAGCATAGGACTAAAGGACCACCAAGGGACTAGTGCTATGTAACCCTAGGTGATATATAGGCACTGTGTTACATGTGACTGTGTAGTAATATTACTCACCTGCTTATTGCTTTTTTGTCTTTTACTCTCCTCAAGTGTGCAGCAAAAAAATTCTAGCATTTTAAAGTGTCATTTAAATCTCCAAAGGACAAGAACCACTGCTTTAAACCCTTGGACCATTTCATGTGGGAAAAGTATGAGATGTTTTTGACAACCCCTCACCTCCAACTCCACACCCACCATGGAGTGGGATATGCCCTGGTTGCTGCTGCTTAAAAGAATATTTATTTCTCCAGGATAATGTCCTTTTATCACACTGTGTGACAGAATTTAGTACAACAAAATGTTAAAGAATTCCATACACTTTTCCTAACAAGAGGACTTGACATTTCTGAATGTGGGAAAAGTTATTTCCCTGAGAATGACAGCCCTCCTTAGGAGCTGTTTGATTCTCAAAACATTTTTTCACCCAGACATAACACTTTGACCTTCTGATTGCTCCTTTTTTCCTATAGTCATGTTTAGTGTTCTAACAGCCTCGAATGAGCCCCGCTATCCTTTTAAAAAATAAAGCTTGCTTTGGAAACACTGGCCAATTAAACAACTATTGGATAACATTAGGAGTCTTCTTGCAGATGCAGAACTGGTAAAATATAAGTATCTAGACTCTCTCTATACTTTTGCATTGATAGTCACTATCCGTTGATGCATACTGTCAATAAATCATAGGAAAGATTAGCAAATCACATTACAGTCATCTAAGGATTTTGAATTATGTTTTAGATCCAGTTACTGGATAAGTGGAGCAAGTACTTGGATGTGTGGTTACTAGTTGACCTTGTTAAACCCTACCACTTTTCACTACCCTTGGCAGACTTTTCAAAGCTCAGTGTTTCTACGTTTTCTCTGAAAGTGAAGGCTTGTTCTCATTCTCAGGCAGTTTAAAGTCTCTCTTCTGTACCATTTTTGTAACCCTAAAAAATGGTACAAATGAACTTATTTACAAAACAGAAATAGAGTTACAGATGTAAGAAACAATCTTATGGTTACCAGGGGGAAAGAGAGGGAGGGATAAAGTGGGAGACTGGGATTGACATAGACACACTACTATATATAAAATAAATAACTAGTAAGGACCTACTGTATAGCACAGGGAACTCTACTCAATACTCTGTAATGACCTATATTGGAAAAGAATCTTAAAAAAGAGTGAATATATGTATATATATACCTGATTCACTTTGCTGTACACCTGAAACTAACACAACATTGTAAATCAATTATGCTCCAATAAAAGTTAAAAAAAAAAAAAAGAACCAATCAGATCCTTGGAAAAAAGAGTCCAAAAGTGCTTGGGCATCACGTGGTCAAACAGCAAATTAATAATTTGTTACATAATTTACAATCACAAAAGTATCATACAAAATTACAAAAGAATCTTGCAATTTGTCATTTTACAAGTGTAATTTTGAGTAAAGATTTCCACAAGAACACTAAAAAAAAAGTCTCTCTTTTTCCTTACCTATTACTCATGGGGAAACTGCAGGTCTCGTTCCCCATGCCTTTCTAGTTAGTGAGCCTGCATTGTAGAGACTGCCAATCACCTACTGTATTCAACATCATCTCTGGCCCAATGGCTTTGGGATCTAACCAAATCAAAGAAAAACCCCCTGGTAATTTGCTCTATTTGCAAGTCATCGTTTTATATGATGGTTATGACATTTCTGGAAAAAAAATCTGTTTCAGAGTTGGAAGACGTTTTGTTATTATATTTGCAAAAGACACTTTGTCTTGTTAATTAACTAGTTAAGCTAGAGTAGTAGATATTGACATTGTACCTGGAGAGGTGGGGAAGCAAAGGGAAAGACTGATAAAGCCACCAACTTTCATTGTTAATGGACTAGTTACCCCTTTGGGACTATTTTGTTTTTTCTCTCTCAGTCTTTTCTTTCTTGTCCCTACTTGTTGATTTTTTGAGTAACAGTGCCTCTACTTGATCTAGTTTTAGAACAGGGAAAGGCCAAAACTGCAACTTAGGGCAAAAGTGTTAGAGAGAAGATAGGGAGACTGAGGCCAGGATGAATGTGAGCTGGGCTCACACGTCCTCTACTAATGTCTGTCAAAATCAGGAACAACTCTAAGATGATGACCATCACATATAGACATTGTGCTCAGCACAGGGCCACAGTCTCACATACATCAAGCTTTCTGCCTTTAGAACCTCAGAGTTCAGTGAGAAAGTCTGGCATTGCAGTAGATGGTTACAGTGTAGTGTGATAAGCAAGTAATATAAGTATGAACAATGTGCTATGAGAGCTCAGAAAAAAGATCAATCATTTCATCTTGGAGTGAAAGGTTGCTAAAGACCTAGAAACTGATCTAGTAAATATCCAGAGTGGACCAACTCTACAGAGTGTCCAGCTTTGCCAATAATGGACCAGAGATCGTTTAAATAAGTGAAGCATTTTCTTTTACTGTGCTGAGGACTCTCTTCAATATTGTAATTTGGAAAGTTCTAAAATGTCCATTTATTAAAGCAATGAGATACCACTACACATCTATTAGAATGGCTGAGATCCAAAATGCTGACAATACCAAATGCTCCACCAAATGTGGAGCAACAGGAACTCTCATTCTTTCCTGGTGGGAATACAAAATGGAGCAGCTATTTGAAAGACCGTTCGGCAGTCTCTTAAAAAGCTAAACGTAGTCTTACCATATGATCCAGAAATCTCATACCTAGGTATCGATCAAAATGAGTTGAAAATATGTCTACACAAAAACCTGCACATGGATGTTTACAGCAGCTTTATTCATAATTGCCACAACTTGGTAGCAACCAAGATGTCCTACAATAGGTGAATGGGTAAACAAACTGTGATACATCCATACAACAGAATAATATCAATATGAAAAGAAATGAGCCACAAAAAGGCATGGAGGAAACTTAAATGATTTTGATAAGGGAAAGAAGCCAGTCTAAAAGGCTACATGTTGTCCAATTCCAACAACATGACATTTTGGGAAAGGAAACTATAGAGACAGTTGGATAGTGGTTGATGGTTGCACAATGTGAATGTACTTAGTGCCCACTGAACTGTACACTTAACAATGGTTAAAATTGTAAATTTTATGTTATGTACACATACACAAAACTATATAGACAGTAAAAGATCAGTGGTTGCCAAGGGTTTAGGGGAAGGGAGGACAGGTTGAATAGGTAGAGCACAGAGGATTTTTAGGGCAGTGAAACTGTATGACACTGTAATGGTGGATTCGGGACATTTTTCATTTGTTAAAACCTATAGAACTGACAGCACAAAGAATGAATTCTAAAGTAAACTATGGACTTCAGTTATTAATAATGTATCAATATTGGTTCATTGATTGTAACAAATGTGCCATACTTACGCAATATATTAATAATATGAGAAACCATGTGGGGAAACGGGATAGAGGGTACATGTGGAAACTCTCCATACTTTCTGTGTATTTTCTGTAAATTTAAAACTTCTCTAAAAACTAGAGTCTATTAAAAATATCCATTTGGATAAAGTCAAATAAGTATACAGGAAAAATGAAATATAAAATTGAGCATGAATTAATTTCAGTTTTGATTTGAGCAAAAGAGTGAAAATCTATAAAAGTTAGTGGCTCTAAACCTGAAAATATACATGCACATACACACACATACACACAATTTAGGGAAAAGGATTAAACATGATAAGTAATTGGAAACTTACAAGATATCTGGTTGTATGCAGAGCTATATTTTTCTTTCAGCAGTGGCTTGAGCTGAGTGATAGGTTGTGTTCAGAAAACAATTGTTCCTTCATGAATATTCTCATTTTCTTGGCTTTCTTACCACATTGCTATTCCAGTTATTGCCTTAGTGCATTAGATAACATTAGATGAACCAGACGTAGAGTGGTACAGATGAAAGGGATTCACTCTGGACAGGACTTTAGCATAATGGGGTTCTAATTTCATCTCTACCACTGAGTGGAAACAATGCAAAGCAAGCTACTCACTCTTCCTCACGCATAATTTCCACATCTATCCAATAAGAGGGTTGGACTACATGCTCTCTGAACTACACTTTTGCTCTCAAGTTCTTTTGTCTTGTCTGGTTAAATTTAGCCAACACATAATTTGGAGAATCTCAAAGAAAAGCCATGTCTGCAGAGACAATTTCATTTTGAGGCAAATCAAATGTTGACTTACTTCATCAATTACTATTTGGACTTTGAAAAAAAAATATCCAAGTCAGTATCCTGACTACCCTGACTGGGTCAAAGTCACCCTGTTATATGCACTTATAGAGCCATTTAACCTCCTTACATATCTCTTACCACAGTTTGTAATTACATCCTTATTTTTATGATTACATTGTTAATGCCTGCACACACACACACACACACACACACACACACACACCACTAAATTGTGAGTTATGTGAGAGTAGAGAATGAATTTATTTTTTTCACCATTAATTACCCAGTCCCTGGAGCCCAGAGTAGGTAGGCAATACATATGTAAGTAAATGAATGAATGGATAAATATATTAGTTTAATGCAATACAAATATAATTTTCAATTATGTGAAGTAAAATAAAATTATGAGTTTTTTTTTTTTGCGGTACGCGGGCCTCTCACTGTTGTGGCCTCTCCCGCTGTGTAGCACAGGCTCCGGACGCGCAGGCTCAGCGGCCATGGCTCACGGGCCCAGCCGCTCCGTGGCATGTGGGATCTTCCCGGACCGGGGCACGAACCCGTGTCCCCTGCATCGGCAGGCGGACTCTCAACCACTGCGCCACCAGGGAAGCCCTAAAATTATGATTTTTAACACATGCTTTATTCTGAATGAATTAGGAAGCTTTTCCTAAATGGTATCTAACATAGGTTGCAATCTTAAGCTGAAAATTTTCCAACAGGAACTTAGGAATTTTAATTTTTAGGAATCAATAGTAATTTCCTTTACATTAATGATTTACTGTTAATTGATGTGAGTCATGGGCATCAGTTACATTTATATATTTTTCATCTAAAATAATTTCTAGGCAAACTGATGAGTTAAAAAAGTCATAAGAGAAAATTAATGAGAGGTATGCTGAGTATAAAACTTAAAACAAAAATATTTTAAGTGACAAAGTGGAAATAGATTTTTCATTTTAGATTCAAATATTTCTTCAATTGATGATTTGGTCATTTAGAGTTTATATTTTCATTTTGCTGTGGAAAAAGTAACTGACAAATATAAAAAGTCCTACTTTTTCTTGAATAAGAGCTGAAGCAATCTGAAATCTTAATTTCAGATTTAATTCTACCCTTTCTAAAAATAAGTTGCACTTCTGGATGGTTGACTTGGCACTTATTCTTTCGGTCAAATATGTCAATAAGCTTTTGGACAGACTACCTTTTGCCTTCTTCTATCCTGTGTTCATGGAGATGATTCTAAATGCCAGCTGAATTCTTGCCCTTTATGACCAATTTATTATTCATGTTTTAGAAGTCCATCTGAAATCATTCCTTTTCAACATGGCCATTAATTCAAATTATCAATTTAGAAAGATTATTTCTTCACTCCAAGATAATGTTCTATGGCAAATGGAGAACCACAGATGCCATTTAAAACTTAGAACAAATACAAGATAGTAAAAAAGCAATACAGCTTTTTGTTACTCATCTGAAATTGAAATAGATGCCTGAGGTGTAAAAAAGAATTTTTCAAACAAAAGAATCATGCAGTTCAGCTCAAGCAAGTAAATAACACAATTAAAATGTTTGCCTTGTGTATAACATATATAAGCTTGGGCTTTAGGGAAAAATGCTTTAATATGACTGTGACTTGACCTTGAAAAACATTTTCATTAAGATCAGAAAAATGTCAGAATACACTATTAGCTAAAGTCATTATTTTCTCCAGGTTTAAGCATATTGGATTTTCATTGTGAATAAAAATATACTCTGTCTAGACATGTGTTATGGTCTTAAATTATGTCAATCCAATGGTCAGGCTGTAGCTACACACTGAGTTTAGTGATTTTTGCGGTGGTCCAACATAGAACCACCTACTGGGGTTAGATATTTTGACTTTGGAACTGAATTGACCATTTATTTTAGCCAAAAGGAAGGCACTTTGTATATAAACAAAGTTAATTTTCCTTTGCCTAATGGTAATTCATTTTCAAAATATTCATTTGGATACTTGGAGATATTTTGTTTTGGCTTTGGATTTTTTTTCTGTTTATATAAAAGATTTTTGAAGCAAAGCAATAGATTTCAAATAAACACAGTCTTCAGATTGCATAATAAAAGATAGTCCCTCTGTTCGAAGGAAAGAACAATTTCCCTGTATCATTGTGGTGTATTGGGTAGTCTCCATGTACCATACCCTTAGAAGCTCAGTATATGAAGGACCCAGGGCAGAAAAAGATAGAGCCACCTGGTTTAACTCTAAGGATCCTACAGCGTGTGTGAAGTTGAAGCAGCTTTGAAGTTGAACAGCGTGTTGATGGTAATGAGTTACCATTAAACTTTTACGTGCTTCTAATGAAAAGAATATCCGTTTTCACTCTATACTCACATTCAGATAAGTATAGGTCTTTGAAGCTGTCAAATGTTCAGTTCTAAGGACATGACGACTTCTAGGACCCACCCAGTCATTCACCACTATTCTTAGCTTTGTCCGGATGTTATACTTCTTTAGTAAAATGCAGAAAACGCCAAAAGGGGGGAACACCATTGCTCATATTTTCTGTATTTGAAGCAAGGATATCAGCTTATTGAAATAACTAAGTAGATTACAAAATCTTATATATGTGAATTTTGGACTGAATCAGCTCCTTCTTTCCTGTTGTTTTACATTTTTGCTGCACTAGGGTGTTTTGCTTCTGTTTTGAAATTTTTCCTACCACAGTTGCTGGTGACTGTTGATATATTAAACAGAGACAAGAATGAGATGCTGAAGTTGATAATAGAATATTGACATTAAATTTGCAAAGCATTCTGGACATTTTATTTTGTATGTTCAATAAAATATAGTTTGTGAACCTTCGTCTTAAATCATCAAGCTGCCTTTAGGCTCAAACTCTTGGAGTTTTACCAAATCTTTTACCAAACTTTCTGTACCATCATTACAGAGTTAGTAACATCTAACTACTGCACAGATGGTGAAACTAGGGCCATTTCCTGAGTTGATGTTCTAGTGTTTGGTTTAAACTAGAAACTTTAAGGTCTCATCTTCACATACTCTTCTGAGCTCACTCTTCAACACCTGGAGCAGTGCCTCCATTGCCTAGTACAGTGCCTGGAGGGCAGTAGTATTTGGTTTAACAGGAGCAAATAGAAAACTATGGCATCATTAGCCAGAATGATCCTAAAGTGAAATACTCTGCTCAAGCTGATGTTACCATGGCTTGATCAACTGGAGGATATATGGATTACGCTGTAAGGGATGGTGACCTCAAAATCACATCTGCTTGCTGCTGTGCTCATTTACAAAATGGACAGATCTCTTCCAGGCTACCTAGATTTATTCTTGAGTAGATAGATGAGAAGACAGGAGACCTCAGCCCCATAATCAAGTCTCATTTATTACAATTGGAAGAAAACCTTCTTGTGGATGGTAGAAACTCCAATTGAGAGGAGCTGTGGACTATCTTGAGCAAGAAAACATGACTAAAAATGTGCTCCTTTGCCACCCAGTTGAGTTGTTTGGTCCCAAAGCAGCAAGCTGGAATTTCAGTTTATAACCTATAAGTACATAGTACTAGATGACTCCAACTTTGTTTCAGATTCAAGTCATTTGAGATTAGCAACATGGGGAAGACTCCAAGAAATGTAAAAATACAGAGTGATAGAAACTCACTTTCTGCCATGACCTTGACTATTTTCCACCACTCTTTATGACCTCTAATAAGGTAAAAAGGATGCTGTATAGCCAAGGCAGGTTGGATGAATAAACATGGAAAACCCAATGGTAATCCAACCCTTTTACAAGTGAAAAGTTCAGATGAGGGCACGAGGATTTCCAGTTTACACAATTCCACATAATTCGTTTAATTGGAACAACTTAAACTTGTAAGGCACATTGCAATTTTCAAGGGTGTTCACAGTCATAATTTTATCTGAGCTTCCCAATACCCCTGAGTTGGAGTGATATATTTCCATTCTGTATCTTGCACAGAGAGGGTCAGTGACTTGCACACATGGTTTAAGTAGGGTTGCAGTCTTGGTTTCAAGAATGACTTTTTCACAGTCAGGAAGAATGATGTCCATGTGGACACTGATGTAGCAGTCTAGAGATGTGAAATTGATGCTGTTGTCTTCCATGGGTAGCCCTTAGTAGTAGAACCAGGTTTAGAATCAAAGTTTCACAATTCTCAAGTCAATCTTACTGATTTTCTTTTCCACTCAGTTCTACTAGATATAATAACATAATGTAGCTGAGAAAAGTAAATCATCATCATGGACCATTATGGAAATAGTAATGAGTGTCATTCAAAAATGGAAAGTATTTTAGGAGCAGCATCTTTTACATTTATGTGAAATGTCGTACTTCAGTAGGATATTATCAAAGGTTTCTATTTGTTTTTTAAATATCAGACCCTTTTCATCCCCTAAAATAGAACTGAATACCAGGAATAAAACCTGTTATAAAATATGTTCTATTATTAGTAGTTTCAAAAGCCACACATTTGAAGATATTTTCAACTGATTTCTACTTAATGACTTCCAGTGGGACATGAGTTCCTAATAAAATTAGAAGCAACATTCTTTAGGTTCTTTCCTGCTGATTTCAGCTTTTAGTTGAAAAGTATTCATTAATTTTTTTCTCTTGAAAATAGCGCTGACCCTCTGAAACAGTTCCCTATCAGAGAGAATTTTACACCTTGGGAGAAGATTCTACTGTGTCCTTGCCTCTCCCTCGTAAAGCTGTTGAGAAACTGGCCCATACAGTCGTCAGAGACAGTGCCCATCACAGGGGCTGCCATCTAGTTCTCCACCGACTTCCCTTTGTGGGTTCCTTTTCAAATTTGGACTCGAGTTGTTTGAAAGAAAAGCTTCCAGTCTAGAGTGAAAAAGAATACATGGCATTTCTTTTATCATTGTACTTCTGGTCTAGAACAGAGAAACTGAGAACACTTGGCATTCACATTATTTTATGACTTTCAGGTAATTGATATATAATATCAATTATATATCATATGTTTTGTTGCCTCTAGGGTAATTTTGATATTTTAGTATATTAGTTATTTAATTAAATTGTTTTATAAGATCATGTTATCTGTTTTCAGGACACTGTGTGCAGTCAATTTCAAAATTCAGTTGTAGGCAAATACCCTGACGTAAGGCTGACTGTGGTGTCTGCTGGCCATCGTGTTCCCTGAATGAGACTGCTTCTTAGTATCTCACAGAGGTGCTGCTAACAGATGTCAAGAGAGCAGCATCTATGTAAAAACATGCAGTTAATGCAATTGTAGGTGTGACTCTATAGAATTTTGGAAGTTAATCGAGATCCCAGAAAACGCGCACACACACACACACACACACACACACACACACACACACACACACACACACACACACACACACACCCCAGAGCCTCTTTTCTGAATTTTCAACAGGTCTTCATGTGCCCACCTGAAGGCTCCTCTGACCTTCTTTATGGCCAGTGATTTTTCTTCTATTCCAACCAGAATAAATCCTACAACAACTTTTAAAGACCTATCCCTGCAAACCTCCCCTGAGATAATCCAGGACTGGATAGGGTCTGCCATGAGGGAGCATTTTATTTCACCTTTCTAGGAGTCATTTTTATTGCATTCTAGATTAATGTGAGGGAGATTTTAATTAAGAAAAAGAAGGGTAGCAAGTGTCTTTTTAGGACCACATTTTCAAACACTGCCCTAAAACATAACCAGACACAGCTGCAAATAATGCTTCTCATTCATAGGGCACATTATATGCTCAATGACTCTTAGAATCAATAGCTAGTTAATTAATGACTTAATTAAAACTACAGTGAGCACCAGCCCTGAGGAAGGGCAGCATTATTGTCATCATGTCACTTTGCCAAACCCTGCTTCTGTAGTCGCTAAGTGCAGACTCAATCAGGCAGGCAGATAATTTACATGGCCAACTATTCACATGCATATATGATTCCAAGTTTTGAAAAAAATTAGATTTCTCTGTATTCATTGCTATCTTTACTCTAAAACAACCCAGTGGAGACTCACCTGGATGTTTAACATCCCCTGACAATACCGTTGCTGCTGCCAGCTGGGGCTACTTCCTAGAGGAACCAAACTTCCATATTTCTCATCTGCTGCTGGTTCTTAGTCTCCAGCAACTATCCAGCCTCAGATCACTCTTGAAGGCTCTTCTTAAATTTCTGGTGGGACCTCGCCTCCTGCATGCTTGGTACCTTTTTTGGTGACAGAGAGGAGATTCCCTGAACTCAAGAGGAAGAAGAATGTGTAAGGTAACAAGCTAGTGTTGCCACTTCTAGAAGGAGAGCTGCTTCCCCTCCATTGGTAACCTAATACCTTCCTCCTTCCTTCGGAAGAGGCTGTTAAAGAATTCCAAGGAAAAGATGGCAATGGAATGGCTGGGAAACATGAATAGAGAAATAGTCAGAATCTTTGGCCATAATAAGAGAAGCATAGTACCCAGAATGAGGGTGGAGATACTCTATTATACTCTATACCTAAGTTAGAAAATTGCATGATTTTCCAAAGGTAACTCTTTTGTAGGGAATATACACAAAGTGGAGTGTTCAGAAGGGAGTGGCAAGGACGATAAAAATGTTCCAAATGGGATGTTTAAGATGGAGAAGGGCAGGTACAGATGGTGGGGTAGGAGAATCCCAATCATTTTCAAATATTTAAAGGAATATCATGTTGAAGAGGAGCAAACTTGTTCTGGGGGAACCTAAGAAACTTCTAACAGTGGAAGCAGTCTTAAGATGGGAGGGTCTGACTCAGGAGACTGTGAGAATTTTCAGTCCTTGAAACATATGATAAAGTTGAGTCTGAGGGCTTCCCTGGTGGCGCAGTGGTTGAGAGTCTGCCTGCCGATGCAGGGGACACGGGTTCGTGCCCCGATCTGGGAAGATCCCACATGCCGCGGAGCCTGCGTGTCCGGAGCCTGTGCTCCGCAATGGGAGTGGCCACAGCAGTGAGAGGCCCGCGTACCGCAAAAAAAAAAAAAGTTGAGTCTGAAAAAGATGCTTTCTAACAATAGTTCCGGAACAGTGTTCTGTAGAACATTAGGTCCACTAGATGTCTGTTGGTTGTTTGTAGGAAGAAATTTAAAAGATGTATTTGTGTGTGCATGCCCATGTGTTAATAGTTTGAGGACTATTCTTGGGTCAAATAAGTTTGGAAAACACCAGTTTGAGGACAGGGGAATAAGTTCTTGACTTATCTCAATGTCCTTAATATGACAATATGTTTAATATGCTATTATGTGTATTGTGAACATCAAAGAGGCTTCACTATTACTAAATTTATTCAACCAATATTCAAAGGAATATTTATTTGTTTTAGGAATATCTTTCAATAGCTCATGAAACATTGTAACATGGAACTCTGTTTAGGTAACATTTTTTAGAGAATATGGTCTCAGATTATAAACATCTTAGAGACATTTTCAAACCTGATAGCCTCTGGTGCTTTTCTAAATGTGGCAAGGAGGAAATATACAAGGAAGAGGGAGGATGCATTAGCAAATAAGACACATATATGGCACCAATATGGTTTGGCAATATTTATTGTACGTTTTCAAGTTCCTAGAATTTTCCATGTTGTCAAAGAATGCTAAAGTGGAATATTTTTAAAGTGTCAGGTAACACGATTTCCCAAAAATATAACCAACAGAGAACACAACGGAAAGCACTCTTCTCATACTAACTGACTTAAAATTTTGCACTCTTTCGGTACTATTAAAACACTCTGACTTTGTAAGACCATTGTCAGGAGGAAATTATAGAATTAACAGCATAATGAATCTTATTCTCTTGCAGAACAAATGACATGTTCCTCTGCCCTTTGCACCTGCAGTTGTCACCGATTAAAGGGGAAAAGGCCAAAGAAATCACCCCCTGATAATTATGCATGATTGCAGGGGCCCAGAGACACACAGACACATTAGCACCTGGGAAATTATGATCAAATTAAATTCTGTTTGTATTCATTCTGCATGTTAACATTTTCTCTAAGGAATGGGAAATCTCTGAATTTGACTTTTTAAAACAATTGAACATCTGAAATGGATGCTATAACAACATTTAGCTTTGAAAGAGCATGTCAGGGACATGGAGTTGCACAAAGTACTATACAGAAAAGGCTGTGATGATGGAATAAATACCACGTCGCCGCCACCACCCCACCCCCAGCTTCTGCTGGGCAATTTGGACTGGAAAAGTCTCCCATCAGAGTGGCCATGACAATTGTTTCCTTTAGAAGTAGGTTTAGATGTTCTGGGCTTCTGATACATTATTCATAGCATAATGGTGTCCAGAGGGAAATCATAACAGATGACCAATGTAAGACTATGTGGTCACTATTTCTAAGTAGTCTAGACTTGGTAGCCTTTCTACCAAGAGTAAGTGGAGGTACCCACATGATTCTGCATAGTGCACGGCACTAAGCATAAAGGAGGTTTTTCTCAGGTGATCTTCTCCCACTCTCCCTCTTGAAAAACAACCCTCAAACCACCATAGGACCTACCCCGTTTGCATTTAAGAAATGGAAATGTAGTTTTAATTTCTCTATCTCATTAAGGTTACGAAAGGCTACCCTTGATTCCTACTTGGGTGAAAGTCCACTGATCACAGAATTTCTTGCCATCTAAATTGAACACTTGTAGGTTGGGTTTCCCAAGAAATAGACTCTAAGGCTCTGAGATTTATGGGCAGTTTTATTCCAGAGTTCACTTGGGATCCACGCCTATGGGAGAGTGACAGGAACAGGATTGAGTAGAGGGAGGAGTCGGCTGTGATGCAGTCACAACAAAGGTCTTAGCCAAGCCTATAGGAAGCTCTGGAGCTGGGATGAACCTTCCGAGTTGTCCCACCTTGAGGCAAGTGCCTGTATACACTCCTTCCCAAAGATCAGTCATTGAATGCAGGTTGTCCCCAGAGAGGGTGTGTGACCTTGAGTGGTGTGACTAACTCTTTAGCTGAGGGCAATTCTCAGACAGAAACTCAGCTGACAGCTGACAGCCAACAACATTCCTAGCACTCATTGAGATGAGTGCTCTCAATCTGGAAGGGAAAATCTGGTCAGCTCTTCACAGCAGGCACTACACATCAATATAGAGAGTAACTTTTTCATAGAGTTACTTGCCTTCAAGTAATCTGAAAGTAGGAAAAATGAAGGTAGCTAACATTTATTTACTGTCTACTATGTACTAGGAACTTCAAGCATGAACACTAAGAATGGAGTAACAGCTATCATTTATTGAGTTATCACCACTCAAGTATTATGTTAAAATTTTATGCATGCTATTTCATTTAATCTCCACATTAATTCACTCTTTTTATTCTCTTTCACAAGTGAGGAAACTGAAGCTCGAAAAGTTTAAGTGACTTGCCTAAAGTTACATGAGTATTAGTGAGAGTGCTGCCAGGATTTGAACTCAGTCTGCTGCAAAGTCCTCTTTCTTAACCTCTATGTTACACCACCTATCCATCTTGTATTGTTTTTAGTCTTGCAGAAACCCTAGGATTTACATATCATTATTATCCCCATTTTACAGAGAAAAACAACTTTCCCCAAAGTCACACATTACTAATAACTCAAATAAGGCTCTGTCTAATTCTAAAGCTCTTATTCTTTCTAGTGCCCCTGTATCAATTGTAGGCAGTCCATTAAAACTCAATAAATACTCACTTAACTTATGAGTACTTAGAGAGTAGTCTTTATTTAGCCTCATAAATATATAACATTCCATGGAATATTTCCATTTGGAATTGGAATGTGTGCCAAGAAAGAGGCCAGCAGTTAGTTCATGAGGCCAAAAGAGGCTTCATGGACATCACTGTCAAATGTTTTCATGCAACTCTATTCAGAGCAATTAAACAATTTCTATTTGTAACAATTCAAGTATTTCCAGAATTAGCCCTATAATTAAGGCAAGGGCCATGTCTGACTCATCCCTGTACCTACCCCAACAATTGCTACATGATTAGTACTCAATAAAATCTATTGAAAGTGAGAGAGAATATATGAACATGATGGGGACAAATAGTTCCCAGGATTTCACCATCAAGAATCTCTACAGATGGATGGATAAAGAAGATGTGGTATATACACAATGGAATACTACTAAGCCATAAAAAAAAATGAAATTTTTGCCATTTGCAACAACATGGATGGACTTGGAGAGTATTGTGCTAAGTGAGATAAGTCAGACAGAGAAAGACAAATACTGTATGATTTCACTTACACGTGGAACCTAAAAAATTTGACAAACTAGTGAATAAAACAAAAAAGAAGCAGATTCACAGATATAGAGAACAAACTAGTGGTTACCAGTGGGGAGAGGTAAGGGGAGAGGGGAAATATAGGGGTAGGGGAGTAAGAGGTACAAACTACTGTGTATAAAATAAGTACAAGGATATATAGTACAACACAGGGAATGTAACCAATACTTTATAATAACTGTAAGTATAGTATAAGCTTTAAAAACTCTGAATCACTTTATTGTACACCTGTAACTTATATAATATTGTACAGAAACTATAATTCAGTTTAAACAAAGAATCTCTTACACCATTTTTCCTCACAGAGACCATCTTCTCTTAATACATGTATATTTTATAGGTAATAATTTATCTCTCCATCGTTAAAATTAAAAGCATGCAGATTTCCACTAGAATTTCAAATAAGCAGCAGATGGTCAATACTAAACCTGAACTGATAAAATGATTCTGCCCATTGTTAAGAAGAGCAGCATTTCAGTTAAACTGTGTGACCACAGTTCATGGGTGACTGATTTCTTTTGTGACTTTCAACATTATTACCTCTGCTATCCCGAGATCCAGGATCCCCAAGTCAGGAACAATTGAGAGTGAAGGGATAAACCTAGATAGTCCTTGACATGTTTGTTCCAGGTAAAACCAGAAATGTTAAAACTTCTTTTCTGCACAGGTGAGCAGCAGCTCTTTCTCTGCAAATGGAAATCTTTCCAAAGAGGAGAAAGGACAGGCAGGTGCCAGCAGATAGAAACTGTATGCTTTGAGTAAAGTAAATTGCTTCTGAGCTTTGAGTCCCCAGATTCCCGGAGCATTTGTTCTGAGTGAGCCGCTATTTGGTACTGAGGAAGAGACTGTGAGGTGAGAACACTTGATCCCACACAGATGTGTTCATCATATTGAGACTCTACCCTTGAAAGAAAGCCCGCTGTCTGCCTCATTGGCAGTCTAAATCTTATTAATACACTGAAGGGTCTCTTTGTTTAGAATGTACGAAGCTTTCTTTCTTCCTTCTCTCCCTTAGAAAATCAGCAGACAGAATAGTGCAGAGGCCCCATCGAGGGCTGGCTGTGCTCATATTCTGTCTCCTGGCAGGGTTTATGGCTTATTCTGAAACAGGGGCTGAAGGGAGTGATGGGCCTGAGGACACAGCACATCTTATGAACTCTAAACACCATTCTTCTTGCAGTTTATATGATCTTATTTTAATTGAAAATGGATTTTTGACGGTTTTCTTCCTTGCCACAATAAAAAGGGCTACTTTTGCCATCATCAAAGGAAACAGATGGCGTCTTTTGCTTTGATGTGACTGCATTACTTTTTGTCAAACAAACACAAAGCTAAACTAAACTAACAAACTTCCAGGCATGAGAGGGAGGTGGGATTGTTCCCATGTCTTCTTGAGAACTTGGAATCTGTCCCTTTGAAAACTGAAGGCGGCTAGGATAGTTAGGGTGAAGGCGAGGGTCAGTCAGTCCCCCGATATTCCTGGTGTGACAGTGGCTCTTGTGTCCTTATCTCGTGGCCCCCGGAGCATGTCAGCCCTCATGGCTGTGGCCGAGGTGTTATGAGCAACCCCGACCTTACATCTGAATAGTACCCACATAGAGGTCATCACCTTGTGCGGAGGTGTCTACCCCAAGTGTTGTCACACCTAATTTTCCAAATAGGAAAAATTGGGACTCACGGGGTTAATATAATTTATGCAAGATTTTAAAACACAATAAAAGACATTACTATAGTCAGGACCAGAACTGAAATTTCTCTCAACACCAATCCAGTTGACTTGACAGTTTTTGTTTGTTCATTTTTTTGTTTTTGTTTTTACTTTACATAGTCTTTATTTTTTTTCTAACATCTTTATTGGAGTATAATTGCTTTACAATGGTGTGTTAGTTTCTGCTTTATAACAAAGTGAATCAACTATATGTATACATATGTCCCCATATCCTCTCCCTCTTGCGTCTCCCCCCGACCCTCCCTATCCCACCTCGCTAGGTGGTCACAAAGCACTGAGCTGATCTCCCTGTGCTATGTGGCTGCTTCCCACTAGCTATCTATTTTATATTTGGTAGTGTATATATGTCAATCCCACTCTCTCACTTTGTCCCAGCTTACCCTTCCCCCTCCCCGTGTCCTCAAGTCCATTCTCTATGTCTGCATCTTTATTCCTGTCCTGCCCCTATGTTCTTCAGAACCATTTTTTTTTAAGATCCCATTTATATGTGTTAGCATACGATATTTGTTTTTCTCTTTCTGACTTACTTCACTCTGTATGACAGACTCTAAGTCCATCCACCTCACTACAAATAACTCAATTTTGTTTCTTTTTATGGCTGAGTAATATTCCATTGTATACTGTGCCATGTCTTCTTTATCCATACATCTGTCAATGGACACTTAGGGTGCTTCCATGTTCTGGCTATTGTAAATAGTACTGCAATGAACATTGTGGTACATGACTCTTTTTGAATTATGGTTTTCTCAGGGTATTTGTATGGAAACACAAAAGACCCTGAATAGCCAAAGCAATCTTGAGAAAGAAAAACGGAGCTGGAGGAATCAGACTCCCTGAATTCAGACTATACTACAAAGCTACAGTAATCAAGACAGTATGGTACTGGTACAAAAACAGAAATATAGATCAATGGAACAGGATAGAAAGCCCAGAAATAAACCCATGCACCTATGGTCACCTTATCTTTGATAAAGGAGGCAAGAATATACAATGGAGAAAAGACAGCCTCTTCAATAAATGGTGCTTGTTGTTTGTTTTTAATAAATCTCTCTCTCCCCAACTAGAAGGTATACACCAAGAGGGCAAGGGTTGGGTCTCTTTCTGAGCACCCTGGCATCCTCAGCACACAGAATAATATGTAGCACATAAGAGGTGCTTTATAAATATGCATTGAACAGATGTCTTTATCAAGCTGCAGTTGGAGTTTGAACTTGATTTGAGCAGAGAATCTGGGAAGGTTAAGGAGAGAGGGATTTCTTCCTTTCGTGGCCACAGAGGGATAAATTCAAACCAGCTATATGTTTAGTTGTAACTTCCATTATTTTCTGTTTTACACCTAAATAGTTGTGGGGATTTAGTTCTGAAAGTACATAGTGCTTGTCATAGGAAGACTTGGGAGGACTTTAGTCTCTTATTCAAGAAAGCCTAAGTCCTCTAAAATCTCTAGAGTTGATTTTAGGGCATTTTTTTTGCAGATCATTCACATGACTTCATTCTTTCTCTGAATGCAATATCAGGGGAAAAAGGTTTTTTTTCCAAAAATGAGTTATTTTTATCAGGCATAAATCAGATATGCTCCTTTCTAAACAGAAACAGGTTTAGCAAAAAATGCTAAGCCTTGTCTTCATGCAAGTTACAATCTCTGAGATACATCCATCTGTCTACCTGAAGTTATTCTGAAGCCCTTTCTGGGGTTTAAAACTACAGATGCAAAGGCCCTGCCTTTTATCAATCACTGTATGATTCAGTGCATGAAATGCCAACCTTTTGGGAGTTTCTTTTTGTTTCATCTTTCTCTCCTTTACATTTTCAAGTGAAATTTCTAAGCCTTCAGAAATGGCTAGATTGACAGGAAATCACATTTTAAATATGTCAGACTTGAGTTGAATTAGTTGGTCCTGAGTGACTCAGTTGCCCAAGGGAAGAAAGACCTGTGATCGTTATTTTAAATTTTGCAGACCAATGAAGCCTCCATTTCTCAGGAGAGGCTGGGTTTAAGAAAGGCAGTAACAAGGCTCTGACATTTCATTGTAATCTTTATTTCCAAGGGCATCAGAGAGTTCTGTAAAAATTAATTTAATTTAAAGATTCTATTTCGTTCAACAAAAGAAACATTTCATTGAAAATTAAATATATTCAAATAAAATTCACTGAAAGATTCAAGTGTTTTATTATCCACATTGTTCCTTCATAACCACAAAATACAACAGTTTAGAGAATTTAGAGAAGTAGCATGTATAAAATGCATTTTTTGTAAAAGTATTAGGTATACACACACACTTGAATATGAATTTGACATGGGTTCCTAATAAATTTAATTCTAATTAAATGATAGGTAATTATAATTAACAATAAATTGATAGTAAATAAAGAAATCTGTTTAATTAAGTTTAATGCTAATAAACTTTATTCTTAGAGAGATGATGACTACTATTGTCGTTATTAACACAGACTCTCAGGACACTTTACGTATAATGCAGGAAAGGCATTTTGCAAATTGACTGTTCAATTTGGAAATTTGCCAGTAAGACCTGCCAAGTACAGAAAAGTTAAAATCCTTCAAGTTAATTTTTAAAAAACTTTTGTTTAGCAAAATAGCAGTGAATTCACAAACTAAAATCTGGCAATAGCCACGGTGAGGAAAACTGAGCAGTCTTTCCATGAATTATGTTACTGCATGCACTTTTATTCTAAAACTCAACCTTTTGTTTCTAAAAATAAAATCTATTCATTCAATACAAATTTATTGAGTACTCAGTCTATGCCAAGTGCTATGCTGAGCCTTTGGGCTCCAACAATGAGAAAACAGACAGTCTTTGTCCTCAAAGCCACTGCTGTCTAGATAGGGGGCAGGTGTTGATCAAACATGTAAATATAATTACAATTCTGACTAGTGTTTTGAAGAAGTGACATTTAAACTATCACCTGAAAGAAAAGTGAGTGAGTTGGTCAAGTGAAGGGGCAGGGAAGATGAGGTATTCTTGGTGAAGGGAAAAAAAAAAAGTGAACAAACAACAGCCCTTACAATGTTCCCTGAGGAAAATTAGGTTGGTCAAGATGAGTAAGACTGTGGATGTGGCTAGAATTCAGTGAGGGAGAGAGGGACCAGAGATGAAACTGGAGGAGCAGCTAGTAGCTGCTGTTCAGAGCCTATAGACCAGTTAAGAATTTTTATCTTCATGCTAAAAGCAGTGAGGGGTGATTGAAGCATCCTAAGTAGGAGACTGACATGAATTAATAAGTCAGGGTCAACACACTGAGGGTTACTGAACTCAGCACTTCCAATTCCTAAATCTTTTCCTTTAAATCTTTTCAAAATTGTTTCTCAAAGCTAGAACATCAGAAGACCTGGCTCCCACATCGCTGCTCTCCTGTTGCTTCCTTGGAGGAAGGTTTTCTGATTCCTGTAGACTTGCCTGTTTCTTCTCCAAGAAGCCTGCAAACTGTTTGAAGATGCCTTTCCTCAGGAGAGCTCCATATTCTGGAGAAGGGCTTTTAGGTTTCATGTACCAAATTTTGGTTCTGGACCTGGTCTTTTGCTAACTTAAGTTAGAATCTATGATGGGAAAAGCATATTTGGACGTTTGCCCCAATTATGTGCCCCCCCAAAAAAACCCTTCCAAGGATACTTCCCTAAAGCTTCATTGCCAGTCTTGCCCTTATACACAAGGACATCCCCCCCACCCACTTTCTATCATTGATAGGAAATTGTGAAGGTTGGAAAGAAATCCCGCAGGCTCATTTTTATATCACAACTGTATTATGGCTGGGTGTTGCCCTCAGAATTCCCTGCTGCCTTCCTTCTTTGAGACTCTGGAGCAGGGCATTGCCTGGGCTGTCACTCAGTGGATATTCAATACATTACCACTCACAGAGAGCCAGGCACTCATCTAAGCACTTTAATCCTCATTAATATGCTAATGTAATAGATGATAAAACTGAGGCTTAGAGTGTTAACTAACTTGCTCAAAATTAATGCCAGTGCTGAGACTTGAGCAGAAACAGTCTGGCTCCAGATTTGACACTAGTGCTAGGATTTTATTTAAATTTTTCTTTATCTTGAAATGATTCTCCTGGTAGTCAGTGAGGTCTTGCGAATAAACAGTCTAAATCCACACTGTAAATCCATCATCTAATGAAAAGGAGAGATTAAGAAAAAGAGGGGCATTTAAAAGACAACATTGCAGTATCTATTTAGTCACATCTTTCTATGTGATTATAGGAGACCAAAGGAGATTATTCCATAAATAGATACTAAAATATTAATATACAAATTCAAAGAGAATTTAGTAATCTCTTCAGACTACATAATTTCACTAAGAAATATTTTCCTTCATAATATTAGTGAATGCTCTTCAAATTTCTGCTAGCAACTTTTTGGTTATAAACGTGGAACTAATATGAAAAAATGAATGAATGAATGAGCAAATGAGGGCTTTTTAGGATCTCGTAGCAATCTGAGAACTTCCAAAGGGAACTTCCTAAGCTCTTCATTTATAAGTGAAGAGAATACAAGTTTCAGTGCCATTAGATGATAGACTTTGTATGGAATTAATATTAGATTCTTCATTGCATAGGAAAATCAAAGAACTCTTCTCTAGACGAAATCAACAGCAAACCTAACTGCATATAAAGGGAAGCTCTGACTTCACAGGTTGTCAAAGGAGGCGTTAACCATCTGGCCCAACACATTCCTGTTCCTCCCCTATTCCAGTCAGTCCCCCTAGTGTCCCCACACCTCCATGGCGCCTACTCTCTGGTCACCTTGTCTTTCCTAATCATGTCCTCTCTTTCATGCCCATATGCTTTTCTTAAAAAAATACTTCATTGAGGTCTGACATATAAAATGCTGTACATTTTTAATGTATACAACTCGATGAGTTTGGAGATAGGTATATACCCATGAAACCATCACCATCAAGGCTATAAATATATCCATCACCTCCCAAAGTTTCCTCCTGACCCCTTTATTATTTTTTTATGCGTGTGTGTGGTAAGAGCACTTAACATAGGATCTACCCTCTTAGCAAATCTTAGCATACAGTACAGTTTTGTTAGGAGGGCATTATGCTAAGTGAAATAAGCCAGACAGAGAAATATAAATACTATGTGATCTCAGTTATATGTGTAATCAAAAACTGTCAAACTCGTAGAAGCAGAGAATGGTGTTCACAGGTGCTGGAGAGAGGGAGAAATGGGGAGGTGATGATTAACGTGTACAAAGTTTCTGTTATGAGAGATAAGTTCTGGAGATCTACCATACAGCCCATATTCTATTGGATGTGCTGTTCCCTTTTCTTGAAATGCTTTCTTCTTCTTTATCTAAAAAGTCTTGACCAAGCTCATATGTCACCTATTTTGTGACATGCTCCTTAAATTTCTCCATAATTTCTCCCAAGTGAAATAAATTATTTTACCTATATGCTCCCACAGGATCCTATGCCCATGTCTGTTGTGCCATATGGTATTGTCATGGTTGGTTCACATCCATTTTTCTTGTTAGACTTTGAGACAGCTGAGACCAGGATTTCTAGGTAACATTTGAGTTCAATAAATGTGCTATTTTCCTTTTGGGTCCCAGGGATTGTGGCAAGTACAGGGGATATTTTGATGACTATGATATGATTTTTGTTTTTTGAAAAGTGTGCAGGTGTTGATAGAAATAGGCATGGAAGTGGAAAATCTGAACGCCATGTGCAGTGTGTAGTTACAGAACTGTGCTTATGGGGATAAAGCATCAAGAAAAGAGTTCTTCACCCAGATTTGGACTTGAGGGATGGAGATGCTGCCTGGGCCAAGTCTTGAAGGGCAAGCAGAAATTAGACCAAGAAGGGTACTGAAAGAAGGAATGGTATTTCATATAGATAGAAGCCCTGAAAAAAAAAAAAAAAGAGGCATGAAACCACAGGGTATGATGTTTGGGAGAAAACATAAGCATTTCAGTATTACTAGAGAAAAAATGAGCATGTAGGAAGTAGCAACAAATGCAGCTGAAGAGAGGTGTGTGTGGTGGATGCGTGAGGGAGGATGGAGGGACTCATATATACTGATCAAGAGCCTATGGATCTTGTAGGTGACAGAAGACTTTGCAGTGTTCATGTAGAAGAATAATGCATTTGGTTGAGAGAAAGAGTGTTGTGACTGTAGTGTAGAAAAGGCACGAAAAAGCAATTTGGTGGCAGGGCTGTGGCAACGTTTCTTGGAGAGAGGTGAGGAAGGTCTGAACCCCAAAATGGCTCTAGGGAGCTACACCTAGAACGCTGTCTTCCACAGATACAGTATATCTTTGTTGAATGAGTGATTTTTTAAAATTAAAGTTAAACCAGTTTTTCTTTTTAATTTTTTAAAAATTAAAAAAAAATTTATATTGGAGTATGGTTGATTAACAATGTTGTGCTAGTTTCAGGTGTACAGAAAAGTGATTCAGTTATACGTGTACATATATCCACTCAATTTTAGATTCTTTTCCCATATAGGTCATTACAGAATATTGAGTAGAGCTCCCTGCGCTATACAGTAGGTCTTTGTTAACCAGTTTGTCTTATACCATGAAAATTATTACACTGAGACAATATTTTATTACCACCAGAGTAGGCTTTTCAATTTACTCTAATTACCTAATATAAAAATTGATTCTCAGGAGGGCAAATAAAAAATTTACTCTTTTTACGTAAAAAGCACAGGTATACACAAACAACTTATAAGCATATTTAGAGTCTATCTGTGGTATTAAAATTTTATTGAGAAGGAGGGTGAGGAGGGAAAAATATTTTAAAAGGCTCCATAAGGGGGGAATAATTTTAAAAGTTTAAGAAATGCCACTCTAAATAATCATCATAACTTCAGTAGCATTTGCTAGTTTTAATCCAGTATACTGAGTCTTTTGTTTAACATAATTCTACTTAAGTCTGTCTGAGTATTTCATATTCAACTTGGTGTTATTGCTTGTTTTGTCTTTGGTATCATACTGACTTTACAAAACTATATGTGAACAGAAAAAGAAAAATATTCCCATGACTCAGAGAAACAGCATTTAAATGTAAAACTCCTATTTCACCTGAGGCCTAAAAGCTATTCCAAGATGATATTTCATCAATTCTCAAAGCAATCTATTTTATAGAGAAACAGAGAAGGGCACTCATATTCTCCTAACATAGCTCCATGGGGATAACGATTAGTTGTTCTAAATACAGGCCCAGGAATTTCAGTCTTAGAGCAGTAGTGGGCATCTGAGTATCTCTTTCTGTGATGGTCATGGTTCTAAAATGGGGGTTCTGTTGCTCAGGAGCCTCCCAAAACCTAGTACCCTAGGGATCTGGTAAGCCAGCTACTTGGTTAAACTTAATACATCAGCATCACGCTTCTCTATCCCACCTCTCACGTCTCAAAGTGAGTATATCTGCTAGAGAACTATTCTTCCCAGGAAATGCACTCATTCTGATACTTTTTCCAAAGAGTGTCTGCTTTTTCTAAAATGCCAAGGTGATACTATATTCACAACAGAGATATAACCATCTGCCCTAGCAAGTGCAGAAGAGAAAGTAATGGAATTCAAACCCAAGTGGCTGCACACACATTGCCACGGCATCTGTCTTTCTAACGAACTTGAATACACTTGAGTCTGTGCTCTAGGGATCCAGATTTTTCATTTCAAGATAGAATTCTCTTCTGAAGCTGTTGTTGTGAAGACCAAATTTCTCCACCTGCCAGTCTATTTTCTGAAGGCAATGGACCTTTTATTTATTTATTTATTTTTGGTAATGGACCTTTTAAATCAATGTTATGCTCTTTTAGAAGCACTTGTATCCTCCTCTATCTGTATGCTGAAAAATGTGGATCTGAATTTTTAAGGTATTACCCACAGGATGAATGTAGTCCAAGGCAGTTGATTCAGTTTTGCCTGGATGGGTCAAGTTTGACTAGATACACTTTCTGAGGTCTGGAGAAAGACACACATATTACATTCTATGCTTCAACCTCACAAACCAAAAGAAGCATGGATTTCTTTTCTCCTTTATTTGCATGACACTACCTGCTCCTAATTTTCATCTTCTATGCCTACTTCTCTCTTTTTTTAATTGAATCAACTTTTCTGCCCATGTTGTTGATTTTCAAATTCTCTCTTCTCGTCCTTCTTTATACTATCTTCCCAGGTCATTTTATCCACTCTCATAGCTCTAACTATTCTTTCTATGTGATGACTCTTGACCAGCTCTATGTCCTGAATATCAGAACTGTACTTAACTGTGAATTAAGATCTCAACTCATATGTCCCAAAGTCACCTCAAAGTCAACATGTCTCAGATTGAACTTAGCACATCCACTGGAAAGCCTTCAGTGCTGTCTTTCCAAGATTAGCGAATGATGCTCACCTGCCAGAATACCGCTAGAAATCTAGGCATCATCATGGCTTCTTTCTCCCTCTCCATCTACATCCAATCCCACACCAGTCAAATGTTGTCATTTTATCTCCTCAGTTCCTTTCAAATATATCTATTGTGGCCACTGAGATGTAAGCTACCATTATCTCTGGTCTGGCTTCCTTCCACAGCTCCCTAATTGTTAGCCCTGATCCCAGTCTTGCTTTCTTCCATTCATTTGTTCACAATGAAGGCAGACCACTCTCTCTGAATCAAAAGTCTAAGCATATTATTTCCCTGGTTAACAGCTTTCAGTTGGTCTACATTTCTGAAAGCCCTCTATCATCCGGTTCCTTCTTATTTCTCCAACATTTTTAAGACTTCCTTAAATTTTGTAACTTCTCTGAGATTCTTAATTTCATCATTGTCTCTCTACCCACTCACTTCTCTCTCTCCCTCCATATCATCCAGGAAATTAATGTCCACATGTATTTCCTCACTCTTTCATTGTTATTGCACTACCATCTCTCAGACCTCAGTTCATTTATCCCTTTTTCATGTCAACCTCCCTTCCTGCTCCCTTAGGTCATAGTGGTTTCTCTTCAATATGCTGTCATAGGATATTGCATCTTTCCTAACATCTCCTGGATCTGTCTGCACGCCCTACTCCTAAGCACGCCCTATTCCTGTCAATGAATGAAGGAATGCTATTTCTTCTGTCTGAAAATGCACTGCATCACCCTGTTCCCACCTTTACCCAGCTAAATCTTCCTAATCCCTCAACATTCAGGGAGCACTCTTCTGAAAAGTTTTTCCCAACTTTGCAAGCTAGGCTAGGTGACTCTCCACTATGCTGTCATGGTAATGAATCATCTCTTATAATTAAGTCAGATCATAACACTCTTCTGCTCAAGATCCTCCAAAGACTCCCCATTTCGCTCAGAGTAAACCTCAAAACCCTTATAATAGCCTACAGTGCTCTACAGCATCTGCCTCCCTTTCCTTATTATTTCTCTAACTTCATCTTTTAATACTTTCTTCTTTCTTTTGCCACATTTAGGCATGCTACCATTTCAGGGCCATGGCAGGAACTGAAACGCTTTCCCTAGCTTTCTACATGACAACTCCCTTGTCTCCTTCAAACCCTCGCACAAATGTCCTCTTGTCAATGGACCTGCGTAAGCACCTATTTTAAGTTGCGATCTGCTCCACACCTCTCTGTCTATGCACTCCAAATCCTCCTTTTTTGCTGCGTTTTAATAGCACTTATTCCTTCCTATCAAATGATATAATTAATTTATGATTATTAGTCATCGTTTGTCTTTCCTTATTAGACTGTAAGCTCCACACAGGTGGATATTTGTATCTGCTTTGTTCACTCAAGTTTTCCAAGTGCCTTCAAGGGTGTCTGGAACAGAAGAGGTGATCAGTAAATATGGTTAAAGGATGAGGATTGATTGTGCTATACAGTATTAAAATTTTCTTCCTTGTCCACCTGCCCACCACCAAACCATGCACTTGTCAAATGCAGGGAGTTTTGCCCTTAAATCTATTTACAATATCCAGCATATTTGCTGAAAATAGTGGGTTCATAATAAATGTTTGCTAAGTGCATGTATGCATCTCTGACCTCACTGCCCCATAGCTTTGCAGGATTTGCAATCACACTATACCAAACTAGAATATGAGTGCAAGAATGTTGTTTCCTTAGTGGAGAAGCTTCTCTATAAATTCTCATGGCATCTGAGATCTCCAAAGATGGAGTCCAATGTGGACCAAGGTAGTGAATATAGCCAAGCCATCCTTCCATATCCTAGGGTTCCGTATGCATAAAATTGATCCCGGGTTGGTTGAATTCACGGATGCAGAAACCGCGGATGAGAAAGGATGACTTTACTACTTCATTTTATATAAGACACTTGAGCATCCACAGACTTTGGTATCTGTGGGGATTCCTGGAAACAATCCCTCGTGGATTCCAGCGATGGCTGTATTTCTCCTGCAGAGTCACTTCAGAGGTTAAGAATTTGCCATTGTCCATTTAGCTTTTTTCTCCATTCTGTGTCTGTAATTGGGGCATTTATTTTAATAAGTTAAAAAACTAAAGGAAGTCCTGGGAATCGTGAGCTCGAAAAATAATATCTTTCCTTCTGTGACTTCTCTTTTTTCTTTCCTTTCTCAGAGCTCTTCCTGCCATGATGCAGTGGGTCCGCACACAGAAGCCAGGAGAGAGTGGCATCAATATTGTCACTGCCGATTTCGTAGAACTTGGTGATTTCATCAGCACTGTCATAAAGCTCAACTATGTCTTTGATGAAGGGGAAGCCAACACTTGATAGTACCATATGGAGTGCCAGTGAATAAGATAGAGAAAACTCACTGTATTAGGCATATTATCTATAAACACTCTGATCTTCCTATTCCACTGAGTCTCTGAGGGAATAAGGGCTGAAAGTGGGTGGGAAAAGGGGGAAACCATTTCTTCAGTGATTATTATCATACTCTACATTACTATAAATATTTCATTTCCCATTTGATGAGCAAAACCTACTTCTAGTGTTAGGAATAAAAAAAGACTAGTACATTTCGTTTCTCAGAATTAGTTTTTGTAACTTATGAGTGTTTACTTGATTGTGTTTCTGATTTCAACCTAGGGCTCCTACACTGTGTATCCTCTAAATGAAACTTTCTGCTCCCTCTCTAGCTCGCTCTTTTTAATCAGCTGTTGTATGGGACTTAAAAATAATTAAATGCCCAACATAACGTGTATTATCAATACATTGTTGTGCTGAAATGTACGTGTTTTGTGGGACCTGGTATAATATTCTGTAGTCCGCAATCTCACTAACTTTGGGTCATAAACAATATGCATCTAATCTGTTTCCCTGCATAAGTAATATTGGTGGCCATAATCAGTAATTTTTGTGTTATATAAAAACAATAGTGTTTCACAGTATTTCTATTTAAGGCAGCTATAAATATAGAGTAAAAACTTTTGTGGAAGAACTATTAGTGCCAACTCCATAGTGAAAAATGGGGGTGGGGGAAGAGATGGATATCATTTTAATTCAGAAATCTCTTAACTAATATTGTCCTACAAATGCTCAGTAAATGAAAAATTATGACAAGAGTTGTTAAAATCAGAAAACTCTGAAAAGAACTCTTACAAAAGTTCTTCTAACAATTATCTTGACTGAAAAAATAAAAAGAAGAAAAGAAAGAAATGAAAGATTGAGCAAGCTTTCCTAACAAATTGAGATTTCCAAATATGTCATTCTAAATCCCAGATTTTGAGGAATATATTCTGAGAAGGTTCAATGTGAGTTTTTTTACTTGAAGTTGAGGAAAATGGAAGGGTGGCAGAGTGAATTAGAGCAATGTTTTTGAAACTATGACCGTGAGCTCTCCAGGATTGGTGAAACATTTTTAGGAGATTCTTAAATACATGTGATTTGGGCAGACTTATTGAAAATCACTTCTGTGTCCCACCCCAGGGTCAAGTTTGAGGTAGAGGCCAAAGTTTCACAGAAAGTTTCTGCCATCCACCATTTGATAGTCCAGGTGTATGAGGAAGAAAAATGGTAATGCAACTTTGAGCACTGCTTCTGCCTTGGTGTCTTTGTGATGCTTGACAGCTCTAAACAATCTTAAAAGAGCATGATAGCCCTTACCAATATGCCTCACAGGAATATTGTGAGGCATTTATAAAAATCTATAAAATTTGCTGAATTTGTACAATTCTGAATTATTTTATCTTCATGTTTAGAAATAATCTCACCTCAATAGTTTCCTGGGAAAAACACAGTCCCTGTAAATTGGGGCCATAGAGAAATAAAAGCATGCTCTCAGCTTTCAGTTAATTTAGATGTATGACATGTGGTTTAATCTCTGAGTCCTAGGTAAGGGAGTTAATTCCAAGGTTACATACATCAAAATTATAAATAATCAAGAGTTGATTAAAAGATTATAAATACTCACTATGAGAAAATAGTGCTTATTAGCAGCTGTGGGGAAGGAAGAGAAATTGTTTATACTGAAGAGAACATTTATGAAAAGTGTGCAGGTGTGTGTGGTTGACAAAGTAGCATGCATATACACACAACAGGTATGATCTCCATTCCAATTGTGTGTATATGTCTCAACAGACAAAATATATCAATATATACCCACTCTTGTGCAGGCAGACAGACACAAATACACACAAACATACACAGTCATGGACAGGCACAGTGAAATTCTTCTTTTCAAGTGAAAACTTAGGTAATATTAAATAATTTAATTTTAGGACCAAAACCCTTAACAATGTATGAAAAAGAGTTGATGAGATTTTGAAAGTAGAGTAGCTGATCATGTTCAAATATTTTTGTAAAAATCGATATTAATTATCTACAAATATAATTTTCTTTCTGCTTTCCCTCCCCCTTGCAGTTTTATTGTCTTTCTATCTCTCTCACCTGCTCTTTATATGCAATTGAATATGAATCCTTTCTAAAGGACTATAGCTTATTGAAATTTATGTCCTGTGAAGTTGTTTTTTGGGGAGGTTTTCTCTGACTATTCATTATTCATCCCTCAGGAGGATCTTTAGCCAAGCACACTTGCAATGACACAAGGATTTAACTTATAAATGTATGAGAAAACAGATCTTTCAACATATTCAATACAAATGAAAAATGAATAAAATATAGAGGTACATATGTTGTGTTTTCTTGAACTTAGATTCTTTCTTATGTTTGCTTAGAATTAGCTTTGTCATATCTGTCATTTGGGTGCTGGAAAAAAACAAACATGCTGAAGCATTAGATTAATTTTCCGGTTTCTGAGTTAAAGAAAGCTTTTCATTGCTATTAATGATATGCACATAAAATCCTTGTTTGACAAAAGATACTTCCAAGCCAATGTTTTGTGTCCATGCGGATGTACAGTATCTATGTAACAGGCACTGGGAGTAAATGGACTTGCCTTAATTTCTAAAGGAGGGAACAGGTAGAAGTGAACCATGCACCCTCCACTAGAGGAAGAGTTCACTAGGAGGGATTCCTTTGCAAGGGGAATGGAGTGAAAATGCCTTTGGCTGTCTTCTGCCCATTGGCCCTGCTCTGGGACACACTTAGGGAGCAGGCTGTGGGCCTTAAATAAAGAGGTAGGGGGTGAGGACTAGTGGTATGCAATCAGAGCTTACCATCAGCCTAAGCTCCTTTGTCTTAGCTGGGCATTGAGTTTCCAGAGAGTTAGAGCACAAGGGCTACAAATAGACCCCCAAATGGTAGGAGATACATCTTGGTGCATTTTTTGTTTTGCTTATTTCTTAAGACTTTTCCATCACAAGTCCTGCAAGGCAAAGAAAACAGAAACAAAATCCAACTTTTACCCAATCTACAGCAGGAAATCAAAGGAGTGAGTGGCTGAGATGAGGGAAAATATACAAAGAGTATCATTTTTTGGTTTGCTTTCCTGTCTGTAATTTCGAAGGACGAATATTTCGATATCCTGCCATTATTCTTTATGTCTCCCTTATTACTACACAATCATATGAATGCAGAGAATGAGGAGGCATCTTTTAAAAGCCTTAGGATATTCTATATGATGACCTCAATATTCACTTTCAGCCATACTGGGAAAACTCACGTTTCATGGAGTGCCACCTAACAATGAATGTATTAGAGCATAAAGTATTTGGTATGTATGCACCTGTGTGTGTACACACGTACTCACACACACACACACATACACACACACACACACACAACATGCACATCTCACACATTATTCAAGCTGAAACTGCACTCTAATCACTCAACCTGATTCTATTGTCATTTTAACTCTTAAAATTAGTATCTCCTACGTAAGTAGGAACAAACATAATTCAAATATTTAAGAGGAGAAAAATCACTAGAAAACCAATGAAAAATGAGATCTTCATAAATAAGAAATGCCTAGCAGTAATAGTCTAACTACACTGTCAATTACACTTCAAGCTAGAGAATCAAGGATGGACTTAAATATAAATCACAAACAGACAGACATGCATCTTCACTTAATGTTGTTTTAAGTTCTTTGAGTTCTAACATGTTTTAGCCAAGGTTACCCATTCAGGATCTCCCCTGTTAGGATTCCAGACTGGAAGTTTGGAAGTCTCAGGAAATGTATGTTTTCATGACTTTTTCAGTTCTACAATTTTAATGATCCAATGACACAATCTTCTGACCTTTGGTTGCTAGTCCAAATGAGAGCTCCACAGGTAGAGTGCTCGCTTTTTGAATTGCTAATAGAAAATAATGCGTAGTGTCCCTCAGGATATGCTAAACAAGGTTTTTAAAAGTATTTTATTTTATAGCACTTTAGTTTTTTCAACTAGATTTCAGTGACACAATGGTGTAAATGCTGTATTTGCCATAACTTATTGGTGGCTCCTGTGTTACATACAGTTTTAAATAATGCTCTAAATTATTTGTTTTCCCAATGACAGCGATAAAATGTTCTGTAGAATTTGTAAAATGTGTTGATTAAGTCAGTTGAAAATTGTGCAATTTTTATTTCATTTGTGGTACTCTTTTGTAGGTATTAGTCCTAAATGTGTATTTGTATGAGTCAGAAGTATGTGCTTGTATGTGGTATGTGTGTATTAAGTATACTGTATCTTATACAAAATCAAACTTATCCTAAAGAAAAAGGGCACATTATGACCAGCCTTAATTCATTGACATTTTTGTTATTGTTTCAGTTTGGGATTAAAATTTTAAAAGAAATTATATTTTTGTTAAAAATGGCCTTTTTTTTTTAATCACATGAGAAATGTGCTTTAGCACTCATTTGAGTTCCCACAAGCAAATAGTCCAGCTTGTGGAACACCCAATGCTCTTTAAGTTTCAAACATCAATTAATTTATTAACTTCATTAACATGCAAAGAAACTAAATTCAGATTCATTTCCATCAACAACAGAACCAGTGCATTCCTAAAGCTGTTCTTCCAAATATGGAACCCATTTTGCTTAAAGGATAAGTTTTCCATAAAAAACTGTTTCTCCAAACCATTACTTTTTAAAAAATTGGATCTTCTCAAGTGAGATGAACTGCCTTGGCCCTGTGAGAGTCAGTAAAGACCCTTTGCAAAAAAACAGGATGCAACACTCTTAAATTTTTGCTATCTGCCTATATGCAGTTTAGCAATAAAAAACTAAGTACTAATTTGAGGATCTGCACAGGTGGCCATGTTCAAAGCAAAACTCTGTAATCTTCGGGCCTGGGATCTTGGTATGGAATATTAATCAATCTTCTTTCCTCTCTTTCTCCATCTTCAATTATTTTTGTCCCATATTTAAGGTTGCTAGGTAGAATACAGGACACCCAGTGAAATTCGAATTTCAGATACACATGAATATTTTCAGTATAAGTATTTTCCCAATATTTCATGAGATGTACTTATACAAAAAAATGACTCATTGTTAATCTGAAATTCACATTTAACTGGTTTTGTTTGTATTTTTTTCTAATCTGGCATCCCTATCCATCCTGACTTTCTACTTTTTTCATCAGGGCTACCTACCTATAGGGGGTAAAATCCTACCTCTTTCTACACTCCTGTGTTAAGATACTTTACGAAAATCCATAGTCCTAATACCCTTCATGAAGGAAAATATTGGCCCATGCCAAGTCCTACAAATGCATTATGAAGGACCCACTCAAATATAGGAGGAATAATCAGATAAGAACTTTTATAAGATTAATGCCACATTCACTGGCCTGTTGTGAGAGCCAAGTCTCGCTCCACCTGCCCCCCTTAATCCCTTAAGTAACATTTCTCAATAATTGGGACAACCAGTAACACACCCAGACATTTAAAATGACCCTGGAGTATATATAGTAGCACCTTCCAACCCATACCAGGATCTCTTTTAAAATTTATTATTTTTTTCTTTCAGAGAGGTAACAAACTAATCCCTTACTTTTCTCATTAACATCTTACCACAGATTATTTTTATCAGATTAGAACTGGTCTCCTACAGAACTGTAGAAAATTTGACATAGGAACTCTCTTGACTGCCTGAGGAAGAGAGGAGTCTGAGGTCTGAACACAGCTCTGTCGGTGTCTACTCGGGCAGCAGGTGGGAGATAGAATGTAGCGCCTGACAATGAAGCCAGCACCTGACAGAGGCGCTCGCCAAAGCAGATTATCACAACCAGCACTTTTTCTGAGGAAACCCAACACGTCCCAGAGTAAGAACAGTGGGATCTAAGGCCAGTTTCTAGAACACTTTTCAGAGAGTAGAACCATGTCGGCATTCCTAAAATAGAGTTTTCAAATACTGTTGTATCCAATGGTGAATCCTTGACAGAGTCCGAATGTGGATGGAGTTTCAGAATATTTGGATAGCTACCTCCTCTCTTGAAATTTGTGTAAGTGATAAGAAAATCCAAATCCCTTAATGTAACATTTCCATCTCATGGCCCCTGCTGTCACACATTTGTGTTGATTTGCTTCATGTCTATAGGATGGGAATTTGCAGAGCTGGTGACATGTCCTTCATTGGACACTAGAAATTCACCAGAGGGAGACAGATCTGTGCCTTCTCTTTTTAGGATCTGGTCATTGATACTTTAATAAATGTGGTGTAAAGAAAATACATGCCTACAGTTCTGTTTAGCAAGTGTGAAATTTTTTTTGATAAGATCGTGTTCTTAATGTTTAAAAATGTTTCTTTGTATCCAGTGAAAAGCTTAATAAAGTCCTGATACCAGTTGTCTTAATATTTTTATTTCATATTCATCAGTGCTGCATGATAGCCCCAAAGTGGATCTCTTAAATAGGACACGACTCAGAGCAACAGGAAATATCATTCTTTTTTAAAAATATAAATCACCATATTAGGATTTCCTCTGTGAAAGAATATAGTATTCTCCACCAATGAAGGCAAAGCCATGAGTGCTTCCATTACATCAAAGTTAGGTAGCTCCGAAGTCTGATGCTTTTAGCTTCTGATATTGCCACAAAGGCCAATATCAGTATAGCAATACTATGTTAATATAGTATATTAATATTATAAAACAGCGTCTTGAGTTAAAAGCTTAATGCGAAATCTACTTTTGCTGAACCTCCACTATGTCCAATGCGTGAAACATTATGTCAGAAGTGAAATTGTATTTCACCAAATAAACCCTACTTGTTGGGTTCAAGTCAGTCTTAAAACAAAACTTAAGCATTGTAATAGTATTATAAAAACCCAGCAAAAAACTGTGGTCCAAGATTATTTTTGAGGTTGAATTTGGACATAAATCCCCCAAAACGCTCTGCTTGCTTTATACACTGGTAGGTTCATGACATTAGAGGATTTCTATTTATAAAGCTGTAATGATTTCTACATTTATGAAATCATATATATCTGCAAATAATATTCCACATAAGTATATCTTTGACCTTAACGTAACACTGCTATAGTTTTATCACAGCCATTATTTATTTATTCAGTAATTCAGCAATTATTTGCCAAATGCCTACTATACAGCAGGTCCCCTGCTAAGCACTACAAAGCATTTCTAAGATGTTCTTTAGGACAGTGGGTAAGTACATCTCAGGTAGTTTACCATTAGAAATAACAGGTGGCATTATTTTGTCCTCTAAACAAACAAATATAAATTCGTTCCCAATGATCTTTTCAAAGAAATATCCCCAGATAGTAAAACTGTTTGAACACAGTTGTTCCTGAAAGCCTGAGAAGAAAGGGACAATTTCTACAGTAAGTATAATGGGAAATAGGTTGGTCTTACCATGAAGAGTGGATCCCCCCCCTCCCCCGCCACGATCCCTGTCACCATGCATAGGATGCTGTGTATGAACTTGGGTGCCATATTCTATCCATAGCTCCAAAACAGCAAAAACAGAGGCTCCGGGCTTCCCTGGTGGCGCAGTGGTTGAGAGTCCGCCTGCCGATGCAGGGGACGCGGGTTCGTGCCCCGGTCTGGGAGGATTCCACATGCCGCGGAGCGGCTGGACCCGTGAGCCATGGCCGCTGAGCCTGCGCGTCCGGAGCCTGTGCTCCGCAATAGGAGAGGCCACAGCAGTGGGAGGCCCGCGTACCGCAAAACAAAACAAAACAAAACAAAACAAAACAGAGGCTCCATCCCTTTTCTTTGCTCCCCACTTCCAGAGCTTCAGATGAAACTTCTTTTTCTCGCCAGCAGAGGCTGATCTCCTAAAGTAAAGCAGACCCCATAAAGAAGTGTCTCCCTCCCATGGGGTAAAGACGGTGATACCTCCTAGACCAAAGGAGTCCACATATCAGCTGGCTTTGGAGGAAATATTTCTTTCTTAGTGGAAAGTAATATTGTGGTACGATGGAGCATTTCAACATTGGATGTCAACAGGTGGTTTAATATTTGTCCGTCATAATGACCGCCCTGAATTAAGTGGCAAGACATGAACCTAAATGTAACTGGGCATCTTCTACCATATTCATCTTTCAGTCCTGTGGATAGAAATATTCCTGGGAGCAACTGGAGCTTTAGGCAACAGTGAACCACATTAAATTCTAGAAAGTGGGATGTAGTGCCCTGAGTGAGAAGCAGAGGAGGGCGGTGGAGAACTCCGGTGCTGGCAGCTCCAAGCTTTCCTTGGCAGAACGTTTATCCTCTACTCACACTTTTTCCCTCAGAGGAACATGTAAGCTTGACCCCTTGGGGTTTTACTGAGAAACAATGAAGGAAAAAAATCTCTTGCATCAACACAACTGCTCAGCTATTATTAAATTGTACTCTTTCATTATGGAAAAAGAAAAATGTGCCTACAGACTGGTTTCTATTTGGGCATGGGGAAAAGGCAGACAATATTAATTTCGAACCAATATTTCTTTTCTCATTGGACTAAAAGGTTATGAATCTTTGATTTAAGCTTTAAAGTTAGAGGCACATCTTTGCTGTTTTTGTATTCCCAGGGCATAGCAGTTATTAAAAGAGTTTGGAAACAATGAAATGAAATTGTGACAGGTTATGACCCAATCGAGTGGTAGACAAGTGCTTGATCAGGGCTGTGCACATGCGGAGCACAGTTGGATGTTGATGAGTGTTCCGAAAAGTACCAGCAGTATCCTCCACTTCTTGCATTCCTTGGAGAAATATTGACAATATTGGGAGAATTTAGGGGAAAATACACTGCGTGGTGTTCTCTTCAAACACTAAGGCCTCTTCTCTTAGCTCTAAAGTCAACTCTAAATCTTTGTGAAGAATACGCACCCAGGGGAACTTGCGTTAAGATGCATCGATTTAAAAGGAGCTGAGAAAGGGTACGAGAGGGGATTCCATTTTGAGCTTCAACAAATCTCTTGTTAAATTTTCCCATCCCTCATCCTTTTGCAGATACAAGTGGGGTTGCGTGAATACATTAACTAAAATTCCACAGGCTTCTGTTTCCACACAAGAGCTCTGCTCACACACCCTTTGGAAAGACTGTCCCCTTCACCACACTTTCCTGCATCCCCAGAAGATGTTTTCTGTGCCGAGTAAAACTCCATGACCTCTGGCTACTGGCTGCTGCTGCACTCTCATCTCAATGCCCCCTGTGGTCTCCAGTCATTGCCATTTCTCCACCAGAACCAGCAACCTGCCCAATTGGCACTGCTTACACCCAGCTGAGCATCACTCCAGAGGTAAAGTCCTCAGGTGCCAAAGGGATGAGTGGTCTAGTGCCAAGTGAATAGAAGTGAGGAAATACTTCTCTCTTTATGTTATATCCTTGTGTCCCAAAATAATTAATTAAGCAAGATCAGAGGCAAAGAGCTTATTCAACTCCCTCCCCCCCCACCTCTCTCTCTCCCCGTTATGGGCTTGGGACAGATATCAATTCCAGTGACAGCCACCATGTCATTCTGAAAAATCACTGCTCCCCTCTGAGGACCAAGGCTTTTTTGCTGGTCAAATTTATCTTCCTGGTTTTTCCTTCTCTCAAGAAATTATCTTAGGGATTTCCTTAGTTCTTATACAATAGGCCTCTGATAGACCCACCCTCCCAATTCTGTTATTTAGTTTCATTCTACATTCCACAGATGCATGTGGCCTAAAAGGACCAGCAGCTCCTGCCCATAGCCATCTCCACAAGATGGGCAAATGAGCAAACTGGGTAAGGGACTTGGTGTACAGGTACCTAGCTTCTCCTTACTGGGATTCCTCCTTCCCCTGTCCACCACAAAGAAAACTTATTCCCTCACAAACAATCTGATGAACTTATTCACAATGAAGTATTGATATTACCAGGGCTTAAAATAGTGGTTTTCAAACATTTTTTACTTTAAAGACACATTTACAGAAAGGTTAAACTCACAAAACAGCATATTACAGATGGGAAAGGCCAATGGCTCTGTGTCCCCCTTCTATGAGTTCTCCTGGGTATTCCTACAGAAATTCCTAGGACTCCCCTGAGCTGCACTTCTCAAACTTTATTATGCCTACAATTACCAGAATCTTAATAAAATGCAGATTCTGATTCAGGAAAATGAGGATGGAGCCCCAGATTCTGACTTTCAAACAAGCTCCTAAATGATGCTGATCCTGTTATGGCAGGCATCCCACTTTGAGTAGCCAGGCTATGGAGCCCAACGTTAGAACAGCTGCTAAGTCTTGACTTTTCCATGAGATTTACTTGGTGGGGGGGTGGGGAGGGTAAATGACCAAATCTTTAACTATAAAACAAACAGTTTGAGTGGAGGAATTATTATAGGAAAGAAGAAAACCAAGCCTCGTCAACCGAAAGCCACCAGTAACTACTTGTGGTCTTATGAAGTCAGGTTTATTTACCCATCGCAGTAAGAGAGACCAGGAAGATGAAACATGGATTATCTCAATAACTAAGGAAAACAGAGTTGTTACAGAGTTCTGTGCAGGGGTGGGCTTTAGATGAAATTTAAGTCTATTATGATAGGCTCAAAGCAAAGTAAGGCTGTGTAAAGGGTCTGGGCTGCAAAACAGGCCTAATGTCTTGGCCCTTCAAAGTTAATATAGCTGAGGAAGGCTGTGTGCAGAAACCCTGGATGTGAACTTCTGCCCCCAGGTTGTGAATTGAAGCTGATTTCCTGTATCAAAGTGACTTAGATCCTGCATGCGTGAGTGAGATGTTTCATTCTTACTGATAGAATTTCCAATAGCCTTCATTACTCAAGAAGGGGGTTATTATGACACTTTAGAGCTGCAGTGTGTCCTTGAGAGAAGTATTTCCTGTTAACTTTGAAGAGCTGACTTTATCTATGCCTGTTATTCCAGCCTAATGAATGGCCAGGCAGATTTTACTTTCTTAGTTCAAGCTATTTTTTTAATTTCTCAGTTCGTAAGTGACAGAAATACAACCCAAATTAATTTAAGCCAAAAGAAAAAAAAAAAGCGGGAACTTTTCAGGCTAATTGAAACTGAAAAAGAAGTAGCTTTGGGGATAACTGTATCTGTGCTCTCATACGATATCATTAGGGCTTAATTTTTCTCCATCTCTCAGTTTTACTTGCCTCTGCATTGACTATATTTAAGTTGGGTCTTTTCACACTAAGGCAAGATGATCAAAGAGAATTTCTTTTTCTCAATAATTTGAACTGAAAGAAAATTTTGAGTCTCATTGGTCTGAGTTGGGCTTCGCGTCAAGTTCCCAACTGTGAGAATGGATGGAGAATGGGGAAATGGCGGCTTACAAGGAAAATTGAAGTTCTGGACTAGAAGATGTGAGAAGTTGCTCTAGCCAAGTACAAACACAGATGTTCTTTACAGACTTTCCCAATACCCTGAAATCATGTCCTGTAGGGGGCACTGCTTTCCTTTATTCAAAATGTTGGCCTTTATTGCTTTCAGTCTGAATTCCAGAGATGAGAGAGTAACAATTAATGCTAAGTATATTTTTAACTTTTATGTTTTGGGGTCTTTTTAAAAATCTTTTTTATCGTAAATAATTTCAAACTTACAGAAAAGTTGCCAAAATAATGGAGAAAACTTCCATGTACACTTTCCTCAGAGTCATTTGTCGATTAATATTTTTTCAATGTTCTAAAACTAGTGTGTTTTAAAGTATTATTCACATTCCAGAAGCAATTAAGATGTCATAACTGAAAACTTTAAAAATCTATATCCTTGGGAGGACCTTCAAGATGGTGGAGAAGTAAGACATGGAGATCACCTTCCTCCCCATAAATACATCAAAAATACACCTACATGTGCAACAACTCCTACTGAACGCTGGCAGAAGACCTCAGACGTCCCATAAGGCAAGAAACTCTCCACGTACCTGGGTAGGGCAAAAGAAAAAAGAAAAAACAGAGACAAAAGAATAGGGAGGGGACCTGCACCAGTGGGAGGGAGCTGTGAAGGAGGAAAAGTTTCCACACAATAGGAAGCCCATTTGCGGGCGGAGACTTCGGGTGGCGGAGGGGGGAAGCTTCGGAGCCACGGAGGAGAGCGCAGCCACAGGGGTGCGGAGGGCAAAGCAGAGAGATTCCCGCACAGAGGATTGGTGCCGACCGGCACTCACCAGCCCGAGAGGCTCGTCTACTCACCCGCCGGGACGGGCAGGTGCTGGGAGCTGAGGCTCGGGCTTCGGAGGTCGGATCCCAGGGAGAGGACTGGGCTTGGCTGCGTGAACACAGCCTGAAGGGGGCTAGTGCACCACAGCTAGCCAGGAGGGAGTCCAGGAAAAAGTCTGGACCTGTGTAAGAGGCAAGAGACCATTGTTTTGGGGTACACAAGGAGAGGGGATTCAGAACACGGCCTAAATGAGCTTCAGGTATGGGCACAAGCCACGGCTATCAGCACGGACACCAGAGATGGGCATGAAACGCTAAGGCTGCTGTTGCAGCCTCCAATAAGCCTGTGTGCAAGCACAGGTCACTATCCACACCTCCCCTCCTGGAGCCTATGCAGCCCGCCACTGCCAGCGTCCCATGATCGAGGGACAACTTCCCCGGGAGAACACACAGCACACCTCAGGCTGTTGCAACGTCATGCCAGCCTCTGCCTCTGCGGGCTCACCCCACAATCCATACCCCTCCCGCCCCCCAGCCTAAGCGAACCAGAGCCCCCTAATCAGTGACTTCTTTAACCCTGTCCTGTCGGGGGGAAGAAAAGACGTCAGAGGGTGACCTACATGAAGAGGTGGGGCCAAATCTAAAGCTGAACCCTGGGACCAGTGCGAACAAAGAAGAAAAAGGGAAATCTCTCCCAGAGCCTCAAGAGCAGTGGATTAAGTCTCCACAGTCAACTTGATGTACCCTGCATCTGTGGAATACCTGCATAGACAACAAATCATCCCAAATTGAGGTGGTGGACTTTGGGAGCAACAGTAGACTTGGGGTTTGCCGTAAGTGACTGACTAGTTTCTGATTTTTATGTGTATCTTAGAATAGTTTTTAGCACTTATTATTCGTGGATTTGTTTATTGGTTTGGTTGCTCACTTCTTTTATTTTTATTACTTTATTTTTTTGTTTGAATAATATTTTCTTAATTTTTTTATTTTAATAACTTTATTTTATTTTTTCTTTCTTTTTATTCTCCCAGTTCTTCTGAGCCGTGTGGCTGACAGGGTGTTCGGGCTCCAGCCAGCTGTCAGGCCTGAGCCTTTGAGGTTGGAGAGCCGAGTTCAGGACACTGGACCACCAGAACCTCCTGGCCCCATGTAATATCAATGGGCAAGAGCTCTCCCAGAGATCTCCAGCTAATGCTAAGACCCAGCTCCATGCAAGAACCAGCAAGCTCCAGTGCTGGACACCCCACTGAAAAGATCCAGCCTCATCCACTAAAACACAGGCACCAGTCCCCTCCACCAGGATGCCTACACAAGCCACTGAACCAACCTTAGCCACTGGGGGCAGACACCAAAAACAACAGGAACTACAAAACTGGAGCCTGCTAAAAGGAGACCCCAAACACAGTAAGTTAAGCAAAATGACAACACAGAGAAATACGCACCAGGTGAAGGAGCAAAGTAAAAATCCACCACACCAAACAGATGAAGAAAAAAATAGGCAGTCTACCTGAAAAAGAATTCAGAGTAATGATAGTAGAGATATTCCAAAATCTTGGAAATAGAATGGAGAAAATACAAGAAGTATTTAACAAGGACCCAGAAGAACTAAAGAGCAAACAAAAAATGATGAACAACACAATAAATTAAATTAAAAATTCTCTAGAAGGAATCAATAGCAGAAAAACTGTGGCAGAAGAACGGATAAGTGACCTGGAAGACAAAATAGTGGAAATAACTACTACAGAGCAAAGTAAAGAAAAAAGAATGAAAAGAATTGAGGACAGTCTTAGAGACTTCTGGGACAACATTAAGTGCACCCACATTTGAATTATAGGGGTCCCAGAAGAAGAAGAGAAAAAGAAATGGACTGAGAAAATATTTGAAGAGTTTATAGATGAAACCTTCCCTAAAATGGGAAAGGAAATAGTTAATGAAGCCCAGGAAGTAGAGTCCCATACAGGATAAATCCAAGGAGAAACCCACCAAGACACATATTAATCAAACTATCAAAAATTAAATACAAAGAAAAAATATTAAAGCAGCAAGGGAAAAGCAACATACAAGGGAATCCCCATAACGTTAACAGCTGACCTTTCAGCAGAAACTCTGCAAGCCAGAAGGGAGTGGCAGAATATATTTAAAGTGATGAAAGGGAATAAACTACAACCAAGATTACTCTACCCAGCAAGGATCTCATTCAGATATGATGGAGAAATTAAAACCTTTACAGACAAGCAAAAGCTAAGGGAATTCAGCACCACCAAACCAGCTTTACAACAAATGCTAAAGGAACTTCTGAGGCAGGAAACACAAGAGAAGTAACAAACCCAAAACAATTAAGAAAATGGTAATAGGAACACACATATTGATGATTACCTAAAATGTAAATGGATTAAATGTTCCAACCAAATACATAGACTGGCTGAATGGATACAAAACAAGACCTGTATATATGCTGTCTACAAGAGACCCACTTCAGATCTAGGGAAACATACAGACTGAAAGTGAAGGGATAGAAAAAGATATTCCATGCAAATGGAAATCAAAAGACAGTTGGAGTAGGAATTCTCATATCAGACAAAATAGACTTTAAAATAAAGACTATAACAAGAGACAAAAAAGGACACTACATATGATCAAGGGATCAATCCAAGGAGAAGATATAACAATTGTAAATATTTATGCATGCAACATAGGAGCACCACAATACATAAGGCAAATGCTAACGGCCATAAAAGTGGAAATCAACAGTAACACAACTATACTAGGGGCCTAACACCCCACTTTTACCAATGGACAAATCATCCAGACAGAAAATTATTAAGGAAACACAACCTTTAAATGACACATTAAAGAAGATGGACTTAATTGATATTTATAGGACATTCCATTCAAAAAAAACAGAATACAATTTATTCTCAAGCATCTTTTCTGACCACAACGCTATGAGACTAGGTATCAATTACACGAAAAAAAACCTGTAAAAAATATAAACACATGGAGGCTAAACAATACACTACTAAATAACCAAGAGATCACTGAAGAAATCAAAGAGGAAATCAAAAAATACCTAGAAACAAATGACAATGAAAACACGATGACCCAAAACCTATGGGATGCAGGAAAAGCAGTTCTAAGATGGAAGTTTATAGCAATACAATCCTACCTCAAGAAACAAGAAAAATCTCAAATAAACAACCTAACCTTACACCTAAAGCAACTACAGAAAGAAGAACAAAAAAAAACCCAAAGTTAGCCGAATGTAAGAAATTATAAAAATCAGATCAGAAATAAATGAAAAAGAAATGAAGGAAACAATAGCAAAGATCAAAAAAACCAAAAGCAGGCTCTTCGAGAAGATAAACAAAAGTGATAAACCAATAGACAGACCAATCAAGAAAAAAAGGGAGAAGACTCAAATCAACAGAATTAGACATGAAAAAGGAGAAGTAACAACTGATGCTGCAGAAATACAAATGATCATGAGAGATTACAAGAAACTCTATGCAAAAAAATGGACAACATGGAAGAAATGGACAAATTCTTTGAAAAGTACAACCTTCTGAGACTGAACCAGGAAGAAATAGAAATTTTAAACAGACCAATCACAAGCACTGAAATTGAAACTGTGATTAAAAATCTTCCAACAAACAAAAGCCCAGGACCAGATGGCTTCACAGGTTAATTCTATCAAATATTTAGAGAAGAGCTAACACCTATCCTTCGGAAACTCTTCCAAAATATAACAGAGGGAGGAAAACTCTTAAACTCATTCTACAAGGCCACCATCACCCTGACACGAAAACCAGACAAAGATGTCACACACACACAAAAAAAACTACAGACCAATATTACTGATGGACATAGATGCAAAAATCCTCAACAAAATACTAGCAAACAGAATCCAACAGAACATTGAAAGGATCATACACCATGATCAAGTGGGGTTTATCCCAGGAATGCAAGGATTCTTCAATATATGCAAATCAATTACTGTGATAGACTATATTAACAAATTGAAGGATAAAAACCATATGATCATCTCAATAGTTGCAGAAAAAGCTTTTGACAAAGTTCAATACCCATTAATGATAAAAACTGGCATAGAGGGAACCTTTCTCAACATAATAAAGGCCATATATGACAAACTCACAGCACACATCATTCTCAATGGTGAAAAATCCTCTAAGATCAGGAACAAGACAAGGATGGCCACTCTTACCCTTTTATACAACATAGTTTTGGAAGTTCTAGCCACAGCAAACAGAGAAGAAAAAGAAATAAAAGGAATACAAATTGGAAAAGAAGAAGTAAAACTGTCACTGTTTGCAGATGACATGATACTATACACAGAGAATCCTAAAGGTGCCAACAAAAAACTACTAGAGCTAATCAATGAAATTGTTTGTTGCAGAATACAAAATTAATGCACAGAAATCTCTGGCATTCCTATACACTAGTGTTGAAAAATCTGAAAGAGAAAGTAAGGAAACACTCCCATTTACCATTGCAACAAAAAGAATAAAATACCTAGGAATAAACCTACCTAGGGAGACAAAAGACCTGTATACAGAAAACTATAAGACATTGATGAAAGAAATTAAAGATGATACAAACAGATGGAGAGGTATACCATGTTATTGGATTGGAAGAATCAATATAGTGAACATGAATATACTACCCAAAGCAATCTTCAGATACAATGCAATCCTTATCAAATTACCAATGGCAATTTTTACAAAACTAGAACAAAAAATTTCACAATTTGTATGGAAACACAAAAGACCCTGAATAGCCAAAGCAGTCTTGAGGGAAAAAATGGAGCTGGAGGAATCAGACTTCCTGACTTCAGACTATACTACAAAGCTACAGTAATCAAGACAATATGGTACTGGCACAAAAACAGAACTATCAATCAATGGAACAGATTGAAAGCCCAGAGATAAACCCATACATCTATGGTCAACTAATCTATGACAAAGGAGGCAAGGATATACAATGGAGAAAAGAAATCTCTTCAATAAGTGGTGCTGGGAAAACTGGACAGCTACATGTAAAAGAATGAATTTAGAACACTCCCTAACACCATACACAAAAATAAACTCAAAATGGATTACAGACCTAAATATAAGGCCAGACACCATCAAACTCTTAGAGGAAAACATAGGCAGAACACTCTATGATATAAATCACAGCACGATCCTTTGTGACCCACCTCCTAGAGAAATGGAAATAAAAACAAAAATAAACAAATGGGACCTAATGAAACTTAAAAGCTTTTGCACAGCAAAGGAAACCATAAACAAGATGAGAAGACAGCGCTCAGAAAGGGAGAAAACATTTGCAAGTGGAGCAACTGACAAGGGATTAATCTCCAAAATATAAAAGCAGCTCATGCAGCTCAACATCAAAAAAACAAACAAGCCAATCGAAAAATGCGCAGAAGATCTAAATAGACATTTCTCCAAAGAAGACATGCAGATGGCCAAAAAGCACATGAAAAGCTGCTCAACATCTCTAATTATTAGAGAAATGCAAATCAAAACTACAATAAGGTATCACCTCACACCAGTTAGAATGGGCATCATCAGAAAATCTACAAACAGCAAATGCTGGAGAGGGTTTGGAGAAAAGTGAACCATCTTGCACTGTTGGTGGGAATGTAAATTGATACAACCACTTTGGAGAACAGTATGGATGTTCCTTTAAAAACTAAAAAGAGAATCATCATATGACCCAACAATCCCACTACTGGGCATATACCCAGAGAAAACCATAATACAAAAAGACACATGCACCCCAATGTTCATTGCAGCACTATTTACAAGAGCCAGGTCATGGAAGCAACCTAAATGCCCATCGACAGATGAATGGATAAAGATGTGGTATATATATACAATGGAATATTACTCAACCATAAAAAGGAATGAAATTGGTTTATTTGTAGAGACATGGATGAATCTAGAGACTGTCATACAGAGTGAAGTAAGTCAGAAAGAGAAAAAAAATATCGTATATTGACAAATATATTTGGAACCTAGAAAAATGGTACAGATGAACTGGTTTGCAGGGCAGAAATAGAGACACAGATGTAGAGAACAAACGTATGGACACCAAGGGGGGAAAGAGGTGGGGAGGGTGTGGCGTGATGAAATGGGAGATTGGGATTGACATATATAGACTAGTATGTATAAAATGGATGTCTAATAAGAACCTGCTGTATAAAAAATATAAGTAAAATAAAATTCAAAAAAAAGAATGGTAGAAAATATTTGCAAGGGAAGCAACTGACAAAGGATTTATCTCCAAAATATAGAAGCAGCTCATGTAGCTCAATATCAAAAAAAACAAACAACACAATCCAAAAGTGGGCAGAAGACCTAAACAGACATTTCTTCAAAGAAGATATACAGATTGCCAACAAACACATGAAAAGATGCTCAACGTTATTAATCATTAGAGAAATGCAAATCAAAACTACCAAGAGGTATCACTTCTCACCACTCAGAATAGCCATCATCAAAAAATCTACAAACAACAAATGCTGGAGAAGGTGTGGAGAAAAGGGAGCCCTCTTGCACTGTTGGTGGGAATATAAATTGATACAGCCACTATGGAGAACAGTATTGGAGGTTCCTTAAAAAACTAAAAATAGAACTACCATATGACCCAGCAATCCCATTACTGGGCATATACCCAGAGAAAACCATAATTCAAAAAGAGTCATGTACCACAATGTTCACTGCAGCACTATTTACAATAGCCAGGATATGGTAGCAACCTTAGTGTCCATCGACAGATGAATGGATAAAAAAGATGTGGCACATATATACAATGGAGTATTACTCAGCCATAAAAAGACATGAAATTTAGTTATTTGTAATGAGGTGGATGGACATAGAGTCTGTCATACATAGTGAAGTAAGTCAGAAAGAGAAAAACAAATACCATATGCTAACACATATATATGTAATCTAAAAAAAAAAAATGCTTCTGACGAACCTAGGGACAGGACAGGAATAAAGATGCAGATGTAGAGAATGGACTTGTGGACTCAGGAAGGGGGAAGGGTAAGCTGGGACGAAGTTAGAGATTGGCATAGACATATATACACTACCAAAGGTAAAATGGCTAGCTAGTGGGAAGCAGCTGCATAGCACAGGGAGATCAGCTCAGTGCTTTGTGACCACCTAGAGGGGTGGGATAGGGAGAGTGGGAGGGAGATGCAAGAGGGAGGAGATATGAGATATATGTATACGTATAGCTGATTCACTTTTTTATACAGCAGAAACTAACACACCATTGTAAAGCAATTATACTCCAATAAAGATGTTTAAAAAATCTGTATCATTGAAAACATTCATATAATAAAGTAGGTCTTCATTCAAAATGCACGATATTCCAAAGCACCACATGGAATATAAAAATAAAGCCAATGGCTCATATAAAAAGAAGAGGAAGAAAAATGTGAAAATGTATAAATTGTACATCTCTAAAATGTATAATATATTGCAGGATGTTGAGTATGCTGTTTTGTCTGGATAAGATGTGGAGTTTTTACTGTGGGGGAAGTGACAGGCAATTCTTCTGAAAGAGACTATTTTCAGAACAAGGGGGCAACATAGTCAAATTAATTCAATATTGGTAGAAATTTGTAGCCTTGGTAGCACCAAATCATTTCTCCCTAATCAATGCTAATCACAGGAGATCCGGAAGTCATCAGCTCATTCCTGGGGTAACAGTTAAAACCATTAGCTAAACCTAATCTACCTGATTCCTGAGATAAAGCATTTCTGAATTAAGGAATTGGATAAAGTGGTGTGTGTGCCTGTTTGTGTGTGTGTGCTAATATTTAGGTGCTCCATTGGATTTTCTGCAGAATATCATCTTAAAACTTTTATTAATAATTGAGTTGAAAACTTATTAGATATCCACATGTAATAAGATCCTCCACAAGGCCATATTTCCAAATTTTAGCTGCCATTTTAGCAGGTGCAATTTCTTATGACACTGTAAGAAGAAAAAGCCCTTCCAAGTTGAAAATACCATGTAAAAATAAGTTTTTAAGCTAACACTGAAAATATCAAAAATAATTAGCAGCCCGTGGGGACAAAAGTGATTTTTGTCTTATTACCAGTGAATTACCAACACCTGCCGTTACAAATGCAATAGCTTAAAACAACAGATGTTTATCCTCTCACAGTTCTTCCAGAGGCTGTAAGTCTGAAATGAAGGTGTCGGCAGGGTTGGTTAATTCCTGGAGGCTACAAGGAAAAAACGTTTCATGCTTCTCTCTTAGATCACGGTAGCTGCAGGAAATTCTCTCGCATTCCTTGGCTAATGGGTGAATAATTCCAATCTCTTCTTCCTAGCTCACATTGCCTTCTCTATATTTATGTCTGTGCTGTCTTCTTCTTGTAAGGACACCAATCATTAGACATAGGTCCCACCTTAATCCAGTATGACTTCATCTTAAATAATTACAACTGCAAAGACCCTATTTCCAAACTAGATCACATTCTGAGATTCTAGCAGACACTATTCAACCACTACCAATCAGTACATATCTTAAAGAAATGCTGGATTAGCCACTGTGTGTTAAAAAATATTAGCATATCATCCATCTTTCTTTTGAAAGATTCCTCTATAATTCAGTGGGCTAGTTGTTCAGTAAATGTAATTTATATCAAAACAGTGTAAAATAAAATTCAAATTACTAGTATGTAAAAACCCATTTGGAACACTTTTTTCTCATATACTGACAATATAACAAAGAACTACATGACCTGGACTCCAAAAATCGACCTTTTTACATTGTTATGTAACTAGAAAAATGTTCTAGCACACTCTGCTCAACTAGTGTGTCTTTCTTCTATAACTCTCCTATTACAGGTCTCTGTAGACTTCTTCTCAAGTAGAATGATTACATGACCAATAATCCTGTTTTCCTTTTTTATCTACCATTTTTTGAAATGTTTCACTTCAAGAGATATAGTAGACTGAGCCCTGTATTAACAGGCTTATAGAATGATATCCAAATAGAACAGGTTTATTGTATTGTGGTCCCATATAGATAATAATAAACCCTGGTGCATCCATCAGGATCAAACCAGGGGACAGAAACCACACAATAATTTGAACAGAGAAATAATTAACTAATACAGGGGATTGAAGTAATGAAGTATTGGCTACCAATACTAGCAATGTTGAATGGTAACCAGAATAAACCAGAGTAGAAGTATTCAGGGAGGGGTATCATAGAGAGCAGAACTTGGTGAGGTAACTAACTCTGCCCAATCAATTCCTCTATTTTCTATAGGCTACTGGGATAGGGCTAAAAGTGCGTTCTGTTTCTATCACTTAAAATGTTTTTAGCATCAACTCATCCATCTTTATGTCCAATTCCAGTGAACCAATAGATATCAGATCAATTCTGTGGGTTAGGGGTCGGGCATACCGTTTTTTCTTGCTTGGAATGCCTGCCTGAGAAAAAGATGAAACAATTTTTCTCTGGTAGACATTCAGGGGATACTGGATATTTTGATGATGCAGGATTAATCCTAAGTTTTCTTCCTTCCCTCCAGGGCATCTACCAGAGAAGTATGAGCTAGAATGGCTATGCCCCAGGAAATTTTAAACTGATTAATTACAGACATATAGCATACAGAAGAAAGATCCTAAACTCTTCAGTCAATGGAAACAGACCCTTCATCGGTTAAAAACAGAGAAGAAGAATTTTTCACTAGTTACTAATATGCTTAAGGAAGGCTTAAATTTTTCTAAGGTATAGAATTCTGGAGAATCTGCAAGTCAGTATACTAGCCAGCCAACATCCTAGGAATTAAAGACAGTCACCCAGAGCCTCACAGACCAGGAAGACCAAGACAAAGGAATTGAAGTAAAGAAAAAGAAAGAGAGAAATGAGGGATGGAGTGTGGGAAGAGAAAATTAACATTTCTCCAACTTCTATTACCTGCCAGCCTTTTCATACATGTTATTTTTAACCTTGGCAGCTGTGAAGTTGAAGAATCAGGACCTCTCAAAGGATAATAATGTTGAAAGCATTGCAAAATTTGTAAATAGGGTTTAAACCCAGGGCTGCCTGACACCAAAGTTCATGTTCTTTGCAGTAAAATAGAAGGTGTAAGAGAGAAAGTAGAAAGTGTATTCTATTCCCAAGAGTCCTGAAATACTTGCTAATAACAACATGGTTACAATAAATATATGTAAGTTAAAAACACATTCCACGTGCCCTGAAACAGGCCAGACAATATGAAGTCTAACTATGGTACCTCTTCATGCAATTTCTCTTAGTCATCCTTATTGAATTTGTTTGATTGTCTTGCATTTTCCATTGGCAGCTGCCTAGTGGTATCTCTGTGATTAGCTATAACCTGTGTCTGCCCAACAAGTTATAACACATATTTATTGAAGCACTCAAACAAAAGGACAAGGTCTGACTTGCCAGTGATGTGCCAACCTAGACAATTAACGAACACAAGTTTAGAATCACAAGATGTCTTCCTGTCTTGAGAAAAGCCCAGTAGAGACTGCTGTCTTCCTGTATGTGCTGTTTTCAAGTGTGAAGAACTTCTTACCAAGGCAGTTAAAAGGAAGGCAATTTTGCCAAAAGGAATAATGTGTAGTCCAATGCAAAGAAAAATGTGTAGTTCAATGTTTCACCTGTTTTCATCAGTTTAGCCATAGAGATGTCAATCATACACCTACGCCTAAATTAAAAATTCAGAATCTCAAGAAATATCTGAACTCTCAAAGAGAAGAGACAGTCATACATTCATGGAATTAATCTTTTAATTGAACACTCCTCTTTTCCAGGTACTCCCATATATCCTATAGATATAGAGGTGAACCAGATATAAACATGCTTGTCCTCCCAGAAAAAAACTTACATTATAGCAAGGAAAAGTAAAACTAATTATTACACAAATAGTTACATAATCACAAATGTGATATGATATCGAAGTGAAAGTCATGATTTTAAGTGAATGTACATACAAAAGAATTACCTGACTTAATCTGGGCATCATAGCAGGCTCCTAGAAGAAGTGATACTTTAATTGAGTTCTAAAGGATAAGTAGGTGCTGGCTAGGGAAAGAGGGAGGAAGGTTCAGGGAGAGCTTGGGGAGCAGCATTAAGTGGAAGCATGGAATGCTTGGGTATCAGAAAGAATTCCAGTGAGGCTCATGAAGACTGAGGAGGAAGGTGGTTGAGATGGAGCTGAAGAGGTTATACAAGGTCTTGTGGACTGTGAGAAGCATTCCAGACTGTATTTTAAAGGCAGTCTCATGCCATTAAAGGATTTTAAGCATGAGAGGCAAGTAATCATAATTTTTTGTTAAAAGATTTCCCTGGATGCCATATGGAGAATATATTGGAAGATCCAAATAAAAATATTTTGCAAAAATTCAGGAAAGAGATGATGATGGTTTGGACTAGAATAAAGGCAGTGGAGGTGGAGATAAGTAAGTGGGTTTAAAACACAGAATTTGCGTGTCCAGAGCCTGTGCTCCGCAGCGGGAGAGGCCACAACAGTGAAAGGCCCGCGTACCGCAAAAAAACAAAACAAAACAAAACAAAACACAGAATTTAGTCTTTGACTCAATAGGAGGGTCAGGAAGAAAGAAGTCTAAGATTACTCACATGTTTGTAACTTGAGAAAATCAAGAAATTGTTGTGCTAACTATGAAAATGGAAGACATTCCAAGATGCACACATTTGGAAAGATGGATCATTGGTTCAAACTTTGGGTATAATGAATTTTTTTTTTTACATCTTTATTGGAGTATAATTGCTTTACAGTGTTATTTTCTGCTTTATAACAAAGCAAATCAGCTATAAATATACATATATCCCCATTTTTCCTCCCTCTTGCACCTCCCTCCCACTCTCCCTATCTCACCCCTCTAGGTGGTCACAAAGCATGGAGCTGATCTCCCTGTGCTATGCAGTTGCTTCCCACTAGATATCTATTTTACATTTGGTAGTGTATATATGTCCATGCCACTCTCTCACTTCGTCCCAGCTTCCCCTTCCCCTCCTCCATGTCCTCAAGTCCATACTCTATGTTGACATCTTTATTCCTGTTGTGTCCCTAGGTTAATCAGAACCTTTTTTTTTTTAAGATTCCATATATATGTGTTAGTACACGGTATTTGTTTTTCTCTTTCTGATTTACTTCACTCTGTATGGCAGACTCTAGGTCCATCCACCTCACTACAAATAACTCAATTTCGTTTCTTTTTATGGCTGAGTAATATTCCATTGTATATATGTGTCACATCTTCTTTATCCATTCATCTGTTGATGGACACTTCGGTTTCTTCCATGTCCTGGCTACTGTACCCTGAGAAAACCATAATTCAAAAAGAGACATGTACCATAATGTTCATTGCAGCACTATTTACATAATGAATTTTAGATACTCTGTGATGGGGTGGGTAGCTCTTGAGTAGGCAGCTGGGTGAACTGGCTGAAGACAAAAATTGAAGAACAAAGTGACCTTCTCTAGATGTATTTAGGAAGAGAACCTGGATTGAAACAAGGCCCCCTCTCAATTATTAAGGCTATATAGGATGATGACAGCAGGACACAGACATGAGCAAATGAGATACCATTAATGGATATCCTTTGTGAAAAGTATTCTCCTATGTGGGACCTCAAGTTAACTTTTATCTTTTGTGACAAGTATTCTCCTCCTATGTGGGACCTCAAGTTAACTTTCCTGGCCAACTTTAATCCACCCTCATGTAAGTGACTTCCTTGTGTTTCAGTTCTATTGGGATAGGATTTGAGCCATCAACAAATGGGAGTGAAGAAGTGAAAGGAACATTGTCAAGAACTTTATTCCCCTAAGAAATGGTAAAGCCTAAAATTTCAAGTATAAAAGAATATATTCATAGATGAAAATTTCACAATATAGATTAAACAGAAACCAGAGGCTAATATCAAGAAAGAGAACATAGTTCCTCAAGTATAAATTCTCAACACTGACCTAGCAGTATATAGGATATTTTTAAAATACTTGCTATACATCATGTTTATTATTAATCAAAGGTAATTAAACATAGATGAAAGATATTTAAGTATTAAATGGTATAGATTTAAAAATCAGGCTATGCTCAAACATATGGTGTATTTTATTTGTTCAATTAATACTTGCTGAGTAACCATTTGACAGACTCTTATTGTATCTATATCTGAGGATACAAAGATGAATAAAATATTAGTTTCATTATGGAAAGCCAAGTTTGGGGGGGAAAACATGAATATCAAATAATTACAAGCATAATAAATACACATTTCCATGGGAACATGTAGATAGAATCAAATTAGTGCGGGAAGGGATATCGATTGAGGTTAATATTAAAAGGTAAATATGCCAAATGGAAAATGGTGGAGAGGTTTGACAAATGTAAGACATAGCATGACAAAAGAATGGAAGAAACGAAGAATGAAAGACTGTGGTGGGTTCAGTGACCGATATACAGGTGTATGGTGGAAACTGGTAGAAGAAGAGTCTGGAATGATGGATTGGAGTTTTGTGTACTGTGCCACGGGGTTTATCTTGCAGGTAATGAGGGAGGATATGACCTATTCCCAAGAGGGAGATGAGCCATATTCCATCAGGAGACCTAGGTCTGGATACTGGTTGAACAGAATGTTACCTGAGTAGTCATAGGAGTATAACAAATTATGTTCAAAAGAGAACACAACTGCTACAAAGGCAAATCTGTCAAGTGTGAGGGGTAAGTACTCTAAATGAAGTCAAGAGTATCATAAGTCAAGTGGTTGCAGGAACAGGTGAATAACAAAAAGCAGGGGTACGGTAAAATCAAGGGTCCCAAGGCCTGAAGAACCAACGATTTGTTGGTTTCTGGCTAGGACATGCTTGAGTTGCCTTGGTTAAAAGGAATCCCGATGGGGGAGCTCTCACACAGGGAGACACTGACGGTTGTTGAGCAAGGGCCTAGCATAATTAGAAGGTATTTTAGAAGGATTGCACTGGGGCATGGTGAAAGACAAAGTGGAGATATAGTAAACAGGGGTCAGCAAAGCATTCTTTCGTGACAGTGAAAGAGAGTTTGATGAAGGTCTGAGCTAGGGCAATGTCCATGAGCAGGAGTAGTTTGATCAGTAAGGGGAAAGATAATGTGATGCCAGGGTGGTTGCTCAAACTTCAAGCTCATTTGCAAGGTGGGTAGACTTTAGCTTGACAGTGAAGAATGGAGAAGGGACTCCATACAGGAGGGAAGGACAGCAGAACTTTTTCCAGAAGAGCAGATTTGGCAGACTCAAGCCTGACCCCATCTGGCATTTTGATATTCATATCTGATTCCTGGTATGAGCTCCATCTCTTGGAAAGAATTTGTAAGTGGGTCTCAGCGCCATACTGATTATTGTCCAGTGGCCTCCTGCATCAGTCACCTTTAGTTTTAGTACAACAGCCTACAGTTGGAAACCAATATAAAAAGAGCTTAGCTGTGGGCTCAAGTTTATTTAGGAGCCTAAAAAGATATTTCCTGAGGTTCTCACTATCCATTCTCTCCATCTCCACAGGATAAGAACTCTTCTCAAATGTAGCTGAACTTTAACACAGGATTATGCACCACGGTGTAGTGGAAAGAACTTGAGCTTTGACCACATATTTAGCTAAGTGATTGATGAAAATTACCTTACAACAGAGGATGACTGTCTGTCAAAAGAAAAAATGATATGGCGTAAGTATCTGCACATCGAGTTGCAGTGGCTTCCGTGGAGACGTTCTTCAGACTGGTCACTGCTTTTTAATGATTCCACTGACGTCAGATGGTGTCTAGTGCAACCAGCTATTTTTATGTATCAACTGACAATGCAGCAGCTATCTCTCCTCTGAATTAGATCACAGAGCAGCAATGAAACACATGCCTCCACCATAAGGTAGATGAACAGGCACTTCTGGGTTATGTTAGAGAGAATATGACTTTTTCTCCATCTGCCCTGAAGCAGTGGTTGCAGTTGTCAATTGTACAAATCACCAGCTGCTTTTTCTTGAAGTATTTGTAAGGAAAGAAGAAAGGGAATATATTGCTCTGTTGATCTAAGCGTAACTGCAGGAAAGCTGAGCACAGTACACAGAGCAAACCAATCTTAAGGAGAGCAGCAAGACTGTCAATGCCAGACAAGGAAAGGAGTGAGCATAAAATGGTTCATGTCCTTCTCTCGATCCTAATGCTGTTTCCCTTGATGAAAAGGAAACTAGATGATCAGGTTCTGGGCCCAGAACTCCGAGGGGCACCTTCTGTGACTTGAGACTGGTTTCCAAAGCTGAACTGAATATATCCAACTGGATGTATTCTGATGCAGACATTACTGAAAATACCTTCTGCTGTTACCGTACAGTAATCTCTGGACTAGGAAATCTTACTCATAATCACACAGCAGCAGCACAACTACCATTGGTATTCTAAGCAAAATTCCCAGAGTAGCTTTGAACATATTTTCATGTGCTTCATATTTTGAGCAGAAATAAAGCAAACGATGATCAACAAACATCACATGATGCATATTCAAGAAAAGTTTCTTAACCATAATAACAGAGACCATGTAGTAGATGTTTAAAGTTCCCTATATAAAATTAGTTTCTTGTACATAGAAGTTTGTTGGTTGCAGAAGGTAGAAGTTCATTATTTTCTAAAATTTAGGAGTGAGGTGGGGAGGAATAAATATTCAAATTCAAAACCATCAACTTTTTGTGATTATGTTGCTTTCCCAGATAAGTACAGACATTTCAGCAAGACCCTTTGTTTGCTGGGCTGTATTATACGACGGCACTTTATAAATTCTGAATTTTAAATTGCAGACAATAATATCAGCTCTCAAATGTCAGACATCATGATGAAGTGGCTTTTCAACTTCTCAGGCCATTCACTTTCTTTGTTTCCAAAATGTCAAGTGTAAAGGCTCCTGATAACAAAGCTGTGCAAAGCATGTTTTTTTTGTTTGTTTGTTTTGTTTGTTTGTTTGTTTTGCAGCAATCATAGTACTTAATGGACAATCCTTCCAAAGCTTGTTTCTTATATGCAAAAGCCTGTGTCCTTTGCCTGATATTCTAATTGTTCAGACTGAGTCAGCTTTTAAGTAAATTAATCAATAAAATCCAACCCCCCTCAATTTAGCACATTTGAAATGACTGATTTCCCCCACTTCTATAGTACTAAAATTTGTGTTAAAACATGTCTATCCAATCCTTAACTAAGCTCTTATTTTTAATTTGTCTTTTGTTCCAGGCACACAGATGTTCATTTGCCCTTTTGGAAAGTGAAGGTAGGGCAGCTAAAAAAGGAATTTCAAGGCTCATGAATTTTTCTTCATTAACATCTGAATTTAGCAAAACTGACATAAGAATTGCACCTTATACTTCATGGAATGTTCCTATAAAGAAGTATTAAAAACTGGACAGTTATACCTTTTTTTTCTATTTTCATCAAAGCTCAAACATAAATACTCATTGTTGAAAAGTGCAGAAATTAAACATAGATTGTTTGATGGGTGGTTGATTTATTTATAAATGTACTCGTCTATTCACTCATTCAACACATATTTATACAGTAGCTACCAAGTTCTAAGCATTAGGCTAGGTAAGAAGTACAAGGATAAATAAAGCACAGTTTCTAGCTTTGAGGAGTGGAATTTAAGGTGGGAACAGGCTATACCATAGCCATAGCCATATTGAGCAAGAGCTCAGTAGGTCCAAGGCTACTCATTTCTTCTTTCCAGACATGACTTTGAAATTAAGTTCCTGAATTTCTGAAAATGAATATTACACAATAATTCTTGAAAAATGTACCTAAACTATAATCTAACATAGCTCTGAAGGTCCGTCTTTGCTTAGGTCACATTACCTTTCCGCTTTTACCCTTGTATTCAGTGATGTCTCCCCTATAACACGAGGCAAGGCACAGTGCCCTTATACTTTCCATAATATAGACAAATACAGATTCCTAACAGAGATCCTCAGGAAAAAATAATTGCACGTATTGCTACATTTTCAGCAAATTACTTCTCCATTTTCTGTTTTATCTCTCAGGAAAATGAGTTGGCATTCTAGTCAATTCTTATAACGGTCCTGAGCTTGCCTTTTATTACAGAGGGCACACGTAACTTTCAGATGGCTTAACTGATAAGCAAAATCATCAACACAGTAGACTCAAAAACCCTTCCTCCATATTGGCAACAGAAGAAAATAAATATAGTCATATTATATATGCATCAAATATCTCTAGAAATATACACAAGAAACTGGTAACATCAATTTCCTCCAAGATTGGGACCTGGATGGCTTAGAGGCAGTGACTGTAGGAACATTTTCACTATATATCTTTGTAAGCCTTACAAACATTTGAAATGTGCATGTATTACATATTTAAACACACATACACAACACACACACAGAAATACTAGAGATTAGAAACTTCTCAGGCCCACTAAACAGAATATTCTCACTTAGTTTCAGGACCCATCATTGATGTGGCTCTCTAAACCAGAGGTCCTGAAATTCTATGATTTCCTCTCCCCGGTCAAGCCAGCATTCTCTTCTTCATTCCATTTTCTTTTTCTGTACCATCTTGTTCAGCATCTTAAATGCCGACAATTTCTAACTTTCTATTTGCCACTACCCTCTACCCCTACCCCCTCTCTCCTCATGCCCAAGGTAGTTCAAAGTCTCTGAGAAACTGCCTTTGTTAACTAAGTCAGGGGAACAATATTTTTGAGGACTGCAGCTGATATATGAACACTGACTTCTCCTACCCTGTATTCCTGTCCCTGCTCTCCATATAGAAATATATTTTTCTAATAAAATAAGTTAAAATTCAAGTGGCTATATGAAAAATATATGTAAGTTTGTCAATTCTTGTCTGACTATCTCCACAATGACCTGTGATCTCAGAGGAGGTCACAGATCTGTGAGCCTCCCAGGTGCAAAGGTGACAAAAACATACATTGTCTTGAGAAGTGAGGTCGGCCTTGCTCACCTGTCCCCAAGATGTCAGAAAGGAAAGATGCTGTCTTCTTCCTGGTTAAGGACTTTCTGAGGCCATGTAATTTATTCCCGATTTCCAACAACCAGAGAGTAACCTAAGAAAGTATTTTTTTCCTTCCTACATTCAAAAAAGTACCTACGTTTCTCTTCATTAAGTTCCTTTTATAAAGAATACTGCTATCTTTGCCTGACTGAGTTCAGGTTCTTAACTGTTACATCTAAAATGACATTTTATATGAAATATTAGTCATATATTTCAAGAAAGAATTACTTTTCTTTTAAGTGATACTCTATTTTGAGTGAGTGCCAGAGATAGCAAATCTAGAATACAGAGTAAATCTGTTATAATAATCCATGACTGTGACATCTTTTCAGATCTTGTTCTATACTTGATGCTTTCCTTTGAAAGAGCGTTGGTTGGTGTCTTTTGTTAGAATTTAGTCTGTTGCTAGGAAATTAAGGACAATATAATTTATCACTAAACTGGGTCTGTTGTATTTAAGTGTTAAAACTCTTAACAGGACATACCATAGGACATTTTTATAGAATGTCTTGAACTCTTACTTAAAATATGTATTGTGTGTTTTTATATCTTGTCTCTCAAAATATGCTACACACCAAATCTTATTTAATCCACAGCATCTGCCTCAGTGTCTTCAAGAAATGGTTGAATAATAAATAACTTGAAAATAAATAATAAATAACTAGAGTCAAGAAACCACAGGGAGGGAGAAAGACACAGCCTGGAGGAGAAACATTTGGGCCAGTACGAATAAACCATTTTCTTAAGGATTAGTATCCTCAATGGAAAATCACTTGACTGTAAAAAATAACTTAAGAAGTTTCACTTTATTTACAGAGGAAAATAGTCTAGCTACTTTGACAAGTGAAACTGATTATTTATTAAATATGCATAATTAGTTCAAAGGAAAAGTAAACTACTGTAGTTCTCAACTCATAATCAATTAAAGCAATGGATCTAAGGAGGCAGAAGAATTTTTAGAAAGGAAAAATAAGGGGGAAAAAAGCAGGACAGATTAAGGGAGAAAATTAATGAAGGGAGTAAGAGGCAAGAGTGTGAAGGACAGAAGTGAAGATTCAAAGGGGTGTGATTTCCAAGATGTTGGTTTGTTGTACGTTTTTATTGTTTATTTTGGGTTGTGAAGCTCAGGGTAAATTATTATTAACCAGCTTAGGAAGCTCTTTGATACTTTAAATGATAGATTTTACATTTCCTTAGTGATGAATTAGTTCTTTGACTGATATTCAGTGCTCATGTGCTTGACTATTGCATGGTTAGCTGTGACATTCCACCACTGAAATATGGTAACGGAGAAACACAGCTGGCATTCCTATGAAATCACCCCAAGAATCAACCTATCCTGAGAACTAACTGTCCATGACCCCTGACAGGCTCCTTCCCCAAATCCAGATTCTGAAGGCTTCTATGTTCGAATTAAGACTATTCTGAGCTAGAAGAATGGAAAAACTCAACATTTTTCTCAATGAGAGAAGCAGTATCAATTGAAGATTGTTACTCTAATAATAATAATAATACCTAACACTTATTAAATGACTACCGTGTATTCACTTATAGATGCTGTGATTTGCCTTTTACATTCATCATCTCATTTTCACTGCTACAATCCTAAAAACAGACCATGGGCCAAAGGTAGCCCAATGTAGGTATGATGCCTACAAAACCTGCTACATGCAATCACAACTGCCATCCAGCTGTGCTGTTCAGTGGAACTTGAATATGCAAGTTCACCTTGAATATGCAAGGGTAACTTTGGGAATAAGGACCAAAGAGGGCTTTACCTCTCTGTATTTGAGAGCCGAGAAGCCAGCAATATTGTATGGGGCTGAGAAGGGATTAGATGAAGTAGACATGAGAATGAGGCTGCCAAGAAACTGTCCCCAGTGGCATGGTGGCTTAAGGACTTTTATCCCAAAGATGTCTACAGTTTAATGTGAACTTGTTTATTGTATGTGATGTATACTCTGATATAATTCAGGAAAGTCTTCTACACAAAATTACCTTGTATGGGAGTCTGCTTATTTTTGTTGGTTCATTTTGTGACGTGGGGGGTTGCATTTTTTTGTGTATGTGGAAAATAAGGGAAATATCCGTGTCCTACCTCAGAGTCGACACAGTAGGAGAGGAACAACATGAGCAAGACAGCAATCCAATTCATAAAATCAGGGCCAACAGTGGAAGCACATGTCCAAAGCCAGAAGTGACCATGAGAGCACAAGTCCCTCGGGGGCTCATGACTGTCTTGGAAAGGGCTTTGGTCATCCACAGTCCAGGGAATGGGGCCCAAATCAATCCTTTTTAGATCTAAAAGGATAGGAAGAACTCCAGATACACAGACTACATAAATATTTACTTTGAACAAAGCACTTTCTCTACAATTAAGTTATTACACAGAACGCAGGCAAAAGTTTTGTGTGTCTATTGCCTGTTAGAAGGCTATGTATTGATTACATCTCCTGAATAAAAACTGGATTTCTGTTTTCCCTATAAGAACTTCATTTTTTTTTAAAGTAGGTTGGTCCCTAGAGAACTGATCACTTGAACTAGAGTAACACATTATATAGGTAATTATTTCTCTGGAGCTTCAGCATTCATTTCTCCTAAACTCCCAGAGACCTGGGCTAAGGGGGTGTACATGCACCAATATTTTGGGATCAAAGGATTATGTTCTCTTGTCTCTGGTGACATATTTCTATAGAAACCCTATTTGAATTTTCTGTAAAATGGTCGTTGAAGACATTGTGCATTTTGTTATTCTCTGTCTGTGGCAGACACGACCAGTTGCTTATCAGATATTTTTAGTGGTATTCATTACTACCCAGAAGAAGACTGCATTTCACAGCCAACCCTACCTTCCTATGTGATGTGGCATGTGACTAAATTCTAGACAATAAAATAGATGAGGAAGTGTTTGGTGAGAATTCCAGAAAGCTTTAGTAAATGGGAAGAGACAAATGAGTTTTGTGCCTTACTCCTTCTTGCTGACAGCCTGAAACTCAGATGTGATGGTTGGTGCTCCAGCAGCTATTTTGGACCAAAAGATGAAAACCATACATCTTGAGGATGACGGATCAGAAAATAGGAATCTGAGTCCTTGGTGACACCATAAAAATTCTCCAAGTAAGCCTGGGATTCACTATGTCTGACCTTACTTTACATAAGAGAGAAATAGCTGTTAATTTGTTTAAACCATTTTTATTTGAGTTTCTCCTGTTTTATACAGCAAATCCAACTGCCTGTCTCTTATATTAGGATATGTATCATAAGTTTCTGTAGCATTGTTAACAAGAAAGACTACCTCTTCCCTAACAGGTTTACTTCATATTTCACTGTCTTTGCTCTTTTTGGCCTGGTCTACTAGGATAAGCAGAGATGGATTTAGTGGTTGTTTGCAGTAATGACACTTGTCCTAGGCTGCTGGTATAATGATTGCCATCCCCTCCCTCCACCCCCAGCCTGACCCATTCCCACATCTCTGGTAGTTTACCTCCATTTGAATAGTCCAGTTGCATATCTTTATAAACTTCTTGAAAAGTGTTTTTAAAAAAACGTAATCAGAGGATTTAGTATAGTCTGCTGATTAGGTGACAATGCATTTAAAAAAGGAATAATATAGGAAAGGGCAACTGTGACTTAAATAATTGATATTTAAATCCTAAAACTACTTAGTTGTTCTTACTTGAAACAAATCAAAGCCAAACTAAAAACTCTCTCTCTCTCTCTTTCCCTCTCTCTCTCTCTCTCTCTCTATATATATATATATATAAACATTTATGTAGTAAATATATATATACTTACAATATATACTTACAATATGTATATATTTACAAAAATAATACAGATTATAAATAAATATAGTTCTTATGCCATTGCTTCCTTTGCACACATAGAACTCAGGAACCTGATACATGGCTACTTACAGGTACTAAATTAATTGGTGTTGGATATGAACTTTTACAGCAATAGTTGGTAAGTGGCAGAGCCAGGATCTAAACCCAAGACTATGTACATCTCAAGCCTCTGCTCTCTGTTCATACTGATTCCTACATGTGGAAATATTATTATTTATAAGGCACAGTCTCAAAAAAAAAAAAAAAGCTAATCTGCTAAGCCATCTCCTCCCCTCTCCAAAGATTTTTTTTTTTAATTAGAAGAACAGATAACAGAAAATAAGGTGACACAAATCCCACAGTTGCACCTTTGCCTCCTGTCTGAGGTGCGGGCATCTTGAAATCAGTAACTTTATTTCCTCCTGCCCCTCCTCTACCTGTTCTCCTGCTTCCTCCAAGACGTGGTGGAAACTTCTCAGATCTCAGGGACTTGCTACAGGTATAAATACATAAGAGAGAAGTGCGGGGTGATTTTCAACCACATTATACAAATATGTGCAAAAAACTAGAAGCCTTATTTTTATTGAAACATAGTTCTGACTGCAGTCTCTTTTGTGGGTGGATAAAGTTGTGCTCACAGTAGATGATTTTGCTAAACCTGCTGTCAATAGGAGAAGAAAGTTATATTTCCTCCCAGCAATCTCTTACTTAAACACAAAGATTTTCTTAAGCAAATTATTTGGAAAACATAACTCAATAGATCAGTGTAAGGGTATATTTTTCCCTAAGAAATATCCTGAAATAACCTTTTAAAAGCCCAGAGAGAGAACTGGCTCAACTGCTCCTGGACATAGGTCCTAGTTTCCAGATTTATATTGACCCCCTCTATTCACTTCTTGGTCAGTACTTGCCTTAGGACAGTGATGCCATGTCTGTATCCATCGGTCCCCACTGTTGACTCTTCTAGGGCAGGAACTGTAGCACAGTGCCAGGAATCCATACAGCGGTGACTCCACAAATGCCAAAATGAAGTGAGTTGCTAAGAGTCCCTCTTGCCAGTTCCCTGTTCTTCACAGAGAGATCTGTTCACACCCACACTTAATCTATTCTTTTATTTGAAGATTTGCAATCACCTCTACATTCTGCTCTCCAAGCCATTTGTGTTTGTTTAATTATGTTATTCTTTCCTAGTTTGATGTGGTTCTTGGTCTTTTGACTGCTCCCCTCCCTTTATGAGTGGGCAACTAACTCTCTCCTTCACTGATAAACCAGAAGTAGTTGCAACAGCAATGACACTCGGGCATACTAACTAGAATATCAAAGATTCAGCAGGCTGGCATAGACGGCTCTCTCCCATGAGACCTGGTCTCATCGCTGAGCTCTAGAGCCTAAACACTGACTCCTTGATGCACTTGACATCCTGCTACATGGCGAGTGTATGGCATGAGTTTTGTTATTAGTCAATTATTCTAATTAAGAAAGATTAGTCTAATTAGTCCTTAAGTGAACGGCCAATTTCCAAAGAATTTAAATACAACAAAATATAATAAATAGAAAAAAACATGTTGTACAAATATTTTTTTCAAGATCCAGAAAGTATGTCAAGATTGCTCGTAGATCATTTTGCCCAGTCCCTGGAACATAATAAGTTCTCATAACTGGAATCAGTTTTATATTAAATGGAGATTATTGTGCTCAGACATGTCAGTAAACAAAGTATAGATAAAACATAAAAGCGAAGTTATAGGAACTGCCACACAGGTTCTTATAGGTCCAAGGCAGGAGAGGGTTTCTTCTAATAGCACAACTCACAGGCCACTTAGGAAGCTAAAGGTTTATCAGAGTCAGTCTGTCCGCTGTCTTGTGCTCCACTTCCCACCCCCATCTGCAAACCAATCTTACCCCCTTGCCATTCTCATAAAACAAATCATATTTAATCTCCCAGGTATAATCTCCCAAGTATACCTTCCAGAACTCACTGGATAACAATGAAGCAAATTCACATCTAAGACAAAATTTCCAGCCTAATAATAGAAAGCTTGTGTTGCAGAATCTGCAACGAAGTTGCCGGAAGGAAGTTTATTAGGGAGTATTCCTGGGATCAACAGTGGGGAGAGAAAAGGGACCAGTATTGGACAGAGGGAGAATTGGGGCTTTGACGCATTCAAATCAAGGCCTCAACCAACCCCCCTGGAAGCTGCAAATAGAGCCGGGAGTCTTTAAGAGTTGTTTCACGTTGGGTCAATAGGCCCAGGCTGTTACTTCACCAAGTCAACCAGTCAGTGGAGCAAGCTGCCCTGCGAAAGAGTTGTGACCTCAGGCAAGATTGGCGCTCTTCAGTCAAGGCAATATCCAGACAGGCAGACAGCTCTCCCCAGCTGGAGAACAAATCTTTCATCCTGGAGGGGGATCAGAGTGGCACAAACCAGCATCCACATAGGGTACATATTTTCTCCATTTAAGTTTTCTAAAGTCGCTTGATATTTTTAGAATTTACTTTACTTGCTTTATGCATGTATGCAATACGTTGATGTCTCCTGATTAGTATTATAATTACCAATTCTAAGTAATAAAGACACTATAACTTTGTGGATGATAAAACTTAAAAGCGCTGAATTGGTTGTTATGTTCATACCTCCATTTTCAAATAGAATAGCTTGCCCTTCTCTCTTGCCCAGCTGTTGCTAAGTAATTTACAACTCAGGAAAGGCTAATGGAGGTATAAACAATGCACAGATGTCTCTCTGATTTCCTTTATTTTGTTCTTCCGGGAGGTGTTATGGAAATCATTCCTCCACTTTGCCAGAGTTCGATGAGGAGGTTGATCATAATGGAAATGAACAAGAGCAGGAGAACAAAGAGCAGTTCTGCTCTTTTCATCAGAGAAAGTGATTGGAGGTGCTAAAGTCAAGATGCCAGCAGAAGGTGGACTTTGGGAGAATTATTTCATAGAGGATTTAATTATGGTACATAAGCAGCCATTTACATTCTAGACTATGCAGAAATGTGATATTAGCTGGTTCTAATATTAGCTTCTATTAGCTTAATTACTAATAGAATAGATATTAGCTTCTCACTTAATTACTTTATTCATTCACCAACAAATTTCTGAGGGCCCACTAAGAACCTTGGAGATACAGTAGTGAGTACAAAAGATACAGCTGGAGAAGCTTCAAGATGGTGGAAGAGTAAGACGTGTTGATACCCTCCTCCCCACAAATACATCAGAAATACATCTACATGTGGAACAACTCCTACAGAACACCTACTGAACGCTGGCAGAAGACCTCAGACCTCCCATAAGGCAAGAAACTTCCCACGTACCTGGGTAGGGCAATAGAAAAAAGAAAAAACAGAGACAAAGAATAGGGATGGGACCTGCACCAGTGGGAGGGAGCTGTGAAGGAGGAAAGGTTTCCACACACTAGGAAGCCCCTTCGCGGGCGGAGACTGCGGGTGGCGGAGGGGGGGGAAGCTTCGGAGCCACGGAGGAGAGCGCAGCAACAGGGGTGCGGAGGGCAAAGCAGAGAGATTCCCACACAGAGGATTGGCGCTGACCAGCACTCACCAGCCCGAGAGGCTTGTCTGCTCACCCGCCGGGCAGGCGGGGCTGGGATCTGATGCTCGGGCTTCGGAGGTTGGATCGCAGGGAGAGGACTGGGGTTGGCGGCGTGAACACTAGCCTGAAGGGAGCTAGTGCACCACGGCTACCCGGGAGGGAGTTCGGGAAAAAGTCTGGACCTGCCGAAGAGACAAGAGACTTTTTCTTGCCTCTCTGTTTCCTGGGATGCGAGGAGAGGGGGTTAAGAGCGCCGCTTAAAGGAGCTCCAGAGACGGGCACGAGCCGCGGCCATCAGCACGGACGCGAGAGACGGGCATGAGACGCTAAGCCTGCTGCTGCCACCACCAAGAAGCCTGTGTGCGAGCACAGGTCACTGTCCACACCTCCCCTCCCAGGAGCCTGTGCAGCCCGCCACCGCCAGGGTCCCATGATCCAGGGACAACTTCATCGGGAGAACGCACGGCGCGCCTCAGGTTGGTGCAACGTCATGCCGGCCTCTGCTGCCGCAGACTCGCCCCGCATCCGTACCCCACCATCCCCCCGGCCTGAGTGAGCCAGAGCCCCGGAATCAGCTCCTCCTTTAACCTCATCCTGTCTGGGTGAAGAACAGACGCCTTCAGGCAACCTACATGCAGAGGCAGAGCCAAACCCAAAGCTGAACCCTAGGAGCTGTGCGAACAAAGAAGAGAAAGGGAAATCTCTCCCAGCAGCCTCAGGGGCAGCGGATTAAAGCTCCACAATCAACTAGATGTGCCCTGCATCAGTGGAATACCTGAATACACAACGAATCATCCCAAATTGTGAAGGTGGACTTTGGGAGCAAAGATATATATATATATTTTTTTTTTTCCCCCTTTTTCTCTTTTCGTGAATGTGTATGTGTATGTCTGTATAGCTTTGCTTTTACTATTTGTCCTAGGGTTCTGTCTGTCCGGGTTTTTTTTTCTTTATTTGTTTTTTAGTATAGTTTTTAGTGCTGATTACAATTGTTGGACTTGAGTTTTGGTTTGGTTGCTCTCTTCTTTCTTTCTTTTTTATTACTTAAAAAAAATTTTAATACTATTTTTTATTTTAATAAATTTTATTTTATCTTCTTTTTTCTTTCCTTCTTTTTTCTCTCCCTTTTATTCCAAGCCGCGTGGATGAAACGCTCTTGGTGCTCCAGCCAGGTGTCAGGGCTGTGTCACTAAGGTGAAAAAGCCAACTTCAGGACACTGGTCCACAAGAGACCTCCCAGCTCCACGTAATATCAAACGATGAAAATCTCCCAGAGATCTCCATCTCAACACCAGCACCCAGCTTCACTCAAGACCAGCAAGCTACAGTGCTGGACACCCTATGCCAAACAACTAGCAAGACAGGAACACAACCCCACCCATTAGCAGAGAGGCTGCCTAAAATCAAAATAGCTCAACAGATACCCCAAAGCACACCATCACACATGGACCTGCCCACCAGAAAGATGAGATCCAGCCTCATCCACCAGAACACAGGCACTAGCCCCTCCACCAGGAAGCCTACAAAACTCACTGAACCAACCTTAGCCACTAGGGGCAGACACAAAAAACAACGGGAACTACGAGCCAGCAGCCTGAGAAAAAGAGACCCGAAACACAGTAAGTTAAGCAAAATGAGAAGAGAGAGAAAAACACAGTAGATGATGGAGCAAGGTAAAAACCCACCAGACCTAACAAATGAAGAGGAAATAGGCACTCTACCTGAAAAAGAATTCAGAATAATGATAGTTAAGATGATCCAAAATCTTGGAAATAGAATGGAGAAAATACAAGAAACGTTTAACAAGGAACTAGAAGAACTAAAAAGCAAACAAACAGTGATGAAAAACACAATAAATGGAACTAAAATTCTCTAGAAGGGATCCATAGCAGAGTAACTGCGGCAGAAGAATGGATAAGTGACCTGGAAGATAAAATAGTGGAAATAACTACAGCAGAGCACAATAAAGAAAAAAGAATGAAAAGAATTGAGGACAGTCTCAGAGACCTCTACGACAACATTAAACGCACCAACATTTGAATTATAGGGGTCCCAGAAGAAGAAGAGAAAAACAAAGGGACTGAGAAAATACTTGAAGAGATTATAGTTGAAAACTTCCCTAATATGGGAAAGGAAATATTTAGTGAAGTCCAGGAAGCACAGAGAGTCCCATACAGGATAAATCCAAGGAGAAACCAGCCAAGAAACATATTAAACAAACTATCAAAAATTAAATACAAAGAAAAAATATTAAAAGCAGCAAGGGAAAAACAACAAATAACACATAAGGGGATCCCCATAAGGTTAACAATCTTTCAGCAGAAACTCTGCAAGCCAGAAGGGAGTGGCAGGACATATTTAAAGTGATGAAGAGGGAAAACCTACAACCAAGATTACTCTACCCAGCAAGGACCTCATTCAGATTTGATGGAGAAATTAAAACCTTTACAGACAAGCAAAAGCTAAGAGAATTCAGCACCACCAAACCAGCTTTATTACAAATGCAAAAGGAACTTCTCTAGGCAGGAAACACAATACAAGGAAAAGACCTACAATAACAAGCCCAAAATAATAAGAAAATAGTAATAGGAACATACATATCGATAATTACCTTAAACATAAATAGTTTAAATGCTCCAAGCAAAAGACATAGACTGGCTGAAAGGATACAAAAACATGACCCGCATATATGCTGTCTACAAGAGGTCCAATTCAGACCTAGGGACACTTACAGAATGAAAGTGATGGGATGGAAAAATATATTCCATGCAAATGGAAATCTAAAGAAAGCTCTAGTAGCAATTCTCATATCAGACAAAATAGACATTAAAATAAACACTATTAGAAGAGACAAAGAAGGACACTACATAATGATCAAGGGATCCATCCAAGAAGAAGATATAACAATTATAAATATTTATGCACCCAACATAGGAGGACCTCAATACATAAGGCAAATGTTAACAGCCATAAAACGGGTAATCGACAGTAACACAATCATAGTAGGGGACTTTAACACCCCACTTTCACCAATGGACAGATCATCCAAAATAAAAATAAATAAGGAAACACAAGCTTTAAATACATTAAAGAAGATGGACTTAATTGATATTTAGAGGACATTCCACCGAAAAACAACAGAATACACATTCTTCTCAAGTGCTCATGGAACATTCTCCAGGATAGATCATATCCTGGATCACAAATCAAGCCTTGGTAAATTTAGGAAAATTGAAATCATATCAAATATCTTTTCTGACCACAACGCTATGAGACTAGATATCAATTACAGGAAAAAATCTGTAAGAAATACAAACACATGGAGGCTAAATAACACACTACTTAATAACAAAGAGATCACTGAAGAAATGAAAGAGGAAATAAAAAATACCTAGAAAAAAATGACAATGAAAACACAACGACCCAAAACCTATGGGATGCAGCAAAAGCAGTTCTAAAAGGAAAGTTTATAGTAATACAATCCTAACTTAAGAAACAAGAAACATCTCAAATAAACAACCTAACCTTACACCTAAAGCAATTATAGAAAAAAGAACAAAAAAAGCCCAAAGTTAGCAGAAGGAAAGAAATCATAAGATCTGATTAGAAATAAATGAAAAAGAAATGAAGGAAACGATAGCAAAGATCAATAAAACTAAAAGTTGGTTCATTAAGAAGATAAACAAAATTGATAAACCATTAGCCAGACTCATGAAACAAAAAAGGGAGAAGACTCAAATCAATAGAATTAGAAATGAAAAAGGAGAAGTAACAACTGACACTGCAGAAATACAAAGGATCATGAGAGATTACTGCAAGTAACTATATGCCAATAAAATGGACAACCTGGACGAAATGGACAAATTCTTAGAAATGCACAGCCTTCCGAGGCTGAACCAGGAAGAAAAAAAATATGAACAGACCAATCACAAGCACTGAAATTGAAACTGTGATTTAAAACCTTCCAACAAACAAAAGCCCAGGACCAGATGGCTTCACAGGCGAATTCTATCCAACATTTAGAGAAGAGCTAACACCTTTCCTTCTCAAATGCTTCCAAAATATAGCAGAGGGAGGAACACTCCTAAACTCATTCTACGAGGCCACCATAACCCTGATACCAAAGCCAGGCAAAGATGTCACAAAGAAAGAAAATCAGAGGCCAATATCACTAATGAACATAGATGCAAAAATCCTCAACAAAATACTAGCAAACAGAATCCAACAGCACATTAAAAGGATCATACACCATGATCAAGTGGGGTTTATCCCAGGAATGAAAGGATTCTTCAATATATGCAAATCAATCAATGTGATACACCATATTAACAAATTGAAGAGAAAAACTATATGATCAACTCAATAGATGCAGAGAAAGCTTTCGACAAAATTCAACACGGATTTATGATAAAAACCCTGCAGAAAGTAGGCATAGAGGGAACTTACATCAACATAATAAAGGCCATGTATGACAAACCCACAGCCAACATTGTCCTCAATGGTGAAAAACTGAAACCATTTCCACTAAGATCAGGAAAAAGACAACGTTGCCCACTCTCACCACTATTATTCAACACAGTTTTGGAAGTTTTAGCCACAGCAAACAGAAGAAAAAGAAATAAAAGGAATCCAAATCGGAAAAGAAGAAGTAAAGCTGTCACTGTTTGCAGATGACATGATACTATACATAGAGAATCCTAAAGATGCTACCAGAAAACTACTAGAGATAATAAATGAATTTGGTAAAGTACCAGGACACAAAATTAATGTACAGAAATCTATTGCATTCCTACACACTAATGATGAAAAATCTGAAAGTGAAATTAGGAAAACACTCCCATTTACCATTGCAACAAAAAGAATAAAATATCGAGGAATAAACCTATCTAAAGAGACAAAAGGCCTGTAGGCAGAGCTTCCCTGGTGGCGCAGTGGTTGAGAGTCTGCCTGCCTATGCGGGGGACACGGGTTCGTGCCCCAGTCTGGGAGGGTCCCGCATGCTGTGGAGCAGCTGGGCCCGTGAGCCGTGGCCACTGAGCCTGTGCGTCTGGGGCCTGTGCTTCACATCGAGAGGGGCCACAACAGTGAGAGGCCTGCGTACCACAAAAAAAAAAAAAAAAAAAAAAAAGGCCTGTAGGCAGAAAATTATAAGACACTGATGAAAGAAATTAAAGGTGATACAAATAGATGGAGAGATATACCATATTCTTGGATTGGAAGAATCAACATTGTGAAAATGACTATACTACCCAAAGCATTCTACAGATTCAATGCAATCCCTATCAAACTACCACTGGCATTTTTCACAGAACTAGAACAAAAATTTCACAATTTGTATGGAAACACAAAGCCCCCAAATAGCCAAAGCAATCATGAGAACGAAAAACGGAGCTGGAGGAATCAGGCTCCCTGACTTCAGACTATACTACAAAGCTACAGTAATCAAGACAGTATGGTACTAGCACAAAAACAGAAATATAGATAAATGGAACAGGATAGAAAGCCCAGTGATATACCCATGCACATATGGTCACCTTATCTTCGATAAAGGAGGCAAGAATATACAGTGGAAAAAAGACAGCCTCTTCAATAAGTGGTGCTGGGAAAACTGGACAGCTACATGTAAAAGAATGAATTTAGAACACTCCCTAACACCATACACAAAAATAAACTCAAAATGGATTAAAGACCTAAATGTAAGGCCAGAAACTATCAAACTCTTAGAGGAAAACATAGGCAGAACACTCTATGACATAAATCACAGCAAGATCCTTTTTGACCCACCTCCTAGAGAAATGGAAATAAAAACAAAAATAAACAAATGGGACCTAATGAAACTTAAAAGCTTTTGCACAGCAAAGGAAACCATAAGTAAGAGAAAAGACAACGCTCAGAGTGGGAGGAAATATTTGCAAAAGAAGCAGCTGACAAAGGATTAATCTCCAAAATTTACAAGCAGCGGATGCAGCTCAATATCAAAAAAACAAACAGCCCAATCAAAAAATGGGCAGAAGGCCTAAATAGACATTTCTCCAAAGAAGGTACACTGATTGCCAACAAACACATGAAAAAATGCTCAACATCATTAATCATTAGAGAAATGCAAATCAAAACTACAATGAGATATTATCATCTCACACCACTCAGAATGGCCCTCATCCAAAAATTTTCAAACAAATGCTAGAGAGGGTGTGGAGAAAAGGGAACCCTCTTGCACTGTTGGTGGGAATATAAATTGATACAGCCACTATGGAGACCAGTATGGAGGTTCCTTAAAAAACTAAAAATAGAACTACTGTACAACCCAGCAATCCCATTACTGGGCATATACCCTGAGAAAACCATAATTCAAAAAGAGTCATGTACCACAGTGTTCATTTCAGCTCTGTTTACAGTAGCCAGGACATGGAAGCAACCTAAGTGTCCATCAAAACATGAATGGATAAAGAAGTTGTGGCACATATATACAATGGAATATTACTCAGCCATAAAAAGAAATGAAATTGAGTTATTTGTAGTAAGGTGGATGGACCTAGAGTCTGTCATACAGAGTGAAGTAAGTCATAAAGAGAAAAGCAAATACCATATGCTACCACATATAAATGGAATCTAAAAAAAAAAATGTTCATAAAGAACCTACGGGCAAGACGGGAATAAGGATGCAGACCTACTATAGAATGGACTTGAGGATACGGGGTGGGGGAAGGGTAAGCTGGGACAAAGTAAGAGAGTTGCATGGATATATATACACTACCAAATATAAAATAGATAGCTAGTGGGAAGCAGCTTTGAAATACTGAGGGGTAGAGTTTCAGTAGCAATTTGACTTTGCTTTGGGGGCTCCCTGGGCTAGACATGTACATTAAAGCCATGAGACAGAACGATACTGACCAGGGATAGTTTTGAGACCAAAAAGAGTAGCAGACTTAAAACTGAGCCAGGAGGAAAATCAATGTTCGAGGACTGGGCCAAGAACAAAGTCACAAATGCATCTGAGAAAAGAGCATGCAAAGTCTTAGGAAGAAAACAAGAAGAGTTTATTTGGCAGAGATTTTTATCTGAGCATCCATCTGCTTCTTCTTCTTTCTAGACTATTTTTCCCAGCCTACCAGGAAGTTCGGTCTTACCATATGATTACGCTCTGATTGATGGAATGGGAGCAAAGTGTTGAAGGCCACTTTCAAAGCTGATGCATAAAAATCTCCCATAATGATCTCTCTTCACCATCCAGTGGCTCAATGTCAACACCCAGAGGAAGCCAGAAGCGCTCCTCATCCCCTGAGGGAAAGCACTATTGGAGTTTACAGAGTGAGAAATAAACTTCTTTTGTGTTAAACCACCAAGATTTAGGGGTATATCTACTGCAGCAGAAGCATTGCCTTCACTCCTACAGTGTGGAATCATAGAAGCCAAGGAAAGAGGCCATTTCAAAAAGGAGGGGGCATTCAACAATGTCAACTGACAGCTGAGAAATCAAGTAAGTTAAATACTGGAAAGAGACTCTCAGATTTAGCAACAAATAGGTCCTGAGTGACCTGCATGTATCAATATTTGCAACTGAAGATTTTAGAATAAACCTAAATATATCTAGGATCTTGTTTTGAGGTTGTTTCTGCACTCATAAACCAATTCAACTATTTTGACAAACTTTATGTATGGGGCGTTTTCAATGTCACTTTTCAGTCAAATAAGATTTCTGAGATTGGTTACATGATTGGATTTTGATTTATTGACTTGGTCCTCAGTTTTGACTGACTGAGCAGATTATTTAACTTTGACTCAGTTTGAATGAAAAAACAAAGCCCGTTCAAAGTGTCAGAGAAGAATGTGAGATTTATACTAATCAATCAATAAATCAATCAATGAACCAATGGCTGTTTTGCCTGGTTGAAACAATTACACCTACTGTGAACTCTTTGAATTTTCTAAATCAGTGATTTAAACCTAAATTTTATACCCACTAAACCTTAGTGTGTATAATAGTCATGAAGACTTAGTTAAAAATGTAGAGGCCCAGAACCCCACATCCGAATATTCTAATTCAGCAAATATTGGGTCTTGGGTCCAAGAATTCACTTTTTTTTTTTGACAAGCACTTCGGGTGATTCTGATAGGAGTGGTCCTCAGCCCACACTTTGCTAAACACTGATCTGCATCTACTGGAATGCTTTAAAATTCAAATTTGTTGTCAAAAGAGGAACTACACCTAAGCCGGAGGAGTTGGCATCAGAAACAAAATTTGAAAAAAAAAAAATCAGAAAAGCATTTTTGTTATAAAGCAATGGCAGGGAGAGTTACAAAAAGCAGTCACATTTTTCTTTCCTTATAAATTTACAGACATTATTTACTCCATTTTAATACATACTCTCCTCATTGTGAAATTCAAATAAAATGTCAACTCAATGATGACATTTTCTCCTTTCAGAGCCCCAGAATACAATTAGCAAGTGATGCAACAAGGTCCTATAGTATTTTGTTGCATTATGAACACATTATGAAAACAAGAATGGTTTTTACCAATTTTCAGATGCACAGAAAGGCAGCTGAAGATAATATCACCTACTACATTCTGCTATTGCCTGAAGCCTGTGCCTTAGGCATCTCGCACAATGCCTGTTTACCATTAAAATTTCATTTACTCCCATTAAATCGATTTCTGAAAGAATTTCTCTATTGGCAACAATTTCATATGTGGAGAAATAAGCAACTGAGCCTTTCAGAAGCTTGTATACAAGAGGTTTATGGGGTACTCCATATTCCACGCCCGGCCTGAGTTTGTGCTCAGCTAACTTCGGTAGGTAACCCAACTAATTTGGAAAAAAAGAAGGAAAGAAGGAAGGAAGGAAGGAAGGGAGGGAGGGAGGGAGGGAGGGAGGAAGGTAGAAATGAGAGCTTGCAGTTGATCAACTCCAGTGGACCAGAATAACCAATTTTAGTGATATGAGCCTGTACAATGACTATAGTCGTCATACACAGCATAGCTTCATATGAACTATCTATTGACAAGATGAAGGAAAGCTTGAAAAGCTGAATTAAAAGGGGAATTGGTTACGCATATAAACTTTTGGCAAAACTTGAAAGCCAGTTTTCATCAAGTAAGGTTATATGCCACTTTTACATGATAGCATTGTTCTGACAGAACCTTAATCCCCAGCAAATTCACCTTTTAAGACAGCTCTCCCACTCCTTTTCTTTATAATTTAAAGAATGGGACCTCGCCCTCCCACCCCATCCAGATGCATATCCATTTAAAACACTCTCTCTTCTGCTTTCTCTTTATTCTCTCTGGATCTCAGTTTCCTCATTTGTAAAGATGGCATAGTAATAGAACCAACCTCATTCAGTTGTGAGAATTAAATGAGATAAGGAATGTAAAATGTTTAGGAAAATGTCTGGCCTTTTGTAAGTCTTACACAAATGTTGTTCAAGAAAAATACTAGGCACAGGTGTTTCTGCCATACCACCATATGTATCCATTCTTCACTTTTTTGCAAAATCACACACTAAACATAAGAGCACTCATAGGAAAAATAGGGTCAGGAGCAGACACTACAAAACCTAGGGCACTTTTTAACCAGGACACTAACAAAAACAATAAGATTCTGGAAGATACTAGAAGAGTTAAGTCTCCACTGGTCTTTGCCCCACAATCTGAGCCAGTCTACGCTTTGATGTCTCAGACCCTGGAGCTCAAGCTTCCCTTTGGAGATACAAATCTTTAACAAGAGCCACTTTACAAAAAGACAGTTACATCCAAAATAAAAAATATGATTCAGAAGTTTGGGGTTCTTTTGTTGTTATTTTCTTTTTTTTTTTTTTAAAGAAGACTTCAAGCAGTCTTTTTTTTTTTTTACATCTTTATTGGAGTATAATTGCTTTACAATCGTGTGTTAGTTTCTGCTTTATAACAAACTGAATCAGTTATACGTATACATATGCTCCCATATCTCTTCCCTCTTGCGTTTCCCTCCCTCCTACTCTCCCTATCCCACCCCTCTAGGTGGTCACAAAGCACCGAGCTGATCTCCCTGTGCTATGCGGCTACTTCCCACTAGCTATCTATTTTACGTTTGGTAGTGTATATATGTCCATGCCACACTCTCACTTTGTCACAGCTTACCCTTCCCCCTCCCCATATCCTCAAGTCCATTCTCTAGTAGGTCTGTGTCTTTATTCCCATCTTACCCCTAGGTTCTTCATGACATTTTTTTTTCTTAGATTCCATATATGTTAGCATACGGTATTTGTCTTTCTCTTTCTGACTTACTTCACTCTGTATGACAGACTCTAGGTCCATCCACCTCACTACAAATAACTCAATTTCGTTTCTTTTTATGGCTGAGTAATATTCCATTGTATATGTGTGCCACATCTTCTTTATCCATTCATCCAATGATGGACACTTAGGTTGTTTCCATCTCCTGGCTATTGTAAATAGAGCTGCAATGAACATTTTGGTACATGACTCTTTTTGAATTATGGTTTTCTCAGGGTTATTTTCTTGTTTTAACACAGGAAAGTGCCCGCCCAGGTTCTTAATCTGCATTTACAGTTTTCTCAGGTAGTTTACCATAATGGACAATAGAGCAGGTCTCCACACTATTGAACCAGCCACCGTTTGCACTAAAGGCAAACATTTGGAGACTTCTCAGGTTTTTTCTTTTTTGAATCTCTTCAAATATCATTAAACCTTGTATTTTATTGAACTGTGAAAAAGCTGAACCTTGATCACCTCCAAGAATGATCACACTACGAAAAATCATGTTTGGTCCAATTTGTTTTCTGTGTTATGCTGACATCACTCCCGTAATTACCAATTGAATGTGAGTTGATTTGTATTTTAAAATATGTGCTGTAGCAGAACAGACTGTAGATGTAATAAAAAAAAATTCAAAGGAGTTGAGCATTGTGCTATGATAAACAGTGCCTCAAAAGTCCAACCCCCTCCCCACACTGTATTCTTTTCAGAAGTGACAACCTCCGATCTTTTTTTTTAATTTTTATTTATTTTTTATACAATGGGCTCTTATTAGTTATCTATTTTATACATATTAGTGTATACATGTCAATCTCAATCTCCCAATTCATCCCACCACCACCACCACACCCCCTGCTTTCCCCCCTTTGTGTCCATACATTTGTTCTCTACATCTGTGTCTCTATTTCTGCCTTGCAAACCGGTTCATCTGTACCATTTTTCTAGATTCCACATATATGCGTTAATATACGATATTTGTTTTTCCCTTTCTGATTTACTTTGCTCTGTATGAAATCTCTAGGTCCATCCACGTATCTACAAATGCCCCAATTTCATTCCTTTTTATGGCTGAGTAATATTCCATTGTATATATGTACCACATCTTCTCTATCCATTCATCTGTCGATGGACTTTTAGGTTGCTTCCATGACCTGGCTACTGTAAATAGCGCTGCAATGAACCTTGGAGTGCATGTGTCTTTTTGAATTATGGTTTTCTCTGGGTATATGCCCAGTAGTGGGATTGCTGGGTCATACGGTAATTCTATTTTTAGTTTTTAAAGGAACCTCCATACTATTTTCCATAGTAGCTGTATCAATTTACATTGATAGACCACCACCACCAACAGTGCAAGAGGGTTCCCTTTTCTCCACACCCTCTCCAGCATTTGTTGTTTGTAGATTTTCTGATGATGCCCATTCTAACCAGTGTGAGGTGATACCTCACTGTAGTTTTGATTTGCATTTCTCTAGTAATTAGTAATGCTGAGCATCTTTTCATGTGCCTCTTGGCTATCTGTATGTCTTCTTTGAAGAAATGCCTATTTAGGTCTTCTGCCCATTTTTTGATTGGGGATAACCGCTGATCTTGTTAGAAGTTTGGAATAGTGTGTGCATTGGTGCACCCTGGTGGTTAGCAAAGGACAGTCAGACTTGCTATATTTGGCTAATATATTAATGAAAGAAGGCAGCTCTATTTTTTTAACTTCCTTTATATCTCAGCCAGTAATAAACAAACAAATAAAACTCAACTCCAAGCTTTCTCAGAGGACATTCTTTTGTTGTTGGGTTTTGTTTTGTTTTGTTTTGTTTCATTTCTTTGATCATCACTCCTTGCTTGTTTTGTTTTGTTTTTTTTCTTTTCTCATTTCTCCTTCACAACTGAGATGGAAAATAAGTAGATTTCTACTTCTTGTTCTAAAAGCAAGAGCTGTTTCCCTGAAAGATTTTAGCTTCTAGATTCTCTGAGGGTAACTAATGGAATGTGATATTACAACAAGCAGCAGTTCTCAAATTGCTTGTGGACCCTCTTCAGAATAACTGGTGCTCATATAGATTACTTGTCACACTCACTCTTCCTGCTCTTGTTGGGGAACTATATCACCAGAGGAAAGAGGAACCAAGAACTGCTATAAATAAGGCATCGACTGCTGTACCAGCAACAAGAAAATAAGTCTCGTTATGTTGTCAACATTTGTTCTACTAGATATGTGGCCACAGCCTAGAGGGAACGTAACCACACTCTAAGGATCCCAGTGGTAGAAAAATCACAATACAGAACACAGCTCATGGCACTCCATCTCTCCATAGCCCCAGGCTACACAAGTTTCTTTGAAAGGTAAAGTTTTCTGAGGTCCTGCACCTAATCTTTCAATATGTGAACGGTAGTCAGACTACAGTGGGGACTGGCTTAGTTTTACATAGATGAAGTTGATCCATCAGGCTTACCCACATTAGTTGTGACCATGAACAAAAGAGAAGGCAACAGATCTCAGGAGAATGCAAAGCAGAATGCAGAGCTCAATTCCTCCTCAATTAGGAGCTATAGAGTGGAGGAAAGGGAAGATCATCGTGCCCCTTAGAGAGGGGTGGCCTTTTTGAACATGTTTTGAATCCCCTCATCCTTGCAGCCATTTCCCACGGCCTCACCAGTTGATAGAATGTCATCGGCATCCATCATACTGCATCTGCCTTATTTCATAGACCCTCCATGTAAACTCGGAACTCCTAATGGTAAAGCCTAGAATTCTGGCCACGTGTCCCCTGAAACTACATTCTTTCTGAGGTCAGTAGCAATTCTCAAACCCAATGGATAAAACCGAGTCCTCATTTAGCTGACTTTTGTACTATATTTGGCCTAACTGTCCAGTCCCGTACCCTCCTCTCAGAAATGATCTTCTCCCCGTGGTTCTCTTTGTGGGTCAATGCCTCTCACTCTCACTTTCACTCTGACTGCCTGCTCCTTCATTTCCGCCTCTCTGAGCTTCACAGCTCCATTTTCTTATCCACAGACTTTGCAAGGCCTGCAGCATTTCTGCTGCCCTGCATCATTAACTTACTTGTGGCTTTAGCTTGTCATGAGATCAGAGCTGACCACATGTCTCCATGATCATTTGATCCAGTGTATAATACTGTATGGTCAGAGTCTCCGACCATATATCTTAAGACAAATGTTTGAGATAGAGAATCTGCTTGGTCACAACGGAGCCAAAGGATGGACTGACTTTGAGCAGCTATACACTCTGGTCTAATCAGCTGTAGATGGTGATAAGTATGCTACCCAGTCAGAAAGCCCCAGAGGGAGCACTGGGCAAAGGCCAACTGACTAATTTTATGGCATAGGAGTTCTTCACTCTGTGCCCCCAGCTCGTCAGCTCGTCTCTACCATAATCCATTATTTATCTCTTGTTATTCCCTGCCTTCCCCACTTTTGCTACATCCACAATGGAAATTTTGCCATTTTTTCCATACTTTTTCAAGCTTTTGCAGTTGTAAATGTCTGCCTGAACTGTCCTCTACCATTTCTTTGTCAGCAAAATTTATTTCTTAAGATCCAAATTCACCTTCTCTGGAATAATTTCCTTACCCTTGTAGGCACTGTTGTCATCTCTAGGTTCCCATTCTCCTTTGTATTTATTCCATTTTAGTACATTTTCATAGTTACTATACTCCATGGGCCCTGTTTATTAACTTGTCTTCCCTAATAGAATGTGAGCCCCTGGAGGGACACGTCTAGCTCTTTAGTCATTGTGGCTTTTTCACCAGTGCTTAGGACTGTGTCAGGAATGCAGTAGGGAGGCAATAAAGGTTTTCTGAAAGAATCCGTATATAAGAGAATGAAGTATTTGGAGAGAAAATAGAAACAGTAAATCAGGGGTTAGTAAAAGAGGAAGAAAGAAAACGATAGTACTCAGGCTATAAATGACAGTCGTCCTCTTTAAATACTTTTTGCCAAACAAATACACCTGTGCAAGGCAAGTTTGTACTGCATCAATTGACTTCTTTATAAAAGGTAAGCATACATTTATTGGGAAAGAAATTGATATTATAGCTTATATATACAATGAATACCATTTTCAAACTCCTTTTCTATAAAATAAATAGTAGCTTTTCTTAATGGTGACATCCTGGGCAAATTCTTAAAATAGCAAAACCTGGAATTGATCAGCATTATTAAATCTTTCTAAATTGTGTTAATCTGGGATAAGAATAGGAGATGAGAAAATTTTTCATTTATGGAAAATGTAGAATTATATACTTTTAAAACAAGTAACTGTTTCAGTTATTTATGACTGCAAATAAGCTATCCCAAAACCAAGTGACCTGAAACTACCATCTTTTATTTTATCTCAAGGTTTTCTCTGCCGCGAATTCAACTAGGATTCAACTGTGTCCTTTACTCCACATGTCATCGACTGCTGTCACTTTGCGATATTTAGCTAGAAGCTGAGCTGAGGGGGAGAGTTCAAGATGGCTTTCTCACATGCCTGGTAGCCTGGGTGCGGGGGCATGGGGGCGGTGCTTCACCAGTGACGCTGAACTTTGTAAATGACAGCTTCAGCCTCCAAGAGACCACGGCAAAAGTTGCTGTCTTCCTAAAGATCAGGACCCGAACTGATGCAGTGTTGCTCTTACTGAACTCTATTGGTCAAAGCAGTGACAGGCTGGGCTAGATTCAAGGGTGTTGAGGAATAGACTTCATCTCTTGATGGGGGAGTAGCTTGTGATACAAGTAGAGAAGAAATAAAGGTGGCCATCTTAAGGACAGCTACCATGGAAATAAAATTTTCTTTCTTTTAAGAAGGTGAGTAACTTGATTCAGGTTTAAATCTGTCCATGAATAATTATGGAATATGTATTGTGGGCCTTACTCTCTGCTCAGTTTTATTTGGCCTGCCTTAAAGCCCTTAGAAGGCCTCTTTTCATGATAGATGTTACTGCTGATGATGCTTCTTGGAAAAACCATCTCAATTTGGCCTTAAAAAAACCCAGCCCTCCCTGGGTTGAGTCTCAGAAGAGGCAAAGTCTCATTCTAGCCACCTGTGTGATTTGGGGCAACTTAGCAGAACTTTTCAGAGTTTCTGTTTCTTTATCTGCAATATTTATTTAACTAGTCTTAGTATCTACTCTATATCTGTTCTGGTCTAAGTACTAATGATACAAAGAAACACAGGACTATTTATGCCTCAAAGAACTCACAAGGAAAGGGGCACATTCATATGTAAGTATAATGTACAGTTTTACAACAGTTAGTACTGATTGCTAAGGTCTCTTTCATGTCTAAAGTTGTGTGACTCTATGAGTTTTGATTAACTTATACATAATTTATATGTAAATGAGTGTCTTTGAAGAAATTATTTTCTTAAGGATTTAAAATATGCATCTGTACAATTTGTTTACATTATTAATTTGTAATTCACTGCATTTTAATCTCTTCTTACAGAGTCATAAGACTCTAGAACTGAAAGTGGTTAGGAATGCATTCACTCCAATCCCTTCTTCTATAGATAAAAAAACTGAGACACAGAGAGGTTAAGGAACTTTGGTTTACAACACACAGCTTGTTACTGGAAAAGGAGCCCACACCAATGCGTTCTGCACTTCACAGACCTGCTTGATTTTAAACACACTTTAGTCCATTATCTCTTTGCCCACTGAGATGCTAAGTTCTAGAGCTCTGCCAGTTTTATTGCATCTTGTTCACCTTCTCCAGAATTCCTGTACTGTTTTGATGAAGAGAATCTCTCTACTTCACAAATTTTGGAATTCATATGGTGATATGTTAACACTTCTTTGGCCATGGGGGAAGGTCCCTAACTATGTACACACTAAGACATATGGTTACCAATTCTACTTTCACTTGCACTATAATTCCTAACTAGGGTGAGCCTAGAAAATATAGTTGTTCACAAAAGTAAAAATTTTCATTTCTCAAACCATAGTATTAAACTAGTTTTTTATTACTCATAATCAACAAGACATGCACTAGAGACACAGCTTTTCTGAACCTCTTTTCTTTCTCTGAGCTGTCAGGGAGAAGCATAGATGTCCAGACTACTGGCACTGGAATTGATCTTAGAATGCCTTGAAGTCAGTCTCCACATTTTCCAGATATGAAAACTGAGACCAGGGCTTAGCAGGCTTTTCTAGGTCCCATAGACAGTCATCAGAACTTAGAGTCCAGCTTTCTCATTCCCAAGCAATGCCTGTGTCTAAATGAAGAAGCTTTGCTGGAGCATCCTCAGAAAATTATATTGTAATTTTGGAGGAATGCAAAAAATGAAAGTAAAGCTATTCTCCTCCAAAAAGAAATGCTAATAGTTGCTATACATCAGAGAAATGCTTTTGAAATCTATCCTTCTCTCTCATTCACAAAGACATTTTCTTCTCAGGTGGTTCAATCAGTCTATACAGATAGGCCCTGAATGATAGGTAAACAGCAATTTGTCTTAAGGCAAGTACGACAAAAGGGATGAGACTTTCACATTTGCCTCAATAATGTTTTGTTGATATCAAAATGGTTTACTATGGAAATTCCTTGAGCCATTGTTTTCTGCCTACAGATGGTTTCCTCAAATTTTTTCAAATTAAGAAATTGTTGACATTATATTTTAAAGATAAATATTTATGCAAATTAGGTCTTCCTTCAACTTCAGCCAAGATGAGTGTGGACACACTATAAACCAGAGCAGAAACTACTGGGAGACAGCCAGACCTCGCAGCAGTGCTGAGCACATTTGTGCCCAGTGGTGGCATATTGGTCTCTTTGCTATTTCTCTTCATTTAGCCCCCAAAGACCACCAAATCTTCCTGTGTAAATCTTTTTAACTCTTCTGCACTCTTCCCTCTAAACTTATACTCCTTATCTTACTGTGATCTTTCTTGTGTTTTCCGTTTTTCAGGTATCAGCATAAATCTAAGACAGGACAATGTTCAGGCACCACAATATCACATAAACCAATCATCTGAGAGAAAAAAATCAATAGTTTACTTTTATTCTCTATGTATGGATGTTATATAGACCTCTCTTGACTCCACCTGTATTTTGAGTTGGATAGGAAGCATTTGGTTTATTTTCAGAATAGGCTCCAGTGAGTAGGTTCATCTCTCTTGACCTAATTATGAAGAAAACACTTAGATTTTTCAAAAATATCCGATTCTGACTCCCAGACAGAAATGCTACTGGAGTCTTCCCTAGTGGCACACTGGTTAGTAATCAGCCTGCCAATGCAGGGACACGGGTTCGAGCCCTGGTCCGGGAAGATCCCACATGCCGCGGGGCAACTAAGCCCGTGTGCCACAACTACTGAGCCTGCACTCTAGAACCCGAGAGCCACAACTACTGAGCCCACACACCACAACTACTGAAGCCCGCACGCCTAGAGACCGTGCTCCACAAGAGAAGCCACCGCAGTGAGAAGCCCGCGCACTGCAGTGAAGAGTAGCCCCCGTTCGTCACAACTAGAGAAAGCTCACATGCAGCAACGAAGACCCAATGCAGCCAAAAATAAATAAACAAACAAACAAATAAATAAAAGAAATGCTCTTGGATTCAAATCTGACCTTCGGGGTACAAATGCTGGAGACTATTCACTTACTCTTCTCAGTGGGATTTGCTGATATTTTCCTCTGGTTCTAATGTAGCCAGCAGTCATGTCTTTAAGACAGCTTTTAAAAAATTAAACAGAGAAAGCAAAAAGCTAGCCTCAAGGATATAGGCAAACAGAGGCCAGACTCATCTTTTTGGCAGACTAAGACATCTCCATCTGGTTGTGGCCGCAAGCCTAATGAGAAGGAAAGGCATTAATTGAATAAACAAACAACACAGTTTGATCAGAAGACGCAATACAGGCAGTTATAGCCAACTCCCAGCTTTTTCTAGGAAGGAATTACACATATTCCAAGGACTTGGTTTGGTTTCACCCTCCACAGTCACTTCCAGAGGAAGAACTTCAGCGTATATGCTTTTAAATCATTGAACTTATCCTGCATTTGGGCTGTACCTTAGAGGCTAAAGTTAACTGTAACATCTTGGTTGCATCCCTTCTGCATGAGGAGAGACTGAAAGACAGAACCATCCCAGGCTCCAGGTTTGTGGAGATACGTAGCCTAGAACGGTCTGTTGGCTCTCTTCACTTGCTGGCTCCCATACCCCTGGTGTCTCACAGTCTACCCTCGGGGAAGTTGGGAACACTCCACTTTGGGTCCTGTCTTCACTACACTGTTCATGGTGGAGACAGATGATATGAAAAGCTCTGAGTGCTGTTTTTCCTCTATTATCTGGTCCCTAGCACAGCTGTGGTACCTCACTGGAACCTGGCCTAATGGTTTTATGCAGTCAGATAATTATTCACAGGACTTATCTTCACTGAGCACATTCTGGGGAGAAAAATAATAGCAGGATACAGGAAATATTATCTGCCTCAAATTCAAAATTGGCTTGCAAAGACTTGATTCTCGTTGCTGTTATGAAAGGAAAATGAATGGTCTGCTTTTCTTGGGTATGAGTACATTTGCTGAGCCCCTCCCCATAACTTCACAACCATATATCAAAAAATACAGGTGTTCCGCACTGTTTTCCAGTAATGGAGATGGATAATAGAACCATGTATATTACCTCTGTTGGTTCTTGTTGACCAACACAATACCACAATGGTATGCATATGTGCCATGATATTGAGCGAGGGAAGTCCCATCTCTATTTAAGTTTATATGTATGGCTCCAGGTGACCTCTATTAAAACATACAAATGTTACCTGGAAGGGAGACATGCTGACGCTTTGATCCCCGAAGAGTAATTTAGCAGGTCTGGTTACAGTTAGGTAGCTTGCATCCAAAGCCATAAAGAGACACAAGATTTTTTGATAGAGAAGGAAATTAAGAAAGATTTCTTAGAAGTTCGGGTCTTTGTAAGTTGTAAAATAAGGACACTATACATTCAGGGGCTAACACTCAAGATCTGAGTGCCTCGGTGCTGTTTAGAGAGAAACGACTAGAAGTCCAGGAGGAGGGAAACCATAGAGAAAGTTGGGAGAGATGACAGTGATGACGGATAAGGTAAAATAGTGCCACAGGCAAAGCTTGAGTGAAACTCACCTTTGATTTGAATGTAAACTTTGAGGAATTCAAATGACCTTAAGGAGAGTAAATCTTGTTCAGATATATTGCTTGAAATTTGTACGTAGACTTTTTAAAAAGTCAAAAAAACTAAAAACAACAAAAATCTTGCAGCCAACTGACCTGAAGTTTGGATTCATCCTTTTCAAATGGAAGAGTGAGTGGGACTATTGGCCTATAAATTACCAGTACATGTTCACTTGTTCTATTGGTCACTGCATGAACTACCATTGCTTCCCATGGTCAGTGTTAGGGAGCCACCTCCATGAAATAGCCTTTTGCCACTGCTACTTTTCCATCTTGGTCACTTCACACAGCTGTTAATGACTTATGCTTCAATCCAATCCCAATTACAAAAACAAAAACAAAGGCAACACTGACCTTTATACTCCAGCATTTCTTATTGCAATAACTTTCTTCCTAAGGTTGTGGCCAAGATGACAATACCTTAGCCAAAATCATTTGACAAATAAAACTGGTTATTTTACCTCCTGAACCATGGATAAAGAATCAAGTATATTAAGGCTTCCCTGGTGGCGCAGTGGTTGAGAGTCCGCCTGCCGATGCAGGGGACACGGGTTCGTGCCCCAGTCCGGGAAGATCCCACATGCCGCGGAGCGGCTGCGTCCGTGAGCCATGGCTGCTGGGCCTGCGCGTCTGGAGCCTGTGCTCCGCAACGGGAGAGGCCACAACAGTGAGAGGCCCGTGTACCGAAAAACAAACAAAAAAGAATCAAGTATATTAGAAAAATCCCCCTGTTTGAAGGAATGCTTTACAGAGAGTGGGTGAAACTAATTTGTTTTGTGTTTATACCTTCTATTGGATGTTCTAACATATTGATATTTCTACTCAATTAAGTCTTTTCATAATGTCTTAATGCCTGGTTTCAGAGTGACTCCAAACGCAGTAACATGAAGTTCAGTCATGAAATGGGTGGCAGTACATAGAAGAGTAAAATTTCTGAGAATCTCAATCTTCCTAAATCAAAGAATGCCTTCCAAGTTTTTGGAGATTACTAAGAAAGGAAACATAAAAAATGATTAAATTTCAGCCCAAAATTGGAAAATGAGTTATATAGGCACTATCCACAGACACACACCATCTTAAAAATGGTCTTTTAAATTATCCCAGAAAACTCAAACTTCCTGCTCTCTATGAGGGCCTGGAAGCGCTCCAAGAGAGTGAAGCAGAGGCCCCTCCTGTGGAGAGTGCAGCAGGAAGCAGGAAGTGGAATGAGAAGGCAACCTGCTTTCAGGGGATGAATTCCTCCCTGGTCTTCAAAACCCACAGTACGAACCTGAGCTCCTGTTCCAGTTTAAATTATTTCAAGCAGCTTCTACCACCTTGAGTATGACTGCAAACTTTAGAAATTGTCTTGTTTGCTACAATTTTATCCCTTTTTATTTTCTGATTGTACTTTCCTCCTCCTCCCTGCTCACCATAGTCCTTCAACTCCAGTTGTGTGAAACATACTTTAGGAAAAGTGGATTTTGAAAGGAAGGAAGGACAATAGAAGAAAGGAGAGAGGGAGAGAAGGGAGGAAGGGAGGAAGGTAGGAGGAAAAGGAAGAAGGGAGGGAGGGAGGGAGGAAGGGAAGAAAGAAGAAAGGGAGGGGAAGAAAGAAAAAGAAAAAGGAAAGAAAGAATTTGCTTGCTCACTTATCATATACAGACAGAACTCTTTTTTGGTAGCAGTTTTTCTCATCCCAAAAGAAGGTGTCTTGCTTCTTACAGCATTTAGCATATTTCATTCAATGGGATGTTTTTAATTCAATTTTTATGTATTCCAAAAGCCTGTCAGAAACATAGAATTTGAAAAGTATTATGTAACTGAGTCACAGAACTGGGTTTCTGTGTGTGCAGATCAGTTTACTATTTGGTAGCCACTTCATTTGCCCAGACTGAGAATTTAAAAGATATTCAACTTGAGTTTAGAGTTTATATTAAGCTCATAGTAGAATAAAAACAAACTGTTAGCCTGAGTTACTACCAAAAAAAAATATTAAACTGTAGGAAACTTCGGCTATAACTTGTGAATAACCTAGAAATCATTATTCATAAGTGGATAGGATAATAAACAATACATTAAAAAAAACTAGTTTTTCTCCCTCTGAGGTTTAGCTTTTCAGCTGGGGGTGGTTTGCTCCCTAGAGGACACTTGGAAATATGAGGAGGAGGTTTTTGATTGTCATAATGACTGGGGACAACCGCAGGCATTTAGTGAGCACAGCCAGCGATGCCAAATAACCCTCAATGCATACAACACATTCTGGCTTGATGAAGAACTGTCACATCACAACGTCAACAGCACCTCTGTTGAGAACCAATGGTGTCCCTCTTCTGTATAGGTATGACATATGGGAGATATTAGGAAACTAGAATGCATAACTTTTTTTTTTTTCAGTGCAATCACAGGCAGATAAAGTGAACTAATTAGGAAACAGAAACTTCAGAAACATTCTCTTCCTAAAATCATAGCTAACACCCAATGTAAGCAACTGTAATTTAAATTCTCCAGGGTTGTGCCCAGGGGCCTGCTGGCTTTATGTAAGGTGGCAGTGTGCTAGAAACTGCTCACCTCATTACAACTAAAAGTTGTGAACATATCCCAGAAAACAAAAGAGTTTCTATGATTCCAAGTGCTCAGCATTGGGACAACTGTGAAGGGTTAATAGTGTTGAACCTGAGAAATAGGATTGAAAATTAACCTTAGCCCCGTTAAGAGCCCAGACATCACTGTTTACACTGATGATGGAATAAATATCAGACTGAAAAGCCATACATATATCAAGGAACAGAGGGTAAAATAAACCATCTATTTAGTTTGGTCTTGACCAAGTAAACGTTTTTATCGTTTGTTTCCTCCATGGAGAAGAACTAAGGTTGGACTCATATCTTTTAAATTTCATCAAGTGTTTGATTTAATGATTTTTCAAATCAACTAAGTAACTAACCTCTTCAAGTCCATTAGAGCACTATCCCCTAAAGGCAACATCAATTTATTACATTCTTTTTTTTAAAGCTTTTAAGATGTAATTTCTCATCCATGAGAGTGACCCAGAATTCAGTTCTTTACGATTGAACTAAAAAACTCATGAACATCTTGGTTAATCTCACTGTTTATGTTTAGATATTGCTACTTCCATCCAAAAAGTCTCTAGCTTTAAAAACTGTTTCATATAAATAGATCCATGTGAGCTTTCAAAAATATTTTTGTAAATCCTTTATGGTGAAATTGAGTTTCATTGTGTATTTCTCTGTTCTCAATTTTTTGAGCTATGCTGGAAAGTAAAATAGATAAAATAATTATTTGGCTTTGAACTGCGTTTCGGCTATTACATTACAGTTAGTTGAAATATACTTTAGTTTTGTGTTAGAAAGCTCTTTGCCATTATCTTAATCCTCACAACAATCATCTGTGTTTCCAAACTACAGCACCAGAGCACTTGAACCACTGGGTCCCAAGGTCTAACATTTGGAAAGGGATAGATATGCCTTCCAGTCTGAAGCTTTTCCTATAATAGTATATAACCTTCCCACTTTCATTTAAATGTGAGTGCTTCATATTTTAGCTAATAAAAACATTTAATAACATCATGAAATTGCTACAATGCAGAGACCTGAACCTAAAAAAATTTGAATAAAGAACAAAATCCTTCTCCATTGCACATGGAATAAAGAAATTTATAAAAATTGACTTTACAGATCTCCTTTAGATATTTAGGCTTTGTAAGGCAATACAAAAATAATGGTTTTCAAATTTGTTTTATCTTTGTTTTTATCATAATGCATTAGTAGGAATTTTTTTTTTTTTTTTTATTGATTTGAGTCCTCTCCCTCTTTTTCTTGATGAGTCTGCCTAATGGTTTATCAATTTTGTTTATCTTCTCAAAGAACCAGCTTTTAGTTTTATTGATCTTTGCTATTGTTTTCTTTGTTTCTATTTCATTTATTTCTGCTCTGATCTTTATGATTTTTTTCCTTCTGCTAACTTTGGATTTTGTTTCTTCATTCTCTAGTTCCTTTAGGTGCAAGGTTAGATTGTTTATTTGGGATTTTTCTTGTTTCTTGAGGTAGGCTTGTATAGCTATAAACTTCCCTCTTAGAACTGCTTTTGCTGCATCCCATACGTTTTGGATCGTCATGTTTTCATTGTCATTTGTCTCTAGGCATTTTTTGATTTCCTCTTTGATTTCTTCAGTGATCTCTTGGTTATTTAGTATTGTTTAGCCTCCATGTGTTTGTGTTTTTTACATTTTTTCCCCTGTAATTCATTTCTAATCTCATAGCGTTGTGGTCAGAAAAGATGCTTGATATGATTTCAATTTTCTTAAATTTACTGAGACTTGATTTGTGACCCAAGATGTGATCTATCCTGGAGAATGTTCCATGCGCACTTGAGAAGGAAGTGTAATCTGCTGTTTTTGGATGGAATGTCCTATAAATATCAATTAAATCTATCTGGTCTATTGTGTCATTTAAAGCTTCTGTTTCCTTATTTATTTTCATTTTGGATGATCTGTGCATTGGTGTAAGTGAGGTGTTAAAGTCTCCCACTATTATTATGTTACTGTCGATTTCCTCTTTTATAGCTGTTAGCAGTTGCCTTATGTATTAAGGTGCGCCTATGTTGGGTACATTTGTATTTATAATTGTTATATCTTCTTCTTGGATTGATCCCTTGATCATTATATAGTGTCCTTCCTTGTCTCTTGGAACATTGTTTATTTTAAAGTCTATTTTATCTGATATGAGTATTGCTACTCCAGCTTTCTTTTGATTTCCACTTGCATGGAACATCTTTTTCCATCCCCTCACTTTCAGCCTGTATGTGTCCCTAGGTCTGAAGTGGGTCTCTTGTAGACAGCATATAGATGGGTCTTGTTTTTGTATCCATTCAGCAAGCCTGTGTCTTTTGGTGGAGCATTTAATCCATTCACGTTTAAGGTTATTATCGATATGTATGTTCCTATGACCGTTTTCTTAATTGTTTTGGGTTTGTTTTTGTAGGTCCTTTTCTTGTCTTGTGTTTCCCACTTAGAGAAGTTCCTTTAGCATTTGTTGTAGAGCTGGTTTGGTGGTGCTGAATTCTCTTAGCTTTTGCTTGTCTGTGAAGCTTTTGATTTCTCCATCGAATCTGAATGAGATCCTTGCCAGGTAGAGTAATCTTGGTTGTAGGTTCTTCCCTTTCATCACTTTAAATATGTCATGCCACTCCCTTCTGGCCTGTAGAGTTTCTGCCGAGAAATCAGCTGTTAACCTTATGGGAGTTTCCTTGTATGTTATTTGTAATTTTTCCCTTGCTACTTTCAGTAATTTGTCTTTAATTTTGGCCAATTTGATTGCTATGTGTCTTGGCGTGTTTATCCTTGGGTTTATCCTGTATGGGACTCTCTGCGCTTCCTGGACTTGGGTGGCTATTTCCTTTCCCATGTTATGGAAGTTTTCGACTATAATCTTTTCAAATATTTTCTCTGGTCCTTTCTCTCTCTCTTCTCCTTCTGGGACCCCTATAATGCGAATGTTCTTGCGTTTAATGTTGTCCCAGATATCTCTTAGGCTGTCTTCATTTCTTTTCATTCTTTTTTCTTTATTCTGTTCCGCAGCAGTGAATTCCACCATTCTGTCTTCCAGGTCACTTATCCGTTCTTCTGCCTCAGTTATTCTGCTATTGATTCCTTCTAATGTAATTTTCATTTCAGTTATTGTTTTGTTCATCTCTGTTTGTTTGTTCTTTAATTCTTCTAGGTCTTTGTTAAACATTTCTTGCATCTTCTCGATCTTTGCCTCCATTCTTTTTCCAAGGTCCTGGATCATCTTTACTATCATTATTCTGAATTCTTTTTCTGGAAGGTTGCCTATCTCCACTTCATTTAGTTGTTTTTCTGGGGTTTTATCTTGTTCCTTCATCTGGTACATAGCCCTCTGCCTTTTCATCTTGTCTGTCTTTCTGTGAATGTAGTTTTTGTTCCACAGGCTGCAGGATTGTAGTTCTTCTTGCTTCTGCTGCCTGCCCTCTCGTGGATGAGCCATTAGTAGGAATTTTGATCAAGATTTGGATGATACCACAAATATGTTATAGAGTGATCAGGGGAATTAAAGCAATTTAAATTTTTGCTTCTGAGGACCATCTTTCTGGTGTTTTTCTTCATTTTTTTTTCAAAATCATATCAAGTTTTATAATTTGGTGGAAACACGGTGTTTTATAGAAAAAATGCTAGTGTTTATGTAAAAATGTTTTTCTATATGAAGTTTTGAATCTGATTAAAAAGTTTTTATGCTGACAGTATTCTTTTTTTTTATTTTTAATCATTGTATCTGTCAAAGAAAAAGAGGAGATTAAGTGATGAAAAGAGAAAAACTGGCATAAAAATAGGTGATTTCAAGTTTTGATGAAAACATAAGCAGAGAAATTGGAGAGTAGCTGGAGGTTAAAATGAGAGTGATTATTTTATTTTGTTTTGGTTTTAAGATGGGAAAAATGAGAGCCTGCATATGTGTTCATAGGAACCACCCAACAGGGAGAGAGAAATTGATGATTAACAAAAAAGAAGGGAGATAAATCAGAGGAACCTTCCTGATTAAGCAAGAGCAGATGAGATCTGGTACATATGTTAGGAGAAGAGATTGGGAGAATAGACTGTTAAAACCAACAATAGCAGGGAGGGCTGAGTATGTGCACACAGATACATATAGATGGGTAGAGGAGGTGGTAGCTGTTTGTGGACATTCAGTGCTAGTGACTTCTACTTTCTTAGTGGTATCTCTGCCTTACACTTAACGAAGCCTGCTCTCAGACACTTTACTTATATGAAAGTATAAATAACACTAAAAGTTTGAAGTATTACCTGCTGTAGTATTTGTTGGGTAACAAAGGTGAAAGCTTTCATTTAAACTGCAGAAAGCCTAGCTCATTCAGACAACCAAAAAACAAAACAAAGCAAAAAAGTGAAGATGCACTGGGACGGAAGGAGTATAGGAACCTCCCACTTATACTAACTACATCGCGAGACAACTGTTCCTTTACCCACTTGTCAAACCTGTTCCATTTTATCAAGGAATAGATTGGCCTTCAGCTTCTCTAATAACAGCTCATAGGTGCAGAAGTTCAAGGAAAAAAAGAAGATTGGTACGGAGCATGCTACAGTTGGTAAGATTATCAATGTCACTAGAGGCATGAGGTCTTAGCATAAAACCAGACAAGCTTAATGCCAGACAATTTGAATTCAAGATTGAGAACCCCCAGTGTATGATATACAAATTAGCTGCTGCCAAACCACAACATTTCATCAGCAGAGAGGCTCTCTGATTTCAGTCAGTGAAGGGGTTAGAGTTGAGAAGGGCTTAGCAGTCTGGATAATACAGTCCAGTCTGAGGACTTTAAAGAATTCTCAGATTCTTAACCCCAAATCACATTTAACAGATTTTTTTTTAACTGCACAGCACCCTCATGGTATTAACTTTTCAAATTGATAATATATCCCCTTCTCCTCCCTTTCCATGAACACATCTCATTTCATAGATGCTTAGACATTTTTTTCACAATGATTTTTCCTTCTCTGGGACCTGCTCCCTCTGCAGATAATAATCGGTAAGAATGGGCTCTTTACAGTAATGCAATCCTCCACTTGACCATAAGTGAACTCCTGACCAAGCTGGCTACTCATATTCTCTCCTCTGGGAATTAAGAATTGGGACTGCCAATCCGTCCTTACCTTTGAGTGACTTGTAGCATATGAAGTCAGTTGTGGAATGCTGTCTTCTCCTTCATAGACTACACACAGGGGAAGCCAGTCACTGGAGATATGAGAATGCATATGGTAGGCAAAGAGAAGAGGAAATGTGCTGGTTTATGGCTGCTATTGACTGTTTCATCCCATTATATGCAATGTCCTTTAAGTAGCCATTGTTTCTGTTACTTGTAGCCCAAAGAGTCAAACTTCCCTTCTTCCAAGAGTGTGAAATAATGAAAGTGTACCCTTTGGTACCATCTCAAGACATTGATTCCTTGTTAAGGGTAACTGGCCCCTCAGAGCATCCCTTCTCTGGGAAAATGATATAGACAACCAGGAGAAAAATATCTGTGTATTGAAACTACAGGTGTTCCCCAATTTCCTATAAAATTTGAAGTGACCCAATCTTTCTATACCTGTCTACTCTGTTGTAAAATTATTCTAGGAGACTAAGATGCTGTCACTGAGACCCGGAGTAGCAGAAATTACATAAGCCCATGACAGGACTCCTCACTGTTTGCTCCCTACATAACTTTCTTTCTAGATTGCAGCTGTTATTCAGTCAAAAATTCTTAAAAATTTAATGTTATTAAATTGAATAAAGTCTATTCCAATACTATGCTATGATTGTCTCACTAAAGGGAAGTTCTTAACCTTCATACTGAGCTAAAATATCCAGTGATAATCTCTGATCCATCAGACATGATCAAAATAATTCTAAAGGTGTGGTGAATGGAGTAATCAAGGTTATCTGCCCTTGGTAGATATACAATGAGGCTGGAGATATAATCTATAAGTAATATCTTAATTAAACTTAAGAAGTTGAGGCTAATAAGAAAAAATGAAATAATGCCATTTACAGCAACATGGATGAACCCAGAGATTTTCATACTAAGTGAAGTAAGCCAGACATGTGAAATCACATGATATTGTTTATATGTAGAATCTAAAAAAATGATACAAATGAACTTATTTTAAAAACTGAATTAGATTCACAGTCATAGAAAACAAACTTATGGTTACCAAAGGGGAAGGGAGGGGAGGGATAAATTAGGAGTTTGGGATTAAAATATACACACTACTATATATAAAATAGATAACCAACAAGGACCTACTGTATGGCACAGAGAACTCTACTCAATATCTTGTAATAAGCTATAATGGAAAAGAATCGGAAAAAGAATATATGTATTCTTTTTGGAGTCCACCTGAAACTAACACAACATTGTAAATCAACTATATTTCAATAAAAAATTTTAAAAAAGAAATTGAGGCTATAAATTTAAGTACTTTTTCAGAAACAATTTTACTGGCTGAGAGAAAGACAAAAATCATAAGGCTATTCTTTCTATTTTATGTAATATAGACAGAGACTTACTCGCATACACCAAGCATCCCTAGAAACATTTGCCAAATAAAGCCAACTGTGTGAAATTTGCCCATATTGCAACTTTTAAGGGTGATGGTGGGGGGGTGTCTATACTTAGATAACTAAAAATGTTATAAAATCCTTAATCACACATTGCCTTTGGGCATAATCATCAATTATATTTTTTCGCTGCTGCATACAATGTATTTTCACAAGTCTAAAATGCCATCAAGAAGCACATCAATTTAATTACATCTTTGAAGAAACAACAACGTTTTTTTTTTTTTTTGCGGTACGTGGGCCTCTCACTGCTGTGGCCGGTCTCTCCCGTTGCGGAGCACAGGCTCCGGACGCGCAGGCTCAGCGGCCATGGCTCACGGGCCCAGCCGCTCCACCGCATGTGGGATCCCCCGGGACCGGGGCACGAACCCGTGTCCCCTGCATCGGCAGGCGGACTCTCAACCACTGCGCCACGAGGGAAGCCCAACAATGTATTTTTAAAACACACACTTTTTGTTGTTGTTGTTAAAGATAATAACACAGATTATTTGTACAATTACGATTACATTCTGTTTGGGGCCAAGAAGAAGTAACAGGGACTCTGCGAGACAATAAAAAAGACAAACTAAATAAAACAATAGCCCTTCAGACATTGGATCCTGGGCAGGGTAGGACAGTGATTACTGAGAGAGGGAAAATAAATGAGGTGGGCCCAGTTTACAGCCGGGATAAAAATTTCTGGCCTGGGAAAGAGAGGAAAACTCAAGTGAAGACTGGCAGTCTCCCAGGGCTGAGGAAACAGAGTCGGGAATCCAGAGAATGAAGCCAGCTGGAGTTCACTGGGTCCTGTACTGATGAGGAGAGACCTGCACAGAGGGAGAGGAGTCTGAGAGGGTAACCAGCAGAGGGCCTTTCTCTAGTCTGTGGCTGAGTACTGATTAGCTCATGTATGTGAGGGAACCATCCGAGGCCAAACAAAGAACCACTAAGAGGATTGGAGGGGACGAACCACTAAGAGGATTGGAAGGGACAACCCACAGACCTCACACAGGCTGGATGTGTGTGTATTCCTACCAACCAGAGAGGAAAAATCCAAGCACAAGATCATGAAAAAAAAAAAAAACAGTACACCAAGGCTCTTTGTTTTGTTTTGTTTTCTGAATTTTATTTATTTATTATACAGCAGATTCTTGTTACTTATCTATTTTATACATATTAGTGTATATATGTCAATCCTAATCTCCCAATTCATCCTATCCACCCCCCCAACCCCGCTTTCCCCCCTTGGTGTCCATACATTTGTTCTCTACATCTGTATCTCTATTTCTGCCTTGCAAACTAGTTCATCTGTACCATTTTTCTAGATTCCACATACATGTGTTAATATATGATATTTGTTTTTCTCTTTCTGACTTACTTCACTCTGTATGACAGTCTCTAGATCCATCCACATCTCTACAAATGTCCCAATTTGTTCCTTTTTATGGCTGAGAAATATTCCATTGTATATATGTACCACTTCTTCTTTATCCATTTGTCTGTCATTGGGCATTTAGGTTGCTTCCATGACATGACTATTGTAAATAGTGCTGCAATGAAGATTGGGGTGGATGTGTCTTTTTGAATTATGGTTTTCTCTGGGTATATGCCCAGTAGTGGGATTGCTGGGTCATATGGTAATTCTATTTTTAGTTTTTTAAGGAACCTCCATACTATTCTCCATAGTAGCTGTATCAATTTACATTGATACACCACCACCACCAACAGTGCAAGAGGGTTCCCTTTTCTCCACACCCTCTCCAGCATTTGTTGTTTGTAGATTTTCTGATGATGCCCATTCTAACCGGTGTGAGGTGACACCTTATTGTAGTTTTGATTTGCATTTCCCTAATAATTAGTGATATTGAGCAACTTATCATGTATCTCTTGGCCATCTGTATGTCTTCTTTGGAGAAATGTCTATTTAGGTCTTCTGCCCATTTTTAGATTGGGTTGTTTGTTTCTTTAATATTGAGCTGCATGAGCTGTTTATATATTTTGGAGATTAATCCTGGTCCGTTGATTCATTTGCAAATATTTTCTCCCATTCTGAGGGTTGTCTTCTCATCTTGTTTATAATTTCTTTTGCTGTGCAAAAGCTTTTAAGTTTCATTAGGTCCCATTTGTTTATTTCTGTTTTTATTTCCATTACTCTGGGAGGTGGGTCGAAAAAGATCTTGCTGTGATTTATGTCAAAGAGTGTTCTTGTTATGTTTTCCTCTAAGAGTTTTATACTGTCCGGTCATACATTTAGGTCTCTAATCCATTTTGAGTTTATTTTTGTGTATGGTGTTAGGGAGTGTTCTAATTTCATTCTTTTACATGTAGCTCTCCAGTTTTCCCAGCACCACCTATTGAAGAGACTGTCTTTTCTCCATCGTATATCCTTGTCTCCTTTGTCATAGATTAGTTGACCATAGGTGCGTGGTCAGAATAAACAGAAATGCTGTTTATTATCACCTACTTAAAACAATTACATATTAGTCTCTGCATATAATTATGTTTCCATCCATGGTCATGCCTTTTTCCCATTCCAGAATCCCAGCCAAAGCAAGTTAACACACTCCTTTTTTAAAATCTATTTACTCATTTATTTGACAAATATTTATTGAGTGTTCTTTTAGGTACTGGGAATGACAATAAACCACAGATATTGTCTCTGTCCTCATGGATCTTAACAAAAGCACTTTTTGGTTTTTCTTGTGTGTTTTTAAAAAATTTTTATTGGAGTATAATTGATTAACAATGTTGTGTTAGTTTCAGGTGTAGAGCAAAGTAAATCAGTTTTTTATATATATATATATATATATATATAATCTCCACTCTTTTTTTAGATTCTTTTCCCATATAGGCCATTACAGAGTATTGAGTAGGGTTCCCTGTGCTATACAGTAGGTCCTCATCAGTTATCTATTTTATATATAGTAGACCATACTCCTTTAAATATCTTATGCTTGTGCTTTCCAATAATTTAGGATGTCCATTTATAACATATAAAAGAAGACCAAGTTTGAAAATCAACACAGAATATTTTAAAACCACCTTTAAATGATCTTAGTTATCTGTATTTATATATTATATATTATTTTATATAACATATATTATATTATATATTTATATATTATATTATATAAGATATATAACATATATATTATATTATATAATTATATATTATATTATATAACAAATGTCTTTGCAAACACACAGGTGGCCCAGGCATCTAGAAAAGGCTGGCACACTATAAAATATTTTGCCTTAAGGTATGGATTAAACATCCAGCCTCTCTGCTTCAATTTGATGCTTTTAGACAGTCCGTTTGTTTCCCAAGCTCTCCTCCCTTAGAACAGACTTACGCTTTACTCCATGTTTCTAAGCACAGGTGAAACTTACATCTCCCATATCCAGCCTTGCTTAGCGACTCCAGCTCAGGTAAGAGCCCTAAGCCACCTAATATCCCAGAAGGAAAGGAAGGCACACACAGGGTAGCCTGTCCTACCTTGCAGCTTCAAGAAGAACATTTGCAAAAATAGTTTTATTTTTTATTCATCTAAGCATTTATTTGTCAATATTTTAGATCCCTATAATCAGACATATTTACTTATTTGGGAGAAATTCCCTCTTGTATGAATAAAGCTGAAAATCCTGGGGCCTAGGTGCTTAAGTTAAAAATCATCACTGTCCCAGACTTTGCTTCTGGAGCAAAGAACACGAAGAAGAGGATGTCACGGAGAATTCTCTTTGGTCGTGGCTGCAGGATTGTTTGCAACAAGATCACATTTTCAAGGGCAGTATGCCTGCAGAGCTAGTAACAGCAATAGCATTCAGTGTCTGATGCTGTGGTGTCCTGGCCCAAATTACTGCACCTAGTGCTTGGTAGAAAAAATGTAGCTCTGGGGATGATTTAGAGTACTGATCCAGGCTGCTCTGAGCTTGGTTGTTTAGCTTGTTCATTGGTTATTTGAGATCCTGCAGCTTTTTAAAAATAAATATGTTTTGACCTAAATCAGCCATTGTTAATTTCTCTAAGAGCCCGCATGTAAAAACCTGACTGACTATATAACAACCAAAACACTTATGCCAGAGGTAAGAGAATGATATATAACATGAACTCAGAGTTTGAATTAAAAATTCAGAGGTCCTAGATTTGAATCAAAGCTCTACCCACTCTAATTGGGTAAGTTTGAGACAAATAATGCATCTTCTTTGAGTCTCAAGTTCTTCAGATATAAAGAAGAAGTAAAGCATAATAGCATGATTGCAGGAATTAAATAAAATAATGAAGTAGTAAATCAGTCTAGATTAAGATCTTTAAAGCCTTTACATATGAAAAATCTTTTCACATTACATTAAAATTATTTATGGGAAGATGATATTTCTCCCTACTAGATTATAAACTGTTGTATTAGCCAGCTTACGCTGCAGCTAGAAACAAACAAAAAATCTCATGGCTTACAATAGCAAATATTTATTTCTCTCTTTGATCTGAGCGTTGACTGTGCCTTGGCTGGGTTCACCAGGGTCATCTGGCTCAGGGTCAGTAATTCTCCATGTGCTCTAGTTCTGGTGTCCAGCTAGAGGGCAGTGGTTCTCTTTGAATAATGGATGATAATTAAAGCCTGTGTACTTCAGGTCAGTTCACATTCTACTGATATGGGTACACAAACTGGCCCCTGTACCTGGAGAACAGGATAAACCAAAAAAAGGGCAGGCTACACAGATTAATAGGCAGCAGTTTTAATAAGCAAGGGAACTTACATAGGAAGCTTGTTATAGGTGGCTGCAAGATGAGTCAATCTCCACATCTGTCCACAAAAATCTTAAGAGTTTATATAAAGTCTTTCACTGCATTCAGTCACATAATCCCATCCAGGTGGTCTCAACAACACATTGCTCTCTCAAGGCTGCATCCTTGAAAATGGCTCCCACTGTGGGACTGGTGGGCAGAATGCACATTCCAGGAACAAAAGAGGGGGTTGAGGAGCCTCTGATTGCCTAGATCCTGCTCATAGGTTAACTAGTGATCACATCCTCTCAACGACCTCCTCCAACAACTGTCCATGCCCAACATGAATGGGATGGGGAAGTATCCTCCTTAGACAAAGCAGTTGAAGGGGAAGTGGATATTTGCTGAATAATAATACAATCTACCACAGTTACCAACAAGTAGAGACAATATCTTTAATTTTTTATCTCAGAGTCTAGGATATGACTTGACACAAATTAAATGATTCAAGAGTATTTGCTGAGTGGAGTCATGAATGCCAGGGCCATTAATGGACAGACAACAGCTCTAAAGTAGTTCTTAGAAGTCATCGAATCCTTCCAGCTAATTTTAAAGAATGGGAAGCTGAGATCCATAAATTTATGTCATATATTCAAGTTTTCAGTTAGTCTTGTGCCTATGTTGACGGTTTTTCTATCAGGGAGCATAACTTCAGGTCACCCCTCTACCCCAAGCCTGGGGTGTAAGCAGGAGTGGAAATCTTCCATTCTGGAATGTATTGTTAAATAGGGAAGAATGCTAAAAAAAGCCAGATCCATATATTAAATGTCCCTGTTACCATTAACTAAGAATAATTAGTCCCTGATTAAAAGCTGCTGACCACAAGATGAAAAGGAGACCAGCTCTGTACATGTAGCTGAATAAGTGCAAATCAAGACGATAAAAACACTATCTGAAAAAATATGCACCCCGTGTTCATAGCAGTATTACTTACAATAGCCAAGACATGGAAGCAACCTAAGTGTCCATCAATAGATGAATGGATAAAGAATATGTGTTATATACAATGAAATATTAGTCACCCATAAAAAAAAGAAATTTTGCAATTCGCGACACCATGAATAGACCTAGAGGGCATTATGCTAAGTGAAATAAGTCAGACAGGGAAAGACAATACTGTATGACGTCACTTATACGTGGAATCTAAAAAACAACACAAACAAATGAAGCAAAATGGAAAGAGACTCACAGATAAAAAGAACAAACAGGTGGTTGCCAGAGGAGAGAGGGGTGGGAGGTGAGTTAAATAGATTAAGGAGATTAAGAGGTACCAACTCCAGTTATAAATAAATAAGCCATGGGAATGTAATATACAGCATAAGGAATATGGTCAATAATATTGTAATAACTTTGCATGGGGACACATGGTTACTAGACTTATTGTGGGGACAACTTCATAATGTATGCAAATGTCAAATCACTATGTAGTACACCTGAAACTAACATATCATAGTACATCAACTATATTGCATTTGAAAAAAAGAATCAGTCGATGTGATTCACCATTTTAACAGAATAAAGAAGAGAACCATATGATCATTGCATTTGATGCAGAAAAAGCATCTAAGAACAAGTTAACATTAATTCATAATAAAAACTCTCAGAAAAATAAGAATAGAAGGTAATATCCTCAACCTTTTTGTGTTTGCACTGATTGAATGTTGGCAATACTAACCAAAATTTAGTGTATAGAAGAGGGTCAAATTTGGAGCGAAAAATCATTTGTTTGATTTTGAATACATCTGGTTTGAAGTGCTCTGATTTGGGGGACATCTAAGAAGAGATTCCAAGGGGACAGTTGGTTGATAGTTCTGGAGGTTATAGACAGGTATGAATAGAATGTGATGATGCAGGAGTCATGGCTGGCAGGAGGTTATTGAAGCGATAGTTACAGATACATTTGCACAGAGGCTTCAGAGCATGGTGTTTATGAGCATGTGCTTTGAGATCTCACTGCTTGAGTTATACCTACCCTTTAGCATTATGATTCTGGGTAAGAAATTCAACTTCTCACTTCACTTCTTTAAAATTGGGATGCTGGTATACCAACCATTATGATACATCTACTTGATGGTATACTACAAGGATGTTATGAGAATTAAGGGAATTTTATGTGTAAAATATTTAGAAAATGTCCTGGCATATATTGTACTAACTTCATAATTTTATAATTTAAAAATTTCTACAAATTTTAGTTTTTGCTGTTACTGCTGTTATTTTGAGAGAAAGAAAATAGAGGAAAAGTATGGAGAGGATCTGAAACCAAGTTCTTTGATTTAGAACTTTCATATTTACAACATTGTTTGTGCATCTTTATGATAAAACTCTGTTTTTTATATGTTGAGGTCAAAAGTATCTTTTCTACAGTTTTTACTTCCCCACCATTTTAGATGGTGTTCTCTCAGAAGCAGATCCAGAGACGAGTTGAGTGCATGTAATTTACTTGGGAGGTGATCCCAAGAAACATTGGTAGGGCAGTTGGGAATGAGTCAGGGAAAGGAATTAAGCCTATATCATGTCGATTATCACCCTGGTTAGCAGGGTAGACAAATGTGACTTAATTCCACCTTGGACCTCTAGGAGACCATGTGGAACATATCTCGGAATTATTCCACCTGACAGCAGAGAAAGTGAGAAATATCTTTCCATCACCTCCCCAACTGTCCAAGGTAGAGAGCTACTCTAGCAGCATTAACTTTCTGGCATTTCTGACTTGCCTTTTGCATAAGCTAAGATTTTTCCCAGGGTCAGTAAAGAGCCCTCAGGCAGAAAGTAGCAGAGAATTCACTAAGCAGGGTTTGGTGTGCAAAGCTGAGCTAAAGGGATATGGCAAGTCCCCCATAGCTATTGCTACACCTACACTCCAGATAGGAAATATACTAAAGAATAAATGGTCTAATTCTAAATAACAATCGTCTAATAATAATGGTCTAATGGAAACTAGTCCTGTTGTTACCAAAAGAGGTTTATAAATCAAAAAGAAGTTTTAAAAAATATATAAAGAAACTAAATTCAAGAAATTTTACTTTAAAAGCCTAATGCATTGTTATGAAGCACTATACAAGCTTAAAAGGGCCAAGGACAAGAATTTTTTTAACATAACGGATCACCAAGTGAATAATCATTTGTAATGCCTGTAATGCTACAGAATAGGAGAAAAACAATGCACCCATAAATCGTTAAGATGTGTCAACATAAAAGGCATTCCATGCATATATTTTTTTTAAATGACATTTAGTCTAGTTGTTTGCCTAAAGCCTGAGTAGCTTCCTTACATCACTCGCTGACACATCGTACCCAAAGATGAGTCCTTCGTATGTTGTAGGTAAAATATGTCCCACTTTAAACAAGCCCTCTTATGGCCTTAACACTTTCATTATCTGCTGTCCTTAATAAAACCAGGCTCTCTCCTGAACTTTCCCTGGCTGTAGCTGCTACTCACCAGTTTCCCAGAAGGGCAGAAAATAGAAGTTAGTGTCCTCTCTCTCCTGAATTCCTGACCCGCTCCCTTCTTCTTCCAGATCATAACTCTTGCTCTTCTTGTAAAATTCTATCTTCTTCTGTGGATTAATTCTACCTCCAATCCCATTATTTCATTTTTAAGTCACTCTTTTTCTCACTTCCTAAGGGAAACCTCCCTGATTCTCTCTGCCCCTGCACTGTCGCCCTGTACTTCTCCTTCATTACACTGTTAGTGATTGTTATTAAAATTCCAACTGTATCTATACAAATTAACTGTCACTACTTTAGATGGCTCTCTAAGTTCTAGCAATTTACATTTTTTAAATTTGATTTTCATGATGACTAAATTTATTCCAAGTTTTCAAATGATGAAAGTGAGGCTTGATAAGGTAAAAAATTTGCCAGTATCACACAATTAGAAAGCCTTGAACTAGTCCAGTATCAAACCCAAGTAGCATAACTCCAGAACTTGCTCTTCCACCTTACTCCTCCACTGCCTCCACAGTATTTTGGGTTTTTTTCATTATTGTTTACTATTTATCTTCTTGAAAGAGTCTAAGCTTTGTAAAATAGGTATCATATCTACATTGCCACATAGGTAGGTTCTAGACCCATGCTTGACACAAACAGGTGTCTGATTTATATTTGCTGAATAAATGAATGAATAAAGCAGTCAATATCTAATCTTGTACGGTAAAACAACTTAAGGGATGGTCAATAGGTTGGTGACGGGTCAGTAGTTTTATTTTCCTATGATAAAAATCAAGCATATTGACCAAAATGGAACCACAAAAATAAACTAGTTAGTAGTAATTTATAGCACATCATGTTTCTAGATTTTTCTTTGTAAAACTTTCCTTTGCATGTAAATATCTCAATTTAGACTGGTTAGAAGAAGGCCAGGTTCAATTAATGAAATGTCCTTAAAGAAATAAAAGTTTTTTACTTAAATGTATATTGCAATAAACCAAGTCAATAAGATTTGCTTAATGGATATTTATTTATTGCTTTATTAATTTGCTTTTCCAATAATTTTGAAAATATCAATACATATGCCCAAGATTATGCTAAGTGTTATGGAGACTATAAAAGAAAGAGAAGATCTAAACTTTGTTCTTAAGTACTTTACAATTTATTTTGACATATGTGACAAATAATGGACAGAAAAGAAAATCTCTAATCAAGTGACATTGTGTATGATGCATATTATAATGTTTTAGATATTCCGAGTGGGACTTCTTCCTGAGGCCTGGGGAAGTCAGGAAAGTTTAGAGGAAGAGGTGACTTTAGCTGAGAGAATATAGGCTTTTCATGAGTAGAGATAAGGGAATTTTAGGAGAAGGACAGGGAAGGCTAGAGAAATGAGTGACAAGTAGGGAATGAATAGAACAGAAAGGCAAGTTGCTTGCCATAAAAAACGGCTTGTGACAGGAAAGAATTATAATGCTCTGTTAAAAACAACAAACTGGCTGGTGGAAGATGGTGACTGCCGCACTGAGCATTTGGACTAATGCAAGAGCTGATAGCCGTTGCGGACTAAGCGCAGGGTGGTGAATGAAGGTCACTAGGAAGATCACACAAGCATTATTTTTAGCAGGATGAAGGAACAGCAGAGGCTGAAGACAGAGAGAACAGCTAGGAGGCTACCACAGTTATTTAAACATGAGGTGAAAGGGACCTGGATTACAGTTAAGAGAGGAGGAATCCGATTTAAACATGAGGTGAAAGGGACCAGGATTATAGTTAAGAGAGGAGGAATCCAAAGGAATAAAGAGATACGAGTCACCATGAGGGCAGAATTGAAAGAGCCTGTTGACTGACTGGACATGTGGATCTAGGGAAAGGAAGAAATAAATGGTTACATCAAAGTTGTAAGCCAAGAGAACTGGAACAATTCTGGCACCCTGTTAGATAGGGAAGAATTAGTTGTGAAATCAGATGGTGGGGAAAAAAGGAGAATAAGAAGTTCAGATTTAGACACACTGCTCTGGAGGTGACTGAAAGCATAAACCTGGGATTTTTCAAGGCTTTTACAAACACAAGACAGAAATGTAATGGGAAATCTTGGCCAGAAATTTATTTGGAAATGAAACAAAATTTACAAATTATTATTTCAAATACATAATTTGTACAGAGATTTTTGAGGAATGACTTAATGGAAACATTCTCCTTACAAACAGTTGCTGACTATAGAGGAACTGAAATTTACCTGCTAGAACTCAGATATACCGCAAAAATGTAACTTTATTTTCTATGAGTTCTTCTTGCTTTCCTGCCCCTAATTCAATGACTAAAGAAAAATATCTTGAACTTTCCTATTAATATTATTATTTGAGCTAAATATTCAGTAGCTCAAAATGTAAACTCCCTATCAAGACTGTTTTTGCTCTGCCATGGGGCTTCTATTCTACCTTCTCCATTTCAAGATCCACCCAAATACTCATAGAGGGGGTAGGGTGGTGCCACTGATCCAGGAACTACCATTTCACATCCTGCTGGCTGCCACTGTGATATGCTTTGTCCTAGTGAGTTACTAAGCATCCTCACAGGTATTCATCTTCAACCAGTCTTTCCATCTGGTCTTTTGAGGCTTTATGCTAACAACCATTATGAAATACGTGTTCCTGTCGTAGCATCTAGTCAAGGCCCCTTCTGTTCTATCAGTTTTCTCAACAGTTCCTTGGCACACTATCTGGTCACACAGGAGCTTATGGATACCACAAATAGGCTTCACGCAATTGAGAAAATTATCCCTGGTCCATTCAATTCCTCTAAGAACATCACGGCTTTTATGCTCCCAACCATATTGTTCATGACACCATTCTGAATTCAGGGCTTCCCCGAAAGATTTGTATAATCTCTTCAGAATCCAGGAAATCGGAGTTCAAAACCCGATATGTTTGGATTCCCCAAAATTTATTTGGATACGTTTTGCTATCCCCCAGGGTCTCAATTTTGGGAGAGAGAATGTAGCCAAGATCCAGTGGTATACTGGAGCCAGCTTATACCAGCTCATGAAAGCCGACCATTATATTTTCAGGGATGTTGCCAGCCAGCTGTTAAACACAGACATCATTTTTAATTAAATTATTGAACTTACATTTAATTACATTAAGAACAAAGGTAATAAATATTCCAACTCATCATGTCCTAATAATTTTAATACATTTTTTCTAGTTTTATTAGTATTTTTCTAATAAAATCGACTTCACTAATATCTATGTCCTTGAGGTTATTTATGTGTAATGTATCTTTCCAACTCTCCACTCAGTGACTTCAGATTGGTAGCCTGAAATTGTCCATAATGTATTTACACAACAGAAACTGGCAAATACTATGGTAAACATTTACCAGCATGTTTGTTCATTGCTCATGACTCACCTCTTGCCCATTATGTCCTTGAATTCTTCATCTCTTCTCTTCCTTCCAGTGGTCTTAGGGTTTTATTCCTTTTGCTTCATGTGTGAAAGGCCTGCCTTTGTATTCTCTTCTTTTTCTGGGGTAAAAAATGTGATGACGACATTTATTATTTATTTAAAAAGAAAGGCAGCAGAGGACCTGGACTTTCAAAAACATTATCCTCATTGTGTGACCACTAACTTGCTTTGCAAGCCCTATCTTCATAATGAAAGAAAGGACAAATCTCAGCCAAGACTCCAAATTATTCCAAACTTCAAACTAAAAGAGTCCCATTAGTAAAGATTTATTACAGCAACAAGCAGCAATAAATTGTATACTTACGTTCTGAATAATTCACAATTGCAAATGTGCCTCCATATTTTACCACCTTGGCATTTTTGTTCCTCATAACTTTCTTAGTTCCTTATGGTAGGCAAGCCTATTTGATTTAACTAGTAATTCATGAACATGGCTAATTGTGTGCCTTTGGCATCTTTACCAAATAGAATCACCTTAGAACAGCAATCTCAAAGCAGTGGATTTTCTGTGTTTCTGTTTCCAAAACTGGAACAGAGAAGTTAAGAGATAGCTACATTAGTCAATAATAATTATTTATAAAAGCGGAGAAACCACAGACTAATGAATGTTTCAGATTCTTCCAGCTCCTACCCTCAATCTTAGTCCAATTAAGTTCTAGACTAAATCTCTATTTTCTCACTCTGTTGATTAAATGGACACTTTGCCAGAGAGAATTTAAAAGAACAAGCTTTGGGTCAATATATTTATGCCAAATTCTCTGATAAAATGATCCCATTTCCCAGAGTTATGCAATATTTTCTAAGCCAAAGAAACAGAATAACAAAGTTTCATTCATGGGAAAATGCTAGACTATTTCCCTGAACACAATGGGAAAGTGGAATTTCTATTATTGTGACAGTACAAAGTATCTAGTTACTCTGAAGAATATCAATATCAATACCTTGCAATTATATAGTGCTTTCTACTTTATCCTTTAAAAACCTAACCCCCCCCAAAATTTTTTTTAATTTAAAAAGAGAAAAAGGGAGCTTCAAGACGGCAGAAGAGTAAGACGCAGAGATCACCCTCCTCCCCACAGATACACCAGAAATACATCTACACGTGGAACAACTCCTACAGAACACCTACTGAACGCTGGCAGAAGACTTCAGACCTCCCAAAAGACAAGAAACCCCCCCCCCACGTACCTGGGTAGGGCAACAGAAAAAAGAATAAACAGAGACAAAAGGATAGGGACGGGACCTGCACCAGTGGGAGGGAGCTGTGAAGGAGGAAAGTTTCCACACACTAGGAAGCCCCTTCGCGGGCGGAGACTGCGGGTGGCGGAGGGGGAAAGCTTTGGAGCCGCGGAGGAGAGCGCAGCAACAGGGGTGCGGAGGGCAAAGCGGAGAGATTCCCGCACAGAGGATCGGCGCCGACCAGCACTCACCAGCCCGAGAGGCTTGTCTGCTCACCCGCTGGGGTGGGCGGGGCTGGGAGCTGAGGCTCAGGCTTCGGTCGGAGCGCCGGGAAAGGACTGGGGTTGGCGGCGTGAACACAACCTGCAGGGGGTTAGTGTGCCACGGCTAGCCGGGAGGGAGTCCGGAGAAAAGTCTGGACCTGTCGAAGAGGCAAGAGACTTTTTCTTACCTCTTTGTTTCCTGGTGCGCGAGTAGAGGGGATTAAGAGCGCGCTTAAAGGAGCTCCAGAGACGGGCGCGAGCCGCGGCTATCAGCGCAGACCCCAGAGACGGGCCTGAGACGCTAAGGCTGCTGCTGCCGCCACCGAGAAGCCTGTGTGCGAGCACAGGTCACTATCCCCACCTCCCCTCCCGGAGCCTGTGCAGCCTGCCACCGCCAGGGTCCCGCGATCCAAGGACAACTTCCCCGGGAGAACGCATGGCGCGCCTAAGGCTGGTGCAACGTCACGCGGGCCTCTGCCGCCGCAGGCCCGCCCCGCACTCCATGCCCCTCCCTCCCCCCCGGCCTGAGTGAGCCAGAGCCCCCGAATCAGCGGCTCCTTTAACCCCATCCTGTCTGAGTGAAGAACAGACGCCCTCCAGCGACATACATGCAGAGGCAGAGCCAAATCCGAGCCGAACCCCCGGGAGCTGTGAGAACAAAGAAGAGAAACGGAAATGTCTCCCAGCAGCCTCAGGAGCAGCGGATTAAATCTCCACAATCAACTTGATGTACCCTGCATCTGTGGAATCCCTGAATAGACAACGAATCATCCCAAATTGAGGAGGTGGATTTTGGGAGCAAAGATATATATTTGTTTTTTTCACTTTTTCTCTTTTTGTGAGTGTGTATGTGTATGCTTCTGTGTGTGATTTTGTCTGTATAGCTTTGCTTTTACCATTTGTCCTAGGGTTCTCTCTGTCCTTTTTTTACTTAAAAATTTTTTTTCTTAATAATTATTTTTTATTTTATTTTATCTTCTTCTTTCTTTCTTTTCTAGCTTTTATTCTGAGCCATGTGGAAGACAGGCTCTTGGTGCTCCAGCCAGGCTTCAGGTCTGTGCCACTGAGGTGGGAGAGCCAAGGTCAGGACACTGGTCCACAAGAGACCTCCCAGCTCCATGAAATATCAAACGATGAAAATCTCACAGAGAGCTCCATCTCAACGCCAAGACCCAGCTCCACTCAACGACCAGCAAGCTACAGTGCTGGACACCCTATGCCAAACAACTAGCAAGACAGGAACACAACCTCATCCATTAGCACAGAGGCTGCCTAAAATCATAATAAGGCCACAGACACCCCAAAACACACCACCAGATGTGGACCTACCCACCAGAAAGACAAGATCCAGCCTCATCCCCCAGAATACAGGTACTAGTCCCCTCCAGCAAGAAGCCTACACAACCCACTGAACCAACCTTAGCCACTGGGACAGACAACAAAAATAACAGGAACTGCGAACCTGCAGCCTACGAAAAGGAGACCCCAAACACAGTAAGTTAAGCAAAATGAGGAGACAGAGGAACACACAGTAGATGAAGGAGCAAGGCAAAAACCCACCAGACCTAACAAATGAAGAGGAAATAGGCACTCTACCTGAAAAAGAATTCAGAATAATGATAGTAAAGATGATCCAAAATCTTGGAAATAGAATGGAGAAAATACAAGAAACATTAGACAAGGAACTAGAAGAACTGAAAAGCAAACAAACAGTGATGAACAACACAATAAATGAACTTAAAAATTCTCTAGAAGGGATCAATAGCAGAATAACTGAGGCAGAAGGATGGATAAGTGACCTGGAAGATAAAATACTGGAAATAACTACTACAGAGCAGAATAAAGAAAAAAGAATGAAAATAATTGAGGACCATCTCAGAGACCTCTGCGACAACATTAAATGCACCAACATTCGAATTATAGGGGTCCCAGAAGAAGAAGAGAAAAAAAAAGGGACTGAGAAAATACTTCAAGAGATTATAGTTGAAAACTTCCCTAAATGGGAAAGGAAATATTTAATCAAGTCCAGGAAGGACACAGAGTCCCATACAGCATAAATCCAAAGAGAAACAAGCCAAGACACATATTAATCAAACTATCAAAAATTAAATACAAAGAACAAATATTAAAAGCAGCAAGGGAAAAAAAAGTAACACATAATGGAATCCCCATAAGGTTAACAGCTGATCTTGCAGCAGAAACTCTGCAAGCCAGAAGGGACTGGCAGTACATATTTAAAGTGATGAAAGAAAAACCTACAACCAAGATTACTCTACCCAGCAAGGATCTCATTCAGATTTGATGGAGAAATTAAAAGCTTTACATACAAGCAAAAACTAACAGAATTCAGCACCACCAAACCAGCTTTACAACAAATGCTAAAGAAATTTCTCTAGGCAGGAAACACAGGAGAAGGAAAAGAACTACAATAATAAACCCAAAACAATTAAGAAAATGGTAATAGGAACATACATATCGATAATTACCTTAAATGTAAATGGATTAAATGCTCCAAACAAAAGACGTAGACTGGCTGAATGGATATAAAAACACGACCCGTATATATGCTGTCTACAAGAGGCCCACTTCAGACCTAGGGACACATAAAGACTGAAAGTTAGGGGATGGAAAAAGATATTCCATGCAAAGGGAAATCAAATGAAAGCTGGAGCAGCAATTCTCATATCAGACAAAATAGACTTTAAAACAAAGACTATTACAACAGACAAAGAAGGACACTAAATAATGATCAAGGGATCAATCCAAGAAGAAGATATAACAATTGTAAATATTTATGCACCCAACATAGAAGCACCTCAATACATAAGGCAAACACTAACAGCCATAAAACGGGAAATCGACAGTAACACAATCATAATAGCGGACTTTAACACCCGACTTTCACCAATGGACAGATCATCCAAAATAAAAATAAATAAGGAAACACAAGCTATAAATGATACATTAAACAAGATGGACTTAATTGATATTTATAGGACATTCCATCGAAAAAAACAGAATACACTTTCTTCTCAAGTGCTCATGGAACATTCTCCAGGATAGATCATATCTTGGGTCACATATCAAGCCTTGGTAAATTTAAGAAAATTGAAATCGTGTCAAGAATCTTTTCCGACCACAACGCTATGAGACTAGATATTAATTACAGGAAAAAATCTGTAAGAAATACAAACACATGGAGGCTAAACAACACACTACTTAATAACCAACAGATCACTGAAGAAATCAAAGAGGAAATCAAAAAATACCTGGAAACAAATGACAATGAAAACACAACTGCCCAAAACCTATGGGATGCAGCAAACGCAGTTCTAAGAGGGAAGTTTATAGCTATACAAGCCTACCTTAAGAAACAAGACATCTCAAATAATCAATGTAACCTTACACCTAAAGCGATTAGAGAAAGAAGAACAAAAAAAGCCCAAAGTTAGCAGAAGGAAAGAAATCATAAAGATCAGATCAGAAATAAATGAACAAGAAATGAAGGAAAATATACCAAAGATCAATAAAACTAAAAGCTGGTTCTTTGAGAAGATAAAGAAAATTGATGAACCATTAGCCACACTTATCAAGAAAAAAAGGGAGAAGACTCAAATCAGTAGAATTAGAAATGAAAAAGGAGAAATAACAACTGACACTGCAGAAATACAAAGGATCATGAGAGATTACTACAAGCAACTCTATGCCAATAAAATGAAAAACCTAGAAGAAGTGGACAAATTTTTAGAAATGCACAACTTTCTGGGACTGAACCAGGAAGAAATAGAAAATATGAACAGACCAAACACAAGCACTGAAATTGAAACTGTGATTAAAAATCTTCCAACAGGAGTTCCGGGAAGATGGCGGAAGAGTAAGACGCGGAGATCACCTTCCTCCCCACAGATACACCAGAAATACATCTACGCGTGGAACAACTCCTACGGAGCACCTACTGAACGCTGGCAGAAGACCTCAGACCTCCCAAAAGGCAAGGAACCCCCCACGTACCTGGTTAGGGCAAAAGAAAAAACTAAACAGAGACAAAAGGATAGGGACGGGTCCTGCACCAGCGGGAGAGAGCTGTGAAGGAGGAAAAGTGTCCACACACTAGGAAGCCCCTTCGCGGGTGGAGACTTCGGGAGGCGGAGTGCGGGAGCTTGGGAGCCGCGGAGGAGAGCACAGCAACAGGGGTGCGGAGGGCAAAGCGGACAGATTCCAGCGCAGAGGATCGGGCCGACCAGAACTCACCAGCCGAGAGGCTTTTCTGCTCGCCCGCCGGGGCGGGCGGGACTGGGAGCTGAGGCTCCGGCTTTTGTCGGAGCGCCGGGAGAGGACTGAGGTTGGCGGCGTGAACACAGCCTGCAGGGCGTTAGTGCACCGCGGCTAGCCGGGAGAGAGTCCGGGGAAAAGTCTGGACCTGCCGAAGAGGCAAGAGACTTTTACGTCCCTCTTTGTTTCCTGGTGCACGAGGAGAGGGGATTAAGAACGCTGCTTGAGAGAGCTCCAGGGACGGGCGCGAGCCGCGGCTAAAAGTGCGGAGCCCAGAGACAGACATGAGACGCTAAGGCCGCTGCTGCCGCCACCGGGAGGCCTGTGTGCGAACACAGGTCACTAGCCACACGCCCTTCCGGGGAGACTGTGCAGCCCGCCACTGCCAGGGTCCCGGGATCCAGGGACAACTCGCCCGGGAGATCGCACGGCGTGCCTCAGGCTGCAACGTCACGCCGGCCTCTGCCGCTGCAGGCCCACCCCACACTCCGTGACCCTCCCTACCCCCCGGCCTGAGTGAGCCAGAGCCTCCGAATCAGCGGCTCCTTTAACCCCGTCCTGTCTGAGCAAAGAACAGACGCCCTGCGGCGACCTACACGCACAGGCGGGGCCAAATCCAAAGCTGAGCCCCTGGGAGCTGTGAGAACAAAGAAGAGAAAGGGAAATCTCTCCCAGCAGCCTCAGAAGCAGCGGATTAAAGCTCCACAATCAACTTGATATACCCTGCATCTGTGGAATACCTGAATAGTCAACGAATCATCCCAAATTAAGAAGCCCTGTGGATGAAAGGCTCTTGGTGCTGCAGCCAGGAGTCAGTGCTGTGCCTCTGAGGTGGGAGAGCCAACTTCAGGACACTGGTCCACAAGAGGCCTCCCAGCTGCACATAATATCAAACAGCAAAAATCTCCGAGAGATCTCCATCTCAACGCCAGCACCCAGCTTCACTCAACGACCAGCAAGCTACAGTGCTGGACATCCTATGCCAAACAACTAGCAAGACATGAACACAACCCCACCCATTAGCAGAGAGGCTGCCCAAAATCATAATAAGTCTACAGACACCCCAAAACACACCACCAGATGTGGACCTGCCCACCAGAAAGACAAGATCCAGCCTCATCCACCAGAACACAGGCACTAGTACCCTCCACCAGGAAGCCGACACAACCCACTGAACCAACCTTAGCCACTGAGGACAGACACAAAAAACAACAGGAACTACGAACCTTCAGCCTGCAAAAAAGGAGACCACAAACACAGTAAGATAAGCAAAATGAAAAGACAGAAAAACACACAGCAGATGAAGGAGCAAGATAAAAACCCACCAGACCTAACAAATGAAGAGGAAATAGGCAGTCTACCGGAAAAAGAATTCAGAATAATGATAGTAAGGTTGATCCGAAATCTTGGAGATAGAATGGACAATAGAATGGACAAAATGCAAGAATCAGTTAACAAGGACCTAGAAGAACTAAAGATGAAACAGGCAACGATGAACAACACAATAAATGAAATTAAAAGTACTCTAGATGGGATCAATAGCAGAATAACTGAGGCAGAAGAACGGATAAGTGACCTGGAAGATAAAATAGTGGAAATAACTACTGCAGAGCAGAATAAAGAAAAAAGAATGAAAAGAACTGAGGACAGTCTCAGAGACCTCTGGGACAACATTAAACGCACCAACATTCGAATTATAGGGGTTCCAGAAGAAGAAGAGAAAAAGAAAGGGACTGAGAAAATATTTGAAGAGATTATAGTTGAAAACTTCCCTAATATGGGAAAGGAAATAGTTAATCAAGTCCAGGAAGCACAGAGAGTCCCATACAGGATAAATCCAAGGAGAAATACGCCAAGACACATATTAATCAAACTGTCAAAAATTAAATACAAAGAAAACATATTAAAAGCAGCAAGGGAAAAACAACAAATAACACACAAGGGAATCCCCATAAGGTTAACAGCTGATCTTTCAGCAGAAACTCTGCAAGCCAGAAGGGAGTGGCAGGACATATTGAAAGTGTTGAAGGAGAAAAACCTGCAACCAAGATTACTCTACCCAGCAAGGATCTCATTCAGATTTGATGGAGAAATTAAAACCTTTACAGACAAGCAAAAGCTGAGAGAGTTCAGCACCACCAAACCAGCTCTACAACAACTGCTAAAGGAACTTCTCTAGGCAAGAAACACAAAAGAAGGAAAAGACCTACAATAACAAACCCCAAACAATTAAGAAAATGGGAATGGGAACACACATATCGATAATTACCTTAAATGTAAATGGACTAAATGCTCCCACCAAAAGACACAGATTGGCTGAATGGATACAAAAACAAGACCCATATATTTGCTGTCTACAAGAGACCCACTTCAGACCTAGAGACACATACAGACTGAAAGTAAGGGGATGGAAAAAGGTATTTCATGCAAATGGAAACCAAAAGAAAGCTGGAGTAGCAATTCTCATATAAGTTATATATATATATATATATATATATATATATATATATATATGTAGTTTGCTTGAGTGCAGTGTTTTTTGTTTTCTGTACTGAATTCATTAGCATGGGTCGGTATAAAATTTAGCATAGGTCAATATGTAATTTGTAAACTAATAAGGTCTTAAAAGTGAGGAATTAAGTCTTTTAAATTTAATTATTTATTGTAAAGAGCAGAATAGCATACATAAACAGGTGCCTAAGGAAAACTTGTATTCTAATATGGAACTCTCATGAACACCTTTTTTTTTTTTTTCTTCTAACGGTATGATAGTAGGCCATTTGATTATTTTTATGGCTTTAACTTTACAACAATGAAATATTCGTAAATTTTAAAAAGTATTTTTCTTTATTTGATGCGGGTGGGATACTGGAGAAATGAAAGGTCAAACATCTATTGAGGAATCCATACTTGTCTATATATTGTGTACTTTTATTTCAAGAACTGATTTAAAATTCCTAAAAGGATGCTATAATAAGTTATTATGCCATTTTACAGACTGAATTAAGTGAATTTCAGGGAGGTATGAAACTTGCCTAAGGCTATCCAGCTACCAAGCGGTAGAAGTGAGAATTAAATCCAGGTATACCTATAAAAAAAAAATAAAATAAATAAAAAAAAAAAAAAGAAGGCGAGGGCAGCACCAGGGTATGGGGTTGTTAGTTTTATAGGGGTGAGTAACTTCATACGCTGATGAGTGGGAGGAGTATTCCAGCTATTTTGGGGAAGGGGTGGGGATTTCTAGGAATTGAGCCACCGCCCACTTTTTGACCTTTATGGTCATCCTTGGAACTGTCGTGGCACCTGTGGGTGTGTCGCTTAGCTTGCTGATGTGTTACAATGAGTGTATACTGAGGCTCAAGGTCTAGTGGAAGTAGACTCGTCCGCCATCTTGGACCTATTTTGTTCTAATCAGTTTATGTTGTGTCCTCGGGCTATGTAATTCTTTTAAAGGTTGTGCCCTGCCCCCTTTCCTCCTGTTTCATATTGAATATATAATATTTACCAGAGTATGTTTTAATAATTAATACATGATATATTGTATAATTAATTTATATATCATATATATAATGATATCTATAGGTATTTGTTCTAATAAGTCATTAAAAATAAATGAATATTCAAAAAAAAAAAAAAGAATGCTTAAGACAGGAATAAAGACACAGACCTACTAGAGAATGGACTTGAGGATATGGGGAGTGGGTAGGGTAAGCTGTGACAAAGCGCGAGAGAGGCATGGACATATATACACTACCAAACGTAAAATAGATAGCTAGTGGGAAGCAGCCGCATAGCACAGGGAGATCAGCTTGGTGCTTTGTAACCGCCTGGAGGGGTGGGATAGGGAGGGTGGGAGGGAGGGAGATGCAAGAGGGAAGAGATATGAGAACATATGTATATGTATAACTGATTCACTTTGTTATGAAGCAGAAACTAACACACCATTGTAAAGCAATTATACTCCAATAAAGATGTAATAAAAAAAAAAAAAAATCTTCCAACAAAAAAGAGCCCAGGAACAGATGGCTTCACAGGCAAATTCTATCAACTATTTAGAGAAAAACTAACACCTATCCTTCTCAAACTCTTCCAAAATATACCAGAGGGAGGAACACTCCCAAACTCATTCCATGAGGCCACCGTCACTCTGATACCAAAACCAGACAATGATGACACAGAGAAAGAAAACTATAGGCCAATATCACTGATGAAGATAAATGCAAAAATCCTCAACAAAATACTAGCAAACAGAATCCAACAGCATATTAAAAGGATCATACAATATGATCAAGTGGGGTTTATCCCAGGAAAGCAAGGATTCTTCAATATATGCAAATCAATCAACATGATACACCATATTAACAAATTGAAGGAGAAAAACCATACGATCATCTCAATAGAAGCAGAGAAAGCTTTTGACAAAATTCAACACCCACTTATGATAAAAACCCTCCAGAAAGTAGGCATAGAGGGAACTTTCCTCAACATAATAAAGGTCATATATGACAAACCCACAGGCAACATCGTCCTCAATGGTGAAAAACTGAAACCATTTCCAGTAAGATCAGGAACAAGACAAGGTTACCCACTCTCACCACTATTACTCAACATAGTTTTGGAGGTTTTAGCCACAGCAATCAGAGAAGAAAAAGAAATAAAAGGAATCCAAATCGGAAAAGAAGAAGTAAAGCTGTCACTGTTTGCAGATGACATGATACTATACATAGAGAATCCTAAAGATGCTACCAGAAAACTACTAGAGCTAATCAATGAATTTGGTAAAGTAGCAGGATACAAAATTAATGCACACAAATCTCTTGCATTCCTATACACTAATGATGAAAAATCTGAAAGAGAAATTAAGGAAACACTCCCATTTACCACTGCAACTAAAAGAATAAAATATCTAGGAATAAACCTACCTAAGGAGAAAAAAGACCTGTATGCAGAAAATTATAAGACACTGATAAAAGAAATTAAAGATGATACAAATAGATGGAGAGGTATACCATGTTCTTGAATTGGAAGAATCAACATTTTGAAAATGACTCTACTACCCAAAGCATTCTACAGATTCAATGCAATCCCTATCAAACTACCACTGGCATTTTTCACAGAACTAGAACAAAAAATTTCACAATTTGTATGGAATCACAAAAGACCCCGAATAGCCAAAGCAATCTTGAGAAAGAAAAACGCAGCTGGAGGAATCAGGCTCCCTGACTTCAGAGTATACTACAAAGCTACAGTAATCAAGACAGTATGGTAATGGCACAAAAACAGAAATATAGGTCAATGGAACAGGATAGAAAGCCCAGAGATATACCCAGGCACATATGGTCACCTTATCTTTGATAAAATTGGCAAGAATATATAGTGGAGAAAAGAGCCTCTTCAATAAGTGGTGCTGGGAAAACTGGAGAGCTACATGTAAAAGAATGAAATTAGAACACTCCCTAACACCATACACAAAAATAAACTCAAAATGGATTACAGACCTAAATGTAAGGACAGACACTATCAAACTGTTAGAGGAAAACATAGGCAGAACACTCTAGGACATAAATCACAGCAAGATCCTTTTTGACCCACCTCCTAGAGAAAGGGGAAATAAAAACAAAAATAAACAAATGGGACCTAATGAAACTTAAAATCTTTTGCACAGCAAAGGGAACCATAAACAAGACCAAAAGACAACCCTCAGAATGGGAGAAAATGTTTACAAATGATGCAACTGACAAAGGATTAATCTCCAAAATATACAACAAGCTCATGCAGCTCAATATCAAAAAACAAACAACTCAATGCAAAAATGGGCAGAAGGCCTAAATAGACATTTCTCCAAAGAAGATATACAGATTTCCAACAAACACATGAAAGAATGCTCAACATCATTAATCATTAGAGAAATGCAAATCAAAACTATAATGAGATATCATCTCACACCAGTCAGAATGGCCATCATCAAAAATTCCACAAACAATAAATGCTGGAGAGGGTGTGGAGAAAAAGGAACCCTCTTGCACTGTTGGTGGGAATGTAAATTGATACAGCCACTATGGAGAACAGTATGGAGGTTCCTTAATAAACGAAAAATAGAACTACCATACGACCCAGCAATCCCACTACTGGGCATACACCCTGAGAGAAGCATAATTCAAAAAGAGTCATGTACCACAATGTTCATTGCATCTCTATTTACAATAGCCAGGACATGGACGCAACCTAAGTATCCATCAACAGATGAATGGATAAAGAAGATGTGGCATATATATAGAATGGAATATTCCTCAGCCATAAAAAAGAATGAAACTGAGTTATTTGTAGTGAGGTGGATGGACCTAGAGACTGTCATACAGAGTGAAGTAAGTCATAAAGATAAAAACAAATACTTTATGCTAACACATATATATGGAATCTAAAAAAAAAAACAAGAAAGAAAATGGTCATAAGAACCTAGGGGCAAGACAGGAATAAATATGCAGACCTACAAGAGGTTGGACTTGAGGATACGGGGAGTGTGAAGGGTAAGCTGTGACAAAGTGAGAGAGTGGCATGGACATATATACACTACCAAACGTAAAACAGATAGCTAGTGGGAAGCAGCCACCTAGCACAGGGAGATCAGCTCGGTGCTTTGTGACCACCTAGAGTGGTGGGATAGCGAGTGTGGGAGGGAGGGAGATTCAAGAGGGAAGAGATATGGGGACAAATGTACATGTATAACTGATTCACTTTGTTATAAAGCAGAAACTGACACACCATTGTAAAGCAATTATACTCTAATAAAGATGTTAAAAAAAATTTAAAAAGAGAAGTCAGAGTCAATAAAACCTCAATGACAGTAAATATTGATGTTCAGTAAAAACCAGTTGGCATGTCTCCTATGCATAAACAATTTTACTCATACTCAGAACATTCTGGACTAAAATTCTGAGTCAAAAATTATTTACTGTATTTTTTTCTTTTTAAAAAATTCGAAGTATATTTGATTTACAATGTTGTGTTAATTTCTGCTGTACAGCAAAGTGATTCTATTTACTGTATTCTTTATATTTAAGTAGGTATTTCGATAGGGATACTTTTAAATATGTGTCTGGTCTAATTTATTTGGTACCAAACAGGTGCTCCAAAAAAAGATATATTGCAAAGTTCACCTGGGAAGAATAATCCTTGTGCAAGAGCTTTCCATATTGTTCACCTAGTTTTGTAAACTCTGGCTACCAAAACTTAACTCTAATGGTTAAGCAAAATCTACCCATCCAGGTATCATACATAGTGATACTTGAAGGTTTAATTTAGTCTCAGGGATTTATCAAGAAAACAGAAATATTTGTGGCAATTACTGAAGCAATATTCGATAGTGATAATACTACCACATGCATACTATAACCAAAAGAAAACAACAAATTAATTTAGTGAAAAAATTAACTAAACTGTAAATGTATACACAGGTAAGGTTCTCATATCACCTGATGATAATCCAGCATAGCTAGAAGAAAATGATCTGGTGTCACCTGGATTTTGCTGTTTCTTTCACAGTGTTCTTCTTTCAAATCTTCTAAGATGGGAGAGCTCTTTTTCCTTCTCATCCCTTATTAATAAATGCAATGATTTATTTTTGCTCATGCACTTACTTAGAAGCAACTGAGTATCACATTTCTGCTGATGTGTTTGCCTCCCTCTACAGTGCACTACAAAAAGTTAATTGCCTACTTTTCTGTAACAGGAATAGCTGCATCTTGTTTTAGCTCTATGTTCTTTTCTTACATTACTGCTGTATGACACCCATCCCTCTCCCATCATGTGAATATTCTACGTGTGCAGAGCTTCTCCATCTACGATGTCCGTAGAAGGAGTTACACCTTCTTTAGAGATCTGAGGTGATCATGGATCTCTCACATCCGATAGCTCAGTTACACTTTTTGTAGGCCATCCACCAAGTAACAATGGTAGCAACCGTTTAAGGCATCATTGTTTAACTACTTCATATCTTCATATCTTTCATCATTGTTTAACTATCAATATCTTTTATGCCACAATTTCCTTGCAGGTCAGTGGTTTCATTTACTTTTGCCAACTATCAGAATGAGTAGTTAGAGCAGTTATCATTTCCTTATTTAAAATGAGGAAACTAAGCCCTAAAAATGTTAAATTACCTTCCCAAGTTCAAATAATTGGTGACTGAGCTGGCATTAGAAGAAAATCTTTGTATAGATGAATGTTTATGATATTGTTAAATAAATTTTAAAAATACAGAAAATAGAAAAATGCAGATAAAAATGATATGTATAATAGAATATTAATTTAAATATATATATACAAAGAAATAATGCTGGTAGAGAAACACATTTTATAAATATAAAATATCTGTTATGTTCTAGGCTGTGATAGATACTATGTTTATAGAGAGGAGCAGACATGGTCCTTACCACAATGGAACTAATAATTCAATGAAAGAGACAAATGCTAATCAAAGAAATAAAAAATAAATCTATAATAACACATTGTGAAAAGTGTTAACAAAAAAAAGTGCTATGAAGAGTATCTAATTGAATATAAATAAGGGCTGATTAGACTGAAGAAATTCATTGAGGTTGCAAGCAGAAAGATGACTAGGAATTAACCAGGTGAAAATGTTGAATGATTAAAAAAAATTCTTTTTTATTTTTCTGACTTTCCAAATTTCTACACAACATGAGGGTTACTTTACCAGTTAGGAACTCTGCATGTGTGACTTTTGATTCTCTCTCTGGCAGAGTACTTCCCATCAGACCAAACCTCTTTAAAAAACAACTCTAAAATTAAAAAGAGGGCAAATAACCAAGGCAAGAAATACTTTAGCAATCAAGAAGCCTGAGAAAAGAAAAATCCATTGTGGTAAGACAAATTCTCTGTCACTTTTACTTTTAAGGAATTGTCTGATATATGGGCCAGAGTCCTAACAAAAAGGAGATCAGAGCTTTCTGCTGTCCCATAGTCCTAGGGAGCCCAAAGCTAGTAGGACTTCTAAGATAGCCAGAACTCAAGGGATAGGCAATGATGTTGGAATATTTTAATGCACTGCTCAGTAGTAACTTATAGAACAAGCAACCAAAATTCAGTAAAGATGTAGAAGATTTGAAAGATACTATTAATAAATTTGACCTAATTGAAATAGATAAAAGACTACAAAACTTTTTCAGACACATTTTTCAAGTATATGTGAAACATCTACCATATGTTGGTAAATGATCATTTATTGGGTCAAAACACAGGTCTCAACAATTCAAAGGGATGGTAATATATAAATATATTCTCAAACAACAGTGGGACTTAGCTATATATGTGTATTCTAAAGTGTCTGGAAACTAAGTGATACATTTCTAAATTATCTATGGATTGGAGATGTAATAAAAATGGAAATTAAAAAATATTTTAACTTAAACAAATGAAACATATCAAATCTCGTAGAATAAAGCTAAATCAATGTTTAAAGGTAAATTTAAAACCTTAATTATATGTGTTATGGGGGAAAAGACTGAAAACAAATGATATAAGTTTATTAAAACTTAAAATTAAACCCAAATGAAATGATAAAGAGCAAAAGTTGGTAAAACAGAAAACAAACGTGCTAAAGAGAAAATTAATAAGACCAAAAACTGGAGCTTTGAAAAGACCAATACAATTGAGAAAACTTAATCAATACTGATATTGAGAGAGAATAAATATTAATAACAAAAATGTTAATATTAGGAATAATAAAAGACATGATTAGAGAGCCTACAGAATCTAAAATTATCATACAAGCATATTTTGAACAACTTTATGCCAAAAAATAGAAGAAAGAAAGAGAAATGAACAAATTCCTAGAAAAACAAAAACATCAAAACACAAGAAATAGGTAATCTGTACACTACATTCACCATGAAGAGATAATGGCACATTTGGTATAATTTACCAAATTGCTGAAATCTGCTCTCTAGGCCCTGCAGAGTCTGCCCACCACACCTAGCCCATATTCTTTCCAGATATATCTAGTGATAGCTCTATTCTGGGAACAGGCCCTTTATCTAAAATTTCTTAGGCAATGAAAGGGAAGGTAACAAGAAAAACTTCCCGAATCTTCTGTTTCTTAAAAATAATCAACCTAAATTAATCCTCTTGCCAAAGAGACACATTTTTGGGTGGCAAATTATGCTCCTCTACAGTGTCGATTTCTTAGAGAAGTTTCACAGTCCAGGAGCTGAGTTAGTAGATTGCTCCATCTCACTGAACCAGTTTCATAGTCCTGACAATAGGTTAGTCCAGTTAAATTCATTTTAGGAGGAGGTGATGCAGGTGGGCTCTCAAAGTTATGCCTACAAGGTACAGGAATCAGGTATTTAATAAGAGACATTTCTATGCAGACCAAAAAAAAAAAAAAACTTACAAATGTTAATGTTTGGAGAAAATTATAAACCAGTTTCTTAGCCTAGGGGGCAGGAAGTCAAGAAGATTTCTAGATGTCAGTGTCAAAGTATCTTCTACAGTTTGAAATGTCTCTGATGATGTCACTGAATGTTGAGATAAATTTTCTAAGTGGCTTACACAACAGACATGAAGATAATCTAAACATGGACTATTGCGGTTGTCCCTCTTAAGTTTATATCAAGTTGTTCAGCTTCAGTCTGCAAGGCTTCAGAAAAAGGGCAGCTTTAGTTCTCAATGATTCAAAGCCAAAATCAGGGAAAAATTTGAAAATGTAAGTTTAGAGAGTTGTAGCCAAATATTTGAGGAAACTAGAAGAATTCAGGATCCAGTCCAATTTACAGGTGGAAAAAAAAAAAAACTTAAAAATAAGTAACAGGACTAGAATCTAAGGTCCACAAGGGTGTGTTATAGTTTATATTGAAACATATTTTTTCTCTCTAAAATCACCTCATTTCTATCAAAGATAGCCAAAATAAGACTGATTTGTTTGAAAAAGAAGTTTAGTTTCATTAAACTTGGCCTTATTTACAGTAAGTCCAGCAATTATAGCAATTTACCATATAGGCTCTCTTAAGTCTCTTTTTCTGAAACTTTTCATAAGGAATCTCCACACTGAATTTTTAATAGCCTCTCAAGGCTAAGAAGCCAAGGTGAATATTTACCATCAGACTTAGCCTGTGATATCTATAAATTTGGGTGAATTCTTCCCTTATTAAGATCCCCAAAATATCTTGAGGTTCTTATGCCTGACAGGAAGTGACCTTCATACTCACCTGGTGAGGCTTCTGGGAGCCCTGTAAGTAAGGTACCAGGCTGTTTTTCCAAGGGGCTTTATGGCTTCATAAAGTTAATCTTAGTTCCTTAAAAGGGTCTGGTTATATCTGATTCTAAGCACATTCACAAATCTGACATTCCAGTCAAAGTTTTGGTAATATAACCAATATTTCCAATTGTGTCCTATTACAAGGAGAACAGCAATTTAATGAACTTATGTAAATAACTATATTGCCATGAAAATCAGAATGCTTACTAAGAGTCTCCAAATTCTGGAGGGATCAGATAAGGAGAAAAAGATAAATGCTTCAATTCTGCTTACAAAAGTATAATTTACCAAATTGCTGAAATCTTAGTTAGCTTGAGAGGAAAAGTTTATTTATAAGTAGAACAAATATTAAAATACCGGTAACACTTTAGACAAAAAGTCATAAAAATCATAATCATATTCATTAGTTCATTCAGTCCTATGTAATTAATTCTTGTTAATTTTGACCTTTTGTTAGCAGTTTTATGAAGCCATCAGGTTTTCCATTAGAGTTTTATAATTTATTACTCAGGTTAATGGTATGATCTGAAAGTTATCAGAAACCTTTCTATAAATCTTCTGGAAAATGAAGCATTTTTGCAAAAGCATCAGAGTAAAATAATTGTCTATAAATGACAAAAGACATAAAATGGCATGATTAAATATCTGATAAATTATAATGCAGTTGACAAAGAAATTTGGTCATTTCTGTGACACATAATATTTAAGATAATAACTAAAATTACGACATAAAATTTTGCCAGGACACATCAGATTTTTAGGAATTTCCTATAATTTTTTTTTTTTTTTTTTTTGCGGTACACGGGCCTCTCACTGTTGTGGCGTCTCCCGTTGCGGAGCACAGGCTCCAGACGCACAGGCTCAGCGGCCATGGCTCACGGGCCTAACCGCTCCGTGACATGTGGGATCTTCCTGGACCGGGGCACGAACCTGTGTCCCCTGCATCGGCAGGTGGACTCTCAACCACTGTGCCACCAGGGAAGCCCTTCTATAATTTTTAGAACACTTATATTAATAGCATTTACCAATAAAATATAACCTAAGAAGGCTTATTGTCACTTATTTGACAATGTTTCCCATGTAATTCTACATTCCCAATAAGTGTAGTTAATGTCTCTCTCAGATTTTTCAGGGCCCCTCTGAAGAATCCCAAAGTTAGCTAGAGGTCAAAAGGACTTCATTTAGAATTTGTTGGGAGAAGTTTGTCAAAGATATCAAAAGGTTTTAAAACAGTTAAATAAGATCATAGGTCTCTGTGAAACAATAGTTACCCACTTAAAGTGACAATAAAAGATTTCAAAAGCAAATACAGAAAGTTACAACAAATTATTACTTAAAGGGTAAAGAAACTTTTACAAACTGTTCTCAAAAGCAGATCAATTGTTCAAGAAAACCATCCTCTTACCAGAGAGAGGAACCCCAAATTCTAGTTTTAAGCCAGTTTACTTTTTTTTTTTTTTTTTTTTTTCGGTACGCGGGCCTCTCACTGCTGTGGCCTCTGCCGTTGCGGAGCACAGGCTCCGGACGCGCAGGCTCATCGGCCATGGCTCACGGGCCCAGCCGCTCCGCGGCATGTGGAATCTTCCCGGACCGGGGCACGAACCCGTGTCCCCTGCATTGGCAGGCGGACTCTCAACCACTGCACCATCAGGGAAGCCCGCCAGTTTACTTTTAATATTAAAATTCATTCACTTAATAAATAAATGAATAAAACTTATTTACTCAATTAAATTCAATCTAATCTTAGGCAGTACTGACCACACACAAAACTCTTCTCTGAGTTCCTTTTCTATAAAACTTCTTTTTTACATTCAGATTTCCTCCTAGGTTTTCTCTCTCTCTCTCTCTCTCTCTCTCTCTTTCCCTTTCTCTCTCTCTCTAACATCTGTTTAGGAAAAAATTACTTTCTTTTTCCTGAACAAAATGCAGTTCCATTCTTTCTACTTTTTAAAAAATTTCCTTGCATACAAAGATGTTTTTTTCATATTAATTTTAGTAGTTTTAATTACATATGTTAATTATAATTCTTAACCTTTAGACACCTTAATTTTAGTGAAAACTAAGAAGTAAGCAATTGTGACTCTGTTATACAAGTATTTTTTGACTGACAAACTTATGACTACACTTCATAATTTCTAGAAAACATGTCCTTACAGCATAATTTTTTTTTCAATATGGTACAACATATTTACTAAAAGACCCAAATATCTTTAGTTTTTCTGTAATAAGAAGACAAAAGTAGTTAAACATAGACTGGTTTAACAATAAATGTTTCAGAATTATTATTCAGCTATAATTATCTTATTTGGAAATAATCTAGACATTCAATGAATTCCTATCATTTAAGTTAACTTAGCAAAACTCTAAAGTTTTAAGTTACCGAAAAGTATTGGAAGATATTTTTAAGTCTTAGCTCACTCACCTAAATCTCTTATTCTCAACAATTTTGTTTAAAGTACTCATGAAAACTTCATGAGACATTAGACAAAGTCAGCCATCACGCCAAACTATTTTTCTTGCTGACAAATTTTGTAACAGATAACATCAATTTAATTGACTTTTTGTAAACCTAGGCAAAACAAAAGTTTTATATTTAGTGCTGATAATTCTAAAGACATGCCTGTTTTAATTAAACCGATAACCTTAAACTTGTGTTTATTTACTAAAGATTAATCCTAGATCGTGTGAACTTGAAAAATATTTGGATTAGTTTCTATTATATTTTTGAGAATTTTTAGATAAGCACTTGTTTGCTTTAGCCATTAAATAGAGTTCTTTTTATCAATTAATTTTGACGATACTATCCAAAAGTGAAAAAAAAAATCTATAATATCTTTGTGGAGAAGACTTCTAAGATCTGTATTTGCCCTTGACAAACAATCTTAATTAAAGAGTCCATAAATTAGATTTTGGGTGAGGAAGACTTCCCAGCAGTTTGTACTTTGAAAAAGTCTCTTTTCTGGGACTTCCCTGGTGGTGCAGTGGTTAAGAATCTGCCTGCCAATGCAGGGGACATGGGTTCTAGTCCTGGTCTCGGAAGATCCCACATGCCATGGAGCAACTTAAGCCTGTGCACCACAACTACTGAGCCTGCGCTCTAGAGCCCGTGAGCCACAACTACTGCAGCCAACGCACCTAGAGCCTGTGCTCTGCAACGAGAGAAACCACTGCAATGAGAAGCCCGCGCATCACAACAAAGAGTAGCCCCAGCTTGCCAAAACTAGAGAAAGCCCGCGCACAGCAACGAAGACCCAACGCAGCCAAAAATAAATAATTTTTTTAAAAAAGCCTCTTTTCTTCTTTTATTTTTTTCCTTTGCTTTCAGGTTCTACCAATTGAATTAACTGGGCTCAGTCTCAGGTAATTGTGGGTTATGCTTACATTTCTGATTTTGTAGAGGTTTGCAAGACAAAGACTGTTGCTTCTGTTAGCGCTTGAATACTGGCCTTCAGCTTCCATTTCACAATGTGTGGGCTCAGGCTATTGGCCTCCGTTAGCATGTTGAGTTAACATTGCCCAAAGAACAGGTTTACATGCCCTGTTTTACAACACTAGGCAGAGGAAAGTTTCCCCAGTGAGACACAATGCCTATTCCACAATACAATCTGGTGAAACAAATGTAACCACTTTACATAAAGCCCATTCAAATACACCAATTTTCCTACAAACTTTTACCTCAAACTTTTTCATCAACTCTTATACCTCTAACCATAGCCTCCACTAGGACCTCATCAATAACTCTTGGTCTTACAGTTCTGGGTAGGGGAAGCACTCCTGGCCAGATATATCATACATTCCCAAAAAACACTCAAGCAATTTTGACATAACCTCTTCACATAACATTGCTCAAACTTTCCAACCTTTACAATCCTGTCAAGCTTTGCACTTTTACATTTTCTCAATCTAATTATAGCCCAAGTCAGAGTCCTACCAGTGGGTTTTGGTACCACGGCTTGTGGGGCTGTCACTTCAAGGAGTCCCAGAAACTTCTCTCCATCTCCCAGTTGTTTTTTCCATTTCTATGTAATATGCTTTGGGTACCCAGTGAGGCGTCGAGCCAAGGGACCCTGGTCTTTTGGTCAATTTTTAATGTGATTAATTGGTTTAACTGTTGCCCCAAGTGATTACCGATCAGATTTCTCATTGTAATTTTTTGTCTTCTGGCTTTTTAAATTTCTGCAAACTGAAGTAAATAGAGTGTAATTGTTGGGGGCCATTTAATAATGGGGGAAAAGCAGGGGGTCCTTTGGCCCACTCAACTCTAGGTAGCGCTGAATTAAAAACTTTGTTTTAACCCCATCCATGTCTGTTTTATTTGTTCCATTTCTTAATAAACATCTAAAGATTTCCACCCTGCTGGGACAAGTCCCGTGACTCTTCCCTTTCCAATTCCTCTTTGTTCCTCTTTCAATATCTGCTTTATTTACCTCATTTCTTAATAACCTTAAAGTTTTCTACCTTGTTGGGAAGAGTCCCTTGACTTTCCTCTTGGCTTCTTCCCATTCCATTGTTAATAAACCTAATGTTTTTACTAGTGTCTATAAGATCCGTGAGGGGAGGCTGAAACACCAAATTTGATAAAGCTTCCCAAACCATTTTTTAAGGAAGTTCTTAAGGTTAGCCATTATATTTCCTTGTATCCACATTTTAACTTGGTCTTTCCATAGGTACCAATAAAACAGCTATTTAAAATAAGAGCTCTCTAAAAATTTACAAATTTAGAAGTTTTTCCAATTCAAAAGACCCATCATCTGGCCATTGATGGGTAGGATCTCAATATTGACTCAAATCAGTAAGTCTTTTATGACTTAAACATGGATGCAGGAGGCATCGCCGCAAGAGAGTTCAAAGTATGCAGACATCACAAAATCAAGAAAGCTCACTGTCAAAGACAGTCTAGGATAGCAAAGTCCTCTGTTGTATAAGCAGTAAGAAGTGCGAGCACTAAGAAAGCAATGAAGGTTGAGACTACAAATGTCCCTTATGAACTGGGACCCCCTATGACAAACTCCCCCGAGAGTTGGCAGAGCCAGACAAAGAATGCCAGTTGCAAGTCCAGGTTGTTATCTGTGCTTCTGACCAATTAGCCATAGTTGCTTGGAATCCCAGTCTATTTGACTGACCACCAAATGCACACTGGTACATGCACCTTCCAGATGGTGGAGACCAAAAGGAATATTCTCACTGGTCATAATGCCAAGCACTCAAGACACAGTAAAAGATAAAAGGAAAAACTAATCAGAACAAAGGTTTTCCTCTTTATGACAAATGACACAGAGAAAAGAGAGACAAAGCAAAACAGTGATATCTCTGGGAAGAAAAGGATCACCATAGGTTGCTAAGTCCAAGGAACTAACTCCACAAATATTTTCTCCTGCTAATCTAATTTTAGAAAGAGAAAAGTCTCATTCCCAAAAGACCCTGAAGTTAGAGATCCAGGAGATTGACTGACACGGTAAGAATTCTTACCTTCTGCTGACTTTTGTCAGTTGTTCCAGGATCAATTAGCTGCAGCAGCCTCAGGGTGAGTAGTGTCCAGCCACTAAAGTTGAATCCCGCCAGTTATCCTGTCAGAGAGGAGGAAATTTTCCTTTACCTTTCTAGTTTCTCTATTTAAATTCTTTTAGACTGCTAAAGGGAAGGTAAAAAATAAACTTCCTGAATCTTCGGTTGCTTAAGAATAATCAGCCTAAATTAATTCTTGTGCCAAAGAGACACATTTTGGGGTGGCAAATTTTGCTGCCTTACAAGTTCTAGTTTGAAAGTGAGGTACTGGAGAGGAGACTGAAAACATAGGAAATGGTGAAGTACTGGCTTTGGTTTGCTGTCTTAAAACTTTTCTATTTTTTTTTAACTATATAAATAGATCACTTTAATAAAATAAAGAAGATATTTTAATAAAATATTAAAACCAAATGTTCAAGAATGCTTATTAGATTAGGTCTTTTAAAAAAAAATCTAGTTTATAAAAGGAACTCTGTTCTAATTACACTCAAAACATTAGTAAGTCTGTTCAAGGAAAAGAAACATAACAGGGACTTCCCTGGTGGCTCAGTGGTTAAGAATCTGCCTGCCAATGCAGGGGACACGGGTTTGAGCCCTGGTCCGGGAAGATCCCACACACCGCCGAGCAACTAAGCCCGTGTGCCACAACTACTGAGCCTGCGCTCTAGAGCCTGCGAGCCACAACTACTGAGCCCACATGCCACAGCTACTGAAGCCTGCGTGCCTACAGCCCATGCTCCACGACAAGAGAAGCCACCGCAATGAGAAACACGTGCACTGCAACGAAGAGTAGCTCCTGCTCACCGCAACTAGAGAAAGCCCGCGCGCAGCGACGAAGACCCAACACAGCCGAAAATAAATAAATAAATAAATAAATAAGCATAACAGAATGATTTGGAGTGGCCATGGGAATACTGTAAGATAATAATGAACAAAGTAAAACAAGTTCTACCAAAGAACAGACAACCCCTAATTCCTTTTTCACCATATATTTGTTGCATTAACTTGGCTAATTGCTAAAGTACACATGGTCTTAGATTCTCCTTTATTAATAATACTTTACTTGCGAGGGCTGTACAAATGGCTATCATGTACATGAAATAGTGCTCAACATCACTAAGCATAAGGAAAGTGCCAGTCAAAACCATGATGAGATATCACCTCACACTAATCAGAATGACTTATCATCAAAAAGATGAGATAAATGTTGATAAGTATGTCAAGAAAGGGAAGCCTTGTGCACAGTTGGTGGGAATGTAAATTGGTGCAGCCATTACGGAAAACAGTACAGAGGTTCCTCAAAAAGTTAAAAAGAGAACTTACAGTCTGATCCAGCAATCTCATGTCTGGGTTTATATCCAAAGGAAATTAAAACAGGATATCAAAAAAATACCTATACTCCCATGTTCACTGCAGTTTTATTTACAATAGCCGAGATATGGAAACAACCTGTGTCCATCAATGGATGAACGGACAAATACAACATGGTGTATATATATAATGGAATATTATTTAGCCATGAGAAAGAAGGAAATCCCATCATTTGCACACATGGATGACCCTTGAAGGAAGGCATTATGCAAACGAAATAAGCCAGACAAAGAAAGACAGATACTATACAGTATCTTTTATATGTGGACTGTTTAAAAAAAAAGTCAAACTCTTAGAAACAGAGAGTAGAAAAGTGGTTGCTAGGAGCTGGGGGTGTGGGGGAAATTAGGGAGAGGTCAGTAAAAGGGTACAAACTTTCAGCTGTAAGATGAATAAGGCCTGAGGATGTGGTCTAAAACGTGGTGGCTATAGTTGATAACACTGTATTATATGATTATAATTGAAATTTGCTAAGAGAGTAGAACTTAAATGTTCTTACCAAAAAAGAAAAAAAGAAACATATGAGGTGGTGGATTTGTTAATTAGCTAGATGGTGAGAATCCTTTTTTTTTTTAAGGTCAGCGCCGACCATTCACAGAAATAGCGAAGCCAATGCAATGGTCTTTGGACTCTTTTTTTTTTTTTTTTTAACTGAAGTATAGTTGATTTACAATATTGTGCTACTTTCAGGTGTACAGCAAAGTGATTCAGCTATATATAGTTTTTCAGATTCTTTTCCATTATAGGTTATTATAAGATAGTGAATACAGTTCCCTGTGTCATGTAAATAGTAAATCCTTGTTGCTTATCTATTTTATGTGTATTAGTTTCTTTCTGTTAACCCCATATTTCTAATTTATCCTTCCCCCCTTTCCCCTTTGATAACTATGAGTTTATTTTCTATGTCTGTGAGTCTGTTTCTGTTTTGTATATAGATTCATGTATATTACTTTTTAGATTCCACATATAAGTGATATCATGTAATATTTGTCTTTCTCTGACTTACTTCACTTAGTATGATATTCTCTAGGTCTACCCATGTTGCTGCAAGTGTCAATATTTTATTCTTTTTTATGGCTGAGTAATATTCCATCACATATATATATATATATATATATATATATATATCACATTTTCTTAAACCAATCATCTGTTGATGGCCACTTGGGTTACTTCCATGCCTTGGCTATTGTAAATGGGGCTGCTATGAACACTGGGGTTCATGTATGGTGGGAATCCTTTTACAATGTGTGTTTATATCATCAAATCCCCACAATATACACTTAAAATATCTTACAGTTTTGTCAATTATATCTCAATAAAGCTGGAGAAAAAAAAAAGAGGGCTGTCACAGTGAAGCTTTCAACACCTTTTCTAGCTTGAAGAAACACCCACTTTTTATCTGTCTCCCTCCACTTTACTTACTAAACCCTTATTCATCTAATACGTCTTAGCTCAAATTCATCCTCCATCCTTTCCTGGCCTCCATATCTAAATTCCGTACCCTTTATACTTTCTCATAGCACACTATCATTTTTATGGTACTTTTCATATTTCATTGCATACTTTTAAAGTTATTACTTTAGAAAATTATATACTTTAAGTTGTTATATACTTTGTGTGTGTGTGTCTATTTTTTTTTAATATCAGTTTTGCCTAGTATACTATAAGTAAGCACATGAGAGCAATGTCTGTTTTAGTTACAATCATATTCAGGATTGAACCCATTCCCTAACATGTAGGTGGCACTCCAGGAATATTTCCAAAATGAACCTGGAAACAGGCTTTCTAAAATACTTCCAAATTGAGGATGGGTTTGGAAATAATTTGACTTCATTATCAACCCTCTTAAAATCAAATTTTGATAGACTGGCAAGAAAGAGTGGCCTTTTATTGAGTCATAGAAAGAATAAACACAGCTAAATGATCAGTTTCACTTTCTCAAGTGTTTAAGAAACTTCTTTGTCTTTGTATCACATAGTATCCCATGTCAAAAGAAGTTGAGTTTTTTTGTCACTGTAAGACTGTCTTTTGTCATTATCTATTAAAAAAAAATACAAGTATTCATCAGAGTTCAGTTATTTTAAAAAGTGACCTCCTGTAGTGCAAACCCTGACAGTTGTGGGGGGTTTTTTGTTCATTTTTTCTTTCTTTTTTGTAATGCAGGTGCCTGACTGAAGCTTTGATTGCCAAGGCATCCACAGCAAAAGTGGTGGACTTCAAAGACAGCTATCTTGAATAAACACATTGCCAGTCACAGGACTAGATAAAGAGGCAGGTCACCTTCCCCACTGAGCTGCCTTTGTTTTGGGCCACTGTTTTTCCCTCCCCAAACTTTAAATTCCCGCTCTTATGTTTTAAATTTACCAATAAAGAGTGAGCCTATGTTTTAAATTCACCAATAAAGAGTGAGCCGGGGAAACCTTAGGCCCCTACCCTTGACCCCAATAAAAGAAGAACCCCAGGCGCTTGATCCCTCACACTTGCACTCTCTCTCTAGCCGAGACCTCACTGTGTGGCTCCAGGTGTGGTGCTGTGAGATTTCCAGTTTCTGTAAGTAATAAACCTTTATTTTTTCAAAGTTTCCTGATGGTTATTGCTGAAGGGCATCTTGCAGTCATAATAAGATCAACAAGGTTGGTCCAGCCACAACATTGGTAATTGGATTCGGACACACAATATCTCCCTAAACACTTCAATTCATTCCATTTCTTTCATTTTCCTCTCTACTTCGGCCACAGACCTAGTGATATGTAGAAGGGCAATAAGGAACTGCTGTCTTCCACTGCTGGGGTAAAACACTGTGTGTGCCCTGTTAATGGCCTTGTTAGACTTCCAAGCACTTGATTAAAACAACTTCTCCCTTAAAGATCTTGAAGAAAATTGATATTTATTTGTGTGATCCAAATTGCAAAGAGAGGATGTGCTCTGTCTCTCATTGCCTTTTATCTTAGGCTGTTGTTAAAAATTGGAAATGTTTATACATGCCCCAGCACAATATTTCTTCCTTTGCCTCGCAGCCTCAAACTTAGACAAGTGATCCCAGTAATCTCTTACCTGGACTTATTTCTTTCTTTGTTCCATGCTTCAGCTATTGCCCTACGCCCAGAGGATCACATCGATGATATCATTAGCTTTTCAGTAATTTTCCACAGCGTCAGTGTTCAGAATAAAAATATTCCCTCAAAGCGCTTTGTCAGAACTATCTCAAGGACCTCACATCTTTCTCCGTTATTATTGCCTTAATCATTAGCTACTCACAACCCTGAAGATAAACAGTGTTCAATACAGCCCGCTCAGCTCCCTCAACAGCCATACCCGAATTTTGGATGGCCTTTCTTTCTTAGCCTTTTTCCTTCCATCTTGTAGGTTGAGCCTAGATGGCTCTACCTGAAGGAAGCTATCCAATTTCTAGCTTCCTCTTTCCACGCTACCCTAGGAAATAGAGTAAATCATTTTTAGTAAATATTTAACGGATTTATTAATTTCTACAATGCTGGTGGTTGTAGAAAGCAGGCAATATGCACCATTGACTTAATTGTGGACAGGGCTCAGGGTTGACATCAACTGGGATACAGGGCTTGGATGAACTGGACAGGGTTCATTCTGATTGTGCAGTGTACATCATATAGTTGTTCAAATATCTTTTTTGAAATTGCTGGAAATTGCAATTGTTTGAAAATCACAAAATTTATCTTAGTTAAGGATCACTTGTTTGTAAGTAACAAAAGTATGTTCAAAGTATCATAAGCAAAAAAATATATAATTTATTGAAAGGAAGAGGAGTACTTTATGGAATTCAAGGGAAGGAAGTGCTGAGCCTCATGCCAGACAACATTTACACTCCCTGTGCACACTTTTTCAAGTTCCCACTTCATTCTTCTTACTCTCTGCATCACTGCAGAAGGACATTCTTGCTTCTATTTGCATATGATTTAAGTAAGCTTCCCATTATATCTAACGAGAGTTTCTGAGTCTCAATCCCCAGCCTTGGTACGTGAAATCCAATTGACTCATGCCCAATCATAGCCCATCAGCCGTGTCTAAGAGGCAGAATTATGAGACCTGCAGCCAACTCAGCAGGCCCCAGAAAATTTGATATTCTGAGATAAGAATGGACAGATTTTCTCCAAGTAAGCACAGGAGAAGGAGAAAATAGTGGCAGAGAGAATGACCTGCATTTTTTGAAGTTACAATATTTTAATAAATATTAAATAAATACTTCTAAAAAGCTATATAATTTGCATATATATTTTGGTTTTTTCCTCTATCCTCTGCATAATAGATTGCAAATTTCATGAAGGCAGGATATTTTTTTCTGATTTGTTCACTGTTCAAATAATGAATAATTATTTGCAGTAAATTTTTGCTGAATGAGTGAATAAAAGGCTTTAGATAATAATAATGGTGGTAATTATAGTGTATATGACTTAAAGACAAGAGAAAAAGTGAATGCATATGCAAGGGGGATTATGAGTTCTCTGATTACAGGCTTCTTATAATCTTCCGTACTCCTCATATTCCTTTTTTTCTAACCAACTATCATTTTCTTTCAACAAAAGTTCTTGAAAGAATTAACCAAACTTATTTATCTTTTTAAGTCTCAACATAATGTCTGGTGTATAACAGGTGCCCAGTATTTATGGATTGACTGGAATAAGCGAATAGATAATATTACTCTTATGGCACTTTGAAAAGTATCTTGCAAGACATAAAATGCTACTCAAATATTAGATTGTTATTTTCATCATAGTGGAGCTTTAGGAAAATGCTGTAGGTTGAATGTTTGGGTCCCCACAACATTCATATGTTGAAACCTAATCCCCAATGTGATGGTATTTGTAGGTGGAGCCTTTGGGAGGGGATTAGGTCATAAGAATAGAGCCCTCACGAATGGGATTAGTGCCTTTATGAGAGATCTCAGAGAGCTCTCTTGCCCTTTCTACTATGTGAGGTTATAGAGAGAAGACGGTGACCTATGAGCCAGGAAGTGGGCTCTCATCAGACACTCAGTCTGCCAGCACCTTGATTTTGGACTTCCCTCCAGGATTGTGAGGAATAAATTTCGGTTGTTGATAAGTTACCCAGCCCATGTATTTTTTTGTTTCAGCAGCCCAAACCGAATAAGACAGAAAATTATCTTGGTAACAGTGGTGAAGATGCATGGGGCAACTAGAGGTCAAGAAGAAAACTAGGAAGCTGACCCAAAAGCTTAGGCAAGACCTGCTTGATCTCAATCAGCTTTTTTTGTTGCCCTTTTCCAGAAGGCCCTGCATTGAAATCTAATCCAGGTTTCTCTATAATCCTAGAAGGGGCAAAAGCTTGCAGAGGTTTGAGTTGTTTTATCTTAAAATACATATCTATTACATAGATATCTGTATGTTAAACCAGTTTTTTAAAAATTCTTTTTCATATTCTTTTCCATTATGGTTTATTACAGGATATAGAATATAGCTCCCTGGGCTATGCAAGAGGACCTTGTTTTTTATCTATTCTACACATAAAAGTTTGTATCTGCTAATCCCAGACTCCCAATCCAACCCTCCCCCACCCCTTGGCAACAACAAGTCTGTTAAACCAGTTTTAGATTAGGAGCCTAACTAACATTTTTTTTTTTTTTTACATTCCAAAGAATCACCAAAAGTTTTATTCAATTTAATATCATCATTATGCATCACTCAATAATTCAGCATGTAAATAAAAACAATTATTGGAGCACTTTGCTACAGGAAAGATTGTTGCTTCTTAGGCCAAAAGAGTGAGAACATACATGGTGAATTTTAGTTAAGGGCATGTATCTAAAGGCATAATGTAAAATTCAACAATTTTCTTGCAAACTCATTGTGTATAGACAACTTAACTCAATTAACAATTAACTTCTATGTTAATCAATTACAAAGATGAATATTATTCAGGTCCCATCATTAAGGAGCTTTGAATATATTGTATGGAGTAAGAGAGACTAGGAGATAACATACAAATAATCATAATACCTGGCAATATCTGATGAGTTTCATATAAGAAGTTACAAAAAAGGATGAAGGAATCGTATAGCATCTGATCTTAAGGGCAAAAATGTCTATAAAATGTAGAAACGTTTAAGAAGGAAACATATTTGGAATGGCCTTAGAAGAACAGATGCACAATACACTAATATTTCAGAATTTGGAATTGAGGAAAAAAAGTTTCAAGAAAGAAATACAATGGTAGGAGAAACTGTACCCCATTTTGAAGGAAGAGCAAGTTATCCAATATAGCTGGATGATGGAGAATACGAATGAAAGGAGAGAAAATAAGTCTACAGAGGTAATGTAGGATCAAATTGCTCAGGGTTTTAAAAATTAGGTATTAGAACAGTCTTTTGAAAAGAGCAACATTGAGGTTTTGAGTCGTGTTGTGACACTGGGAGGTGAGCTATAGAATGACTAACCTGGCAGAGAGTAGTTCAGAAGGAAATAGAGGAAGAGTCCTAAGGCTCAGAGACCAATTAAGCCACTGATGTGATCTTCAAGGTATGAGTTCATTGTTGCTCGAGGTGGAGCTGTAGCTGTAGACATGGTGAAGAGGTGGAAAAGATGGGAAATGCATAGACAAGAGACACTTCAGAGGTAAGAGTTACAGAAGTTAGCATCTAGTAGAATAGACGAAGCGGGGGAGAGAGAATGTCAATGTCACCATTGTGATAGGATGTTCTATTTGGATACTATTAGTGAACGAATATTAGAATACAGAGATTGGTGGACAAGAACCAATCAACACAAAGGTGATAGGTAATGACATGGAAGCAGATAAAATGCCTTATGAAAGAAAAGAGGCTGAGGATATAGTTCCAGGTGGGAGTAGAAAGAGAATCATAAAGAGAGGAAAGAGAGAAATTTCCTGGGAAAAAGATGTATTGTACCATGTCCAGGAGCCAATAGAGGATTCAGAAGTGGTCATTCAGTTTGGCAATTAGGGGGTTACTGATGGTCATTGAGAGAATAGTTCTTTAGGCTGGTTGTATTTATAACCCAGATTGCAAGTAGTGAAATTAATAAGGAGTAGATGGTAAGAAATTAGATGCAGTTAATTTAGACTATTCTAATAATTTTAGTAGCAAAGGAAAAGAGAAAAAGATCGTGGCAGCCTGAGGTCCAAAGCAAACTTCTATTTTCTCCACTTGAGACTTTTGATCTATGATTCTCCGAGTGAAATAATTTAATTTGCAATTTCACTTTATCGATGCACACATTGACTGACAAAGTACACCCTAAAGGACTTGTGAAATAGATGGGATCATTAGTCTTGGCTCTAATGAGAAATTATAGAATTTTTGCTATAATGAAAAGTTGGCATGTGACTATTTAGCATATGTAAAAGCCTTCAGAGAATCAGCAGCTTCCACTGATCGTAATCTTACATTTTGGGTTATTTTCATGGCTGAAAATACCATTTGGATGTGACTCTGTCATCATTAGGACAGGCATAAATATTTTTAACAGAATACATATTTTCCTTCTGAAAAATGATAATTGCTCCATTTTAACTTTCCACGTCCTGGCTCCTCCTCCTGTGGGTCCTTCCCACACTCTTCTCTTCCTTTACAATTAAAGCCTTTTCTACCGATCAGTCTACCTTTAAGCTCACTAGCAAATTTCTACATTATGAAAATACGGAGCATCTTGTACGAAAAGGTATTCCATGTCACCAGCCAACATTGCTTAAACAGCTCTGGAAAACTTCATAGTATGCTTTGTTTCTCAGCAGCATGCATCCAAATATTGTTTAGAGAGCACTCATATTCTCACCCAGAGGTAGACCTGAACACAACTGCACACAAGCATTCAGTTCCTAGCTCTGGAACAGTCATCCATTGATCAGACCCAAGTAAGACTACTTCTGCTTCCCAAAGCCAACTGGATATTGTGGTTGTATTGATCAGACCAGAAATCTCTCCCTTTTGGGCTGTAGGGTTCACTTTTTCTGTAAAGGGCCAGATAGTAAATATGTTTGGCTTTGCATGCTATATAGTCTCTGTTGGAACTACTCAACCCTTCTGTTGAATTGCAAAAGCAGCCATAGACAATGACTAATTCTGTGACTTTATTCCAATAAAACTTTATTTACAAAACAGGCATCAGGCTAGATTAGCCTCACTGACTCTAGTTTGCCAATCCCTACTCTAGAAAAGGATCCTGAGTGGGATGTGTCATTTAACCATTCATGGGGACCCAAGATGAAGAATCCAAATACATCATTTGGATGTATTTGGATGCTAGATTCTCCTTTGATGCCAGGTCAGTTCTGGGTCACAGACATTTGCACTCCCTCTCAAGAATTCCTCTATATGGCCTTCAGCTGTTTCCACCTGTGTTTTTCCTGTGCCATGACACACACCTTTTCACTTCTCTGTCTTTCTCATAGCCCAGGTTAATTAACAACCCTATTTAGCTTCATCCTATTGGCTCCTGACTCTTGCCTCTCCAGGGTCTGACTTTTAGCATTTTCCCTTAACTCCAAACACCCTGACCTGAGGGAAAATGTATTTAAATTTTAAAGAACCAACTGGAAGAAGTACACACATTTAAAGGATATATTTTCTTGCTCAGTCCTAAAATATTTTCTCTCATCTTTATTGTCTCAGATACTCATGGGTGAAATTGCTACACCAGCCCCAAGTGTCTTCAGCACAGGTCTGCAGCATACCACTCTTCCTTCCTAGCTTAAATTTTCAGTATTTAAAGTCTCAGTACAGTATAGGAGAAAGAAAACAGACCTGTATTCTCGGTCTGACTTGCTTTGGTCTTGGGTAAGTTACTACCATGCATGTTAAAGCATGTTATCTTGGAGTACTGGCTCCTTGCTGTGCTTCTACGAATCTTTATACCCACTGAAATAATCACTCCCCGCCACTTGGTGAAAGTTTAATTTTTCTGAAGAATATTTGTTTTAGCCATTTTTCATATTAAGGATATAATTAGTATTTTTAAAGAAATTTTCTACTATTTTGAAAAAAAGTTTGAAAAACATTTAATTTACAAATAAGGAAACAGTTACAATGAAGTAAAGTGACTTGTTGAAAGTCACCTAGCTGGTTATTGCAGAATCAAGAGTGAAATATGTCTCCACATTCTCAATCCCTAGTTTTCTTTTTTCCTTTTTTTCTATTGCACTATTTTGTCTCACTTCACCTTAGCGTAATTACCCATATTAGCAACTCTCAAGCTATACTGTGAACCTTTCATAGAATCATAATTGTCATTAGATGTAAAGAGCACATTTGACCATTGCTATTTTAAGTCTTTCCAGATTAAATATTTTATTTGGTTTTGCTGGGATACAGAAATAATTTTTTCTGTAATAAAGTTGTATCTAGTAATCTTATTAAATTCATTTGTTAATTCTAATATGTATCTGTAACTCTTTTTGGATTTTCTATGTACACAATCATTCTGTCTGTAAGTAATACCATTTTCTTTACTTTCTTTTCAGTATAATACCTTTATTTCCCTTCCTTCTTGCACTGGATAAGATCTCCAGTACAGTATTGAATAAAAGTGGTGATAGGGGCTTCCCTGGTGGGGCAGTGGTTGAGAGTCCTCCAGCCGATGCAGGGGACACGAGTTCGTGCCCCGGTCCAGGAAGATCCCACATGCCGCGGAGTGGCTAGGCCCGTGAGCCATGGCCGCTGAGCCTGCGCGTCCGGAGCCTGTGCTCCAAAGTAGTGATAACGGGCATCTCTGTTCTGCCCTTAGGAAGAAAAGGTTCAATATTTTTCCACTAACTATGATATTAACTACAAGTGTTTTGGGGTTTGTTTCATTTACTTTATTCTACCTCATACCATTTATAAAATTACAGTGTAACTATAGAGAACTAAAGAGGATTTCTGAAACATAAAACTATAGGATTAACTGAAGAAAATTTAGGACTATATCTGTGACTTTAGATTTCTTAAACAAAATGATTTCTTAAGCGAAAGAAAAACTATCCAAAGCAAAAATTATTAGGGAAAAATAGACAAATTAAATTACATTAAAGTTAAGATTCTCTCATCAATCAAAGATACCATAGATAAAACTAACACATAGGTGACAGACTGAGAGAAGAGAGATCTGTAAAATCCAAATCTTACAAGACACTAATATCTAGAATGTATGGGGCACACCTGAAAATCAGGCAACAAAAGTATAAAGGAGCACAATAGGAAAATAATCAGAGAATATGAATTGTTAATTCACAGATAGCCAGAATGTCTGGTGAGCATGGTTTACTGAAGTTCACTACTGATCAGAGACATGCTACTTAAACCATCCTGAGATACCACTTTACGTGCATCAGAGGTAATATCAGTAGGTTGGCTAACAAAACATGCTAGCAAGAAGTCCGCATAGGCTGCTGGTAAGTGTGTAAACGTGTATAGTTTTTCTGAAGAGCAACCTGGAAGTCTTTAGGAATTTTCTCACAGGTTCACAAGGAAAGAGCAAATTGTGTTTATAACTGCAGAGAGTTGAAGCCAGCAAAAATACCTGCTAAAAGAGTGGATAAATAAAATGTAGTTGATACAATGAATGTCTGTGTTCCAGTAGATTTACACTGTATAAGGCTCAGAAGCATAATGTTGAATGAAGGAAGTAAAAAACCAAATAAAACTTTTAACAAAATACCATTTGTGTAAATTACAAAAATACACATGGAAAATAATCTTTGTATTTTTACGATATAAACACATATATCTAAATAATCATATGTAACGACAAACATGAAATACACTAACACATAACTAATCCGGGAAAAGAAATTGATCATGGGGGAAACAAGATCATGGGGGAAATTAGTGAAATAAAGTAAAAGATCTGGGCTTCCCTGGTGGCGCGGTGGTTGAGAGTCCACCTGCCGATGCAGGGGACACGGGTTCGTGCCCTGGTCTGGGAAGATCCCACATGCCGCGGAGCGGCTGGGCCCGTGAGCCATGGCCGCTGAGCCTGTGCGTCTGGAGCTTGTGCTCCGCAACCGGAGAGGCCACAACACTGAGAGGCCCGCGTACCGCCAAAGAAAAAAAAAAAGGTAAAACATCCTGCACAGACCAATGACGATATGGTTTTATACACTGTGGAATGTGATAAATTCTGTGCAGTTAAATCTTTTTAAAAATATATGCTGTCAGACTTCCGGGAAGATGGCGGAAGAGTAAGACGCGGAGATCACCTTCCTCCCCACAGATACACCAGAAATACATCTACACGTGGAACAACTCCTACAGAACACCTACTGAACGCTGGCAGAAGACCTCAGACCTCCCAAAAGGCAAGAAACCACCCACATACCTGGGTAGGGCAAAAGAAAAAAGAATAAACAGAGACAAATGGATAGGGACGGGACCTGCACCAGTGGGAGGGAGCTGTGAAGGAGGAAAGGTTACCACACACTAGGAAGCGGAGGGGGAAAGCTTCGGAGCCTCGGAGGAGAGCGCAGCAACAGGGGTGCGGAGGGCAAAGCAGAGAGATTCCCGCACAGAGGATTGGCGCCGACCAGCACTCACCAGCCCGAGAGGCTTGTCTGCTCACCCGCTGGGGCGGGCGGGGCTGGGAGCTGAGGCTCCGGCTTCGGTCGGAGCGCCGGGAGAGGACTGGGGTTGGTGGCGTGAACACAGCCTGCAGGGTGTTAGTGCGCCACGGCTAGCCGGGAGGGAGTCCAGGGAAGAGTCTGGACCTGACGAAGAGGCAAGAGACTTTTTCTTCCCTCTTTGTTTCCTGGTGCGCGAGGAGAGGGGATTAAGAGCGCGCTTAAAGGAGCTCCAGAGACGGGTGCGAGCCGCGGCTAACAGCGCGGACCCCAGAGACGGGCATGAGATGCTAAGGCTGCTGCTGCTGCCACCAAGAAGCCTGTGTGCGAGCACAGGTCACTATCCACACCCCCTTCCAGGGAGCCTGTGCAGCCCGCCACTGCCAGGGTCCCGGGATCCAGGGACAACTCCCTCCAGAGAACGCACGGCGCGCCTCAGGCTGGTGCCACATCACGCTGTCCTCTGCCGCCGCAGGCTCGCCCCGCACTACGTGCTGAGCCAGAGCTCCCAAATCAGCGGCTCCTTTAACCCGCAAAGAACAGACGCCCTCAGGCGACCTACACGCAGAGGCGGGGCCAAATGCAAAGCTGAGCCCCTGGGAGCTGTGAGAACAAAGAAGAAAAAGGGATATCTCTCCCAGCAGCCTCAGAAGCAGCGGATTAAAGCTCCACAATCAACTTGATGTACCCTGCACCTGTGGAATACATGAATAGACAACGAATCATCCCAAACTGAGGAGGTGGACTTTGAGAGCAAGATTTATGATTTTTTCCCCTTTTCCTCTTTTTGTGAGTGTGTATGTGTATGCTTCTGTGTGAGATTTTGTGTGTATAGCTTTGCTTCCACCATTTGTCCTACGGTCCTATCCATCCATTTTGGGGGGGGGGGTTGTTTTTTTTTTTATTATTTTTTTCTTTTTTCTCTTAATAATTATTTTTTTATTTTAATAACTTTATTATATTTTACCTTACTTTATTTTATTTTACTCTATCTCCTTTCTTTTTTTCCTTCCTTCCCTCCTTCCTTCCTTCGTCCCTCCCTACTAATTCTTTCTTTCTACTTTTTCTCCCTTTATTCTGAGCTGTGTAGATGAAAGGCTGTTGGTGCTGCAGCCAGGAGTCAGTACTATGCCTCTGAGGTGGGAGAGCCAACTTAAGGACACTGGTCCACAAGAGACCTCCCAGCTCCACATAATATCAAACAGTGAAAATCTCCCAGAGATCTCCATCTCAACACCAGCACCCAGCTTCACTCAACGACCAGCAAGCTACAGTGCTGGACATCCTATGCCAAACAACTAGCAAGACAGGAACGCAACCCCACCCATTAGCAGAGAGGCTGCCTAAAATCATAATAAGTCCACAGACACCCCAAAACACACCACCAGACATGGACCGGCTCAAGAGAAAGACAAAATCCAGCCTCATCCACCAGAACATAGGCACTAGTTGCCTCCACCAGGAAGCCTACACAACCCACTGAACCAACCTTAGCCACTGGGGACAGACACCATAAACAACGAGAACAACGAACCTGCAGCCTGCAAAACGGATACCCCAAACACAGTAAGATAAGCAAAATGAGAAGACAGAAAAACACAGAGCAGATGAAGGAGCAAGATAAAAACCCACCAGACCTAACAAATGAAGAGGAAATAGGCAGTCTACATGAAAAAGAATTCAGAATAATGATAGTAAAGATGATCCAAAATCTTGGAAATAGAATAGACAAAATTCAAGAAACGTTTAACAAGGACCTAGAAGAACTAAAGATGAAAAAAACAATGATGAACCACACAATAAATGAAATGAAAAATACTCTACATGGGATCAATAGCAGAATAACTGAGGCAGAAGAACGGATAAGTGACCTGGAAGATAAAATAGTGGAAATAACTACTGCAGAACAGAATAAAGAAAAAAGAATGAAAAGAACTGAGGACAGTCTCAGAGACCTCTGGGACAACATTAAGTGCACCCACATTTGAATTATAGCGGTTCCAGAAGAAGAAGATAAAAAGAAAGGGACTGAGAAAATATATGAAGAGATTATAGTTGAAAACTTCCCTAATATGGGAAAGGAAATAGTTAATCAAGTCCAGGAGCACAGAGAGTCCCATACAGGATTAATCCAAGGAGAAATATGCCAAGACACATATTAATCAAACTGTCAAAAATTAAATACAAAGAAAACATATTAAAAGCAGCAGGGAAAAACAGCAAATAACACACAAGGGAATCCCCATAAGGTTAACAGCTGATCTTTCAGCAGAAACTCTGCAAGCCAGAAGGGACTGGCAGGACATATTTAAAGTGATGAAGGAGAAAAACCTGCAACCAAGATTACTCTACCCAGCAAGGATCTCATTCAGATTTGATGGAGTAATTAAAACCTTTACAGACAAGCAAAAGCTGAGAGAGTTCAGCACGACCAAACCAGCTTTACAACAACTGCTAAATGAACTTCTCTAGGCAAGAAACACAAGAGAAGGAAAAGCCCTACAATAACAAACCCAAAACAATTTAGAAAATGGGAATAGGAACATACATATCGATAATTACCTTAAATGTAAATGGACTAAATGCTCCCACCAAAAGACACAGATTGGTTGAATGGATACAAAACAAGACCCATATATTTGCCATCTAAAAGAGACCCACTTCAGACCTAGAGACACATACAGACTGAAAGTAAGGGGATGGAAAAACATATTTCATGCAAATGGAAACCAAAAGAAAGTTGGAGTAGCAATTCTCATATCAGACAAAATAGACTCTAAAATAAAGACTATTAGAAGAGACAAAGAAGGACACTACATAATGATCAAGGGATCGATCCAAGAAGAAGATATAACAATTGTAAATATTTATGAACCCAACATAGGAGCACCTCAATTCATAAGGCAAATACTAACAGCCATAAAAGGGAAAATCGACAGTAACATGTTCATAGTAGGGGACTTTAACACCCCATTTTCACCAATGGACAGATCATCCAAAGTGAAAATAAATAAGGAAACACAAGCTTTAAATGATACATTAAACAAGATGGATTTAACTGATATTTATAGGACATTCCATCCAAAAACAACAGAATACACATTCTTCTCAAGTGCTCATGGAACATTATCCAGGATAGATCATATCTTGGGTCACAAATCAAGCCTTGGTAAATTTAAGAAAATTGAAATTCTATCAAGTATCTTTTCCAACCACAACGCTATGAGACTAGATATCACTTACAGGAAAAGATCTGTAAAAAATACAAACACATGGAGGCTAAACAATACACTACTTAATAACGAAGTGATCACTGAAGAAATCAAAGAGGAAACCAAAAAATACCTAGAAACAAATGACAATGGAGACACAACGACCCAAAATCTATGGGATGCAGCAAAAGCAGTTCTAAGAGGGAAGTTTATAGCAATACAATCCTACCTTAAAAAACAGGAAACATCTCGAATAAACAACCTAACGTGGCACCTAAAGGAATTAGAGAAAAAAGAACAAAAAAAACCCAAAGTTAGTAGAAGGAAAGAAATCATAAAGATCAGATTAGAAATAAATGAAAAAGAAATGAAGGAAAATATACCAAAGATCAATAAAACTAAAAGCTGGTTCTTTGAGAAGATAATCAAAATTGATAAACTATTAGCCAGACTCATCAAGAAAAAAAGGAAGACTCAAATCAATAGAATTAGAAATGAAAGAGAAGTAACAACTGACACTGCAGAAATAAAAAAGATCATGAGAGATTACTACAAGCAACTCTATGCCAATAAAATGGACAACCTGGAAGAAATGGACAAATTCTTAGAAATGGACAACGTGCTAAGACTGAATCAGGAGGAAATACAAAATATGAACAGACCAAACACAAGCACTGAAATTGAAACTGTGATTAAAAATCTTCCAACAAACAAAAGCCCAGGACCAGATGGCTTCACAGGTGAATTCTATCAAACATTTAGAGAAGAGCTAACACCTATCCTTCTCAAACTCTTCCAAAATATAGCAGAGAGAGGAACAGTCCTAAACTCATTCTACGAGGCCACTATCACCCTGATACCAAAACCAGACAAGGATGTCACAAAGAAATAAAACTGCAGGCCAATATCACTGATGAAGATAAATGCAAAAATCCTCAACAAAATACTAGCAAACAGAATCCAACAGCACATTAAAAGGATCATACACCATGATCAAGTGGGGTTTATTCCAGAAATGCAAGGATTCTTCAATATACGCAAATCAATCAACGTGATATACCATATTAACAAATTGAAGGAGAAAAACCATATGATCATCTCAATAGATGCAGAGAAAGCTTTCGACAAAATTCAACACCCATTTATGATAAAAACCTTGCAGAAAGTAGGCATAGAGGGAACTTTCCTCAACATAATAAAGGCCATGTATGACAAACCCACAGCCAACATTGTCCTCAATGGTGAAAAACTGAAACCATTTCCACTAAGATCAGGAACAAGACAAGGTTGCCCACTCTCACCACTCTTATTCAACATAGTTTTGGAAGTTTTAGCCACAGCAATCAGAGAAGAAAAGGAAATAAAAGGAATCCAAATCGGAAAAGAAGAAGGAAAGCTGTCACTGTTTGCAGATGACATGATGCTATACATAGAGAATCCTAAAGATTCTACCAGAAAACTACTAGAGCTAATCAATGAATTTGGTAAAGTAGCAGGATACAAAATTAATGCACAGAAATCTCTGGCATTCCTATACACTAATGATGAAAAGTCTGAAAGTGAAATCAAGAAAACACTCCCATTTACCATTGCAACAGAAAGAATAAAATATCTAGGAATAAACCTACCTAAGGAGACAAACGACCTGTATGCAGAAAATTATAAGACACTGATGAAAGAAATTAAAGATGATACAAATAGATGGAGAGATATACCATGTTCTTGGATTGGAAGAATCAACATTGTGAAAGTGACTCTATTACCCAAAGCAATCTACAGATTCAGTGCAATCCCTATCAAACTACCACTGGCATTTTTCACAGAACTAGAACAAAAAATTTCACAATTTGTATGGAAACACAAAAGACCCCGAAGAGCCAAAGCAATCTTGAGAACAAAAGACGGAGCTAGAAGAATCAGGCTCCCTGACTTCAGACTATACTACAAAGCTACAGTAATCAAGACAGTATGGTACTGGCACGAAAACAGAAAGATAGATCAATAGAACAGGATAGAAAGCCCAGAGATAAACCCACACACATATGGTCACCTTATCTTTGATAAAGGAGGCAGGAATATACAGTGGAGAAAGGACAGCCTCTTCAATAAGTGGTGGTGGGAAAACTGGACAGGTACATGTAAAAGTATGAGATTAGAACACTCCCTAACACCGTACACAAAAATAAGCTCAAAATGGATTAAAGACCTAAATGTAAGGTCAGAAACTATCAAACTCTTAGAGGAAAACATAGGCAGAACACTCTATGACATAAATCGCAGCAAGATCCTTTTTGACCCACCTCCTAGAGAAATGGAAATAAAAATAAACAAAGGGAACCTAATGAAACTTCAAACTTTTGCACAGCAAAGGAAACCATAAACAAGACCAAAAGACAACCCTCAGAATGGGAGAAAATATTTGCCAATGAAGCAACTGACAAAGGATTAATCTCCAAAATTTATAAGCAGCTCATGCAGCTCAATAACAAAAAACAAACAACCAAATCCAAAAATGGGCAGAAGACCTAAACAGACACTTCTTCAAAGAAGATATACAGACTGCCAACAAACACATGAAAGAATGCTCAACATCATTAATCATTAGAGAAATGCAAATCAAAACTACAATGAGATATCATCTCACACCAGTCAGAATGGCCATCATGAAAATATCTAGAAACAACAAATGCTGGAGAGGGTGTGGAGAAAAGGGAACCCTCTTGCACTGTTGGTGGGAATGTAAATTGATACAGTCACTATGGAGAACAGTATGGAGGTTCCTTAAAAAACTACAAATAGAACTACCATATGACCCAGCAATCCCACTACTGGGCACATACCCTGAGAAAACCATAATTCAGAAAGAGTCATGTACCAAAATGTTCTTTGCAGCTCTATTTACAATAGCACAGAGATGGAAACAACCTAAGTGCCCATCATCGGATGAATGGATAAAGAAGATGTGGCACATATATACAATGGAATATTACTCAGCCAAAAAAAAAATGAAATTGAGCTCTTTGTAATGAGGTGGATAGACCTAGAGTCTGTCATACAGAGTGAAGTAAGTCAGAAAGAGAAAGACAAATACCGTATGCTAACACATATATATGGAATTTAAGAAAAAAAAGTCATGAAGACCCTAGGGGTAAGACAGGAATAAGACACAGACCTACTAGAGAATGGACTTGAGGATATGGGGAGGGGGAAAGGTATGCTGTGACAAAGCGAGAGAGAGGCATGGACATATAAACACTAGCAAACGTAAGGTAGATAGCTAGTGGGAAGCAGCCGCATAGCACAGGGAGATCAGCTCAGTGCTTTGTGACTGCCTGGAGGGGTGGGATAGGGAGGGTGGGAGGGAGGGAGACCCAAGAGGGAAGAGATATGGGAACATATGTATATGTATAACTGATTCACTTTGTTATAAAGCAGAAACTAACACACCATTGTAAAGCAATTATACTCCAATAAAGATGTAAATATATATATATATATGCTGTCACAAAATTATATATCATGTTATATATATATATATATATATATACACACACACATTCCTTTGAATGTGTATACTTACACAGACACATACACATACGTATTATATGACTGGAAGTATTTACTCCAAATATCAATAGTGGTTTTGTTTGTTTATAAAAAATGATTTTACTTTTCCTCTTCATACTTTTCCCCATGTTCTAAATCTTTCTCAATAAATATTATATAATTAGAAAAAAATCTATATTTTTTAAATTAAATGGACAAATTCCTAAAGGGGGAAGGCAATTTTAAATAATTTATTCTAAAAGTTTTTCGAAATGAAGTCAGAAAGTTTTCAGTAGCAATACCCATTACAATATTACTTGAATGGGAAAATCATTGAAAAATCAGGACCCTGTGCAATATCTCACTCTGAAGAGTTGCAGGGTTACTGCTGATTTAAGTGATCATTTGCAAAGTCCAGAGTTTCTAGGGAATGTTTATTTTAACAGCACTCTAGGTGTTGTTAGATCTCTGGGACATGACCTTGTGTTAGTTAGCAATGGGGAAAAAAGACTTGTTTGGATTGTCTTATAAACCCTTTTCACTGTGAGTACCTATTGTTTCCTTAGCCATTGCAGATTAGTTCCCTGGATACCACAAACTCTGTTTAAGGTGAGTGACATAATGATCTCCTTTGTATTCTTAATATTTCAAAATCATATATCATGTTTCTAACAAACTTACCCTTTCATGCATGAAAAAACATAAGAGCTTACAGCCATTTGTCTTTCTTTTAATATAAGATGTAACTATTTTGCTTAATTCTCAAAAGAACCAAAATATTTATATTTCTTAAAGAAGTGTCCTTCCAGAGAGCTGCCTTGGTGAAATCAAGTTTTTCTATGAGCTAATCTACAGTTAAAAGTAAAACAAACATACCGTTTAGCCAAAGACTAGTCATGTGCCAGAACGCCCCAGCCTGCCCTAGCAGTGGTAAATATAATTTCTTGAGCTTCCAGGGCATGTGTGGAAGGAAAAAATAAGAAATAAGAGATTCAAGACATTTACAAGAAGATGGAAAGTAAGAACCTGCAGTTGGGGGCAAACTAGAGCATCCTCAGAACCTGTCGGGTAAGACGTGCTGAACTGCCTTAGGGACAAATCATTCATGTAAGTCAAGGACGTGGGAAGGTGACAGGTCAGAATAAAATGGATTTCATCCTGTGCTAGAATTCCCCAAGTGCTCACAAAAGCCATCTTCAATGGTTCAATGGGATCACTAATTTTTAGAGTTCAAGAGGGGATGACAATTATGAGAAAACTGCAGACTGCTGCTCTTCTACTATGTTACTGCAGTGGAAGATTTTTCATAACTATCTTCCTCTATTCACTGAACATTCTTTTTGTTCCATGTTTATAAGAAAATTGTATGGTAATGGGTATAATGCCTGCATGAAATTTTGGATATCTCCAAAATGCCTAGAGATGTTGAAAATTAATAAATAAGGAAGCATTTGATATTAGATGCTGGGCTATGCTAATAAAAAAATAAGAGAAATAATTCTCTTTATTTGAATGAAAATTATCATTTTAACATAAAACAATTTTTCCTTATAACAATAAAATGTTATAAAAAGAGAACCTACTAATTAGCTCTTTTATTAGCATCTCCTCAAATAAGAAGCTTTGGCATTACCATCTTCATTTTAGCATTTTCCAAATTGTCTCAGAATACTATAGCCAAAGAAGAGATCAGAATATTTTACATGAGTTCTGTTCTTGCAGTTTTTGATTATAATTGGAATAAAATCCACCTATATTTTTCAAGCTTTTGGAAGTTAAAACAGATAGCATCTGCTGAGAATTGAGAACTGGTAATCTCTTGTAATTCAACTTCTACCTATTGTTTACATGCTGATTCCAAAAAATACTTTAAGAATTTGTTTTCTCTACAATTGAATTTTTCTGGAAAATATCTATCTGTTCAAAATTTAATAAGAAAAACAAACAACAACAAAAACCCCTCTTTTACGTTTCCTTGCTGAAGCAGTTTCTATATGAGAAGATCCCAATTTGGGGGTGGGGGGATGGGGTGGTGGTCTGTCTAGTGATTAACAGGGAAACTTCACATTGTTTAGGAGCCTCAGCTCCCAAGGGCCCTGAAGACAGTTGAAAACCAATCTCAACTTGGGTCTGATGTATAGGGTATAGGACTCATACTATGTATTTGGTCTGATCACAGCCTAATTTCTGGACACTCTTGTCCCAAAGTCTATGGTTCTGTGCTGCTGAAGAAAACCAGAAAAGGTGAGTTACATACCAGTGAAATAAAATTGGCAGGCAAGTGCAGTGGTCTTTAAAGGAGCCTCTCTTTTTTATGATTGAAATAGCTTAGGGCCGTAGCAGCTTATCTATGAGTTGGATAAAAAAGCTTGGATAAAAATCATGGGGAGCATCTTCAGTTTCTCTCTACCCTCCCCAGACAATGATAATGAATTCTATTTCTTTTTATCTCACTCAATGGATACTCAAATGTGTGTCAATTCCATTTTAAATTGAAGGGTATATTCAGCCATATGTCAGGGGATTTAGTTGCTTTTATTCTAGCAGTTTTCTCTGAGCTTGTAAGACAGTTTAAAAATGCTTACTGACTTTCATACTAAGTGAAGTAAGTCAGAAAGAGAAAGACAAATACCCTATGATATCACTTATATGTGGAATCTAAAATATGATACAAATGAACTTATTTACAAAACAAAAACAAACTTACAGACATAGAAAACAAACTTATGGTTACCCAAGGGGAAAAAGGGTAGGTGAGGGATAAATTAGGAAATTGGGATTAGCAGATACAAACTACTATATATAAAGTAGATAAACAACAAGGTCATACTGTATAGCCCAGGCAACTATACTCAATATCCTGTAATAAACCATAATGGAAAAGAATCTGAAAAAGAGTAAAAAAAAAAAATATATATATATATATATTCAGTTATGTATGTATAACTGAATCACTTTGCTGTATGCCAGAAACTAACACAACATTGTAGTTCAACTATACTTCAATTAAAAATTTTAAAAAATTTTAAATTCTTACTGATTCATTATGAAGAAATGCTCTAACTTCTGAGCATATTGGAGAAAAATTTTTTTTTGTGGGGAAACAATTCTTATATCTGATCTCAAACTCTTGGCTTGAATGAAGATTTATAAAATGAGGAGACTCATTTTTTTAACTGAAGTATCCTTTCATCCAAATAAAAAAACATAAAGTAAACACATTAAAATATAATTTTAACTCATCCTCTGAGACTTTTGAGGGAGCCATATTTCAGTAGGGCAATTTGGCAAAATCTATCAACATTTAAAAATTTATATCATTTGACTGAGCCATTCTACTGCTAGGAATATTTGTTGGTCCCATGGATATACTACAAAAGTATGCTAAAATATAAAGATGTTTATTGCATTATGTATGTATACTAAAAGTCTACAGTTAGAATAATGGTTAAGTTCAGTATAATACATCTATACAGTATAAAACTATGCAGTCATTAAAAATAATGAAGTAGGGCTTCCCTGGTGGCGCAGTGGTTGAGAGTCCGCCTGCCGATGTAGGGGACACGGGTTCATGCCCCGGTCCGGGAAGATCCCACATGCCGCAGAGCAAGCTGGGCTCGTGAGCCATGGCCACTGGGCCTGCGCGTCCGGAGCCTGTGCTCCGCAACAGGAGAGGCCACAACAGTGAGAGGCCTGCGTATCGCAAAAAATAATAATAATAATAATGAAGTAGATAGGACTTCCCTGGTGGCACAGTGGTTAAGAATATGCCTGCCAGGGCTTCCCTGGTGGTGCAGTGGCTGAGAATCTGCCTGCTAATGCAGGGGACATGGGTTCGAGCCCTGGTCTGGGAGGATCCCACATGCCGTGGAGCAACTAGGCCTGTGAGCCACAACTACTGAGCCTGCGTGTCTGGAGCCTATGCTCCGCAACAAGAGAGGCCGCGATAGTGAGAGGCCCATGCACCGCGATGAAGAGTGGCCCCCGCTTGCCACAACTAGAGAAAGCCCTTGCACAGAAACGAAGACCCAACACAGCAAAAATAAATTGATTAATTAATAAACTCCTACCCCCAACATCTAAAAAAAAAAAAAGAATATGCCTGCCAATGCACGGTACATGGGTTCAATCCCTGGTCCAGGAAGATTCCCACATGCCATGGAGCAACTAAGCCCCTGCACCACAACTACTGAGCCTGTGCTCTAGAGCCTGTGAGCCACCACTACTGAGCCCATGTGCCACAACTACTGAGCCCACAAACCGCAACTACTGAAGCCCGTGCACTCTAGGGCTCACAGGCAGCAACTATTGAAGCTCGCATGCCTAGAGCCCGTGCTCTGCAACAAGAGAAGCCACCGCAATGGGAAGACCATGCACTGAAACAAAGAGTAGCCCCTGTTCGCCGCAACTAGAGAAAGCCCAAGTGCAGCAACAAAGACCCAGTACAGCCAAATAAATAAAATTTTTAAAAAAAGAATGCTAGGGGGATTCCCTGTGGCGCAGTGGTTGAGAGTCTGCCTGCCGATGCAGGGGACATGGGTTCGTGCCCCGGTCCGGGAAGATTCCACATGCCGCGGAGCGCCTGGGCCCATGAGCCATGGCCGCTGAGCCTGCGCGTCCGGAGCCTGTGCTACGCAACGGGAGCGGCCACAACAGTGAGAGGCCCGCGTACCGCAAAAAAAAAAAAAAAAAAAAGAATGCTAAGGGAAAAAATTGAAGTAGATATACATCTATTAATATGGAAATATCTTTAAAGTATACTGTGAAGTGAAAAACAAAGTACAGAGTAATATACATCATACTTCTTTTTTGTGTATATATTTAAAGAACATGCATACATGTATATGTGTAAGGGAATGTGTGGAAGAATTTTCCCTCCATTTTCTACCTATAAAAAGAGAAAAGTGATTATGTGTAGGAAGAGGTTCTGGCTATAGGTAGAAGAGACCTCAGGTGTTACATTTTTCTTTCTGTTCTTTTTAAACTTTTCAAATGCAGGCATATCTTATATGTATTTTTTAAATGTCAGCAGAATTTTTCTGGTTATATAATAAATCATCTTAATTTTCTTCTTCATGCATTTCTATATATTTTAGAACACAATAAATATTATCAAATAAATAAGAGGCAGACTAACGTAATATATTATGGTGTTCTAAAAATAAATTTGAATCTCAAGAGATCTAGTTTTTTATTTCAATCAACTATTACAACAAACTAGAAATAAACCAGTTATGCTACAAACTATCACTCTTGCTGAAACAATGGGTGACAACTGAACAGACAAATTCATTTCTAGTCTATGAAATATACTTAATCTGGCAGAAATTTTGAGAATAATATTACAGAAGTGGCTGTAATTATGGACTTAAATTACATTATTCATATTTCATCAAAACCCGTTTCTAAACTGTTTCCTAGACTCAATTCTACAACATTTATTCTTTGCGTGGTATGCTTGCTCTCATTCTTCTAAATGCTGAAATGAAAAAACAGACAAAAAAGATCAACTGTCATGGTGTTCATATTTTAGTGAAGAAGGAGAAAGGAAAGAGGAGATATTTATTTAAATTACATAGTACTTTATATATTAGGAAGGTATGAATAACAGAGAAAAATAAAGCAGTGAAGGAGGATAGGAAACACTGGTGGGAAATTGTAATTTCAAAAAAGATGGTCAGGGATCTGATTTTATTTGTAAGCTGAAAAGTAACTAAAGCCGTATTTCTAAATCATGTTAAACATGAATAGTCTTATTTAACATCAAAACATATTTTCAATTTTCACAAGATTCTTGCTGTAATTTTAGAAGCCCATTATTTTGAAAAATTCATGACCGATAGCTACAATTAACTTTGAAACACTCAAGTGTTACTACTCTTTTGAAAAACTAATATTTATTGAGTGATGATTCTATACCAAGGATTGTTCTAAGCACTTTACATGAATTTTCTTCTTACTGAATCCTAACAAAAGTCTTATGAAGAAGGTAAAAGTATTATCCCTATTTTATGGATAATAAAACTGAGACACAGAGAAATTAGGTGAATGGCATTCTATTAATATTTCTTTAAATGGAAGTTACTATACTAATTACAGCAGCATTTTCTGTACATATTTAACCATGTTGTGTGTTTTGTTAGAGATACAAAAATCAAAATGGCAATATTGGGACGGCAGATAACGGTTTTGCAATTTCCATCCAATAACACACAGATCCTCAAGGCTCCACAGCACATGAGGAACCACTGGTCCAAGTTTCGTCTGGCATTCAGCCACATCTGAATAAACCCTCTTGTGTTCTGGGTAGTGGAGTTCCAAGCATCTAGATGCTCCAGGAACACTAGTTAGCGTTATTAGAAATTCAATGAAGGAATGCATCTCATCCAAGAATGAGGAGTCTTGGGCTGTTACTTGTCATGTAGTCTCAACCTTACCGTTCCTGCTTAAGCCTCCATCTCATCATCCATAAAATGAGGGAGTTTAATCTGAAGGTTTCAAAGATCCGTTCCAGCTCTAACTTCTATGACTCTAAAACTAGAGATAGTTGGACAGTGAACTCTCTTTAACAAGCTTCCAAGGTGCCAGAAAAGTAAATAGAGCTTCAAAAAGAAGGGTTCCAAAGTCCTTCCCCAGGCCCAGAAAAGTATGAAAAACTGAAAGGTAGTACTAGGTAGTACTTGAGGGCACTGTCCACACACAATAAGCAGCTATTTTGAAAAGTATAAGACTACATAAAAATTTCCATTTAGGAATGAAATGAGATACAAATATATACTACATAGTTTGTCTTGTAGCCTATCACTGACAGTTCAGAGAAACTTACTAGTACTGGGGTTTGTAACTATGGGAATGTCCACCTTAAAAATCTTTAGAAATAACATTTATACTCATAAGCATGTGAATTTACAGGTGTTACTTTGCCTTAAGGAAGGCAAGATGTTTTCTAAGATCATATTTGAGGTTGTAACTGAGAATGACCTATAAAGTTTTACCTCACAGATGTTTGGTATGTTTTATATCATTTCTTTTCAGGGTCTGGAGGCTCTCCAGGCATGGCCAGACACTCCATCTTATATTTCATCCTGCTGAGTGCTCTGATTGACAAGGGCCAAGCCTGTTTCTGTGATCATTACCCATGGACTCAGTGGTCCAGCTGCTCAAAAACCTGCAATTCTGGAACCCAGACCAGACAGAGGTGGGTGTGGACTTTGTAGCTTTTCTTTGTGCCCTGTGAAACCTCAAGGACAGGGTTAGCAAAATCAAAAGTGCCACACTAAGTGATGGGAAAAAAATATATCTAAAAGTATAACTTTTGCAGACTATAACCCACAATTTTTTTTTTAATTCTGAAAAGAATTCATGAATTTGGATGGAATTTGAGGTCTTTTCCACATAAGGTTGAAATGGAGTCTACTTTTGTTCTCCACGAAAATTGAGGTGTTTCAAAGAAATTTAATTAAGAATCTGTGCAATATTTTCAGTTGACTAACTTACTTAGAATCACTACTCAGGCTTTTTTCCAATCAGCACATAACTCTGCTTGCCTGCAGTTAGAGAGTTAATTATAGAGAATTTTCTACTCATTCAACTGAGTCTAACAGGACCTCAATTGATCAGCACTGCTACCTATTAGCTTGATTGTTGTCATGGACCAGCAGGCAAGAAACTGTGTTTACTTGATAACATTTAATAATTCAGCCTTTTCAACAATTCAGACTACTCATCCCCCACAGTTTCTTTAAATCTGTTAGATATTTCTAGTCCATGAAGATGCACACATGACTTGGAGGAGAAAGGCATATATTTAATGTGTTTTAACTGTTATAGCACTTTTTTGAGATCTATGTTAGAAAACTATTTTTACATATGTAGTGTGAGTGTCATTAAATCACCAACTGACTGCCCCAATAAACCATCCATGAAGGATGTAAGAACAGATTTGTTTATAATACTTCTCTACTCAAGAGTCCCTCAGTAGCTCTCTACTGCCTACCAAATAAAGTACCACAATATATTCCATCCCTCTCAATTATGCAATTCTCAGGTCCGTCCCACAAGTCCCTTCACGGACGTGTCATACTCTCCACCTCTAATCTTTGCACATGATCTTCCTTCTGAATGCCCTTCCCTTTCTTGCCTGGGAAATTCACATGAATTTTTCAAAATGTATCTCTCATGTCACTTTCTCCCTTACTCTTTGGGCCCACGGCACTCTGGCTCTATCACAATCATTGTATTTATCACCCTGTGTTGTCATCTTTTAAGCAATTTGCAGAAACTTTCTTCTTCCTTTTCTTTCCCTTTCAGTCCCTTCCAGGAATTCAGTCAGGGCCAGCTTCATGGACGTGTGACCTGTGCAGTCACACAGGACCGCACACTGAGAAGGGCTCTGTGCTTGGCTTAATGCTCTGCAGTCATTTTCTTGAAATTCTTAATAAGCTTTGAACATGAGGCACCCCCCGTTTCCATTTTGCACAGCGCCCAACAAATTATGGACCCAGTGCTGAGTTCCAGTAAGTGGTAAGAATTGCACATATGCCACACTGCCTGATTTTCCATGAAAACCTTCTTTCCTTGTATTCACTGTAATTGAGTCAATGATCTTTTTCTTATGGAGCTGGAGCCACAATGAATACACTCATTCTAAGCAGCTTTTTCCTCACTGTTACAGATACATCGTTGTGAATCAGTACTATCTGGAAAACTTTTGCGACCAGCTTTGCACCAAGCAGGAGACCAGAGAATGTAACTGGCAAACTTGTCCGATCAATTGCCTCCTGGGAGATTATGGACCGTGGTCAGACTGTGACCCTTGTGTTGAAAAACAGGTAGGTGATATGTGGGTGTATTCAGGAAGTCGGAATCACAGTAAAATTCTCGAATTCCCTGACAGACTCAACAGTCATAGAAATGCTGAATTTCTTCAATATTTGAAAATGAACTGTCCCAGCTTCCACTGAAAGAAAATTCCATTTAGCAACATGTTGGGGGGGAAGGAAGATTCATTTTGCATGGTTTATTGTCATGTGAACACCAAAAACAATGTTCTACCCCCTAGAATTGGTATTGCACTCGCCCAGCTCTGAATTCCACTGCCTGTGCCCTCTGAGAGCTCACAAGGCAAAAACAAGTGCTAAAAAATGGGGATTTCAGTCCAAGGTTTAAAATCAGACAGAAATGAGGGGCATTAATTAAAATGACTCCTTGCCTTTCCTCTAACATCCCTCTCCCCGTGGGAAAGTCCCTCTATTTGTTTATTGTTCCCAGCTGCAATATTTACCCATCTCAAGCTCATTCCTGTAAGGACACTGGCCCATGTGAACCCCAGTCAGGTCAGGGGCTAAGCATTCAGACATTAGGGAAGTAGACAGAACTCATTATTGGAGCACCCGCTCTCTGAGAGAAATTGTTCTATGCCCTTTACACATATCACCTTATTCAAACTTCATATCACATTGTTTTTCTACCCATTTTATAGATGAGGAAGTGACAGCTCATTAGGGGTTAAGTAATTTGCCCAAGAATACACCACTAATGAATAGAAGACTACATTTCGAACTTGGATTTTTCTGACTTCAAAGTCAGTACTTTTTAATCCTGTCCTATTTCTTTCCCTCTCTGACTCTTTGTTTTACTACTGCCTGTTTAAAATCTTCTAAAGTGTGGAGAATGTGTCAGCCCTGGTTTCCATGGTGACTTCCTTATGCAAAAGAGCCCCCAAATCCTTTCACATTTATCACGTCACACTATCTTTGAGGAATAAAAGAGCTACTGTTATTACCTGGAAGATTTATTGCACTCAGGACACGCTCAGTAAATATGTGTGCATTTGATTTCTATTCAATTTAGAATCATATGATTTCAGAGTTAGAAATCTTAACAAATCTTTTGTCCCAGTTCCTTATTTTACAGGTTGGAAAAGTGAGACCCAAAAAGTATTGACTTCCCTAAGGACACACAATAATAGAACTGGAAAAAGTCATTATTTAATTCAGCAAACGCCACTATAGGAAAAATCACTACTGTGATTGAGAAGCCCAGTTTTCTTAGATAGTTTTTGGCTTTGACCCAGCCTCAGTTACTCACCTTTCTCTCCTTTTCTTTCAGTTTAAAGTTAGGTCCATCTTGCGCCCCAGTCAGTTTGGAGGACAACCATGTACTGAGCCCCTCATGACCTTTCAACCATGCATCCCTTCTAAGCTCTGCAAAATTGAAGAGGTTGACTGCAAGAATAAGTTCCGCTGTGACAGTGGTAATGTACTTTTGGAAAATGTTCAGTCTTCATTAAAAATGACTAAATAAATTTATTCCAATTGTCTCTCAGTGAAAGTCATGATAGAGAAGTCCCACCATATTTTAAGCCTGTGGGGACAGGGGTGTTATGCTACCAATTACATGCTATTCATGTGTAAAATTACAGCTTTCAAGCTATAATCATCTTGACCACTTACTTGATTCATTTGCTCATCAAGTACGACTCCCAGGTTCCTACACTGTGATACAGCAGTAAGAAGAGAATGAGGAGAAGGAAACGGAGGAAGAGGCAGATACTTTTAAAAATTGGCTAGGGCTTCCCTGGTGGCGCAGTGGTTGAGAATCCGCCTGCCGATGCAGGGGACACGGGTTCGTGTCCCGGTCCGGGAGGATCCCACATGCCGCGGAGCGGCTGGGACCGTGAGCCATGGCCACTGAGCCTGCACGTCCGGAGCCTGTGCTCCGCGACGGGAGAGGCCACAACAGTGAGAGGCCCGCGTGCCGCAAAAAAAAAAAAAAAAAAATTGGTTATTAAGAAGCACAAATCTAGAATAAGCAATTGAAAAGAGGTGACAGAGTTTTAAAATTTTAATATAGTTTATTAAGATAAGAATATTAAAGCTAAGATAGTATGTCAAGGGGATGACTAGAGATGATGTGACAAATTTTCTGGTGTGGTCCATTGAATGACTCCAAAGGTAATTGTCAGAAGAGGAGGTTGAAAATTATTTAAATGGTGGCAACCATTTCAAACTTCAAACTTTTTAAACTTCAAGTACAATTCTCATTCAGAAAATTGTAAATTTTTAAATTTAAGTATCATTAGATTATAATCAAATTTTGAATATACCACTTAATCTATGTATTCTCTTGCTAATTAATGGCTCTCCAAAGCTCAACACTTTGAACAGTCTAGATGAGATTTCTACACACTGTTTCAGGAAAGGTCCAGATGCCAAATATTTTAGGCTTTGCTGGCCATACGGTCTATGCAGCAGCTGTTCAACTCTGGCATCTTAGCATCAAAGCTGCCATAGACAGTAGATAAACAATTGAGCATGGCTGTGTTCCAATAGAATTTTATTTACAAGAGCAAGTGGCAGGTCAGTTTTCATCCATGGGCCATAGTTCACTGATTTCTTATATAAATAGTCAATTTAAAGTTAAAATTAGAGTTCAGATGAATAAAATCCCATCATTTCTGTGTACTCTGAGATACACTGAAAAGTATTTAGAACTAAATAGCAGATTTCAAATTCCTATAGAAAACTGACCCCAGACCTGGGTCTAATGTTTCTCTCTTTTTACTCCTTGCTTGCTGCCTTCAGCTTTGCCAATCTTTTCTGAATGTCAGGCAGGAATGCTGGTGTCAGTGTTTTCCCTCTGTACCTCATCCCCCAAGCCTGAGATGTGAGGGTGGGACATGGGTCGGGAGATAGACATTATGCCTACAAAAATAAGGTCATGTCACATATTGACAAAAGAGGGAATATAAGAAAAATCTTGATGGCAATGGCTCAGGGGAATGCAGACCTTAACATTAGAACCAGAATATTAAGATAAAAATTTAGAACTGAAGCACAACTATTTGAACCATGAAGGGTAGTTTTTAGAACAGATTACCAGGAAGAACTCTTTTATTCAATAGATGATAAATCTATGAGATTTATTACAAAAGAGCTTTGTTTAGGCCAGAAATATACACAAGTTTGAGAAGGCTTTAGATACATCCATGAGCTAACAATTCATAATGAGGGAGTTCAGGAAAGTTAGTGGTATAGGCACAGCTGATCTCTAGTTCATCAGCAATATGTCCATAACTAGTGATAGAAACTGAACTGTTGAAATACATCTGTAATAGTGGGTAAGCAGCTGCTACCCTGAGGTCTCTTAGTGACCTCTGCCCTACTGTCCAGATCCCTTGACCAAGAATCTCTAGATCTTCCTAGGATCCAACCATTAACCAGCTAATCCCTGGCACAAATATGGTTGGAATCCATTCTGACTGAGTTGTACCATGGCCTATTGGTTGTTAAATATTCCACTGAAGATGGTATACCACTGTGCTCTCCTAGAAACATCCACTAATGCCACTCTGAAAGGGAATACAATGTTGAATGGACCATTATTTGTCTGACTCAGGATATTCAGAATGATGTTTGGCTCAATTAACAACAACATCAAAAAATGTCTATCTTTCCTTTCCTCTTTCATGATTGCATCTTCAGAGTCCCCCAAGACTGAATATATTACTTTAATGTATACATGGATCTTCGAGAAGTACCCATGAGGATAATCCCCATGCACTATGCCAACTCCTCTCTCAAAGTTGTAACTTTAAGCATAAAGATGAGAATTTGCAGCTAGTTATAAAAATAATATACCATTGTAGTAACACAAATCAGTTCAAGTAAATAGGAAAATCATGTACCATTCAAATGACTACATAGTTCCAGGTGTAAGTATATATATGCATGTGCTGGCTAAAGCATGCTGACTTCTACAAATCCTGTACTATCCAAATTTCCCTTCATTTTTCCCATTCCTTCTTTGGTATAGGGTATATTTATGGCTTACAATCTCTCTCCCCTTGTGCTTCCTATTCCATTGTGTTTCCAAGGTCTGGAATCATTCTCAGCTGTGTCCCATCACAGACCTATATCACTCCTGCCACCCATTCCTAAACATCACTGAAGAGAATTCCTCTTGCTTTCATCCCTACCCTTGTTAATAAATCCTCTCTAATATCCCTGGAAGTACCAAATGAATAATTGAATTCCTAACATATCTGGTACCCTGCTCACAAACCTAGGTCAATGAGAACTGTACCTTACATGTGTACCCCTATCTCCACCTGATAAAATGGGATACTTTTTAATGTAACTGTATCAAAAATTAGCTTTTGTTCAAATTTGTGAGTGCTAGGTTCAAAACTTTTAAAAACTGTCATATTTGTCCTTTCTTTTTCTTTAGGAAAATCATCTCTATTGCATACTAAATTACCCATTCTGCTCTGCCCTAAGAAAAGCAAACAGAAAAACTAGAGATGTGCTGTTTTAAAAACAGAGCGTCTTTCAGGTTATATCTTGGGAATGACAGGAATTCAATTCCCTCTGTATTTTCAGTCTTGTATGTTTATGATGCTCAGAACTATAATAATGGTCTCGATACAAGATTCTGAATAATCAAAGGAGGACTTAATTACTTTCATTACATTCTACCTTCTTCCTGAATGTTATTAACCAAAAAACTAAGTACTTTCTGGGGAACTCCCTATTAGTACAAAAATTTAATTCAATAGAATACCCAATTTCCCCAAGCATTTCAGTTAGTCCAAATAGTCATGCATAGCTGTAGTGAGATGTTGATCACAATTTAAAATAGGTAACCAGATACTCCAGAGTAAAACATTTAATCATTGTCAGTGAGACCTGTACGTAATGGTACAGATGCCAGCATCCCTGACTATAGGCAAGAGGCTGAGGGGCAGGAGGCGGGCTATCTGTCATTGTACATAAACCATTTCAAGTTCAGTAATATATAGGCACATACTAATTCCTAGGATCCTTATGAAATTCATCAAGTTTAAAAAGGAAGGGAATTGTCTGGGTATATGGAGTTGGTACTATTATCTAAATTCACTCAAACTGCTACCTAATACTGTAGTACCTAGGCATTTAATTTGTCCAAATAAAATAATTAGATATAGTAAATTATATGCAGTGAAACAATTATTAACAGTAATCATAAACAGTGAATATCTACATTAAAATATGTAATAATTATGTATAGTAAAATACACTGATAGTAAGTGTGCAATTTGATTTTGACAAATATATACACCCATGAAAACAATCCCCAATCAAGGTACAGAAAATCTCCATAAACCCAAAAAGTTCCTGCTTTCCTCTTTCCAGTTAATCTCTCTCCTTGTTGAACATCAGATAAAGGATTCAAACGGCGTGACTCTTCTGTGTCGGGCTTATTTCACCCAACGTAAAATTTCAGACATTCAGCCACGTTGTTATGTGTACCAGTAGACGTGTGTGTGTGAAATTATAGTTTTTTTGAAAAAAACAGTGACCTTGAGTCTGTTATCCTGAATCAAAAAAAATTCTGAGCCTATTGTTAATTTTCTCCTACAGAAGATGATTTCTGCAGCAAGCTCACTGTAATGGTAATGGGATTCTAGAATTATTTCCCTTATTTAAGACAATGAGCTCAACAGTGACTAAATAATTATATCCTGACTCTTGTAATCCTAAAAAATAAGGGAAAACATCAGTTTGTCATTCCATTTCCATATTTCCTAATTTTTTATCAAAAATAATGAAAACTTGCCTTCAACCTTCCCTTGAAATTTAAAGTACTCATGTTTCAAATCACCAAATACTTTCTTAAATGATCATTTGTTGTCAATGTTGCTGTTTCTTGACTAGGTCGCTGCATTGCGAGCAAGTTGGAATGCAATGGAGAAAATGATTGTGGAGACAATTCAGATGAAAGGGATTGTGGGAGAAAAAAATCAGTATGCTCACGGCAGTATAATCCCATCCCTAGTGTACAGCTGATGGGCACTGGGTATGTATCATCTTTTTATCATTTGGGAAGTAGGACCATCTCAGAACTAATGAGTTGGAAGCAACAATGAAGCAATGAGACCCACCATTGTCTACATTCCTCATGAATGTCTTACTCCTCTCACCAGCCCTGTCCCGGACACTAGGCTACCACGCTCAAGCAGCTCACGCAGGCCATAATCCTCATTCCTAAGGAATAAAAGAATTTAGCATTTTCATATTTAGTTCATAGCGGACAATGCTGTGAGTACTTCATAAACATAGTTTGTTTTAATTCTTATATAGCCTTCTGACAGCTCTGGAGGGGATCGGGGGAAACTGGTGGGAGGCCAGCCAAGCTGGGAGGTACCAGGGTGGATTCCCGGGACTATATCTTGAAAGGGTGAGGACCCACTCAGAAATGTGCAGTCTCCACATCTGTATGTTGGAAGACTACAAACTGATTTGAGGTTAGGTCCTAAAATTTCCTAATTAGAGTTGATTTCAATGAGAGTGCTTCAACAGCATCTTCTTATCAATGTGCAGAAATCGTTTCCTTCTTCTCCATTCCCTGGAAGAAAACCTCAGCCAAAAATGCCTACTGACAATGGAGAAAAAGGGTATCAAAAAGTACGCCTGTGAGTGTACTGAAAGTGAAAACACTAAAGAAGCAAAACCATTCTTCAAGCATGAGAGGGAAGCCCTGAGCCAATAGTGGAGACAGAGCCAGAAGGAAAGGAGTCAGGCAAACACAGAAAAAATAGGGTGATCAAAAAACAATGATGTGAAAAAGTAGGGGAGTAAGAGGAGATGTGAACATGGCGAGGGCATCCAAAACTTCCTCTTACATGGACTATGTGATGTATGGGTAGGTCAGTACAGTTTAAAGGCAGAAGGTCAGACCTGCATTACCATCTGGTTCTACTTGCCCAACTTACAAACCAGGAAAAGGAGCCTCAGAGAGATTAACTAACCTGTCCAAGTTTAACAACTAGTAAATGGAGGAACAGGATTCAAACCCAGCCTCCAAGACCTGGGTTATTTCTACCATTTCATTCTGATTTGGGACAATATCCACCTTAGAGATGAGAACGTAATGGAAGAAACCTCGGTGGGCCACGCAACCCTCCTCCTGATCTTTAAATAATGCTCAGAAATTCTAATGTTCCTCTTTTAGGTCATGAGGACATTGGAGGTTTGGCAAGGGATTCTAAATTCATTAGACTGAGACAGTGTCTGAGAAAACTTGAGGAAATACAAGAAAAATTGAAAACAAGAGCTAAGCCTTAGTTGGAAGCATAAGAAAACCCAGTAATCTCTTGTACTCTCCTTTTCTCATGGTAAAGAATTCTTCTTTCAATTTTTGCCCAGAAAGCAAATAGTTTGCTACAAACTTTTATTGCTTTGTAGTGGGGTTTTTTTTGTCTTTACTTGTATGGCCAGACTTGCATAAAATGAAACCTTGAGGCACCAAAGACAAACAACAGAAATTGCAAATACAACCTCATTTGATTAGAATAAAAACTAGAAGCTATTGAAACAAACTCAAGGACAGCAGTACAATGGAACAGCCATTAGTCTGGAAATAAGGGGAGCCGTGTTCTAGACCTACTTCTGTATTAATTCACTAGATCATGACCAAGTAACTGAATATCTCTGGGCTGTAGTTCCCTCATCTGTATGTTGGATGACTACAGACTGATTTGAGGTTCTGTCCTAAGAACTCCTCATTAGAGTTGATTTCATCGAGAATGTTTCAACAGCATCTTATCAGGGTACAGAAATGGTTTCTTTTTTTCCTTTCTTTGGAAGAAAAACTCAGCCAGAAACTCCCACTGATCATCACATTTTCTAATGTTCTGATTGATTAGGGATGACATTACAAACTCACCTCTTGTTCAGTTGGTCGAGACTCTCGAGTTACAGCTGGGGAGGACCACATGCTCTGTGTACTTTGGCAGAAGGACCGTGTGGGCCCCTGCCAACCAGAGCTGTTGTCCCAAGAGTTCTCAGAAATGAGCAAAACCTACTGGCTCAGGGACAGCCAGTCCTCTCCCCGCCTCCCCAGGGATTGAGAGTTTTGAGAGCTGCTTACTGGAATCTCTCTAACCTGCTGGCCTTAGAATCTCTGCCTCCCTCCAACACATTTCTACCCAAAATAAGAAGTTTCCGGGGTAGCTATCCCTCTTTTTAAATGGCATCTCTCCAAGAAGGAATTTAATAAGACATACCAACATTGCTACTTTGTCAACATCAGTCACAAGGTCTGAAATCTGAAGCAAGAATCAGGCGATAGTAGTATGCTGTTTGTTTTTTCTCAGGCTCATCCAAAGTACAAACGCGTACACATACACACACACACACACACGTATAATACATGAACACACATGCATATTTATGTATCTGTATATATGAAAATTTTAATTAAATTCAAAAAGTTACAAAATATAACATTAAAGCCAAATTAGATAAAGCACTTTAGAAACCTAAAATATTAAAAGCCACAATGTATTTGAAACACCAAAATATTTAAAGTCAACTTAAATGCCACAGAGGGGAGGAGAAAGAATAGAGCTCAAAATGGCTGCATAGTTGGCTTCACTCCTAAAAGTTTCCTCAGACGCACTCTGACAGAGTCACCTCCACAGAAATCCTACCTTCAGGCTCTCTGCCAGCAGCTGCTACCTTCATAGATTCCTCATGACCTGGGAACCATTCTTCTCAAGCCCTTTCTTGTTTGTGACAAATTTATAGTACATGGTATAAGGCAAAGGTAAACAATTCTTTTTTCCTCATTGATCCCTCTTAACTCAGAAAATGAAAGAGTCTTAAATACGTGTGTTTGTCATGCAAATTTAAGTACTTTGGAAAGTTCTTTCCAGACCAGCTCCTCTTATTTCCTCTCTCAAATACCCATTGGTACAAATTCAATAAGGGTGAGAATTTGACTAAGAGATACAAGTTACAGAACCCACAAGGCATCACTCTTTTTTTAAAAAACAGCTTTACTGAGATCTGATTCACATATGGCTCCTCCTGCTGTGTACCTCATTTATTCTCACACGACTGCCACACTCACGACACTTCTGATGCCAGATGTGGGGTAGGTTTCCCCCAACCAAGCAATTCTCTGTGTCACCAGCCAGGAGCCCTACAGTTTAACAGAATTTTGACCCAATCTACTTGGAGATAGTGTCAGATCCCATAGGTTAGGGGCTCAGTCCTGGAAAACTCCCCCTGCCCCCTGCAATGTCAGATGCCAACTGCAAGTTCAGGTTCTCACCTGTGCCTCTGACACATCGAAGATTTCCAAGAGCTCATCCTTGGGTTTGATTAATTTGCAAAAGCTGCTCACAGAAATCAGTAAAATAACTTACTTATATTTACCAGTTTACTATAAAAGGATATGATAAAGGATACAGATGAACATCCTACTGGGAGAGATGGGTAGGGCAAGGATGTGGGAAGGGGAAGGAGCTCCCATACCCTGGTTAGGTACCACTCCCCCACACCTCCATATGCTCACCAAGCCAGAAGCTCTCTGAACCCCATACTTTGGGTATTTTTATGGCGGCTTCATTACATACGTGTGATAGATCATTACTCCTATTTCTAGCCTCTTTCCCCTCTTTGGAGAATGGAGGGTAGGGCAAAAAATTCCAAGCCTTGAATCATGGCATGATCTTTCTGGTGACCAGCCCCCATCCAGGAGCCCACCAAGAGTCACCTCATTGGAACAAAAGACACTGCTGTCACACAAGAAATTCCAAGGGATTTAGGAGCTCTGTGTCAAAAACTGGGGTCAAAGAACAAATACTAGAAGAAAAGATGCTGTTAGTGTTCTCATCATTCAGGAAATTGCAAGGGTTTTGAGAGCTCTGGTCCAGGAAATGGGGGGCAGAGACCAGTATATATATTTTCTATTATCTCATCTTATGTAATCCAGCATTATCAAATTTTTGACACAAAACTTTTTTTTTCACAGAATACATATTAATATCTATAAGAACTTGGAAAACAATCAGCATTCTGAAAAAGTTTTCATCTACCACAAAACAATTTCTTAAATACTTGATTTGTACTAAGCTAATTAAACTCTCTATGCTTCAATTTCCTCATTTGTAAAATAGGTATAATAATTATATCTATATCACATGGTTATAATAAATATTAAGTAAATATAATAATATTAAATACAGATCAAACAGTACTAGACTTATAGTAAATATTATGTAAGCATTTGTTAAACAAATTTTAAATATCATTATAGTTATTAATAAAAACAATACTAATATGATTACAATTCTATTAAAATATTGCTATTACTATTTCATTATTAGCTGTCTATAAGAATTCTTTTACTGTATCATACTGAAGGAAGTGAACCCAGATTGGCATTAATTATGTAATAATTTATTTCATAATCTACTTCCAAAGTTAGTACTGGTTCTGTAACTCATGAAATAATTATAAACGCAAATTTTATGTCATGATGAAAGCCTAGAACAATTAAATAAATGGAATAGGGAGAACCTAACAGAGCCAGAGGGGCTGAGTTTGGCTTCCAGCCCTTTTTGGATACCTCACCATAAACTATAAAAAATGGGCTTTCTTTCAAGCCATTTGTCATGGGTCAAAAACATCTAAGAGAATAATTTCTTTCATATACAGTAAATTTTAAAGATTGCTCTACATCTATTGAATTCTTAAAAATTACTTTGTTTATAGGTTTCATTTTCTGGCAGGAGAAGCCAGAGGAGAAGTCCTTGATAACTCTTTCACTGGAGGAATATGTAAAACTGTCAAAAGCAGTAGAGCAAGTAATCCATACCGTTTCCCTGCCAATCTGGAAAATGTCAACTTCGAGGTACGACAGCTTATCATGGGGCACTCCAAGTGCCAATGGTGATTATAAGCTAAATTTCCAATGAAAAATGAGTCATGAAGGAAGGGACAGAATAAAAAGGTAATGAATATTTTTCATCACCTTTTATGTGTTGGTGTTTAATCCTTCCACAACCCAGTAAGGTCAGTGTTATTATCATCAATTTACAGATGGAAAATAAGGAAACTAATTTGTTCAAAGTTAAACAGCTAGTAAGTAGTGGATTAGAGATTTAAGCACAACTTTTCCAAATTCCAGAGTTCATGCTTTCTCCCGTGAACAAATAGCTGTAACATGTCCCCACTCAGATAAATGACTTGGTTTATTCAGAATTTTCTTCTACCATAGTTAGTTCTCTCGGATAACCAAAAATTTAGACATAAAAGAGGGCCTGGCTTCCAAAAAAAAATTAAGATGAATTTAAGTGTAATGGGGGTACTTCTGCCTACCTTCCACCCCATTTTATTAGTTGGTTTGGTTTTCTGTTTGTTTTCCTGAGAGGTAACAAGCAGCATACTATATATTCTCAGAATCTAGCCCAGTGCCTTACACATGATAAGTACTCCATACTTGCTGAACTAAACAATTTGTTTCTTTTAATTTATAAGAGAAACAGGAAAGACATGACTTTAATGGCTACATCCATGCATACAAATTTGACATACTAGAGAGAATTTCAGAAAATCTAATGATTTCTGAGACCACTTTACAGATAGTATGTGTTCAGCAAAATTCATTCAATCTCTTTTAAAAAATTAAAAAAATTTTTTATATTCATATAAATACAGGCATTTGACAAACTCAATTTAAAAACCATCTAATATATGTTAATGGGTGTGGGGAAATGTCCTTGGGGTCCAACTGCCAAATTCAAACACCTTTGGGGAGACTTACCCTGAGAAGTCCCATCCCTGCCTGGAGGTAGATGCGACAAGGGTAACACGTGACTCTGACCAGGTGAAGAGAATACTCACTATCTCCCCACAGATCCAGAAGATGCTAACCCCAGAGGGTCCACCACTACCAAGGGAGGTAGAAAAGGTTTTGCTGGTATGCTGAATAGGAACTCAAAAGAGACCTTTTTCCAAAGAAAAAATAACATCAAAGTCTGTCAATGATGGAAGATGTATTCTATTCTTAACGATGTATTGAGTAGGCTTTGTAGACAGAGCTAAAACCCAGACATTTACATATAATATCATTATGTTGGAGGATGCTTTCTAACTCCTAAACAATCAATCCATAAGCTTACTTTCAAAATACAATAATTTCCAAAGAAACATACTGCCTATATTCTCTGCAAGCATCCCTTTTATACAGTTTTACAAGTGACAAATGTTAATTAAGCTCAGCACAAGAGAGCAAGCACGGGCTTAGATAACACTTTACACTTATATGATTCTATGCCCTTGAGGTTACTTACATCTATTGTATCTTAAAAATACTATATAATAATTTGCAGGACAAAACACTTAACCATCAAAGCCAACTGTCAGTCCTTGCTAAACGTTATAAACCATTAGTTGTCCCACCAAAAAATTACTAATAATTTGCTACTGTGCATCTCTTCCCAAGTTTGAATTCAGGGGCATCATATAGGTAGCTTGAAATCAGCTATAGTAGGAATATTTATGGCACAAGAAAAGGCAAACGCTGTAGTAAATCACAGATTTTTTTTTTCCCTCTCAGAGAATTGGTTGTTAAACATTTACCAGCAGAATGTTGGATCCACCCATATAATTTAGTAACCCAAGCGTGTATGGCAAGTTATATCAGGAAATACAGCCTGAAAAATCCTCATTCAGAAGAAAGTAGATTCATTTTGTTATCTGTGTAGTTCTGAAACTTGTCCAACCTTAAGAAGCTGCCTGAGCTGATCTTTAACTATACATCATTGAATTTTAGATAATATTCAATTATTGAGGAAGGTCATGGTGATATTTCTTCAAACAAAGATTTGGAAAAGAACAGACCCAAGGTCACAGCTATTGGTTTACTTTCCACTGATCTCTTTATTACTTTGTTCATACCGTTAACAGGCAGCTGTGCAAATCTAAGCTATTCCTTATTGAAAACAGTAGAAGAAGAGAAATTCAGCAGGCATCTGACTTCCTTTCTTCTACAGTATCGGAGCTTATTGAGACAGATGAAATCATGGGCTGGCTGGCACACAAAGATTAGAGGGGGCTCCTGAAAGGAAGACAATTGGACAGGAAGTCGGAATGGAAGACCATAGGAAGAATTCTGTCCCTCAGGGATCTTCCAAACGCTAAATGCAGAGCTAAATACCATAAGATCCCTGCACCAGTCCCCAGAGTTGTATCAGTGTCTCAGGAATCCTCCTCTCGTTTCTTTGGAGCTGCTGCTCGCTACTGGGTGTACGCTAAAGCACTTGCTCTCACCAGCAAACTACAGAGTGCAGTTACCACTAGACTTTTGATTCTTACCAATATACTGACCTACCTAGACAAGGTCTCTTGCTATATCCCAAAGACTCAAGCCTTCATAGATCTGCAATGCCCCCAAGGCCTCCCTAAATCCCTTGTGAAATTCACAACTTCAGGTTCTGTCTCTAACCCTCACACCACAGAAAGTAGGTGTCACCCTGTCCCCTCCATTCCCCAAGTCTCTCTTAACTCTCTTCTGCCCCTCCCTACAAACCCAGCTCCTTTCTTCAAACACAAAGGTGAAAGTGTCAACACATATCGAGAACCAGGAGGTCATCAGCCCACAAGATCCACAGGTAGTCAGGAGGGCTAAGAATAAGATGTAAAATGAGGATTAAACCTTTTCCCCAGAGTTTGCTTAACATCTCTTCCTGGGAAAAGCTAGGAAGATGGAGCTAATCAGAGCCCACCAGCTGCTCCTTACACCTCACGAAAAGAGCTCATCTTCCTTCTTTCAAATGTTGTCTTGGCTTTCCATATTCCCATTCATGAAACAGCATTCCCATTCATTCACTCATTCTCTCTCTCTCTCTCTCTCTCCCACACACACACACACACATACACATTTACTTGGTCAAAAACTTCTGTTGACTTACCTCCTAAATATCTGTCAAATCCACCACTTTCTCTCTACCCAACCACCATTCCCCTATACCTGGCCATTCTCCTGAATCACTTGGCTGATTGCAACAGTTTTTTAAACTGCTCTCCTTGCCTCTACTTTAGTTATCTGTAGTTAACATGATCTTTGCAAAACAAATGTGATGACAACATTCTCAAGTTTTCAGTCACTCAAATAATATTTTTAAAGAACTTATCAGATGCAAAATCTTGCATTTAGACGTCAATTCAAATGCTTTAGCAGGGCATACAAGGCCAGGCCCCAGTTTCCCAGTTCAATCTAATTTTCCAGCACTGCTCATCTATAAAACTGCCTTCCCACCAAGCCAATATAGGTGGTCAGATTTTCTCTGAGTTTCTGCCCAGGATACCCAATGCCCCTACCTTACGTGCAAATATTTTAGGCTGACACATCTTTTCTTGTGTGAGAGTTAATTTATAAAATAAAATATTTGTAGTCTGAATTATTTTAGGCAACTGGTAAAGCGATGTCAGCAACTACATTTAAATATGGTGGTACTGCTTTGTTAACAGATGAGCCTCATTTGTGGACATTTTAAATGCTAACTAGCAGGCCCTGCAATGTCTCAAAGGAACACTGAACTTTTGACTGTATTTTACTGTTGAGCAAGATTCTCTTACAGCTGGGTTATTTCTTCCCTTGACTAATTGTGCAAGCTATTTCATTGTGACATGTGGTTTGCCTCACAGTGCATTTTAATATTGAATATTTTAAAACAAGGGATTTTTCCATTGCACACCAGACAAGCATTTTTTTAATTAGAATATAGTTGATTTATAATGTTGTGTTAGTTTCAGATGTACAGACAAGCATTTTTAACATAAAGAAGTACTCTTCAATCAATTTACTTTGCAACTTTAAAAAATTTGTCCATTGTTCTCCTCTTACCAGCATAACCATAACAAAGATTTACCTTGGACTTGGCAAATACCTGCTCCACTCATAATTCAAGTCCCACTGGCTTTTTTTTTCTTCTTCCCAGACCCAGTCAGGTGAAAACTGATAACCACCCACCAGGCAGAACCAATGGATTATTTGATTATTTGTCCTCTGTCTTGCAGACTTAGCCAGTGGAGTGCTAATGCCCAACATATGAATGAGACTAAAGGGCTGGTGATGGAGCCAGAGCAGGGTAGGACAGGATCTGCCCTCCCCTTTTCTAGGCCTCACTTTTCTGAAAGATACCTTCCATTAGCTTGCAAATGGCATCAAATTCACAGGCAGATTAAAAATAACTCTCTATTCCTGTCACCTCACTAAATCTCAGTTATGGAGTCATTTCCTTGACAGAGGTTTCCCTGGTATTGCCTCTCTGAGTTTTATAGTTATTTGTGGCACTCCCCTTGGCAACACAACACTACCCACATTGAATTAAGTGTCTGTGATTATCTTTCTTCCTCACTAAACTTTGACTCCCTGAAGACAGGGACTAACACTATACCTCGTTCTCTAGCAAGATGGGTCTTCAACAAACCATTTACTGAATGCATAAATGAATGAATGATCATTGCATTAAGTGTTCACAAGTAACTCCAATATTTCCTAAATTATGTCTTACTTCATATGGATTTTTCTCCAGGTACAAACTGAAGAAGATGATCTGGAAACAGATTTCTATGAGGATTTAATTTCTCTTGATGATAATAAAGATCAACAAAGTTTAGCTATAGGCCAAGAGAAGAGCTCTTTTCATGTACCAATTTTTTATTCCTCAAAGAGAAAGCGAAGCAGCACCCATAATTCTGCCTTCAAACAAGCCATTCAAGCCTCCTACAAAAAGGTAAAGAAATGGTTCCTGATCTTTTTATTCTTTCCTGAAAATTAACACCAATTCCAGCAATCATTCAAGGAGAAGGAGAGAGTTTTTAATATCAAATGAATAGGATTTCTAACACAGATTTAAATAGACTTACTTTTTTGTGGTTATATCCCACTTCAAAAGTTATAGAGATAATATGTATAATAATGCTTCTTTTTTGCATGCATTTGGCTGTGTTTATGGTTATGTTCTCTTTAACATTTTTCTCATTATTTTAGGTGTATTTCTTATAAATCACATGCCACAAAATGTTCCTTTTTAAATGTGATCTGACAGTCTAGGGTCTTTGCTAGAGAAATTCAGCCAACTTATATTTAGTATATTCCCTGAAATATTTGATCATATTTCTTCCATCTTTAATTTTTTGTACTCAACTTTATTGCTGGGTTCCTATTTCTTTACTTTTGTGTTGTCTGGTCACATTTCTGTTTACTCCTTTTTGTCCTTTTGGTTATTTTGGAAGTTCTACTAAACTTTTAAATTCTGCTGGTAGTTACCTTTCTCTAGTTAACAAGCATAATTAAACATATGTTTTTCTTTTATCCCTTGAAGTAATATCTGTAGCCTCCCAAAGGATGTTTTATTTACCTATTCTCCACATCCCATTCCAAAGATCTCCTTGAAAACATATTTGCTTGTCTTTTTCCCAACACTATAATAACAGGGCTCCAAAACCTCAGTTTTATTGAGGTAGTTCAAAATCTTTGTATTTCAAGTTATTCCTAGGATTCCTAGGGATTGTTTTGTATTCATTTATATATTATATATGTTCATTTGTAATTTATTCTGGTTCTTGTCTTCCCAATGAACAATTCCTCACATAACACTTATAAATTCCAAGTTCATAATCTGTATTTTATATTTGCATTATATTTTATATATGTGTGTATATGCATGTGTATATATATATATATATGTATATGTATATATCCATCCCATATACTCATTACTGTTTCCTCTTCTTTCATCTTCCCTTTCTTGAGATCCTGTTCTCATTCAATAGCCATATTTTTAGTATTTTCTTCAGGTAGGATACATGCAAAGTATATACCCTAAATCCTTATGTATTTACAAATGCCTACCTTTTTACTGAGCAATAAAGATAAAGAACATCATGGCTGGATGAAGGAATCTTGGAACATTGTCTTCTTTTCTTGATAGTTGGTGGATGTTATTCCACTATCTTCTAATTTCTATTGTTACATAGGAAAAATTACATGTAAGTTGATCTTTCTTTTGTTTTCTCTCTGGAAATTTACAATATTTTTGTACTCTAAGTATTGGACTTTTTCCACTAATCTTGCCAGAAACTAATGGAACTCTTTCAATATATAAAAATGCATCTTCATCCATTAATTTTTCCTCATCTGTTCCTGTTTCTTTTATTATTTGCTTATAAAATCTCCTAGATATGTATTCCAACTCTTAAGTGATTTAGGGGATAGACATTTTCTATTAGACATTTTGAGACATTTACAAGTGTCTTTTAAAATGGTATCTGTTCCTCATTACAACCACCACTCTAAGTAGGATTTGTTCTTTTGAAAGAGATGAATGGGGAGACTGAGCCCTGAATCATAGAACCTGAGGGGTGAGGTGAAAAGAATAGACAGAGGTACCAACACCAGAACCAATGGCACCAAAACTGGAGAGAACCATTTTATGGCTCCTCCTGTTTTTACCGTAGTGCCCCTCATATTTTTTATTTATTAATCCATACATTTATGTAAATATAAGAACTTATAGCACTACACAGATAATCTTTCCAAGCATTTCATTTATCTTCAAAAGAACCCTAAAAGGTAATAGTGAATTTATTTTTGCTTTATTTTTATAATTGAAGTATAGTTGATTTACAATATTGTGTTAGTTTCCGGTGTACAGCAAAGTGATTCAGTTATATATATATATATATATATATACACATACATATACACATGTATATATTCTTTTTTGGATTCTTTTCCATTATAGGTTACTACAACATATTGAATATAGTTCCTTGTGCTGTATGGTAGGACCTTTTTGATTGTCTATTTTATATATAGTAGTGTGTATCTCTTAATCACAAACTCCTAATTTATCCCTCCCCCTACCTTTCCCCTTTGGCAACCATAAGTTTGTTTTCGGAGTCTGTGAATCTGTTTCTGTTCTGTAAATAAGTTCATTTGTACTGTTTTTTTTTTTAGATTCCACATATAAGCAACATCATATGATATTTGGCTTTTTCTGACTTACTTCTGTCTGACATACTTCACTTGGTATGATAATTTCTAGGTCCATCCATGTTTCTGGATAATAATTTTTTGATGTACTGTAGAGTCCAGTTGTGTCACTGGTGAAGTCAACTTGATACCAGTGTTCTTCAAATGGGAGACTGATCACTGTTTTGCTGAAATCCAAATGTACCACATCCATAGCAGAGGTTCAACCTCCAAGTGGAGGAATGCAGGACTTAGTTCCTGGCCTCTTCTCTCTAGCTGTCTCAGGCCCTTGGAGATGCCAACCAGACTCACAGCTTCAAATACTATCTATATGTTGATGAAGCCAAAATTTATGTTTCCAGCACTGTCAGTTGAACTCTATTCCAACTGCTTGTTCAACATTTCAACTTGGATTTTAATAAGCAACTCAAAGACAGCATGTCCAAAACTGGGCTCTTGACTTTTCTTCCTGCTGTAACTTGTCCTTTTCCCAGTCTTCTCCATCTTGGGAAAGGCAATTCTAACTGTGCAAGTGGCTGTGAGTAAAGACCTTGAGGACATGATTCCTTTCTTTTCTTCACATCCCTATATACAATCGATCAGCAAATCCTACTGGCTCTGCCTTAAAAATACATCCAAATTCAGACCATGTTCTATCACCTCCACAGCTATCATACATGGCTCAAGACACTATGGCCTGGATAATACCAATAGATATCCAAGGGGTCTTCTTCCTTCCTCTTTAACTGTCTTTCAGTCTATTTTCAACAGAGCAGCCAGAGTGATACTGACTGGATACTGGCTATAAATCATACCATTCCGCTGCTCAAACCCTCGAAGATTAAAAGCTTAAGTCTGTCCACTGACCTACAAGACCCCTCATTATTTTTCTGCCTTCATCCCCCATTATTCTCCCCTGTCCTCATTCAATTCAGCTCATAATGCCTCCTCACTGTTCCTCAAACACAGGCTGGCCACACTCTTACCCCAGGACCTTTGCACAAGCTGTTCCATCTACAAGCTTTCCCCCAAGATTTCTGCTTGCCTTCCTTTCATTTTTTTTTGGAACTGGAGTATAGTTGGTTTACGCTGCTATGTCAGTTTCTGCTGTACAGCAAAGTGAATCAGTCATACGTATACATATATCCCCTCTTTTTTGGATCTCCTTCCCATTTAGGTCACACAGAGCACCAAATAGAGTTTCCTATGCTATACAGTAGGTTCCCATTAGTTATCTATTTTATGCATAGTAGTGTATATATGTCAATTCCAATCTGCCAATTCATCTCACCCCCCGTTTCCCCCTTGGTATCCATACCTTTGTTCTCTACATCTCTGTCTCTATTACTGCTTTGCAAATAAGATCATCATTACCATTTTTCTAGATTCCACAAATATGCATTAATATACCATATTTGTTTTCTCTTTCTGACTTACTTCATTCTGTATGACAGTCTCTGGGTCCATCCACATGGCTGATGTAATATTTTATGGCTGAGTAATATTCCATTGTATATATGTACCATATCTTCTTTATCCATTGCTCTGTTGATGGACATTCAGGTTGCTTCCATGACCTGGCTATTGTAAATAGTGCTGCAATGAACATTGGGGTGCATGTGTCTTTTTAAATTATGGTTTTCTCTGGGTATATGCCCAGCAGTGGGATTGCTGTATCATATGGTAGTTCTATGTTTAGTTGTTTAAGGAACGATACTGTTCTCCACAGTGGCTATATCAATTTACATTCCCACCAACAGTGTAAGAGAGCTCCCTTTTCTCCACACCCTCTCCAACATTTGCTGTTTGTACGTATTTTTGATGATGGCCATCCTGACTGGCATGAGGTGATACCTCATTGTAGTTTTGATTTTCATTTCTCTAATGATTAGTGATGCTGAGCAACTTATCATGTATCTCTTGGCCATCTGTATGTCTTCTTTGGAGAAATGTCTATTTAGGTCTTCTGCCCATTTTTTGATTGGATTGTTTGTTTTTTTTGATATTGAGGTACATGAGCTTTTTCTATACATTGGAGATTAATCCCTTGTCAGTTGCTTCATTTGCAAATATTGTCTCCCATTCTGAGGGGTGTCTTTTCATCTTGCTTATGGTTTCCTTTGCTGTGCAAAAGATTTTAACTTTCATTAGGTCTCATTAGTTTATGTTTGTTTTTTATTTTCATTACTCTAGGAGGTGGGTCACAAAAGATCTTACTGTGATTTATGTCAAAAAGTGCTCTATTTTTCCTCTAAGAGTTTTACAGTGTCTGGCCTTACATTTAGGTCTTTAATCCATTTTGAGTTTATTTTTGTGTATGGTGTTGCATTCTTTTACATGTAGCTGTCCAGTTTTCCCAGCACCTCTTATTGAAGAGACTGTCTTTTCTTCCTTGTATAGTCTTGCCTCGTTTTTCATAGATTGGGTGACCATAGGTGGTGGGTTCCACAGATATATATTTCTGTTTTTGTGCCAGTGCCATACTGTCTTGATTACAGTAGCTTTTTAGTATAGTCTGAAACCAGGGAGTCTTATTCCTCCAGCTCCATTTTTCTTTCTCAAGATTGCTTTGGCTATTCAGGGTTTTTTGTGTTTCCAAACAAATAGTAAAATTTTTTGTTCTGCTTCTGTGAAAAATGCCATTGGTAATTTGATAGGGATTGCACTGAATCTGTAGATTGCTTTGGGTAGTATAGTCATTTTCACAGTATTGATTCTTCCAATCCAAGAACATGGTATATCTCTCCATCTGTTTGTGTCATCTTTAATTTCTTTCATCAGTGTCTTATAGTTTTCTGCATACAGGTCTTTTGCCTCCTTAGGTACGTTTATTCCTAGGTATTTTATTCTTTTTGTTGCAGTGGTAAATGGGAGTGTTTCCTTAATTTCTTTTTCTGATCTTTCATTGTTAGTGTATAGGAATGCAAGGGATTACTGTGTATTAATTTTGTATCCTGCAACTTTACTAAATTCATTGATTAGCTCTAGTAGTTTTCTGGTGGCATCTTTAGCATTCTCTATGTATAGTATCATGTCATCTGCAAACGGTGACAGTTTTACTTCTTCTTTTCCAATTTGGATTCCTTTTATTTCTTTTTCTTCTCTGATTGCTGTGGCTAAAACTTCCAAAACTATGTTGAATAATAGTGGTAAGAGTGGACACCCTTGTTTGTTTCTGATCTTAGAGGAAACGGTTTCAGTTTTTCACCATTGAGAATGATGTTTGCTGTGGGTTTGTTGTATATGGCCTTTATTATGTTGAGGTAGTTTCCCTCTATGCTCACTTTCTGGAGAGTTTTTTATCATAAATGGGAGTTGAATTTGTCAAAAGCTTTTTCTGCATTTATTGTGATGATCATATGGTTTTTATCCTTCAATTTGTTAATATGGTGTATCACATCGATTGATTTGCGTATATTGAAGAATTGTTGCATCCCTGGGATAAACCCTACTTGATCATGGTGTATGATCCTTTTAATGTGTTGTTGGATTCTGTTTGCTAGTATTTTGTTGAGGATTTTTGTGTCTATGTTCATCAGTGATATTGGCCTGTAATTTTCTTTTTTGTGATATCTTTGCCTGGTTTTGGTATCAGGGTGATGGCAGCCTTATAGAATGAGCTTAGGAGTGTTCCTCCCTCTGTGATTTTTTGGAAGAGTTTGAGAAGGATAGGTGTTAGCTCTTCTCTAAAAGTGTCATAGAATTTGCCTGTGAAGCCATCTGGTCCTGGACTTTTATTTGTTGGAAGATTTAACCACAGTTTCAATTTCATTACTTGTGATTGGTCTATTCATCTTTTCTATTTCTTCCTGGTTCAGTCTTGGAATGCTGTACTTTTCTAAGAATTTGTCCAATTTTTCCAGGTCATCCATTTTATTGGCATATAGTTGCTTGTAGTAGTTTTTTATGATCCTTTGTATTTCTGCAGTGTCAGTTGTAACTTCTCCTTTTTCATTCCTAATTTTATGGATTTGAGTCCTCTCCCTTTTTTTCTTGATGTGTCTGGCTAAAGACTCAATTTTGTTTGTCTTCTCAATGAAGCAGCTTTTAGTTTTATTGATCTTTACTATTGTTTTCTTCATTTCTATTTCATTTATTTCTGCTCTGATCTTTATGATTTCTTTCCTTATACTAACTTTAGGGGTTTTTGTTGTTGTTCTTCTTCTTCTTCTTCTTTCCTTAGTTGCTTTAGGTGTAAGGTTATGTTGTTTATTTGAGATATTTCTTGTTCCTTGAGGTAGGATTGTATTGCTATAAACTTCCCTCTTAGAACTTCTCTTGCTGCATCCCATAGGTTTTGGATCATCGTGTTTTCATTGTCATTTGTCTCTAGGTGTTTTTTGATTTGCTCTTTGATTTCTTCAGTGATCTTTTCATTAATTAGTAACGTATTGTTTAGCCTCCATGTGTTTGTGTTTTTTACAGTTTTTTTCTGTAATTTATTTTAATTTCATAGTGTTGTGGTTGGAAAAGATGTTTGCTATAATTGCAATTTTCTTACATTTATTGAGGCTTCATTTGTGACCCACGATATGATGTATCTCGGAGAATGTTCCATGTTCACTTGAGAAGAAAGTGTATACTTTTGTTTTTGGATGGAATGTCCTGTAAATTTAAATTAAGTCCATCTGGGCTAATGTGTCATTTAAAGCTTGTGTTTCCTTATTAATTTCCTGTCTGGATGATCTGTCCATTGTTGAAAGTGGGGTGTTAAAGTCCCCTACTATAATAGTGTTACTGTCAATTTCCCCTTTTATGGCTGTTAACATTTGCCTTATGTATTGAGGTGCTCCTAAGTTAGGTGCATAAATATTTACAATTGTTATACCTTCTTCTTGTATTGATCCCTTGATCATTATGTAGTGTCCTTCCTTGTCTCTTGTAACATTCTTTATTTTAATGTCCATTTTATCTAATATGAGTATGGCTACTCCAGCTTTCTTTTGATTTCCATTTGCATGGAATATCTTTTTCCATCCCCTCACTTTCAGTCTGTATGTGTCCCTAGGTCTGAAGTGGGTCTCTTGTAGACAGCATATATATGGGTCTTGTTTTTATATCCATTCAGCCAGTGTATGTCTTTTGGTTCGAGCACTTAATCCATTTACATTTAAGGTAATTATCAATATGTTTGTTCCTATTACCATTTTCTTAATTGTTTTGGGTTTGTTTTTGTGGGTCTTTTTCTTCTCTTGTGTTTTCCACCTAGAGAAGTTCCTTTAACATTTATTGTAAAGCTGGTTTGGTGGTGTTGAATTCTCATAGCTTTTGCTTGTCTGTAAAGCTTTTGATTTCTCTGTCAAATCTGAATGAGATCCTTGCTAGGTAGAGTAATCTTGATTGTAAGTTTTTCCTTTTCATCACTTTAAATATATCCTGCCATTCACTTCTGGCTTGCAGAGTTTCTGCTGAAGAATCTGCTGATAACCTTCTGGAGATTCTCTTGTATGTTATTTGTTGCTTTTCCCTTGCTACTCTTAATATTTTTTCTTTGTATTTAATTTTTGTTAATTTTATTAATATGTGTCTAGGCGTTTTTCTTCTTGGTTTATCCTGTATGGGACTTTCTTCACTTCCTGGACTTGGGTGACTATTTCCTCTCCCATGTTACGGAAGTTTTCAACTATAATGTCTTCAAATATTTTCTCAGACCCTTATCTTTCTCTTCTTCTGGAACCCCTATAATTCAAATGTTGGTGCATTTAATGTTGTCCCAGAGATCTCTGAGACTCTCCTCATTTCTTTTCATTCTTTTTTCTTTATTCTGCTCTGCAGCAGTGAATTTCACCATTCTGTCTTCCAGCTCACTTACCCATCTTCTGCCTCAGTTATTCTGCTACTGATTACTCTAATGTATTTTTCATCTCTGTTATTGTGTTCTTCATCACTGATTGTTCTTTAGTTCTTCTAGGTCCTTGTTAAACATTTCTTGTATCTTCTCAATCCATGCCTCCATTCTATTTCCGAGATCTTGAATCATATTTACTATCATTACTCTGAATTCTTTTTTAGGTAGATTGCCTATTTCCTCTTCATTTATTTGGTCTTGTGGGTTTTTAACTTGCTCCTTTGTCTGCAACATATTTCAATGTCATTTTGTTTTGTCTAACGTACTGTGTTTGTGGTCTCCTTTCAGCAGGCTACAGTGTTGTAGTTCCTCTTGCTTCTGTTGTCTGCTCCCTGGTGGATGAAGTTGGTCCAGGTGCTTGTGTAGGCTTCCTGGTGGGAGGGACTGGTGCCTGTGCTTTGGTGAGTGGAGCTTAGTCTTTTCCTTCTGATAGACTGGACCACATCAGTTGGTGTGTTTTGGTGTTTCTGTGAGCTTAGTACAACTTTTGGCAGCCTGTCCACTGATAGGTGGGGTTGTGTTCCTGTCTTGCTGGTTGTTTGGTGTGAGGTGTCCAGCACTGGAGCCTGCATGCAGTTTGGTGGAGCTGGGTCTTGGTGTCAAGATGGTTATCTCCAGGAGAGCACACACCGATTAATATTTCCTGGTACTAGGAATTCTCTGGTGGTCCAGCATCCTGGACTTGGCACTCCCACCCTGGATGCCTAGGCCTGATCCCTGGCAGGAAACCAAGAGCCCACAAGCTGCACAGTGTGTCCAGAGAAAAAAGGAAAAAAAGGGAAAAGAAAACAAACAGATAAACAAAACCCAATACAAATGACAAAAACAAACAACACAAAAAAAGGAAAAAAGAAAACAGACAAAACCCAAAACAAACAATAAAAACAAAAACAAACAAATAAAAAAAGACAAAGAAAACAAAAAAACAGGAGAACAAACAAAAGAGCTCAAAAATGAAAACCATCAAAGACTAATTTAACAAAAATAAAAAACTAAACAAAAAAAGAAAGCAAACTAAATAAAAGGCAAAGAAACTATAAAACAAACACACAAAATGACCAAAAAAGAACAAAAACAGAAAAATAAACACAAACCAACAAAAAAGTAAAGTAAAAATAGAAAAAAATTTTTAAATATTAAAAAATAAAAACAACAAAAACTGAACAAAATGAAACAAACAAAAAAGAATAGTGATAAGAATATTTTTCTGGGGACTCTGCTGTCAGTGTCCTTGCTCCCAGAGTGAGCCACAGCCCAAATCCACCTCCCCAGGAGGCCCTCCAATACCTCTATGTAGGTCTCAACCCTCTGTGGGCTCTGTAGGGGCAGCTCAGACTCCAACCTGGCCCGGCTTCCATGTGTACTTGCCCCCAAAGTCCACTGCTTTTAAAGCTAGACAGGTCTCTGTTGTGGGAACACTCATTGTCTATTCAGGTATTCCACAGATGCGGGATTTACCAAGCTGATAATGCGGGTTTAATCCACGGCTTGTACAGCTGCGTGGAGTGATTTCCTCCTCCTTAGTCACACCACCACTGAGGGTCAGCTTTGGCTTTGGCCCCACCTCTGCATGTGTGCCCCCCTCCAGCATCTGTTCCCTGCCAAGGCAAGAGGGAGCAAAAGCCACACTTGATTGGAGCATACTTATTCTATCAGGCCAGGGAGGAGTATGGCAGCCACAACTGGGGTGTGTGTGAAGTGTCTGTGCCAGCAGAGACCAACAGGCAGTTGCAACAGACTGGGATGCACTCACTCTGGTGGGAGTCCTTCCCAGTGCCGCAGAGGCAGGGGCTGGCATGTGGGGGCAGTGGCGGCCCTGCCCCTTGAACACCACTCAAAGATGGCACTTTGTTTCCTAGGCAGACCACAATTCCTCTAGGGGCATTCCTGGCCTCAGAGCCCCTCACTCCTGTCCCCTGTTGTATCCGTGCAGCCAACAGTGGTCCTTTCCCCAGATATTCTCTCTTAACCCCACACTTTAGCACTCAGCCCCTGCCAGCACTGGCAGATTCCCATCTCAGGCAGGAGCACCCAGGGCTGATTCCCAAGGAGGCTTTGGCATGGGCAATGCTCAGGAACCTGGAGCCTATGCAGGGAGAGGAGGCCTTGGATTGAGGGGCAGGTGAGCCTGCTCAGATGGGTGCTCCTCCCAGTGCCCATGGAGGCCAAAACAGTTGGGTGGGGAAGGAGGTTACAATGGTGGCCCCACCCCTTGTGTGCCACTCAACAATGACGTCTTGCTTCCATGGTGTCTCAGGCTTCTGCAAATTTTTCCGGTTGTGGATCTCCTTACTCCTGTCCCTTTCACAGCCAACAGCTGTCCCCTCCCTGGGTCCATGCTCCAAACCCCACTTTCCAGCACCCAGCCCCCCTCTGCACCAGGAGACACACGACTCAGGCTGGGATGTGCAGAGCTGTGTTGTAGACCATGCGCACAGCTCTTACTTTGTCCTGCCTTCCACAGACGGTCTGCTGCATTCCCCTTTGATCCTCTGAAGGTCCCTTTCTGTCCCAGCTGATTTCCCCACCATGAGGGGGTTTTACTGAGTGCAGGAACCTCTCCTCACCTTTGGCTTCCTACCAGGGGTACTGGTCCTTTTTTTGATTCCTCTTTTCTTTTGTCTTACCCAGTCGTGAGGGGATTTTTCTTGTCCTTTTAGGTGTCCGAAGTCTTCCGCTAATGTTCAGCAGGTGCTCTGTGAGAATTCTTCCATTTGTAGATGTATTCTATTTTTTTTTTAATTGGGATATAGTTGCTTTACAATGTTGTGTTAGTTTCTGCTGTACAATAAAGTGAATCAACTATATGTATACATATATCCCCTCCCTCTTGATGTACTTGTGAGGAGAGATGAATTTAGCATCCTCCTATTCTGCCATCTTGACTCCTCCCCCTCAGTAGTAGATGTTTTTAACACCATTTTGCAGATGAGTAAATTGAAGTCCATATATTTATTTTTAATTCAACAGAATTCATCAAATACCTACCATGTGTCAGGCACTACACTAAAGTCCAAGAAGTCAAGTCACTCCCATGATCTTACTATGAGTAAATGCCAGAGTTGGGAATTAAAATCAATTGTCTAATTTTTTCCCACTATCACATCTACCACATTATATCTCAAGCTACTTGCTTATTCATTCATTCCTTTATTCATCATTTCACCAAACTCTGGAAAGAGTATAGCTCTGGTGATATGAGCATGTTGAAAAAGAATAAAATAAATTCCTTTTATAACACAGATTGTTAGTTCACTTTTGAATGGACTCTGGGTCATATTGTTCCCCTCACACTTACCAAATTATATTCTTAAGACAAGTTAGTGTCAGAATTACCAGGAGGTAAAAAGACACCTCCCCAGACCCTTCTTTTAATTTATTGATTCAGCATGTCTGGGATTGGGCGTGTGAGTCTGGCTTTTTTTCAATAAGTCCCCCAGCTTGCTCTGAAGCAAATCTATTATTTATAAATATATACCAGCCTCAAAATTAAGGTTTGCTTCACAGAATTTGTTTATAAATGTTTCAAACATGCTAGAGAACACTTGTAAAACCCTTATCTGTAGGTAAACAGCTGTTATTTTATCTCTAATAGTCTGAGCCAAAGTGGAAACATTTCAGGCTATTCACAGTATCAGGGTTGAACATATGAAACTGCTGATATTCAACCATTTTTGACTTACAAGATTGTCAACTTTGTGTGGTTCAACCCAACATCTTTGATTATAGATCTGAGCAGAATAAGGATATCTCAGGTTAAGGAGAAAATGCTACTGCAACCTCTCTTAATCTTCAAATAGATAAAATAACATCCCACAAACTTGAAAATCAATCCAAGCCCTTAAGTGGAGTTTAATGCTTTATTTATCTTGTCACTAAAAGATCTGACTAAACATTTGTTGGGCAGATAGTCTGTTTCAAGTCAAAATACCAGTTATCTCAGCAAGATTCAGTGCTTTTTTGAATTTTTTTACAAAATTGAACCAACAAAAAGATGGTTAAAATAAAGCAAGCTCTCACAGAATGTTGAAATAGACCACACATGGTTAATAACATACTGTCACATAATTTTTTAGTCCAGAATAGCCAGTTCTAGCCACCAGGCACTGACAAGTGGGGCACCAAGGAGGTGCTTGTGCTAAGTCGAGTTACCAAAATTTCACTTGTATTTTCCACAATTTCATTTTTTAAAGCAACCTGGAAATTTTTAACAACCCATTTCAATGCGCATATCCAAACAGGCACGTTTCAGTTATTCAGGAAGTTAAGTGTGCTTCTTTCTAAAAGCACAATGTCCCTCTACTTTTCCAAAGCCACACCTCCATGACAAAATTCAAGTATTAAACTTAGAATTAATGGACTCTTAAAATGTAAGCTCCATAAAGACCTGAATTTTTTCTTCCTTGTTCACATCTATGTCCACTGCATATGAGATAGCTGAGAGATAAATGTATTGAAGGTAAGCAGATAGGAAAGAGTAAGGAAAGGGACAGAAGGAGGGAGGAAGAGAGAGGAAAAGAGAGAGAGAGGTAGATGAATATTGACTCTTCCTCAAGCCTTGTGAGGTTTTTCTTCTTTTGTGTTAATAGTCATTTTGTTCCATAATTATAGCACACAGAAAGATAGCTGTTTAATAATTTACAGCTATAATAATTTAATTAATAAATTTAACAATTTAACTAATAAAGACCTTTGGCTAAAATATGCCCCTCTCTCTTTTTATTAAACTTTACAATTTGCTAAAATTGAGAAATCAGTTACAGTATATAAATTTTTTTTAAAAGAACCGTATACATGGATACACACATAAAACAGTGGCTATGGAGAAGGACAGTATAATGAAATGAAATTTGGGGCATAATACCAATCACCTAATCCTAAATTAATTTGACATAACAAAAGACAATTAAAGAAAAAAGAACCTCCAAACAAATATTTCTGTTTACGGATAGAGGAGAGAGAATACAAACAATTTTGTTTAATTTTACTCCTTACATAATTTTAAGTCATAACATTTTGGAGTTGAAAAGGGTGTGAAATGTCACAGATGAAGGCTGTGCAGCAGGTGACATTTCCCAGACAACTGAGGCCCAGAGAATTGACATGCTTTTCCTGAGTCTATGACAAAGTTATGACTTGAATCTCACTGGGTAACTTCCAGTTGAAAATTTACACAATCTTTGTTCAATTATTTGCATTAGCTAGGCTTTCTAAATAATAACGTGGTAGGGGTGCACCCACAATTGACCATCAAGAAAGAAAGATTTACTTTTTGATACTTGATCTCTTTTTGGTAGAGAGCACATGCCTCAGGCACACAGTTTACATGATTGAGGTCATCTTAATCTGTTTACCATTTTGAACATCTGAGGAAGAGGTACTGGAAAAAAATAAAATGAAAATTATCATTTTGTCTGTGGGAACATGCAATGGAGAGTTAACAATTGTTGTAATGCTGTGGTTAGAATGAAGCTGATGGTAAACATTTAATGCTTGATTCCTCAAGCTTTCATTACCTTTAATAATCTTTTTTTTTAATCCTTTCTCCTCTTCCATTTAGGATTCCAGTTTTATTAGGATCCATAAAGTGATAAAAGTCTTAAATTTCACAATGAAAACTAAAGATCTGCAGCTTTCTGATGTCTTTTTGAAAGCACTTAACCATCTGCCTCTAGAATACAACTCTGCTTTATACAGCCGGATATTTGATGACTTCGGGACTCACTATTTCACCTCTGGCTCCCTGGGAGGCGTGTATGATCTCCTCTATCAGTTTAGCAAGGAAGAACTAAAGAACTCAGGTTCGCTTTCTTCAACCTTCATTTTTAACTGATAAGATAGTGTGCAATACATTTTTCTCTTTCTCTATCCTTTTAGTTCTTCTTTATTGACTTTATTTCGACCCTGCTTTATTTCCAAAATGATATGAAGAAAAACCAAAAAGTACACACTCAAGGAAATAAAATAGAAATAGAAAATTCAGACAAAAAGAAGAAGGAAAAATAAATAGGCTTCACCTCTTTGGGCATCAGATTTGACCCAGAATTTCCTGACATTAAGAATATCATAAGCTACTTAGTAGTGGTAAACTAAAGAGAGATGCATGCCATCACCTCAAGGAAAACAAAATTTTTCTTGGAACTAAACTCTAAAAGATAATTTACTTATAGCAATTTTATAGGAGATAATAATTTTATAAAACTGTAATTACAGCAAATCCACTGGCAGTCTTTTTTCTTTCTTTCTTTCTTTTCTTTTTTTTTCTTGGCCAAGCAGCTTTTGGAATCTTAGTTCCCTGACTAGGGATTGAACCCAGGCCCTCAATAGTGAAAGCGCAAAGTCCTAGCCACTGGACTAATTCTTTTTCTTTTAATGATTTTAACCGAAAGTCAAGGGCAAAGGATGAAAAGCAATTAAGGACTTGACAAGGGACTAAGTTAATATGGGCCAGATATGCACCTACTGGTGACAAAACTTGAAACCAGATGGGAAGCACTTTCATTTGAGGAAAGATTGCAATTTTATATCTTGGGATATAATCAGTGATATTTTTCTGCTTACATATAAAATAACAATATAAACCTTCGTTTAAAAAATAAATCTTGGGGCTTCCCTGGTGGTGCAGTGGTTGACAGTCCGCCTGCTGATGCAGGGGACACGGGTTCATGCCCTGGTCCGGGACGATCCCACATGCCGCGGAGCGGCTGGGCCCGTGAGCCATGGCCGCTGAGCCTGCGCGTCCGGAGTCTGTGCTCCACAACGGGAGAGGCCACAACAATGACAGGCCCGCGTACCGCAAAAAAAAAAATTAAAAAAATAAAAAATAAATCTTGCTTTCTTATTATCCTAGATTGCCAATATTAATTACTATTACTTAAGTACCTTTGTATAAATTTTTCAGGCTCCTGTGTGAAATTTTTCAGGCTCCTGTGTGAAATGACACAGCATCCTTGTGCTGCTTCTATCTTGAGAACATGGTTAGGAAATTGTATAATAACCAGAACCCAACTGACAGATTCCCCTAAATAAATCAGAATTCTTGATCATTTAACTTTTTTTTTTTTGCAGTACGCGGGCCTCTCACTGTTGTGGCCTCTCGCGTTGCGGAGCACAGGCTCCGGACGTGCAGGCTCAGCGGCCATGGCTCACGGGCCCAGCCGCTCTGCGGCATGTGGGATCTTCCCGGACCGGGGCACGAACCCGTGTCCCCTGCATCGGCAGGCGGACTCTCAACCACTGTGCCACCAGGGAAGCCCTGATCATTTAACTTTTATACAAAAGAAATTAAGAATTTATTTTAAAAAACACCAAGCCAACTCTGAGGTCAATAGAGTTTCAATCCTTCTGTTCTTATATCTCATTATGGCAAATGGTAATGTTTAATGGGGCTTCCCTGAGTCCTTCTAAACCTTAATTGATCAGATGTCCATCATGATCTGCTTTTTAAGAAAGGAAATGGGATAAATGTCTTTGAGAAAGATTTTCAGTAAGAAGGTCTTCAAAATTTTTTGCCTGACAGAGTTACTGAAATCCAAAAGACTTATGCGGTGATGGGCTTTCCACACTGCCTGCCTCTTATGTTTCCTTACAGTTATCCTTTCCACTGGAGCAATGTTTGCTTGATGAATTTAATCAACATTTATGATGAGCAAAAATCGTTTAGGGAAGTCTCTGGCCCTTGACTTGGCTTCATCTCACCCTTGGGATAAAATTATTCTGGTCACTGCTGCTGTAGCCAAGAATAATTTCTCACTTGATAAGCTATACTCATCATGCATTCACAGCAAAGCCTCTAAAGGCTTAGAGTTCAGGTCAGTTAAAGAACTATGTGAATCTTTAATCAACCATCCAGCATTTTAATAGTTGAAGCCCCATAACAAAAATGAAGAGTGATGAGCTATACTTCCTGAAATATTCTCACCTTCCATCTTTTTCTCTTTAAATAAAAATAGAGACTTCAGACACAGAGCCACACATAATAAGAGAAAGAAAGGGAGTTTGAGATATGATATAAAACTGGAAATATATAACCATACACACCTATGTGTACACACACACACACACTATATATATACATAGTATTTATAGTATGTGTATATATATTTAATATATTAAGATATATATCCTTATATTCAATATTTTTATATGTAATATATATTCTTATAGTCATTAAATATGTGCATTTCCATGTATATATATACTTCTCTGAGTCACAATAATAATATTGGAGCTCAATTTTAATTGTGGTTAAGATGAAGCTCACTCAGACAGAAACAAATCTCAATAAAATGGAATTCTCCAGTAGGTGTGCTTACCTGTTTTTGCCCACTCTTCAGATGAATACATATTCTGGCCTCCTCCCTTTTCCCTCTTTTAGTCCTTCTCCCCTTACTTCTCAATAATGTAGAGTTAGAGTTTAGGCTTAGTTTTTATTTGCTCTATTCAATAATTATTTGCTTTATTCAATAAGAATTATATCCCTTGTCATTATTTTTTTAAATGACTTGAATACTTCATAGTACTTTCTCTAGTGCAAGAAGAATAAAACAAAATTAAATTGCTTTTTATTTGCATCCCTTGATTTATTCCTCTACTGCACAGTGTCCCATAGTCAATTTAAAACCTTGAATAAAAGTTGGAATTGCTTCAGCGTGCAAGGTGAAAAGAATTTCAGGAATACAGAGACAACATTAAACAATTAAAATATCATGTTATACAAGATGGGAATTTTAAAGTCCTTTGACTGGGAAGTCATTTTCTGCTCTGAATTAGAGGAGAAAAACTATACACCCCACTATTTATCAGTATGACTTTTTTTTTTTTTTTTTTGGTACGCGGGCCTCTCACCGTTGTGGCCTCTCCCGCCGCAGAGCACAGGCTCCGGACGCGCAGGCTCAGCGGCCATGGCTCACGGGCCCAGCCGCTCCGCGGCATGTGGGATCTTCCCAGACCGGGGCACGAACCCGTGTCCCCTGCATCAGCAGGTGGACTCTCAACCACTGCGCCACCAGGGAAGCCCCTATCAGTATGACATTTTTGATTGACACTGTTGACCTTTGCCCAGTCAGAGTAGCTGAGGACATTTCTGAAATACTCATCTCTGTGTCACATCAGAGGGACACTCAGGCTTGAGAGGGCAAGTGCTTTAGCATCAAGAAACTCCTGTGTCAGTGTGGATATGGGTCAGGCACAAGCTATAGGACATCTTGTGAAGAAGAAAAGGCCGGCACAGAAATTCACTGATAAAGCCTTGATATTTTGATCACTGCATGACCAACACGATGACTCATAAGAGAGATTAATCATTCAAATCTTTAAGCATTCTCCTATAACCCTCAGCAAATGTAATTAACTTTACAGTTAATTATGTTATAATTAGTGAATTGGTCACATAAAATTTAATTTTCACTTATAAATCATAGAAACCTAATGAAAGGATAAGAGTTGTGCACCACAGACGTATTAACTTCCTCACGTGCCCTAAACATTTGCCTGACCCACTTATAAGAACAATACTACCAGAAGAAAAATGAGTTGTGTTTATTCAGTCTGACCAAAACAACCATCAAACCAAGAATTCTTTACTCCAACCTGTAATACATCTCTTTGAATGGGTCAAACTATTGAAAGAACGGTGAAGTAGGAAGCCACATCCCCATCTACTCAGCCTCATTCCTCGTTGATCTGCGCCCTCAGGTTTAAATTTCAGCATCATACTCACATGACACATCCAGCTCTGAAAACATTCTTCCCTGCCTCTTGGAACCTGCAACCCTAAGAATCAGTATCTGATAAACTACTTTGCTTTAAGTTGCTTAAGAGCTCACGTAACAGCTCTATCTCTCATGAGCTTGTATTTTTCAAGGCAATTTTTAACTAAACATCAAAAAAACTGGATTCTAGTTTAGGTGTTTTGGGTACCAGGTCAGGTGACTTGGGGGAAAAAAAAAAAAAAAAGGAAACATTTATTCTTCTCAATTACCCCAGATAAGCAGTACAACTTAGCCTCCAAACAGCCAGACCTGTTTCTCTGTGCTCTGTCCCACTCAATCCCTGACATCCCCATCGGTTTTGAAGTCATTAAGAATAATGGCTAGCATTGGGGTGGAAAAGACTGATTCAGATACCAAAATCTTTAACAAATGATGCTTTGAAGTTTGTTAAAAGATAAGAACAATGAAGACCAAAGGAATTAGAATTGGATGTCCTGAGCTTCAGAGCAACAAGACTTTTAGAAGAGTTATAAAACTGTGGAGTGTCATCCTATGAAAGCAGCACTGGGAAACTAGGAAGATATCAAGCCCAGCTCCAACTCCTAAAGAGGCTGGGAATGAGGCAGCATCAACCTCCCTTGGAGACAACGGTGGAAATATATCAAGTATAGGCTTGAATTAAGATGAGGAGAAAGAGTGAACAGTCATCGAGGACATAAAAGAAGAGTTCATGAGTCAGGAAGTCAGAATTTCTGATAGTAAAATGAAAGGGTTTTGGAGGTAGAAGTGGAGTGAGCAGCTAAGTCAGGGAGAGGAAGCATAGCCAAGTATGAGAATGAGCGTTCCGGGAAAGAGAGGTGACCAATGAGATCTACATTTTAGGTGGTGAACAGGGGAAGAAGTGATATGGACTCAGTTCTCACAGAATCAGCTGTGGTCCCAAAAGAAGGCCTGTCAGCGGGGCACCAAACAGAGCATGTGTTTATCTCTTGACTTGTGGGGCTATACAAGGTCAGTGGCCAGCAGGACAGGAAAGCTTAGAGATTTATTGTGTGTAGGCAACATGGAGACGCCAACATGATCCCCATGGGGGAGACGGCAGGGACTCATATATACCTCTTCTCTTCAGCACATCCCAGGGCCTGTGAAGGACTGCCTCTGTAGTAAAAGCCATTAATCATTTGAGCTCACGGGAACTGGAGGAGTTGTGTGCTGATATGGAGTACCTGTAGCTCCCCCAAGTGCCCAGAGCCTCATGTTCCTCTTCCCTGAATTCTCCATGGTACATTCTCAGGGTTTTTTGCTTGTATTCCATTTCCTAGGTCTAACGAAGGCAGAAGCCCAAAACTGCATCTGGGTTGAAACAAAGAAACGCTTCCTTTTTTTTACGAAAACAAAAGTGGAAGACCGGTGCACCACTAACAAGCTGTCAGAGAAATATGGAGGTAACAATGCTTTCTCTTAGCAGCTTACCCAGTGCGTCCTCCCTGGCCATAATTTAAGTACCATATTGCACATGATTGTGACTACACTATTTTTCACTTTTCATTAGTTTCATTTGTTTGCCTCAGAGCCCTATGTGTGGTGGGGGAAGGGAGCAAATCAAATATTAGTACTACTTAAAAGGGGACATGGTTAAGATTTTCTTTATCTCCTATTTAGTTTGTTTAACTGAATGCACATTTATTGATTCTTCCTATCGGCCAAACTCAGTATTAAGCATTGTAAAGTACAGATGGGCATGAACTAGGTCTTCCAGTCAAGGAACTTACAAAGTAAGGATACATATAGACAACCATTAAAAATACAGAAGATGTAGTACATATATACAATGGAATACTACTCAGCCATAAAAAAGAATGAAATAATGCCATTTGCATCAATGTGGATGGACCTAGACATTATTATACTAAGTGAAGTAAGTCAAATACCATATGATATCACTTCTATGTAGAATCTAAAATATGATACAAGTGAACTTATTATAAAACAGAAACAGACTCATAGACATATTATAGAAAACAAATTTATGGTTATCAAATGAGAAGGGGGGTAGAGATAAATTAGGAGTTTTGGATTAGAAGACACAAACTACTATATATAAAATAGATAAGCAAGGTCTTATTCTATAGCACAGGGAACTATACTCAGTATCTTGTAATAAACCATAAAGGAAAAGAATATGAAAAAGAATTATATATGTGTGTGTGTATATATATCCATATATATGAAAAATTGAATCACTCTGCTGTACACCAGAGACTAACAAAACATTGTAAATCAACTATACTTCAATTTAAAAAAAAAAAGACAAATAAGTTGTAAGAGAAGTACATTAAAAAAAGCTCAGGCAACAAAGCCAGAAACCTGAGTGCTCTCTTTGATTTCTCCCTCCCTCTTTCTAGCCTCTACATCCAATAAGTAGTCATTCCTCCTCCTTAATATTTCTCCCAGTTCTCCCCAGCTCTTCATTTCCATAGACATGCCTTCCATTCATCATTTCCAACCTGGATTACCACAGAGGCCTCCCAACTCATTCCCTTGCCTCTGGTCTTGCCTTCTTCCAATCTATTCTACACATTTTCTGTTAAAGGAATATTCTCCAAGGCAAATCTTACCATGAAACACCCATGCCTTAAACTTGTCATGGTTTCACACAGCCTTGAAGATAGGTTCCTGCCTCTCTCCCTGCCTAGCTAAACTTTATGCAGTCTCTTAAATAAGTCATGCTCTCTTCTGTGCCTTGCCATTATAAATAGCTCCTTCCTCTGTGTAAAATTTTCTTATTTCCTTACTCTTCCTGACTGATTGCTACTTCTGCTCAGAACAAAGGAAATCAGAACCACAAAAACTCCCAAAATATGAAATTTATATGGTCATGGGAGGACAGCCAAGGAACAGATAATAATATCATATTTACTATAATAATAAATAGGTAGTTTTAAATATCAGAGCCTATCAATGGTCTACATGTGGATGCCCATGTTGAGCATAAGCAAAATGAGAGCTGACATGACAACTACACATTTGTATTATACCCCCCAAAAAAGAACAGTATGCAAACAATCAACCTAGTAATATAAACCAAACAATGTACAGATTCTATACCAGTTTGTCTTGCAATAGAATAATTTAATAAGAATGTGAATTCAGTAAATCAAAAGCTCAGAGATGAAAACATTAAATATAAGAATTAATTGAAAAGGAAGATTTCAAAGCTAAGATACAAAGACAGCAAATATTGAAAAGTATTGCCATTATAGTTATAAATAGACACTGCAACTTCAAAATATAATTGTCTGAAGATAAAATTAATAAAGAAAAATCTAAAGTAATTCATAATGAATACAGAGAAAAAATCCAGATGTTAACCATTATTAAAGAATATCTAATGGAAATGGAATGACAAATGTAATTCTATAGATGGGAATTAGTGTTCCTGAAATAGAGAGCCCAAGAAATGAAACAGAAAAACTATTTTTAAAAATATATATAAATAAATATACATATATATATATATATATATATAGCCCCTGAAATAAAGGAAGAAATTTGTCTTCATTATTTGTATCAGAAATATTGTTCAAATATACAATTTCAAGACAAATTCTAGTTAATTAACTAAATACAAAGATTTTTAAAATGAATTCAAGTATCCTAGCTGAAAGAACAAGTTCCCTACAGAATAACAACAAAATCTGGCTGGCGTCAGACTTCTTGACAAAATGCAAGGCTACAAGATGATAGAGGAATGTCCACAAATTTCTAAAAGAGAAAAGAAAATGTGTTCATATGTAGAGGTAACAGAAAGATGTCTCAAAACATGAGAGAATTCTGGTAATATTCATTCTTGAATACTTACTGAAAAAAAACTACTCGACTATAAAATCCATCCAACATAGAGATGAGAAAATGTCAAATATGAATTCTAGTTTTCAGCTTGTAGGGACACTGCAAAATCAGAGACTATTGCAATAGTCTCCAAACTGGTTAATCAACTATCAATCCTGCCCAGCTGACACACTGCTAATATTCCTGAATTGTATCAACTCCCCAACCTAAGTTTTTAGTGCCTGGCTTATAGCAGATTCTCAACTAATGCTTATTAATCACACTGACAATTTGCCTAAAAACAGAGACACATTTATGTTGTTTTCTAAAAGCAAAGCACACTTAAGAACATAGATTTGGATGGACTGGTTCAAGATGGCAGAGTAGAAGGATATGTGCTCACTCCCTCTTGCGAGAGCACAGGAATCAAAACTAACTGTGAAAAATCATTGACAGGAAGACACTGGAACTCACCAAAAAAGATACCCCACATCCAAACTCAAAGGAGAAGCCACAATGAAACAGTAAGAGGGGCGCAATCACAATACAATCAAATCCCATAACTCCTAGGTGGGTGACTCACAAACTGGAGAACAATTATACCACAGAAGTCCACCCACTAGAGTGAAGGTTCTGAGCCCCATGTCAGGCTTCCCAACCTGGGGGTCTGGCAACAGGAGGAGGAATTTCCAGAGAATCAGACTTTGAAGGCTAGTGGGATTTGATTGCAGCACTTCAACAGGACTAGGAGAAACAGAGACTCCACTCTTGGAAGACACACACAAAGTAGTGTGCACATCAGGACCCAGGGGGAAGGAGAAGTGACCCCACAGGAGACTGAACCAGACCTACTTGCTAGTCTTGGAGGGTCTCCCGCAGAGGTGGGGGGCAGCTATGGCTCACCATGGGGACAAGGACACAGGTGGTGGAAGTTCTGGGAAGCACTCCTTGGTGGGAGTCCTCCCAGATTAGCCCCACCAAAGAGCCTCTAGGCTCCAGTGCTTGGTTGCCTCAGGCCAAGCAACCAACAGGGAGGGAACTCAGCTCCACCCATCAGCAGACAAGCGGATTAAAGTTTTACTGAGCTATGCCCACCAGCTCAACACCCAGCTCTACCCACCACCAGTCCCTCCCATCAGGAAGCTTGCACAAGCCTCTTAGATAGCCTCATTCAACAGAAGACAGACAGCAGAAGCAAGAAGAACAACAATCCTGCAGCCTGTGGAACAAAAACTACATGGACACAAAGATAGACAAAATGAAAGGGCAGGGGCTTCCCTGGTGGCACAGTGATTAAGAATCCACCTGCCATGATATACTTAAAGTGATGAAAGGAAAAAACCTACAACCAAGTTTACTCTACCCGGCAAGGATCTCATTCAGATTCGATGGAGAAATCAAAAGCTTTACAGACAAGCAAAAGCTAAGAGAATTCAGCAACACCAAACCAGCTCTACAACAAATGCTAAAGGAATTTCTCTAAGTGGGAAACACAGAGAAGAAAAGGACCTACAAAAACAAACCCCCCAAAAATAAGAAAATGGTAATAGGAGCATATATATCAATAATTACCTTAAACGTGAATGGATTAAATGCTCCAACCAAAAGACACAGGCTTGCTAAATGGATACAAAAACAAGACCCATATATATGCTGTCTACAGGAGACCCACTTCAGACCTAGGGACACATACAGACTGAAAGTGAGGGGATGGAAAAAGATATTCCATGCAAACAGAAATCAGAAGAAAGCTGGAGTAGCAATACTCATATCAGACAAAATAGACTTTATAATAAAGAATGTTACAAGAAGTAAGGAAGGACACTATGTAATGATCAAGGGATCAATCTAAGAAGACGATATAACAATTATAAATAAATATGCACCCAACATAGGAGCACCTCAATACATAAGGTAACTGCTAACAGCTATAAAAGAGGAAACCAACAGTAACACAATAATAGTGGAGAACTTTAACACCTCACTTACACCAATGGACAGATCATCCAAACAGAAAATTAATAAGGAAACACAAGCTTTAAATGACACAATAGACCAGGTAGATTTAATTGATATTTATAGGACATTCCACCCCAAAACAGCAGATTACATTTTCTTTTCAAGTGCACATGGAACATTCTCCAGGATAGATCACATCTTGGGTCACAAATCAAGCCTCAGTAAATTTAAGAAAATTGAAATCATATCAAGCATCTTTTCTGACCACAACACTATGAGATTAGACATCAATTACAGAGAGAAAAGCATAAAAAACACAAACACACGGAGACTAAACAGTATGCTACTAAATAACCAAGAGATCACTGAAGAAATCAAAGAGGAAATAAAAAAATACCTAGAGACAAATGTCAATGAAAACAGGATGATCCAAAACCTATGGGATGCAGCAAAAGCAGTTCTAAGAGGGAAGTTTATAGCTATACAGGTCTACCTCAAGAAACAAGAAAAATCTCAAATAAACAACCTAACGTTACACCAAAAGGAACCAGAGAAAGAAAAACAAACAAAACCCAAAGTTAGCAGAAGGAAAGAAATCATATAGATCAGAGCAGAAATAAATGAAATAGAAACAAAGAAAACAATACCAAAGATCAATAAAACTAAAAGCTGGTTCTTTGAAAGGATAAACTAAATTGATAAACCTTTAGCCAGACTCATCAAGAAAAAGAGGGAGAGTACTCAAATCAATAAAATTAGAAACGAAAAAGGAGAAGTTACAATGGACATGGCAGAAATACAAAGCATCCTATGAGACTACTACAAGCAACTCTATGACAATAAAGAGGACAGCCTGGAAGAAATGGACAAACTCTTAGAAAAGTATAACTTTCCAAGACTGAACCAGGAAGAAATAGAAAATATGAACAGACTAATCACAAAGAATGAAATTGAAACTGTGATTAAAAACCTTGCAACGAAAAAAGTCCAGGACCAGATGGCTTCACAGGTGAATTCTATCAAATATTTAGAGAAGAGCTAACACCCATCCTTCTCAAACGCTTCCAAACAATTGCAGAGGAAGGAACACTCCCAAACTCACTCTACGAGGCCACCATCACCCTGATACCAAAACCAGACAAAGATACTACAAAAAAAGAAAATTACAGACCACTGATGAATATAGATGCAAAAATCCTCAGCAAAATACTAGCAAACAGAATCTAACAATACATTAAAAGGATCATAGACCATGATCAAATGGAATTTATCCCAGGGATGCATGGATTCTTCAATATATGCAAATCAATCAATGTGATACACCATGTTAACAAATTGAAGGATAAAAACCATATGATCATCTCAGTAGACGCAGAAAAAAACTTTTGACAAAATTCAACACCCATTTATGATAGAAACTCTCCAGAAGCTGGGCATAGAGGGAAACTATCTCAACATAATAAAGGCCATATATGACAAACACACAGCAAACATCATTCTCAAGGGTGAAAAACTGAAAGCATTTCCTCTAAGATCAGGAACAAGACAAGGATGTCCACTCTTGCCACTATTATTCAACATAGGTTTGGAAGTCCTAGCCACGGCAATCAGAGAAAAAAAAGAAATAAAAGTAATACAAATTGGAAAAGAAGTAAAATTGTCACTGTTTGCAGATGACATCATACTATACATACATAGATAATCCAAATGATGCCACTAGAAAACTACTAGAGCTAATCAATGAATTTGTTAAAGTTGCAGGACACAAAATTAATGCACAGAAATCTCTTGCATTCCTATACATTAACAATGAAAGATCAGAAAGAGAAATTAAGGAAACAATCCCATTCACCATTGCAACAAAAATAATAAAAAACCTAGGAATAAACCCACTTAAGGAGACAAAAGGCCTGTACTCAGACAACTATAAGACACTGATGAAAGAAATCAAAGACGAGACATGTCCTTAGATTGGAAGAATCAATATTGTAAAAATGACTATACTACCCAAAGCAATCTACAGATTCAATGCAATCCCTATCAAATTACCAATGGCATTTTTTACAGAACTAGAACAAAAAAATCTTAAAATTTGTATGAAAACACAAAAAACCCCAAATAGCCACAGCAATCTTGAGGGGGAAAAATGGAGCTGCAGGGATCAGACTCCCTGACTTCAGACTATACTACAAAACTACAGTAATCAAGACAGTATGGTACTGGCACAAAAACAGAAATATAGATCAATGGAACAGGATAGAAAGCCCAGAGATAAACCCACTCACCTTTGGTCAACTAACCTGTGACAAAGGAGGCACGGATATACAATGGAGAAAAGACAGCCTCTTCGATAATTGGTGCTGAGAAAACTGGACAGCTACATGTAAAAGAATGAAATTAGAACACTCCCTAACAACATACACAAAAGTAAACTCAAAATGGATTAGAGACCTAAATGTAAGATCGGAAAGTATAAAACTCTTAGAGGAAATCATAGGAAGAACACTCTTTGACATAAATCACAGCAAGATCTTTTGTGACCCACCTCCTAGAGTAATGGAAATAAAAACAAAAATAAACAAATGGAACCTAATGAAACTTAAAAGCTTTGGCAAAGCAAAGGAAACTACAAACAAGATGAAAAGACAACCCTCATAATAGGAGAAAATATTTGCAAACGAATCAACAGACAAAGGATTAATCTCCAAAATATATAAACAGCTCATGCAGCTCAATATTAAAAAAAAAAACAATTAAAAAATGGGTAGAAGACCTAAATAGACATTTCTCCAAAGAAGACATACAGTTGGCCAAGAGGCACATGAAAAGATGCTCAACATCACAAATTAGTAGAGAAATGCAAATCAAAACTACAAAAAGGTATCACCTCACACCGGTTAGAATGGGCATTGTCAGCAAATGTACAAACAAATGCTGGAGAGGGTGTGGAGAAAAGGGAACACTTTTGCACTGTTGGTGGGAATGTAAATGGATACAGCCACTATGGAGAACAGTATGGAGGTTCCTTAAAAAGCTGAAAATAGGATTACCATATGACCCAGCAATCCCACTACTGGGAATATACCCAGAGAAAACCCTAATTCAAAAATACACGTGCACCCCAGTGTTCACTGCAGCACTGGTTACAATAGCCAGGTCACGGAAGCAACCTAAATGCCCATCGACAGACGAATGGATAAAGAAGATGTGGTACATATATACAATGGAATATTACTCAGCCATAAAAAGGAACAAAATTGGGGCTTTTGCAGAGATGTGAATGGACCTAGAGACTGTCATAGAGAGTGAAGTAAGTCAGAAAGAGAAAAACAAATATCGTATATTAACGCATATATGTGGAATCTAGACAAATGGTACAGATGAACCAGTTTGTAAGGCAGAAATAGAGACACAGATGTAGAGAACATACATATGGACACCAAGGGGGGAAAGCGCTGGGTGGGGGGGATGAATTGGGAGATTAGGATTGACATATATACACTAATATGTATAAAATAGGTAACTAATAAAAACCTGCTGTATAAAAGAAATAAAAATTTTTAAAAGAGCTGTGATTTGTCTATTTCTAACCCTGAGCTACTTTGATTAAATCATTTGACTCCAAACTTTTATAATCTGTAATGGTACCATTAAATTTTTTTGAGGATATATCCCTAATATATGTATACTTACTAACAAATGTTTATGAATATATTATTTCTAAAAATACATTATGGACAAAAATATATACAAGTGTGCAAACAGAAAATATCGAGATAATCTATATGAAATAAACAGATTTTTTCCTTGTCTTGCTCATATCATAATGATAATACTTCATAAAATTCCTTAAAATTTTTGATATGTTTTGAGAGTGGCTTGCTGTCAAACTCATGTTGTGATTGATGAGAAGCTTGTGGAAGAAATAGAAGTGTCTGCTCTTCCTTCTATTAGTTGTTTTCCTTATGTTTGCACTGTTGGTATCATCTTCAGTCTGCATTTTCTTTCTGGAATCCTTTTAAGCAATTTATTCACTTGTAAGCGTTCTGTTCAAAGTAGCTAATAGAATAGTAAATAGACTTAACTAGTTCTTTCTTCAGGGTCCCATTCTTAGCATATATAGCTCTTACCAGTGTCAATCCATTTATGACATATATCAATCTGCATATCAGAGTCACTGTCAATAGGTATATGATATATTGGCAAATAATAATTTCTCCCTTATTTTATTTGAAAATTAAATGCAAAAAAACTCTAAAAATTTCTTCTTATACCCCTCTTAAGCAGCTCACTTTGAAAAGGACCATACTTTTTTCATAGAGAGAGTATTTCACCCATTGTTCTAATCATCCTAGACTCTGTTACTGTAGAATTTCTAAACAGTTGGGGGCATAGCTGATCCTTACTGACACTCCAGAACAGACACCAGATTAATGCCATTAACTATTACCCATATCACTAGCATCTTTCCCATTTGATTTTATTTCTCACTATAATTTCTTATTACTCAGTTCCTACCCATATTAAAGACACCATTAGTTAAGAGGAATAGTTTTGAAAATTTATATGAAAGATCTGTGCTGTATAGAGTAAACGCCAGTACCTCTAAAGCAACATTGTGCCAACTTTTAACTTGAGATTTAATTTTTTTTTTTTGGTTAGTTGTACTTTTACTCCTGTCTTTAAGCTTAAAGGTATTCTATCAACATTTTTCTGTAATTGTAGTCAGTTATGGCATGGCAGTCAACTGACTGGGTACCAGAAACCATGTGGTTTACGTTATTCCGGGGGCCCAAGACATATGCCCATATAAGTCAAAAGTGGGAGGCTTGGCATCAAAAAGCAGGAGACAGAGTCCTCAGGCCTTGGGCTACATCTGCATCCCAGCCCCCCTCCGCCCCCTTAGTATCCATGTGTTCCAGGCCAAATTACTTCTGGCTTCAATGTCCATGTTTGTGACACCTACTGCTCCGGGTTGTTAAGAGAATTACATAAATAATGAGTGCAGAGTGCCTGGCATACATGTGTTGCTTAATAAATGGTAGCTGTTGGCACTATTATTATCATTTCTATTATTAAACTCCCTATAGGGACAAGAGACGTGTTCTCTTGCTTTTCACTTAGTTTACTTAATTGAGCTACATGACTCTGCCATCTGCTTCTTTCTCCTGTGCAAATAGGCTTTACTTTCAAGTTTGAATTTGCAATAAAATTAAACGAGTAATTTTCTTGAAATACCTTGCAGGTTCATTTATTCAGGGATCAGAGAAATCCATATCCCTGGTTCAAGGCGGGAGGAGTGAGTATGCAGCAGCTTTGGCGTGGGAGAAAGGGAGTTCTGGTCCAGAAGAGAAGACATTTTCTGAGTGGTTAGAATCAGTGAAGGAAAATCCTACTGTGATTGACTTTAAGGTAAGATTGAAAAGCATTATGGGTAAGAGCTAAGGCAGTTCTCTGGCAGCCCAAACTGTACATCACACAATTCCTTTTCCATTTTCTTCTCAGATGATAAAAGAAATGTCTTTCTTTAGTGTGTATGCACAACATACCTTTTTAAAAAACATTAAATTAAACATCTCTTGTTTATGCTGTTCAAACAAGCATTCTGTAGTACAGCATTTAGAATTCCCAGCACACATTAAATACCAGAAGAGGGAGTTTAGTGCATGAAAATGCCTAAACTTACCTGGAGTAGTGTTCTACTCCCCATGTATGGGGAGTAGAATGCCTAAACTTACCTGGAGTAGTGTTCTACTCCCCATGTATGTAATAAATTTGATTTCTGTACTTTTCCTGCAATTCTTTATTTGATGAGCCCTGATAAATCTTCATTTATAGCTCTGTGGGGTAAATGGGATTTTAGACCCATTTGATTTTCTGTTTCTATCACCATTGATTAAATTTACCAGTCTTATATTTGTTGTAATTACATTAAAGGGTGATTTTTATTAGGTATGAAATACTTTGTCCACAAATCAGTCATATGCCACTTTGAGCCAGTTTTGCCTAAAACATAAGCACATTTTAAAAAGCTCCTTAAGGAGCTATTCTGCTCATTTCATTTAAATGAAAATAAAGGAGTTCAATCATCATGAAGGCAGAATGATTTACATGTAGCATGAAGATACTTGGAGCTCTACAGGTTACGGTAGGAAAATGAGGTCCAGCTGCCCATCTGGGCACTTGTGAGTCATACACTTCACTAGAGAGTCATTCCTCTGAGGTTTTAAAATGTTAATTAAAATGAGCCCTGGAAGACCGAAACAGACATTTCTCCAAAGAAGATACACAGATTGCCAACAAACACATGAAAGGATGCTCAACATCTCTAATCATTAGAGAAATGCAAATCAAAACTACAATGAGGTATCACCTCACACCAGTTAGAATGGGCATCATAAGAAAATCTACAAACAACTAATGCTGGGGAGGGTGTGGAGAAAAGGGAACCCTCTTGCACTGTTGGTGGGAATGTAATTGATACAGACACTATGGAGGCTCCTTAAAAAACTAAAAATAGAACTACCATACGACCCAGCAACCCCACTACTGGGCATATACCCCGAGAAAACCATAATTCAAAGAGTCATGTACCACAATGTTCATTGCAGCTCTATTTACAATAGCCAGACGTGGAAGCAACCTAAGGGTCCATCGACAGATGAATGGATAAAGAAGATGTGACACACATATACAATGGACTATTACTCAGCCATAAAAAGAAACGAAATTGAGTTTGTAGTGAGGTGGATGGACCTAGGGTCTGTCGTACAGAGTGAAGTAACTCAGAAAGAGAAAAACAAATACCATATGCTAACACATATATATGGAATTTAAAAAAAAAATGGTTCTGAAGAACCTAGGGGCAGGACAGGAATAAAGACACAGACGAAGAGAATGGACTTGAGGACATGGGGAGGGAGAAGGGTAAGCTGGGACGAAGTGAGAGTGGCATGGACATATATACACTACCAAATTTAAAATAGATAGCTAGTGGGAAGCAGCCACATAGCACAGGGAGATCAGCTCGGTGCTTTATGACCACCTAGAAGGGTGGGATAGGGGATATGGGGATGTATGTATACATATAGCTGATTCACTTTGTTATAAAGCAGAAACTAACACACCATCGTAAAGCAATTATACTCCAATAAAGATGTTAAAAAAAAATGAACCCCGATTTTGTGTTAGCTCCATATTTGTTACTGTAATTCTTCTATTGATCCTACCAGCAAGTTCATTTCTCTATTTTGTCTCTCCACATTTTCTCATCTGGTTCCATCAAAAGCCAGTAGTAGTGTCCCTGGAAAAACAGAGAACACTGAAAGCCTCTCTTCGCCCTTTCCAGATTTTTCTCCTTGAGTCAAACTTGATGAGCCTTCAGCAAAGCATTCCTGAGCTGCCTAACTCTTGGTCACTTTTCTCAGTACTTTGATGCATGCATTTGATGCTTAATAAACAAGTCGATGTAAATGCAAGTAAGCAACACCTCATGTGAGGCTTCCTCCATAGTAGAATTCTGAGGAAAGTAAGCTCCAGGTACTTTATACCTGCCATGTTTTAGGGACAACAGAAGCCAGCTAACCTTGCAGATAGCTGCTCTACCCACTGTAGAAGGGAAAGAAGCTCCCCCACCCTCATGGGAAGGGCTTTTCTCCACTAGTCCAGTCGACAGATATACCATATTCTACAACAATCCCTTTGAAGTGTGGGATTTTCCATACCTTGCCTCTCATTCTATGGGAATTGGGCAATGATGGCAACATATGCCAAAGAGATGTGACTCTGACTGGACCTCCTCTCTCCCATCTGCTCTTAGCTTGCTCCCATTATAGACTTGGTAAGAAATATCCCCTGTGCGGTGACAAGACGGAACAACCTCATGAGAGCTTATCGAGAATATGCAGCCAAGTTTGACCCCTGCCAATGTGCTCGATGCCCTAATAACGGCCACCCCACGCTCTCAGGGACTGAATGTCTGTGCGTGTGCCAGAGCGGCACCTACGGTGAGAACTGTGAGAGGCGCTCTCCGGATTACAAATCTAGTAAGTGTCAGTAACTTGCTATAAGGTAGGAAGCTTTCCCCTCCCAAAGGTATTGTAGGTTGGTCAATGAAAACAACAAAACAAAACTTCTCTGCATAAGAGAACTGCATAAGCAATTTCCACCTTACGCAAACTCACAAGGAAAACAGACCTGGAGAAAGTTAGACTCAAAGGTCAAACAGTCCTGGTGTGAATCTCAGCTGTAACCTACCAGCTATGTGACCTTGGGAAAGTCACCTAACCTCTCTATGCCTCAGTCTGTTCATCCATAAAGTGGGGATAATGCCACTATATACCCCAAAATTATATATGTGTATATATATATAAAATATACAGCACAATGCCTATAACATAAAATAGATAAAATAATAAAACACACTATAAAGTAAAATATGTGATGCTCTTGTTAACCTCTCGTGCATTATAATGTAGAATGAGGGTGGCTTGTAATAAGGGATAAATTAAGACACAACCAAAGTTTTCATACAGGACCAAGCAATGTTCATACCTCTAACCCTCCTTAGAAAGAGGATATGTCATGGGAGTAAGAATATTGTCTACTACCTTTAAAAATGTAATTTTATATATATTCTATTTGGAAGAAGTTCACATGTATACATATATTTATGTATATATGCATGTGTGAGATATGTTGCTGATAGTTGAAAATGATTCATAGTTGTTGCCATTTTATTCAGGCTGTGGGAACAGGAAAGGGAAATCAGGTGATACGTCAGGCCCTTTGCACAGATAATTTCTTTTAATCCTCACAATAACCCTATGATATTCCACAAAGGCTCCCACAGCTAAACTGTGAGGAAGCCAAGTTGACCTGGCTTCAAAGCCCCAATTCTCCCAGAGGCACCATGATCGGTGGATGGGTCTTCCTGTGTTCCAGATGCTGTAGACGGGAACTGGGGCTGCTGGTCTTCCTGGAGCACGTGTGATGCTACTTACAAGAGATCGAGAACCCGAGAATGCAACAATCCTGCCCCCCAGCAAGGAGGGAAAAGCTGTGAGGGGGAGAGGTGGCAAGTGGAGCACTGCACATTTTCCATAATGCAGAACGAGTAAGGATGGATATGGGGAGAGAGCAGGGCATCTCCCCCAACACCGCTACTAAACTAGACAGTTAAGATATTTATTTTCTTACTGCTAGGTAAAGAAATGATTAGAATTTTACCTATTCCAATGCAACATATCAGTGAGGTGTTAGATCGGCTGCTACCCCTTTTTCTCTCTGTTTTCTCTCTTTTTTAAATGTATTATATACATATATATACACACATATATAATGTGTATATACGCATGCATATGTGTATACACAAACATGTAAATGTGTATATACATATACACACATATTTATTGTATTATACACACGTTTATTTTTCCCTTTTAGTGGACAACCATGCATCAGTGATGATGAGGAAGTGAAAGAAATAGACCTCCCTGAATTAGAATCAGATTCAGGGTGTCCTCAACCAGTCCCTCCAGAAAATGCATTTATCCGGGTAAGCATCCTGACCTTTACTTTAGGTTTGGAATCCAAAAAAATAGAACTTAGGAAACATGCACTTTCTTTTATTTAGAGTTATTTTTTTCTTAGTTTAATACCTGTTGACTTAAAAAGTAAAAGAGGAATATTTAGAAAGTCTCCATCACTTTTCCCTGTGAATTCCCTGGAGGTGTCCTCATACCTGGTTGCTAGACCAAACTAACACACACACTTTTGTGTGCCTTGGCACTACTAACTCGTGTGGTGGTACATTTATGTGAGTGGAGAATGGTTTGGATGACTTCTGTAGGAATCTGCAACTAAGATCTGACCGTTTATTTCTGAATCTGAGCAAAGTAACCGCCTATCTAAGGCACGTTATCAGAGAAACAAACTAGTCTTGACTGTAACATAGGAGGTGTTGAGTCTGTAATGGCTTCTTAGGTTAAAAACCTATAGAACTCTTAAGCAGTCAGTACAGTTTTAATACCTTTTAATTTTATCATTTTTCATTAAACCACTATATGTTTCTATGATTAAAAACAACTAAATACTTTTTGTTAGACAGTTCTGTGGCTTTAGATATAAACTTTCAGGAGATAGATAATATTTAAAATTGATCACAGGAGGCATGTGCCCTAATCAATTTTACCTTTTTTAAAAAAATTTTACCTTTCTTAAACCCAGTAAGGCCTTTAATCTGTTTCCAACTGTATCATATTTATGATCAAAAATCAATACCCTCAATTCTCCAGGGCCAGCAAATAAATATCCATGGAGCATAGTCTGGGCTAATGTATCTTCCCTGTTCATTCATCTTCTGTTCATGTATAAGGTACCAGGCCTAAAGTTGTGAGGGGGAGGAAATATTTTGGAGGGGGAGTAATGTCGATTAGTCTTTACTCTAGAACCAGAGATTCTCACACTCCAGATGCACTAGAGGCTAATCTTGAGCAGGGCCCAGAAACTTCCATAACTAACAAGATCCCTGGTAATACCGATGCTGCTAGTTCAGAAGTCACACTTTGGAAACGAATCCTTTAGAATAGGAGTTAACAAATTATGGCCCACAGACCAAATCTGACCTGCCCTCTGTATTCTTTTCTTTTCTTTTTTTAATGAAATTTATTGGAACACAACCACATTCCTTTGTTTACATAATGACCATAGCTGTTTTGTGCAACTGTGACACAAGGTGACAGACACTGCCTGACCTGCAATTGATGATCAAGGCCCTTTATAGAAAAAGTTTTCCAGTCCCTGCCCTACAACAGTATCCTCAGAATTACATTTTATCAGATCCAGATACCTAAATAATTTTTAATCTGTTTGTGCCAGCTGCTTAAATAAAGTATTAAAATGATTGACATTCTAATTTTAAAAACACACAAAGGGTTTAAACAGTGATTCATTCTTCTAATGACTCTTTACAAAATTAGATTATATGTTTCCATTTCCATGAATAAGTTCACTCCTTGTTTTAATTTGTTCTTTATTAAAGGCCTAATTCCTACCTGATGATAGTTTTTGCACAAAAGTAATACAATTTTAACTTTTCCTAATGAGTATCTTCTAGATTCCTAGTAGCAAAATGCTCCTTATATGGAGTCAAACAGAGGCAGGTATGCCTCATTTCAGGCTAGAGCAATCATGTCATTGCACGTGAAGATATCTTTTCAGTGACCAAGACACAAGTCCTACCCCCATTGGCAAGTGACAGTGACTAAGGGTTCTTGTTTAGTTGGTCTAGCAGATATGTCAGACAAAGCTTGATGGTTGCAACATACACTTATACGTTATAGCTTCATAAAAGAAATGGAAGCAGAAGTTTATGACAATAATTTATTTCAGGATGAACGTGCAGGAAAAATGTGCAGCCTTTGAATAAAACATCTAGATCATTAATACTACTCATCATGCCATTTCCCTTGGAAACACAGCCATACCCATAATAACCAAAGATGGAATGCTCTTTTTTGTATTTAGGAAATTAATCATCTTCTAGGAGAAAAGTTGAATCACATGGCCAAGTAATAACAAATGTTGACAATTGAGCTTTCACCTCCCTCAAAATTCCCAACTTCGATTCTCAGAGAATAATTTCCTAGTCAATTCTCTGTACTTGTCTCCCACTAGGTAAGGAAAGAGTTACATTACTGTTACATTACTGTCTTCCTAAGAAGGAGAGTGCTTTGCATTTTTTCAGCAAAGAGTTATTAAGCCCCGTGTAAAGGTTTGTGAGGGGAGACCTGGTAATAGAAGTGCCACTCAAGTGTAGGGGTGGGGATGATAAATGTGATAAACATAAATTAGAGCTTTGTACAAGTTTCCCCCCAAAACTGAAAGAGGATGGTACACCTGATGAAGCTGGGGAAATGAAAGAGATTCTCCACAGAGGAAGTTCTATTTTAGTTGGGTCTTGAGAGAACGGAAGAGAGAAGATGTTGAGGATAGAGGGAACAGCCAGGTAAAGACAGGGAGGCATGAAAGAGAGTATTATGTGCAAAGAATAGCAGATGGCTTTGTTTTGCTAGATGATAGGTTCTATTGGAAGAAATGGCAAGAGGTGAGGATGGGAAAGTGGGTTAAATCTCATATTCCAAGCTAAGAATATAAAACCCATCTTATCTTTAAAATCTTTTAGTGAACCCCAAATGCCAGGAGTTGTACTTTAATTACACATTAACTGGGAAAGTATATGATGATAAATAGGTTATTAGGAACACTTTCAAATGATTTGTAGTCAGTGTGTTACCATAGCATCTGCATATATTTGCTGCGTATGCAGGATACATTTTTTATTCCATTTATAGCCACTACAGGATTCATATATAGTTTTCTTTTTCTTGCAATAGTAAGCCATCTCATATACAGAGGGGAGCAAGTTATTAATTAAAGTAAATATATATATTCTAATCAATTTAAGCAGCAATATAGAAGATGGATTAGAAGAGGGACCGATTAGATAGTTGTCCTGGTAAGAGATAATACATGCTGTAAGCAAAGACAATGATGATGGCAAAAGAAAGGAGAGAATTTTGAGACATATTTAGAAGTAGAAATTGAGCAGACTCTGAGTAGATACAAGAGTGAAGGAATAGAAAGAATCCAGGAGGACCCCGAGGTGTTTGAAGGTATTATTCATAACATTAGTAATGTGCTGATTTCTGTTTTAATTCTAGAATGAAAGGAAACTGTACTCCGTTGGGGAAGAAGTTGAAATCATATGCCTTACTGGTTTCAAACCTGTTGGATACCAGTACTTCAGCTGCTTACCAGACAGAACCTGGAGGCGAGGAGATGTGGAATGCCAACGTGAGAACTGGGCAGGCCTTCCACATGACTCTGCTAGAGAATGGATGTGCCCCAAATAGAGCAAAGTCACACCCTTAGATTAGTACACTTTACTATTTTTTTAGTAACTCTAGTGAAAAGGTTTAGTAAGACAGAAAGTAGGATTCATCTGCTCAAATTAGATTTCAAACTATCTTCATATTAGTTTTCCTGCCCCTGAGTATTAGCAGGACTGTGAGGCATGTGTTTAAGAAGAAATTTGGGAAGTCTGCTAACTGCATCTAACCACAGGCATCTGCCTTGCCCGATGTACAAAGAGATGCAAAATAAGGAGTCCCAGGAAGCTGATACTTACACTCTTTGTGTATCAGAGATGGGATTTTTTTTGTGAAATGCAATTTTCTCCTTGGAGCACATCCACATCCTTTGCTCAAAGAGAGAGGAGGAGTTTGCAGGCTTCCCACATACCCATGCTTCAGGAAAGTCAAAATGCGATTAAACAAGGCTCAGATGGGGACTCCAAAGAGTTATTCTGGAATATCATGACACAGAGTTGAGACCAGTGTCAATTAGAACATCCTGTCTCTGTGTCATCCACAATGTGGTGACTTGCTTTTGGGAAAACTCACTGGGGAGAAGAGTGGAAAAGATTATTTCTTGAAAATCTCCCAAGGATATAATGAAAGGAGTATCTGAAGCCAGTTTCTTAGCAAGTTCTTCAGTTAATGGAACTAAAGACAGTTTCCCATTTTCTAAACTGGGATCCTCAACCCCCAGTCTTTCTCATCAAAAGGCAGCATTAAAGCTGAACCAATGCGGTAAATCATATTAAAATCACTTCTTGGATTGCACAAAATCTGCCTGTATCCATTGAGTATTCTGCTCCACCAAATACATCTGAAATATTTCTCTCTCTGCAGGGACAGAGTGCCTCAAGCCAGTGGTGCAGGAAGTACTGACACTGTCACCATTTCAGACATTATATAAAATTGGTGAATCCATTGAGCTAACCTGCCCCAGAGGCTTTGTTGTTGCTGGGCCATCAAGGTACACATGCAGTGGGGATTCCTGGACACCTCCCATTTCAAGCTCACTCACCTGTGAAAAAGGTGAGTAGCTGCTCAGGATACTGGGGTCTGCTAAGTTGGTGTCCTTTGTGGTTGGTCGTGTAGCATCTACAGAGGAGCTATTTCTTAAGAAGATTCACTGGCGGGCTGGGTTGTATTTTGCCCCGTGTCGATGATGAGGTCAGGCAGCACATAAGTAGCTATTGGTCAAGGGGATATCTTCAAATATTAGACAGTGAGGTCAGTTTTCTTTTCCAATTTAATACTTCACGATTTTGAGGGAGTGCAAGTGCTCTCATATGAAAAAATCAGAATTGATGGTTAACTGAAAATTTAGTTCAAGTGGAGAGCCATAGAAAAGTAGTCCACACTACTTTTTAATTAAACATTTTATTTTAACTTAGAACATAGAAATACACAAATATTCACCAATTTTCTGACATAGGACCAACCTCTTAGTTCCTAAAGGGTCTCCTGATTTGAGTTTCAAGATTTTTCTCAAATAAAACAAATACATAATTCATCATCTATGTTATCCCATATCAGTTTCTCTAAAACAATGGGTTTTTTAACTCCAAGTGGGGCACTTCTTTAAGAAACACCTCTGCTTAAGTCCCATCCCCTGGTTCTGATGTCATTGAGCTGGGAGGGCCCAATATTTTGTGTTTGTATAAAATCTCTCCGAGTTAATCCAGATACAGACAAAGTTGAGAATTATCTCTCTTTTGAAGAGAGGTGAAAGCTTAAAGGCAACTTTTGCAGCAAATTTGACTACAAAATGCTTTTATTTTTCCTTAATCTTTTATAGTAGTCTTATCCACATTAATTCAAAGGAAAATGTTTGCAAACCACTTTCAATTATTCAGCATTTTCAACTTAGTTTTTATAAAAATAACTTTTTTTCCTCCTTTATCAGTTGATATGTTTAATCAACTTACACAATTACAATAGTAACTGGCATAAATAGACTTGGAAACAAACAAAACTGACTCTTGGTAAGTCTATAGCTGGACTGGTAGGGGCAGAAGTGTGAAGCTGTGGAAGAGAGGAGCCTATAAAACTTGCAGTTCAGTGTTGGACAGGCAGCTGGCATGGAGCAGCTGAAAACCCTGGTTAGTCTGGCCTGTTGGTTACTTGGAGGACAGTTAAGGGAGCTTCTGCTAATTCATATCTTCCAAATTTCTCAACATGCTTTTTCAAATAATGTCTCATTTTTAATCAGAGAATTCTTGATGATCTCTCTGAGCTCAGACATGATTAAGCCTATTTTGTCAAGGAAAAACCAAAGGCACAGAGAGGCTAAATTAGACCCAAAGTCAGACAGTTTGGGTCAAACAAGAACTGTGCAGCAGCTCTGATAATTCCTCAAGCTCTCTGCCATCTTGCCTTCTTTATCCTCTTCTGGGCTTTTACCATGTGTGAAGGAAAAGGGGAAACTTAACCTATTACAAAAACCTTAAAACTATTGATAAAGAGACCACATGGAAATTTGTGAGAACTTCAGGTCAGTATTGTAGCTTGGTTTCACTCGACTCCTGATCATATATGTCAGAGGTATGAATGCATTTGGGGACCACAGGGTTTAGAGAGTTAAGATCCTCTGGGCATCTTAGGTAGCATCCTCCTCTTTATAAAAATAACAGCATATGTACACACACACACACACACACACACACACACACACACACACGCAAATGCACACACGTCTCTGTGTTTGGAAAAGAAATTAAAATTATAATCCAAACTGAGAGATAACAAAATGTTCTACATCGAGATAAAGGAAAGAAATATCCCATCTCATATACTTTCTCTCAACAACATTGGCAGGAAGATCAATGAAGGGAGTCACAGAAAAAGAAAGAAAATCATCAATAAAACTGAGCACGCTTTCCTGTCAACGCGGGAGGAGCTGTGTGATAAAGAGACTTCAGGTCATTTGTTGGCCAGGAAGACTTTTAATTCTTTCAATGTGAAAAAGAATTTTGCTTCCTGAAGAAATGAGATGCTGCACACCTCCACTGTTAGTTTTTTCCCTTCCTCTAAGAAATCAACACCTCCAGAAGACCCCCTTGCCCTCAGCACTTAAAAATCGCAATGTTCTCATTTCCGTGTTACTCAAAAACTGTGCAGAGCAGGCAGCATGGGCAGCTGAAGGGCAGCTTGGGCTCCACCTGACGCTTAGTGAGGGAGCAAAGAGTCCTTGCAGGTGAGTCAAATCGGTAGGGAGGAAACAATGCTCTGTGTGCTTGAGAGTTGATGCTCTTTGGAAACAATGTATAGCTTAGGGTCCCTCCTTGACCTAAGCGTGGATTTATTTACAAAAGCCAAAGGCCACACAGAAACCAAAGAAAAACGAGCCCATGTCAATGGAAATCTTAGTATCTGAGACCTTACCATCAGCTATAGGTCTCCATGTTCATGAAAATTCTGAGCCAAATTTCACCAGATGGAATGAGGGTCCTAACAGAGAGTAATAATAGGGAATGGAAATGCATAGTAGCAAAGAAGAAAACCTACCAATTTTCTAAATCTTTATTTTTGCCTCTAACATAAACTTCCTTCCCTACCAAACCTCTTGCCTGATATACCTGCCTACAGCCCTCCTTTGACAATTACTTGCTTACAGAGGCCACTGTGGTTCTGTGGATGCCTGATTAGTCAGATCCAGTCCAGGGACTAGACTGTGTTTCATCCAGGAGGCTCAGGATGTCAGCTCCAGGTTTAATTCAACCAGTCTAAAGCTTCTGTGGATGAGCCTGAACAAAAGCAAAGATAACCAAGATTTCCACTTCCATATAATATATCCAAGTGTTCTTCCTTCTATTTTAATCTCCCTTCCTCTCATACACACTATTCAATTGCTCATCTTAGGTCAAGCATCATTTCCTTATAGATCTTCCTTACATTTCTCAGTTGGATTTTTTTGGTGATATGATCTCCTGGAACTTTATTTTTTCAAAATACCTATCTCTGCCTTTAATTATAAACCCATCACTATGATTGATTAATGTCTGTTTTCCCACTATTAGGGGACTACTGCTGTTTTCATTCTATTTTTTTTCCACATAACATCCTAATATCTAGAATATCATAGGGATAAATAGCCACATTTGGGAGCTGCATTTCTTCATTGATTATTCTTATAAGAAAAATCTGACTTTCAAGCCATTATCCCCCCAAATCCATTCACACCATTGTCATCACTGACATCCATATTGCTAAACAGAATAGACAATATTTTGGTCCTCATCTGCCTTGCCCTCTCAGCAGCATTCAACAGTGTTGACCTTCTTCTGCACATTCGTTCTTTCCCTGGCTTCCAAGACACAGTGCTGTCTGGTTTAGCTTCTACCTCTCTGGCTGCTGCCCTCTATTTTTGGCAGGCTCCTGCCTTTGCATGGACTTTAAATGTAGTTCCTCAAGGCTCAGATCTGTCCCCTCACCTCATGCTACACTCTCCTGCTGGGGAATCTCACCCATACCCATAGCATCAATGATTCCCCCATAGGCTAATAACAAATTTAAATCTTTATCACAGACTTCTCCACTGAGTTTTAGACTTGAATATTCAAATTCCTATGTGTCTATTTTGTTTGGCTGTCTTAAAGAGACTATAAATTCAACATATGCAGAGAGAAATTCTTGAGTCATCACCATAGCTTCCCTACAACTAACATCTTCTAGTATTTTCTATTTCAGTTAAGGTGCCAATATCTATTCTCTCATGCAAACTATAAACCTAAGAATTATACTTGGCAGTTCTCATAACTTACCCACAATATGCAATATCATCCATTTTATGTGCTTAAAATGTCTCAAGTTCATCCACATCTCTCCATTTCTACCTCTAGCACTTCAGTCAAAATTCCCATTCTCTTTCACCCAAACTACTATAATAACCTCATAAATTGTCTATTCTCTTGACCACCATGCCTCTCCAAATTCATTCTCCACAGAGAAACCAAAATTAACTTCTTTTCCAAATCCAGACCTGATTTTGTCACACCACCCCCTGCTAAAACCTATCAAAGACTTGCCACTGCTTATAAAATAAGACAAAAATCCTTTGAAAGCCCTTTATGACCCTACACAGTCTACCACACAGCCATCTCTCTGGCTGTACCTTTTCCATGCCCTTGTTTCCCTGGCTTTCTTACAGTTCCAAGAAAGTCACACATTACCTCTCTTTTGACCATGTTTATGCCTGCTATTGCCTTTGCTTCAAATACACTCCCTTTTCTCTTCCCATTTTACTGTTCATAACCTTCCTGGCTACATCAATTTTCTTGATTATATGCTTTCTCTTCAATAGCACTAATAACAGCAGCAATTCTATGTGTACAGTGTGTTTTTTTGATTAATGTCTGTCTGCTCCACAAGACTAGAAGCTCTGAGAGCATGGGATCTGGGTCAAATTTTTCTCAACCCACTATCCCCAGAACCTATGGCGGTGCTGGGAAATCATAGTCGCTCAATAAATGTTTGAATAACAAATGAGCAAAAATTTCACCAATTCCATTTTCTTTAGTTCTCTGAACTTAGCAGCAGTTCTAGGTTGGAAAACGACAGCTCCTAGAGCTAGAAAGGACCTTTCAGATGGACTATTTCATGACAACATATTTGGAAAAGCCAAAATGAATGCTCTAACTCCAAAAGATAAATGAGAACTTTTCACCACTGCCTTTTCTCCTAAATTCAAACTTATCACTTGAAATCCATGGTGTGCATTGTTCTTATCTTCATTTTCTTTTGTTTCAGATACCTTGGAACTCTTAAAAGGCAATTGTCAACCAGGACAAAAACAGTTGGGATCTGAATGCATTTGCATGTCTCCAGAAGAAGACTGTGGGTAAGAGATACTCTATGGACTCTGTTTAGAAATGGAAAACCAGTCTAGTGTAACCAACTTAATGGAGGAGCTAGGCTTCTTGAACCATGAACACAAAGCATATTAATTCTTCACATAACCGATACTCCCTATGCTCTGTTGAATTCTTCCTTCCCCACTTGGTAGCAAGCTTTCTTAATTGCCTCTCACCCTTGTCCACTAAGTTTGCATGGCTTTTGTTACTAAAACAGTCTCATTCTGCGGGCACGAGCTGCAACTATCAGTGCGGACACCAGAGATGGGCATGAAGCGCTAAGGCTGCTGCTGCACCCACCAAGAATCCTGTGTGCAAGCACAGGTCACTATGCACATCTCCTGTCCTGGGAGCCTGTGCAGCCCGCCACTGCCAGGGTCCCATGATCGAGGGACAACTTCCCCGAGAGAATACAAGGTGTGCCTCAGGCTGGTGCAACATCATGCCAGCCTCTGCCACCACAGGCTCGCCCCTCATTCTGTACCCCCCCGTCGCCCCAGCCTGAGTGAGCCAGAGCACCATAATCAGCCACTCGTTTAACTCCGTCCTGTCTGGGTGAAGAACAGATGCCAGAAGGCAACATACATGAAGAGGTGGGGCCAAATCCAAAGCTGAACCCCAGGAGCTGTGCAAACAAATGAGAGAAAGGGAAATTTCTCCCAGCAGCTTAAGGAGCAGCAGATTAAATCTCCACAATCAACTTGATGTACTCTACATCTATGGAATACCTGAATAGACAAGGAATCATCCCAAAATTGAGGAGGTGGACTTTGGGAACAACTGTAGACTTGGGGATTGCTGTATGTGACTGACTAGTTTCTGATTTTTATGTTTATCCTAGTATAATTTTTAGTGCTTGTTATCATTGGTGGATTTGTTTATTGGTTTGGTTGCTCCCTTTTTTTATTACTTTTTAAATTTTATTAATATTTTTATTTTAAAAACATTTTTATTTTATTTTATTTTTTTCTTTGTTTCCTTTTTTTCTCCCTTTTCTTCTGAGCCATGTGGCTGACAGGGTCTTGCTGCTCCAGCCGGGGGTAAGGCCTGAGCCTCAGAGATGAGAGAGCTGAGTTCAGGACATTGAACCACCAGACACCTCCCGGCACCATGTAATATCAATAGGTGAGAGCTCTCCCAGAGATCTCCGCCTCAGTCCTAAGACCCAGCTCCACCCAACGGCCAGCAAGCTCCAGTGCTGGACACCTCATGCCAAACAACTAGCAAGACAGGAACACAACCCCACCCATTAGCAAAGAGGCTGCCTAAAATCATACTAAGTTCACAGACACCCTAAAACACACTGCTGGAAGCAGCCCTGCCCACCAGAAAGACAAGATCCAGCCTCATCCACCAGAACACAGGCACCAGTCCCCTCCATCAGGAAGCCTACACAACCCACTGAACCAACCTCACCCAATGGTGGCAGATACCAAAAAGAACGGGAACTACAAACCTGCAGCCTGGGAAAAAGAGACCCCAAACACAGTAAGTTAAACAAAATGAGAAGACAGAGAAATATGCAGCAGATGAAGTAGCAAGGTAAAAACCCAGCAGACCAAACAAATGAAGAGGACATAGACAGTATACCTGAAAAAGAATTCAGAGTAATAATAGTAAAGATGATCCAAAATCTTGGAAATATAATGGAGAAAATACAAAACATTTAACAAGGATCTAGAAAAATTAAAGAGCAAACAAGCAATGATGAACAACACAATAAATGAAATTAAAAATACTATAGAAGGAATCAATAGCAGAATAACTGAGGTAGAAGAATGGATAAGTGACCTGGAAGATAAAATAGTGGAAATAACTACCACAGAGCAGAATAAAGAAAAAAAGAATGAAAAGAACTGAAGACAGTCTCAGGGACCTCTGGGACAACATTAAATGCACCAGCATTTGAATTATATGTGTCCCAGAAGAAGAAGAGAAAAAGAAAGGGTCTGAGAAAACATTTGAAGGGATTATAGTTGAAAACTTCCCTAACATGGCAAAGGAAATAAAGTCCAGGAAGCACAGAGAGTCCCATACAGAATAAATCCAAGGAGAAACATGCCAAGACACATATTAACAAACTATCGAAAATTAAATACAAAGAAAAAATAATAAAAGCAGTAAGGGAAAAGCAACAAATAACATACAAGGTATCCCCATAAGGTTAAGAGCTAAATTTTCAGCAGAAATTCTGCAAGCCAGAAGTGGCAGGACATTTTTAAGGGATAAAAGGGAAAAACCTACAACCAAGATTACTCTACCGAGCAAGGATCTCATTCAGATTGGATGGAGAAATTAAAACCTTTACAGACAAGCAAAAGCTAAGATAATTCAGCACCACCAAATCACCTTTACAACAAATGCTAAAGGAACTTCTCTGGGCAGGAGACACAAGAAAAGGAAAAGACCTACAATAACAAACTCCAAACAGTTAGGAAAATGATAATAGGAACATATATATTGATAACTACCTTAAATGTAAATGGATTAAATGATCCAAACAAAAGACATAGACTGGCTGAATGGATAAAAAACAAGACCCATATATATGCTGTCTACAAGAGACCCACTTCACCCCTTGGGACACATACAGACAAAGTGAGGGGATGGAAAGAGATATTACATGCAAATGGAAATCAAAAGAAAGCTGGAGTACCAATTCTCATATTAGACAAAATAGACTTTAAAATGAAGACTATTACAAGAGACAAAGAAGGACACTACATAATGATCAAGGGATCACTCCAAGAAGAAGATATAACAATTGTAAATATTTATGCACTCAACAGAGGAACACCTCAATACATAAGGCAAATGCTAACAGCCATAAAAGGGGAAATAGACAGTAACACAATCATAGTAGGGGATTTTAACATCCCACTTTCACCAATGGACAGATGATCCAAAATGAAAATAAATAAGGAAAAACAAGATTTAAATGACACATTAAACAAAATGGACTTAATTTATATTTATAGGATATTCTTTCCAAACACAATAGAATACACTTTCTTCTCAAGTGCTCATGGAATATTTTCCAAGATAGACCATACCTTGGGTCACAAAACAAGCCATGGTAAATTTAAGAAAATTGAAAACATATCAAGTATCTTTTCCGACCACAATGTTATGAGACTAGATATCAATTACAGGAAAAAAAAAAATCTGTAAAAAATACAAACACATGGAGGCTAAACAATACACTACTAAATAATCAAGAGATCACTGAAGAAATCAAAGAGGAAATCAAAAAATACATAGAAACAAATGACGATGAAAACATGATGATCCAAAACCTACAGGATGCAGCAAAAGCAGTTCTAAGAGGGAAGTTTATAGCAATACAAGCCTACCTCAAGAAACAAGAAACAACTCAAATAAACAACATAACCTTACACCAAAAGCAATTACAGAAAGAAGAACAAAAAAAACAGTTAGCAGAAGGAAAGAAATCATAAAGAATACATCAGAAATAAATGAAATAGACATGAAGGAAACAATAACAAAGATCAATAAAACTAAAAGCTGGTTATTTGAGAAGATAAACAAAAGTGATAAACCATTAGCCAGACTCATCAAGAAAAAAAGGGAGAAAACTCAAGTCAAAAGAATTAGAAATGAAAAAGGAGAGATAACAACTGACACTGCAGAAATACAAAGGATCATGAGAGATTATGACAAGCAGCTATATGCCAATAAAATGGACAACCTGGAAGAAATGGACAAATTCTTAGGAAAGCACAACATCCCAAAACTGAACAAGGAAGAAATAGAAAATATAAACAGACCAATCACAGGCACTGAAACTGAAACTGTGATTAAAAATCTTCCAACAAACAAAAGTCCAGGACCAGATGGCTTCACAGGCAAATTCTATCAAACATTTACAGAAGAGCTAACACTTATCCTTCTCAAACTGGTCCAAAATATAGCAGAGGGACGAACACTCCCAAACTCACTCTACGAGGCCACCATCACCCTGATACCAAAACCAGACAAAGATGTCACAAAATAAGAAAACTACAGGCCAATATCACTGATGAACATACATGCAAAAATCCTCAATGTAATACTAGCAAACAGAATACAGTAGCACATTAAAAGGATCATACCCCATGATCAAGTGGGGTTTATCCCAGGAATGCAAGGATTCTTCAATATACGCAAATCAGTCAATGTGATACACCATATTAACAAAATGAAAGATAAAACAACACGATAATCTCAATAGATGCAGGAAAAGCTTTCGACAAAATTCAACACCCATTTATGACCAAAAAACAAAACCCTCCAGAAAGTAGGCATAGAGGGAACTTACCTCAACATAATAAAGGTCATATATGACAAATCCATAGCCAATATCATTCTCAATCATGAAAAACTGAAACCATTTCCTCTAAGATCAGGAACAAGTCAAGTTTGCCCACTCTCACCACTATTATTCAACATAGTTTTGGAAGTTTTAGCCACAGCAATCAGAGAAGAAAAAGAAATAAAAGGAATCCAAATCGGAAAAGAAGAAGCAAAACTGTCACTATTTGCAGATGAAATGATACTATACTTACAGAATCCTAAAGATGCTACTAGAAAATGACTAGAGCTAATCAATGAATTTGGTAAAGTAGCAGGATACTACTTTAATGCACAGAAATCTTTTGCATTCCTATACACTAATGATGAAAAATCTGAAAGAGAAATTAAGGAAACACTCCCATTTACCATTGCAACAAAAAGAATAAAATACATAGGAATAAACCTACCTAAGGAGACAAAACACCTGTATGCAGAAAACTATAAGACACTGATGAAAGAAATTAAAGATGATACAAACAGATGGAGAGGTTTACCATGTTCCTGGATTGGGAGAATCAACATTGTGAAAATAACTCTACTACCCAAAGCAATCTACAGATTCAATGCAATCACTATCAAACCACCAACGGCATTTTTCACAGAACAAGAATAAAAAATTTCACAATTTGTATGAAAACACAAAAGACCTTGAATAGACAAAGCAAACTTGAGAAAGAAAAATGGAGCTGGAGGAATCAGACTCCCTGACTTCAGATTATACTACAAAGTTACAGTAATCAATACAGTATAGTACTGGCACAAAAACAGAAATATAGATCAATGGAACAGGATAGAAAGCCCAGAGATAAACCCACGCACATATGGTCACCTTATCTTTGGTAAAGGAGGCAAGAATATACAGTGGAGAAAAGACAGCCTCTTCAATAAGCGGTGCTGGGAAAATTGGACAGCTACATGTAAAAGAATGAAATTAGAACACTCCCTAACACCATACACAAAAATAAACTCAAAATGGATTAAAGACCTAAATGTAAGGCCAGACACTGTAAAACTCTTGGAGGAAAACATAGGCAGAACACCCTATGACATAAATCACAGCAAGATGCTTTTTGACCCACCTCCTAGAGAAATGGAAATAAAAACAAAAGTAAACAAATGGGTCCTAATGAAACTTCAAAGCTTTTGCACAGCAAAGGAAACTATAAACAAGATGAAAAGACAACCGTCAGAATGCGAGAAAATATTTGCAAATGAAGCAGCTGACAAAGGATTAATCTCCAGAATTTACAAGGAGCTCAAAAAAACAAACAACCTAATCCAAAAATGGGCAGAAGACCTAAATAGACATTTCTCCAAAGAAGATATACAGATTGCCAACAAGCACATGAAAGGATGCTCAACATCACTGATCATCAGAGAAATGTAAATCAAAACTACAATGAGGCCTTACCTCACACGGGTCAGAATGGTCATCATCAAGAAATTTACAAACAATAAATCCTGGAGAGGGTGTGGAGAAAAGGGAGCCCTCTTGCACTGTTGGTGGGAATATAAATTGATACAGCCTCTATGGAGAACAGTATAGAGGGTCCTAAAACACTAAAATAGAACTACCATATGACCCAGCTATCCCACTACTGAGCATATACCCTGAGAAAACCATAATTCAAAAAGAGTCATGTACCACAATGTTCATTGCAGCTCTCTTTACAATAGCCAGGAAAAGGAAGCAACCTAAGTTTCCATCAACAGATGAATGGATAAAGAAGATGTGGCACATATATACCATGGAATATTACTCAGCCATAAAAAGAAATGAAATTGAGTTTTTTGTAGTGAGGTGGATGGACCTAGAGGCTGTCATACAGAGTGAAGTAAGTCAGAAAGTGAAAGATACCGCATGCTGACACATATATATGGAATAAAAAAAAAAGGTTCTAAAGAATCTAGGGACAGAACAGGAATAAAGACGCAGACGTAGAGAATGTAATTGAGGACACGGGGAGGGGGAAGGGTAAGCTGGGACGAAGTGAGAGAGAGGCATGGACATATATACACTACCAAATGTAAAACAGATAGCTAGTGGGAAGCAGCTGCATAGCCCAAGGAGATCAGCTCTGTGCTCTGTGACCATCTAGAAGGGTGGGATAGGGAGGGTGCGAGGGAGAGGCACGAGAGGGGGTATGGGGGTATACGTATACGTATAGCTGATTCACCCTGTTATACGGCAGAAACTAACACAACATTGTAACGCCATTATACTCCAATAAAGATGTTTAAAAAACAAATAGTCTCATTCTGATGTTAAAGACTCATTCCTGTCCAGTTTAAAATCAAACTCATGTATATCAAAGGCTTTCTCTTCCCCCTAAATATAGGGCAAGTTTGTGCCTCCAAAAGCTTGGAGTAGAGAAAGAGGTGTGAGCATGGACTTCACACACACACACACACACACACACACACACACACACACACACACATCCCTTTGTGAGATTAGTCTTTCATGTGGTGGCAGAGAGCTTGATGAAAAATGATATATCCTTATATGGCTGCCACGACTCTCTGCTGTTATAACTGCCTTTTTTTACATGAACTAACCCTGGCATGTCAAGGGTGCTTATTAATTTAAGGGATGCTTTCAGGGGAATTTAATCCGAAATAACATTAGCTTAAGGTAAAGTTTTGTTTCTCTATCTCACAAAATAAATGCGGGGGAAGGCAGTCTAGGGATGGTCTGGTGATTCTCTCATTTCAGATAGGACTGCTTCTCTTTCCTGCTTTCTGTTCTGCCATTCATTTTTTTAAAATCTAATATTCATAATTTATTTTTTATTGAAGTATAACTGATACTTTACTTATTTATTTATTTTTATCAAAGTACAGTTTTCTTTTCTGACATTCTTAAATTTATTTCATGATCCAAGACTTCCCTGCTGGAGTACAAAGGAAGGAAGACCAGAAATGGACACAGTCTCTCTTTTTAAGGAGAGTTCCTGGGAAAATTATCATGGCGTCCATCTCATTACTCTTCTCTTATTCACGTGGCCCGATGGACCTGCAAGGGAGGCTATGAAATGCAGTTCTTTGGCTAGAAGCAAAAGCGTTTTTGAATAAAATTAGAGTTACATGACTGAGGGAGAGAATGAATAACGGAGTAGGAAGCCAACAGACTGTGCCCAGCTGTGATATTTCACTTTTTTTTACTTTGAAATATATATTTTAAACAATGCAGACTGTTCTAAGGCAATTTTCATCTTTAAAACTGTGTGTCCATAATTGTTACTTTTAAATTTTTCTTCTATTTCTTTGCACCAACTTTTTTTTTTCACTTTTAACACTGATTCGCTCCCACATTCCTCTGAGCTACAAGTGAACAAACACTTGTAGGGACACATTAATTTGTTTGTTTATTTATTTATGAGAACACTACAGGGTCTTTTTCTGTAACATTCCACTGACAGAATTCAACCCAAGGATGGCTCTATCTACCCTCCTCAGTATTAACCACAAGTGGTCCACTTTGTATGAGTTTCTTGCAGCTGGGGTCCCCTCACCCAGCAAATGGCCTTTTAAGGGAGTACTTAAAATGTTCCCATTGTCCATTTAACCCAGAGGAAACTTCTATCCTTATCTTTGCAATACCCAACCATGAGAATACAGACTGTCCTCTGGAACTGTCTGAATTTCAGCTCAGTCTTACCTCTCTAGCCCCTTTCTATACTCCTCAGTCCTCTTTTATATGGCATTGAGGATGAGAGTGACTGACCCCACAGCTTAAGTTCTCAGAAAGTGGCCTTTTGTTCTCAGCTATGGGCTTCAGTTCCTGGAAACAATTTTACATACTGGTGCACTGATTGTTAACTCTAAAGTTGACATTAGAGAAGAAACTCATATTTGGAGTAATCAAGGCGTTCTTGTCCTCTCAGCAAGAGAAGGACTATGGCTAACCTTTTGTTAGCAGGACCCATCCATTTACTTAGATTTAGCAAGTTACCCAGGGATTAATTGACTTAAAAGCTCATGTTCTTAACCACAATACAAATACACTTACAAAGCTATATAATTATATATATATATATATATAAAATTATATATATATAAAATTATATATAAGACTCTTGTATTACAATTAATAAGTGTTAAAAAAGTGTTCAGAGGAGGTACAGGCTACCATCGGCTAGGTCGATCAGGATTAGCTTCAAAATGTAGCCAGGAATTGATCTGGATGCAGATAGGCAGAGAGGAGAGACAATACGACATTGATTGAGTAGGGCTTGGCATGGTAGCAAAGGAACAATAATCTTATTAGTTTAGAAAATTGTCAAATTTTCAGATGATAAAGAGGGATTAAGGAGGATGGAAAAATGATTCTAGAAAGAAAAGTTGATTGGGTCAAAATATGGAAGATTTTGATCATCAGAATTTAATAATTCAGACTTTAATTTGAAGGCAATTGGGAGTAGTACCATGCTTAAAGTGAAATTTTAGAAAGAGGAATCCCAATGCATGCCAGATAAAATGAAAGCCTGAAAGGAGAGAAATTGGGGGAAAGAATAGCTGGGTGGTAAGTTAACATATGAGTTGGCTGCACGCCATCTCTTCTTTTCTAGTCTTCATATATAAATGCTTGCTTTCCTCTCTTGGACAGCCTTTATTCAGAAGATATCTGTGTGCTTGATACTCGCTCCAGTCATCACTTTACTTCAACCGCTTGTAAGTTTTTGGCCGAGAACTGTTTAAACAATCAGCAACTCCATTTTCTACATATTGGTTCATGCCAAGACGGTCCACAACTAGAATGGGGTCTTGAAAGGACAAAACTTTCATCCAGTAGCACAAAGAAAGAATCCTGTGGCTATGACACCTGCTACGATTGGGAAAAATGTTCAGGTAAGCTCCAGCAGTGACCCATACTGCAAAAGCTCTCACTTAACCTTCATCTCAACTAGTATATCTTACTTGCATTTATACATTCTTTCTTTAAAATAACTTTCCTTAATCAAAAATAATTCTTTTCATTGTAAAAAAAATTTATGAATTGATTGAAATAGAAGGGAAAAGTAGAACCCAGCCCATCCACAATTTTGGTGTAAATCTCTCCAATCTTTTTCTGCACATACATAATCAGTCCCACCCTTAGACCCCAGTAAGAAGAACACCCATCCTGATCTATGCTTTAGGTACTCTTCTTCCCCACCCCCAGCTTTGGAGGGCCTTTATCAAAATTGTCTAAGTTTCCTCTGGCAGTTGGAACCAGCTGGGGCCAGCACAGGTACAGTGCCCTGAGCCTAGACATGGACACCAATTACCAGAAGCACCTGCCTCAAATTTTTTGAAGTCCTCTTGCAGTGCCTGGAATCACCCCAGGTTGGCAGGGTTATATAGGCAGGATGTCTTGAGCCCACACATAGACCCTCATGGGCCAAGGCCCTGTTTCTTCCTTGTGGGACATTCTCCTACCCTCTCCTGCTTTTCTCCCCCACCAGGCATGGGGTCAACCAGATGTTCCAAGGAGCTCTGGGACTCCACCTGTAGAGTCATCCCTCACTCACAGCTAGACCTCATTCCCAGAGAGAAGCCTGGTGAGCCACTGGCCAGCAAGGTAGTCTTTCTCCAAATTGCTTGAGATCAGACAGCTAGGATGGTGCTGACACTAATTTGAAGTGACTTTAATCATTTCTATAAAGAGGCACCCCATTAAAAAATGTCCCTGGGGCCTCACACCTCAGAGGTGGCATTGATTATATTACAAGTTTTTTAAAAAATAGGATCATCTACTACATCTTACTTTATATATTGTTGTTTTTCACTAAATATATCATGAAACTATTTCCATGTCATAATATGTTATTTTGCCACACAATTTTCTTTTTTAAATTTAATTTTAATTATTTTTTTATACAGCAGGTTCTTATTAGCAATCCATTTCATACATATTAGTGTATATAAGTCAATCCCAATCTCCAAATTCATCACACCACCACCCCCAACACCGCTTTCCCCCCTTGGTGTACATATGTTTGTTCTCTACATCTGTGTCTCAATTTCTGCCCTGCAAACCAGTTCATCTGTACCATTTTTCTACGTTCCACATATATGCGTTAATATACGACATTTGTTTTTCTCTTTCTGACTTACTTCACTCTGTATGACAGTCTCTAGATTCATCCACATCTCTACAAATGACACAATTTCGTTCCTTTTTATGGCTGAGTAATATTCCATTGTATATATGTACCACTTGTCTTTATTGATTCATCTGTCAATGGGCATTTAGGTTGCTTCCATGACCTGGCTCTTGTAAATAGTGCTGCAATGAACATTGGGGTGCATGTGTCTTTTTGAATTATGGTTTTCTCTGGGTATATGCCCAGTAATGGGATTGCTGGGTCATATGATGATTCTCTTTTTAGTTTTTTAAGGAACCTCCATACTGTTCTCCATAGTGGCTGTATCAATTTACATTCCCACCAACAATGCAAGAGGGTTCCCTTTTCTCCACACCCTCTCCAGCATTTCTTGTTTGTAGATTTTCTGATGATGGTGTGAGGTGTGAGGTGACACCTCATTGTACTTTTGATTTGCATTTGTCTACTAATTAGTGATGCTGAGCAGCTTTTCATGTGCTTATTGGCCATCTGTATGTCTTCTTTGGAGAAATGTCTATTTAGGTCTTCTGCCCATTTTTGGATTGGGTTATTTGTTGTTTGAATATTGAGCTGCATGAGCTCTTTATATATTTTAGAGATTAATCCTTTGTCCATTGATTCGATGGCAAATATTTTCTCCCATTCTAAGGGTTGTCTTTTCATCTTGTTTGTAGTTTGCTTTGCAAAAGCTTTTAAGTTTCATTACGTCCCATTTGCTTATTTTTGTTTTTATTTCCATTACTCTAGGAGGTGGATCAAAAAAGATCATGCTGTGATTTATGTCAAAGAGTGCTCTGCCTATGTTTTCCTCTAAGAGTTTTATACTGTCCGGTCTTACATATAGGTCTCTAATCCATTTCGTGTTTATTTTTGTGTATGGTGATAGGGAGTGTTCTAATTTCATTCTTTTACATGTAGCTCTCCAGTTTTCCCAGCACAATTTATTGAAGAGGCTGTCTTTTCTCCATTGTCTATCCTTTCCTCTTTTTCATAGATTAGTTGATCATAGGTGAGTGGGTTTATCTCTGGGCTTTCTATCCTGTTCCATTGATCTATATTTCTGTTTTTGTGCCAGTAGCATATTGGCTTGGTTACTTTAGCTTTGTAGTATAGTCTGAAGTCAGGGAGTCTGATTCCTCCAGCTCCATTTGTTTCCCTCAAGACTGCTTTGGTTATTCGGGGTCTTTATTGTCTCCATACAAATTTTAAGATTTTTTGTTCTAGTTCTGTAAAAAATGCCATTGGTAATTTGATAGGGATTGCACTGAATCTGTAGATTGCTTTGGGTAGTATAGTCATTTTCATAATATTGATTATTCCAATCCAAGAACATGGTATATCTCTCCATCTGTTTGTATCATCTTTAATTTCTTTCATCAGTGTCTTATAGTTTTCTGCATACAGGTGTTTTGTCTCCCTAGGTAGGTTTATTCCTAGGTATTTTATTCTTTTTGTTGCAATGGTAAATTGGAGTGTTTCCTTAATTTCTCTTTCAGATTTTTCATCATTAGTGTATAGGAATGCAAGAGATTTCTGTGCATTAATTTTGTATCCCGCTACTTTTCCAAATTCATTGATTAGCTCTAGTAGTTTTCTGGTAGCATCTTTATGATTCTCTATGTATAGTATCATGTCATTGGCAAACAGTGACAGTTTATGTCTTTTTTCCAATTTGGATTCATTATATTTCTTTTTATTCTCTGATTGCCGTGGATAGGACTTCCAAAACTATGTTGAATAATAGCGGTGAGAGTGGACATCCTTGTCTTGTTCCTGATTTCAGATGAAATGCTTTCAGTTTTTCACCATTGAGAATAACGTTTGTTGTGGGTTTTTTGTATATATCCTTTAATATGTTGAGGTAGGTTCCCTCTATGCCCACTTTCTGGAGAGTTTTATCATAAATGGGTGTTGAATTTTGTCAAAAGCATTTCCTGCATCTACTGAGATGATCATATGGTTTTTATTCTTCAATTTGTCAATATGGTGTATCACATTGATTGATTTGCATATATTGAAGAATCCTTACACCCCCGGGATAAATCCCACTTGATCATGGTGTATGATCCTTTTAATGTGTTGTTGTATTCTGTTCGCTAGTATTTTGTTGAGGATTTTTGCATCTATATTCATCAGTGATATTGGTCTGTAATTTTCTTTTTTTCTAGTATCCTTGTCTGGTTCTGGTATCAGGGTGATGGTGGCCTCATAGAATGAGTTTGGGAGTGTTCCTTCCTCTGAAACTTTTTGAAAGAGTTTGAGAAGGATGGGTGTTACCTCTTCTCTAAATGTTCGATAGAATTCACCTGTGAAGCCATCTGGTCCTGGACTTTTGTTTGTTGGAAGATTTTTAATCAGAGTTTCAATTTCAGTGCTTGTGATTGGTCTGTTCATATTTTCTATTTCTTCCTGGTTAAGTCTTCGGAAGTATACCTTTCTAAGAATTTGTCCAGTTCTGCCAGGTTGTCCATTTTATTGGCATGGAGTTGCTTACAGTAGTCTCTTAGGATGCTTTGTATTTCTGCGGTGTCTGTTAAGACTTCTTTTTCATTTTCTAATTTTATTGATTTCAGTCCTCTCCCTCTTATTCTTGATGACTCTGGCTAATGGTTTATCAATTTTGTTTATCTTCTCAAAGAACCAGCTTTTAGTTTTATTGATCTTTGCTATTGTTTTCTTTGTTTCTATTTCATTTATTTCTGCTCTGATGTTTATGATTTCTTTCCTTCTGCTAACTTTGGTTTTGTTTGTTCTTCTTTCTCTAGGTATTTTAGGTGTAACATTAGATTTTTTATTTGAGATTTTTCTTGTTTCTTGAGGTAGGCTTGTATAGCTATAAACTTCCCTCTTAGAACTGCTTTTGCTGCATCCCATAGGTTTTGGATCGTCATATTTTCATTGTCATTTGGCTCTAGGTATTTTTTGATTTCTTCAGTGAACTCTTGGTTATTTAGTAACGTATTGCTTAGACTCCATGTGTTTGTGTTTTTTACGTTCTGTTCTCTGTAATTGATTTCTAATCTCATAGCGTTGTGGTAAGAAAAGATGCCTGATATGATTTCATTTTTCTTAAATTTACTGAGGCTTGATTTGTGACCAAAAATGTGATCTATCCTGGAGAATGTTCCATGTGCACTTGAGAAGAAAGTGTAATCTGCTGTTTTTGGATGGAATTTCTTCTAAATGTCAATTAAATCTACCTGGTCTATTGTATCATTTAAAGCCCTTGCTTTCTTATTAATTTTCTGTTTGGATGATCTGTCCATTGGTGTAAATGAGGTGTTAAAGTCCCCCACTATTATTGTGTTACTGTCGATTTCCTCTTTTACAGCTGTTAGCAGTTGCCATATGTATTGAGGTTCTCCTGTGTTGGGTGCATGTATAATAGTTATATCTTCTTCTTGAATTGATCCCTTGATCATTATGTAGTGTCCTTCCTTGTCTCTTGTAACATTCTTTATTTTAAAGTCTATTTTATCTGATAGGAGTAGCACTACTCCAGCTTTCTTTTGATATCCATTTGCATGGAATATCTTTTTCCATCCCCTCAGTTTCAGTCTGTATGTATCCCTAGGTCTGAAGTGGGTCTATTGTAGACAGCACATATATGGGTCTTGTGTTTGTATCCATTCAGTGAGCCTCTGTCTTTTGGTTGGAGCATTTAATCCATTCACGTTTAAGGTAATTATCAACACATATGTTGCTATTACCATTTTCTTAATTGTTTTGGGTTTTTTTTGTAGGTCATTTTCTTCTCTTTTATTTCCCACTTAGAGAAGTTCCTTTAGCCTTTGTTCTAGAGCTGGTTTCGTGGTGCTGATTTCCCTTAGCTTTTGCTTGTCTGTAAAGCTTTTGATTTCTCCATTGAATCCTAATGGGATCCTTGCTGGGTAGAGTAATCTTGGTTGTAGGTTCTTCCCTTTCATCACTTTAAATATGTCATGCCACTCCCTTCTGGCTTGTAGAGTTTCTGCTGAGAAATCAGCTCTTAACCTTATGGGAGTTACCTTCTATGTTATTTGTCATTTTTCCCTTGCTGCTTTCAATAATTTTTCTTTGTCTTTAAGTTTTGCCAGTTTGATTAGTATGTGTCTCAGTGTGTTTCTCCTTGGGTTTATCCTGTATGGGACTCATTGCGCTTCCTGGACTTGGGTGGCTATTTCCTTTCCCATGTTAGGGAAGTTTTCAACTATAATCTCTTCAAATATTTTCTCGGGTCCTTTCTCTCTCTCTTCTCCTTCTGAGACCCTATGATGTGAATGTTGTTGCGTTTAATGTTGTCCCAGAGGTCTCTTAGGCTGTCTTCATTTCTTTTCATTCTTTTTTTTTATTCTGCTCCACAACTGTGAATTCCACCTTTCTGTCTTCCAGGTCACTTATCCGTTCTTCTGCCTCAGTTATTCTGCTATTCTGATTCCTTCTAGTGTAGTTTTCATTTCAGTTATTGTATTCTTCATCTCTGTTTGTTTGTTCTTTAATTCTTCTAGGTCTTTGTTAAATATTTCTTGCATCTTCCCGTTCTTTGCCTCCATTCTTTTTTGGAGGTCCTGGATCATCTTCACTAACATTGTTCTGAATTCTTTTTCTGGAAAGTTGCTTATCTCCACTTCATTTAGTTGTTTTCCTGGGGTGTTATCTTATTCCTTCATCTGGTGCATAGCCCTCTGCCTTTTCATCTTGTCTATCTTTCTGTGAATGTGGTTTTTGTTCCACAAGCTGCAGGATTGTAGTTCTTCTTGCTTCTGCTGTCTTCCCTCTGGTGGATGAGGCCATCTAAGAGGCTTGTGCAAGTTTCCTGATGGAAGGGACTGGTGGTGGGTACAGCTGGCTGTTGGTCTGGTGGGCAGAGCTCAGTAAAGCTTTAATTCGCTTGTCTGCTGATGGGTGGGGCTGGATTCCCTCTGTGTTGGTTGTTTGGCCTGAGGCAACTCAACACTGGAGCCTACCCGGGCTCTTTGTTGGTGCCAATGGCGGACTCTGGTAGGGGTCACGCCAAGGAGTATTTCCCTGAATTTCTGCTGCCAGTGTCCTGTCCTTATGGTGAGACACAGCCACCCCCCACCTCTGCAGGAGACCCTCCAACACTAGCAGGTAGATCTGCTTCAGTTTCCTAAGGAGTCACTGCTCCTTCCCCTGGGTCCCGATGTGCACACTACTTTGTGTGTGCCCTCCAAGAGTAGAGTCTCTCTTTCCCCCAGTCCTGTCAAAGTCCTGAAGTCAAATCCTGCTAGCCTTCAATGTCTGATTCTCTAGGAATTTCTCCTCCTTTCCTAGGTTAGGAAGACTGACGTGGGACTCAGAACCTTCACTCCAGTGGGTTGATTTCTGTGGTATAAGTGTTCTCCAGTTTGTGAGTCACCCACCCTGCAGTTACGGGATTTGATTTTATTGTGATTGCGCCCCTCCTACCATCTCACTGTGGCTTCTCCTTTTGTCTTTGGATGTGGGGTATCTTTTTTGGTGAGTTGCAGTGTCTTCCTGTTGAAGATTGTTCAGCAGTTAGTTGTGATTCCAGTGCTCTCACAAGAGGGAGTGAGAGCACGTCCTTCTACTTCGCCATCTTGAACAAACCTGTGACTGGCCTCTTTCCACATAATTTTCAATGTCTGCAAAAGCCTATATGGACATTCTGTGATTTATTTAATCAATCTCCTGTTAGTCCTTCAGATTTTTCCCAAGATTTTGCTATTATAAGCAGTGTTGTAATAGACAAATCTATCACAGATAGATCTATACTCTAAGACCATTTCTTTAGGCTATACCTTAGAAAATGGAATTTCTAGATAAATATTATTTTAAAATATAAAGTCTTTCTTGGTACAATGTATCAACTTGCTTTCTAGAAACGTTTTTATCATATTAAATTCATATTGACCATGTGTCATAAAGACTGCCTTCCATATCCTCACCAAAACTTGGAACTGTTACCCCTTTATAGCTCTGCCTATTTGATACTTAAGAGGTAGCATTACCTTTCCATTTTCTGTAAGTGTATTGCCTATAGGCATTTCATTTGTGAATTGCTTAAAAACAGAAACTTCACAGCAGTACATCTGTCTAAGATGAAATTGGAACCTGAAATAGTACAATTAAGCTTCATATAATACATAAATATGGGTTGAAGATTAGGATTTAACAGAACTCAAATAAGCAGCTAGATTTCCCTTATGGCACATCTTCAAAAACTCATCTGAAATCAAGGCATAAATTAAGCAATGGAAAATTATTGAATTGCTAACATCCAACTTTTGCCTAAACCACGTTACTTTTCAAAAACAAAGACAAAAACCTTATTATTACCCTTAGCTTCTCTTTCACTTTCAAACCAATATTCTTCAACTCAGTCCTTGAAAAGGGGAGAGACCTTATAACCCACATCTAGGTTCTTCCTGATCCACTTAAAACTGATTATCAAGACCCAGCTCCCTTGACGGGTGGTGGGATTGAATCCATGACAGAGGGTCACCATGAGTGGCACAGTCAGCAGGCCATCTGATGGTGGCAACTCAGCAGGTCAGTGTCTGGGGGTTCTGACCTTCAACCATACCAAAACAAGGCACTTTCATATAGGAGACTGCAAACTAGGGCCAGACATGTACAGTGCCCAACTCTAATCATTATTAAATCATCACGTAGGTAAACATTACTACTCATTTTTTTGCTGCCTGACCCACACCATTATCCAACTGACATCTCTCTCAGAGAAAATAATTTGCAGTAGACAAGAGCTGAAAATACTATGCAACTATGTATTTATTTAAATAGTGTATTTAAAATATAACTTTTTCTCTAAAAATTATAATGTACAAACACTATTGTCAAATATACATACAGAAAATAAAAGGGATTTGGACAGCAGGGAGGATAAATGGTTCCTGTCTGTACCACAATAGGTAGTACAGGTATTTGGGGACGTGTTTAGTGTTAGCATCTGTTTTCCTTAATTATCATGGAGAAAGAACTTCATGGAACTCTTCTACTGCAAAGAGTTTCTTTTTTTTTTTTTTCCTTTTCCCACAAATAATTCCTTCCAAGCCTGTCTAACAATATGTGGCTTATGATTTAGTCAAAATCTATCTTTACCATTAGCCCTTTGCGGGACGTATATCTAAATACCACAATTCCTAGGAGTCTAAGTTTGCCTTTAAAAAAGAACATAAAGAGAGAAACACCCAGCTCTACCCACCGCCAGTCCCTCCTGTCAGGAAATTTGCACAAGCCTCTTAGATAGCCTCATCCACCAGAGGGAAGACAGCAGAAGCAAGAAGAACTACAATCCTGCAGCCTGTGAAACAAAAACCACATTTGCAGAAAGATAAGATGAAAAGGCGGAGGGCTATGTACCAGATGAAGGAAGAAAATAAAACCCCAGAAAAACAACTAAATGAAGTGGAGGTACACAACCTTCCAGAAAAAGAATTCAGAATAATGATAGTGAAGATGATCCGGGACCTCGAAAAAACAATGGAGGCAAAGATCGAGAAGATGCAAGAAATGATTAACAAAGGCCTAGAAGAATTAAAGAACAAACAAACAGAGATGAACCCATAACTGAAATGAAAAATACACTAGACGGAATCAATAGCAGAATAATTGAGGCAGAAGAACAGATAAGTGACCTGAAAGACAGAATGGTGGAATTCACTGCTGTAGAACAGAATAAAGAAAAAAGAATGAAAAGAAATGAAGACAGCCTAAGAGGCCTCTGGGACAACATTAAACGCAACAACATTCACATCATAGGGTCCCAGAAGGAGAAGAGAGAGAGAAAGGACCCGAGAAAATATTTGAAGAGATTATAGTTGAAAACTTCCCTAACATGGGAAAGGAAATAGCCACCCAAGTCCAGGAGGTGCAGTGAGTCCCATACAGGATAAACCCAAGGGGAAACACACCGAGACACATACTAATCAAACTGGCAAAACTTAAAGACAAAGAAAAATTATTGAAAGCAGCAAGGGAAAAATGACAAATAACATAGGCAACTCCCATAAGGTTAAGAGCTGATTTCTCAGCAGAAACTCTACAAGCCAGAAGGGAGTGGCATGACATATTTAAAGTGATGAAAGGGAAGAATCTACAACCAAGATTACCCTACGCGTCAAGGATCCCATTAGGATTCGACGGAGAAATCAAAAGCTTTACAGACAAGCAAAAGCTAAGGGAAATCAGCACCACGAAACCAGCTCTAGAACAAAGGCTAAAGGAACTTCTCTAAGTGGGAAACAAAAGAGAAGAAAAGGACCTACAAAAGCAAACCCAAAACAATTAAGAAAATGGTCATAGGTACATACATATCAATAATTACCTTAAACGTGAATGGATTAAATGCTCCAACCAAAAGACACAGGCTTGCTGAATGGATGCAAAAAGAAGACCCATATATATGCTGTCTACAACAGACCCACTCCAGACCTAGGGACACATACAGACTGAAACTGGGATGGAAAAAGATATTCCATGCAAATGGATATCAAAAAAAGGCTGGAGTAGCGCTACTCCTATCGGATAAAATAGACTATAAAATAAAGAATGTTACAAGAGACATGGTAGAGCACTACATAATGATCAAGGGTTCAATTCAAGAAGAAGATATAACACTTATATATGCAACCAACACAGGAGCATCTCAATACATAAGGCAACTGCTAACAGCTGTAAAAGAGGAAATCGACAGTAACACAATAATAGTGAGGGATTTTAAACCTCATTTTCACCAATGGACAGATCATCCTAAATGAAAATAAAAAAGGAAACAGAAGCTTTAAATGACACAATAGGCCAGATACATTTAATTGATATTTATAGGACATTCCATCCAAAAACAGCAGATTACACTTTCTTCTCAAGTGCGCACGGAATGTTCTCCAGGATAGATGACATCTTGGGTCACAAATCAAGCCTCAGTAAATTTAAGAAAACTGAAATCATATCAGGCATCTTTTCTGACCACGACGCTATGAGATTAGAAATTAATTACAGGGGAAAAAACGTAAAAAAGACAAACACATAGAGGCTAAACACTAAGTTACCTAATAAACAAGAGATCACTGAAGAAATCAAAGAGGAAATCAAAAGTACCTAGAGGCAAATGACAATGAAAACACGATGATCCAAAACCTATGGGATGCAGCAAAAGCAGTTCTAAGAGGGAAGTTTATAGCTATACAAGCCTACCTCAAGAAACAAGAAAAATCTCAAATAAAAAATCTAACCTTACACCTAAAGGAACAAGAGAAGGAAGAACAAACAAAACCCAAAGTTAGCAGAAGGAAAGAAATCATAAACATCAGAGCAGAAATAAATGAAATAGAAACAAAGAAAACAATAGCAAAGATCAATAAAACTAAAAGCTGGTTCTTTGAGAAGATAAACAAAATTGATAAACCATTAGCCAGACTCATCAAGATAAAGAGGGAGAGGACTCAAATCAGTAAAATTAGAAATGACAAAGGAGAGTTACAACAGACACCACAGAAATACAAAGCATCCTAAGAGACTACTAAAAGCAACTCTTTGCCAATAAAATGGACAACCTGGAAGAAATGGAAAAATTCTTAGAAAGCAATAACCTTCGAAGACATAATCAGGAAGAAATAGAAAATATGAACAGACCAATCACAAGTAATGAAATTGAAACTCTGATTAAAAATCTTCCAACAAACAAAAGTCCAGTACCAGATTGCTTCACAGGTGAATTCTATCAAACATTTAGAGAAGAGGTAACACCCATCCTTCTCAAACTCTTCCAAAAAATTGTAGAGGAAGGAACACTCCCAAACTCATTCTATGAGGCCACCATCACCCTGATACCAAAACCAGACAAAGATACTACAAAAAAAGAAAATTACAGACCAATGTCACTGATGAATATAGATGCAAAAATCCTCAACAAAATACTAGCAAACAGAATACAACAACACATTAAAAGGATCATACACCATGACCAAGTGGGATGTATCGCAGGGATGCAAGGATTCTTCAATATACGCAAATCAATCAATGTGATACACCATATTAACAAATTGAAGAATAAAAACCATATGATCATCTCAATAGATGCAGAAAAAGCTTTTGACAAAATTCAACACCGGTTTATGATAAAAACTCTCCAGAAAGTGGGCATAGAGGGAACCTACCTCAACATAATAAAGGCCATATATGACAAACCCACAGCAAACATCATTCTCAATGGTAAAAAACTGAAAGCATTTCCTCCAAGATCAGGAACAAGACAAGGATGTCCACTCTCACCACTATTATTCAACATATGTTTGGAAGTCCTAGCCTCGTCAGAGAAGAAAAAGAAATAAAAGGAATACAAATTGGAAAAGAAGAAGTAAAACTGTCACTGTTCGCAGATGACATGATACATAGAGAATGCTAAAGATGCCACCAGAAAACTACTAGAGCTAATCAATGAATTTGGTAAAGTAGCAGGATACAAAATTAATGGACAGAAATCTCTTGCATTCCTATACATTAATGATGAAAAATCTTAGAGAGAAATTAAGAAAACACTCCCATTTACCACTGCAACAAAAAGAATAAAATACCTAGGAATAAACCTAGCTAAGGAGACAAAAGACCTGTATGCAGAAAACTATAAGACACTGATGAAAGAAGTTAACAATGATACTAACAGATGGAGAGATATACCATGTTCTTGGATTGGAAGAATCAATATTGTGAAAATGAATCTACTACCCAAAGCAATCTACACATTCAGTTCAATCCCTATCAAATTACCAATGGCACTTTTTACGGAACTAGAACAAAAAATCCTAAAATTTGTATGGACACACAAAAGACCCCGAATAGCCAAAGCAATCTTGAGAACGAAAAACGGAGCTGGAGGAATCAGACTCCCTGACTTCAGGCTATACTACAAAGCTACAGAAATCAAGACAATATGGTACTGGCACAAAAACAGAAATATAGATCAATGGAAAAGGATAGAAAGCCCAGAGGTAAACCCATGCACCGATGGTCAACTAATCTATGACAAAGGATGCAAGGATATACAATGGAGAAAAGACAGTCTCTTCCATAAGTGGTGCTGGGAAAACTGGATGGCTACATGTAAAAGAATGAAATTAGAACACTCCCTAACACCATACACAAAAATAAACTCACAATGGATTAGAGGTCTAAATGCAAGACCGAACACTATAAAACTCTTAAAGGAAAACATATGAAGAACACTCTTTGACATAAATCAAAGAAAGATCTTTTTTAATCCACCTCCTAGAGTGATGGAAATAGAAACAAAAATAAACAAATGGGACCTAATGAAACTTAAAAGCTTTTGCACAGCAAAGGAAACCATAAACAAGACAAAAGGACAACCCTCAGAATGGGAGAAAATATTTGCAAACGAATCAACGGACAAAGGATTAGTCTCCAAAATACATAAACAGCTCATGCAGCTCAATATTAAAAAAAAAACAACCCAATCAAAAAATGGGCAGAAGACCTAAATAGACATTTCTCCAAAGAAGACATACAGATGGCCAAGAAGCACATGAAAAGCTGCTCAACATCACTAATTATTAGAGAAATGCAAATCAAAACTACAAAGAGGTATCACCTCACACCAGTTAGAATGGGTTTCATCAGAAAATCTACAAACAACAAATGCTGGAGAGGGTGTGGAGAAAAGGGAACCCTCTTGCACTGTTGGTGGGAATGTAAATTGATACATCCACTGTGGAGAACAGTATGTAGGTTCCTTAAAAAACTAAAAATAGAATTACCATATGACCCTGCAATCTCACTACTGGGCATATACCCAGAGAAAACCATAATTCAAAAAGACACATGCACCCCAATGTTCATTGCAGCACTGTTTACAATAGCCCTGTCATGGAAACAACCTAAATGCCCATCGACAGACGAATGGATAAAGAAGATGTGGTACATATATACAATGGAATATTACACAGCCATAAAAAGGAAAGAAACTGGGTCCTTTGTTGAGACATGGATGGATCTAGAGATTGTCATACAGAGTGAAGTAAGTCAGAACGAGAAAAACAAATATCGTATATTAACGCATATATGTGGAACCTAGAAAAATGGTACTGATGAACCAGTTTGCAGGGCAGAAATTGAGACTCAGATGTAGAGAACAAACGTATGGACACCAAGGGCTGAAAGCCGTGGGGGGGTGGGGGTGTGATGTGATGAGCTGGGTGATTGGGATTGACATGTATACACTGATGTGTATAAAATTGATGACTAATAAGAACCTACTATATAAAAAAAAAATAGGGCTTCCCTGGTGGCACAGTAGTTGAGAGTCAGCCTGCCAATGCAGGGGACACGGGTTCGTGCCCCAGTCCAGGAAGACCCCACATGCCGCAGAGCGGCTGGGCCCGTGAGCCATGGCCGCTGAGCCTGCGCGTCCGGAGCCTGTGCTCCACAATGGGAGAGGCCCCAACAGTGAGAGGCCCGCATACCGCAAAAAAAAAAAAAAAAAAAAAGATAAAACCTATTTATTAGGTTTATAGACATGTGTGCAATTAAAAAACAAAAACTACTGTTACCTTCAGAAAAAAAAATAAAAGAACATAAAAAGTTTGAATACTTACCAATACTGGTCAAGTTAGCAGAATGTCTTGGGGTAATCATACTAAAACATGAACATTTCTTAATGAGAGATTTAAGTCATTTAAAATATCCTTTGGGGGGCTTCCCTGGTGGCGCAGTGATTGGGAGTCCGCCTGCCGATGCAGGGGATACGGGTTCGTGCCCCGGTCCGGGAGGATCCCACATGCCGCGGAGCGGCTGTGCCCGTGGGCCGTGGCCGCTGAGCCTGCGCGTCCGGAGCCTGTGCTCCGCAACGGGAGAGGCCACAACAGGGAGAGGCCCACATACCGCAAAAAAAAAAAAAAAAAAAAAAAAAATATCCTTTGGGACTTCCCTGGTGGCACAGCGGTTGAGAGTCCGCCCGCCGATGCAGGGGACACGGGTTCGTGCCCCGGTCCGGGAAGATCCCACATGCCATGGAGGGGCTAGGCCCGTGAGCCATGGCCGCTGAGCCTGCACGTCCGGAGCCTGTGCTCTGCAACGGGAGAGGCCACAACAGTGAGAGGCCCGTGTACGGCAAAATAAATAAATATATAAATAAATAAAATATCCTTTGATCCTACACACAGTTAGAAAACTGAAAGCCTTTTCCCCCCTAAAGATATGGTCTGCCTGTGCCAGCCTTCTTAGTTGGTGAGCAAAAGTCAGTGTCACAGAGATTTCTGTTCCTGTAGCACTACAGAACAGTCAATGTACAAACCACATCATTTATAAAGAGAGGAAACTAAAAATGTATTTTATACCCAACCCACTCATGGCAAATTGGGATATTACTAATTTTGGATTGAATTGAATGTCACCTTGATTAAATTGTGTTCTTGATTACATTTTGTACTACTTTGTTACTCTTTTCCTTCTCTATCAAAAATGAAATGATAAAAAGTTTAAAATGGAACTCCAAAGTGACATGAAGTTCACTTTGCAAAACTTAGAACACAGAAGCCTCCCCAAGGAGCCTACTTTTATAGCTATGAAATGTTTTATCTAAATTTCAAAAATATCCAGGATCAACCAACAGGAGGGGAAAATGTATTCAGTAAACATCCATTTAGTATCCAATACGCCAAAGTCACTGTACATAGTAAGGTGAGAGGTGTGATGATAAAGGAGCTTTGTACCCTCGAATTGTTCAGTTTGGGGAGTTAATTTTCACAGCTTTTCAAATGATTACATGAATAACTTTAATATAAGACAGTATGTGACAAGAGCGGTAAGAGAGGTAAATACCTTCTGGCCAGGAAGGGTTTCATAAGGACGGAAACAAGAATTAGTGGAGGTGACAGGAAGGGCCTTTTCATGCTAATAATCTGAAAATCATCTTGCTAAAAGTATTTAAGCTATAACCATACTACAAGAGTGGTGACCATGGCCTTTCCACAAGCCTGGGGAACTGACATCCTCTCTAGAGGTAGAACAGTCTCCTGTCCTTCACCAAACCCTATAGTTTCCAACAACAAACAAGACTCTCCCCATCTAGAAGTTCTCTAGCTGGTTGGCAAAGGTGTAAAAGGGAAATTCACGCCTGTTCATGAACTATTTCCTACTGAGGACAGGAAGCTTATACGCTTAATGATCACCTCCCCATTCCCTTTCCCTATTTTCTCCCATCAGTTGAGACACGTGGGAAAGAACTGATACCTGCCCCAAAGAGACTAGAGCCTGATTCTCAGGCTGACTCAGATATTTTGGCAACATAAATTATCACAGATCCGCCAAATACATTTCTTTTTGAATACTTATACCTGCACCCTCAAATTCAGAATTGAAATCAATTGATGAAGCAGAATTAATTGAGCACCTTGTTAACAACTGAATGGGAAAAACAGATGGAGGAACCACAGTTACTGCTCTCTAACAAAGCACTTATAGCTGTCTTGGGAGAAAGACATATGAAAAGCTAACTAACAAGAAAGTATAAAAACATCAGAGGTAGTGCTGACAAATTTACACCATTAAAGTTTATTTAAAGGAAACATCAGTCGGGGTATGTGCCTATAAAATGCTTCATGAAAGAGGTGAGGCTTGTAGACATCACACATGTGCGGAACTGGAAAGAGCACATCAGTCCGGCAAAGGAAGGGGCTAGTGTGGGCAAAGGACACAACCTGGAACACCTTCGGGGTCTTGCTTGGGAAAGAGAGAGGGAGTCACTCTACCTGGGACAGAGAAAGCAGAAAAGATAATGTTGTGCAGGGATGTTGAGACCATCTGTGGAGGACCTTGAACTTTGACTAAAACATGTGTATGTATAAATGAGCCTATATCCATTTACTTAAAACTGGTTTAATATGCTTGGCTTTGGTAACTTTACCCCTAAATGATCATTTTAAAACTCTTTCATGAACACAAGATTTATATGAATTATGAAGTGTTGGGGTGGTTTTGAAACCAGGCCTTATAAAAGTATCACCCAATTTAACTGCTTATTAAAAATCCAGATCCCTAGTCATAACCCAGGAATATTCTAGAAAGAAATTTAAAATGTGACACAGAGTTATGTTAAAGGAGTTCAGGCTTGCGAGTCATTCATGATTTAAAATATGCCTCTACCACTTACTAATTGTGGGACCATAGGCATATCACTTAGCCTCTCTGAGCTGAGTTTCTTCATCTGTAGAATTAGTATAATGCCATATAGTTCATATGTTTATTGTGAGAATTAAATGAAATAAATCACACAAAGCACTTGGCCTAGTGTGTGGTTTCATGGTGCAGGCTCAATAAATGATACCTTATATAACTGTTCCCAGGTGGTGCCCATGAGAAAAGAACATGAAGGACAGACTGAAGACATTGTGTAAATGGATTGATTGGCTGTGGGCAGTGAGTGAGAGGGAGGTGTCAGAGGTAGCCCAGCTCTTGCACCTTACTGACTTACCAGTGCCCTCTCCTCTCTTATACCCAGATCACTCCATTCAGCCACAGTTGGGTCATTGCCTTTGTTCCAGCATTCTCACTCATTGCTACCAAAGTGCTCACTGCTCTGGGGACAAGTTAGGTAAAATCAAACCTTAAAGCACTGTGGTGAGTCACACTGTCTCTCTCATTGCAGCTGCCACCTCCAAGTGTGTCTGCCTATTGCCCTCCCAGTGCTTCAAGAGTGGAAACCAGCTCTTCTGCGTCAAAATGGGATCATCAATGAGCCAGAGAACAGTGAACATCTGTGAAGTAGGAGCTGTCAGGTGTGCCAACAGGAAAGTGGAAATACTGCATCCCGGGAGGTGTTAGACCTAACACAGTTACTGATAAACAGATTTACTGCCCCAAAATAATCCCTACAAAAGGACACTCTTGAACCAACAGCAGACTGTCATACCCAGGAGTTACCAACATAAATCCTTTTGTGTTCATTTCACATTATTGTTCTCCCTGCCTCCCGTGTCTTCTCCCCTGTCCAGTTCCCATCCATGATGCTCTGTAGCATACCCCTAGGTAATAACGTCCACATCAATCTAATAAATTCTTCTGTTCATGTTGCACTAAAATGATGGGACTTCTGAGGACCTTATGAAGCCTGTGGTATTAAGCATCCTGACAAGTAGAAATCAGAACAAAAACTGTAACTTTCTTCAGTGAATCAATAAGCATAGAAATCTACAACAACTTGTATAACACATTCTTGAAAACCAACCTTCATGCATTCACTCAACAAATAATTGTGAATGTCTACAATGTTCCCAGTACTGTTCAAGGTGCTGGGGAATCAGCAGTGACTAAAACATACAAAAGCCCTTGCCTTCATAAAGCTCACATTCATGTGGAGGAGGACATACAGAACATAAAATAAGCAAATAAAATATATGGTATGTTTGATGATGATAATTGCTATGGAGAAGATAATGCAAGGAAAGGTGAGTCCCATCCTTAATCCTCGTCTTACACGAGGAAATATTCTATAGTTAATAAGCATCACAGTAAGGATGATTGGACTCAAGTGGAAGTTGCCTTGCTTGAAGTAGTTAATAAACTTCTGGAGTTTTCTCCTTAGGAGACTCTCTTTGCCTCAGCTAAAGTGCATCAGAAAGCTTTTAAGCTAAAGTGTGTGATGGATGGAAAATCATAAGAGAACTTCAAAGGAATAATTTTTAAGGTAAGGCATATCTTTCGTATTAGGCCATACCAAGTAGACACCCACTTCTTAGAGTACCATTTTGAATTGGGGAAGAGAAACATCTTTGGAACAGCAGTTCTCAAACACGAGTGCACAGTGGAATCGCTTGGAGCATTTGCTAATATAGATGCCTGCGACCTAGCCCCAGTTTCTGGTTCAATAGTTCTGGGGTGGGGCCTGAGAATCTGTATTTCTAACAACTTTCCATGTGGGACTGCTCATGATGATCAGGGGTGTCGCATTGTGAGAACACTTAGCCTAGAAATGGAGTCATCAAACAGCTAATACAACTACTGAAATAATGATCTCGAAACTTCAGCCAGCCAATCTCCAAGCAGGTGAGTGGAAGCAGATTCCCTTCCTCTAAAACTCACTGGGATGCCCAGCTAATGGAAGGGGTCTATGAGTCACAGCCACCTGGCAGCACCCTCTTTAGACCTTATACATAAATCTCACTCCTCCGTCTCATTAATCATAAGATCTTGGCAAAAATATAAAACATCTTGGAATATCAAAGGCTAAGTATGAGGAAGGGAAAAACCAAGAAAGAGAAAACACATTTTCCTGGTGTAACGGCAATTGAGTGGGAATTGATCTTTGCCCAGGAGTCAGTGACGCAGCTTTTCCCCAGTCATGCCACCCTACACCCCTCTCACTACAAAAATGGTGCAGGCCACTCTTGTAAGCTTCGCGCCTTCAGCACTCCCAAGACGCCAAAGTGAGGGCAAAGTTTAGGCATGAAATATTCCCACATTCAAAGGAGAACCACCAACAACTGAGTCAAGACACTTTGCTCAGGACTGACGATTCTCACACCAGCTCCACACCTTTCCGGGCTGTACAGCAAGACTAGGGGTGGGAGGGGAGCCATAGGGAGCTGCAGGCGCAGGAAGGCAGTGCTCATAGTAAGAGTCCTGTTATCTCCCTCAAGTCCTTTTCTTCTCCTTGCCGAGGAGGAGGATGCTGTAAGTATCCACTGAAGCCAGGCAACCAAAGCCTTGAAAGAATCATTTGTTAGGGCACCGACATCCAGGATATACAGTGCTGCCCTCGACGGCTGGAGGCTGTGGAATCAGAGCTGCCACTGGTGAGCAGGTTGCTGGAGGAGTTTCTGGGAGGCATGGATTCACACCGGGAGAGTTCTCTCTTACAGGAGCACAAGACCACTTCCTGCCTAGGGCATGCTGAAGGCAGGATGATGACAGAGTGGTCTGCACTGTTTCCATAGTGACAAGGGAGTGCTGTGGCATGACTGGGAAAAAGATGGATGCAGCCCTTTCTCCGTCTCAGTCCCAGGGTGTAAGGAAAGAATGGAGAACTTTGGTGGTTCCCATGGCTCCCTAGGAAGGAGCAGAGAGAAGAGGAAAAGCAGGCGCTCTGAGGCCACCCTGCATCTTGGACATGAACCTACGGGAAGCACCAAATGGAGACTTAGCTGTCTCTCTCACAGGAAGTTCTGGGGGACAGTGTTGGTAGGAGAAAAGCAAACACCACCCCAGGGAGACACAGGGGCCACCAATAACACAGGACCAGATTCATTGAGAACAAGACCAAAGGGGACACCCCATCACTGACTCCTGCCGTCTCTCTGAGTCCACTTCCTTCCAACACCAGATCCAGCAGATGCAGGGGACAAGGTGTCCTAGAATGAGACATGCCTCTCCATCACTTCTATGAGGGGTAGGAAATTTGCGAGAACAATCCTCATCAAGACCCCGTGTCCTCTGACCCAGAAGCCTGGCTGACACTGGAGGTGGGGAAAGAGATGAGATGTAAATTGGATATAAGATTAGAGGCTTAAACTGGGCTGACTTTTTAAAATAGTGACTGACCAGCAATCCATGTGATCTGTCTCAGACTTAATTGAGGCAAGAGAAGACAGGGATTTGGCAGAACCTAGAGAAAACCATGACTATTATTAGCTTGCTGGGGCTACCATAACAAAGTACCACAACCTGTGTGGCTTAAAATAACAGAAACATATTGTCTCATGGTTCTGGAGGCCAGAAATCTGAAATCAATCTGTCCACCAGGCCACGTTCCTTCTGAAGCCTCTAGGAGAGGATTCTTCCCTGCCCCTCTGGCTTTTGGTGTTTGCCGGAAATCCTTGCCATTCCTTGGTTTGTAGATGCATCACTCCAGTCTTTGCCTCCATTACCTCATGGCCACCTTCACTGCCTTCCTTCTGTGCGTGTCTGTCTGCCCAAATGTGCATCATCTTATGAGGAGAGCAGCCTTGTTGGAGTAGCGTCCACTCTAATGACCTCATCGTAATTAGATTACATCTGCAAAGACCCTATTTCTAAACAGGTTTACATTCGCAGGTACCAGGGGTTTGGACTTCAACTTATCTTTTACTGCAGACACAATTCAACTCACAGCACTGTGACTGGGAAAAAAATGTTTCCTGTTTATACCCCATAATATAATCGAAGGTTTATACCAGCTATTGCATTCATATTGTTTGATTAAAATCAGTCAAGCTTGCTTGTTTGCTTTAAAGTATTTTATTCTTTAACTTGTAGCAATCTTCCCTTTTAATGGTCATTGGTTGGTCTTTTTTACCACTTTAGTTACCTTTGTTTCAAAGGATTTTTTTAGTGCAGGAATCCATTGAAGTTTGCAATAGGCTAATTTGCATACCATTTACCCACTGAATTTTTCACACTTTGACATTAATATTTTTTAACGTTTTTATTGGAGTATAATTGCTTTACAACCTTGTGTTAGTTTTTGTATAACAAAGTGAATCAGCTATATGACATTAATATTAATATAGCAATTTAGTACAGTGTTAAGAGCTAGTGATAAAATTGTCATCATGAAGCAGAGCGCAAAACTGAAACATATTAAATACCTGGAATTTGGACCTAGAATCTCCTGCACTGTCCTAGAAGATTAAACAAATTCTAGATCAAAGGTAAAATCTTCATCCTCTTAGGCTATTAGAGATGAATGCTAAGCTTTGGTGCCTGTAGCTTAAATAACTGGAAACCAACTCAGGTCTTTTTTTTAACATGGATTTTAATTTTTGTTGATTTTGCAAGATATTGACAAAATAAATGAGACCCCAGTTTAAAGAACTTTATAAATAGATGCGCTATATATCTCAGATGTCCTAGAAGCACAGAGTTCTAAGACTGTGCTTTTTTCCAGTCTTCTGGTGGGGTGATATTCAAGTTTAAATGATGATTTCCTCTTTTTGGCGGTCTTCAGTAAAGCTCACTAAATTTTAGACTAAATTGTTACTCTTTCTACAAAAGCCTGCAACTCCCACAACCAACATTCCTTAGAGTTAAAGACTGAGATCTTCTGTTGTTTCCAGAAGAGCACCCACAAGCTAAACAGAACCCACATCCCTTCCTAAATCCTAAGTAACAAGAATCTGACATATCATGATGGCTCTGGTTGGTGTTGGGAACCAAATACCCTGAGGCTTGATTAACTGGATTCTGAATGATTGGCTGTCTCCAAGGTCACCTTCATTCTTTTGGGATATATTGTGTATGGAATCAATGAGGCATCCAGTTTTTAACCAAATAAATGGCCTGCAAAATTATACTTGTATCCATTTTATTTTATGAGCATGAGACAGGCCACTGCTACACTATTTGTCTTCTTAATAAGTTCTAGCTACACAGCTTCAGCCCCATGTGTCAAATATCAGTTAGCAGAGGTACGTGTCACCAGTCAAGGGACTCCAAAGGACGGATGGTACATTGAAAATCATGCTCACAAAGATTTATATAGAAGATGTTCATCACATTATTTATAATAGCAAAAAAATGACAGAGCCTAAACGTCCAATAATAAATTATGCCCCCTTTATATGATGGAACAGTATGAGACCACTGACAAGCATCTTTTAAAAAAGATTTTAAAGGACATAATAAAGTGAAAAGTCAGGCTGCAATACTATATATACTGAGAGTTGTGTAAACTGTGTGTATACACATGCCTTTAAAAACAATGACTGGGAGAACGAATCTCTGGAATTTGGAGTTATTTTTATTTTCTTATTTATGTTTTTCTGCATTTGCTAGATTTTCTACAGTCAGCATGCATTTTTTTAAAAATCTTTTTTGTTTTTATTCCAGTCATGAAGGTAACACAAGCTTATTGCAAAAACTTTAGAAAATACAGTACAAAATTTATTCTTTAATAAGTTATTTTCATTTTGATTTGTTCTCGCGCTCACACATTTGTTATTTGTTGTTGTTTGTTGTTAAATATATTATTCAGCATGCATTTTTTTAATATAATCAGTCATGAAAATCATTCTTAAATCTTCTCTTCTACTTAGGTAGAAAAAACACATAGCTAATTCTGCTTGTTTAGAAAATTGATAGCAAATAGGCCTTGGAGTTCAAGCCAGCTCAACTGGTCTGGATTGGCATGCGTAAAGCAGGTAGTAGCTTTCAGCCAGACATGTGAACCTCACACGGATGCATTCATTCATTCAAAGCATTGTCTGAATACCTGCTAAGTCACAGGGTTAGACCTATAATTGTGCAAAGATTTTGGACGTACTTACAGTACACTGGGAAGATTTTAAAGATATAATTAAATCAGTATTATACAAAATAGAAAGCTATTTAAAAATTACAGGTACAAATAACATCTTTAGGGAATTAAAAAAAACTGGACAGTTAATAAAATAAAATCAAGCCTAAATTCTCAAAGTTTTGTTACAGTTGGAGACACTGAGTAGCTGTTTGAACTTGGACAAACATCTGAGACTGTTTCCTCATATGAAAACCAGACGATACCAGCCAACTCACTCTATTTGTGCTGAGGATTGGCTAGAGTGTACTATATATTTGTATATATATATACACACACACATACATACACACAGCAACTACTAAAGAGCCTAGAATGAAATGTGCATTCAACTATTCAAATACTATTATTATTATTACTATTATTATTTAACACCAATGGAGAAGAGTGGCTGGACTTCTCCCTTTATTTCCTGTCACATGAGACACTTCCCCTATTGCCATTCTTGCCATTGAAGCTTGATTTATTAAAGAGTCCATGGACTGACTTAGATTGTTCAGGGGCGAGAAATGGCTGGAGTATTCAGACTAAGTTTTCAGACTAAGTTGATTAAATGTACTTGTTCACTGTGCTTGCACAGGCATGACCACAATTATCAAAATCAGCAATAAAGGTTTTAAGTTCTCTTTAGAATGAATCACCCTTTATACCAAATAAATGGAGATGGCCCAACATTTACAATCAAAAACCTAACAATCTATGATATCAAGCAATGTGGACAGAAGACCCATGATTAGAAAGTGAAGAGGAAATTAGACTGGGCAGCTGGAAATACACTCCAAGGATTACTTGCTTGATACCACCCTTCCAGTATGCAGTGACACACAGATTTGAAAAAGGCTACATTTTTACCTAACATGAGGGAAAAGCCATACCGCAGTTCAAGTCATGAGATGAGATTTTCTGTCCTTGCTGAAGCTGTATTTGTAGTCATACCAGGGTATAGAGCACCACCCTAACTGAAGCATTTCCATTTTGGTTATAACAACTGAGGACTAATTGTTCCTTAGGGCATGTCTCCCCTCCCGTTGAAAGACAGTGATACACACTGGTACATTGTTGCAGTTGTCAAAAATACTGCTCACCAGTGTTGCTGGCTCTCCATCTCCCAGGGACTTGGCAGGAACATACTTCTTGGCCCCCATGGGTTAGGGGGTCATGTAATTGGTTCTGACAAATAAAATGACTAGAAGTACATGTGTAGCTTCTGGACAAAACGTGTAATTGCTGGCGTGAAGTTTCCCCCAAGCCCCCTTTTCCCTGTGGCACATTTGAAATGCTGGCTCTCCCGTCAACCTGAGTCCCTGAGTCAGGAACATGAGCAGAGTCCTCTATACTCCATTCAACTTCTATGGGTATATGGCATGAACAAAATATAAACGTTTCTGAGATTGGGGTTGGGGGGGTACATTTGTTACACTGTTATCTAGCCTACTTGTCTGATATTAACTGTAACAGATGACATGATGACCTGGGAAGCTGATCTCTTTCACTTGTGCAAATTTCGGTTTTCCTATGGGCATTACTGAGTAAATAGGAATTGTACTGCTGTGAACATGGCCTATAATCACTAGTATGCTTGGGACAAAAATACAGAAGAAATTAAAATTAGGAAAAGGGAGTGATTATACTTAGTTCTTAAATACATTCTTTTTTTTTTTTTTTTTTTTTTGCGGTACACGGGCCTCTCACTGTTGTGCCCTCTCCCGTTGCAGAGCACAGGCTCCAGACGCACAGGCTCAGCGGCCATGGCTCACGGGCCCAGCTGCTCCGCGGCATATGGGATCTTCCCGGACTGGGGCACGAACCCATGTCCCCTAGCATCGACAGGCGGACTCTCAACCACTGCGCCACCAGGGAAGCCCCTTAAATACATTCTTAATTGCATCCATCATTTTATAGAGAAATTGATTAGTGGAAAATTAAAATTGAAAGAAAATAAATCCTTACATAGAGAGTTTACCTGCTAAGACTATAAAGAAACATAAATGCAAAAATGGTGAACACACTTTTAACAAACTCCTTACTATACTTGGGAAGTTTTTTAGACTCTTAGAAACACTTATTATTTTAAAAAGCATTTCAAAGTTAATTATATCTACTTCATCTTTCTTGATTACCAAATCATTACTATTATGTTTCATGTCAATTGCTTATCAAAACTACATTCTAAAGAACTTCAGGCATTTGCTAATGATGCAGATATACAAAAATGGATTTTTCATTCTAATTTCTAATGCTTGGATATAACAAAATCTAACTAGTATACTGTAGCACAGGGGTCCCCAACCTGTCCGCAGCCTGTTAGGAACCGGGCCACACAGCAGGAGGTAAGTGGCAGGCAAGGGAGCATAGGTAGCTTCATCTGCCGCTCCCCATGGCTCCCCATCGCTCACATTACTGCCTGAACTGTCACTCACATTACCACCTGAACCATTCCCTGCCCGCCAACCCCGTGGAAAAATTGTCTTCCATGAAACCAGTTCCTGGTGTCAAAAAGGTTGGGGACCGCTGCTGTAGCAGGTAGTATTTATTGCCCCTCCTCCCACATTTTTTCAGCTCCCGGCCAATGGCCAGTATTTCAGGAGAGGCTGGTGCCAGTCCCAACACCAGACCCAAGAAGTTAACCACAATTGGTTTAAGTCAGTTAATGGGGGTTCCATTTCCCTTCCACAGGTGGTTTGGACATGGGCAAGTGATGCAAATCTGATGAATGAGCGGTGAGGAGAATCTTCTGGAGGGCTTCTTAGAAGGAGTTCTCACTCTCCAAGAGTTCACAGGAAAAGATGGTCTCTTCTGAATGTTGCCATGTCTGAATGTGATGCTGGAAACTACTGCAGCCATCTTGCCACCATGAGAAGGTTTCCATTTGTGGTCTAGGCCAACCTATGGAAGAGGCTCCAATAGAGGTTTTTGTGGTCTCTTAGACCAAAACTTTTGTGGACCCTTGTGGGATCACTGAGCCACTGAATTACCCAACTCTGGAGCATCCATGCTGCTGGTCTTCCTCTTATAAAATAATACAATTTCTCTATAGCTTAAGCTATTTTTGAGTTGGGTGTTCTACTACTTGTAGCCAAAGGTATCCTGATTCAGAAATTAGGTTTGCTGTACCTTCATGATGCTGGTAGATTGATAATACGTTTTTCTTTTAAATGACTATAACTTGTTTTTAATAAATGGAGAATTCTCTCTCTTGGTTGATGATGCTTAACCTGCATCTAACAAAAAGAAGATGAACCTTCAGAAATGGGAACTCATAAGGCAACAATTTAAGTGTATAATAAATTTCTTCATTATTTCTTAGAAAACCAAAGTCGCCTCTAAAGCTTCCCAGCCAACCAGTAATTAATTGTAGGCCTGTTGAGCGCTCAGTGACATGTTTAATTCTCTGAGGTGAAAGGGAGACCTAAAGCTTACTCAGCCACTACTGGGTGCCAGAATCATCGCGTAAGTATTTTATTAGGCCTCACAGCCACCCTAAGACATAGGTAGTTAGAGATGAGGAGACTAAAGATCAGAGGCCAGAGCTACTTACCAAAAGTCTACACCTCATACAAAGCAGAGACAGACTCCAAACTTGGCCAGTCTAACTCAAGAACCAGGGGCCAACGGTACTGTATCAGTGCTAAATGTATTGATTTTATAATTATACTGTGGTTATTGTAGTGGTTATAGAGATTGCTGCAAATCTTCGACACTCTTCCATTAAGATATGGGTTCTACAATTGTCCATCAGCAGATGAGTGGATGAACAAACTGTAGTATATACTACATACAACGGAATATTATTCAGCTTTTTTTTTTTTTTTTTTGCGGTACGCGGGCCTCTCACTGTTGTGGCCTCTCCCATTGCGGAGCACAGGCTCCGGACACGCAGGCTCAGCAGCCATGGCTCACGGGCCCAGCCACTCCACTGCATGTGGGGTCTTCCCGGACTGGGGCATGAACCCGTGTCCCCTGCATCGGCAGGCGGACTCTCAACCACTGCACCACCAGGGAAGCCCTTATTCAGCTTTTAAAAGGAAAGAAATTCTGACTATATGCTACAACTTGGATTAACCTTGAAGACATTATGCTAAGTGAAATAAAACAAACATTGTATGATTCTGCTTATATGAGTTTCTTCAAATAGTCAAATTCATTGGGACAGAAAGTAAAATAGTGGTTGCCAAGGGCTGGGAAGAGGAAGGAATAAGGAGTTATTTGTTTTACAGGTACATAGTTTGAGATGGGAAAATGGAAAATTTCTGGAGATGGATGGTGGTGACGGTTGCACAAAAATGTGAATGTATTTAATGCCACTAAACCATACACTTAAAAATAGTTAAAATGGTAAACTGTATGTTTTGCATATCTTACCCCAAAAATTAATAAATAAACATAAATTAAAAAGATGTGGGTTCTAATCTCCCTACGCTTGAATTTTGGCAGACTTCTGACTACTTTCATTAAGGAAGTAGAGCAAAAGTGACGTTATGTGACTCTGAGGCTGTCCAAAAAAGGCCTTGACGTTTTCACATTGTTCACAGAAACATTCATTCTTAGTGCCCTGAACTGCCATCGCAGACGCCCAACAGCACTGAGGCAACCCAAGTAAGGAAACCCAGTGAGGAAACCAAGACACAAAGAGGCCACATGTAGGGGTCCTGGTCAGCAGTCACAACTTAACCCAGATGTTGAGATAACCAGTCCAGACACCAGACATGTGAATGAAGAAAGTTCTAGGTAGTTCCAGATTCCAGTGTTTAAGACATCTCCAGAGGTCTGAGTCTTCCCACTTGAGGCTCCAGACAGCATAAAGCAGAGGCAAGCCATCCCCACTGTTCTCACTCCAAATTCCTGACCCACAGAATCCATAAGCAATACAAAATAGCTGTTGTTTTACACCATTAAGTTGGAACTGGTTTGTCATATAGCAGTAGATAACTAGAATAATTATGCACGAGAATGTCTCTGTCTCAGGAAATATACATTGAAGTACATAAGAATAAAGGATTTGATGTCCACGTCTTACTTTCAAATGGTTCAGGGGTGCGAAATATATATATGACTATAGAATATATATATTCTCTCATATATGTATTAAAGAATTATAAAAGTGGCAAAATGTTAACAATTGGTGAATCTGGTTGGTGAAATGTGTATCGAGTTCTTAGTGTTATTCCTGAGATGTTTTGTAAGTTTGAAACTGTTTAAAAATAAATGTAAAAAGAGAGAAGCCATGGGCTTCCCACCATTACACGTATGAGACATCATACCTTATAAAATCATAGTAAAAACCCAAAGCAATATCTAATTTTTTGTTGTCACATGATACAAACCACTTCATTCCATTTCTGCACATCAATCTCAGTCTGGAAGGGAGATATTCAGAAGTAAAACAGAGCTTCTTTTTCACCTCAGAGTAAGAGACAACCACGTAAGCAGAACACAGCATTGTGGTCTGATCTGGAACATAGGACGTATTTTAACATGTACCCATTTTCTATCCAAAATATGGCTTTGTAAAACTGTAACATGCAATTATGGTGTGCTCTCCAAAATGTTTGTTTGAATAAGTGTTTAAAAGATAATAGGCACCTAAGAAACTGAGTAGGGTCTCCCACTCTCCAAAGGAGAGTTGGGTGCTCTTATAAAGCCAAAAACCTAGGTGAGAGCAGATTAAAAAAGCAAACAAAAAGAGCTCGATTCTATTTAACTATAAACAAGAATCAGTTAGTACTCTTTGCCTGGCTGATGGCAGCTAATCATTCCACACTGAGCATTAGCGATCACAGCCCTGATTGCTCACAAGCCTCTCATTATGGGGCCTGAGTAGACAGAGGGAAAGAGCAGAGCTCTGGGGTTGAATTTCACTTTGTGGACGCTGTCTTCTTCATCTGATCAATATGCCCATTTTACTCAAGACCAGAGATCTCATTTTTCAGATTGTTGTGACTTTCTGCTCTTCTGTCTAAACAATGGCTATAGTCTTTGGAGGACTTTACTGCTTGCCTCCCTCCCCAAAGAGAGTGGCTGGGCAGGAGCAAAGAAGGAGGATCGGGTCCAAGCCCAGTATCTTCTGTCTGTTAATGCAAGGGTACCAGAATCAATGACCATAAGACATGTTTTCGTGGAGCTATGGGCAACTGAACTGAGAGTAACTCAGGAGTGTGGCTTCTGGGTCCTCAGTCACTGGAAGCCATCCCCTTAGCACCACAGGATTGGCCAATAACACTAAGAAAGTCTCAATTGTGCCTTTGTTTTCACCGGGTGCTGCCTCTATAACAAATTAGCATAAACTTGGTGGCTTAAAATAACATACATTTATTATTTTATGGTCTGAGAGTCAGAAGACCAAAATGGATCTCAGCTAAGAGCAAGTCTGCATTCCTTCTTGTGGCTCTAGGGGCAAACCCCTTTCCTTGTCATTTACAGCTTCTAGAGATCATCTGCCTTCCTAGGCATGTGGTTCCCTTCCACCACCTTTAAACCCAGAAATCTCATCACTCCAACCTCTGCTTCTGTCATCACATTCTCCTCCTTATCTCTCTTTTCTCTTCTCACTTTCTCTTATCAGAACCCTTGTAATTACATTAGTCCCACCCAAATAATCCAGGATCATCTCCCCATTTCAAGATACTTAACCTAATCACATCTGCAAAGTCCCTTTGTACATGTAAGGTAACACAGTCAGAGGTTCTGGAGATCGGGACAGACAGCTTTGGGGAGTCATAGTTCTGTCTGCCACATCTGGTATACCCCACATGTCATTAGCCATAACAGATCAGAGTTCTCCATGAACTTGGAAGTTGTTTTTTTTTTTTTTAATTAAAAAAATCATTTTACAAAGCAGAAGACCAACATCATTCCTGCAAATAGTAAGGATACCCTGCCCTCTTTGCTCCTGACCCCATAACAAGGGACCACAGTTGCTAGAACCTTCCAAAATACTTGGATTTGAATATTATCAAGACTGTCTCCCTATCTCATATTTAAGTTTCTATAAGCATTCTGCTTTATTCTCTATCTCCACAGATGAGCTCTATCCCATAGTAGAAAACATGATAGCCAGATTTTAAGGAAATAATGAGTAGATAAAACTTGGCTCTCTGAGTCTCAAGTTAAAACCCCAAGAAAGACTCTCATTAATCCTGCTTCAGGGAACTTCCCTGGTAGCGCAGTGGTTAAGACTCCACCCTCCCAATGCAGGGGGCCCAGGTTCGATTACTGGTCAGGGAACTAAATCCCACATGCATGCCATAACTAAGGTGCCTGCCTGCCGTAACTAAGACCTGGCACAACCAAATAATAAATAAATAAATAAATCCTGCTTCAGTAAGATGGCTACCTCTAGACCAATCAACTGTGATCAAAGAGCAAGGTCATGTAGAGCAAAGCAGCTCTGGCACTAGCACTCTGGAAGAGAGAGAGAGAGAGAGAGGTGGGGGGGTAGGGGCGCAATCCCCTTGAGATTGGATACCATAACTAATACAGCAGTGCAATGTCACAACAAGCTTCGAAAACGATACCTCCCTCAGAAAGTGGAGACACTGTTACCACAATAAGAAATCTCCTAGCAGTGGTTCCCCAACCTGGTAATCATCAAAATCATTTGGAGAGCTTTTTAAAAATATTGACTCCCAGGACTTCCCTGGTGGCGCAATGGTTAAGAATCTGCCCGCCAATGCAGGGGCCACCAGTTCGATCCCTGGTCCGGGAAGATCTCACATGCCATGGAGCAACTAAGCCCATGCCCCACAACTACTGAGTCTGTGCTCTAGAGCCTGCAAGCCACAACTACTGAGCCCACGTGCCACAACTACTGACGTCCACGTGCCTAGAGCCCGTGCTCTGCAACAAGAGAAGCCACCGCAATGAGAAGCCCGTGCACTGCAACAAAGAGTAGTCCCCACTCACCACAACTAGAGAAAGCCCACACACAGCAATGAAGACCCATCCCAACCAACAATAAATAAATTAATTAAAAAATATATATATTGACTCCCAAGTCCCACCTCCATCTACTAAAATAGAATCTCCAGAACTTAAATAAAAGCACACATTCAATTAAAAGCCCAATCAGGAAAACTCTTTCAGATCTGGGCTGAGGCAGGCAATTTATAACAGGAATCATATTACCTACCTGTTCTGAGTCCTTGGACACTGGTGCTAATCCAAACTCTATCCCTCACCCACTTTCTTACACCCACTTTAAAGCCTCCACACCTTTCCCAGGTTTGTACCAGTGCAATAAGATCACTTGGCTACCTGAACCTTTCTCTGAAAGTTTGTTCCCTTACAGATTGTGCTCAAGTCCTCCACCTTGGCTGGATGCACTGGCTGACTCTAGCTTTAAGCTCAGGAATCACAGAAATCCACACCCACTGGTTAAGGGAACTATTTCATTCCTACCCATTACCTCTAGAATGTTTACTGCTCTAAAATAGCAAGGAATGGAGGAAAAATGAGGAGAGAAAAATGGTGGAGAGTAAAATGAAAGTACTATGACAGTCTGAGATGAAAGAGAAAAGAATGTGTCATTGTAGGCAATTTAGGCACAAAAACAGAGATACAGACCAACGGAACAGGACAGAAAGCCCTGAGATAAACCCATGCATATATGGTCACCTTATCTTTGGTAAAGGAGGCAAGAATATACAATGGAGAAAAGACAGCCTCTTCAATAAGTGGTGCTGGGAAAACTGGACAGCTACATGTAAAAGAATGAAGTTAGAACACTCCCTAACACCATACACAAAAATAAACTCAAAATGGATTAAAGACCTAAATGTAAGGCCAGACACTATAAAACTCTTAGAGAAAAACATAGGCAGAACACTCTATGACATAAATCACAGCAAGATCCTTTTTGACCCACCTCCTAGAGAAATGGAAATAAAAACAAAAATAAACAAATGGGACCTAATGAAACTTAAAAGCTTTTGCACAGCAAAGGAAACCATAAGTAAGATGAAAAGACGACCATCAGAATCGGAGAAAATATTTGCAAATGAAGAAACTGACGAAGGATTAATCTCCAAAATATATAAGCAGCTCATGTAGCTCAATATCAAAAAAACAAACAGGGTTTCCCTGGTGGCGCAGTGGTTGAGAGTTCGCCTGCCGATGCAAGGGACATGGGTTTGTGCCCCGGTCCGGGAAGATCCCACATGCCACGGAGCGGCCAGGCCCGTGAGCCATGGCCGCTGAGCCTGCGTGTCCAGAGCCTGTGCTCCGCAACGGGAGAGGCCACAACAGTGAGAGGCCCGCGTACCGCAAAAAAACCCAAACAGACAAACAAGCCAATCCAAAAGTGGGCAGAAGGCCTAAACAGACATTTCTCCAAAGAAGATATACAGATTGTCAACAAACACATGAAAGAATGTTCAACAACACTAATCATTAGAGAAATGCAAATCAAAACTACAATAGGGTATCACCTCACACCAGTCAGAATGGCCATAATCAAAAAATCTACAAACAATAAATGCTGGAGAGGGTGTGGAGAAAAGGGAACCCTCTTGCACTGTTGGTGGGAATGTAAATTGATATAGCCACTATGGAGAACAGTATGGAGGTTCCTTAAAAAACTAAAAATAGAGCTACCATATGATCCTGCAATCCCACTACTGGGCATATATGCTGAGAAAACCATAATTCAAAAAGAGTCATGTACCACAATGTTCATTGCAGCTCTATTTACCAATAGCCAGGACATGGAAGCAACCTAATTGTCCATCGACAGATGAATGGATAAAGAAGATGTGGCACATATATACAATGGAAGAAACGAAATTGAGTTATTTGTAGTGAGGTGGATGGACCTAGAGTCTGTCATGCAGAGTGAAGTAAGTCAGAAAGAGAAAAACAAATACCATATGCTAACACATATATATGGGATCTTAAAAAAAAAAAAAAAACTGGTTCTGAAGAAGCTAGGGGCAGGACAGGAATAAAGACACAGATGTAGAGAATGGACTTGAGGGCACAGGGAGGGGGAAGGGTAAGCTGGGACGAAGTGAGAGAGTGGCATAGACATATATACACTACCAAATGTAAAATAAATCATGGGAAGAAGCCACATAGCACAGGGAGATCATCCTGGTGTTTTGTGACCACCTAGAGGGGTGGGATAGGGAGGGTGGGAGGGAGACGCAAGGGGGAAGGGATATGGGGATATGTGTATAGTATAGCTGATTCACTTTGTTATAAAGCAGAAACTAACACACCATTGTAAAGCAATTATACTCCAATAAAGATGTTAAATAAGAAAAAAGAGCAGCCACAAAAAAGGCATTGCTAACTTCCACACTATCAGTAATAAGAAAGACTAGTAACCAAGTGTGAAGACAGTTGTTTGTCTTTTTAAAATATATTATGGCAAGAAAAATCATAAGTATAATGTAAGTTCTCAAATTAAATAAAATGTTGATTCACGCTGCTACTAAAAAAAAAAAAAATTAATGGTTTTACAGTTAATGGAGATTTAGAATCAAGGAAATACTTTGACCCCCCAGGCCATTCATTCCTCAGCAACAGGAGTTTTAGAAGGCTTAAGGCCTATTCCTGGCCTCCCACTTGGATAGTAAAATTTAGTTTTCCTTAGATCCATTTTGTGAAGTCCTTGCGAAATCGGCAGTTTCTCTCTCTCCCTCCCCCGCTCTTTTGCTCTCTCCAGCCTGTAAAAATCTTTTTGAAAGTCAGGTGTGCTTGTCAGCGTCACTCTAGCTTCTGGCTTTGTAAAAAGATGAAATGTTCCTTTTTTTCACTATTCCCTGGAACTGTCTCAATAGTTTAGGAATATTTAAAACTTAAGATATGAAAAAAATGTACCTTTGAAAACTTTTTTTTTCAGTGTCTCCTATGCTTACTGAGCTATTTAAACATTTCACTTCTTTCTGCATCATCTTTTTACAACTATGTAGTCCTAGAATTATTTCCTTTTTATCTAAATTTTAAAAGTTATTAACATAGAAGTCTGTAGAATATTTGTATAATTCTTTTCTGTTCCTCTGTATATATAATGCTCCTGGTGTATTCCTAATTTTGTTTGCTGAGTTTCACCTTTTTTTCTTAATTAGACCAGTTAATGGATCATCTATTCTTTCTCATTTTTTAGGAAAACACAATTTTTTTCTGCATTTTCATTTACTAATGTCTTTCTATACTTATGAATGAATTTCTTCTGCTTTCCTTTGGTTTATATTTCTTATTATTTGCTTCTTGAGTTGACTGCTGGATTCATTTATTTCATTTTTTTCTTGTCTAGTAAATGGCTGGTAATCTGGGGAAAAAAAAAAAAAAAGGTAGGCAATTTCTCCTCTAACTCAAAAGTTGGTGCCAAGATCACCTGTACTGAAATCATCTCAAGTAGTGCTACTCAAAATGCTTGTCTGTGAATTATTTATTGTGGTCTCCAAGAAGATAATGAGCTAGCACCAAATGTAAATCAACAAACTGCTTCCTTTATCCACAAAGTCTTGCTTAAAAAAAAAAAATAAAAAAGTAGGCTAAACTAAGCAGTGTAATTAGTAATAAAGTTCACATGCATTCTGTCGTAGACTCCTTGTCCCATGAAAACCAGCAAAAATCGGTTCTCAGAAGGCACTTCAAGTATACTTGACTTAGGGTACTTGTTTAAATAATAACAGCAACAACAACAATAATAATATACTGACTGTTTACTATATGTTTCAGTGTTATATATATTGTAAGTTTTATGAGTTGTCTACTAAAATTGATAGCACTATATATGAGGAAAGGAGCTATACTAAAATTCTTCGTAGTAAACCTCAAAATAACTGGCACAGAGCTACTGATACAGCAAGTGATCAAAATATACTTAATTGAATAAAGTAAAAGCATAAGAGAAATAAAGAAAATGTTGGACTAGAAATATAAATTTAGAAGTTATCTACCAGTGACACAAAAAAACCATATAAGTAAATAATTTCCCTAAGAGAATAAAGCCCAATTTTCTTTTTTGAATTATTCATCCACTAATTCTTTTTAGTATTTATTCATTCAATTGAGAGCTTACTAGAAGCATTATTAGGGACAAACATGACTCTTACTCATGGAGCATAAATTATTATGGAAAAAACAGAAAATAAATGATTAAGTATTAATAAGTAAGTTATTACAAACTGCGATGAGATCCAAAGAACTGGAAGAAGCCAGACAGCACGTGAAGTCTGAGGGCAAGTGGAGCAGACAATGAGAACAGCCCAGGTAAAGACCCTGAGACAAGAAAGGCACTGGGGCCTTTCCAAGAAGTGAGGCTAATTTAACTATTGCTTTCAAGTAGGTTGGAGGCCAATATGCTGTTGAAAACAAAAGAAAAGCCAGACAAATTTTAAATTATATATTAAGGCGTAAGAAAGCTGTAGAAGCAACAAGGACCAAACGGGATAACATTTCAGAGAAGGAACTTTCAAGAGGTGAGCTGAGGATTTGCTTCTGTCCCCGGGGACACATGCTGATCCTGACATTGGCTACATGCCAAAAATCAGGGCGCGGACAGGCAGGGGGCCAATGCTGGGAGACAGAGAAACCAGTGGGATCTTTTGGTTGTGCAGGATGGAGTGATAAAACTGGAGAAGTGAACGGCCTCAGGCACATGGCCACTTTCTCCGTCAAAACACTGACATTCCAAAGATACAGAACAGGAGGCTAAAACATTAAACTGAGACCTTAGAAAAGCAGAGGGATTTCTTGCAGTCTCCCAGTGCTTAGGAGCAAAAGACCTGGGAGGAAAAGAACAAGTAAGAGTCAGGAGCCCTTGAGGGAATGATGAGATGACCCTGGCAATATCTTACCACATTTTACATGAGGGCATGTGCCAATACGGAAACATCAGCACTTCTAGAAACTGAAAATCCAGGCTGGCTCCTGGCAGTGTCACAGGTGGGGTATGGAAAAGCCAGCAGAACTTTCAGCAGTCCTGTAGGCTAGGAGAGTGACAAAAATGGACATTTACGGGCTTCAGCACAGAGTAAGTCTCTCCCTCAAGACATCTGTCAATTCTGAAGCTTCATGGGGTAGGAGGCTAAAGAGCTAAGCCCAAAACCTCTCAAAATAGCCTAAAATTAGATTGTAGTGATGGCTGCACAACTCTGTAAATACACTGAATTCCACTGTACACTTAATGTGGGTGAATTTTATAGCTCAAAAAAGCTATTAAATAAAAAACTCTCAAAATCAGAGTAGAAATTCCACACCATATCTCTCCACTGAGAAGATGCAGTTCCACAAGACACTCATTAAGAAGCCCCAGAAGACCAAGTCCTAAGAACAGGGGTGACCTGGGATAAACTGTAATCCAACCTCAACCAAGCTCAGTCAATGAGTAGACTAAGGCCATCAGTGCTGCCCTCTATCTCCCTAGCAAAGAAAAGAGGGAAAGTTCCTTGATGAGTTATAGCATTAACTGGAGCCTCTACATTTTTTAAAATATATATATACTGGGCTTCCCTGGTGGCGCAGTGGTTGGGAGTCCACCTACCAGCGCAAGGAACACAGGTTCGTGCCCCAGTCCGGGAGGATCCCACATGCCATGGAGCGGCTGGGCCCGTGAGCCATGGCCACTGAGCCTGCGTGTCCGGAGCCTGTGCTCCGCGAGAGGCCACAACAGTGAGAGGCCCGTGTACTGCCAAAATAAAAAAAAAAAAAATATATATATATATATATATATATATATATATACTGTCTAATATTTAACTAAAAATTACTAGACAGTATCATATAATGGTTATAAAACCAATAACCAAGAGAAAAAAGTAGACAATAAATACAGACTGTCATGTAACCCAGATATTGAAGTTAGGACATAGGACATTTAAATAAGTATGATCATTATGTTCAACAAAATACTTTTAAAATAGAGAAATAAGGCCAATGTGGCTGGACCATACAAGAGAATGAAATATAAGATTGAAGATACAAGCAGGGGCTGATCATTCAGGGTCTTTTAGGCCATGGTAGAAAGTCTTAATTTCATTCTAAGTCATAGTTTTAAGTAAGAAAGGAAAACAACCCAATTTGCATTTTAAAAAGAAGAATCAAGGTAATCATCTAAAAAGCTATAGCTCTAACCCAGCTAAGAGATGATGGTAGCTTGGACTGGGATTGCTGTAGAAGATCTGGAGAGAAGGAGCTAGATTCAAGATATATTTTGGAGGTAGAAGCTACAGGCCTTGCTCATGGTTTGAATGTAATGGATCAAAGAAAGAAAGATAGCAAAGATCTCTCAGGTTTCTGACTTGAGCAAGATGGAGTAGAATGATAGTAGAATAGGTTAGGGAGCGGAGGGAAGTTCCATAGAAGTTGGGAGGCTTTCCTAAGATTACCAACTAGTTAGTAGCAAAACAAGGACTAGAATCCAAGTCTCTTGATTCTTACTCCAGTACTTTCTACCATAGTGAACTTACTTTCCTCTAGGAATTCTTTTCAGTACTATGATGTCTGTCTGTTTTACATAGACAGTGAAGAGTGTGTTTAGAAGTCTAGTGTCCAAGAGTAGTCAAATATTAATTTTGAAGCTTTAAACATGGGTGGAAAATGCCAGTGCTTTCAGAGCCAGGACATAAGATGGGTAAAGATTGGGTTTTGTGCTAATAGAGAATGGGGGAGGGCTCTTTTGATGAACCTGCAGCATATACACCACCTACAGCCATTCAAATTCAATTTTCAAAATATTTTTAATTACTCTCATGCCAATGAAAACATATTTATATGCAGTTTACCAACTCCCGCTAATTAGATGCAAATATTTTTGGTAACACCTTATTTTGCCTTTGAACATGAGCAAAAGATAGGAGAGTTCCGTTCAAGGACTTTACTCTTGTCTAGCCACTTATTGGAAATGACAATGTGTTTCTAATTGCATGAATATTTATATGTAAAATAGAAGTCTAAGGTTTATTCCATAAACAAACAAAGAACTAAAAGAAGGCCATGCCTAAACCAGTGATGAAAATGTATTGTGATCCAGCGACCATGATTAATCCAACCTTTTACAACCAAAATCCAAAAATCAATTAACTGGATTATCTTGCCTGATGCACTTATTGTTCTCCTGAGATATGATACCGGGAACCCTCAACCTCATCACTTAGGAACAGACAACAGAAAGAGGAAGAAAAGCATGATTACAAAATGGAAGCTGCCAGTGATGTACTAACATATGGGTATTCAATAAGAAAGCAATGGGAAAAAATTGTGACATAAAAAAACCTAGTTTGCACCTATTTCATGAAATTGTTTAATGCCTCAAGAAAATGTTTAATTTTTGTATGTTTCAACTGGGAAGACATTCAGCTTAAATGTTTCTAGCCAGTTTTATAATTTCTAAACTCATTCATATAGAACCAAATTTGGCAGGATATCAGTGTAGTGTGTTTTTCACAAAATTCCTGAATGTCTTTTATATGTTTAATTTTTGAAAATGTATTTAATGAAAGGACAAAAATTCAATTCATTATATAATCCACAAAGCGAAATAATTAAATAAAAATGAAACATCTTGAAAGCATATGACCCACAGGATTGTCATTATCAAGTTAATATTTTAGAATTTTTATTATCACTTTTGCATCTGTTTTTTCATAACATTTTATCTTTTGGGGGGGAGCTCTCAATATATCTGTTGTGACTTGATGAATTTATTTCCTTCCACTCATTAATAAAAGTGAGCAATTTGATTGATCTATTTCTTCTGCTGTTTTGTTATAAACAGTAACTTTAGTGTGATTATATAAACATGACTGTTTCCCTTCATCTGCTTCCAAAAATATATGAATGAACATCAAAAGTATTGTTGTGGGGCTTCCCTGGTGGCGCAGTGGTTGAGGGTCCGCCTGCCGATGCGGGGGGCGCGGGTTCGTGCCCCGGTCCGGGAGGATCCCGCGTGCCGCGGAGCGGCTGGGCCCATGAGCCATGGCCGCTGGGCCTGCGCGTCCGGAGCCTGTGCTCCGCGGCGGGAGAGGCCGCGGCGGTGAGAGGCCCACGTACCGCAAAAAAACAAAACAAAACAAAACAAAACAAACAAACAAACAAAAAAGTATTGTTGTGCATGTAGAAAATCAAAAGCTGTCTTGCCAACAGTTTGTATGAAAATAATCTAAGAATTTTAGGTGATGACAATCTTAATGGGAGCCTACACAGCACTAATTACTAGTATTATTTCCGTTACTATTACTACCACTGATAATAACAGCAATACTTTACTCTAGTCAAGGTAGTATATAAGATTTTCCATTAAATAAACAACTTTAAAATAAACACATAACAATGATAAATAAAATATTTGCATATGTTTTAAAAGTTGCATTTGTGCTTAAAATGATATTAACCAGGTATTCATGAACCAGAAAGAGAATTACACTGGGTTAGGACCCCAGACCTACTAAACTTGACGATGGAACCAAACCAAACATCTACATCAATTTCTGGCTGATTAGAAATTATAATGTCACATACATTGTAGACAACCAGGGTTAGTTTTGTGGCATGAATTCAAAGACCAGCAGAGGCTTCTTGTCTCAACAAAGTCTTTTTTTTTTTTTTTTTTTAAAAGCCCATCCTATCTGGAGAGAGTAGTAGCATTTGAGACCCCAAACTTGGGTCAAGCTAGCCTGTTGGCTTACAAAATGGGTCTTTGATATTCTCCCAGCATAGTGGATCCATGTTACCAAAGTAAGGTCTGGTTCCACAATGAGGATCCAGCATACTGGGTAAAGCCAACTGGAAAATATTAATATAGAGATATGTGTGAGGCAAGGAAGAAAGAAAACACATACAAGTGCACACACACATACACATATATCCTATACAAGTTAAACCTGCAAGTAAAAATGTCAAAGCACATGAGAATAATAAACATCATAAAGCTCAACAAAACAAGAAATTACTCTAAAATAATAGCAAATATTAAAACATTCTTCTAAGGAATTTAAAATCTCCATAAAGAGGAGGGGAGTGGGGAGAGGAGAATAATAATAAAGTCAACAACAAAATAATAGCAGCTAAAATGAATTGAGTACCTCTGCCACAATTCTCAAGTGGACTGATTCATTTACTATAACAAATCAATGAGGAAAATAAAGGAAAAAATACAATTTTTACCTGGACCCCATTCTTCCACTAAAAGTAATGCTTAACTTCTCAACTTCTTGACTTTGGAATCAGCAAACACCTCAAGGAAAACAAAAATGTTGCCAAATACTGAACACTCCTTTGTGAACTTTCTCCTCTGAATCTCACTCTCACCTCTATAAGACAAAATCAATCATCATGAAACAATGACCAGAAGACAGGAATCAAGATTTAGTAGAGCAAGAGGAAAACAAATCACAAAAATGAAAAATACAATTACTGAAATAAGAAAAGACAGAATAAGGATCTAACTGACGGGATAACTGGGGAACTGGAGGATAACAGTCAAGAATTTTCCTGGAATGAAATGTAGAGCATAAATAAAGATAAAAACTTAGAAGATGTGAGAGAAGGAGAATAGATGAGAAGCTCCAACATATACCTGACCATTTTTCCAAAATTAAAGACTAGAGAATATGGCTAATAATTTTCCTGAATTAAAGGAAGACAGAAATTATCAGAAAGAAAACTCTTGGTGCACAACAGAACAAATCATAACAAGCCTACGCCTATGAGTTTGATTATAATGAGTGACATTTCTATAGCACTGCACACTGCACTGTCTGACATAGGAGGTCTGCTTCTAGCAATGGCAATGAGGACAGCTGGGAAATCTGGATAATTTGTTAACAAGATTTATATGAAAGCATCAGAGAGCTACCAAGGGGATGAGGATCTGTGGTATCAAGATCCATGCAAAGAGCAGAGGCACAGAAGCCAGCGCCTCCCGTTAAGATAACTGCCAACTCTGAAAATGGCAGCTGAGGGGTTGAGAAGCTGAGCAAAACTTTAGAGCAATTTGTGATGTTACTGCAGTTGAGTTCAGGGATCACAAAAAAAGAGAGCACTGCTAAATATGCCAGGCTTTTGATTGAGCCTGTGAAGAGCTACACCCTAAGAACAATGCTGAATTAGACCACATGTAGTTCCTCATGGTCCAACTGCTAAAAACTAAAGACAGAAAAAATCTTTAATGTCATTATGAAAGAAAAAAAGACCCTCAAAGTAGTAACAATTAACCTTACGGCTTAATTCTAAACAGAAATAATGGAAGTCAAAGACAAGAGAATTGTGAAAGGACAGAAAGAAAACATCTATTAATATAGAATTCTATATACAAAAAATACCTTTTGAAAATAAAATGATGTAATTATATTTTCTAAGAAACAAACTGAGAGAATTCATCATTAGCAGACTACACTAAAAGAAATAACAAAAGCTGTTCTTTAGATAGAAGGAAAATGATTGAGGTGGAAAAGCTAATATGTGGGTAAGTGAATACAGACTACATAACATGTGTGAGGATTGAATAAAACATGAAGAAAAATAAAGAGAAAATATATGAAAACAACACTACATAATTGGAGAAAAGGGTAAATAAGGTTAAAATGTTCTAAGGTCCTTGTACTGTCTAGAAAGTGGTAAAAGTATTAATTTATAATATAATTTAATAACTTGAAGATGCAGATTGTAATCTCTAAACCCATATTTACTACATAATAGTAAAAACATATATAACTAACAAGGTAATAAGTGGTATCATGATTAAAACTACAATTTTAAAAAAGTCAAAAGGAGCAAAAGGAATTAAGAATAGTTAAGACAAGGAGAAAGATAATAACACGATAAATTTAAAAGTATATCAGTAATTACATTAAATTTCAAACAACTATATTGTGTCAGTTTGAGTCTTCCTGGAAGCAGGCACCAAGATGGAATGAGAGGTACAAAGATTCATTGACAAAAATAAAAGAGGAGAGGAAACAGTATGCAGAGAGAATCTCAGATCACAATGCAGATCTGACACCTGTGAAAACAGTAGGGGGAAGGAAGGATTGCAGAGGAAGCTCCTCAGACTGCAATGCAGCTCGGCGAGAGTCTCAGCCAGGCTGACGTGGAGCCCACAGCAAAGATTGCCCGTTATATGGACAGAAAGTCTTGGCTCCTTTACCCTTGCCATGCTTACTCATTGCTGGGAGCTGCCCAAGTAAGGATGACTTTGGGCTGAAGGCAGGGAATTGGATCTACCCAAAGTAGTTGGAGGCTGTCAGCTAATTACACTCCTTGTGGCAGCTTCTCTTTTAAAGACAGATCCGACAACATACCTCTCAGATGCCACAGTCCCCCATCTGTCCTGTGCAGATCCACTTCCACACTTATTCAAAGACCACCTTCTTCTCGTGGGCCTTTCGTCCTGAGGTAAACACGGAAGAAGACGAACTACAGCCCCTGTCATTACTTTTGATCTGGGGGTGACAACTGGCACTCATTGTCTCTCTGCTCTGCTTTGCATTTTCAATTCCCCTCACCCTCAGCCATCACCTGCAGGTTTTAGTGCTATGTAGTACTATTACCCAAAGCCTCATTCTGGAAAGGTCTGAGACCCTGGTAATCATCACCTTTCCTGTTCAGGATTGCTGCTTTTGTCAATTCACAATTACAGCTGGGTAAGGGAGTAACAAAATGGACCCAATTGGATCACTTGGATTCTATACATACCCTTTCCTGCCCACACTGTGTATAAGCAGCCCTACCTACTGGATCCCAGCTGTATCATTTTGATCCCTACAGTCTCGATCCTGGATGTATCATTCCCATCTTATGATGGACTGCTTCTGGGTCTCTCTGGCTTTAGATTTGACAGAACCTAGATCATAACAGCAAATAAGGGATGGTCACCCGGTACCCATGGTCAAGTGTTCTACCAGGACTCATTAACACTCCAGGAGCTGTTTCTCAAAAAGTATAATTCTCCACCACACATGACTTTGTCTTTCTCTAGAACACCAGAGTCCTGGATTGTAATTCTTCCAGTGGGGCTTGTCATAAACTCCATAATGAATCGTTTTTACCTTAGACTCTTCAATACCATAGTGTTGACTAGATCATATGGCCCAATGGACAAAGGTGTTTGTGTCAAGGCTATCAGCCTTCCATGTTACTGTATGTGAGCTAGAGCACAATTCCTAGGTACTGAATGTGCACCTCCAGAGCCTGAAAATGACCATCAGGTAGTGTCCAGCAACTTGTCTTTTACTTTGGATATTCTGACACATCTCTGACTACATCCTCTAAAAACTTCACTGAAGTGTCAAGTCCCTGAATCTCTATAAGATTTATCTCTCATCCTCTGAAGTACCAAGGCTTCAAGCATGCTAGTTACCGCTTGCTCATCTTGCTCAATCAGCGTGGCATCATCAGTGTGGTGTTCTGTGGGATATTCAGATGATACAGGTGGTCCAGATCTCTCTGAAGGATGTTGTGACAGAAGATGAGAGAATTACATAGCCCTGAGGCAAAACTTTAAATGAATTGTCTACATGGATGCAAATTGTTTCTATTCCATTGAAAATGGAAAAGAACACATTCACCCAATAAAAGGCCACATAGTATGTACCTGAGACTTTATTATTCTGGTCTACAAATGATGTCATGTCTGGCACGGCAGATGCAATTGGGACTACTACAAGGATAAGAGTGCAGTAGTCTATACTCACCAGCATCCATCAGATTTCTTCAGGGGCTGGACTGGCTAATTAGAGGGATAGGTTAGGTACAACCACCCATGCATCTTTTAGATCTTTATGTCCAACATGAATATCCATCCCCCCTTCCAGGATTTTATATTTAACAGCTTGTTCAAGGTTTAACACAATTCAGAGTCTTAAACTTGTCCTTCCCTATCATAGTAGCTGTCAACCCACAGGCCAAAATCTCAATGTGAGGATTACTCTAACTGCCAAGTGTGTCGATTCCAATCAGTGACAAGGGATGGACCTGTTGTAAGGCAGGCTTTGGCCAGGACTCCATTTATTACTTAGCTCCCGCGTGTCTCCACTCTAACAAGAACGATTCAATGATGCTTTGAGTCTCCGTATCAACTCAGACCCTGTGTCCTACGGTCCTCAAAATATTTGACATCCCTATTTTCACAGTGTATAGTGACCTGAATAAATGGCTGTAAGTCCTTTGGAGAAGGACTAGAGGTACTTTTATAGTATGCATTTGCCATGGCTTTGTAAGTTCCTTCCTTTTGACCTGACCACCCCTTGATTCATCGAGTTCTGGATCTGAAAATGGGCTCATCAAGGAAAAGTTGGCTGAGCAAAGGGATCATGACATTTTATTGGGCAACTGTCCCCACCCTCTTGCTCCTCTATTGTTTTTTAGTTTTTTATGTGCATCTCAAACTTCTTTAAACATAGGATTACTTCATGAAAGAATAAAGCAAACTCAAAACCCATTGATAAAACCTGAAGTAAATAAAGAAGGGAGGATTTTTTTTTTTTCTCTTGAGACAACAGATTACAGGTCAAAAAAAGTTCATGCTCCAGAAGATTCAGAGAAAGAAGAGAGGTGAGGACACATATCAGCTTTTACTTGCTGCATGAGAAGCCATTCCAAAACTTAGTGACTTCAAACAATAATCACTTGTATTTTTCCCACAAAGATATAGTTTGGCTTGATGGTTTCCACATTGGTCTTGCCTGGGCTCACACATGTGGCTACATTCATCATGTGAGCATATTCCACATGGATCAAATTTCCCCTCCTTTGCTAGAAGTACTCCTCTGTTCTTGCCTTCTTCTGATAGTAGAATGAAGCAGCACCCTCACTGGCTGCCCCTCTTGGGCAGATGGTCTTAATGAGTGGAGTGTCCTCTGGGTCCACCTATGCAATGCAATCTTCTGGTGGATCTGCTGACCTCACATAATACATCTCCTCCAGCAGGCATAACTCCCTCAGCCTTTTTGCTTCCTCTACAATCTGCCTCAGCAACTCAAGCATTTCGGTTTCACTCAGCGTGAGCCACTACTTTCTCCAGGCTTTTAATAACCAATCCAGCAGTTAACTTGCCCCCATTTTCTGGGGTCCTTAGCAGGGTGTTAAATCCCATGTTTGAGAAAGTGCTCCTAAAACACTGAATTCTTGCTTATGTTGTCTTACATTCCAACACCTAGTTCAAAAACCCTAAGGGATAACACTTTAAAACCTTTAAAAATATATCAGCTACAAAATAAAGTACTTACAACTGAAATGGTTTGACACCTGTGAATTTTTTTAAAACACTCAATAGAAAAGTAAAGGAAATAAAATGCGCGTGTGGAAAGTGATAGATGAAATTAGAATACCAAAATGTTGATAAGTACTGAAGCTGGTTGATAGACTTATGAAGGCCTATGTGTGGTCCTTATTACATGTTTTCTTTTTTTGTGAGTATGTTTGAAATTTTCCAAAATAAAAAGATAAACAGCAACAAGGAATTTGAGAGCTTCAGATTTTTTATTTTCCTATGGAGTTTCAAGGTGAAAACATCTTTGGATTTTTTTATAGAAGGCAGGAAGGAAGGTTTAAATATAATGGAAGTGGGCAACATGAGAGAGAAGGAGAAAGCCAAGGAAGAGAAGGGGAGAAGGAAGAGACAGAGAGGGAGGAAGGGAAATCTGACATATAATAGGGGATGGAGATCCAAAACTTAAATGTAACTTAAACACTGCCCATTGGACATTCCTTTTTCACAGAGCTGCAGTCTCTGGGAATTATATGCCTTGAGAAGATGCTGTGTGTAAGGGCTCTTCTCAGTCTCATAGGTGACCACACGGCCTTTGGAAGATGAGAAACTGGTGTTCTGAAATCTCCAAGAGCCTCAGGCATGCCACCTTGAGGTACTATGTCTATGTTTAACGTGTGAAATAACTCGCTTTGCATAAGGGATTCTAATTTGGAGTCAGGGTTGAGAACCACTGGATTAAGGGATAAAGGTGTAGGCATTGCCCTTCACAGGGAAGCTATGTTGAATAATGATTAGGAGCATTATTTTGGAGTCAGACAGGCTTGTGTTTGGATATAATCCTGCTATTCTTAGCAAGTCATGTAACTTCTCTGGGCCTCACTTTTCTTGGTTGTCAGGTATAAATAGCGATACCTACTTCATAAAGTTGTGAGCAGTGAATATAATACGATGTGCTATTGTTTGAAAAACATCTAACTCTACTTCCTAGATAAGTGTTCAATGAAGGGTAGCATTGTTACTTTACAAAAGGTTGCTGAAGCCAGAAAAGCCTTCAAATTTCCAGAGGAAAAAGTCTCTAATTATGAAATAGCATTACAGATGAGTAGGGGAGATTTGGGTTGTTTTTTTTTTTTTAAATAAATCTATTTATTTATTTATTTTTGGCTGAGTTGGGTCTTCATTGCTGCACGCGGGTTTTCTCTAGTTGTGGCGAGCGGGGGTTACTCCTCGATGCTGTGCAAGGGCTTCTCATTGCAGTGGCTTCTCTTGTTGTGGATCATGAGCTCTAGGTTCGTGGGCTTCAGTATTTGTGGCTCACAGGCTCTAGAGCGCAGGCTCAGTAGTTGTGGCGCACCGGCTTAGTTGCTCCGTGGCATCTGGGATCTTCTCAGACCAGGGCTCGAATCCATTGGCAGGCAGATTCTTAACCACTGCGCCAGCAGGGAAGTCCTTTGAGGGGTTTTCATAGGAACCCTCAAATTACACAGGCGGCGGCATTAATCCCCATGGTTCTAAGTCTGACATCCTCCTCTTTTCACACATGCCTATATAAGGTTACAGAAAGGGGCATTTCAAAAATGTATGAGAGGGACTTCCCTGGTGGTGCAGTGGTTAAGAATCCACCTGTCAATGCTGGGGACATGGGTTCAAGCCCTAGTCCGGGAAGATCCCACATGCCTTGGGGCAACTATGCCTTGGGGCAACTAAGCCCTGTGCGCTCTAGAGCCCGCGAGCCAAAACTACTGAGCCCGCATGCCACAACTACTGAAGCCTGCGCGCCTAGAGCCCATGCTCCGCAACAAGAGAAGCCACCGTAATGAGAAGCCCGTGCACCGCAACGAAGAGTAGCCCCTGCTCGCCGCAACTAGAGAAAGCCTGCATGCAGCAACGAAGACCCAACGCAGCCAAAAATAAATTTTTTTAAAAAAATGTATGAGAAAATGCAAATCAAGAGCACAATGATAAACAAATGTACCTCATATTGTTAGGAAAAATTACTCTGACAATACTGAATGTGAAAGAATAGCTATATCATTGGGATTGTTTATCTACTGCTGATGCGGTATAATTGTGACACTTGGGAAAATACATTGGTATTATATTGGGTAGCTGAGCAGCCATATACCTTACTATCTAGCAATTCCACTCCTAGGGTTGTAACCAGGAGAAATTCCTGCACGTTTTACCTAAAGACATGAAAAAAGTTCATATCATTTCTAGGTTGTAATTAAAAACAACAACAACAAAAAACCTGGAAATAGCCAGGGTGCTAAAAAAAAAATTGTAAAAGATTTAGAAAATATGGGCAAAAATAAAGAAAAATCATAATTACATTGTCTTCAGTATTTTTCCTATGTATAAATACAATTTAATGGGATAATACTACACATAGTTTTAGGTCCTGTCCTTCTGAGTTCACATATGAGTTGATATTAAGCTGGAATGCACAGTACAAACATTTCAGTTACTAAAATATTGAAATATTTCCATAGTGGTTGGAAATAGTTGCTACCCCGAGGCTTCCATATGCCCCTCTTGAATTTGGTGTGGCTCCACCCGAGAACTTACTCAGACTCCCTCACATTTCAGAAACTAGAGGAATGTGTCCGACACTGCCAGAGGGTTCCAGAACTCTACTGCAGCACAAATACATTAGTACTTGTGCCGTACCAGTAGCATTTGTGCCATACTATACTTCTACCATGCCATGTAGGATTTTAAAATTTAAAAAATGTTTATAATGTCCATGCTGTGGTCATGCCATAATTTATTCAATTTTTCCCTTATTTATTAACAATTTTTAAATATTTTTATTTTGTAAATATTACCGTGATAAACATCTTTGTTTCATTGCTTCTTTGGGAGATTGTGACTAGGTCACACAAGGATGAACAATGCTGAAGCCCTTGGTATATGCTTTCTAACCTTGGTGATGCTATTTAAATATGGCACTGGGTTGACTTGAAAAGAAACTTATATAACAAAGGAACCTCAAAGGCTAAAAGATCCTGAAAATGTGAGACTCCCGAATGAGGGTTTTCCTGACATAGATACAGCACTTTAACCTTTAAAAAGAACTTTCTCATTATATATTGTTTCATCTCATACTCAAAACAATTCTGTAGAAGATATTACCATTGGTAATGTGTTCCAAACGTATCAGTTAATAATCTATATAGCTGAGATTAAAACAGGCCTTGTGAATGAATGCATGTGCACTCTCCTTATTCCACAGCTTTCAACTTGATATAATATTGTATATATATATGTGGATCAATACTAACCCTTTTTAAATGAATGTTGCCGAAGTTTTACTCTCATACTTGTGCTTAAGTTTGATATTACCGAAAAAAAGCCACTAAGAACAAGTTCTGACTTTAACCAGATAATGGCCTTACCATCCTTAAAGTCAGATGACTTTTCTTCCATACACATAAATAATTTCCAAGTGCTGATGAGTTTAGACAAAATGTCACGGATAATTTTCACCTCTAATATAATAAAAGTGATTGTGTTACTCCTGCTCAGCACTGGAATAAAAATTGCAGTGCTCCAGGAAAGGAAAGTATGATAACAGATCTAACGATTCTAGTAGAGAGGATGTATGTCCCCAGAGTTATTTTTTCACTTTGAGCAGAACTTTCATTTGGGCTCATCCTTCTATTCTGCCTCAACTGTACAAACTGGCATCCTTTCATAGCCAAAGCCCGTTTTCCTAGCACTGAAAATATTCCTGCTAGAAACTAATATATTTTTTTGTTTGTTTCTTTGATGGGAATTTGATACGGCCCGTGACAATTCTGCCATGACAACAAATTTGATTCCATCCTGTTCTGTAATGTCAGTTTGGTTGCAAGCATACCACCTCATGCACTCCCAGCATGCAGCATCTCTCTGTTATTTCAGTCTGCTGCAGGATCAGAGAACACTGTGGTGTGTCTGTAATTCATGTTTATTTTTAGGGTTATATGGCTTTCATTAGAAATCACAAATCTATCTTAACCCAGTTTAGACTTGTGTTCTGACAAAAAAATGTTCTTTGTCAGGAGAGTTTTCAGTGAGCAGGCTTTGAAAAATAGTTGAAGGAATTATTCTTGGGGAGATATGATGATGGTAGAATATGTTCATCTGCATCCCTCTTGTAAGATTATAAGAGTCCTTCTAGGTAGTTAATTCATGCCACCAAACAATATCAGGTGAGGGTTTCATTAAAGATAGAGATTATAAAGTGAATCTGATAAATAAACCACAGTTCCATAAAGCAAGATGAAGAGATATTTGAAAGAAAGCATGTTTGAAGAGGGAGGAACTAGCACTTATTAAGTGCCTACCAGGTTCCAAGCGCTTTCTACAGCATAAGTAGATATTGTTACCATCCCCATTTTAAAGTTAACAAAACTGAGCAAATAAAGAGCAGAGCCAATGTGTGAATCCAAGTCTGTTTAAATTCCAAAACCATTTATTTTTTCAGCCTTGAGAACTGTAGTGCACCTGTTGAATGACAGTGTGATCTATCTCTTAGTGATAGATTGCCTTAATGCTCCCAAATTTTCACCACTTCCTGTACAACCACCCTTTGCCATGTAGCTCCCAGTTTTTTACTACTTCCTGCATATACACCCTCTGCCAGGTAACTTTATAGGGCCCTCTCACTATAGATGGAGAGTAAACTCTACATCTCAAGTCTGGTCTCAGCCATGTGACTTGCTTTGGCCCATGGGATATTACTAGACATAATGCAAGCAGGCACTTTAAAGCATTTGCAAGATTGGGTTTGCCTTCTTGTACCTCTGCTAGAACCATGAGAAAGACTCACTGGTCCAGAGGGAGGATGAGAAAAACATGAAACAAATCCACCCAGCCTGGATCAGCTGAACCCAGCAAACTGCAGACACATAAGTAAATGTAGCCAAGACAAGCAGAACCACCCAGTCATACTCTGCCTAACTCAGCCACCCTCAGCCAACCTATAGACCTGTGAAAATAAATCCCATTGTTTTAAACCACTGAGCTTTGGGGTGATTTGTTACACAGCAGTTTTGTGGCAATAGCTGACTAATCTACCCCCCAAAACTGTCCCAACATAGCACAGGAATTGGGTTGTATTTTTCTTTTTAATCCTGCAGGTTGCAAAACCTACAAAAGAGTGAATGTTGCTTCTATGCACAATGAAGGAAAATCCTTCAGTCAAACAATTATTCCTAGAAATATTCCCTAAGAGTTCTTAAAATATTAAAATGTTAGCCACACTACACAGTTAAGCAATTATGAAATAATAAGTATCAAGATCAGCAGTCGTTTGACTTCACAGAATATAATCAACATTCCAGGGATAAGGGTGATGTGTTTCTAAGAGACACTGGCCAGCTATGACTCTGAAAGCAGGGGTTATGTAAAAATTTCAACCTATGAAAATCACACTTTAAATACAATAACTGTAGGGAAAGTTTAACTAGTTTTTATCTTTTATTCCTACAGTTTCATAGAGTCTCTCTTCCTCCAAAGAACTTACTTAATGTAAGTAAGAGAAAAATGACTTTATGTAAGAGAAAAATGACTTTATGTAAGAGAAAAATGACTATGTGAAGATAAACAGATTAGTTATATTTTCTCTTTTTGCTTATTATTGCCCCTTATACTAACACCCAGGGCATGCTTTTATTTTGCATATTCTTTAGTGTCTGAAGGCCACTTATTCGGATAAGACTTTTTACCCATGATTTGAGACTCAACTCCAATTTTTGCTCTTTAATAAAGAGTTCCATAGATTGTTCTCTTTCTAGCCTAATGACTTGCCAACTAGCCAAAAATAATCTCTGTCCCAGAGTTCTCCCCTGGAAATTTATTTGCATTTTTTTTAGTAGTTTTTTGATACCTTCCAGTTGGATTTTGAGGTATTTTTGTGCATTTTGACCCATCTGCAATACAACAGGTCATAAATTGAATCGCCTCCAAACACCAGAAGGGTAATGATGAGTAAAGAGAGTTGACAAATGGCAATTCAGGGTGGTGGAGTTCCTGGCTATCTGAAAGAGCACATCTCTTCTGAAGGGTGGAAGCTATACTCGGGTCCACTTAATTTTTGCCAATAGGGAAATATAGGCTCAGAAGAAAAATCTATCAAATTTAAGATTTGAGAATCCAGATTTTTCTATAAATTTGTCCACTTTTATGTGAAAATCACCGACTTTAAATGTTGTGGTAGAGATTTCATTATGGTTCTGAATTACACACCCACTGCCTTGTGGTGTAGTGTAATTCCTATCCCCACTGAGGAAGGGCTTGGCCATGTGGCTTGCTCCAATTAGTGATCATTGTATTCCATGTCTAACCAGAGCTGTAAACATGCCACTGTAGCCCCTGATCTTAAAATGAAAGACACATGGAAGAAACCCCTGACCTGCCACCTAAAGCAGAACCACCCCAGCTGACCTGCAGACTCAGGAGCAGGAAACATAGATGTTTGCGGTTGCACGTCCATGAGATTTCCAGGTTGTATTCTACCCAACATTATTGTACCTGAAATATCACTGAAACATTTGGCCATAAATTTAAAGAAGACAAAAAGCTTCTCCTTTAATACTCAAGCACCAACCCTAGCTCTCTTTGTGTATCTTTTGTTTTGAGGGAAACACTAAGGGATTTCCGAAGAATATGCCACTCGGAAATGTAGCTTATTAGCTTCCTGGCATCACAGTTATGACTTTTAGGCCTGCTCTATTAATATACCAATTAATCTTTACACCAGGCTAGCTCTCTACCAAAAAAGCTGTGTAGTCCATATGAATAGAAAATAGCTCAGGGATGTGTCTGTCCCAAGCCATACTCTCTGCTTCTTTCATGGAAGTCTTGTTGAGCTGCCAAAATGATAATAGACCTCATCAAGAGCATCCCAACAGTCAGTGCTCAGCAGAAATTGAACAGGAGGATGCTGGGAAATTACCACTGCTGTGCCAAGATGCTGGGTGTAAATTAAAAGAAGCAGGTTTTTCCTGAAGGAGAGTAAGGTCCAAAATAAAGTAGCACTTCTGGATTATACATGAGCCAGGATATTTTAGTGAACTATGGTTTCTATTTTTAGGGTTTCCATTCTGAACCCTAATTTTTTTCTTATTTTCTTATTAATACTATTAATATCTTATGGCTATTGCTCTCACAAAACCTCACTCAGTCCCCTGCCTCCTGGGCTAATTGCTCCCTTTCTACACTGCTGCCTCCTCCATGACACCCATAAATATCAATTAAGTCCATCTTGTTTAATGTATCATTTAAAGCTTGTGTTTCCTTATTTATTTTCATTTTGGATGATCTCTCCATTGGTGAAAGTGGGATGTTAAAGTCCCCTACTATTATTGTGCTACTGTCAATTTCCCCTTTTATGGCTGTTAGCATTTGCCTTATATATTGAGGTGCTCCGCTGCTGGGTGCATTAATATTTACAATTGTTATATCTTCTTCTTGGATTGATCCCTTGATCATTATGTAGTGTCCTTCTTTGTCTTTTGCAATAGTCTTTATTTTAAAGTCTATTTTTTTCTGATATGAGAATTGCTACTCCACATTTCTTTTTTTCTTTTTTTTTTAAGCAGAGGTCTTCTTAGAGGCCCATATGATTTAAATTTATTTATTTATTTATTTATGGCTGTGTTGGGTCTTCATTTCTGTGCGAGGGCTTTCTCTAGTTGTGGCAAGCGGGGGCCACTCTTCATCGCGGTGTGCGGGCCTCTCACTATCGCGGCCTTTGTTGTTGCAGAGCACAGGCTCCAGACGTGCAGGCTCAGTAATTGTGGCTCACGGGCCCAGCTGCTCCACGGCATGTGGGATCTTCCCAGACCAGGGCTCGAACTCGTGTCCCCTGCATTAGCAGGTAGACTCTCAACAACTGCGCCACCAGTGAAGCCCTCCACCTTTCTTCTGATTTCCATTTGCATGGAATATCTTTTTCCATCCCCTCACTTTCAATCTGTATGTGTCTCTAGGTCTGAAGTGGGTCTCTTGTAGACAGCAAATATATGGGTCTTGTTTTTGTGTCCATTCAGCCAGTCTATGTCTTTTGGTGGGAACATTTAATCCATTTACATTTAAGGTAATTATCAATATCTATGTTCCTATTACCATTTTCTTAATTGTTTTATGTTTGTTATTGTAAGTCTTCCCTTCTCTTATGTTTCCTGCCTAGAGAAATTCCTTTAGCATTTGTTGTAGAGCTGGTTTGGTGATGCTGAATTCTCTTAACTCTTGTTTCTCTGTAAAGTTTTTAATTTCTCCATCGAATTTGAATGAGATCCTTTCTGGGTAGAGTAATCTTCTTTGTAGGTTTTTCCCTTCCATCACTTTAAATATGTCCTGCCACTCCCTCCTGGCTTGCAAAGTTTCTGCTGAAAGGTCAGTTGTTAACCTTATGGGGATTCCCTTGTATGTTATCTGTTGCTTTTCCCTTGCTGCTTTTAATATTTTTTCTTTGTACTTACTTTTTGATAGTTTGATTAATGTGTGTCTTGGCCTGTTTCTCCTTGAATTTATCCTGTATGGGACTCTCTGTGCTTCCTAGACTTGATTGACTATTTCCTTACCCATATTAGGGAAGTTTTCAACTATAATCTCTTCAAATATTTTCTCAGTCCCCTTTTTTTCTCTTCTTCTTCTGGGACCCCTATAATTCAGATGTTGGTGCGTTTAATGTTGTCCCAGAGGTCTCTGAGATTCTCCTCAGTTCTATTCATTCTTTTCTTTATTCTGCTCTGTGGTAGTTATTTCCACTATTTTATCTTCCAGGTCATTTATCTGTTCTTCTGTCTCAGTTATTCTGCTATTGATTCCTTCTAGAGAATTTTTAATTTCACTTATTGTGTTGCTCATCATTGTTTGTTTTCTCTTTAGTTCTTCTAGGTCTCTGTTATATGTTTCTTGTATTTTCTCCATTCTATATCCAAAATTTTGGATCATCTCTACTATCATTACTCTGAATTCTTTTTCAGGTAGACTGCCTATTTCCTCTTCATTTGTTTGGTCTGGTGGGTTTTTACCTTGCTCCTTCATCTGCTGCATATTTCTCTGTCTTCTCATTTTGCTTAACTTACTGTGTTTGGGGTCTCCTTTTCACAGGCTGCAGGTTCATAGTTCCCGTTGTTTTTGGTGTCTGCTCCTAGTGGGTAAGATTGGTTCAGTGGATTGTGTAGGCTTCCTTTTGGAGGGGACTGGTGCCTGTTTTTCCTGTAGATGAGGCTGGATCTTGTCTTTCTCGTGCGCAGAACTATGTCTGGTGATGTGTTTTGGGGTGTCTGTAAACTTATTATGATTTTAGGCAGCCTCTCTGCTAATGGGTGGGATTGTTTTCCTGTCTTGCTAGTTATTTGGCATGGGGGTCCAGCACTGTAGCTTGCTGGTCATTGAGTGGAGTTGGGTCTTAGCATTAAGATGAGATCTCTGGGAGAGCTTTCACCGTTTGATAGTACATGGGGCTGTGTGGTCTCTGGTGGACCAATGTCCCAAACTCCACTCTCCCACCTCAGAGGCTCAGGCCTGACACCTGGCCGGAGCACCAAGACCCTGTCAGCCACACAGCTCAGAAGAAAGGGGAGAAAAAAAGAAAGAAAGAAAGAAAGAAAGAAAGAAAGAATAAAATAAAGTTATTAAAATGGAAAAAATTATAAAAATTTTAAAAAGTAATTAAAAAAAGAAAGAGAGAAAGAAAGAAGAGAGCAACCAAACCAAAAAACAAATCCACCAATGATAACAGGCACTAAAAACTATACTAAAAAAAAAAAAAAAGGACAGGGCCCTAGGATGAATGGCAAAAGCAAAGCTATACACTCAAAATCACAGAAAGAAGCATACACATACACACTCACAAAAAGAGAAAAAGGAAAAATATATATAAAAAGGAAGAGAGCAACCAAATCAATAAACAAATCTACCAATGATAATAAGCTCTAAATTCTAAACTCAGATAAACATAAAACCAGAAACAAATTAGATGCAGAAAGCAAACCCCAAGTCTACAGTTGCTCCCAAAGTCCGCCACCTCAGTTTTGGGATGATTCGTTGTCTAGTCATGTATTCCAGAGATGCAGGGTACATCAAGTCGATTGCAGAGATTTAATCCTCTGCTCCTGAGACTGCTGGGAGATATTTCCCTTTCTCTTCTTTGTTCGCACAGCTCCTGGGGTTCAGCTTTAGATTTTGCCCCGCCTCTGTGTGTAGCTCGCTTGAGGGTGTCTGTTCTTCATTGAGATGGGACAGGGTTAAAGTAGCAGCTGACTGGGGGCTCTGGCTCACTCAGGCCGGAGGAGGGAGAGGTATGGAATGCAGGGCGAGCCGGCGGGGTGGCAGAGTCCAGCGTGACGTTGCAATAGCCTGAGGCGTGTCATGTTTTCTCCTAGGGAAGTTGTCCCTGGATTATGGGACACGGGCAGTGGCAGGCTGCAAAGGTTCTCGGGAGGGGAGGTGTGGATAGTGACCTGTGCTTGCACACAGGCTTCTTGGTGGCTGCAGCAGCAGCCTTAGCATCTCATGCAGTCTCTGGGGTCTGCACTGATAGCCGCAGCTTGCATTCGTCTCTGGAGCTCGTTTAGGCAGTGCTCTGAATCCCCTCTCCTTGCACACCCCAAAACAATGGTCTCTTGCCTCTTAGGCATTTCCAGGCTTTTTCCCGGACTCCCTCCCGGCTAGCTGTGGCGCATTAGCCCCCTTCAAGCTGTGTTCACGCAGCCAACCCCAGTCCTCTCCCTGGGATCTGACCTCCAAAGCTGGAGCCTCAGCTCCCAGCCCCCACCTGCACCAGCAGATGAGCATACAAGCCTCTCAGGCTGGTGAGTGCTGGTCAGCACCCATCCTCTCTGAGGGAATCTGTTTTGCCCTGTGCATCCCTGTTGCAGTGCTCTCCTCCCCGGCTCCGAAGCTTTCCCCCCTCCACCACCTGCAGTTTCCGCCCGCGAAGGGGATTCCTAGTGTGTGGAAACTCTTCCTACTTCAAAGCTCCCTCCCAGAGGTGCAGGTCCCATCTATATTCTTTTGTCTCTGTTTTTCCTTTTTTCTTTTACCCTACCCAGGTACTTGGGAAGTTTCTTGCCTTTTGGGAAGTCTGAGGTCTTCTGCCAGCATTCAATAGGTGTTCTGTAGGAGTTGTTCCACATGTAGATGTAGTTTTGATGTATTTGTTTGGAGGAAGGTGATCTCCACATCTTACTCCCCCACCATCTTGAAGGCGCCCAGTCAACAAAATTTTTAAACACTCAATCAATCCATTTTCCAACTCATGTTGAGCACCTGCTGGTTTCACTAAAGAAATTAAGGAAGGGAATTTTTCCTGAAGTCAGGAGATGTGAGCAAGTTACCATGTCAGTGGAAGCCTTGGCCTCCTCAACAGTAAAATGTAGTTAAAAATAGATGCCCTTCTTTACCTTGTGGGGCTTTGATGAGATGAGGTATGTGTAAGCATTGGAAAGATGACAACGTACACTATATAAGCCAAAGACATGAGAAGCAAGGTATCCCCTGAACACACTGGGCATGGGATGTTTTAAAGACTCTGAAAGTCTTGCTGTCTTCATGACTTTACTCCTGCCTCAAATCTCAGAATAATCCAGCTTATCATGATACCTGAAATTTGCACACTTGTCATTTTCAGGGGTCTCAAGAAGTCCCCCTGAAAATACACAGATCTACCCTGTATCGGTAACATCTGAACCTCGAGGGCAGATGCAGAGAGAAATTTATTGGATTATTCCATTCTGATCTTGCCAAGTGGAAGGTATACCTTAGAGAATTGGATATGACATAAGTAAATTTGGACTGAATTCAAGCTTGAACTACTTATGTGCTTGGGTAGGACACAAGGAGGATAGACATTAGAATCGGTCCCAAAAGGAAAATGTGAAGGCAGTACTATAGAGAAACTTCCTCTACTTAACCACTTGACTCAATTCTAGATCATAAAGACCAAGTTTGCCTTTGAAATTTAATTATCTTTCTTTCCAAGTCCCTTTCATTATATCCTCTGTCAGCCTTGGTTTCCTCATTCGTGAAATAAGAATAGTAATGCCCACTTTATAGTTCTGTTGGAGGATTAGACATTAAAATAATTAAATACACCAAGATAGTGTATCTAGCATCTAGTATGTGCTCAATAAACCTACTTTCCTCCCCTTGTACGCTGTGTGAAATTTTACTGTCTGATGTTTTGATTAGGGGTGCAGAAGGAAGAATGAGCATAAAGGGGAAAAGAAAAAGTGAAAATGAGAACTAGGCTCATAGAGAATCACTTTGATAGATATGGACAGTCATAAATAAATGTACAATCTTTATAAAACAAAACAAAAGCATTAGGAGTGCCTTAAAGAGCATAGTTTTATTTCAACTGAGCAATTAACAAAAACTCTCACAACCATATAGTCAAGAGAGAAAACTATGTAATGGATATATACAGGGAGAAAAATTCATAGAATTATTGAGAATCAATCCTCAAATAGGTGGTTCATCAATGTCAATAAAGACAGAATAATCTAGGGTCCAGCCTCAAATTTCAATTCCTGCGTGATTTTCCTTGCTCCATCTGTCCCATTTCTAGAAAGTGACTCTCCAAATTCTCCCTATAGGCAGTCCAGAACCAGACCCCTTTCCCAAGCCAATCTTGACAGCAGAACATACACCAGCTTCTTGTTGTAACCTCACGTGGCAGAAAGAGGGCTAGAGACCTCTCTGGGGTCTCTTTTATAAGGGCCCTTATACCATTTATGAGGGTTCCACCCTCATGACCTAATTACCTCCCAAAGGTTCCACTACCTAATACTACCACATTGGGGGTTAGAATTTCAACATATGAATTTTTTTAATTTATTTTACTGAAGTATAGTTGATTTACAATGTTGTGTTAATTTCTGCTGTACAGCAAAGTGATTCAGATATATATATATATATATATATATTCTTTTTCATATTCTTTTCCATTATGGTTTACCACAAGATATTGAATATAGTTCCCTGTGCTATGTAGTAAGACCTTGTTGTTTATCCATTCTATATATAATAGTTTGCATCTTAATCCCAAACTCCCAATCCATCTTCCTCCCATCTCCCTCCCCCTTGGCAACCACAAGTCTGTTTTCTATTTCTGCTTTGTAAATAAGTTCATTTGTGTCATATTCTAGATTCCACATATAAGTGATATCATACAGTATTTTTCTTTCCCTTCCTGACTTATTTCACTTAGTAAGATAATCTCTAGGTCCATCCTCAACATATGAATTTTGAAGGAACACAAATATTCAGTCCATAACACTGACACTCTTATCCCTCAAGGTCTTCTTCCAATTAGACCCAGATCTCAAGAACTAGGAGTAAATCTTGGGCACCAGGGTAGCAGTCCTCAAAATGCAGTGCTAGACCCACTCCCTTCCCTATGCAGTCCATCTGTAAACCTATATGACCCTGTTTTCCATTAATTATTATTCTGCTCTCTTCCTTCTAGTAGCTGGGTTTTGTCCATTGGGTTGGGGTTGTTGAGGCCTTCAGGCTCCTGCTGTGCTCCTCTCTGGGACAGTCCCTGGTCCTCACAAACTCAATTCTCCTTCCTGCCGACAAGTATGTCTCTCCTTGTATCATATGTAGCTATGATTTGTTCTATATTTGTATGTCACCTGAAATCCCAGGATCCAGAAGTCAGCTCACCTACCTGGGTAAGTGTAAGCTTATTTTCTTAGTTCTCTAAAAATATTTATCCTTCATCTCAACAAATATGTCTCTGGTCCCTTAATATTCTCTCCCTAGTGGCTGGCCAGCGTTATCAATTCCTAAATATTCCTGTGGGGGAGATACCCAATTTATAGGCTCTAAAATATTTTTAAATGTTTATTTTAATTTATTCATTCAACAAATATTTATTGAGCCCTTATTATATGCCTAGCACTATTTTAGGAACTAGAAACAGAGAAATGAATAAGCAAGTAGAATTCCTTGCCCTCATTTAAGGTAGATATACTTAATTTAATTTTTTTCTAAAAACTAGGAGGTATATTCAGTAAGTTAGGAGACAAAATGATCAAAGTAAATTATAATGATAAACCAAAATAAATAAGATTATATTTAACAAAGTAATACATTTGGGGATTGGCTTTTAAAACTCCTTTGCACAAATGTAAGTTGGGGGAGATCTGGTATGCTGGCAGTTCAAGTGAAAAAGCTTCTGTGAGTTAATTACAGCATAGAAACCCAATGTAATGGAGCTGCTAACAACTACCAAAAAACAAAACAAAACAAAAAATCCTTAAATCTTATGCTGAAGTAAGAGAAATTCAATGTCCACATCAATATGAAATATTGTTATCAGTTACAGACAGTAAAGAGGGGCTTTTAAACACTAGAAAGTATTCAGAAGAAAATGAGAAGGACGGTAAGAAAGGTGGAAACCATGTTATTGGAAGAACTATTTAAGAGAACATTTAGAGAATTTCCTAGAAAACAGAAAATCTGTGAGGTGTAGAATGGTTCTGGAAACCTTTCCAAATATTTGATGTACTATCATATGGAAGCAAGAACAGAATTTTCCTACTACAAAGGACAGATCTGCAGCAAACATAGGCTTTCCAAAACCAAAGAAATGGACTCATCAGATGGGCTTTCTAATGATTTGGAGTTGTGTCAAAATGGTATAGTCTAGCTGTGTGGAAGCAGTAAATTTCCTGTCCCTGGACGTTTCCCAGCAGAGGCCAAGTTGCCACCTGATAAGAACTGAAAGAGTGAGGAGGAGAGTAGGAGTCCTGCAGTAGACGTAGGTGAGCTTGTACAACCACCTAACATCCCTTCCAATTATAAGGTTCTCTCATACATACATGCTATTCCACCATATGCCAAAGGAAGGAGAGATATTCCCAGACAATAGCAAAATACGCAGCGAAGCCTGATGATCCTCCTGCAGTGGAGAAAGCTAAATCTAACAACAATGCAGTCAGCACAAATTGAGGCAAAATGGCCCTTGTGAGAATTTCTAGTTCAGTCGCTTAAATAAAACTGTCTAAATTTAGATGTGCATATGGTACTCATTTAATAAATCTTGTAAGTGACATTTCTTGACAAGCAAGGGAAATATTTAAGTTCCAACTTCAGAGCTACAAATATGTCTAAATACTGTAACTTGTGAATGAGATACTTTGCCAATTTTTAATGCAAATAAGGTATATACATACACACACAGACACAGACACAAACATGTAGACATACACACATGCTTTTAAAAGTATGCCTTCTTATGTTGTATAGTTTATCTTTATAAAGCAAATGTTTATAGTTTAAATTGTACAGTTTACAGTTGCTGTCTTTAAGCTTATTTTCTCTTCTTTTCCTTAGTATTGTCTTTTCTACTGCACTAATGTTTTGTAAATTGGGAGAAACAATTATTCTGATATAGCCCACATGTTGTTAAGTTACAGTAGGCAGTAGCAGATTTTGATTCATGTTGGCCTTAAAATCATATGCAATATTGTTATATATAAAAATATATATTTTTATCGTTCAGATAACCAAAACATATTTGTCATATATATCTGTTTTCCACCCAGGTTCCTGGCTCAGGGCTTCTAAAACCCTTGGAATTTCCTAAGTATTAAGAGTGATAAAGAAGTTTTTGTTATGTTAATAAGGTGACTTTTGGAAAGCATCAAAGGATGGGACTAGTTGCCAATAGAGCCAGTTTAAGATCGGAACTTTCAGGCCATGACCTCTGCAGATGGGAGAGGGGTTGGAGATTGAATTCAATCACCATTGGTCAACAATTTAATCAATGAAGCGTAAGCAATAAAGCCTCCATAAAAACCCAAGAGGGCAGGGTTCAGTAAGTTTCCGGGTGGGTGAACACTGGGAGATGTGGGCAGAATGATGCACTTGGGGAGGGCATGGAAGTTCCGTGCCCTTTCCCCATACCTTGCCCTATGCATCTGTTTCATATGGCTGTTCCTGAGTTATAGCTTTTTGTAATAAACTGGTGATCCAGTAATAAAATGTTTCACTAAGTTTCCGTGAGCTGCTCTAGTAAATTAGCGGAACCCGAGGAGGGGTTCATGGGAACCTCCAATCTATAGCTCGTAGGTCAGAAGCACAGGTGATAACCTGGGCTTGTGACTGGCATGTAAAGTGGGGAGTGGGGTGTGGGGCAGTCTTTTGGGACTGAACCCTTTACCTGTGGAATCTGATGCTATCTTTGGGTAGGTATTGTTAGAGATGGATTGAACTCTTGAACAGAGAATCCAGCCAAAGGGGAAAACTTCATAATTCATGGGACTCAGTACTCAGAAAGGCATCACCTCAGTAATGGGGCCAAATTAAACATATATTAAGGTTGCCTGGTCCCCACACCTTATAAAACTTAAAAGCAAGCTCAGAAAGGATCAAATTGTTTCCAAGTGACTTAGCTGTGTCACAGGACAAAGTTCAAAAATATTCAACACTTGACAAGAAAAAAATTAATAATGCCCATCATCTAATGGGAAAAATACACATTCAAAGAAGCGGGAAAATATGACCGATAAGAGAAATAAAAATAATCAATAAAGAGAAACAGACTTAGAAATCACATAGTTTAGGTTGTAAAATGATCTGTGTATTTACTTTTGTTGAATTAATATCCTATCAGGAAGCAGTGAGGATTTAAGGAATATTATTTGACAAAATATAATATAAATGAGAAATGCTTAAGAAGTAACTACTATTGAGTAGCAATTAGATTGATTATATCATGAGTATGATTATTTCATAAAGAGTCCTGGAAAAACACATTTTCTTAAAATCAGAAACCATACTCTTAAAACTTCAATAAGCATAATGCTGCTGGAATAATGTGGCCTGATTAGTCTGTTTTCTGTTTACGTTATAAATTGAAGAACAACACAAACAAAATAACAATAACTTAATGAAAACTTGGTGCCATGCCTTTCCCTTGCATTACCCATTTAATCTTCTCACTTAACCATTTTATAGAAGATAAAAGTGAACCTTGGGTAGATCAAGTAACTTTATTGCTAAACACCTCCCATATTTATTAATGAATATATCTACTTTTCTATTTTAGTCAGCACAAAATGCTGTCATGGGCTCCAGTTTCCTCTACTTGAACTGTGTGTTCATCTCTGTGCACTACAGAAGCAGAGGAAGAATTACTTACATCAACACAAGGACCAGCCATGAAAGTTAGGTTTGTTTCTCAATCCTGGATCCAGAGTATGGTCTTGGGATTTGCCTTCTTTCCAGCAAAAATTCCTACTCATATTTGAGTGTGACTTGTAACCAGAAATTTTATTATTTGAAATTTTACCTAACAGTTTACTATCACTTGATTAAAATGTTTTGAACAGTTTTATTTAATAAGTTGTTTTTAAAAAATTAATTGAACAACTGTAGATTTTTTTTTTTTTTTTTTAGCGGTACGCGGGCCTCTCACTGTTGTGGCCTCTCCCGTTGCAAAGCACAGGCTCCGGACGCACAGGCTCAGCGGCCATGGCTCACGGGCCTAGTCACTCCGAGGCATGTGGGATCCTCCCGCACTGGGGCTCGAACCCGCAGCCCCTGCATCGGCAGGCGGACTCTCAACCACTGCGCCACCAGGGAAGCCCAACTGTAGAATTTTAAAAGTTTCTTAGTCTAATGTGAAGATATCCACATTTTTGAGAGAGTATCACTGACGTATATACGCTACCAAATGTAAAATGGATGGCTAGTGGGAAGCTGCTGCATAGCACAGGGAGATCAGCTCGATGCTTTGTGACGACCTAGAGGGGTGGGATAGGGAGGGTGGGAGGGAGGCTCAAGAGGGAGGGGATATGGGGATATATGTATACCTATAGCTGACTCACTTTGTTGTACAGCAGAAGCTAATACAACATTGTAAAGCAATTATACTCCAATAGAGATATAAAAAAAAAGATATCCACATTTTTACAGCATACCTAGAAGCCACTGAAACCATCAAAATCATGAATTAGAAATGTTTTTAATCTTATAAAAATAATAAAATTACTTACTACAAAAAACAACAGAAACGTGATTGTTTCTTCAAAAACAAAAGAGTTTTCTTTCTAAATATAAGATAATCACCCATAGGCAATGGAATTGTCTCTTTTTTATAGTATTTTTAATTTATTTTCTCTGAAGTAAAAAATAATCATTACAAAAATTAATAAAGCAAAACTTAGAAATATTTGTTGGAGATATAAGAGCACAATGAATGAAACAGCTGAAAAGAATATTGTATTTCTAGAACTATTTTTCTACTCCTTAAAAATATACTGATGATTGTTTCTTCTAAGATTTGTATACTTATGCAGTTACAGGACCCAAGTAATTCATTCTGAAATGCTGTGGTAATGAAAGAATCTTACTTTGAATTATCTAGAAACCATTAAAGGTGAACTCCTCAGCCAAAAAGATGATGTTTCATTTCTCACTAATGCAACCTGAGGGTCCAAGAGGTCACTGAGACAGTTAAGACCTAGTCCTTCTAAAATCTCTGACTAGGGTTCAATAAGCTTCAGAAAGCAGAAAACCAACTCTCATGATGCCAGGCCACCAGGCATGGTGTTCAGAGGTACAAAGGTCTCCTGTCTCTTCTCTCACTACTCCAAATTACAAAGTCAGGCTGTGTTCTTCTCCTGACACCTGTTAGTAATGAAGCTAGAAATGCCTAATATGAGAGGCTTTGGGGAAACAATTTGCTAGAAAATTACTTACTCATCTGCAGAGGCTTGAATTATTTATCACTTGAGAGTGAAACCACTTTATAAATCCATCAGCAAGTTCCCTTGTCCAGACTAAATTCTTAAGCTTCTTCTGAATTCCTGAGGGATGACTTTAAAACCATAGCCTCAATTTTAAAATGCAGCATGCTTAATAATATACAGGAGAGTAACTGCTGTTTATACATGTTTCAGATTAGCAATTCATAGCTCATGTCTCTTGAGGATTATTAATCAAGGATCATTAACTGAGGCTCAAGTCATTTTATGAGGCTTTGTGAAAGTACATTCATGTGTCTTCCTTTGCTGTCCACAGTGCTGGTTGCCTTGTATTCAATCCCTAGATGCTCCTCCAACTTCCTCTCCCTACATCACTGTCTGCTGCTATCAGTGCAAGGAAGAAGGAAGTCTCCATGCTGGGTTTATGTGGGGAAGAGTATCAGAAATTCCCTATCCACAAAAGGGCACAGTCCATACAATTCATTTATAAGTTTGTTGTTTAGGGATTAAAAACAACAGTATACCTGGTTTTGGCATCACTGAGAAAGTGAAAACAAAGTTGCTTCATGCAAGGAATGATTTTTATGTTAACTAACCTGATAATTTCATCTTTGCAACTGAAAACTCAAACTCCGTCCAAAGAGACTGATTTTTTCCCAGAGTAATACAACTAGTTTGTAGCAGAATTTAGACACAATCCAAGTTTCTGAACTCCAAATCTCATACCGTTTCTTCATTTTATTTGTTTCCTATATGAATTCTGCTCTGAAGAAAAAAAAGTATTTTGAATATATATTTTATCATAGTATCATGGCTGAACACTGTACATTTGCTTTGAATAGCAGTCTAAATTTTGGTAAATAAATAGAAAAAAGTAGAAAAAAATCAAAATGTTATTATTTATGTTCACTATTCATATTGATGAAGAAATAGGTTAATTAGAGGTTAATAGGTTAATTAGAGGGTCTGCTGTCTTCTACTTAGAGAAAGAAGATGAGTTTCTCTGTATGTTGTCCAGAGGCCTCATCTCTACTTTCAAAGACCATCTCAAGCACTACCCTTGTGCTCTGTGGACAGAATTCACAGTTCGTTATGCTCTTTGTTTATGCCTTAGCATAATTATCACTACTCTGGATCATTTCTCAGTTAGCTGTGTCAGTGGACTGGCTTCTCCCCATAGATTGCAAATTCCTTGAGGTTAGGACGTGACCTCTCATGATGGTACATCCATGCACCTCCATCACGGGGCTTCTTGCCCAACAAGTAGTCAGTAAATGTGTGTTGAATTGAACCACACTTAACTATACTGGACATCATTCTTTTGTTGTTATTGTTTACTACAAGAAGAAAAAGCAAAGAAAGAGGAAGAGAAACAGGAAGAGAGGAAGAGAGACCAGAGAGGAGGAGAGAAGCAAAGAGAAGACAGGAGAGAGAGGAGAGGGAGGAGGGAGGAAGGAAAGAGGAAGGGAAAATAAAAAGAGGAAAATGGGAGCCCACTTACAACAGAGACATATTTAATCTACTTCTGTATGAAACTGCTATCTCATATTTACTGCCTGTTTATGTACTAGAGTACGAGGAAGTAGGCTTATATCATGAAACAAACCCAAAAAATCAGAGCCTAATTTCATTTTTAATACCTTTTATAAAATCCAGCACTTCTTCTAAAGAATAAAAAGATTCATGTTAAGGTTTAAGTGAATTGTACTCTATGATGAAACCATTAAAACCGCTAAAATTTAAAATTTTATTTTCACAAAATTTAAATTTCTATATTTTGATAATATTTTCATATATCTATTCTCCCATAGTTTTATATTTTTCCTTTACTGCCTTATTAATATTCTTGTCCGATAACACTGCATTTGGGAACACAGTACTCCTAGGGTTGGGTAGTATCGTTTGACAAGTCACACTGAAAGCAAGTGGTTACACTACACCCAGGGAGACACCTCAGTTCTTTAGCAAGTTGAGTAGCAGCTCCCCTGCGATCATACATCTAGAAACAATACTTCATTAGTGAGCACCTGCCATCCTATTAGCTTTGAGAATTAGGGTTTAGCACGCTTCTAGGGCTTCGGAGAAATCAAACCCATATTGTGCTAGCTTAGCATAAAGAGTAGGAAATAATGGGAAAATGACTTTTAAAATCTATCTGCAATATTACCTTATGAAAAGAGAGGTTGATGCATAAATTGCTTTATCTGAAAGAATATTTAGCAAAAAAGATGTTTTGATTGCCCTGATGAATAAATTACAAAGTCAGTATAAATCAATCATCTCCTAGCTTCCCAAATCTCTATGAAATTGAGAAAATCTTTATGTACAGACACTCGAAAAAATCATTTGTCACAATTCACGAAAAGAGTAAGAAACTGATTATAACAATCACCTAAATGGCTGGCTTTCTTAGTATTGATTCTGTACATTGTTCTTTAAGATTCTAAGGGTACATCATTTCCAACATTTTTATTTCCCTATAAGACATTAAGAGATTCGGGTTACCTCTCTGACCCACTAATTCGTGGTCTATTCTCCAGCGGGTGAGTGAGTCACGGTTCTGGAGATGAGCAGCTGCTGTTCTTGCCCAAACACAATGAACACCCTTCAAGTAAGTGTTAAATTCTCAATTATCCACTAGTGGGTGACTGCACAAGGATCTTGGCCAGTGCCTCTCAGACTTTAGTGAACCTAAGGTTCACTAGGGGTACTCATTAAAAATACAAATTCCAAACCCCGCTGTAATCTACCAGGTGTGAGGCATCCCTGGGAATGGATATTTTAAATACGGACACCAGATTAAATAAGGACAACTGTTAACAAGACACTTGTGGGCCACACTCTGAGAAACAGTGATGCTGACTTGGGAAGCTGAAAATGTTTTTAACCACCAGCCTATTGAAGACCTCTGTAATAGATCCAGAGCAAAGTATCTATGAAAAGGAAGATGAGTCCAAAGGTTTAGTTGGAAGCAGTTAACCTTTGAATCGGAAATATCCTTAATGAAGGAAAGATGACAGCTGGAGAAGAAGCAGCAGCTGAGAACAGTCATGAGCCCCTCTCCTTGGCACCTTTCACACCCAGACCTATAGATTGCTGGTACCCAGTTCCTACTCTCTCTGACATGTGCCACCTTAACATACAATCTGGACATACATTGGAAATTGTATATAGATTTAGGATTGGGGTGGGGGGGAGTTGAGAACAGATTGAAGTACTAGTAAAGTTGAAAGCATTATAGCCAAGAGGTCTAGATAAAGAATGATTTGAAAACAAGAAGAGAGAATGGAGTCAGAGAAAAAAGCCTGAGCCTGGAGTGAGGGCAGCATCCAGATCAAATCAGTGATAGGGGACATAGCGAGGGAGGCTGAGAAAGCGAGCGAGGCTGAGAAGGTGGGGGAGGCTGAGAAGGCGGGGGAGGCTGAGAAGGTGAGGGGGGCTGAGAAGGCAGGGGAGGCTGAGAAGGCGAGGGGGGCTGAGAAGGCGGGGGAGGCTGAGAAGGCGAGGGGGGCTGAGAAGGCGGGGGAGGCTGAGAAGGTCTTGCTTTGCTGCTGTCAGTTGGAGGTTCCATTCAACTGCCCCTGACAGGCATTCCGGTCCACTGAGCATGCCCAGTTTGTGGACTGACTTTCACCAAGTAGAACAATCAACAAGATCACCATAAAGGCTTGACCAACACCAGCCCAGTAAAGTGACCACTGAAAGCCATTCCCAAATCTGTGATCAATGGACCCAGGCTTAGGGAGAAGAACTTCTTTGGTCTACCAAAATTGTTTGAGTTTCAGTCTCTAATTTCTTCCTTCTCAGATACTCTGGTCTCCACCAAAGGGACACTATTCAGTGAGATGAAGCCATTTTGTTGGTCAGCAGGAGCTCAGAAGCAAGAAAATGTCCTAGTGGTAGAATACAGCATCATCTTTCTCAGCAGCAGCCCATCACTGGAAGCTTCCAGATCATTGTGCCAATCAAGTGGTGGAGGGACTTTCATTTAAAGACCCTTATGTGAAACTTATGTGAGAAACTTGCCAACCTGCTTCTTCGATTTGTTAGCCTTATTATTTCTGATACTTATGTGCTGTCTCTTAGAGAGCCTGAAACAGCCAAGACATGGCCAAGGACACAGAGGAATCTGCAGGTGAGCATCGTCGGATCCTGAGGAATTAGGTGTTTTGTGTCTGTGTGACGATATGCATATGTGAGGTGAGGAATGGTGTACATCACTGAGGGAGATCTGTACACCTTAAAAGGTTTTATGAAAAGCTATGCTAAAGCAAGATTGTTTCTCTCTACTCTCCCTTTATTCCAAAATAATAAAATCACATGGATTGTAAAGGACCAATGATGATTATGTCCTACCTTCCTTAAAAACGTATAGTCTACTCGAGGAGAAAGTGGGGCTACAACACAAAGAAAGGAAGTTTCTTATTTAATCTTCAATACTGGCAGAGTCCTTTGGAAATATTCTGCTTTGCCAAAAAAGACTGTTCTAAAAGGGTTATGTTGTTTGATTTGGAGGCTTGTGGAAAATCACTACATCGAGAAATATCTCTTCTACCAACTTGCCATGTGGTGTGAAATTGCTCAATTCCCTGGACTCAAATATGTGTTTTCAGTTTTCCAACAAGCTTTATTCAAATAATTCCTGGAAGGTACAAGTCAAAAATATTTAGATCATTATCAGAAAAGAACAAGGTTGCATGAGCATGATACCAGAAGAGGGACCTGAGAGGGCCAGAAGGGAAGTCAGAGAGAAAGAGGATGTGAGTAAATAAGTTGGGGGGTGGGGGCAATGAGGAAGGAGGTGGAAAATAACAAGCTCTATTACACTCTTGCCCTCCCCTACTCAAGTCAGGTGTAAGGAATTCAGTTCATGGAATCTGAGAGCTGAGCCTGTCTCAAGAGGATATAGGGTGATGCCTACATGACTGGAGAGATAAACAGGGATCTAGCATCTTTTATCTTCCCCTCCACATTTAATTCAGGTTTTGAAACATACTAAGCATCTTCTATTTTCAAGTATGTCAATTATAAGAAATATGAATAAGATACAGTTTCTGCCATCAAAGAGGTGGCAGTCAAGAGGAAGAGAAGAGTAGGAGAAAGGGAGAAGGGGAGAGAGGAAAGAAGGAGAGAGAAGGAAAGGAGAGAGGAGAGAGAGAGAAGGAGAAAGAGAGAAGGACAGAATGAGAAGGAGAGAGAGGTAACCATAGCATAGTAATTCACAGGAGGGCATTTCAGCATGTTCTTAATTCTTTTCCTGCCCATTTTAGAGATTTTTTGGAGAGATTAACCTCACTCTCGGCATGCTGAACAAGGAAGATAATATTAGCAAGGTAAGGAAAATAGAGAAAAGTCTCTTCCCCATTCACTTTTTCTAATCCAGTTAATGCAACATTTCATCTACATCGTTCTTTGCTTCAACTTCCCCTTTTCTCTCCCGCTTCTTAAGTGGCATTCAGTTTTTCAGAAAATGCAGTTTTAATGGAAGTCATTGTAATGTTTAAACAATGATATTTGGCATTTGAGGATTCAGAGAATCCAACTGTAGAAGCTAGCAAAAGAATGCCCCCTTACGTAACCTTACACAGATAGATGTGGAAAAAGGGAGATGTCAGACTTACAACCATGCGGATTAGAGCCTCCTCCTGTGGAATTTGAGGGTTAGCAGACATTTGGTCCTGTCCAAAATATGTCAAGGACTTTTTGGTGTGGACCAAATGTCTTATGAACGTTTTGGACAGGACCAAATGTCCTGTAAGGAATTTGAGAGCTCCTATGAAAATCCCCAAATATCTCCCCCTACTCATCTATAATGCTGTTTCACAATTAGAGATTTATTTCTCTGAATCTGAAGGCTTTTCTGGCTTCAGCAACCTTTTGTAAAATAACAACAGTTACTGTTCATTGAACACTGACCTAAGGCTGGAGAGAGCTAGATGCTTCCTAAACAATAGTGCATTGTATTATGTTCACTCCTCACAACATTATGATGTAGGTATTGTTATTTCCATTTGACAACTAAGAAAAGTGAGGCCCAGAGAAGTTACAAGCTTAAGACCAGCAGGATTAAATCCAAACACAAGCCTGTCTGACTCCAAAATAATGCTCCTAATCATTATTCAACATAGCTTCCCTGTGAAGGGCAATGCCTACACCTTTATCCCTTAATCCAGTGGTTCTCAACCCTGACTCCAAATTAGAATCCCTTATGCAAAGCGAGTTATTTCACATGTTAAACATGGGCATAGTACCTCAAGGTAGCATGCCTGAGGCTCTTGGAGATTTCAGGACACCAGTCTCTCATCTTCCAAAGGCCATGTAGCCACCTAAGAGACTGAGAAGAGCCCTCACACACCAGCACCTGCCAAGCCATATAATTGCCAGAGGCTGCAGCTCTGTGGAAAAGGATTTACAACTTCTTCTCCACAAAGGCATGAAGGAAGGAAGGGCCTATCCCCTTTAGGAACAAGTTTCATAACTTAGCAGCCTCTTTGGGAATCGCATTGCATTCCTTAATGCCATAGTCACTCTCTGGTAGTAAGAGCAACAGTTGGGTTTTCCATTGCCCTGAGTGCCCTACAACAGTGAATTTCAAGAGACTTTAGTATGTTGGGTAGCCCACCCCTACCTTCAGTTAGATTTTGCCATAGAAATGTAGTCAAATTAAAATAGGTTTTAGAATGAACTTTGCTTTACCTATAAGCCTTTGATTCCTAAGGATAAATATTATGTTAAGGAAGTCCCACTTAGGATATATAAAATCCATTGTGTAGTAGAGATATGTTGCTTAGTTTAACGGTGTTATTCATTTGGATTTTATCTGACTCCTTTAGTTTTGCAACTCAAATTTCTGTGTGTAACCTTGTATGTTCACAGGAAGACATTTATGGTCATCTCACTTCCGTTATTCAGAATACTGACATCTTGGACCATGCAACTGTCCAAAGGCTGATTTATTACGCTTCTAAGGACATGAGAGACGACAATGTAAGTTTGATCCTTGATGATGAGTCAGTGTCAGGACCAGCAACAGGTCTTTACCTAACCCAACTGCACCCATGCAGACACCCATAAACTTTTCTACATCACTGCCAGGACCACAGGTCACTTTTATTAGATCTTCATGGTAACCTGGATACAGTTACAGCACATATTATTTACCCCAACATAGATGAGGAAACCGAGGTAGAGTTAAGAAAGTCTTTAGGAGTAATATTCCATCCACTTGTAGATGAGGAAGTTGGTGCTTAGAGAGGTTGTTTGCAAAGTAATACAGCTATCTATTGACAGAACAAATAACTAGAACCAAAGTTTCTTGGCTCCCGTATGAATTCTTATCTCTTCTCATGCCTACTTGTCTATATCTACTAGACACTGTATCTGAAAAATTATTTGTAGAAATAATTTGAGTCTTAAAATAATGTTATTTCCTTCCAGAAAGAATTTTTACTTGTTTACCTGCCAAGGGCACAATCTATGATTAATTTCAGGGCTTGAGATTTTTCCAGGCAACTTCTGTGACTCAACGTTGTACTACAGTCTATGGAGAGCCTATTTAACCTTTCATATCAATGCAGCCCTTTGAGGTCTTAGCCAAAAAGATAAGAGGTGAGATGACCAGGATCTCACCATTGGTTGGCTACAAAGCAGCCTCAAAAGCAGGGCTTATCTCTCTGGATTTCCAATCTTGTCCAGCTCTCAACTGAGTAATTCATTCCACCTTATATTGTGATCTCTTTGATGTTTCTATGAGTATATTTTTTACAGCACTTTTTATTTTCCTGAGCAGGAAAGTTGATCAAATTGACCTTGTTCACTATTACCAAAAGCAGAAGTCCCTCCAAATATCTCCAACATCAAGGATAATTAGATCAGGACAATACTAAAACCCAAATCTCTAGCTAGCTTTGGGTTTTTCTAGCCCAAATCCTAGCCCATTTTTCGTTCTCCATTCCCTTCAGTAATTCATATCACTTCAACATAAAACGTAAATCTTATGTTCACGGTACCTGATTAATTAACAAGAAAACATGTATTGCCCCAAGTTTACAAGAATCCTATTAAAACCTGGCTTTGAGGTGCTTTTGAATTACCTCTGCTTTCCCAGCTACTGACACCTACCCTAGAGTCTTACACGCTGGGTTTGTAACAGCCTGTTCTCCCTCTATTGAAAAGGTAAGGAACTTATAAATATTATGTAAACTATCAATATTTCCCCTCTGCTGACTCGTTCCGCTCTTCCTAGCTGTTATTGTTATTTTCCTTTTCTTCCTCAGATCCTCAGAGAAATAAGAAAGCTAACTGGGGAGGTGTTGGTGTCTCTCGCTGCACATGATTTCAACTCTGTGATGTATGAGGTACAAAGTAACTTCGGGATCCTGGAGCTACCAAATGAATTCGTGGTGCTTGCCCTGGCTGAACTGGCAACGAGCTACGGTACGGAGGGAATAGTGTCCACATTTTCCCTGGGAAACAATCATTCTAATTGTGTAAACCCAAATGGGAGCAAACAGCAGAAGGGAGAGGATCTCTCCCTTCTTTTATACTGAAGAATACTGATAGTGGCATTTGGGCTGTTGTTTATGAGCATAGATGAGCCTGTTGGCCAGTCACGGGTCCACACTGCTCTGAATTTGTCTGGACTCTCTCCCACCCTCATTTTTCCTTTCGTCTGGCTTTGTGTTTGCAGAAGCACATTTTCCACAAGCCGTATTCTGCAAACCACTCAACTCCTACATGAAGTAAGGGTTTCCTAGGATGTTCTTTTCTAAGCCACTTTATTTAACAGATATTTATTGAGCACCTATCACCTGTGCTAGGCCCTGGGGATGCAGGCAAGTTCCGGTGGGAGGGACAAACATAAATAAAATAATTATTCAAGTAAGTAATTGCTACTAAGCAACAGGTACAGATGGCCGTATAGCCAGTACCTTATCTTAAGGTACTCTAACTACAGATTGATTCTCTAACTACAGCCTGGCATTACAGTGGGGGAGGGATAGAGAACAACTTCCCGCTGCACCTCATCTGCCTCCCCTATGAAGCCTTGAAATGCTTATCGATTCCTCACTGCAGTGTCCCAAAGCATTCCCTTCATGATGATGACCCTGCTCACCACGCAAACCATGCTCAGGCTGGCGGAGGAGGAAAAGATGAAGGGAGCCTTCTGTATCGGTGGGTATCCCCGTGGTTTCCTCTTTGTTAAGACCAGACTATGAATGGAGCAAATGTCTTATTTTTCCCTTTACTTCAGTCTTGTCCTTTCTAGTAGTCGTAGCTACCATTTACTGAGTGCCTACCACATGGAAGGCCTTCTTCAGGAGTTATCTCTGTCAATCCTCACAGCAGTTCTGCAAAGTACTATTAGCCCATTTTACAGATGAGAAACTGAGGGTCATGGAGGTTAAGCGATTTTCTCAGGGTGGTGACAGTCAGTGAGATGGAGAGATGGCATCCAGGTCTACATGACCACCCAGTCCACATTCTTCCCACTGTCTTACACCAGGTCCATTTATACTAGCTTCCTTCTTCATTGGATCACACTTTTCAAAAACGATTATGAGAGCTTATGAGCTCTTAGCCATAGGCTAAATTCTGGCATCTCTTTGTAATGCAATATTGTGAAAGTGATAAGTAAACAATCTAATCAAAATACAAGCAATTATACAATCAAGGAAAATGGGTAAACAAGCTATGGTCACAAATCCCTCTACCCCAAAACTGAAATACGTCTATGGTAATCAACAATCTACAGAGAAAAACATGCCCTTGAGTTCCTGGAAAAAGCATTTTCAGCACAGTGAGAGACTTCTTGGATGAGTCTGAAGACCAGGACTCTTTTCTCCGATCAGTCACTGAGCCATCAGGTGATTCTGCCCTTCTCTCAACCTCAATTTCACCTCTAAAAACAACAAATGAAGTGATTGCTAAGACCCCTTCCACCTCTGACATCCCCAGCACTACTCTTTTATAATGTTTTAAAGCCTATACTGTTAGGAATATCTTCTTTATCTATCAACCAAGTCTTTTCTATTCTATTTTACCCATTTCCTCTTGTCTGTCCTCAATAAAGGTAATATTTGTATCTGATAAATATTGAGAATTTACCATGTGCCTGGGTACTGCCTTGGGTATTTTAAGATTATTATTTCATTTAACCCTCATAGCGACCCCATTAGGTGGCTAACATTTTCTGTTCATTTTACAGATGAGAAATTGAGGCTTAGAAAGGTTAAACAGCTTGCCTGCAATCACACAGCTGGTACGTGGCAGAGACACGTACAGACTCAAGGACTCAAACTACTATACTAGATTAGCCCACTTTTCAATATTTTTTATTTTCCCTACTTACTATCACAGCAAACATTGTGTCCCAGCAAAAAAATATTGGTGCCACTAAGTGCATTTCTACCTCCAATATTAATAACCAAGGAGGTAAAAGAAAATAAAATCAGAAATCATCGTGGCAATGAATAAGGGAATTCTCATCTGTGTGTTATAAATTTATCTAAGTGCACTTTAGTCTTAAAGCAACTTTGCCCGACTGCCAGTAAAGAAAAGGTATAAAATTTAATAGCCATCCATTTAGCTATGTGTTCAATCAATCAGCAAATAAACAGACATTGTGCTTGTTGTTGCAGATACCATCAACGAACCAGGCACCATCCCTTCTCATTATAGGGCAGTGCAAGACACACACACATACACACACACACACACGCAAAATGGATTTGACAAAATGTAACATGAGATTATCAGAGAGAGTTTGGAGGGGATAGGAATAAACCAAATCTGACCAGCTCTAAAGCTAAGATACTTGGGATCTTTTCCATAGAGTTATTTGTAGATGAGGTATTCTTGAGAGAGTAAACTACAGTTTTTTTACTATCTAATGAAAGGGATAGCATGAGGGGCTGAAGGAAAAAATATTATTTAATGCACTTGATGCAAATATATGTGATATATATGATATTTTTGCAGGCCCAAGATTTTTTAATTTTATTAAAGTAAAACATACATGGAGAAAAACATAAAAATCAAAAATATACAGGTTGATGAATTGTCACGAAGTAACTCATCCATTTGACCAAAATTCAGGAAAAAATTTGGACACTACTAACTCCCTAGAAGTCCCCATCTTTTCTCCCAGTCATCACCTCTTCACCCTTTCTGAGGGTAACCACAATCCTGAATTCTAACACCGTAGATTAGCTTTGCCTATTTGTGAGATTCATACATGTTTTGTGTACCTGTAGTCCATTTTCATTTCTGTACACTATTACATGTCTATACTACAATTTTTCCATTCTACCTGTTGGTAGAATGGAAATTCTACCAAATATTTGGATCATTTTTTTTGTTTGAGGCTATTACAAAAATAATTGAATAGGAAGATTCTTGTACAAGATTTTTAGTGCCCATATGTATGCATATCTAGTGCCCATATATATACCTTGGAGTGGAATTTCTGGGTCATAGACAAAGCATATTCAACTTTGGTTGATAATGCCAAACAGTTTTCTAAAGTGTTTGTAATCAATTCACACTCTCACCAGCAGAATGTAAAAATATCAGCTGCCCCTTAGTCCTGTCAACACTTGACATTGACTATCTGAAATTTTAGCAATTCCAGATGGTATGTTGTAGTATTTCATTATGGTTTTAATTTACAGTTCACTAAAGTGGCTTGAACACTTTTTATATATTTACTTGGTGCAGTCAAAGGATTTTATGGAAACTATTACACATTTGCTAATCATCAGTACATTTTTCTCAAATTACATTATGGTCCTACCTACCTTGATATTTTTCTCAGTCTGTGGTTGTTTTTTAAATGCAGCCCTTGAGAAGTTCAGCAGAGCCATTTACAAGTATGTCAACCACTGGAGAGACTTCCCCTACCCCAGATTGGATGCCAGTCGCCTCTCTGACAAAATCTTCATGCTGTTCCGGTATATCATGGACAAGTGGGCCGCCACGACCTTGCCCACACAAGTGAGTGGGGTTCAGCATGCCTCCAGCTAGCTCTCCTGGCATACTGGATGAACTTCCTCTTCTCTTTTTGACATGATAATTCATCTTAGTTCTCTTGGAAAGCTGTGGGTTGTATCTTATCATGTTTATAAAATCTTTTGTTTTTCCTGTTTCAAATCACTATTTACTCATTATTTCAACTAATATTTATTGAGTCCCCATGACATGCCAGACATCATTCCCATACTGGGGATACAGCAGAGATTAAACAGACCCAAGTCCCCACTCTCATGGAACGGACATGCCAAAGTGTGCAGAGAACAATAACTAACTAAAATGAGCAAAATATATGGAATTTTAGCTATATCATAACCCATATTTGGGCTGTCACTGATTAGGAAAAACACCAGTCCAGAGAAATTTCCTGTGTCTGTGAATATCACAATGCATTAAAATGATACCTGAAGAAGGAGCGTGTCTGCTTCAAAATACTGTAATGACTTATAAAGAATAGATTACAAAGTGCATTCACATATATAATCCCATCCTTATTTTGCTTAATTGCTATGATTTTTTTTTTTTTTTGCGGTACACGGGCCTCTCACCATTGTGGCCTCCCCCATCGCGGAGCACAGGCTCTGGACGTGCAGGCCCAGTGGCCACGGCTCACGGGGGGCCCAGCCACTCCGCGGCATGTGGGATCTTCCCGGACCGGGGCACGAACCCGTGTCCCCTGCATCGGCAGGCGGACTCTCAACCACGGCGCCACCAGGGAAGCTCCAGCTATGATTTTTTAAAGTAGGTGAAATTATATTCTATTTCAATCTCTTTATTTCTATATTATAAAAGATTTAACACTTAGCTACCTTGTCTAGTTCAGTTTCTTTTCTATATTTTGAGCTTTTAAAGCATTCATTTTTTAACATGCTGGGATAGTTAAATCATTAGCAAACATGAAATTTTTAAAATATTCTGAGGAAGTCTTTTCTTCAAGCCACTTGAAAAACAAAATTCAATGCAAATTTGCTGACTACTTTCCTAGCCTCCCACAGGAAGTTAGGCAAGTAACAAGAAGGTGCACAAAGTAATAAGGGAGCACAGGGAGAGAAGCACTTAACCCCTGGTGAGCACTGGAAAGGCCATGGCATTGGAACTGAGCTTGCAACCCATGAAGTCATCACTACAGGAGACATGCAGTCCCTAAAGAGGGGATAAAACCCACTGGAGCATAGGTTAGGGATGGGATAACGTGATACTTGAGTGAGTCCAGTGGGAGAAGGGGAAGTGTGGAGAGGAAAGGGGATATAAAGAGGCAGAAATAAAAGAAACTCAGAAGGTGGTCTTGGCCACATAATAAAGAATGCTACATAGTACTTTTTTTTTTAAGAAATAAGAAACCTTGGGGGACTTCCCTGGTGGTCCAGTGATTAAGACTTCACTTTCCAATGCAGGGGTGCGAGTTCAATCCCTGGTCGGGGAGCTAAGATCCCACATGCCTCGCAGCCAAAATACCAAAACATAAAACAGAAGTAATATTGTAACAAATTTCATAAAGACTTTAAAAATGATCCACATCAAAAAAATCTTTAAAAAACCAAAAGAAAAGAAACCTCAGAAAGGCTTAAGCAAGAAGAATGAGATCTTAGAAACTAAGAAAGGAGTGATTTTCAAGAAGCAGAGACAGATCTACAGAGGACATTGCTATGGTGCTCAAGAAAGAAAAATCTTGAAACGTGTCTACTGCATGGAAATGTGGTAGAAGAATTCTTCCAGCTGACACACAGTGTTGAGTGAAATAAATGGTTATTGTTATTAGCCACTAAGTTTTGACATGGTTTGCTGTATAGCAAAATTTAGCTAATAGAAAAAAAAGCATTTATTAGGTAGAAAAAGCAAAATATAGAACTATAGATTAAAGAATGGTGTCAATTTTTAAGAAATTAAAATACATAAGAAAAAGATAGGAAAGAATAGGTCAAATAAAGAAATAACTTATTAAAAATACACCAGACAGTGCTTATCTATGAGTACTGTGGGTACTGTGTTTTCTGCTTCCTCCTAATTTTTGTGATTTCTACATTTTTTAAAATAAATTTATTTATTTATTTTATTTATTTTCGGCTGCGTTGGGTCTTCACTGCCGCGCACGGGCTGGTTGCGACGAGTGGGGGCTTCTCTTGTTGCGGTGCGCGGGCTTCTCATTGTGGTGGCTTCTCTTGTTGCAGAGCACGGGCTCTAGGCACGCGGGCTTCAGTAGTTGTGGCACGTGGGCTCAGCAGTTGTGTCTCGCGGGCTCTAGAGCACAGGCTCAGTAGTTGTGGCGCACAGGCTTAGTTGCTCCGCAGCATGTGGGATCTTCCCGGTCCAGGGATCAAACCCGTGTCCCCTGCATTGACAGGCAGATTCTTAACCACTGTGCTACCAGGGAAGCCCATGATTTCTACATTTTATCATCAATATATTGCATTTATATTTTGTACTGGTTCATTTTTCATGTCGTGTGGAAGCCAGATGACAGTGGATTGAGAAATAAAGGGGAGGTGGGGAGTGGAGGTAAAAACGGTAGACCACTCCTTCCAAAAGCTTTGCTCTGCGAGAAAGGAAAGAGAAACAGAATTGGATGAGGATAACAGTGGGGCTAAAATGATATGGAATCAAAGAATTTTTTTAATATAAGGGAAATTTTAAATTCGTTAATATAGTAAAAGAAAGTGACCATTAGAGAGAGGTTAAAGAAATAGAAGAGCGGGACAAATATTGAAATGAGCATCAATATAGATAGAGATGTAGATACAAATATAACTCTCCTTCATACAATGATCTTAACCTAAACATTGTTTGAAGAAACCTTGCTCGGTGGAAAGCAGTGAGGAAAGTTTTTTGGGGGGTATCTAAAGCTTCTGGTATACTGAGAAATGTACAAAAAGCATAGTGAAGTGTGAGAAACGGTATTTGTTTGCTGCCTCTGCAGGTTTTGGCCATCATTAAGGCTCACGGCCCCACAGTGAGCCTGCTGCTGCATCGGGAAGACCTCCGTGAATACGCCCTGGGCCAGGTCCCTTGGCTCCTGAAGCAGTATAAAGACAAAGAGATGGATTTCCACGTCACTCAGGTGACAGCCACACCCTCAAGAAACCGATTCTGACAGCTGACCAGCAATCATCCTGGAGGATGTTAATTTTCAAGGGGGGCGGCGGGGGTCAAGGAACTCAAACACGTGTTTGGGCAGCCGAACTTAAATACCTCTTGGGAAATATGAGGTAGAGAAGCGGTCGGTGGCATAGCTGGATGGTGGAAACTCCAGAAAGGAATTTCTGTTCAAGCTGCTGGGGAACTAAACAAGGTAGAGGAGCAGAATCACTAAAGACAACTGGTAACCACAGAAAGGTTATGGGTTTGTTCTCCTCACAAAAGGTAGTGAGTAATGATTTGCTTTCCACATCCTGTGCTGTTGCTCCGTAGGCAGCCTCCAGCTAACCTTAGAGAGCTTCCATTCCAGAGTCTAAGACAGATATTGACCGTGGCAGTCCTTTATGACGTTAGCCTTCCAAAGGCCTTGAGGAAGACCATCTTTATCAATTTACTCCACCAGGTAAGAAGACCATGTTGTCAGATCTGATTGTTTCATTTTCAACAGCTTTCTCTTTTTAACATCTACCACGTGAGTTTTTTCTTCTCATTCAGGTGTGCAGAGTTCTAGATCCTCCAGTAAAGGAAAATGAAATCGAAGCTTCAGACTGTTTCCTCATTCTAGGTAGGACCCAGCATCCAGAGGGTTTTTAATTAAAATGTCTCCAAGTGATGATGACGACAAGGATGAAGTGCATGCAAACTGTCATATCTGTTACTTTCACACGTACACACAAAATGTTTCTTCAAGTCAAAGTATTCTGTGCCTTTCCCTATCTTCCCTGCTCCCAAGAAGAGTGCAGCTCGTAGGGTGACCGACCGATCATCCTGATCTGCCCGGGACTAAAGGACTTCCAGGAAAATAGAACTTTCAGTTCTAAAACCAGAAAAGTCTCAGACATATTTTGGATATTAACTCCTTACTGGATATAAGGTTGGCAAATAGTTTTGCCCATTCCATATGTTTTCTTTTCATTTTGTTGGTGGTTTCCTTGTCTGAGAAGAAGCCTTTTGGTTTGATGTAATCCCACTTGTTTATTTTTGCTTTTGTTGCCTCTGCTTTGGGTATCAAATTCAAAAAAATTCACTGCCAAGACCAATGTCAAAGAGCTTCTTCCTATGTTTTGTTCTAGGAGTTTTACAGTTTCAGGTCTTATGTTCAAGTCTTAAATCCATTTTGCTTTAATTTGCATGTTTGGTGTAAGGTAGGAATTCGATTTCATTCTTTGGCAAGCGGCTGTCCAGTTTTCCCAGCACCATTTACTGAAGAGACTATTCTTTCCCCATTGTTTATTCTTGGCTCCTTTGTTGCAAATTAATTGACTATATATGCATGGGTTTATTTCCAGGCAAACCTGTAAGAGTTGGCAACCCTAAGGCTAGGAAATGCTTTTTTCTTGGCATTTGAGATTATTTGAAACTCTATCAAACCCCAGTCATCTTTTTTCCTCCTTGTCATTTCTTAGTATCTATCCCTTGTCTCTCTCTCCCTCCTTCACTCTCTCCCTTTTGTTCTTGCTTTCACGTCACAATCCCGCCCATCACCTGGTTAGAATACCGGACACAGGTTGTCGAGGAAGCACCAAGTTCCCAGGGTCAGGATACCAAACTATACTCTAATATAGTCCCTCAGGGCAAGAGACAAGAGCAATCCTAGACCTCCCACACCTGCACCCTCCCAAAATATGTCATTTCCTCTACTTCACTGCATACCTTTCTAGTATGGTCTAGTTCTCTCCTAACTGACCACCTCTGTTTCTATAGTTTCCACTTCTCTATGCCCCAGCCTAATTAAGTTCTTCACTTTATCTCTAACATTTCCAACCCAAACCTCTCTACTCCATCCAGGTCTTTCTTCACTCTTCCCTGCTTCCTTCTTACCCTTGCAAGTCTCCAGCTGCACAGCTGGTGAAGCATCACTTTGATCTCTGCCTCCATGTTCACAAGGCTTCCCTCTGTGTCTCTGTCTGTATCTTCTATCCATTTATTATAAAGACACCAGTCATGTTGATTTAAGACAACCTCATCTTAACTTGATTTCATCTACAAAGAACCTAATTTCCAAATAAGGTTACATTCACAGGTATGAACAGAAGTGGGTCTAGCTCTCTTAGTGACCAAACTGTTTAATTAATTCTGTGATACTAAAGAAGTATGGACATAATAAAATCTGGTTACCAACCAAAGAGTGACTTTGACAATCCTCATGGAATGATCCTCTTCCCATTCACAAGTATTTTACCTAAGGTGAAAATGAGTTCTTATGACTCCAGTACTTCTTAAACCCACAGCCCATTCCAGCCCTGCAGACCTGATAGAATTTTTTGATGAACAAATGAGAAGTAATAATGAAGCCACTCGAATGGGAATCTTGACTTTGTTAAGATCGGCTATCAGTGCTGAAGGTAAGCAGTAAAGATGACAGCAGACTTGTTTATTTTGCACCAAAAAGCAAACTGAAACTTGTGCATTGTCTCTAATTCTATCCCATGTCTTTGGGAAATTTATAGAGCATCATATTCAGGTGAAGCTTGGTTTTCTTAGTTGTCTACAACCTACTACTTCGAAACAGGCATTTCTAGTTACCTCTCTTCTTTCATGCTATTTACGGATGCACCCACTAAATGAGTAGAATATTTGAGAACTGAATCTAGACTAGTAAACTGGTTAAGTAGCCTGATAAACAGGAAGTGGGTGGGAAGAATGTACAATATTCTAAAAATTAGTACATTTAGAAAAGAGGAGAATTTAATAAATTTTCATATTTCATTAATTCCAAAAGGCACATATTTTCACAGTATCAGAATGCATCTTATAATTGATAGCATCTTTAATTATCATCAGCCACTAGAGTTTTTCACTTGGCACAATATGAGATAATGATGCCTCATAAAATTATATCTTGGATTCAATAAAATATGACAATTCATTTTTCCACAGCATTGTAATAGTTTTTTTAACACCTTTATTACAGTATAATTACTTTACAATGGTGTGTTAGTTTCCACTTTATAACAAAGTGAATCATTATAATAGTTTTTTAAAATTCAGTTTACCCTGGGATTTACTGAAGACTTGGCAGAAGAAACATGAAGTTGTCTACGAAATTTAAAGCCAATCCATTAGGCATGATGTATTGAATCCACTTAAGAATCTAACATTTTAAACAAGGTGAAACAAAATGTAACAGAGAACAAAAAAAAAGCAATAAACATGTGTAAAGAGTTGGAAAGGAGAATGTAGGAGGGAACTGAATAACATAAAATGTTAAGGACCAGAGACTTTGCAACTATGTACCATAACTCTAATGGGTTTTCATCAATTCTAGAACATACTGTAGTCCTTCTGAAGTGGGTCTCTCAATTTCTCCCTCTGTCTTTCAGAGCCCAAGTTGAGGGATCACATCACTTGAATAGAAAAAACAGTCAAAGTCGTCATGGGCGACCTCAGTATTAAAGTAAGAGAATTAATGGGGACTTTTATTTGGATAATGATAGTTTTAGGAGTAAATGAAATGGTTTTGACTGTTTAAGAATCTGCTTATGAGATTGCTTTATAAAGAATTCAGTTATCAATTCTACTTTTAAAAGAACTCCATCTTTCCCCAAAAGATAAACTCTATCGAAGTAAAGTTCTAAAGCACATTCAGTTCAAGGGCTTCTCAGTAGAAAAAAAAAGATTTTTGCCCAGAGCATCACTCTGCCATGCTCTTCAAAAAGTTTTAAATTTAATTAGTTGAAAACTTAATTGTTAATTATAAAGATAATACTTCTTCCTCCAAAAAATAATAACCCCTGAACCCTGTTCTGAGCAGAGACATCCTATTTTCCAATCAGGGAGCACCTAGAGCAAGTCTTGCACACAATAGATTTGTCATTATTTCCTGATTATTTGATTAAAGTATTCCACGTTGGAAAAGACATAGAACTTAAATGGGAACAATTTTTAAAATTAGCAGTTGTAGTATTATTTGTATGAAAACCATATTTTGTATGGATCAAAGCCCTACACAGAAGCCAATGAAGAGGAAAAAATTCCCCTAAGAGGCTTTGGTCACCAATAACTATGTTTAAAATAACCAAAGCTATGCAATAAATAACAATGGAGTGATTATATATAAAAACCTGACCCAGTAACTGACCAAGCCAATCAAAGAATTGCTAGGATTTAGGGTAGAATAAAAGAGCACAGAAACTTTAAGGAAGGCCAGTTAATCAGGCAAAAATAAAGAGAAAATATACCTCTTTCTCCTTAATTAGGGAGATTACTGAGTCCCTGTATGCTAATTGTTAATTGCCACCTTGTGGCAATTATTTTCTTCCCACCCTCCATTAAAAGACCCGTTCACTAAGGAATTAGATCTGAGATTTCTATCCTCCAGGGAAGCAATCCAATAAATTAATTGAAGCCAAATTATTAAAAACCTGTGACACAGGTTCATAATTCTTTATTCGAATCCGTAGAGCCAGACTTATTTCAGAATTCACAACTTTCCAGATTTCAGAAAAACATTACTGTGACAGTAGCCCACAATCAAACCTATTAATATTTTTTCAAGAACATGTATGCATATCACACTACATAAAAGAGGTAGGGCTTCCCTGGTGGTGGCAGTGGTTGAGAGTCCGCCTGCCGATGCAGGGGACAGGGATCCGGGAAGATCCCACATGCCGCGGAGCGGCTGGGCCCGTGAGCCATGGCCGCTGAGCCTGCGCGTCCGGAGCCTGTGCTCCGCAACGGGAGAGGCCACAACAGTGAGAGGCCCGCGTACCACAAATAATAATAATAATAAATTTTAAAAATAAATAAATAAGAGGTAAAGACTACAAATAGCTTTAAAACAGTTCAGTTTGGGTTTTGCTACCAATGAGTTGGCACCAAATTTAAGAAACAAAATTCCAGTTTTCAGAGTCATTTAGTTTGAATTTGTGGATAAGGAATTGTGGAACTTTATTTCAGTGTGGTATCTTTCACTGAGGATTTTTAAAGCGAGGCCATGTTTTAGCCCAAAGTTACTAATGTTTCATAATATATAGTAATAGAGAATATGTCTTGGGAACTAGGAAGAAAGATTTTGGTTAAAGAGAGCTTTGCCAGTGACACTTAAATCATAACCTGTAGATTACTTCCTGCTCCATATATTACAGTAAGATCATTCAATTTATACTCTGTTTTGGAAAAATTCCACTGAATGATCCATGAAGGTTACAGAATAGGAGAATCTAAATTTCTATTCAGAGTAAAATGTTGTGAATGCGTTTTCCTTACTCTAGGTGAGGAATTCCGCCCTTCTCCTCATCCAAACCATGTGTGAAAAACGCTACATTGAAGCCCAGGAAGGCTGGCCACTGATTGACTACATCTTCTCGCAGTTTGCAATGTCCAACAAGAATCTGGTACAAAGAGAGCGCCATTTTGAGTGCTGCCCTGTAGCAAGTTCAGTTGACTCAACTGGATTTTAAAAAAATATCTGTGGTCCAAGTTAGAAAATGACTTAGAGGTTACATTTCAGCCTTATCACTTTCACTAAGAAATTTTTCAGTTTCTAGTGTTCTCGGTTTTCTTTCAGTGATATCCTTTTTAACTTATAATAAACCCAAGGTAGGTTAAATCAGTTTTTCCTAAAAAAGAGGAAACCTGGCCTCAAAAGCTTGGGGGTGGTTTGGAGACAGGCAGAGAAAGTGAATTGTTTCTAGAAAACAAGAAACATCCATACTTGTTACACCGGTTCCTTTGGATGAAGAGCCTGAAAAACATGTGCTTAAGATCTCAGTAATCTTAGCAAATTCATTGTAGCTGAAATTACAGTCCACTCCACTAGGAAGCAGTGTCATTGGAAATTTTTGCCCCAGAGATAAAAAGGGGAAAGGCCTGAGGGAGAAAAGGAGTAACTGCAGTCCAAGGATCCTCACAATGTTTGTTTTTCTGCTTCAGCCAGGGGTGTTTTTTTCTAACCCATTCCTCCAAAGAGCACTTTATAACTGGATTTGATACTGGAGACCAAGACTGCTGGATTCCACAAGCCCTTTAAGTTGAGTGACTGCATCCTCCACCCCAGAGGCTAAGAACACCTCCAAGTAAGGTCAGAGGCGACCGACAGCAAGGATTATGAACAAGTCACCTATTTCATCTTTCTTAAAGAGAAACCAATAAAACCTAACTCCCAGGAGACCGAAAAGGGAGAGAAATGTATCCAAGAAACAAGCCTGGAGGTCTTAAAAACCCTGGACCCACTGATCATTGGAATGCCTCAGGTAAGGGGTCTTTTGTCACCACTCATAGTTAATTTGATCACCTTTCTAAAGCTCTGAACATTTAGGAGTAAAGATACGAGTTGGTACTCCACGTGTCATCAGCTTTTTGATGCTCTGACTAGAGGAAGTATGTTGGGACGCTCAGTGCCAGCACATAATAGTTCCTCAAAAACAGGTGTAAAATTAGCTAAATAATCTTTTATATCTGGATGGCAAATGGCAGTTTATAAGCATCTTAATATATTATTTTTCTTCTTCCCCTGACATACTTAGACACATACTGTAAGTGGTGATTCTAACACAGTGAATGCTAAACTTTCCCCATTTATCTGGGAAGGTGTTAAAAGCACACATTCTCAGACCTCACTTGAGGCCTAATATAACCTGAACCTCAAGGGGAGGAGCCTTAGAATCTGCATTTTGCTTAAGCAAAACAACCTGGAAAAGGATTGAATGGCCAGAAATACATGGCACAGCCAGGAGACAAGCAGAAGGCCAGTTTAAGGGGATCACAGGCTTTGTCTAGGATGGGTTTTTAAGGTGTGGGTTTTGGATTACCGGGGCTATTTATTTAAAATGCACATTTTCAGGCCACGTGCCAGACCTAAATGAATCAGCGTATCTGGGCATGCGGCCCATAAATCTGCATGCAAATAAATTCCAACATTTCTGATGCATATTAAAGTTTGGGGAATTCTGATCTAGTAGTGAATGATGAAAGAGTAGTGTAAGGCCAGACTCTGAAGGGTCTGAAATGCCAAATTCCTTCCTTGTCCTTGATGAGCCAATGAAAATTTTAAGCAAAGGCTAAACATTTTAAATGATAACTGTAGGAAATCAGTGTGTTGACACTGATTTAAGAGTAGACTAAGCACAAAGAGTCTATATATGAGATGAGATGAGATTCATAGGGACTGGAACTGGGTCATAATAGTAGGAAGGGCGTGAGAAATCTTACAATTTAAGAAAGACTGGGGGCTTCCCTGGTGGCGCAGTGGTTGAGAGTCCGCCTGCAGATGCAGGGCACACGGGTTCGTGTCCCGGTCCGGGAAGATCTCACATGCTGCGGAGCGGCTGGGCCCGTGAGCCACGGCCACTGAGCCTGCGCGTCCGGAGCCTGTGCTCCGCGACGGGAGAGGCCACAACAGTGAGAGGCCCGCGTACCGCAAAAAAAAAGAAAGACTAGGCTTGGGACTTCCCTGGTGGCACAGTGGTTGAGAATCTGCCTGCCAATGCAGGGGACACGGGTTCGAGCCCTGGTCTGGGAAGATCCCACATGCCTCAGAGCAACTAAGCCCATGCGCCACAACTACTGAGCCTGCGCTCTAGAACCCATGCTCCGCAACAAGAGAAGCCATTGCAGTGAGAAGCCCGCGCACCACAACGAAGACCAAACACAGCCAAAAAATAAATAAGTAAAAAAAAAAATTGTTTTTTTAAAAAAAGAAAAGGATTAGGCTTAGGCTTGGTGATTAAATACAGATGCCAAGACAAAGGGAGGAGTCCAAGTGGACACCTAAGTTTCCATTAGGTGATCAGCAGATCAGCACCTGGGGACTTCCCTGGTGCTGGTGATCCAGTGGTTAGGACTTGGCGCTTTCACTGCGGGGGCCCTGTGTTCAATTCCTGGTAAAGGAACTAAGATTCCGCAAGCCATGTGGCATGGCCAAAAAAAAATAAATTAATTAATTGAAAAAAAAGAAGGAGAAGATCAGCACCTGGAGCACAGCCAGCAGCAGCAGCGCAGGCGCCATCCACTCCCCGTCATTCTCACTCTGGACAGTTCCACTCGAGTCTTGGAGTTTGCAGAAATATTTGGGGGCATTTTTGGTTGTCATATTGACAAGGGGTTTAACGGCACTTGGTGAGTGGAGCCCAGCCCTCCCTGCAGTGACCCACAATGACAACTTGTCCTGTCCCAAATTCCAGCAGCAACCTCACGGAGAAACACTGACCATCACTCACTGCAAGTGGCACCTGAAAGTGAATGTGCTGTGCAGAGACTGTGTTTCATGATTTCATTTTGATTTGGCCTGAAGAGCAAAATAATCACACGTGAGAGAAAGTTTTCTAAATTAGAGGGAAACACACGGAGAGGCCCAAAGAGGAATAATGAAAAGGAATAAGCAATCCTTGCATCTTGCCTTATGTTTTCCACAGATGCTATGGCCAAGAATCCTGACTCTTGTGGTACCTGCAGAATATACGGGAACGCTGTATATATACGCAGAATATACGGGAATATACGGGAACGCTGAAATACCTGTTTAATATCATCAGAATTCTGTTTATGGCAGAGGAGAGGAAGAAGAAGAATGCCAAGGACTCAACAGCACTTGTCATCTCTACAGGAGCTGGTGTGTACATTCAAAAACAAAGCAAAGCATTTCTCTTATGAGAGACTAGTTTCCGGAAAGGCTACAGGGCTTTGCTTGTAAACCCAAGCCCCATCTGATTTTTTCTAGGCCCCATAGCAGTAATGAAAATTGCTTTTTCTTTCTAGTGAAACTTCCTTCACCACAACAGCTACTGGCCAGACTTCTGGTGAGTGAGTTATGAAAAACCAACGTGGTATGAATTTAAACCAATATAGACAATTCAGCTCCAAATAAATGATAATAAAAATTACATAGATATTCCAAAACAAAAGAAACACTAAAATGGCATAATAAATGTTCTGCTATACTAATGACTCTGATGAAGATTTATTATTCGCAAGATTATCTTCTCACTCTGAAATGTTTGTTAAACTTCATTTATGATTTTTTAAATAAACATAGACTGGATCTGATCCATAAGAACCGTTCAAACAAATTCCACATCTGTTGTTTAGATTTCTCTCTCTCTCTTTTTGGCCACATATGTGCTTGAGCACTATTTCCACATGCCCTTATTTAATTAATAGATATATCTAAGTGTTGGTATGTTTCATTTATTTTTGGTTGATGGTTTCCATATATTTTTACACCTTTATCCTCAGAAGAAAATTGGGCAGATGGATTGTCTAAGTATTAGCTTTGATCTAGAATAAGTAAGAACAGACTGTGATGGTTTGTTAAAAGATTATCTAATGAAGGATTCAAGAGAATCTAGAACAGTGATAAAAAGGAAAAGGTAGGTGAGCCTTCTAAGTATCCCTGAGTTAAGTAACAATTTTTCTTCCTTCCTCCAGGTAATATCTATGCTCGCCAGTTTAGGGAAATTACATGGGGTCGGTGCAATAGGACTTTTGAAGATATTGCCTGAGATAATTTACCCAAATTTGGTAGAGCTATGGAAAACATGCATACCTGAGCTCCTGCAGCCTCTGGAAGGTACAAAGGAGTGGGATCAGGTCTTTATCCAAGGAGGCAAGAACACAAGGAAATGAGGCACCACTTCTATGTCTTAAGCCATTAATGTTCACATTAGGCAATAAAAACAATGAACTTGACATGCAAGGTAGACAGCTCTATTTTGTCCTGGACTCCTTATGTTCTATTTCTCTACCAAATACTTATATTGATATTTTAAGAGGACCAGGTGTGTTACATATTTAGCAGGAACTTTTACTTTTGCTCTGGTCTTTTTTTTGTATTTAGACAAGTTCTCTTTTGGTATTGTTCTAAAAAGTTATTATTCATCCATGCTAGAATATTAAGATATGGTAATTCAGTAGTTACTGTTGAAATTGGCAAAAAGCCTGGATTTTTATCATGGATTGAAGACCCTCTGTCCAGCTGACTAGCAATTTAGGATTGCCAACATAGTAAATTTAATCTGAAATAACCATCCTGCATAGGGAGAAAGCTTGAAATGGAACAGTAGCAGTCAGTGCTGACCTGGATACTGGGCTGGGGTTTTTTTTTTTTTTTTTTTGGCACTTATTGCATCAATTTCTATTTCTAGGAAAGAACACTAGTATCGTGCTGTGGGAGACCATGCTGCTTCAGGTAAAGCTGGCTCCTAGACTAATTGTTGATGATGGGGTGATGAAATCACCGAAAGTTACCCATCTTTACGAAAAAGAATTAGATTCCAAAGGACAGGAAACAACATTTCCTTTTCTTGAGAAAATCACTAGACTGTTAGACATGATCACATAAGAATTTTATGCTCTTTAAATCACAATTTGAACAATAATCTTTAGTCTTCAATTTGATTCAGAATTTAAGACAGTTTTGAAGATACCACTTACTAATATTTTTCTTACTAATATTTTTTTCCGTCTTTCTTAAATCTTCTCTAATTTTCAGTTTTTTTCCTCTCCTTGCAATTGCATTATTTCACCATTCATAAAAAGAAACAGAGATTAACATAATTTCCACTTCTTTGCTCCTGAATACAACTCCATTTCCTCCTCTATCTGCTTCTCACTATCTTTTTCCTGATGTCTAAACACCAAAAGGCCATGTTGTACCCCTTCTCCAGAAAAGAATCTTTCTCTCATCCATAACTTTCTGGACCTTGACAACCAAACAGTGCCACAGACAATGTCAAATCCCCAAAAGAGTAAATTGCAGACAGGAGTTGGACATTGGCTTTACAGAGAGCATTTTGATTTCAGGAGCCCACAGGAGATCAAGGAACCCATGGGCAGGGAGCTTTTAATCCAGCACAGTTTTGGTTCATAAGCCACCTATATAGGAATTAACTATGGCTTCTTTATTTTTTTTTAATTGAAGTATAGTTGATTTACAATGTTATGTTAATTACTGCCGCACAGCAAAGTGATTCAGTTATACATATATATATACATTCTTTTTCTTAATATTCTTTTCTGTTACAGTTTATCATAGGATATTGAATATAGGTCCCTGTGCTGTACAGTAGGGCCTCGTTGTTCATCCATTCTGTATATAAAAGCTTCCATCTGCTCACCCCGACCTCCCACTCCATCCCTCCCCCAAGCGCCACCTGCTTGGCAACAGCCAGTCTGTCCTCTATGTCTGTGATTCTGTTTCTGTTTCATAGATAGGTTCACTTGTGTCCTATTTTAGATTCCATACATAAGTGATATCATATGATATTTGTCTTTCTCTTTCTGACTTACTTCACTTAGTATTATCATCTCTAGTTGCATTCATGTTGCTGCAAATGGCACTATTTTATTCCTTTTTATGGCTGAGTAATATTCCATTGTATATATGTACCGCATCTTCTTTATCCATTCCTCTGTCGATGGACGTTTAGGTTGCTTCCATGACCTCCCTATTGTAAATGGTGCTGCTATGAACATAGGGGTGCATGTATTTTTTTGAATTATAGTTTTGTCTGGATATATGCCCAGGAGTGGGATTGCTGGATCATATACTAACTCTATTTTTTGTTTTCTGAGGAACCTCCATACTGTTTTCCATAGGGGCTGCACCAACTTACATTCCCACCAACAGTGTAGGAAGGGTCCCTTTTCTCCACACACTCTCTGGCATTTGTTATTTGTAGACTTTTGAATGATGGCCATTCTGACCAGCGTGAGGTGGTACCTCATTGTAGTTTGTTTCTGTTTTTTTGTGGGTTTTTCTGTATTTATTACTATTTATTATAGAATAGGTAACTCTTTTATTTAGAGAAAGCTCAGGGTATTTTTAATGGTTTTTAAATTTATATTTAAAAAAAATACCTGTCAAATGTTTTTGAAGAATTTGATTATAAAGTTTACTAGATTTTTAAAATATTTTAATTTTATTGGATTATAGCTGATTTACAATGTTGTGTTAGTTTCAGGTGTACAGCAAAGTGATTCAATTATATGTATACATATATTCATTCTTTTTTTAGATTCTTTTCTCATATAGGTTATCACAGAATATTGGGAAGAGTTCCCTGTGCTATACAGTAGGTCCGTGTTGGTCATCTATCTTAAATATAGTAATGTGCGTGTGTTCATCCCAAGCTCCTGATTTATCCCTCCCCCTCCCCCCCAAATCCTTTGGTAACCATAAGTTTGTTTTTGATATCTTTAAGTCTGCTTCTGTTTTGTAAATAAGTTCATTTGTACCTTTTTTTTAAATTAGATTCCACATATGAGTGATATCGTATGATATTTGTCTTTCTCTGTCTTACTTCACTTAGTCTGATCATCTCTAGGTCCATCCATGTTGCTGCCAATGGCATTATTTCATTCTTTTGTATGGCTGAGTAATATTCCATCATATATATGTACCACATCTTCTTGATCCATTTCTCTGTTGATGGACATTTAGGGTTGATTTGTATTTCTCTAATAATTAGCAGTGTTGAGCATCTTTTCATGTGAACTATGGCTTCTTTAAAATGTCAGATTTCAGTGACCTCTCCACAGCACCCCACCCCAACACCCCCCTTCCAGAATCAGGATCTCTAGGTGGGGTACCTGCGAGCTCACAGGTCTTAATGATACCCACAGTGAATCTTATCCCATATGAGGTTTGAAAGCAATGGCTCTATGCTTCCTGGTCCTTAACTCTTGGATCCACCTCTCCTCCTATATTCAGGCTTCTTTTATCTTCCCCTCCCTCTCTCAAAATTTTTATCTTATTTTCCCCTGCCACCATTTTTTTTCTTTTCTTTTCTTTTTTAATTTTTTTTTATTTTTAGCTGCATTGGGTCCTTGTTGCTGCGCGCGGGCTTTCTCTAGTTGCGGCAAGCAGGGGCTACTCTTTGTTGTGGTGCGCAGGCTTCTTCTCATTGCAGTGGCTTCTCTTGTTACAGAGCACCGGCTCTAGGCGCACGGGTTTCAGTAATTGTGGCACGTGGCCTCAGTAGTTGTGGCCCACAGGCTCTAGAGCACAGGCTCAGTAGTCATGGCACACGAGCTTAGTTGCTCCGCAGCATGTGGGATCTTCCCTGACCAGGGCTTGAACCCGTGTCCCCTGCATTGGCAGGCGGATTCTTAACCACTGAGCCACCAGGGAAGCCCCCCTGCTACCATTTTAAAATAACTGTTCTTACTAGGAAGGAAGGTTCTTTCTTGAGAGGCCTTGAGAACAGTTCTTTTCTTTCCTCCAATCTTGAGTACACTTCTTGGCTTCTTTTTCCAAACTGTCTGCATTTGCTTTCTTCCCTTATACTGCCAAGGTTGTACAATTTTTTTCTCTTCAAAGGATCCACTCAATGAGTTTCTATTAAGAAAATGAATACAAATCTTTTCATTGGTTTTGACATTGTGTTCTTTCCAAGCTTAAGGTAGAGAAAACACAGGAGAAATTGTAGATTTTAGAAATTGCAAATGGATTTTGTCCTCCAGAAAGACAAAAACACCTTTTTATGTATTGTTCAATGAAAAGGGACATGGGTTCAGACAACTGACTGTGGCCCTGCCTCAAAATAATTGATGAAATGAGGAATATTTCACTACTCGAGTTGAAGTTGGCAACTTGTGCTTGTATATCTAATTGATTCTTCAAGGCATTTAATTCACTATTCCAAAAATGTCCCTTTTTCTTAGTATGGTGTAAAGCAAACTAACTTTGACAAATGGAGTTTTTTTCCAAATCTACCCAAACCTTGAAAGATGTTAACTTCAATTTTAAGTTTCAGATTGGATGAGTTTCTATTTTACGTTTTTTGGCAATTTTTATTTAAAAGGAAAAAGGAAGGCACTTACACGGAGTTACTTGCCCTTCCTGTGCATCTAATTCTTAATGGGAATTCGGAAGAGGTTGTTATGAGAAAAGGAATAATCCCATGTAATATATACTTTATGCTTTTAGAATACATTGTAACAAAAAAGCACCAAGAAAGCACATTAAACCGTCACATTAGTATCTGACTTTCACCTCCTACAACAGTTGCTCAAAGAGCCGTTATGGAAGATCAATGACGTAGCCTGGACCATTCAACTGAGTCGGGATTTCAACCAGCAAATGGACAGTTACGGCAACACCTCTGTTGAGAAGGTTGGTTTTTTAGCTCAGAGACCTTAGCTTCTACTTTATGACCAAAAGGAGGGAGAAATGGTTAGAAAAATGCTCCCTTCTCTTCACCTTACATTTGACCAAAAGTTACAGGGCCACACCTATCTGCAAGGAAAACTGCCGAGTATAGTGTCTTCAAGATAAATACATGCCTAACTAAAATTCAGGGGTTCTGTTCTAGAGAAGGAAGAAAAATGGATACTGGAAGGCAAATAGCAGCCCCTACCATAGCACTCGTTAAATGCAGCTTATGCCTTGGTTTACATTGGGCCAGTCTTGTGAGGCTGGCTACGAGAAATAATCTACTACAATTTTTTAAAAACTTGAAAAGAAAGAATGCTCAAAGGCCACTTCTTTCATTCCTCTCTCTCCACATGACCTCTACCAAACCCTCCACATTGTAACCATCCATTCCAAATGGGGTTTGAATCCAGCTTCTGCTACTTACTGCTTATGTAGCTTTAGGTAAATTTTTTAACCTCTCTGGAGCCTCAGTATACTCACCAACAAAATGGAAATTTTATCTACCTCTGAGGATTGTAGTGTTACGAGGGTTCAATGAGATAAAGTATATAAAGTCCCAAGTGAAGTGCCTGGCACATGGCATGTGTTTAATAAAAAGCAGATGGTGGTTATCATTGTTATAGTATTCCTAATTTTTTTTTCTGAAAAAACATTTCCTAAGTCATTAAGTGTTCCCAGTATTAAGTGTCTCTTCCCCCAAATTCTTTATTAGCAACCTCTAACTCTTCTATGTAATTTTCAAAATTCCTCTCACTGATTGACTCTCTAATTTGGTACACAGTACTGATTCTCCAAATTGGTCTATCCAGCCTGCAGACACACCCATCAGAAAAATTTGGTGAGCAATGACTCATCTTCTTATACACGAACTAGCCTTGTGCATCTCAGGTAGTACCATTCATCCAACAGCTTCCAAACCCACAAGATTAGTCCAAGATAATGGTTGTATGAGTAGGCAGAGAAATTCAAGCAATGAGCCGCTTAGATGGCTCTAAACCTTTACACTTAACACCAGAAAAGTAAGTGTACCAACTAGCTTTAGAAGCATAACAAACTACCCCTGGTGGCTTAAAATAACAGGTACCTAGTTAGCTTACAATTTTGCAAGTTGACAGTTTGAGCTGGGCTCAACTGGGAAGTCTTCTGATCTCAGCTAGCCTCACTGCAGTGCACTGGGGATTGGCTGGTCTGGGATGATCTTAACTAGGACAGCTTTTTTCTGCTACTTGCAGTCCCTCATTCTCCAGCAGGCTAGCCCAGGCTTGCTCTCATGGTGGGGGCAATGAAGTATGCAATGTCTCCTGAGGTCTAAGCTCAGAAGGGGCATCCTATTGCTTCTACCAATTCCATTGACAAAAGCAAGTCACAAGACCAGCCCAGATGCAAGGAATGGAGAAATAGGGTCATCTTGATAGGAGCTGCAAACTCCCATAGCAGGGAGGCGTGGATAGAGGTGGGATAGAAAGGTTATGGCTATTTTTGCAATCAATGACATTTTTTTCCCCAATTCTGGGTTTCTGATTTCTGGGATTCCTAGCCAAGTCCCCAAGTAAGAATGCACTATACATTGAACCTGACCAAATTCAGCAAAGCAGCAACAGATCAGCAGTACTGGGGGCCACTGAGGCTAGCTAGCCCTTCACACGTAAGTCATATTTCCCCCTGATCAAATCAATTTTTTCTCAGCACAAGACTTTTCCAGACTCTTTCCTGTCCTTCTCCCAAGATGGAGTTAAATAGACTCTAGCAGCTTTGACCCCAATTAATATTTACTCCAGTTCTGTAAACAGTTTTCCTCATTACGATTCCATGATCATGGGGGTCTTTTGCCTGGACAACCGAGAGTGAAGTGGCTGCTACCTTGTCAGATTCTTACTCTGGTTTTACTCTTACTCTGGTAGTTCTTCCACCTGTTTTATCACCTTAGGTCCCCCCTCATCCCAAGTCAGACTAATGCATACAATTTCTCCTGAATGTACTAATTTAACTTCATTTGTTACTACTAGATTTTCCTTTCCTCCTGTGCCATACATCCTTTCTGCTCAATAATGACCACTCCATAGCTACAATCCTCGGAGCTCTGCAGGGTCCTTAGAGTGGACTTCCAACTGGCCACTTTACTCTCCTGTGTGTAACAAGATGGACAATCTAAATAAAGAGATGCCAATCTGGTATTACATAGCTATATATACACACATGTTCATATACCTATTTACATCCAGGAGTGTGCTATACTGTTCAAACACAAGCCACTGAGGGGCTGCCCCACACCTCCAGGCATAGCTCTACATCATACATGGCCTCTAACAAAAGATGACAGGAAGACACGACTTTCCTACTTGCCTTTTCTCCATCCCGACACTGCAGAAGTAACCAGGGTAGGGCTGGCATAATGAATCCAACATTCTCACCACCTGTAAGGGAGACGGAAGCCACAGAATGATTCCCCACATGCTCCGCCTCCAGTGTTCCTCCATGGGGTGCTTTCCCTCCCCAGTTTAGAGTTCCGTACTAAAGACACAATGCGTGTGTAAAAGTTCCTATGTGAATTTTCTTTTTCACTCCTAATACCATTCTGGCAGCACTTCTGGACAACTCACTCTACTCCTGGGAGAGAGATAATAGTAGAGCATACAAAGTATTATTTTCAAAATTACTATACTCTAAATCTCCTAAACTATAAACTAAGTCAATATACTGTGGAGTTTGAGAATATCTGATGACACTATCTTCAAAATTACCCAATTTTATTGAGCATGTTAATGCAATGAGCACTTATTAGCTACCAGTGACTGTCCACTGGAAATAATCAATAAGACCCTCTGCAACCAAGAACTAAAATTCTGAGCATAGAGACAAATAAGAAAATTAAAAATTACAGTAGAGAGTGAAAGGTATTATGATGGTGGAGCACATGGCATAGAGGAGAGCAGAAGAACACAGGTAGAGGACAGAGCCTTGGCGGGGGGGGCGGGGCGGGGGGGACACTTTGAAGAGACAGTATAGGAAAGTACATGGTTAGTAAGCAGTCATAAGTTACCTCAATGTCTTTTCTTCAAATGACTGTTTTAACTCTTTCCATTTTTCATCAGTCTTGCTTTCCAACCTTTAACTGTGTAGCTTGTCCTTTGTTTTCCAGAAATTTCTTTGGAAAGCCTTGGGAACCACCTTAGCATCCTGCCAAGACACAGACTTTGTAAGCTCACAGATTAAGGATGCTCTGGCTGCTCCCAACCACCTGGGGGATCAACGCCAGGTGGGACCCCTTTCTTTCAATTTCCTCTCATGATAATGATAATGAATTCCTTCTGGAAAACCTCTGACAGTTCTTATGTTAATGTCTTACTCATTCAGAATTATCCATGCATTCAAGAGAGTCCAACAGAATTTTTCAGAAAAATGAAACTTCCTTATTTAAATATCAGTGCTTCATTATCTAACCAGGTTTATGAAAATATTGAAAAATGAATTTTAATCACTCACTTAACAAGAGTATTTTAAATATATTTTGACCTTGGCTTTATAACTTAAGAGTATGATTGTAAGTATCAAAATCATTAAACTTGTAAGCTGAAAGTAAGCTTATATACGATTGGTTTTCCACCTAGAGAAAATATAAGTATAACCTGAAGAGCTTTTGCAAAGTGTTTTTGCCTCTTCCCTACCCTAGCCTAAGCTGGAGAGCATATGTGAATGTGGAAGAAAAAGGAGAATGTCTGTTAAAAAAAAAAAAAAAAAAAAAAAACTCTGCAAGGCTAATAAAGACCAGCTAGTAAAAAATATATTTTCATAGTCTGTCTTGTTATATACTCTTCTCAGAAATTCTCAGATGTTTAGGGTCCTTTCCCCATCGTAAATGGCTAGAAACCACTAGACTTACTGAACTTTTGAAACTGTTCCTTCTCAGATATTCAGTCATCACATTTCTCATTGGCATTATTCCTAGCACCATTTTTCCCATCCTAATTGCCCTTTTAGTTCTGCTCTGGGCTAGGAAACAATGTCAGTTTATTTCAGATATAAGCATACAATATGGCCGTCATTCAACGTCTGAGGGGTTCACAAACTTTAAAAGATGAACTTTGTGACATCCATTTGAGCTTCTCAAATTCCTCTTTTACTTAACTTTACTTCAAGTTCTTGAGTGTGTCCCACACACTCAAGTCACTTAGTGAATGACCTATGGATGGGTAAGGTGTTAACGCGTAACTTTCTTAGTCTCACTGAGCCTGCTGGCCTTCCATCTCCCGAGCATGACTTTCTCCCTCAGGTGACACCTCAGCTCTGATTCTGATGTCAGACTAGCTGGATTCAAATCTTGCCTCTACAACATGCTACCTACATCCCTCAGGTTCTTCCAAGTAAAATAAGGGAAAATAGAACCCTTCTCAAAGGGTTGAGAATGCTTAGTGAACAGTGAACAGTTTCAGGAGAAAAGAGCTGAGGCTGCAACTGTGAGGAACTGGAGAGAGAAAATGGACTCAGGGAAAGATGTAGGACATCTGTGCAGATTTGAGGGCCCCATTGGGGGTTGAAATCATCTTCTACTGGCACCTATTTTCTCCGTGGGGTCACTTTTTTTTCCAGTAGCCTCCTGCAGATGAGGTGTAGGGATAGGTGATCGGCAAATGGGGAGTCAGATTTATCCAGGGCTTTGCCAGACTTACATGATAGAAGGACAGTGGGACATAGGTGGAAAAGTAGGGGAAGGAGTTAAGACATTAGGAAGATGGGTTGGGAGAGGAGAAACACGGAGCACTGCGGCGTGACAGGACCCAGAGGCTGAAAGACACAGGTTTATATCTTAGGCCATGACCAAGGAACACAGAGACATCAGGCCACAAGCCTTTAAAGATCTCTTCCAAGCATCTTCTGACAATGGAGAGTATGTGGCCTGGTATCTGAGGACTAAGAACAGTGCTGGTTGAGACCTTGGTGACAGTGGTCATGGTGGTTCTAGCCAGTTTATACAATCGGATGAAAAGTAACAGGACTCATAAACAAACTGCCATGAAGGTACAGTGGTGAAGTGAGCCTCGAGCAAGAGAGGGGGGAAGAATGTGGGCAAGGGGGGAATATGACCACAGAGCATGAAACAGGAGCTACCAGATTTCAACATTTTAGCCACTTGAGATATAGTAAGCGTTCAGCAGGAGAGGAATCCTATAGAAATGACAGTCAACTCTAGCTCAAAAAAACCTCCACTGGCTTCCCACTAGTCTAAGATTAGAAATCCAAATGACTGGCTGTGGCCTGAAAGGCCCTACTCAGACCAACCCCCACTTCCTCTCTCACCTCATCCTGCACTTCCCCTTGATTGTTCCTTCTGCCCTCCTCGATGGACCTCAGGGCCTTTGCACTTACTCCATCTGTTTAGAATTCTGCTTCCCAGGTAGTCCAATGGCTCAGTCTCTTGCTTATTTCAGGACTCTTCTCCATGTCACCCTTGTATTGAGGCCTTCTCTGGGCACCCTATTTATATTGCCAAGTCCCCCCAGTGTGGAGCTTCTACTCTTTTTTTTTTTGCTTTTCTTATCTCCATAGCACTTATCACCTTCTGACATACTATACATTTACATTTACATGCTTACCAAATTTATGTGTTCACTTTATGTCACTTCTCAGTCACTTCCCCATCACTTCCCCTGGCTGCACACTCAAAAGTTTGGGGAATTTGATGTGTTTTGTTCAATCCTGTATCCCCTGCACCTAGAAGAGTTCCTGACACATAATGGGTGCTCAGTATATATTTGTTGAATAGATGAATAAACTCAAAATGTCCTATCTCTTCTGATTTTAGGGAATAACATCTATCTTAGCATACTGTGCCAAGAACCACTTTGAAATTGTTTTAAAAGTTCTTAAAACATTCCAAGATCGGGAAAAGTTTTTCATGAATCGATGCAAGGTAAAAAGAAGAATTTGCTCCTCCAAAGCCCTTGGTCATTGCAAAGGCATATGACACTGACTGCTTCAGTGAATATCCTTTCTCCGTATTATACTTGCTCCCATCCCCAGGTCTTTATTCCAGGTCAGAACTGTCCGAACCCAGGCCCTGAAGAATGACCAGCTAGGTAACAAGTCTCCTCCACTTTCTGTCACTAATGCTGACCTGGGAGGCCCTAAGGAGCTCTGTGTGTGCCTAGGTTTGTCCCAGCTGCTCAGGCCTCATGGAGAGTTTCCATTGTGTACACTCTGCTTCCCCTAAAGGAGAAGAATTTAATGAGTAAAAATTAATGCAAGCCTTCTCACAGGTACCTCTCTTAACGCCTGATAGATCCACAACACCGTCCTGTGTGTTTAAATTTATATAGGTAAGAGTGTCAGCTTTAGACTAATTGTAATAATCTCAGTCCCATTTCTTAACTCCCTAGTGGCCCACAGAATTAAGAAAAAATATGAGAGAAAAAGAAACTCCTTCAGTCATATTTTTTATGTCTCTCTTTCCTCCTCTTCAGGGTATTTTCTCTGGGAAAAAGAGCCTGACCAAGACTGACGTCATGGTAATCTATGGAGCCGTGGCCCTCCATGCTCCCAAGAGGCAGCTCCTCCCCAGGCTTGATCAAGACATTGTATCCCAAGTCGTTTCTTTATGGCCAGTGCTCTCAGGTAACAACCAACAAGGGCCACCTCGATTTCCAAGGCTGGGGTTCCCAAAACTTGGAGGGACTCAGCTCTTGGAAATCTTCATGCTCAAAGGACACAGACCAAAGGAAAGATAGGGTATGGTATAGTATGTTTGGAGGATGAGAACTTACGGAAAGAGAACATTTTATTATGAAACAGAGTTGAGTGATTTGTTTCTTTCTTAAGACCTTGGGCAGTTCACATCCCACCACTCCCGCATTGCCTTCCTAGACCAGTTGTACCCACCATGATCTCACCCTCATTTAAACTTAAAGCAATGACTCCTGTACTACTTTAGGGCAGCTGGCTTATTACTTCCCTGTAATAGTCTCTGATGAGCTGCTAATGGTAGCTGTTTAACCTTTTATAGGGTAATACTTATAAGCCATCTAAAAGAGTGTCTCACAAATAGAGCCATTTATGTATTTTTAAGTGAATAAAATGCATCACTTGTCAATCTACTCAGTCCACCTCAAGTTGTACTAATTTCCCCCTCCACCATCATCCCAGCCACGCTGACCATCCTTGACACTCCTCAACATGCCAAGGATGCTTCTGCCTCGGAACCACAAAACCGAGTTGGAATTCATCCAATCATTTCCGTCCCCCATAGCACTTTTTGTATCTTTAATAAAATGCTTTCTACAGGTTGTCAGTTCAGCCACTTTGCTGATTAGTACCAAGTTAGCCACCTAAGACCCACCTAGCCATCAAGTTTAAAATATGGCTTCCCAGAGTCATTATCCAGGGAGGTTGCCTCAGTAAGTCTGGGGTGGGGTCTGCCATTTGTATTTTTTAAAGGTTTATGAATGATTCTTATTCACAGCCAGGTTTAGGGGTTTTCGTTGATTACCTGCACATCTGCTTCTCCCATTAGATTGACAGCACCTTGATGTTAGGGATTGTACACTATGTTCCTTTATCTCCTCTTCTGTGTCCTCCACAAACCACCTATTTGATAAAACTGTGCTCTTGACATTTATTCATGTGTGTAGGTGAGAAGAATGGACTCATAGGGAGCTCACAGTATTGCAGATATAGGTACATGCTAGTGGAAGGATGTAGGGCAGTGATCCTCACACCTCAGCTGCACGAGAATTACCTGGAAAGCCTGTTAAAAATGGAGATCCCTAATGAATCAGTCTTCAGGGATGGATCACTGAATCTGTAATTTTAATACCTTCCTCAAAAAGTGATTCTGACATACCCAAAATTTGATAAGCAATGATGAGAACTGCAAACAAAATTTTCAAAGACGTTTTATGTTACATTAATATTTAGTCCATCACTGAGGAAAATCATCACTGAGGAAAATCATGAGGAAAGTCATCACTGAGACAAAGATGTTTCAGATAAAGATCACTGGACACTTTGAGATCAGTTCTGCTATAAGGCAACATTTGCACAAGATAGTACCAGAAAAACCACAGGGATTATGGGGGAAATGGGGTGAGGGGAACAACATTCAAAAAAACCCCATCAATGACACATTAAAAAAAAACGGAATTAAATTTTCAAAAGTAATTTAAAAAACATTTAGGAAATATATAAATACTACCAAGAAATGACGGCACGTTTCCTTGAAAAACACCTGAAGTCAGCTGTGCAATTTATGAGCTACTATGAAATGGTGGTGGGAAAGAGGGTTATCTGAAATCTGACAAACAGCTGTAATGCCAGACTTGAATGAGAGCAGCTCATCACACACAGTAAACGAAGGCAGCTGACGGATATTCGAGGTATGTGCGCAAGTCTTCCTATGCGGCTCAGTTCAACTGTTGTACCTTTTTGCTCTCACGGACAAAACTGTTCATAAGCAAACTCAAAATTCAGAATATGCTAAAAGTATTCCCTCATGTATCAATTTCGTTGAAACAAATTTGCATTTTCAACACAGGCGTTGTCGCAGAACTAACTATATCTCAATTCCAAAGTCAGCTGCCCTATTAACTTTCATTTTATAACTTTTCACCGCTTTTTCTGCCAAGAGCTTTAATAGCCTTTTTCTTACCGAAGTCTGATAGAGCCTCTTTAAAATGAGAAGGCTGAAGCCCAAAGGCTTGACATCTTTATGCTGCTTTCTGTAGTTTAGTCATGATTCACCCAGGGCAAAGAATCTACCAGTGTACAGGGTCTCCCTTTGAAACTGGGGGAGGGAGGCAACAGCTCCCACCAGTTGGAAGGACTCGGCATCCTGCTTCACTGTTGTCCTTCAGGTGATGGGTCGGTCTTTTTGTTGGGATGAGGGAACTCTAACTGCTGCTCTAGTGTCTGCTTCTGCCTTTGATTTTTTTCAGGTTCTGGGCATGGCTGTGATGAACAAGGTATGCAGCATATGTGATATATTTGAATACCTGTGTTTGAGTATAAATATATTTGAATACAAATTATGCTCCCTGGAAGTACAGTAAGCATAAATGTTCTCTTGATTTGATTCCACAGGAAAAGATCCCAAAATATAACTAATTAATCCAGTTCTGAAGCCAGGAACCCTGAACCTAATTTAAGACAGAACAAGGAGCTGTATTTGGTTCTAGGTGGTTTGGAAGTTAGACTGTAAACTAGAACAGTGTTCTTAGAACTGTGGGTTGTAAACCACCAGTAGATCATGAAATCAATTTAATATAGCTAATAGATCAAAACCAGCAAAATGTCTGTAATGAAATAAAAGAGAAATAGAAGAGTACATTGCACATAGCAATAATAAATATCATAAAACTTTTATTTCAGTTATGTATTTTATATATATATATTCACTATATTGTGCATGTAAGTACTGGGTAGAATCGTAAACTGTTTCCTATTTTGATTTCTGATCAAAAATGTTTGAAAGCCACTGCTCTAGAGAAACCTCAGTTTATGATGGGAGCTGGAGGGGCTGGAGATTGACCTTAGTTTCTCAACTTCCCTGCAACTTGGATCCGAGACTAAGGTGGAGATGGCAAAAGGAGCAGAGTGTCACTCCTGTCTGGGCACATATTTCAACCCTATTTGTAGAGCTGGGTGTGGTGCCTAAGACCCTGGCTTGCACTGTGAGTCATTTTGCTTTAGGACATGGATCTGCAGATGAGTTTTATAAGAAGTATCACGGAAACTGGCATTGCTGTCCAAGATGCTGAGGATGAGAAGTTCAAGTTTTCCTACAAGGAGGTGCTGCTGAGTTACATGCTGGTGAGTGTGCAGGGAGGACATGGGCAAAACCCTGAGAAGTTCATTACCAAGAGTGCAGGTAATGGGTAAAACTCGCCGGTCCCGAAGAACAGACCTTGGGCGTATTTCCGCCTGAGGGTGCCCAACGGTCCGATGAGGTTTCCACCTCTTTGTGTCTAGAAACTCCCCTGGTCCTTCCTGAGACAGTTTACCTCCTTGTCTGTGTTGCAGGACTTCATCAGGGATGAGCCCCTGGATTCCTTGGCTAGCCCTGTTCGGTGGAAAGTCTTAATCGCCATCAGATACCTCAGGTAGAGAATTTTTTGTTTGTTCTCATTGAAAAAATATTTCCTCCCCCATATCCTCATTCTGATCAACTGACTTATCGATCGGTGCAGACTCTAGTGCACCGATCAAACATGAACACAGTTCATCAATAGGTTATTTCAAATGGGGGCTTTTTCTCTTTCCAGAGTGACAGAATTGACTGAGAGCCTGATCATTTGTTGACTCACAGGGACTAGCGGAGCTGCTTACAAGAGTCAGATTTATTGATATATAAGGACTGAAACTTCTGTGCAAAAATAATTTATCTTGGCCTGTAGGCAAATTTTAATCGTCCCATTAGAAATATATGAAACCCTTAATCACACCCTAGTTTGGTTAGCAGCAATAAGCCTGAAGAAGATAATAATTTTAAGCACGTTTTTAAAATAATATTTTTCCCCTGCAGTAAAAGAAATAGAAGTTCACTGTTAAAACCTGGAAACTATAGAAAGTTTTTTAAAATGATAAAAATCATCCCAATCCTCCCCCCCTTATTATCAACATTTTGGTATATTTCCAGGTCTTTATTTCTAGTCTTCCATGTTGGTTACAGAGTTGAGATTCTACTCTGCTTATGATTTTTTATCCTGTTTTTTTTTCTCACCTCATCTTACATATTCCAATGTTATTACCAACTCTTCACAGACATCAGTCGTTTTTTATTAATTTTTTTAATTTTTGATTGTGGTAAAGTATACATGTTTATCATCTGAGCCATTTTTAAGTGTACAGTTCAGTGTGTTAAGTACTTTTACATTGTTGTGCAAAGCAATCTCCAGAACTCTTTTCATCTTGCAAAACTGAAGCTCTGTACCCGTTAAACAACTCTTCATTCCCTCCTTCCACCAGCCCTGGCAGCTACCATTCTACTTTCTGTCTCTGTGAATTTTATACTTTAGGTAACTCATGTAAGTGGCATCATACAGTATTTATCTTTTGACACCTGGCTTATTTCCCTTAGAACAATGTCTTCAGGGTCCATCCATGTTGTAGCATGAATCAGAATATCATTCCTTTTTTAAGGCTGAACAATATTCCATTCTATGTGTATACCATATTTTGTTAATCCATTCATCTGTTGGACGTTCATCTGATGGGTGTTTTTCACATTTTGGCTATTGTAAATAACGCTGCTATGAACATGGGTGCACAGATATTTCTTCCAGACCCTGCTTTTAATTATTTGGGGTATGTACCCATAAGTAGGCCTGTTGGATCATATGTCAAGCCTATTTTTATCTTTAGAGTAACCACCATACTGTTTTCTCTGGCAGTGACACTATTTTACATTCCCACCATCAGTGCACAAGGGTTCTAATTTTTCTGTATCCTTGCCATCACTTTGTTATTTTCTGTTTGTTTGTTTTTACAGTAGCCATCCTAATGGGTGTGAGATGGTATCTCATTGTGGCTTTGAGTTGCCGTTCCCTAATGATTAATGACTTCGAGCCTCTTCTCATAGCCTTATTGCCTATTTGTATATCTTCTTTGGAAAAATGTCTGTTCAATCCTCTGTCCATTTTTGGTTCTTTCTTTTTGTTGTTGCTGAGTTGTAGGAGTTATTTATATTTTTATATTCTTTCTATTCTCTATAAGGTTATTAACCCCTTATTAGATATATGATTTGCAAATATCTTCTCTCATTCCATAGGTTGTCTTTTACTCTAAATTGTGTTCTTGATGCACAGAGGTTTTTAATTTTGATGTAGGCCCATTTGTCTATTTGTACTTTCATCATCTGTGCTTTTAGTGTCATATCCAAGAAATCATTTCCAAATCCAATATCATTCCCCTCTGAATGGTCTTGGAACCCTTGTTGGAAATCATCTGACCATATATACTAGAGTTTATTTCTGGGATCTCTACTGTATTCCAGTGGTCTGTATGTCTGTTTATTTATGCCAATACTATACTGGTTTGATTGCTGTGGTCGTGTAATAAGTTTTGAAACCAGGAAGTGTGAGATCTCCAACTTTGTTCTTTTTCAAGATTGTTTTGGCTACTTGGGGTCACTTGAGATTCCACATGAGTTTTAGGATGGATTTTTCTATGTCTTCAAAAAGTGTCACTGGGATTCTGATAGGAACTCCATTAAATATGTAGACTGCTTTGTATGGACATCTTAACAATAATAAATACTCAAATCCAAGGACATGGAATGTCTTTCTCTTTACTTGTGTCTTCTTTAATTTCCTTCAGCAACATTTTGTGGTTTTCAGTGTACAAGTCTTTCACCTTCTTGGTTATTCCTAAGTATTTTATTCTTTCTGATGCTATTGTAAATGGAACTGTTAATTTCTTTTTTTGATGATTCATTGTTTAAGTGTATAAAAATGCAACTGATTTTTGTGTGTTGATTTTGTATTCCGCAACTTTTTTTTTTTGAGGCTGCGTTGGGTCTTTGTTGCTGTGCATGGGCTTTCTCTAGTTGCGTCAAGCGGCGGCTATTCTTTGTTGTGGTATACGGGTTTCTCACTGCGGTGGCTTCTCTTGTTGCGGAAAACGGGCTCTAGGCACGTAGGCTTCAATAGTTGCAGCACGTGGGCTCAGTAGTTGTGGCACTCAGGCCCTAAAGCACAGGCTCAGTAGTTGTGGCACACAGGCTTAGTTGCTCCACGGCATGTGGGATCTTCCCGGACCAGGGCTTGAACCCTTGTCCCCTGCATTGGCAGGAGGATTCTTAACCACTGAGCCACCAGGGAAGTCCCTGTATTCTGCAACTTTGATGAATTTGCTTATTAGTTTTAATATTTTTTGTAGATTCTTTAGGATTGTCTATGTATTAAGATCATGTCATCTGCAGACAGAGATAATTTACTTCACCTTTCCAATCTGGATGCCTTTTATTTATTTTTCTTATCTAATTGCTCTGGCTGGAACTTCCAGTATTATGTTAAATAGAAGTGGCATCTTTGTCTTGTTCCTGATCTTAGAGGGAAAGTTTTCAGTCTTTCACCATTGTGCATGATGTTAGCTGTAGGCTTTTCGTATGTGGCATTTATTATGTTGAGGTAACAAACATCATTTTTAATGGCTGCCTAATATCTTGGTACATAGATATGCCTCATATTGTTACATTTCATTATTAATCAACCTCCTATTGCTACATTTAATTATTTCTTGTTTTTAAAAACTATAAGTAATACTTTGGTGAATACCCTTGTGCAAAAAGTGTTCTCTGAACTTCTAATTATAAAAGTTGACAATTCGTTTCAATAAATATTATTGAGTTGCATCCATGTATCAGACACTGAGCTAGGTTCTAAAAGGACAATGTTGAACAAAATACAGCCTTGCTCTGAAGGAGTTTTAGTCAACTAGGGGAAATAAATGCCAAACACATTCATATAATTTCTCTAAAACTCGATAAGAAGCAAAATAAGGGAAGGCACAAGTTGCCATGTTTACAAAGATGAGGGAGGTTTAAAGAAAGTGCAAATAAATCTTGAAGATCAATTAAGAATTAACCAGGCTCCAGAACAGTATTGTCAAGTAGAAATAAAGTATAATACAAGTTACATATGCCAGTTAAAATTTTCTAGTAGCCACTTTTAAACGTGTAAAAAGAAACAAGTTAAATTAATTTTAATAATTAATTTTAATCTAATATATTCAGTATATTATTTCAAGTATTTAAAATAAAGAAGTAATAAGATAATTTACATGATTTTTATACTAAATCTTCAAAATCCAGTGTGTTTTACAATTACAGCCTATTTTAAATCAAACCAGCCACAACTCAAGTGTTCAACAGCCACATGTTGCTAATGGCTATCCTCACATGGACAGGACACCTGTAGAACTTGCAAACTAATCTCTAATGGCAGAAAGCAAATCAGTGGTTGCCTTGGGCTAGGGAAGAGGAAGAGACGAGCTGCAAAGAAGCATGAGGAAAAACTGGGGGATGATAGCAATGTTCTATATTGATTATAGTGGTGGTTCCATGAGTATGAAACTCATTTGATTGCACACTTTAATGGATGCAGCTGGTTGTGCATAAATTATAGCTCAATAAGTTGAGTTTTTTAAACAGCCAGCCAGACGGTAAGGATGAGAAGATTGTTCAGCATCTATCAACACATTTAACACTTTCAACAGAGTTGTCCCAGCTGTTACTGACTTTTACTCTCCAGTGAGAGAACCAATTTCACCTTTCTCTGACAGTGTCATCATTTTTAACTTCTTTGTTAATTTGGTTGATGACAAGTGGTATTGTATTGTCTTAATTTACACTTATTTAATAACAAATGGAGTTTCTCATGTTTATTGAACATTTACATTTTTCCAAGTTATGTCCAGGTTTGTTTATATCCTCGTAATGTCTATAGTATATGTCAGAAAGAAAGAGAGAGAGAGAGGAAGGAAAGAAAGGAACAAAAGAAGGAAGATTCCATTATCATTTATTCACTTGTGCATTTATAAGAACCTATAGTATGTGTGACATTACATATAACATGAGAGGACATATGAAATTTATAAAACTCACTGCTCCAAACTTAGAATCTCTCTCTCTCTCTCTCTCTATCACACACACACACACGCACACACAGTCAAGTGCTGAAGAAAACAAGTAGATTAATGTTAGATCATATAGTAAAGGGTAAAGTAATGCAAAGCAAGTGATGGTTTGTTTATCACTCTAATAAATTAGACCTGAAGCGTGTGGACTATGCCCACCGCTACAGTCTGGTTCTATGTCCCCAATCTCTCTCTACTTCCATCAACACCTCCCTCAACATCCCAGCCCATCAGAAATGTACCTGACCCCTTCAGCCCCTTCAGACTGGCAGTTCTTGGGAATTCTACTGGGTTATGTTTTGTTTGTCAACATAATATCCACTCCTCCCCGTGGTTCTCGTTTCAGTAAACTGAAACCTCAGCTCTCACTGAATGACCATCTTAATATTCTTGAGGAGAACATTCGGAAGCTGCTGCCCCTTCCACCTCTGGAAAAACTCAAAAATGAGGGCAAGACAGACAAGGACACGGAGCACATTCATGTATGAGGGGGCGAGGCCCGAGGGGAGTGCAGAGTGGAGTAGAATGAATGAACTTGCTCCCCGCGGCCTGACCCTCACACTCACTTTGATTTCAGTTTCTCTACGAACGATCCATGGATGCTCTGGGGAAGCTGCGGAGGACCATGATGTGGGATAACGTGAAAGCAGAGGACTGTCAAGAAATGGTCAACGTGAGTAGGGCCACTGCTCAAACTGACTCCCATAGTCCCTAATCGGTGCTCCAAGGCACCCTCCAAACTCTGCCTCATCCTCGTCACAGGGACTCGTCCAGCCCGACCCACGTGGCCCACCACGTAGGGCCAGTCCACTTAAAAAGGGTTTGTGGGGAGGCCAGCACGCTGTTCCAGAGGAGGCAGAGCGAGAGCGAGAGAACGAGAGCGAATGAATACGAGGATGCTAAGGAAAGACTTTTACTTTTTGACCAACAGCTTCTCCGAATGAGGCTTGTTTCACAAAAAGAGTGGGAAAGGGAAAGAGCCTTCCAGATCACCGCGAAAGTGCTGACAAACAATACTGAGGTAAGGAAGCCCCTAAAATGGATGGATGGCATTGCTTGCTAACAGCAGGGACCCCTGAGGCCACTGGAATCCAAAACTTGTGCGTGACGGATCTCCAGTCCCGGGTGGGGTCTTTCCGGAGAACCACCAGCCAGGTCTGTCCTAACCCAGAGCGTCTTTGCTCGCTTGCTCGCTTACTTGACCACTGCCCTTAAAGTCCAAGAGTCCATTCTATTCTAAGGGCCTGCACGGAAGGAACAAGGGACTTAATATCCAGCGTTGGGACTATCCTGGGACATTGTCAAGCCACCCCGTCACCTTGGGGTCCCCCTTTGTCCCGCAGGCACCAGAGAACTTTAAAATCGGCTCACTCCTCGGCCTCCTGGTTCCTCACTCCTGTGACACCTCCATCCGCCAGGCGGCTGCTAGCTCGGCTATTAGTCTGTTCTGCATAAAAGGTGAGGGAAGGATGTGAAACCCACAGATGCAGAGAAGATACCTGTTTTCTTTTGTTCTCAGCTTTTCTCCTCGTCCATCTCTCTCTCTCCTTCCTCCTCTCTCTTTCTCCTCCCCCAGTTCAGCCATTTCTGAGTTCTGATACCTTAATTATGTCACACAATTTGTCTCTCTTTTAGATCCTTTTTCCTCAGTGGCTCTGCTTTCTGGTTTTTTAAAATAAAGATAACACCACCAGAGCATGATAAAGAGTCATTAAAGCAGGTAAAATGTTTTGAGAGAGTCTGATTTAAATCACACAGCAATTGGGCATATTAGCAAAGCTTTCTCTATCACAGGCTTTCTTCCAGAGGAAATTGCACTATTATTATGGTGCTAAAGTGCCTTTCAGAGTTTCCTAAGAGAGATAACTTTGTGGAGGTTTTTCCAGCTTGCATAGCAGGACCTCTGTCTGCTCTGCCAGGACACGTGAGTAACTGTCAATGTCAGGAAATATAAGGAATTTTAAAACATCAGTCTCAGGCTGAAACCAACACTCAGGGCTTCCTGATTAAATCCAGGTTAAATAAGCAGGTGTTTGGCCGAGCTGGGCCCTGCATCGTATGCACAGTTCTCTGCAGACCAGGTGCAGCCAGGAACACTCAGCCAGGCTGACTGCAGCTCATGCCCACCCTCGGCTCTTCACTCTCTTAGGTACTCGGCAAACATTTCTTGAGTGACTTTTCATGTGTCAGGCACTGTTCTGATGCTGGAAGCACAGAGATATTATAATTCTAAGATTCGCATAAGAAAAGTCTGTTAGGTTTGCTGTGCAAAAGCTTTTGAGCCAAAAGGTGGAATTTGGTTGGGGGCAGAGGGTAGAGTCAGTCAAAAAGGCCAAACTATTCAACAGAGCCCGAATAGGTCTCTTGGGCTATGGGACAGTCAAGGGACAGTCCCTTGGGATATGGGAAGATAATTCATGAAGGGTATATGCTTTTACCAAAGCCAGGAAAAAAAAAATGAATTAAGGAAGTGAGAACTAAAGGACCATTTTAATAAGAGAAGAAATGTGCCAGAGAGGGACCTCACAGGAAGAAAGGAATTAGAATTCTATTATTGTTCTACCCATTCTCCCTTTAGTGTCCTTTATTTTCCTGAAACATGCAAAGTTCAGGTCCTTAAATATTCTTTGTTAACAAGAAATCTCACACTTCATTATTCACGATAACTTTTTTTCTTGGTTGACCAAATAAATATGGTAGAGAGAGAGAAAAACGATGATTTTTTTTTTTTTACTAGATACAAGTAACTAGTGTGATACTAAATTAAATACCCATTTAATACTCATGGGTGTTGTTCAGTCAGTTGTTAAAGCAGATGAGGGATCTGAGGCTAAGAAATTTACCAGTTGCTTGGACAATTGAAAGCAGTGGAGCTGGACTCTGAGCCCAGGTCGTCTGCCCATTGGCTAGGCTGCCTTCCAGAGTGGTTCAGGTGTGCGTTTCCACAATTACTATACTCCATTCAAACAACAAACAGAATATCATTACCATTTAGGTCTGCATTTACAAATTGATATCAACAGTCACTTAACACAGTTGCTGATGTTCCTATTACAATGGTTGCCTTACCATTTCCTCCAAAGTGGCTCAGTGCAGAATGGAGCTCCAACAGACACAGCAGTATAGCAGAGGAGTAAGAGCCTGGGCATTGGTGTCAGACCAGGGTTCAGGTTCCAGCTCTCCTATCTTTACTAACTGCGTGATCCAGCCAAATGGCTTTACACCTCTCTGCCTCAGCTTTCTCAACTGCAAATAACCTCAGATCATCTTTAGGAACAATGAGATCATTACATGCAGAGTATTCAGCATGCTGCTGGCATGCAGAAACTACTCAGTCAGTGTTTGATCTTATGCTCACCATCTAATCAGACAAGCTTCAGTGGGTTTGTTAAAGGCATCCAGCAGCTGAATTAGTGTCACATCAAAAAACAGACAGCTTCTTCAACCCCTATCAGCTCTTTGAACTCCTAGGTCACCCTTTGTTGATTGTAGGCATTCGCCTGGAAGTGGAAAGACTACAGGATTTGCAGGAAGGGCTGCAATGTGATGATGTGCAGGTCCAGATCAAGATTTCCTCCAAAATAGCAAAGGTGAAAGATATGGAGGACTGGCCAAGGGATGTAAGGATGATTCCGGGTTGATTTCCAAACGAGTCAGCTGTGTACACCCCGCCACCCAGGAGGGCAACAGCCTAGCCATTCTAGCTGAATGAAAGACCTTTGTCCACTCATTTATTAACTCTGGGTCCATGTGCACAGGCAACACCTGCTACTGATCATTTCATACTCTGGGAAACCTGGGGAACCAAGTGGCGCTCTCCAGGGTGAGGGAGGCAGTGGGGTGAAATGGAAGGAACAGGACTGTGGGGTCCATCAGACGCACTCCGTGTGCACTGCTTGAAGTGTGTGCCCTGGGTGATCAGTCTCATCTTAAAAAAAAAAAATGCATAACCTCCCTCTCAGAGCTGTTGTGAGGACTGGCCTATCAAGTCATTCATTTATTCATTCGCCTAATATGCCCTGTGCACCTACCACATGCCACACTTTTTTCTAGGCTCTAAGGATAGGAACGCCTGCCCTCATTGAGCTTGCATCCTAGTAGATGGAGCAGCCAGATAAATATGATGTCAGGTAGTGACAACTGAGAAAAATAAAATCAAGGAAGGGAATAAAGAGTACGGGAGGGGTGATCCCCTAGGAAGGCCTCTCTGAAAGGGAGAACCATGAAGACATCTAGAAAAGAACATTCCAGGCAGATGGAAACAGCATGTGCAAAGGCCCTGAGGTGGAGAAAGAAGTGGGTCATGAGATCCAAGAGACAGCCCAGAGCTGACTGAAGTGCCTTCCAGGACTTGTTAAGGATCTTGGCTTTTATTCCAATTGGAATCAAAAGCCAGCAGAGGGTTTTGAACAGAAGAGTCAAGACCACTAGGTACACTGTGGCAGTTGTGAAATGTACGAGGGCACCCTTGTGTGAGGCAGCATCATTCCTAACGTGGACTTTATAGGTTCATATGTGTATTATGGCAGTTATCCACAGAAGGCAGTAAAGGGTCCAACAAACTCAGTCACTGTGACAATAACAGAGAACTCTCTTGAGAACAGGGCACTTTTCCTAATTTGCAAAAGTTCCTTATGGGCTAGTGGTGGTTCTGCGAGGAGGAATGTGATTGGACTTATATTTTCTGAAGGGTCATCGGGCTGCCATGTTGAGACTAAACTATAGGCTGGCAAGACTGAAACTAGTGAGGTTAGTTTGAAGGAAACTGTAAGAATCTACATATGAGATTAGGTGGCCTGGACTAAGGAGGCAGCAGCGGGGATGAGAAGGTGATGAGGACATAGGAGACAAGCCCGTGGGGGACAGGGAGGGAACATATGTCAAATGCCTAAGAAAGTGTCTGATGCATGAGAGGTGCTCGAAAACATGAATTCCCTTTCTTCCTTTCTTCCTAAGCCAATATCCATCCCAATATGAAAAAAAAAAAACATAACTGTTGAGCTTGGACCCAGGCAGGCATTTCGTGTTATACAGAACAGAGGCACGAGTCTAGGCCTTGATCTTGGAGCCATGGTAACTCAGAAACCGGCTGGGATATGCAACTACTCGTGAAAAGGAACTCATTTCCTCCCAAAGATGGTTCTACCAAACATCATCGGGCCATTTAATACTGGAGGAAGTCGGTTGTGAATAGGAATGTTTTCATACCCACAAACTCATAATCATGACCATCTTGCTTGGCTAAAGCCCCAGATAATGCTCCTGGACTTTACTCAAACTTCTAACTTTTCACCTCCCCTGCCTGCCTTTTCATTCATACACACGGAGAGACATATACAACCAAACACTGTGTATAGTTCTTGTTTAGAGACCAAAATTGCAAAGTTTTTCTTTTCTTCACTTTTTATTGACTACTCTTGATCTTGAAACATGCAAAAGCAAAAGACAGCGTTCATAATAATTCACCCTCTGTGTGAAGTCAGAAAGAGAAAAACAAATACCATATGCTAACACATATATATGGAATCTAAAAAAAAACAAAAAGGTTCTGAAGAACCTAGGGGCAGGACAGGAATAAAGACACAGACGTAAAGAATGGACTTAAGGACACGGGGAGGGGGAAGGGTAAGCTGGGATGAAGTGAGAGAGTGGCATGGACATATATACACTACCAAATGTAAAACAGATAGCTAGTGGGAAGCAGCCGCATAGCACAGGGAGATCAGCTCGGTGCTTTGTGACCACCTAGAGGGGTGGGATAGGGAGGGTGGGAGGGAGGGAGACGCAAGAGGGAGGAGATATGGGGTATATGTATATGTATAGCTGCTGATTCACTTTGTTATACAGCAGAAACAAAGCATTGTAAAGCAATTATACTCCAATAAAGATGTTAAAAATAATAATAATAATTCACCCTCTGTGTGGATGCTGTGAGGCACCGGGTATTTAGCACAGCACTTAGTACACAGTGATAGATTTCCTGAATTTTCAAGCCTAGTTATTCTTTGGCAGACACAAGACTTATTTCTATGATACATGAAATGTATGTGAAAGTACTTTACAACATATAAAATGGCATATAAACATTATGCATTATTTTTCCTTTATGGGGTATGATGTAACTTCAGGTTTGGAGAGGAAATTGCCTTGGCAGGCCTGAAATTTAATAAATAATGAAATGATCAAGAGATAACTTCAAGGGAAGTTTACTTAAAGTTGAAAGGTGGTGTCTATGTCCTATTTTAGTATTCTCTCTGGTTTCTATGGCCCATGCTAACTTTGTGGAAATCCCAGTGGTTTCTATTATCCTAAAACCAAGAATAGGTGTCCAGATATGAAGTGAGGTGGCTGATGACATGAGTCTTTCTGGTTCATTCTCGGATTGTCAGTAGACTCATTCCAAGTGAAGAAATGCTCATGTTCCTGGGGGAAACCCTGGACGGTCTGGAGAGCCTCAACCCCACGTGTACAAAGGCATGTGGCATCTGGATGATCACTGCCCTGAAGGAGCAGGGAGCAGCTTTAGAAGATCAGGTGAACCAAGAGCCAATCTGACAACTGAGCAGAATTCTAACACTTCTGAAATGCCAATACCAGAAGTAGGTCGCCACTTCTCAGTTGGTCCTCTGGTGGGCCACAGGCGGGCGTGCGCACGGCCTCAAGAGGCCTCAACAGAGACCCAAGTTGCGTGTGAACAGCCAGGCTCACACTGAGTGCCTGTCTAGGCACTCAATTGCTTCTCTAGTCTGTGATGATAAGAACTTTACAGACTGCCACTCTCTGGTCAGAGGCATGTGGATCATGGAAAACTGGGTTGTGAGGTCTGCAAGGATGAGCATGACCTTGTGAACGAATGCCTTTAAGATGGCCACTGAGGGCCAAGAGAATTTTCTAATCCCACTGTCACTCTGCGAGCTGCTCTTGAACACCCCTTAGGTATTTTCTGGTAAAGAAGGCTGTTATTGGGGAATTGACTAAAAGAAAAGTCTCAGTCCCTCCTACCAACTGGAAAGCAGAGAGAACAGGATTTAAATTCAGGAAGCCTGGTTAAGAGCTCCAAATGGAGATACTCTGTTCTCTCTCTTAAAGTCAGAAACAGAACACCAGCAATTCAGAGATTGAGGAGGAAAAGGATCTTTAACTCAATAAAGGCTTTCCAAGGGGAACAGGAGGAGGAAGTTATGGTCCCCATAGCCCAGAATCAACCACCCTAAATTTAAAATTTTTCCAAAGCATGGCTTTTAGAAATGACCTCTGTGCTAATTACTGTCCAATCAGCTTTTTTCAAAATCATTCATTGAGTACATACTACGTGGCAGGCCCTGGGCCAGTCATGAAAGAATCAAAGGTTAATAGACTTGCAATGTCCATGTATTTGTGTGTTTAGCATAAAAGGGGAAGTTGTTCACACACTAAGTAAAGGCTTACAAGAGGGACCTAAAACTTCTCCAAGAATCATTGAAATGGGACTGTGTGGTATTCATGTTTGCAGGATATTTATGATTAAGGAATTATAATTCTGAGAAAATATTATATTTACCTAAAAGTGTCATCCAAAGTAAGCGGAAAAAATTTCCACTAGAAGCAAATGTTCTTTAGCATGGAGACATGCCCTTGCCCATGTCAAAAGCCAGATGTGTAATATCATTCCCCACTGCACACAGATTAACACCCAAACTCAGAAAGGTGGCCCTCAATGCCCTTTAGCACCTGGCTTCATCTTTCCTATCAAGTTATCTTCCTTTTATCACCTTCGTTCTTTCTTTGCTCCAAACTGGACCATTCTCCTATTCCATAAACCTTTTCCACATTTGCCTCTACCATGCTCTCATGACATTTTTCTATATAGATTTTATGTTTTTACAGCCATCACATTCACAGCAAAATGGAGCTGAAGGTACAGAGTTCCCGTATACCTCCTGCCTCCACACTACCCACATCCCACATCACAGTGGTACATTTGCTACAATCGATGAACGCACATTGACACATCATATAATCACCCAAAAGTCTCAGTTTACGTTAGGGTTTAGTCTTGGTGTTGACAAATGTCTAATGACACGTGTTCACCACTGTAGTATCATAAAGCTTAGTTTCACTGCTCTCTAAACCCTCTGTGCTCTATTCTCATGGTGTCTGATTTTACATCTTTACCTGTGCTCTTCCTTCTGATGAGGATGACCTTCCCCACCATCTCCTCCTTGCCTTTTGGAATTGCTATATATCCTTTGAGACCCAGACCAGATGTCCCTCCACAGTAACCTCAGTTACTTCTGGATTCCCCTATCAGTCCTGTACCTCTTGTACACCATTTGCCATACAGAGCCTTCTGCATAGCCCTTGGGTATATGGCTGATGTCCTTTATGAGACCACCCATTCCTTTTGAGAAAGGGCTACATCTTATTCATCCCTGGTAAATGCCCCACAGTGCCCAACACAGCACTGGCATAATGCAGCCTTTCGCTAAATGTTTGCTAAATTGATTTAAGAATAAATGCCCAATTTATCGATAATCGTCCTGAGCAAGAGATAGGCCATGTGTAGAATCAATTGCTTTTTTAACATTATTTCTAATTCATCAACCACCGCCTACAATATGCTGACCGTACGTGACCTAAGCCATCCAGGTAGAGGAAAACTGGCAACTCAGTGTTTGATTTGGCTTTTTCTTTTTAGCTGTTGGAGATCTTGGGCATAATTTACCATCACATGCCGGTCCTCAGACAAAAGGAGGAAAGTTTTCAGTTTATGTTGGAAGCCATCTCCCAAATAGCCAGCTTTCACACGGATGCAGTTGTTGCCAACCTTTTACAGAAGCCTCTGCCCTTTGACAGGTAGATTCTAACTGAGTTGGTCCCTTTTCCTAGGGAAGGCCACTCTGTAAGGTATTGGGGAAGAATCTGTGGTTTGAGAGAAAGATAGCAAACAAAAGTTGAAAACACCTCACCTGAATAATTTCAAAAATGGTGTTTGAATCACAGGTAATGGTTTTCCAAGTATTTTTCAAATATATGTCCTCATTGGATGATGAGAGTTTTAGGAGAGTGTGTGTGTGTGTGTGTGTGTGTGTGTGTGTGTGTGTGTGTGTGTGTGTGTGTTTATTTAATAGGAATAAGTGAGTATTAGAAAGTGAATACTTCTTCCCTTTCTGGTTGCCTAACATGAATCTATATGAGAGGTTTCTGTCTTGATGGACATTAGCAAACCTCAGCAACCCAAGGCCAGAATGCTAGATTGTTAAATAAAACATCCTTATTATCCCAGGCATGCTGGCATGTCCATCCGTCCTTGCAACTGTGATTAGTCATAATGTGGTTTTAGAGTGGATCAGATGAAAAAGCTCACATCCCAAGGAGTAGAGCCTTATCGGCTTCCTGCTGTGCTTCCCTAGTGACACAAAGACACCGTGGAAGGCTCTGGCTGAGAACCCAGCCTCCAGTGGCAAACTCTTGCGAGCCTTAAGAGACAAACTGGAGAATGAGTTAGAAGATGACCTCCCGGGGACAGAGGCGATCTCCGTGAGTTGGACAACCTGCCACCTGCCCGGGATGCCGCCCCACTCCATCCCACCTGGCACTGGGTGATGTAGCATTAATCGCACTTCTTCCCCTCTCATACCCCGGGTTTAAATCAATTCCAGTTTATATTGGACAAATATGGCAGTGATTTTGTCTGCAGCTGATCATGTTCAGAAGGAAATTTCTCATCAGCCCAAAGAAAATCTGTGTCTCTGTATTTCCAAATTAGTCTTCAAGATATCCACTTGTTATTGAAAGACCCCAATACTGGTGCCCCCTGGAGTTTGGAGTCGCCCCACATGGTAGCCCTGAGAGAGAAACACAGCAGGAGTTAAGAAGTTTCCAGACAAATAAATCCTCCCTTTTCTATGTGCTTTTACCGCAAGTGTGGTCAAACTGGAAAGCAATCCTTTGTAGAGAAAACAAACTGGAAGATCAGCCCTGCCTGACCACAGGGTCCTTTCTCCCCTCAGGTGGCCTGTGCAATTTGTGAAGTGGTGTCGACAGGCACCCCTGTCGCAGGCCTGTACCCAAAGCTGTTCGCCCTTTTCCTGAAGCTGGTCAGCTGCACACTGGGCCAGAAGATGCCCACGTCGACCCTAACCCGCCGCCGGCGGGTGATGCAGCAAGGGGAGCGGCAGATCGCAGACCCCTGCAGGTAAACAGCCAGGCGGAGAGGGACTTCCAGAGCAGTCCTGACCCGACTCCAGAAGGGGCTGGCATGGCCTCAACTACCCGTGAAGAAACAAGGCCCCTCCATCCTTGAGCCTCGTAGCTCTTCTTCCCTGGGTACCCGGCATAGTTGCCCAGAACGGTCATACAACGAATAAGCAGTTATGTCCTCTTCCCTAGAGGGCCCAATCCGCTTCCTTTGTTTTCTTTCATTGAGACCTTTCAAGGAAAGTTGGAATTCTGTGATTTTCAAGGCCACCAAGGAAAGAATATAAAATAAAAATAAATACCACATTTCCTCAAAGCTAAGACTTCTCCAGTTGAAGGAAGCAACATTATTTCGTGTAACATTGAGAAAGGAAAAAAAAAAAGAGTCCCAATTAAGTCATGAATCAGTGCTTTCTTATACTATTAAATTTGCATTTTATATTTATCCAAAAAGCTCTTTGAGGATTAGTAGGTATAGTTATCCTTTATCACACTGCTCTGCTTTCCTGTTTTTTTGCATTAACTTTTTGTTCTGATGTCAAATCAACCTTTTTTTTTTTTTTTTTTTTTTTTGCGGTACACGGGCCTCTCACTGTTGTGGCCTCTCCCATAGCGGAGCACAGGCTCCGGACGTGCAGGCTCAGCGGCCATGGCTCACGGGCCCAGCCGCTCCACGGCATGTGGGATCTTCCCGGACCAGGGCACAAACCCGTGTCCCCTGCGTCGGCAGGCAGACTCTCAACCACTGAGCCACCAGGGAAGCCCCCAAATCAACCTTTTTAAAGACATTTTAAATAGCAGTTAGGCTCAGCACATGTAGTTCCAATAGTACATGTAACTTTACTAAAATGCCCACAGCTCAGAGCCATACCTAAATCCATGCATGTACACGCATTGTATACACAGGCAACAGCAACTGCATCACAACTACTGTCTGGCCAACAACTGCAACGCACTATCCATTGCGAGATGCATCCTGATTTCCAAGGTGCTGTTTTGTTTTAGAACCAGTGAAACAACCTCCATTCATCCAGGAGTGAGTGAGTATTGTAGGGAACATTTTTTTTTAAAAAAGAAACACAATGTGCTATATTTATTCTGTAGAATACAGTGTTTACAAGTGACCAGATCCACACATATCAATATAGAGCCCCAAGACATAATAAGTGAAAATACAGAATACAGACAGCTTGATGATATTTATTAAGGACTTGGGGATTCACAATTCCTTGCATGGTACTGACTGACTTTTGTGGTGCCAACTGTCTCCTTCAGGCTCTCAACTACAACTCTGAAGTGTGTGCAGGCCCAGGCCACGAAAGAAGGGCTGGCCATAGAATCTGACGACGGGGACATGTGGACCCTCCTCAGCAGTCCCAGTAGGCACCACATAGGAGTCTGTGCACTGGCCAGGTAATGTGCAGATACTCCAGAACTGGATACGAAGGAAAACACTGAAGACAAAGTAAAAATGCAACGCAGGCAACTTCACTGACAGCAATTGATTCAGTAAGGACTTAGAGTCCAGGAGAAAAAAACAGGGAAGAAAGAGCAAAGGGGTTGGGAAGAGACGGCAGGATCAGCCCCAAACTCACCAACCCCGCAGAAAATAGTGATACAATGAACACTTTTAGGCAAACTACACTTCAGTCGGGCACTTGGATAGGCTATTATAAAGTTAAGCCTTGGTGCTCTTTCCTTTTTAACATTCTTTTTTGGATCATTTAGTTTCCTGATAGAGAAACAGAACTAAAGTGTCTTCCACTGTTCAGAAAGAAAAAAGCCTCTGCTACAGTGGGAGCCTTGGTTTTCTAGGAGCATGGCAGCGTGGCAACACAGACTCATTCCGGACATCACGGAACAACTCTTCCCATCCCTGACCTCCTCCTCGGAGAACTACCAGATAACGGGCGCAGCTTCCTTCTCTGAGGCAAGGGAGCACAGCCATCCCAGCAGGCTCGTTGGGACCCAGTGGGATATTTCTCTCAGGAGTTCAGTGGGAATTTGAGCCACGGAAGAGGGACCGTCTCTGGGATCTTTGGCAATGGAGAGATCCAGCTATTGCCAGAGACACAGTACCTGAGCAGAGAGAGGGAGAAAGAGAGAGGAAAAAGAACCCAGCTTCATCCTCTTCCTGCCCTGTGGTCTGCAGACGTCAACTCCCAAGATAGAGAAGGGTAGAGAATCAACCTGGAAGGGACAAAACAAAATGCAACCAACAAGTATATTATGGTCCTTTCAAACTCTGGGATAAAGGCTGACCCAGCCAATGCAGAGAAGGAAATTGTCAGTAACTCCTGTTTTCCCTGCTCCATGTTTCCATTTAGATTAGAAATACCTTCTTCACTAGGTATTTTGGTTCTCATCCCCACATAACCTTGACCTGCGGGGTGCTCACTTCCAGAGCTTAGTTCCTGCCAGACATTTGAATTCACCCGAGGGCTCCCTCCTCTGCCCCACAAGCAGCTGGGGCCCTACTCTTTAATCATAGCTATAATGCCTTTGGAACTCTCCTGAAGGGTGTACCTTCCCTGAACTAAGGGGGAGGAGTGTGTCACTTTCAGCTCAGGAAGGAGCCAATCCTTCAGAAGCACGGGAATCTACGGGACGTGCTGATCTTGATGGATCAGAGTGCCTGGGGCTCCAACGCCATTCTGAGGCAAATGGCCATCCGAGGGCTCGGTAACAGCGCTTCTGGAGCCCCTCACAAGGTAAAAGGAGTTTGGGGGGGCTCGCAAAATAGTCCATCTAAGTAGAGTTTTAAAATAATTATTTACTAACCCACACCCCGTGGCTGCATAGAAATTAAGTGAAAATCCAAATAAGTCGCTGAAGTGGTGGCTATTGGGTTGAAGGACACGTGACCCTCAAAGAATGTCAATCCCCTTATCTGGGGTCTCCTACCCTATTCCAGATACACACAGAACAATTTTCGAGATTAAGAGACCTTATTTCAAAATAGTAAAGAAGCACAAGCAGATAAAGTTAGAATCTATCGTCAGAGGCCTCTATCACCTGGCCCGCACCGAGGTCGTCTGTGAAAGTTTGAAGGCTCTAAAAAAGATCCTGGAGCTGCTCACAGACTGAGATGTAAGCTTCTACTTCAAAGAAATAGTGCTGCAAACAAGAACCTTCTTTGAAGACGTAAGTGAGCCTGTTCAGGAATCTTCCCTCCCCAGAAGTGAGTGCAGGTAGTGCTTATAGCAGAAAGAGGTTCAGGTAGTGCTTGTAGCAGACCAGTTTGGTGTCCATTTGCATGCCTTGGCCTGCCCTAGAAATCACCTGCCCCAGAGGTCACCTATCCCAGGGATCACCTGTCCCACAGATCACCTGCCCCAGAGGTCACCTGCCCCAGAGATCACCTGCCCCAGAAGTCACCTGTTCAATTCCTGTGCAGCCTGTTGGCTTCCTGTGTGTCTGCCTGAGGGTATGCTCTGGCCCAGGAATCATGATTGGTTTGAGCAAGGTGGGCCGGATGTGTTGGGAAAGGACCCTCAAACAACAAGAAAAGAGAGTTTGTAGATAAACTCCCTGGCTTCCTCACCCCTCAGAAGGATGGTGCTCCACTTGCCCATAGGGGTACCACACTCACTAATGTTCCCTTTCGTAGCTCTCCTCTCTTGCCTATCATGCTTCCTGGGCCCACCTCCCAGATAAGTGACTTACACCTAAATCCCCATCTCAAAGTCTGCTGTTGGGATGAACCGGTTTGCAGGGTACAAATGGAGACACAGATGTAGAGAACAGACGTATGGACACCAAGGCGGGAAACAGGGGGTCGGGGGGATGAACTGGGAGATTGGGATGGACATATATACACTAATATGTATAAAATAGAGAACTAATAAGCTGCTGTATAAAAAATAAATAAAGTTCAAAAATTCATAAAAAGGAAAAAGAAAGTCTGCTGTTGGGGGTACACAGCTTATGACAGTACTCCCTACAGGGCTAGATGTTATTGCCTCCAACACTACCTTTTCCACGTGCAAGATTTCAAAGACTCAAAATGCTCGCACAGTTGATTTCATCCAGGAGTCAGTATACTGCCCCATGGCTCATCGGCCAAATTCGACCTGGAGCATCTTTTTGTAAATGAAGTGTTATTGGAACACAGCCATGCTCATTGGTTACATATTATCTATGGCAGCTTTCACACTTCGTCCCGCAGAGCTGATTAGTTGTTACAGAAACCGTGTGGCCCGCAAAGTCTAAATTATTCACTGTTTGGCCTTTTACAGAAAAAATTTGTCAACCCCTGACATGGTTTATAGCCCTCATTTAAAAAAAGATCAGTCGGGCTTTCCTGGTGGCGCAGTGGTTGAGAATTCGCCTGCCGATGCAGGGGACACGGGTTTGTGCCCCGGTCCGCGAAGATCCCACATGCCGCGGAGCGGCTGGGCCCGTGAGCCATGGCCGCTGAGCCTGCGCGTCCAGAGCCTGTGCTCCGCAGCGGGAGAGGCCACAACAGTGAGAGGCCCACGTACCGCAAAAAAAGATCAGTCAACAACAATCCTAGGCAAAGGAAGGTCATTTTTCTTTATACCTTCTGGGAAACCAGATTTTATTATTTCGTTTTGGTTTATTCACTGACATCAATGTAAAAAATCTATTTCATATCTAACTTAAACCTATTTTTTGTGATCTAAACCTGCCTGCTCCTGTTATGTGGTCAGAGGAGATGGAAATTTCTGGCTGCCTCCTCCAATGCATCCTTCTTAAACATTAAGGCTTTATTAAATTACCTATTCACCTGATAGTCTCCAGACTGATAAGTCCTTATTTCCTTCATTATTTACCATAAACCTAATTTTTCAGCTCCTTAAATATTTTACAAGCCAGTGACTGTGTTGTATCCCTAAATGAGACCTGAGAAGTATTAAATAGAATCTAAAGAAAAATTGCCTCTCAAATCTAATCTTTTCCTATTTATTCACTCCAAATTTTTTTAATCTTGCCCTTTCTTCCTGACTCTTTAGCAATTTATTAACTACACCAACCTCCAGACTGCAGTCTGCAACACTCGCCCTCAGTCAAACGTCCTCCAGCATTGTATTTTTCAGTTTCTCTTGTTTGTGTACTAGCCTAAACCTGGCCTTTGAGAGCAGCGTTCTGCTGTTTTCCAACTATTTTCTCCAGTGTACCAATATTTACTTTTAATTCTCATCTTGTCCCCAAAAATACTTACTGGGCTCTCACTCAATATAGTATCTTCTGTAAAATAATGAATATGTTCTTTTTTTCATTACACAAATAATTGATGACAATCTTTAACAACAAAGGGTTAAAGTCAGCCCTACAGAGCCCCATCTGTTAGGTTTCCCTGGACTTTTGCTGATCCAATGATAGTAACTCTCTTGGATCTGAGCCTCCAATAATCACAAGTCAATCTACAAGTTTTGTGGTCAAGAGAATATTTCTCAGTCGTAATGCATAAGAAAAAAAAAAACAGCTAAAATCTATCTGGTTGTTAGGTTAGACCTTTCGCATTCCTAATAGGTATCGATTTCATCACATTTGCATAAACGTAAAGTTTGACAAAAATTGAGTCTTAGTCATGACATGCTATTTACAGTCCTATAACGCTCTCTTTCTGCAAATATATTCAACTATGATACTTTGCCCCTATATTTTTCTGTAGATTAAGCATACAATTCTGTAATCTCTAAGTTTTCCCTTTCTTCTCTTCAATATTTAAGTACTTTGTTGAAAATCTAAAAATATGGCTACACTTTGAAAAAGTGGTAGAACAGAAAATATTGGCTGCTGTCCCATGCTCTAGGACCTGCTCACTGCTATTTCCCACGCTGGCACCTGAGTAAAACTTTAATATCTCTCCCAGCACCCAAAACACTTTACCCCTTCTCTTTTCCGTTTTTTCATCATCCCAATTGGTTGATTCTCCCTTGACCTATCATTAGGTCTTTGATTTTAGAAAATTCAGAGGACTCTTTTTAAGTAAATACCTCTCTACCTTTTAGATACTTTGTTACTGGTTTGCTTTCTTTTTCTAAAAAGAGATCTTTAAAATATATACCTTGACCTTACTCCTAGTACATTTAAAGAACAGTTCTACTTACATTTCCCTTCTATGAGGTCACATCTCATGTTATTCAATTAACTTTTCTAGCCTTTTCCTAACAAGCCATCTTTATTCTTTTATGGAAGATCTTTGTTAACTTCCATTTTCATGGCATTTTTGTGTATGTGCCCACTTCTCACACATTTTATTTTGCCATTGAAATAAACTCCTCTATCTTCTCCCCCTCATATTCATAGGAGTGCTTTTTTATTGGCCCTTGTTTGTTGCTAATCTGAATAATATTCTGGGGAATTCCCTGGTGGTCCAGTGGTTAGGGCTCTGCGCTTCCACTGCAGTGGGCATGGGTTCGATCCCTGGTCAGAGAACTAAGATCCTGCATGCCGCGAGGCACAGCCAAAAAAATTTTTTTTTATTTTTTAAATAAATAAATAATATTCTGCTACTCAGAATGGCTTTTCCTCTCATCCCTCTGCCTTTCTACGGGTATTTGAAACTAGTTTTCTAGATACCCCCCAAAAAAAAAGAATACTTCCAGAAAATTCACCAGAACTCTGAACCATATCAACGAAGTGTCTGAGATAATAGAAGGCCATCTTTCTCCACCACCTTACCCTTTGGCTCTAAAAAGCATTGCCATACTCTGGTTCCTCTTCAGATCACATACATCCTTCATCTTTTACTAAAAAGCACTGCCCACCCTCCTGGACAACAAGCAAGGCAGTTCCATAACTTCACACACAAGAGTAGGGCTAAGCACTTGTTTATCTGCTCTCTCTCTCTCAGACACAAGGCCCACATTTCTGAGCTTCCTGGAATCCCTTTGGAAAGTATTTGGGATCCTGGAGAAGAGTCCTAGGCCTTGGGCAATTTAGATCAGAGGCCCCATAACTCCAGGCTAATGACGCAATCAGGCTAATTTGTACAAAGCACAGAACAAACAAGCGCCCTCCCCGGCCTTGTGCTGCCAGCACCCCCTGTTTATTACTCCTGTGGTCACATTTCCCCACTAGCTCGTCAGAGTCAGAAACCAAGTCTCCAGCTCTAAATTCATGTCATGTGGGTAGAGAGCTGCTGGGAAACGAAAGGCATTCTTGGGACAACCAGGGGCTATGCCAAAGGTGCGCCAGGGCTCCAGCCTGCCTCTACGGAAGTGGGAAAGGGCGGGTAAGGTAGGGGTACCAGCTGGGAATGGCCTGTGTGGAGGACTCACCCACAACACGTATCTGTCAGCACAGGAGCAGGATGATGTGAGGCTGACTGCCGTCCTCTTATTTGAGAATCTGGCATCCCTAACAGGAAGAAGGTGGAAGATTTTTTTTGCTGAAGAAATAAAAAAGAGCATGATTTCGTTCCTTCTCCACCTCTGGGATCCCAATCCCAGGATTAGAACTGTAAGCGGCCCTTGTACAGACACCTGCACCTCCTCCTCTCCCCATGGCCGAGAGGGTGCCGGGAAGCCCGGTCTAGCTGGACCGGAAGCCAGGTCTGAAGGCACCACTCGCAAATGAACCTGAAAACCAATTTTCCCATCCTGGGTGCTTTTTTGCCATCACTTCCCGAGTTTGCGCTTCCATCTTTGAAACTGGGAAGGTGGCAGCACTGACTGTAAAGCCCTCACATCACTGACTTTTACTGCTCCTTTCCCAACACACAACCAGTCAGTGTGTCTTCCCATCTGGAAGGGGAGCCAACATTATGGACTGTGTTGCAGGAAGCTGTTTTTCAGGCTTGCCGTGATGTCCTGATCATCTGCATTCCTTTTCTGGGCCTCCAGGAACTCTATGGGGTATTAGATCATCTCCTTGATGGTCAGGATCTACCAAGGGCCAGGGATTTCTACAGGCAATTCTGTGTGAAGCTGGTGAGTGTGCAGTAGGTGCTGCTTCCAAAAAAATGCAGGCCAAGAGTCCAGGCAAATCCCAGAAGGCAAAGAGCATAGCAAGGAATCCCAGCCAGAGCCAGAACCATCTGAGAAGGACAGCAGTGATTCTGGGTATCCTGTCACATCACCTTCTGCTCTGTCCCCAAGTCCCCACTGGGATCTGTTCTCGATTCCTGAAACTCATCTGTTGATTAGCCCTATAAGCCCCAGTGCCACCCTGATTAAATTTAGAATGAACTAGCCATAACACACCTTCCAACAGAACAATTAATGGCTGTATGCGTGCTCACTCCTTTAGATGTGAGCACACATCTAAAGGGCCTATAGGATGCTGAATTTCGTAAAGTGTTGCTTCTCAGTTGCCCTCTTTTCTTTTTTAATTTTATTGAAGTATACAACTATACTTTACATTACTGTGTTAATTTCTGCTGTACAGCAAAGTGACTCAATTTTACATATATATATTCTTTTCTATTATGGTTTATCACAGGATATTGAATACAGTTCCCTGTGCTATACAGTAGGACCTCGTTGTTTATCCATCCTATATATGAGTTTGCATCAGCTACCCCAAACTTCCAGCCCTTCCCTCCCCTCCCCCCTCCCCCTTTCAGTGGCCCTCTTTGTAACACACACTCTTCCAGGCAAAGAAAAACCAAGAAATCCTGTGGATCCTCCACACACACTCATTCACCTTCTTCAGCAGCAGCTGGGAGCTGATCAGGAGCGTGGGCACCAAACTCACAGGTGAGGGCACGTCCACGCTCTCCACTCACAGGTCTGCTCTCTGCCATCCAGTTTTGCTTTGCCTGGAAGCTACCCCAGCGTGAATGCCGATATGACTGGGAAGACCAAAAAAAAAAAAAAAAAGAACAGGAAAGCCAGAAAGAATTCATTTTACATCTTACAACATCTTCCCTCAAAAGAACCTGTTCTCTTTGCAGACTTACAGTAACAGCTTCTGAATTGCCAACACTCACTTTCTTTCCATCAGACCATTCTCCCTACTGGGTCCTTCATGCTTCTTCTGGTTCCAAGTCATTGCTCCTTCTTTTCCCCAAGTCTTTGATCCAAGCCTGCTGCCCCTGCCTAAGTGTTTTCCTTTGCATCATCCCTTAATATAAACCACAGTCAACCTTCTAAGCTCAGTTCGAGCTGAGAGCTTTAGCAGCAATGTGATACTAGTGGAAAGTGTGTGGGCGTGGAGACCAGCGGACCTTGGCTCTGCTGTGTGATTCTGGACAAGTCACTTAATTTCTCTGTGCTGCCTCTCTGTCTGATCTATAAAATAAAAGAGGAAAGTAAGTGACTCTCTGAGGATCCTTCTATTAGGAAATTCTAAGTCTTATCATGAAACCCATTCCAACTAATCCAGCCCCCAGCAAACAGGCCCACTTGGTTGGCCACATTTAAGATTGAGTTAAAACCTAAGGACTCTTACTGGATCATGTAGAGGATCCCCCTAACTACACTGTAACTTTTTGGAAGACAGGGACCATAGCTTATTCACGTTTGAAACCCTGACAACTGGCGCCCCCTGGAGGACACGGTGTGAGTTTTCCCAAATACATGGTGGGTGAGGGACCATTTCCAGACGTGGCACTCAAGACCCCATAGACATCACCCTCACATCATCCTGGGGGTGCAAAGGGAGTCTATAGCTTGTGCATTCACTAGCTAGATCACTTAACTTCTTACCAGGTGCAGTGTGCCCCGACCTGCTTTCCGTGGCCTGTTCCTCTACAGTGAAATCAGTAACTTTCTCTCCTGTTGATTTTAGATGCCATTGTTCTCAATTTGACCTACCAATATGTGGAGTGAATAGACAGAGAACAGCTGACCACACGCGAGTACCAGCCCTAGCTTCTGCCCAGAGCACTGTTACATTCTTAGAGAAAGAGGAACTAACGCTGCTCCAAGTCCCATGTCAGCCGTAAAATCGTAGTGTAAAATCGCCGTGCACCCCATTACCAATCGTCTCTGATGCTCCCTAGATACTGGAATTTCTCCAGAGTGTAAGGTGACCCCCAGCTCCATCCCACTGCAGGCATCATTCCCAACAGACTTCGATTTTCCAATTGTTTATAAACCTACTGCTCACAAGGCAAGGATCTTCTCTTCCCTTATCTCAGTGTTAAAATAAATGCTCAATTTGTGGATCCAAATCCTACCTCTTAGGGTAAAACGTGAGCATGGGGGCCTGAGCCCCACCCAGCACTGACCCTAAGTGGGAGCCTTCCTGTGCTGCACAGCTTGGGCCTTGGCTTTCTTCATTCACTGGACATTGCTATTCTCTCCATTTCAGGGCTCCAAGCACTTCGAAAAGACCCCTGTATGAGTGTCCAGAGAGCAGCCGAAGCTGCCTTGCAGACCCTCTCGAGAAGGTGCAGAGAGATGAGCATCCATCCGTAAACCATCAGGGAATAAACCGCTAGGCCTTTTCTATAACTGACTCTTGTCTTCATCCTCATAACTCCCAAACTTGCAACATCTTGAGGAACGAGACGGCACCTAGTGTGGGGATGTTGAAGTGGTGGTATCTTCCTTACCCTCCAGGCTCTCCCTGGTGGCTTCTGTTAGCAAAAACCACGCCCACCAATTCACTTGAGGAATAACTTGTGATTTGAGCGGTGACAGCCCCATGGCTTTGCATAGGACAGCCCTCTATCTTGGGAAGCTTACATCCCAGCAGATATCAAAAAATGACAGAACATGAAACAATTCTGCCGCCATTAAGAGGAGAACCACTGCCATTTCCCACACGGAGCCCTTTTGTCTCATATCTTTGCCAGCTTTGGCTTATTACTCACACTCTTTTCTCTCTAAAGAACAGTCTTACGACAAACTTTAACCTGTCTGTTCTTAAGTTGTAATTTACGTGTCGAGACTGTGCCCGGTACTTTTCTACAAAAGCCCCTTTCTGACATTCTATTAAATCTCATAGTTTCCTTTCCATTTTTATCCTAGAACATTGATCCCTTTGAACTGTGTGTATGCGGGTGCGCATGTGTTAACCTTCGTAGCATCTGAACAATAACTCTTCACTCTTTTTTCACAATGCACACCTGAAAGGTTACATACAGGCAATCATGTACAGACAAAGAAGTTTCTAACACAGAGCCTGGGACTCATTTAACACCACCGCTTTCAGGATCATACATGAGCAACATTATTTTTTTGCTATTATTTTTATCTTATTGACATTTAAATTTCAAACACTGAACTCAAGTATATGCTGGCCCTTTGTTCAGATTTTTGAAATAAAGATAAATGGACAGACAGCTTTAAGGGTGCAATGTATTTAACATTGCATGTTAAATAATTAGAGAAAATCTAAGGGGTGGCATAACTATATACCTTTATACATTTAGTAGCACAAGTATAGGGACAAGCCATGCAATTGGAGGAAAAGACCTGTTCAGGACTGAACAGAGAGGTCCTTGGCTGCTGACAGAATCCCCCCTTAACTTCAGACTTGAGAAAAACCAGGAGTCTGTCAGTATACAAAAACCACTGAATTCAGGACAAACAGTAACAGGATATTAAGGAATTGGCTCTAGCCAGTTGGGATTGTGGAGGCCAGTCTGAAGTAAGCAGGGTTGGCTGGAGGCTGGAAATGTTGCAGCTCAAGTCGAGGATCTGTAGATTACAACAGCAGTCTAGAGACAGAATGGTTAGTGCATTCTTCAAAGATCCCCAGTTTTCCAAACAAGTTCTAGGATGCTTTACTCAAACAGCGGCAACTTATTAAACTGATGTTCCTCTTTATAAATCCCTATTACCTATATTCTAACCCCTTCATCCCCAAGCTCTTTGGAAAAGCATCTTTTCTTTCTACGAAACATTTTAAGAACCAAAGGAATCTTTTAGGTCAGAGATTTTAGGCCAGAGTCCCATTTATTCATTCACTTAACAAATATTTGTTGACTGCCTATAATCTACAAAGCACTGTTATAGCCACTGGGGCTACAATCGTTGAGGAGAAAAATTCTACCCTCATGGAGCTTATACTCTATGACATCTGTGTAGAAATTCCTCCTGTTGGTTACGTACCCCCCTCCCACAGTGAACAGAAATGCCCTGTGCAATCAATACAACAGTTCGGAAGTAACTGTAACTTCCAAGCCAAGGTCATCGTATTGCACTCTCTTGAATCACTCACTCTGGGGGAAGCCAGCTGCCAACATTAGGACACTCAAGTGGCCCAAAAAGAGGTCCATGTGGCCAAGAACTGATGCCTCCTGCAAACAAGCAGAGCTAACTTACTAGGCTCGTTAATGAGCCATCTTGGAAATGGATCCATGAGCCCCGGGTAAAGCCTTCAGATGACTGAAGCCTCAGTTGACACACTGACTGGAGTATGGGATAAAAGACAGACTGCCCAATTAAACTTGAATTTCAGGTGAACGATGAGTAATTTTTTTAGTAAAAGTATGCCCTGATTATTGCATGCGGCACAGTTCCACTAAAGAATTATTTATCATTTTTCTAAAATTCAATTTTAACTGAGCATTTTATATTTTTATTTGCTAAATCAAGCAACCCCAGTGCAGTCTAACGGGAGTCCTGGGCCGGAATCACTAAGCTAAACCACTCCTGAATTCCTGAACCACAAAACTGTATGAGATAATAAATCCATGTTGTCTTAAGGCACTAAGCTTTAAGGTAATTTGCTACGCACCAGTGGATAACTATTACACAGAAAGTCTGTGATTCCACTCAAAGTTGTATGCAGATTTCTGTGCAGAATTGCATAGGTGTATTTTCTGGGTGATGGCTTTGATTAAATTCTTAATGGAGTCAGAAGCTATTCCCAAGCATAACATACATGAAACAGAGCAAGAAAAAGAAGGCAAGAGACGCAGGTTTAGTTGACCTCTTTGGCGGTTTAAGTCAAATGACATTTCCAATAGAACTTTCTGCAATGACGTTAATGTTCTATATCTGCACTGGCCAATATGGTGGCCACTAGCCACGTGTGGCAACTGAACACTTGAAATGTGGCTAGTCCATCGGAGGAATTAAGCTTTTAATTTTAAGTTTAAGTAGCCATATGTAACTAGTAGCTACAGTATTGCACAAGACGATATCAGAACATGGCGCAAAGAGTCGTAACAGAATTTGGGCTGAGCCACGCAGAACTATAGGACGTTCTCAAAAAGTATAAATTCACTGACACAAGACCTTGTCTGATACTTCTTTATATATCCATCCCCACTATTACTCTCCACCCATCCTAGCAACCAGCAGAGCCTTCCTTATCATTGCTTTGTGGAAATTAGGTAGAATGGCCCCACGAAACACGCATCACAACTAAATCTTTGTCTAAACCCTAATCTTGGAAGGATTCACCCTGACAAGAATTTCCGAGTCTCTTTTTATCATATTCCAGCTTCACCCCTTACGAGCTGTGTGACTTGGTAAAATCATTTTACCTCTCTGTACTTCAATTTCCACATCTGTAAATTGGGATCATAATTATCTACCTCAAGGTGCTATTGTGAAGATTAAATGTATTAATGTACATGTAAAGCACTCAGAAACCCCGCACAGAATCATTTTTAAGCAAATGTTAACTATACAATGTATATAGTAACTGTAAGGCGAAGCAGGAGAACGCAATCAGACTCACAGCTTGCATCAGACCGAAACTTTCCGGACCACCCAGTTCCGGAAACTGACCTGGAGACTTTCCGGACCACCCAGTTCCAGGAACTGACCTGGGGACTTTCCACCCCGCCCAGCCTTCCCGCCTTTCGAGGGGCGGGACTAATGGTCCCAAGACTGATGCAACCGGCACCAGATAGTGCCACGATACCCAAAAAGACCACCAAATAAGGAATACCCAGCGCCCTCCCGGATTCGCCACACCCCTTTCCCTTCTTCCCCTATAAATTCTGCCCAAACCCTCGCCCGGGCGCGACTTCTCTGGCGCCTTTCTCTCGGACCAGTGAACCTCGCCCGGGAGCGTTCCCAAATAAAGCTTGTTTAAGCTCTCCTCCGTTTCTTGGTGCCGTTCCTTACAGTAACAAATGTATTCTTAGAATCACAAATTTTAACATAAACTCAGCGACTTGCATATAAAGCCAGCTGATTATCCTTACCCCACGTGGCCACGTTCCTGGCTCGGCGAACGTTGCTGCGCTTCTTGAGAGGATGTAGACAAGGCGGCCCCTCTAGTCAGAGGATCCCAGCTCAGCTGCTCTGGCGGCCTCTTACTGACTGCAATTCCCCATCGCAGCCTTCTTACTTGCTGTCTTATCATACAGAATAAGCCACAGTCAGGCTGTGTGACAGGGGAAATTTAGACCTACTTGCTCTCCCCAGCAATTATTTCTCGTAATGCCGCCCAACCACTACCTTCCGCTCTCAAAGAGTTGCCCCCCGCCCCCCCTTGATGCCTCTCTTTCCATCAGTCCTCCACTGGCCTCCATGGTTCATCTCTATGGTTCAAACACAGCCATGTTACTTGGGGCAGAGAGACCTACTGAGGGTTTTAGGGAAAAAGAGTTCCAGAGAAAAATTATGTTCAAGAACTCGTGAAGAAATTACAGATTTGTTTATCATTGTTACTCCTGCTGTTTGCCTCACTATTATTTGCACATGTAATTGGTTTTCAACTTGTGTTTACTTTAGGATAGAGATTCAACGATGTTCACAGACTGCTTAATGGGCCAGCGCTACTTTGAAGCGCTCTGAATCACATTATTTTGCAATTCAGCGCTCTGCCCTTTAACCCAACAATGAGAGCCAGTGTTCTGCTGGTAAATCAGGGACGTTTAGCTTGGCTGACCTTGCTAAGAAGGCAGTTTTACCAGAAAAGAGGAAAATAAAAAATCACAGATGGGAAGAAAGAAATAGGCTTCCAAAGAAAGAAGCCAGGGGGATTGCTTCTTGGAATTGTCCCCTTGCCGCCATAGTTTTAAAAGTTAAAATCAAGACCAGACACTTCTTCTGGAAACCTCAAGAGACTCCAAGATTGCAGCAATTTATTTTCTAAAAGTGTTTTATTATCACTTGATTTAGTCCCCAACTCTGCCACTCTCCTTCAGATTACCTAAGTATAAAACTAGAGAATGCATGTCAGTCACACATGGTAGCATCCTGTGAGCTAATCAGGAGATTTGATCTACACCCCTGACAGAAAGCAACTCTCTGACAAGCAATCTTCTATAGCTGCAGTCTGGGAATTATCATTTCTTGGAATTTCTCTTTCTTTCTAATTTACTGCAGGTATCCCTAAGACTGGGACAGTAGAAAACATGGGTAGAGTCAGGAGCAACATGAGGGAAAGACAGTGGGGTTCATTACAAAAATGTACGTGCGTTTGCATACATATGAAAATCACCAAGTCATGACCTGAGAAATGGCGTTTACTTCTTAACTCTACTTTGTCAAACTTTATTTGTCCAAAAAAAACCCAATCTTACTTATTTGTATTCCTTCTGGACACACCATCCTGGATTTTACTTATTGAATTGTGTGGTTATCCTGAAAGCAAGATAAATTTGGAGAGCACGATTTTCTACATATATGTGACTCATAGTTTCTTTTTCAATTTGGGAGCCACCGAAAAACACAAGATAAGAAATCCTTCCTTCTACCCTACCTACCACTTCCTCCAAATATTCTGAGGTAAATCTTGAGGATTAAATTGACCAATGCCCTAATACTTCAATTGAACATTGGTCAAAAAGAAGCTCAATCTTAAAAATGGGAAACCTAGAGAATTGCTTATTAGTCTGCAGGACAGTTTAACCAGGACTTTTAAAATTTTTCTGGGAAAGATGGGGGAGTTGAAATTTATCTTTACCTTGAGTCCAGTGGAATTATAAGAAAGTCATTAATTATCCCACATCCAGCCCTCAGTGACTCTGCTTAGGGCTGGGATGGTAAGAATGTGCCAGACCTGTGGATGGAGGTAGACAGGACTGTGGGGCTATTATCCAGTCTGTAACTTCCATAGAGGATGGAATGGAGCCCCGTGACAATAGCAGAAAGGTATTACTAAGAGATGAAGATGGCTAAATAGCAAAGGGCCAAATATTGAATGACAAATCAGGTTACACTATATCTGGAAGACCCTGGGTAGCCAGAAGAAGTTCTTGAACAAGGTAATAAAATAATAACTTAGTATTTTAGCATGTAATTACCAGATTAGATAAACTGGTAAGTCAGACAGTAGGTGATAGACTTTTGGACTCAGGAGCTATTATAAAAAGAAATGACAGGGTGGTAAATTACTAGTAAGGAGATTGAATCAGTAATCAGAAACCTCTCAACAAACAAAAGTCTAGGGCCAGATGTCTTCTCCGGTGAATGCTACCAAACATTTAAAGGAGAGTCAATACCAATCTTTCTCAAAAGCTTCCAAAAACTAGAACACTTCCAAAATCATTTTATGAGGCCTGCATTACCCCGATACCAAAAGCAGACAAGGATGCTACAAGACAGGAAAGTTACAGACCAATATCCCTGATGAATATAGATGCAAAAGTCCTCAGCAAAATATTAGCAAATCAAGTTCAACATTATATTAAAAGGATCATACACCATGATATGCTTGAGTGAGATTTATGGCATAACTTAGTTCATAGGAATCTAGATCAACTTTCTCTTCTATGAAATATCATGTCAACCAACTGCATTGATGACATGCGGATTGGACCTAGTGAACGAGAAATAGCAACTACTCTAGACTTATTGGTAAGATATTTGTATGTTAGAGGTTGGGAAATAAATCTGACTAAACTGAGAGTATCTCAGTGAAATTTCTAGCGGTCCAATGGTGTGGGGCCATGTGGAGACATCCCATCTACAGTGAAGGATAAGTTGTTGCATCCTGCCACTCCTACAACCAAGAAAAGCACAACGTCTAGTGGGCCTCTCACTTCACAGCAAAAAAAAAAAAAAGTGCTGCAACAGGCCTTAGTATTTTGGAGCCAAGCCCTGCCATCCTCTGCAAATAAATACTCTTCTTTCAAGAAACAACTCTTGGCTTGCTATTAGGCCTTAGTAGAGACTGAACACTTAATTGTGGGCCACCAAGTTACCACGTGAGCTGAGCTGCCCATCATGAACGGGGTGTTATCTGACCCACCATGCCAGAAATTTGGACATGCACAGCGGCACTCCATCATCAAATAGAAGTGATGTATATGTGATTGGCCTGAGCAGGCCAAAGCGCATAAGTAAGTTATATGAAGAAGTGATGCAAATGCCTATAATCCTTACTCCTGCTACACTGCCTTCTCTCACCCATGTTCACCTATGGCCCCATGGTACACGATGAGCGCCATGATCAGCCGACAAAGGAAGAGAGAACTCATGCCTGGTTTACAGATGGGTCTGCACAATATGCAACCACCACCCATGAGCAGACAGCGGTGACGCTACAGCCCCTTCTCTGAAAACAGCAGTGAAGGGAAATCCTCCCAGTGGACAGAACTTTGAACAGGGCACCTCATTGTCCACTTTGCTTGGAAAGAGCAGTGGTCAGACGTGCGATTATATACAGATTCCTGGGCTGTGTCCCATGATTTGGCTGGATGGTCAGAGACTTGGAAAGACATGATTGGAAAATTGGTACCAAGAAAATATAGGGAAGAGGAACATGGATAGACCTCTCTGAATTTTCAAAAAATATGAAGATAGGGCTTCCCTGGTGGCGCAGTGGTTGAGAGTCCGCCTGCTGATGCAGAGGACATGGGTTCATGCCCCGGTCCGGGAAGATCCCACATGCTGCAGAGCGGCTGGGCCCGTGAGCCATGGCCGCTGAGCCTGCACGTCCAGAGCCTGTGCTCCACAACTGGAGAGGCCACAACAGTGAGAGGCCCGCGTACCGCAAAAAAAAAAAAAAAAAAAAAAATGAAGATATTTGTGTCCCATGTAAATATTCACCAAAATGTGACCCCAGCAGCAGAGAGCTTTCATAGTCAAGTAGAGAGAATGACTTGTTCTGTGGAACCAGTCAGCCTCTTTCCCCAGCCATTCCCATCATAACCCCATGGGCTCATGAACAAAGTGGCCATCGTGGCAGGGATAGACGTCACGCTTAGACTCAGCAACATGGAGTTCCACTCACTAAGGCTGACCTGGCCACAGCCACCACTGAGTGACCAGTCTGCCAGCAGCAGAGACTAACACTGAGTCCTCAGTACAGCACCATTCCCCAGGGTGATCAGCTAGCTACCTGATGGCACATTGATTACATTGAACAAAACATCTAGTATGGAAGGGGTAGTGTTTTGTTCTCACTGAAATTGACACTAAGCGTGCATATGGATTTGCCTTCTCTGCATCCAATGCTTCTGCTAAGACTACCATCTGTGGACTTACAGAATGTCTTATCCACACATCATTGCTTCCAATCTAGGAACTCACTTCACAGCAAGTGCTGCAATGGGCACATGCTCGTGGAATCCACTGGTGTTACCATGTTCCTCATCATCCTGAGACAGCTGGTTTGACAGCATAGTGGACTGGCCTTTTGAAGATTTAGTTACAGTGCCAGCTAGGTGGCAATACCTTGCAGGGCTGGGGCAAGAATCTGCAGAAGATTGTATGTGCTCTGAATCAGCATCCAATGTATAGTGCTCTTTCTCCCATCCACTGTTCAGAAATCCAAGAACCAAGGGATGGAAATGCGAATGGCATCACTCACCCACTGGCGTCACTCACTGTTATTATCCCTAGTAATCCATTAGCAAAACTTTTGCTTTCTGCTCCCATGATCTTATGCTCTGCTGGCCTAGAAGTCTTAGTTCCAGAGGGTGAATGCTTCCACCAGGAGACACAAAAATGATTCCATTGAATGGGAAGTTAAGACTGCCACCTGGCCGCATTGGGCTCTTCAGGCCTCTGAATCAACAGGCAAGGAAGGAAGTAACTGGGCTGACTGGAGTGACTGATCCTGACTACCGAGGAGAAATTGGACTACTGCTCCATAGTGGAGGGAAGGAAGAGCATGTCTGGGATACAGGAGATCCTTTAGGGCCTCTCTTAGTGATACCATGCCCTGTGATTAAGGTCAATGGAAAACAACAACATCCCAATCCAGGCAGGACTACTAATGGCCCAGACTTTTCAGGAATGAAGGTGTGGGTCACTGCATCATGTAAAGAACCACAAGTAGCTGAGGTGCTTGCCGAAGGCAAAGGGAATACAGATTTTGTAGCTGAAGAAGAGAGTTAAAATACCAGCTACAACCATGTGACCAGTTGTAGAAATGAGGACTGTAATTGTCCTGAATATTTCCTCTTTATTTTGTTATGAATTTGTGTGTGTATATTAAGCAAATATCATTTTTTTCTTTCCTCTCTTATTTCCTTATCATGCAACATAAGATTATTTACTTTATATCATAGTATTTAAGTATTGTTCATTTTACATCATAGTATTTAAGTTACAGGATATCAAGGGGAAGTGTAAACATCCCTCAAGTTCTCAACCCCTTCTTCTGGGGAAAGGGTTAGTATGTTTTCAGTTGTATGTAAGATAGTTGTATCATGTGAGATGGAATTCTGACCTTATTATTATCTTTATTTGGAGATTAAGTATGGTTTATAGAGATGTGTATGGGGGTTAATAAGTTAAGCCAAGTTAATAAGGGGTGGACTTGAGATGATTAATTTTCTGTGTCAACTTGACTGGGCTGTAGGATGCCCAGGTATATAGTTAAACATTTTTTCTGAGTGTGTGTGTGACGGTGTTTCCAGAAGAGATTGACATTTGAATTGGTGGACTGAGTAAAGCAGATTGCTATCCCCAATGTAGGTAAGGATCAGTCAATCCATCGAGGACCCAAATAGAACAAAAAACAAAGGAAGTTTGAATGCTCTCTCTCTCTCTCTACCTAATTGCTTGAGCTGAGACTGGTCTCCTCCTGACCTTGGAATGAGGCTTAAACCATTGGCACTCCTGGTTCTCAGGCCTTCAGAGTTGAACTGGAATTTACACCAGGGGTTTTCTGGATCTGTAGCTTGCAATGGTAGATCATAGGACTTCTTAGCTTTCATAATCACATGCGCCAATGCCTTATAATAAATTATATATATATAATTGTAGGGTTCTCTGAAGAACCCTAACTAATACACTCTACTTATATGTACAATATTTATATACAGTACTTCTAAAATCAAATGAAGACTGAAGTAGCTATATTAATACCAGACAAAGTAGACTTCAAAACAAAGAATATATCAAAGAGACATTTGACTGGCAACAAATGGGTCAATTTATCAAGAGGACATAATAATCCTAAAAGTTTATTCACCTAAATCTACACAAAGTTAGAGATCTCAATACTCTCAGTAACTGATAGAACAAGCAGTCTGAAGATCAATAAGGATACAGAAGACTTGAACAACACTACCATGTTGAACTTACTGACATGTGTGGAACACCCCACTGAACAACAGAAAGCAACTACTTTGCAAGTACACATGGAACAGTCACCAAAATAGACCATATTCTGGGCCATAAAACAAATCTGTACAAATTTAAAAGGATTGAAATCATACAAAATATGTTCTCTAATCACAGTGGAATTGAACTAGAAATCAATAACAGGAAGATGTCTTGAAATCTCCAAAATATTTAGAGAATTAAATGTTATTCAAGAAAGAACAAGCCAGTGTTTATTAAATCTCCATATCCTCAAGATCAAAATCTTGGCAGTCCCATTCCTAGGTGAGTATACCCCTAGACCCATCCAAACACACACACACACACACACACACACACACACACACACACACAGTAGATTCATGGAGCATTAGAGCTTTAAAAATTTATTTCAATCCATTTTAAAATATCAGTTTGAGAGGGCTTCCCTGGTGGCGCAGTGGTTGAGCGTCCGCCTGCCGATGCAGGGGACGTGGGTTCGTGCCCCGGTCCGGGAAGATCCCACATAACACGGAGCGGCTGCGCCCGTGAGCCATGGCCGCTGAGCCTGCGCGTCCGGAGCCTGTGCTCCGCAACGGGAGAGGCCACAACAGTGAGAGGCCCACATACCACAAAAAAAAAAAAAAAAAAGCTTAAAAAAAAAATCAGTTTGAGAAATTCATCATATTTATATAGCTGAATCTTTCTGAAAAGTTATGGAAATTAACTACTGTGTTTTTATTTCAGTAACCAAATCTTATCTTGAATGTTGGCTTATTTTTGAATAGGACCAAGTATTGCAAAAAATTTAGAACCTGTTAACGTCCTATATCAACAAGAAGTTCTATTACCATCTTCAACATATCAGAATAGTGGTTAAGAGTATGATCTACTGAACCAAAGGGCTTGGATTTGAATCCTGTTTCCTCCATTTGTTATCTGTGTGAAGTTGAGTAAATCACTTACTTAGCTTCTTTATGCCTCCATTTCCTCATTTGTAAAGTGAGGCTAATAATAGTACTTATTCCTAGTGTCCTTGAGCTGATTGAATGAGTTAATATAGGTAAAGTGCTCCCAGCAGGTTTAGGTTTAAATATTAATGTTGCTCTTTTCCTGTATTTGTGTCTTTGCAATCCACAGCCCAAGACTAAGTTCCAATGTTCCTGCTCAGAAGAGATGGTATATCCTAGCCTGAGTTGCTTGGGACTTGTATTAGGCATTTAAAACACTGTCATTATAATGTGAGAGAAAAATGTCTCCTAGAATATGTAGGCAGAATATATCACGTTCCATAAATTTACTTTGCTCTCTTTACATTATTTGCCAAGATTGCCAAAGGGCAAGATCGTGAGATAAGATTCCTCACCAACCCACTGGATGAAGCAACAGGTTTGACCAATAAATTACAGTAACTTATGGTCCCTTCTATGGGCTAAATGTGTCCCCTCAAAATTCATATGTTGAAGCCTTAATCCCCAAGGTGATGGTATTTGGAGATGGAACCTTTGGGAGGTAATTAGGTTTAGATGAGGTCAGAGGTCATAAGGGTAGGGCCCCCATGATAGGATTAGTGCTCTTATAAGAGGAAGAGACAAGAGCTCCCTCTCTTTCCATGATGTGAAGATACAGCAAGAAAGCAGCTGTCTGAAAACCAGGAAGAAGGCCCTCACCAGACACCCAATCTACTGGGACCTTGATCTTGGACTTCCCAGCCTCCAGGACTGTGAGAAATAAATGTTGTTTAAACCATCCAGTCCATGGTGTTTTGTTATAGCAGCCAGAACTAAGACATTCTTGTTCTCTCTCACACCAACATGGGAAAGACTGTTGATCACAGATTAGAATTCCCAGTCTGCGTTCCAGGGAACTGTTAGCTGCAGCCACCCCCGCTGTTAGAAGCAGGAAAAACAATCTCTTAATAAGCCAGCATCCCAAGATCAACTTTTCCAGAACTTAGCCTTGCTTGTCAATATCATTTTAATCTCAGGAATTTCTGTTTCTTCCTTAAATCCTCTGCCTCATTCTCTATTGCAATTCTCAAGAGCGAGCATCCTCACCCTCCATCAATCTTCCACAGGGGACATGAGACAAAATCTCCTAACTGTATTCAAAAGCAAAAAGGGAGAGAATTAAGAGGCCCACACTTCCATGGCACAAAAGATTAGTATTTCAGAATACCTGCCCTGTGGGTGTCTCAAGAGAACACTCCCACACTGCACATGAACCTGCCCCTGCCTGGCAAGACACAACTCAAACATAACAGCCACGTGTCCCCAGGACAGTAAAGGGGCCAGCACTCTAGTGAAACGAGATGAGCACCACCCTGGGAGGCAGAAGAGCCATTTCTAGAGTAAACCAGCTATGTCACAATGGATAATAACTGTAAAATGGCCGTTTTATTGAGTATATACAGCCAGTGTCCTGAGTCACAGCGGGAACAGAACCATATCGTCAAGTCCCTGCCCTCACTAGTCCAGAGGAGGCTTGGAGACCAGATCTCCTCAAAGGTGGCTTTCTCTCACATTTAATGAATCTGTGCACCACGTCCGTGGGGAACAGCCAATCACTGCATTTTTAAGAGACTCCAGACACTTAGGAAGTCTCCTCATCATCCTACCAAAGTATTTAATCCTACGGGGCCACAATCATCCCATTAGAGAGCTTGTCCGGGTTTACATCACACCTGACATCAGCAATTCCCCCCTCAACACCCCGGTGCTCAGTGTCTGTGCAGAGAAGAGTTTCTGGACTTAGAGTTCAGTGGGGGCCCTTTATGAACTACTGTTATGGTACACACTGGGGATGCATATGATCTAATAACACACCAATCCTGAGACTTTCATGTTAATCAGTTTCTCCTGAGGGTGTCTGGTAAAACTTTCCCTTGATGAGAAAATTCCACTTCACTACTACAGAAAATTCCTTTGACCTGTCTGTGTTCCCAGCCCACTTGGTCAGCTGATTATTGCATAACAGACCCTCATCCAGCAGCACATCTGCTTTATTCTCTCAATCAATTGCTTCTCTGTCTTGAGCATCATTGATCTGTTATGTACTTGAGGCCCCTCCCCCGGGATTCAGTACCAGCCCCCTCTCATAGGGATGCACGGAAATAACAGTGATAACAGAGTAGTTCTTAATGTTTGTCCTTTCATAGGAAATTGTCCTCAGCCTGTGAATCAAAAAGAACATTTTATTGTTCCTTCTTGTGCCCACCTTTTCACCTTCAGCCCACCCCTTCTGAAACGACAGTTTTCCCATCTAGTCTTGTTAACCCTTGGATGAAAAAAGCAAATTTTTTTACATGATTGATGTTTTGAGGATAAAGCTGGAGCTTTGCCTGACAGGAATAAATAAAAAGACAAATTGTAGGCACTATGGTGGTCACAGCAGGGACTCCTATCATGCCATCAGCTTCCTTGTCCCCAAATGTGTGAACTGCCTGAAAGACCAAGGTAATTGAAAAGCATGCATATACCTCGGGTTTCTCAGATATTAACGGAAATTGCCTCCTACTGCGGTTGCTTTCTGGCTCAGTGATCTGAAAGAGAAGAGGTCATTCTATTCCTAGCTAAAGTATTGAATACACTTTAACTAGTCCATCAAGGAAGAAAAGTCTCAGTGGACTGGTAGGTAGCAGGACTAATGCAGCGGCTCAATTCTGCCACTCCTGTACTAAGGATGCTCCAATCTTCCCCTCTCTCCCTCCCCCGCTCCCTTCTTTTCATTTCTCTTCTCTCCTCTTGTGTCTCCTCCTCCTCTCCTACCTCAGAGAAAGAAAGAGTCGTAGATACACCTGAACACCCTAAGTATGTAACATCTTCCTTTATCTTCAAATTTACGATGACCACCTTCACTAGCTATTATACTCATCTTACAAATAATCCAAACGCCTGTGGTGGGTCAGTATGTGTGTGAGTATGAGGGTGTAAGAAATGTTGGTAGGTATAGAAAAAAATATAGAACAAATGATAAACTGTGGGGTCGGTCCAAACATATTGATGAATCCACATATCTTAACCAAAAGGAAAAGTGATTAATAATTTATGTGCAGCTGTTTCAGGGAATGTTGAGTAAACCAGCCGCTCAGCACCTGCAGCTCTGAGTGGCTACTTAACGACAGGATGGACTCACAAGTCCCATATGAAGCTGAGATTAGCAATGACCTGCCTAGCTGAGAGGGGGAGCTCTCAATCAAATGAGCCAGTTACCTGGCTTGTTGCTAGGCAACTCAAGAGTTCCAGCTCAAGAGTTCGCGTCCCCACTGTACCCCACCTGAATACCAAGAAAATTCCCTCTGTTTCAAGGGACTTACAAGCACCCTGGACTGTTGCTGTTGGGAGGGAGGTTCCATACAGAGCAGTTAAGATGGGGCTCAGTAAATCTCAGGGCATTGATAAGCAGCACTTCTGTTGGTCAATTATTAGGAAATGTGTAGGGTGTCACAAGAAGGCACACTCCGACGCAATTAGACCTTCCAAAGCAGCGTCTCTGCCCAGGTGACTTACAGTGTCCACTTAAAATGTGAGTGATGGCCAGTAGGATGTGACTGAGCTCCCATGGAGCTCCCTGAAACTGGTCGATGCACCAGCTGATTCCCTCCTCTCCCTCTGTCCCCTGCTAGGTCCAGATGACTTTAACTTCAGCACTTTCTGCCTTCTCTTCCAAGGCTAGATCCCAGCCCAGCCCAGCCCACCTGGGCTGAGGCAGAGGGAAGGGCAGATGGGGACATTCTCACACTCCCTCTGCTCTCATTGCAGTCAATTTTCATGGCATAAACAGTCCTCTCAGCTTTCCTCAAAGCCTTCTCTTCAGATGTTCAAGAACTTATTTTGGAAGTTTCAAAACGTGTTTGAAGTCTTAATGTTGAAAGTTACTTTCTTCTTGCAGCCCTGCTGCCACGATCCTAATTCGCGCATAGACAATGTGAAGGTCTCTGTCCAACTAGAGGAAAGGTCAAGTATAAGGATGTTCGGAAAACTTAAAAAGGCATGAAATTTCGTATTTCAAGACAGCAACTCTCTGCAACCTCATTCACTGGTCCCCTCCTTCTCTACCAACTATTCACTCATCCCTTGGATAGACCTGGAGGACATGATGCTGAATGAAATAAGCCAAATACAAAAAGATAAATACTGTATAATCTCACTTTTAGGAGGTATATAAAACAGTCAGACTCATGGAGCATAGTAGAATGGTGGTTGCCAGGGGCTAGGGGCAGGGGAAAATGGGGAAGTGATGGTCAAAAGATATCAAATTTCAGTTATGCAAGGTAAATGAGTTCTAGAAACCTACTGTATAGCACAGTGCCTGTAGCTATCAATGCTATAATGTACACTTAACATTTTCTAACAGGAAAGATCTTATGTTAAGTGTTCTTACCATAATAATAATAATAATGAGGGTGGGAGGAAACTTTGGGAGATGTTGGATATGTTTATGGTCTGGATGGTGGTGATGGTTTCACAGATGTATACTTATCCCCAAACTCATGTACAGCTCTTTACATGTCAATCATACCTCAATAAAGTAGTTCGAAAATTTTAAAAATATAAAAAAGAGCACATTAGCCATCCTTCATGGAAAGTCTTTAAAATTAAACATAACACAGATTTTAAAATTCCAAAGTATAGTATCTTTAATGAGTTTTTTAATCATTGTCATTTAAACTAAAGTTTCATTGAAATGTATCAGAAAAATACAGAGATATTATTTGTATATAAAAGCATATTTTAAATTCCATTGAAGCCCACTCATTTCATCAACTACAGCTGTTATTTTGTTTTGATGAAAGATGAATAGGGAATAAACAGATGGATCTACCTGTAGAGCACCCTGAAAAATCTAAGTACGTATCCACGTTAGAGAACACTTCTCCCAAATATGCAATCGCTCAATAGCTCAGGCATGAATGATGCTTCCTACAAAAGGAAAGGGGAGGAGGGGGACAAATTACAGGTCTTGTGTTTGGAAAACACAAGAAAAGCTCCAGAGAGAAGCCTCAATTGTAAATACTTGTTCTCAGACAAGAAAGTAGAAGGTGCCCCTGTGACCGTAACATGATGGATTCCACTCTGATAGCAGTGATTCAACCTCCTGACAAGATTAGGGATCTCTAGGTGTGGTGCTTGGCATGGAATCATTGTATCTGCCTTTTTCCATTCAAGGTCCCCTTTGTATTCAGTTTCACTGAGCGGAAGCCAGCCTCTCTAATCTTTCTGTTTTCATAATCAATTTGTAGGGTGTGTTCTGGTCGGTTCTTTTAATCATACTAAAAAGAATCATAGAGCATTCAGATTTCTCTAGTCCAACCCTCTAATTTTCAGATTAAAAAAAAGTCAAGGTCCAGAGAAGTCAGCAATTTTTCCAAGAACATACAGCTCCTTCAAAGGTTCATCAATATCCTTCAGCCTGACTGACATTTAAAAAGAGAAGAAAAAGAGGATCTGGATTCAGGTTTGGGAGAACAAAGGCTTGTGTAATTATGCAGGGCCTGGGGATTGGGAGAAGTGGACCCGGAGTGGAAGGAGAAAGAATGGGCCGCGTGCTGAGAAGCTGTCTACAGGGCCGGGCGTGCAAAGGTTTTAACTCGGCCACGGGGCTGCGAGCAGGCCCACCAGCACCGGGAGCTACGGGGCTTCGGCGGCGCAGGGCCGGATGCTGGTGACGGAGATGCTCTGACCTCGGCACCTCAGGACGCCGGCCTCACACTCTGTCATCGTCCGCTCCCTGCCATTCGCCTCCACGCAGACGCTGAACCCTGTTTCCTCGCACTCCGAGGCGGCTCTGCAGACACATTTGCTGCTCTGGGCTGGAAAAAGAAGCAAGAGAGGCTTGGTGGCCCATGGTGGAGGTGGGGAAGACAAGGCGCATCACGTCCAAAGTCGTGATGTTTGGTAATTGGAGAGCTGTAGACGCTCCTGCCTCGCGTGATGCAGTCAATTACCCTCCCCTCTCCCGGACCCCCAGGAAAAGCTGCAGGATTGGGCAAGGGAGGCATTTCGCTCCACTCCGACAGAATAAGCAGGTTTTGAGGCTGCTGCCAGGCTTCCTATCGATGGGACCCCCGCGGAGCGGTTCTCTCCTCCACGCGCTGCACAGGGGGGGCCCAAACCCCCGGTGTGACCCCTCAACGCCCAGACCAAATGCAGAGACCTCAGCAAAACGCCGGGCTGTGAGGCTCAAACAGAGGGAGACAAGAGAAGAATTAACTTGCTTTGAGAGAGAGAGGGCATGAGATGCAAAAGGCCTCATGCCCCATAAAGACCCATCAGAAACGAGTCGGGGAGGAAAGCCGTGTGTGCGCTGAAGGTGCGAGGCTGGAACACACCAGCCAGGCGTCCCCAGAAGGAGGGTAACCAGGTCTGCCAGACCACTGTGGTGACTGCCAAACCGAAAGTGACCCAGACGTGCCTATATGTGTCATCGTCTCTGCTGCAAATGGGACGGGAGTGAGGGGAAAGGTGCCCAGCGGGTACCGGCCAGGAAAAGGAGGGCCTGAGGATCTAGCAGAGACCTTACAGATCAAGATCGCACCGTCTGGCTCCCAACTTGACAGATGGGGAAACTAAGGACGGTGACTTGGCTCTGGCGACCCAACTCCTCCCCCCCGCGGAGGAGGGCTGGCCAGTGCTGGTTGTCAAGATCATTGTTAAGTGCTACCTGGACACAGCACCAGCAAGTATGGAATCACAGCTTGAGAATGTAGTACCTCCTTTTCTATTCTCTTCACATCCTTCTGATTGCTTCTAGGAGAAAGTGTCAGCTTGGCACGGGTGTGCTTTCAACACACCCCTGACACTTGCTAAACACCCTTTATCACAAGGAAGCTTCATCCTCCAAGCTTTGAGCAGCCTCTGGCTAGAATCTCCTACCTTGTTTTGTTTCATTGTATGTATTTTCATGGTTACCTAATATTTATGGCAAGGGACATTTCCTATTAAAAATGTGATATAACGTTTCTTCTTTTAAAAATTGTTATTTTTATGGGAGTCTGTTTCTTTTTGAATGAGTACATAATATGGCTAATACAAGGACAGAGCAAAAATCATGAAGGTGGAACGTGATGTTTGGGAGGACATTCAGACCATCAGGGAGAGTTCTTGATCGACCCCCTCCCCGGGGAAGGCAGTCAGGGAGGATAGTTCATGCTCAGACCAGTCGGAGTCTTTGATATCCTCAGGGATGTGCTTTGATCTGCCGCTAAACTAGAAAACTTCACTCCTATTACTTGAGCATTTTTGTAGCTACAAATATGAAATGCCCCTTACCGTCACATTTTCCCCATAGTGGACACACACCGCAAGCTTTCTCAGCTGAGGCAGGTAGAGTACAGCTCTGCCTACCAACAACAGTGTAATTTCTACCCTGACATTGGAGAACATGAATCTTGCAAACTGTCAGAGGCAGTATCCTTTTGCTTCTCTCATCTCGAGCACACACATCCAAGGAGGATCTGAAACAAATTTTTTAAATTACTTTATTTACAAGATTTTCTTTCTTCAAAGCTGAGAATGAGAAGTGAAAGGTGAGGCTCTGGGTTCGATGACTCAGATGTTGTCACCTACAGCAAAAAGATGGAACAGAAATGCAAATGCCCCGCATTACTAGGGCCCAACCCCCTCCAATCTTCAAAATGAACATATTTTGCTCTTTATTTACTCACAAGTTTTACAAGCTTAGATATCTAGTGTCAATGTAGTTTCATCTAGAACAGATCGGATACAGCAAATTAGAAGAGAAGGCAACGTCTGCTAGCCACAGATGGTAGATTGACGACAAAGAAGGAGACAGAAAATTAGCAAAGATCAAAACACTCAGAGGAATGGGAGTCAAATGGGACCACTGGCTGCAGAAGAAAGTACCTCCTCCCAAGCCAGCAGCCCTGAGAGTTCAGGTCCATATTATAGCATTATCCACAGCTGATGACTGAATCCTCAAGGGAAAATGAACTCTATTTTTCAACGCTATTTTTAGAGTATCTACGTTTACAAAATAGTTTAGAAATATCTCCATAAAATGGGTTACTTTTTTTCGTATGCATTGGTGTTAAAATAGTGCCAACTATTTGAAATGTCACTAATAAAAACAACCACATTTCTGAATGCTGATGGGTAAGGAAACAATTACTGTAGCGAAACCCTAGACAGCAAGGCTGTTTTGAATAATAAACAGAATCTATATTTACTTATATATATTTAGCTCTAATGTTTACTTCTCTGAACAAGAGTTAAATTTATTTGGACATTTACATAACAGAAACAAATCCTAGTATTTCTTTTTTATCTGTTTATTTAAACTTTACATAGAAGTACGCAGAACAGCTTAAAGGGCAGAGAACTTACAAGGCCATCTATCTTGTTATCAGTATCTGATGTTAAAACTCTTACCATATTTATAAACAGGCTGCAGATAAACTCAATGAATCAGAGAAGTTGGAAAGAGGATGAAAGTGAGTCAAAGCAAACAATGATTAATAGAGAATAACAGCACAGTCAGAAGATTCTGGGCTGACCATTTCCACTTATGCTATTCAGTTTTATGTTCTCCTTCACATGAGAAGTTACTTCTTATAAGATACCACCATAGTCATCATTACCCAATGTAGGTGTTCAAGAAGATGTGTTTTGGTGACCATACTAATTGAAAGCCAAGTAATTGGCTAATAATTTGTGTTTTGATTCTTAACCTTAAAGATGGCCAGTAAGTCCTGGGGACTGGATATCTTCCATTTGCCTCTCCAGATTCACCCTCCACTCTTCTCCACCCTGCCTGGGAGGCTGACACATATGGACCACATCAATAGACTTCCTTGTCCTCTAGCTTCAGGGGTGTTTGATCAATGGGGGAGTCTGGCAAGAGACTGGAGGGAGAGAAGAGGGTACAATGGAGGGTTTTATTCCCCTGGCTCACTGCTGGGGATCTCTGAGGGCCCCAAATGAGGGACTCAACTCTTCCTCAACTAGCGCTCTGTCAACAGGTTTTCATAAGTGCTCCTCTCTCACGCCTTCTGGCTTGGGCACGGAGATACTATAAACCCGAACTGCTACCAGTCCAGGAATACTGCCCCGTGGCTTGCAGTTTTCTTTACTCTGCCCACATTTCTGTAAATAGTCCCACCAGTAAACCTCCTCTTGTCTCAATTTAATCATGCCCTCTGTATCCAACAACCAGTAATTACTCCAGATATCTTTCTACAATGGAGTGATTTCAAGTGTGGTGGTGTTCTTAGAATGCAAATCTAGAAATAAACATATTTCAAGAATCAGAAAAGTGGCTGCTTTTGTTTCTCTTGGTATCTTTAAGAGTTTACGTCTCATGGGAATTTCAGCCCCAATCTCCTCAAGCTCTAAATCCTCAGGTGACGGTTTTGTCATTTTGCCCCATTTTATGTAGAGAACAAGCGGTCTCAAGCAGTCCTTCAGCCTTTCTCACCAGCCAGATTAGATCACTGCCTAACGCCACCAATGGTCAGTCCTGGTGACCCAGGCAAATAACAAGCAGCAAATGGACTGGACTGAAATGCAAAGACCCTTAACCCATGGTAAGTAACATCTTTGAGCTAACAGAGACTGGCATCTAAGAAATCATGCCATCTATTTTTTTAATTTAATTATTATTTGTTAATTTTTTTATTTTATATTGGGGTATAGTTTATTAACAATGTTGTGTTAGTTTCAGGTGTACAGCAAAGTGATTCAGTTATACATATACATGTATCTATTCTATTCAAATTCTTTTCCCATTTAGGTTGTTACATAATACTGAGCAGAGTTCCCTGTGCTATGCAGTAGGTCCTTGTTGGTTACCTATTTTAAATATAGCAGTGTGTACATGTCAATCCCAAACTCCCTAACTATCCATCCTCTGCACCCTTTCCCCCCGGTAACCATAAGTTCGTTCTCTAAGTCCGTGAGTCTGTTTCTATTTTGCAGATAAGTTCATTTGTATCAATTTTTTTTTTAGATTCCGCATATAAGTGATATCATACGATATTTGTCTCTCTCTGTCTGACTGACTTCAGTTAGTATGACAATCTCTAGGTCCATCCATGTTGCTTCAAATGGCATTAAGAAATCATCCCATCTATTTTAAATAAAACAGAGAAGAAGACAGAGCTTACCCACATTCATAAGGCATTTTACAAACACATCTTGAATTCTGCAGTTTCTCCCAGCGCTGACATTCAGGCACTTCCGGTGCCAAAGGGGCATCTAAAAGAAAACAATAATGGAGAGGCAATTATTAGGTGAAAAGCTTCTTCAGAGCAAACAAGGTATTATTTTAATTGTTGAACCAGGCTCTGTAATATTCTCAACTGCAACAAGTTTGTACAGTAAAAAATAAAGCTATAAAGCATTTTACAAGAGCTAGAGCATTCCTAGGACCACCCAATTTCATTGGTCATAATAGCTACCATTTCTTGAGCATTTACTCTTGGCCCTGCCCTTTTTATACATTGTGATATTTAATCCCCTTAATAAGTGCCCATTTAAGAGATGATGAAACTAAGAGACAGAAAAGTTAGGAAATTCATGCTAGTTAACAAATTGGCCAAGCCAGGATTGAAGTCCATGTTTGTCTGAATTGAAGGCCCATAGAGTAGGCTCCCTTTCATCAAGTACATGGGGGTTTAAAAACTGTTTGTTATGTGGACGTATTTTGCCCACTGTGCCTATAATGAGACAGAAAGCATACCATCACTTGACCTATACAAGAAGAACTCTCAGTATCTCAAGGACAACTATAATAACCTCTTACATGTAAATGTCCAAGTGGTCTCCCCTCAACAGTGACTAAATGTCTGGAGGTACTTACATTAATAAAATCCTTTCCTTTATTTTATGTTTCTTACAAACTGATAGAAAGCCAATCATCATTCCAGTTTTGACAGGAAAACACTTTGGTCCAACTTACAAGAGCATAATTTGCCACGGCCTAGGCTATGCCTGCCTACAATGTGAACAGTCTACACCACCCTGCAATTTCCACCTCCTGCCAGCTTCATTACAATGGAATTCAGTGGCATACACTTTTGCATCATAAAACTAGCTACCTGCTGGATATATCTATAAAGGTCATTTGTCTGCAGGATGTGTTTTTATGGGTGCACAAACTATGGAATACTTCCTTACTTCGGAAAACATAAGAGCTTTAGACATGACAGGAAAATCTCATGAACAAGGAAGGTATAAACTTGTAAAAATGGTAGCAAGGTGAAGTATGCCTGCCGTGTCCAGCAAGGTCTCTAGCAATTACTTATTCTTTAAACATTTTTCTTTGAAATGGTATTATCTTTTATTTTTTTTTACACAGCAGGTGCTTGTTAGTCATCAATTTTATACATATCAGTGTATACATGTCAATCCCAATCGCCCAATTTGAAATGGTATTATCTTAAATGCAACGTAGTATCCTGAATTGGATCCTAGACCATGAAAAGGATATCGGTGGAAAAACGGTGATGTATGAATAGAGTCTGTAGGGTAGTCAATAGTATGGTACTATTTAATATTAATGTCTTGGTTTTGACCAACTAAATTGTGTCAAGGTATGTAAGGTGTTAATATTATGGGAAGATGGGTAAAGGGTATATGGAAACTATACTTGCAAATTTTCTGAAATCCTAAGTAATTCCAAAATAAAATATTTTAATGGTATTATCTAGATCAATGCTTCTCAACCAGGGGCAAATGTTTGCCCCTGGGGACATTTGGCAATGTCAACAGACATTTTTGGTTGTCACCCCTGTGAGACGCTACTGGCATCTAGTGAGCAGAGACCAGGGATTCTGCCAAACATCAGATAAGGCACAGGACAGGCTCCCACACAAAGAATTATCAGGGCTCAAATTCCAGTAGTGCTGGGGTTGGGAAAGTCTGATCTAAATGGACCAAAACTGAAGTTCAGTGATTAAGCCATGTACATTAGTTCTGTATTATTATTAGCAGTTTATTTGCTAACTGTTCATAAGGATAGAATTTCAAATTTTAAATATTTTCTAAAAGTTATTATAATTTCTTTGCGGAAAATCGCTTGTAGAATTACCTACACCAAAGACTTTTGCATTTAAAAAGAATATAGCTTTGTTATCTTCATGGCTTGACTAACCAAGTAAACACACTCTTAGGACCCACCTACAATATGTACGTTTACTATTTTAAAATCAAATATCTTCCCATCAAGACTAAGTACTGATGCGGGTGCGGATAAATAACGGGCTAGTGTTTAATGGATACAGAGTTTCAGTTTGGGAAGATGGAAAAGCTCTGGAGACGGATGACAGTGATGGTTGAACAATAATGGGAATGTACTTAATGCTACTGAATTGCACATTTTTAAATGGTTAAAATGGTAAATTGTATGTTGTGTATATTTTACCACAATATAAAAAAGACTAAATACTTGTACATCAGGTATTTTCAAACTCTGGAGGCTGACAAACCTGGAACCTTTGGTTATAGGCTTATGTTAAGGGTAGTTATTATTGTTATCTAAGTCTTCTGAAAAACACACAGATCTGAAAAACATCCTTAATTAAAACCTTAATAGAATTTGCTACTGAGTGGGAGAAAATTCATACCAAATGTGTTATAAAGTTGAAAAAGACGTTTCAGAAAAAAACAAGTATATAATCTCATTTGGAAGAAAAGAGCAACCTCATCAACTGTACATTGTTCTCCTTAATTTTAGCATTATTGGTACAGGTCCATTACTTTATCCCAAATAAACTCATAGTTATACCTCAGTGCATGTAGAAAACAAAGCAGCTGTCTCTGCTCTGACAGCTACAGAACATGTGAGAACAGGCAGGGCAGCCATTCCACTGGACACGCAGCCCTCCCATTCTGTCCTCTGTGATCTATTTAACACAATCAGTCACAGAGTGCTCTCTTTTCAATTGTGAAGATCTAATTCACCTAATATTACTATTCATGGAATCAACTACTTCATCTTCACTATAGAAGACAAATTTCAGCATCGAATTAAAAATTATATACTCAAGAAATAAGAATATCATATAAAATAGAATGCAAGTGCAATTTTCTTCTTGTTTTTAATTGTTACAAACATAATATTTTCCATTTCTTAAAAAAAATGTAAAGAAAGAGGAAGTTATTCTGAAAACAAATCTATCCCATTTTAAGTATCTCTAAAAGAAATAGTTTGGCTTTCTAAATCTCTTCCTGCCTTAGCTTCTTAAAAGACCATTTTATACCAATGGACTTATTTACAAAACAGAAATAGAGTCACAGATGTAGAAAACAAACTTACGGTTATCGGGGGAAAGGGGGGAGAGGGATAAATTGGGAGATTGGGATTGACATATACACACTACTATGTATAAAATAGATAACAAATAAGGACCTACTGTACAGCACCGGGAACTCTACTCAATACTCTGTAATGGCTTATATGGGAAAAGAATCCAAAAAAGAGTGGATATATGTATATGTATAACTGATTCACTTTGCTGTACACCCGAAACTAACACAACATTGTAAATCAACTATACTCCAATAAAAAATTTTTTTAAAAACAATTTTAATTTGCCATGTGTTCAAAATACTGGATATTTGGATTTCGACCTATAAGAACAACTTCACAGACCACACTACTTTTCCTTCAATAACTCTGCTTTGCAGGGTTATATGTAAGTGCTTTTATATTTTCAATTTCAATACCACTAATAAACTCTAAGAGCCCAAAAATGAAACATACAGAATTTTATATAAATTATGATCTCAACTCTATACTTCATAAAAGTACATTTTTAAAAATCAGGAGGAAACCAGAAATCAGCTTTTAGAAATTCCTTGTTTTCTTGGCACCTTAACAAATATAAAGCTAATCTTTGATATGAAGGATTTAAGTTAAAATTTCAGAATCACCAGGGCTATTCTTGCCTTTCCTTGAATTCTGTGAGTTTATCTGTGCCATGTGCAAAAAAGTCTGTTACCCACTCTATGAACTGACCTTCTTGTAGCAGGGCAGGGATGGAGGGAGTGATTCCGCTTTGGAGGTTCAGTGCCTTGAGGAACTGCCGCAAGGACTCTCATTCCCTGAGTGTACGTGTCCTTGGACAGACCCAAGAGCCACTCACCTTTTTGCACACACTGGACGTTCTTCATCTCAGGGCTCCACTTAAGGCTGGATCCGCAGAGAAATGTCGAAGGACCTTCTAAGGACCTGCCACCTGAACAGGAAAAGGTCACCTTCTCACCAACGGTGTAGAAAGGTTTGTGGGGATGACTCTGTATGCCATCCATCAGTGCAGGTAGAACGCAGGCAATTTCTAAAGAGAAAAGAGAGAAGAATACAAGGGTCACTGCTTTCCTAAACCATCTTTAAAAAAAAAAAATGACAGCCTTGAATGGTGCTGATACACTTGTTCTGCTTTTTCTAATTAGAGGACAAGGAGGAAGAGGCGAGTTCACTCTTAGGATGCCCTGAAAGACATATCCCAACATGCCTGGCATGTTAATGACATGAATGACTGAAGGCCAAAACAGTTCCCATTCTCTCACCCCTGCCCTCAAAGCCATGTGACAACTTAAAATGAATAAGCCTTTTAGAGTCCTGAAGTCCAGCCTGCTGTTAAAACCAGACATTTTACAGCTGCTACTTCTTGTCTGGTGAAGTCCCACCAGAAATTTCCCAAGAGCTGTGTTCATTTGCATATCATTAGCATGTACCCAATTAGATATTTTGCCATCTGAAATCTTTAAAGAACCACCTTTAACCTTGCAACCATAAAAGTGTTAAATCATTTTTGGTTTCCCAGTTCTATCTTTTCTTATTCCATCACATTCATTAGCTCAAATCTTCTACTTGAAAAAACAAGAAGAATGAGAAACATGCATAGTCATGGAAGGCGAGTCAGAATTCATGATTAAAAAAAAAATCTTGCCAATCTCTCTAGTGGACTTTGGACAATATTCTACAAAGTACTGCTTTATTTCTGCACCATTTTAATCAGACAATCCATTCATTCATTCAAAATCAGCATTTATTGAGTGTCTATATTTTGCCAAATATGCTGTGTGCTACTAGGGACACAAAACACTAGTCACATAATCTGCCTTCAGAAAGCTAATAATTTAGCTTCAGATTTGTTTATTTCTGGCCATGACACATTTGCTGGTTTCACACGAATGCTCCCACTAAGACATATAGAAAGGCTGTACAAAGTTAAAGAAAGAGTATTTCTGAGAGCAACAGACAACAATCAGAGCAATGGAAATTTGAAGGCCCAAGACTCTAGAAAAAGGGAAGTCTAAAGTAGTGATTACAACGTTTGGTAATGCTTCTGTCCTTGAGGTTATTTGTAAAGTTGAAAAAAAACATTTTTTTTTAATGTGCTGAAGGGCTGCTAAACTAAGGAGGAAGCTGCAACTCAGAGGCTGAATAGCTGCATAGAGTTTTTAGCAGTCTCACAGGGCTAGGAGACCAAAAATTAGAGTCCAGTCCTGTTACAAAGGAGGAGGCTCAGTAGAAACCCCATACTTTCCCTTATGATCCCTTAATGGATACCTAAGATAAAGGTAAAGCAGACATAAACAAGCCTTGTTCTTGCCAGAAACAAACCTAAATCTTTTCTAGAGGAAGATAACATCATCCATATGTATTTTTTTTACATATAAATCTGGCATTCAACCAAAACTAATCTAACATTCAAAAATACAATAGAGGGGCTTCCCTGGTGGTGCAGTGGTTGAGAGTCCACCTGCTGATACAGAGGACACGGGTTCGTGCCCTGGTCCGGGAAGATCCTACATGCTGCGGAGCGGCTGGGCCCGTGAGCCATGGCCGCTGAGCCTGCGCATCCAGAGCCTGTGCTCCGCAACGGGAGAGGCCACAACAGTGAGAGGCCCGCGTACCGCAAAAAAAAAAAAAAAAAAACAGTAGAAACATCTACAGCAGATCCAGATGATGGAGTTAACAGACATGGACCATGAAATAACTATGATTAATATGTTGGAAAAATGAAATTAGAAGATGGAGAATATCAACAGAGAATTAGAAAGTATAGAAAAGTAGACAAATGGAATATCTAGAATTGGAAAATGAAATTAAGAACTCAGTAGACGGGCTTCCCTGGTGGTGCAGTGGTTAAGAATCTGCCTGCCAATGCAGGGGACACGGGCTCGAACCCTGGTCCAGGAAGATCCCACATGCCATGGAGCAACTAAGCCCGTGCACCACAACTACTGAGCCTGTGCTCTAGAGTCTGCGAGCCACAACTACTGATCCCATGTGCCACAACTACTGAAGCCCGCATGCCTAGAGCCCATGCTCCGCAACAAGAGAAGCCACCACAATGAGAAGCCCACTCAAGGAAGAGTAGCCCCCGCTTGCTGCAGCTAGAGAAAGACCGCACACAACAACGAAGACCCAACGCAGCCAAAAAGAAATAAATAAATTTAAAAAAAAGAACTCAGTAGAGTTCTTGAAAGCAGATTGTCACAACTGTACAGAGAATTAATAAACTGGAATATAGATCAATAGAAAATATTTAAAATGAAACAGAGAGAGAAAAATTGATGTAAAACAAAGAAATGTAGAGAATTCCCTGGCAATCCAGTGGTTAGGACTTGGCACTTTCACTGTCTTGGGCCTGGGTTCGATCCCTGGTTGGGGAACTAAGATCCTGCAAGACACAGGGCATGGCAAAAAAAACCAAAACAAAACAAAGAAATATATATATATATATACACACACACACGTATGTATATGTATATACATTCTAAAAAATGTATAATTTGTGTCTCATGAGGAGACGTGAGCAAGAATGAGACAGAGCAATATTTGAGGACAAAGGTGAAGAATTTTCTAAAACTGACAAAAGACATTAAAGCATAGGTTCAAGAGTGCTTTGAAGATCAACCAGGACAAAGACAAAGAAAATCACACCTAGGCACATCAGAGTAGAGTTGCTTCTGGAAAAGAAAAAAAAATAAAAAATCTTAAAAGCAACCAGACCAAAAAAATACGATTTCCAAAGGAGAAACAATAAACTTGAAAGCTGACTTCTCACTAAAAAACAATGAAGTCAGAAGGCAATGTAATAAAATCTTTAAAGGTTTTAAAGAAAATAACTGCTAACTTAAAATTCCTTATCCAGTAAAACTATCCTTCAAAAGTAAAGATAAAATAAAAACGTTTTAGATGAACAAATACTGGGACAACTTTTCACCAGTAGATACACAATAAAGAAAAAGAAGCTTTTCAAGCAGAAGTATCTTATTAATCTTTTAAAAGAACTAAAGTTTGGTTTTAATACTCTTAGCTAGGGAATATTTATATTCTATTTTGGCAATATTGATAGTTTATTTCTTCCCAAGGACTCTAGGGCAGAGAGACAGAAAGACAGACAGAAACAGAGAGAACAAGAGGAGACCTTACAAATCAGTAAGAAAAAGACTAACAAACCAACAGAAAAAATGCCCAAAAGATTAGACAGCCACTTCACCAAAAAAAGTATCCAAATACCCAATAAATATATGAAAACAGGCTTAACATCATTAGTCATCAGAAGAAATACAAATTTAGAAATACAAATTAAAAAATAAGATATTGCTACACACTCACCAGTATAGCTAAAAAAAAAAAAATTAAGATAGACAATATCAAGTGTAGGTGAGGACACAGAGCAATCTTGACTTCTCAGATTCTGTCCGGGAGGTACAACCACTTGGAAGACTGGTAGCGTCTACTAACTCTAAATGTATGTATACCTGACAACTCAGAACTTTTACTAATATGTATGTACTCAAGAGAATAAAATGTACCTGTGTGCACTAGGACTTTCCTCATATAGCCTAGACCAACTGATATAGGATAAATACATCCCTGTAGTGCTGTCTATCCATCTGCTGAAGAATCTTATATTGTAGCACAGCTGAGATAGAAACCAGAAAATAGCGTTAGGGTGATACAACATGCAGAAGCACTTACTCAGATGCTATATCTAAACAAAATAGGATCAAAAGCATTTAAGGAAGTAGATTGTGGTAAATCCCTGGTAATTAAACTCTAAAGAACATCCTGATGGTCTTAACCAGAACTGAACTCCCTGACCCATTCTAATTTGCACCAGAAACTTTAAAATTGCAATAAAATGTGCCTCACCTAACAGGAGCACTAACAACTAGAGAAAGCTGAGGGGTTTTTCAAGATATTCCTGAAATTTGGACAGGATCATATAAGCCTTTCAGGAAAAGGAGATCAAGACATGGGCATATGGTAAGCGGTTATTTATCCTGATTTATTCCTTTCCACACTATTCTTTCATCTTGAATTATATACTATAATCAAGGCCACTCACTCTGACAATGCATTTTCCCAACAAGCCACTGTAAATTTTCTCCACATCTGGCAACAGGGTCTCCAACAAGAGAGTATCCTTCATTGCAAGTATACACTATGTTTTTCCCAACAGGAAACATGGCACCTTCATCCTAAACAGAAATAAAAGATGGAGAAAGGAAGAATATCTCTTTTGCATTAACAAAATGTTTCTTTAGATATATTCAGCCTATAAATCATGACTTCTTTAATCATCAGGCAATCTACATTCAAATAACTCATTTTGGAAATTGTCTGTAAAATTATTTTTTCCTGTAGAGTCCTAGCCAACAACACTGGTACCACCATTAATTGAAATAAAGCTATTAATGCCACTGTACTATAATTTATTGACAGCTCCCCAAAACCAAGCATTATACTAAACATTTTACTAAAATTACGTTAGTGGACACTACTCAAGTAACTTCTATTATACTTTCAGGAAAGCATCGGATTTTGGAAATGTCCTTATCAGTCAACTCTTCCTAGTGAGGTGTTATGGGCTGTCCGTTGGCAATATTGACCAATAAGTGTCATTATGAACAGGCAGAAATGTTCAAATGTCCTATCAACATGTTCACGAAAGTTTGAGCTTCCCACTGATGACTTTCAGGGGAAGCATGATGTTGATCTTCACCCACTACCCTCCCCAGCCCCTTCACTGTAAGGGAAGTGACGCTGAGGCTGAGTCAGATTCAAGGACATGTCATTAGCCTATAATGCCAGGAGGTGAGATTTCATTGGGAAGCAAGGAAGAATCTGAAGTCTGAGCCTTGAGGGAGTCATCATTCTTGTTTGGTGTCTCTCTTGGTTCCTTTCCTTATCCATCTAGTTCTCGGCTACTCAAGAAGATGGGGAAGAAAACTGGCCTGGGAGAGGGCGTGGAGCTGGACCAGCTCTGCTGTAGGCAATAGAACAAAATTCTGTGGCACCTTCTTCTCACAGACAGTCTTGCTCTTCCTGGCCCAGTCTGGCTCCATCATGAGAATTGGTAGGAAAAAGAGCACCCAGATTGGCATTGTGATTTGAAGAAAATGGGGAAAGATATTTGATCTGCCTTGGTTCTAGCCCCTAGGCCTTCCACTGCCTTGCAGAAGGGACTTCTATATGAGAAAGTCTAACTCAACAGTGTCTAAACCTGGCCGTCTCTGTCAAAACCATTAGTAACAATTAAAAAAAAAACACAACTCTCAGGCTCTACACTAAACTTACAAAATGAGAAAAAAAAAAAAGGAGAACAAGGGGCAAGCAGCAATCTATTGTTAAGTTTCCTGGGTGCCTATGATGTAGCCAGTCCACGGGACAGTGTTTGGAACCCCCAGCTCCTTACAGGACACCACTTGCACTACAGTTGAAGACAGCAGCTTCGTGGTTTGCTGAAGTCTATGAGTCTGCCTGGCCTCATTCTATAAGCATATTTCCTTCAGGAACTTCATGGATTGTGGTGGGATAATATGAGTGTTAGAGAGTCTAGGTTCACTTTCTCTCTCTCTCCATACACACACACATACACATCTCCCAACAGTACCTACATTTGGGGAAATTTCAGCAAACAAACACTCAGTGAGTATATGTTCAAGGGTCTGGCATTTGAGAGGCAAATTCTTCACGGAGAAACCAAGGCTGGTGGCACTGAGAAAATCCTGATGAACAATAGCTCCTATGTACCATGAAGAGATACTTCCTGGTGTTTGGAGCCAAAGCCTCATCGTAAGAAGTAGTGAGAAGAGCACACAAATTAATATGGCCCCAAAGCCATGTTAATTTCCCAGAATGACAAATGGCAGATGACTTGTGCTCCCTCCTGAACAAGAAAATTGCTCAAGTATAATACAGTGACCCATATCTCACCAGACACTGGCTAAATGTCTTACTGGCCCCTGGAATAAACCTAATGCTTTACCCCAACCCTTGTATTTATGAAAAATTTAAAAAGACTCCTTGCAGTGAAAAGAACCAGGTAAGTTCTCTATGCTGAAAAACTTGCTTATAGATTCCTACTTTCGTGTTCAGAATGGAAATGTTTAGCTACCCTCTGGCATGATTACATTTCTAATTCATTGGGTGGCAATATTGATTTCCTCCTGAAGATATATTACCTCCTGAAGAATTCTAACCACCTTGGGCCAAAGAAGAAAACTCACAAACTAAAATCCTCACTGCTAAACTAAAATGCACACTAAAATGTTTTTGGCACTGTTTCATCATGGAAGGAGGAAGCAGATTATGACATCAGTAGAGAGCTAGAACTTGGAATGAACAGTGTATGTAAAGGAAAAAAGTATCTTTTATAACCAACTTGAACATATCCGTCTTTCAAGGCAGGAGGTGATGGACAGAATTCTGTTGGAACCAAAGGCAAAGGAAAACAATGTGGTTCAAGCAATCTGAAAGGAAAAGGAAACAAAACATAATTAACATGATGGCTTTTCCACAATTTAACAAATATTTTACAGCACAGTGAATTTTTCATTTGCAGCTGAAGTAAGTAGTGGACATTGCTCTGTGATGTGATGTTTTTGTCATTCTCAGAATAAAATATCTGACCACATCCCATGATAGAAAACACATATCAACTCACGCTTCCAAAAGATAACTACCAGATCAGTAGTATGGAAAACAAACAAAGAAAAGAAAAAGAAATAAAGCCATTGGACAACACATATGATTTATGTGATTCCTACAGGTCACCTGTCTCACACCCACTTTTTCTCCTGCTATTTGGTTCTTAAATACCTTTAACACAAAATTAATTCTGTATTGAAAATAAGGGAATTCAAGTTTGTGATCCTGCGAGAGGTAACACAAAATAATAACTATTTTTGACTGAGTGCTTACTATGTGCTAGGCATCGTGACAGATGTTCGGCAAATGTGCCTCAGCTCAATTCACACTCACAGTAACTCCATGAGATATGTGGAGAAAGGCTCAGGAAGTTTGAATAACTTGTCCAAGGTTATAGAGTAAAAAATACCAGGGCTGGATTCATGTCTAGTTAAGCTCCTAAAATCGTGCTATTTCTACCTCTCACAAGGCAATCTCTAGGGGAGCTCACAGTAATTGAAACCGAGCAGGGCCCTGTGGGGCTCCAAGGCACAGAGGCCTTTTTTCATTCCCCGTTTCCTGTAGGCAAGACTCCAGCCTCCATGACCTTCCCTGAGTTCCAAAGGGCAGATGTGAACAGTTGCTAATCAAGGGAGAAGCATCCAAGCAACCACCTGAGGCGACATTAAAGGGACCAGAGAGACTTCCCTGGTGGTACAGTGGTTAAGAATTCACCCTCCAACGCAGGGGACTTGGCGTTTGATCCCTGGTCAGGGAACTAGATCCTACATGCCGCAACTAAGGAGCACACATGCTGCAACTAGACCCAGTACAACAAGGATAAATTAAATAAATACAACTTAAAAATAAATGTTTTAAAAAAAATTTTTTTAATGTTTCATTGCTGAATCATACCCCTGGGTTAGAGTTCTTTATGCCACACCCCACTCTTTAATACTGTCCTTATTAACCTTTTCTGATCAGGTATTGGCAAATATTTTAGAAAGATAATTTGAAGATCATGTGAGTTGAGGAAATGTGTAAGATGCTTGGGTATCTGGTATTAGCATAGGGAGGTGAGATGCCTTATTCCTGGGTCTTGGGTGCCTCATAATCCAACAATAACCAATATCTCCTGGCTGAGGAAGCTGGCAAACATATGAGATTCTGGTAGGAGGAGAATGTTGCCTTCAAGGGCACAGATCTCTGGGAAGATGAGGGTCTCTGAGGAGACCTCTCCCTCCGTGGGCATATTTCCTCTGCCTGTAGACATAAAGCTGGATGGACAGCAGCATCCTAAGGGAAGCACTGAGAGAATTCTCACTCTTCTTGGTTCTCAGAGGAGAGGAAATATCCTCTTCTTCCTTAGTACAAAAAGGAAAGTTATGCTTATACCTCACATCTGAGTTTCCTCAGTATGTGGCAAGAATGTAAGGAACTCAGCTCAGAAGGCGGCAACATTCACAGGCTATTTGTAAGGCTTCCCCTCAGATTTCCTGTTTCTGGAGTGGAGATAATACTGGTGTAGAGTGACCTCAGAGGCACTGCTGAAAATCATTGTTTAATGATAGATGTCATTGTTATCATGATTATGATGCCAAAATCTCGGCATCTCTGTACACCAATGCCGAATCAAATCTCAGAGACAGAGTTTTGGGTGAAGTAGAAAAGGATAGCTTTTGTACTTTGCCAGGCAAAGGGGGATACAGCGGGCTCCTGCCTTGAAAAACTATGTGTGTCCCCCTGCCATCCCTGCCAGAGGATTTGATGAGGGGTTTATAACAACAGTCCAAGGGTGGGGTTTCTGACAAGATCAGGGTGTGTGCAGGGCTTGTCCTCCCTCGTCTCCAGTAGTCGAGCTCCTAATCTTTTCTTTTTTTTTTTTTTTGCGGTACGCGGGCCTCTCACTGTTGTGGCCTCTCCCGTTGCGGAGCACAGGCTCCGGACGCGCAGGCTCAGCGGCCATGGCTCACGGGCCCAGCCGCTCCACGGCATGTGGGATCTTCCCAGACCGGGGCACGAACCCGTGTTCCCTGCATCGGCAGGCGGACTCTCAACCACTGCGCCACCAGGGAAGCCCGGGCTCCTAATCTTGATGAGCTTCTCTGGTCCCTCCTACCAGAATCCCGTATGTTTGCCAGCTTCCTCGGCCAAGAGATATTGGTTATTGTTGGATTACAAAGCACCCTAGGAATAAGGAATAAGGCGTCTCACCTCCCTATGCTAATACCGGATACCCAATCATCTTACACATTTCCTCAACTCACATGACCTTCAAATTATCTTTCTAAAATATTTGCCAATACTTGATCAGAAAAGGTTAATAAGGACAGTATTAAAGAGTGGGGTGTGGCATAAACAACTCTAACCCAGGGGTATGATTCAGCAACGAAGCTTTTTTTTTTTTAATATTGATTAATTGATTGATTTTTGGCTGTGTCGGGTCTTAGTTGCCCTGTGGCATGTGGGATCTTAGTTGCTGACCAGGGATCGAACCCGCAATCCCCTGCATTGGAAGGCGGATTCTCAACCAGCAATGAAGCATTTTTGAAGATAGCTTTTGCAAGGTCCTGGCAAACAGGAAGTTAGTATCAGACACCTGGGCTAATCAGTGAAGATGTTAGCTGTCTCAAATGTATGCTTCATGCTTAGTCCAAAGTAAATAAATAAGAGGGAGTGGGGGCTTCCCTGGTGGCGCAGTGGTTGAGAGTCCGCCTGCCAATGCAGGGGACACAGGTTCGTGCCCCTGACCTGGAAGATCCCACATGCCACGGAGCACCTGGGCCCGTGAGTCATGGCCGCTGAGCCTGCGCGTCCGGAGCCTGTGCTCCGCAATGGGAGAGGCCACAGCAGTGAGAGGCCCGTGTACCGCAAAAAAAAAAAAAAAAGAGGGAGTGGTATATCTGAAAAATAATGCAACTATTAGTGAATGCCTACTACATGCCAGGCACAGTACAAATCACTTTATATTCTTAACCTCAGGCAATATCCTATTATCATTGTATCCACTATTTTTATCGTAACTTGCCCAAGTTCACAGAGCAAGTAGGTGGCAGGTCTGCCTGATGCCAAAGCTGCTGCTCGCATCCACTGAAGCAGACTGCCTTCCAGTTCCCCACCCTTTTGTAACACCTGCGTCAGGAAAGCTTGAAGCGCACAAGTGCAAATTGGCCACAATACGCCTCTCCTTCAACTGACCCCAATGCTAAGAGCACAGCACTCCCTGATAAAAATCACCATTTAAGGTTTAAATCTTTCAATAGCAGCAGTCGTGTATTCCGTGCTTACTGTACAGGGCACTGAGTTTTACATAATTGCCAGGAGGTCTGGTCTCTATTACCGCAAATGCTCCAACTCCTGGTCTTCGCATTGTCTGGTTTCTGACGTTTCTCCAATGCAGGATTTCCCACCCTCACTGGGAGGTGGGTTATTGCATTCTCGGCTCCTTGTTTTCTTCCCTTGAACGCAGGGGCCCCAAGAGGACCAGCAGCTCCACCCTCCATCAACCCCTCCTGTAAATAAGAGAGACATGGTTCAGAGAGTACTTGGAGAGGAAGATTTCAGAGTTCAGTGAGCTAAGCTTCCTACTATGTGGTTATTGGGGGAGGGGACGATCTGGGGGTTATTACCTTCACTCTGTTCACTGAGGTCTCCACGGTGGCCAGACTGTCTCTGCACACTGACTAGGATTGCCCGTATTAAGGCTGCATTAACGAACTTCTTGCAATACTACCTTAAATTTGTTTATTATTTTACAACGGTTTCAAAGCACTTTCACATGCATTTTATCATTCATTAATTCTCACAAGAACGAATGGAGGTGACCAAGAGGTCTGTTAACATTCTCAGTTGATAGGTGTGGAATCCAAGACAAAGTGGTTAAGTGATATGCACAATGCTGTACTGGTGGGCAAGAACCATATCCAGACTGTAACCTGGTCTTATGGCTGAGTCCAGGCTCTTTTTATCACCCCACAGTCTCTTAGTAAGGCAAATAAGTTCCTAATGTTAAAGCAGTGATTGGGCATGAGAAGAGCATAGTCTATTGCAGTGGTCCCCAACCTTTTTGGCACCAGGGACCGGTTTCATGGAAGACAATGTTTCCACAGACTGGGGAGGAGGGGACGGTTTGGGGATGATTCAAGAGCATCACATTTATTGTGCACTTTATTTCTATTATTATTACATTGTAATATATAATGAAATAATTATACAACTCACCATAATGCAGAGTCAGTGGGAGCCCTGAGCTTGTTCTCACTTGCCACTCACTGATAGGGTTTTGATCTGAGTCTACAAGCAATTGATTTGTTATGGTCTCTGTGCAGTCGAACCTCTCTGCTAATGATGATTTGTATTTGCAGCCGCTCCCCAGCACTAGCATCTCCCCCTCAGCTCCCCCTCAGATCATCAGGCGTTAGATTCTCATAAGGAGCGCACAACCTAGATCCCTCACATGCACAGTTCATGCTGTGAGGGTTTGCGCTCCAATGAGAATCTAATGCCGCTGCTGATCTGACCGGAGGCAGAGCTCAGGTGGTAATGAGAGCGATGGGGAGCAGCTGTAAATACAGATGAAGCTTCGCTCCCTCGCCTGCCACTCACCTCCTGCTGTGCAGCCCGGTTCCTAACAGGCCATGGACCGGTACTGGTCCATGGCCCGGGGGTTGGGGACCCCTGGTCTACTGGGTACTCCAGGCTGCCAACCCCAGGGCTGGTGCTGTACAAGATGAGGAAATATGTAAGTAGGAAAAATGCTTCTACCTCCTGTCAGCACCCTTCTTCAATCTACAGGCACCTCCTCAACTTGCTCTGGCCACCTTCTACCTCAGGGCTGGTTCACAGCTCACAGGTTTTAGTATGTTTCCCATCATATTCCTTGGAGGACATTAGAGAGAATTTGAAGCATATTCTAAGAGCTTTGCTTTCCTAGTTAGAAACTGATCTCAGGAACTATTCCGCCAAAGCATTACTTCTGATAATAGATGGGTGTGTTTACTGCTCCTTAGCTATTTCTACTGTGTGACCTACATCCCTCTTCCCTCCACAGCCACTCCTCAGTATCACACACAAAAAAACTAAAATAATTTTTCCCATGATCTTCCTTACCCTTTCTTCCACAATTAGAAATCGAGTTAATAATATAGTCCCCTGAGTATGTTAATAGTAGGTAATAAGAGCTTGAGGTATTATGACTGCTACTCCACTCATCACCAGCAGGGGGAGCTTCCATTTTATCAAATAGCTGTAAATCTAAGCCTCAAAGGAATGAATCGCAGTGGTGGCATTTTAGTTTACCAGGACAGGCCACTTGGGGAGACATTTGGAGGCAAGGATGCTTTCTTGATGCTTGTCTATAAGCAGCCGTGGTTTAGTCATGTACTTATTCATTTATCAAACATTTATTAAGTGACTTTATGAATCAAGCACTATGTCAGGCTGTGGGAATAAACAAAGGAATCAAACAGTTCCGAATTTAAGAAGTAAGCTTTCTAGAGGAGAGAGACACACAAATGAATATAAAAATAAATATACACAAATCATCTCATACTTTGCCTACTCATAAAGTGAACTTCACATACTAAATACTTAAAACACCAAATGCACTGTTGAGCACACAGCCAATGTTCAACAAATATTTGTGAATGATTGATTGGTGGGACATAACACAAAATAGAAATAGAGGTGTTTCCAAGAGCTTGCCACCAGAAAGGTTAGTCAGTGCAGACACAAGCTCTGTAGACCTAAGTTATGACAAAACCTTACTGAGGTGACTATGGAAGGATGGAAGGTGTTTCAGGCATAAATCTGTTCTAATGGAGAGTGGAGAGTAGAAGGCAGTTCTGTTAGTTCAGATGGGAAAATAGAGAGATAGCAAAGGACCCGACCTCAGTAGCTACAACTCGGAGGTGGAATAGGGAGGGAGAGACATATTCAAAGCCTTATGAGACTTCCCCTTCTCCATACCCGAGGAAGCACACTCTCAGAGGCCAGAGGGAAAGGGTAATTCCCTTTTCATTGTGTCCAGCATAACTTGAGAGAATGCAGCACACTGACCTGCTTGATCCCCTACGAGGGCTCCTTGTTCACACGCCACACCAAACGTGTATGGTTTGCAATGGCACTCACACTGGGTCCCCTTCACAGTGGCCATGCCACCATTTTGACAAGGCCGGCAATGACAGGGGTCAAATTCATCGAGATATTCCTCAATGGCCCGTTTCAGGTATAGCCTTTTCACAGAGGCACAGGGTACTTCCTTTACCAGCTCATACAAAGGTGTCAGCTACACAGATAAAGACATCACGGTCAGTAATCAGGGTTTGGAGCGAGAATATTTTCCTTTCAGCATTTTGGCTCAATCTCTACTAAAACAAAATCAAAAGCCACTCTTATCTTAATTCCAACTATTTCTTGTTCAAATAAAAAGAGAAAGCAATTCACTACCTTTACAAGACAAACCTAGGGAAAATTAGAAACAGATAGGGAGGGAATATTTTTTTGTATTTTATGTGCATACATAAAATTTTAAAAAACCAACAGGATGTTCATTTTCTAGTTATTGAAAGATTATTTTGAAGACAACACATTTCCACTCCTGCAGAGGATAGAAGAAAAGGAAATGCACTTAAATTACAGTAAAGAAGCAAATGCAATTAAATTTGAGATTAAATATCCTGACTCTGAGATGCTTAACATATCTCTAATGGAGACTATGATTCTCTATCCCTGAAGAAATTTAAAACAGGTAGGCATTATCGCTCTGTATTGGACAGTTCTGATGAAGAGCAACTTCAAGACCGGAGATGGATTGGCTAAGCTCTAACAATCTGCTCTCCCAGGAACAAAAAGGCTCTCATTTGTAGCCTTTGCCAATTTCTGCAGTGTAACTACTCTCACCATGGCCAGTTTCAGGCTACCACCATGATGTCCCTGAGCACGGAGCTGGGAAGAGACCTGCACCAGTGGCTCTTGAGAGAGACTGAGTGAGTTGGCTAGAGCACCACTGCGAGTACGGAGATTAGCTCAAAGGGTCACATTGCCCTCCATCTCTGCCCAAGCTCTTCTGAACTGAACAGCATTGCATGGTTATCTACCTGTAACATGTCTCTTCTTTCTCTGTCCCTTTCCTGTCCAACTAATAAGTTAACATAGCTATGACAGTTACAGTCCTATGTGGGAAAGCACATAGTTGAGAATGGAAAAGAATGTCTGTTTTTTACCCTAAACAACAATTTAGGATTTTTAAAGATTTGTATGAGATACTGACAATGAAAATAGATCATTTTGAATATTAATGAATGACACTTTAAGGTAAGACTTCCCAGGAAAAACTGCCCCTCCCACTGTCACTGTTATTGGGAGGCAACTGGGCTCAGTATGGTGTCAGGAGGGTACCTGAGGAGCACTCGTAACTTTTGAGTTTATAAATGTGTCCAAGTTTCTTAATCTCAAAAGTCAGGTTGGGGCTTCCCTGGTGGCGCAGTGGTTGAGAGTCCGCCTGCCGATGCAGGGGACGCGGGTTCGTGTCCCGGTCTGGGAAGATCCCACATGCCGCGGAGCGGCTGGGCCCGTGAGCCATGGCCGCTGAGCCTGCGCGTCCGGAGCCTGTGCTCCGCAACGGGAGAGGCCACAACAGCGAGAGGCCCGTGTACCACAAAAAAAACCCAAAAAAAAACCACGTCAGGTTGGACCTGGGACACTGCCTGACTCCTGTGGCAGGGAATAGATTATATAATCACTTCTGCTATAACATGTATTTTGAAAATGTGAATTTGTTCCATTGAGATTGAGATATTAAAAAATAAAATGAGTATATCATAAATTTTGTGTTTTCTTATGTACAATTTTGTCCATAAGAAACACGGGGTGAACACAGAAAACTGCGCACAACTGAACCAAGCTGCATAAGAATACACAAAACACCCACACACAAGCACACATCTCAAACACCCATCTAGTTCACCACCTGTATAATAAACCACACCAACCACAAATGGTGTTACGACTGTCTGTCATTTCTGATAGCACTCCTTCTACCACTTCACAATAATTCACCATCTGTAACCTCCCATCACCCAGCAAGCTTCAGATCCTCTCCTAGGTAACGTGCCACCTTTATCGTAGTCCGTGCATTCCTTAACAATTAAACATGTATAAAACTGCTACTGTTTTTATTGGTGCCTCTTTTTTTTTTTAATGAGTGTCACAAAAGTTTTTGAGTGTTGTGTTCCTAACACATTTTTTCCCATAAGCCCTGTGGTCTTTATTGTGCAATTTTGCCTAGCTCTCTGATTTTTAGGAACACATATGTTGTGTTATAAAAGAACTGACTGTGCCAATAAAACATCCTAAAATTCTGCCAGCCAAATTGATTCTATCTTTTTAGAACTAATTTGCATGACCAGGAGCCTACAAGCCATGGCCACAGGAAGAAAGGTGATCTGACAAATGTAACACTAGGCAAGCCCTTAAATGCCTTCCTCTTGCAAGAATCTATAACTCCTCTGAATCAGGGACCAAGGAAAACATAATCAAATTTAGGTCAAAAGCTTGAAATGCAAATTTTAGCATTAATTTCTCTTGGGATTTACAAGACATTTAACCTTTACAACTGAAATATGGACATACAAGATAATGAAACTTGTTTCCTATTATGTATGCATTCATTTTACTATACAAAACATAACTGGGATACAGAAAACGCTAATTACAGCCTTCTCTGTTTAACCACCTTAATTTAATCTCATTTTCCCAGTGCAAATAAATATGACTGCTTTCTGGTGCTTTCAACAGAGTGTCACATACCTTTTGTTTTATGATTTGTGGAAGTTCAGTCACAGATCCTGCCCAGTGAGAATATCTCAATTTGTTTCCAGCAGGGTTGTCCAGTTGCAGGTAACTAAGGCCAGACACAAGGCCAGGACGTCCCCCTCTGACAAATGGGACCCCTCGTAACACATTGCCCTGAGTTCCTACTCAAGGAGAAATCAAACGAAATAAGTCTGGATGCACAAATGAAATGAGAATGAGCATATGAAATTGAAAGTCAATGAAGTAACACAACCCATTCAACTGTATGACATTCTGGAAAAGGCAAAACTATGGAGAGAGTGAAAATACCTGTGATTGCCAGGAAGTGGGGTAGGAGGGATTTTTAATATTTTTAGTGGATTTTTAGGATCTTTAGAGGACTTTTAGGGCAGTGAAATTGCTCTGTATACTATAATGGATACATTATATGTATCCATTATGCCTTTCTCCGAACCCACAGAATGTACAAGAGTGAACCCTCATGTAAACTATGGACTTTGGGTGATTATTATGTGTCAGTGTAGGTTCATCAGTTGTAACAAATGGACCACTAAGGCCTGGATGCTGATAACGGAGTAGGCTGTGCCTGCGGGGACAGCAGGGATATAGGGATTCTCTGTACTTTTTGCTCAACTGTTTTGTGAATCTAAAACTACTCAAAAAAATAATATCTATTAAGAGAGAAAAGAAAAAAGACACAACCATTACCTAACAGTAGATGAGTATTAGAAATTATTATTCATATTCTTAATGTTCTTAGTGTAAGAAGAAAATTTGTTATACAGGTGACTATCTTGTTTCTTAGAAGATACATGCATGTATTTAAGGATGAAACATCATGACATCTGAAACTTCCAAATGGTTCAGCAAATATCACAAATATTTTAAATATATATTTATGCATTGCTAAACAGTCAACATTATAAATACTATATGTAGATATATATATATCAAAACATCAAAATAATAATTATTGCATGTAAGAGGTGGGTACGTTGGCGTTTTTTACTGTTTTTTCAACTTTTCTGTATGTTTGAAAATTTTCATAAGAAAATGTTGGAAGGAAAAAGTTCATTGCATCTGGAATACTAACAGTAACCAAAATGCTATTAACAGGCATATATTAACACATAAAAAGTGTTCTAAAATGTTTGAATACTAATCAAATCCTTTTTCTCATTTCTGTGCCTTATAATTTCAGAAATATTTTCATCTCCATGTCTAATTGATTTCCACACTGGTCATGACCGGAAGTTCCTAACTTGCTGATCAGACTTACGTTTTCATTTCCTTTTTTTAATTAAATTTTGCAATTTCATAACACTTTCATAAAATTTTGCAAATTCAAAAATTACACTTTTATCATCAGAAGTTATTTAAGTCTCATATTTTTAAAGAACTGCCTGAGTGCTTCCTCATCTTCCTTGTTAGTTACATTTTAAGATGCAAATAGTCACACTTTTAACGCAGTGTATTGCCAAGTTCAGTCCCTGAACTACTGGAATCAGAATCACCTAGAATGACTGCAGATTTCTGAGCTCCAGCCAAGACATAGGACGTAGCTGAGAGAAAAGTCAAGTACTCAGCATTTGAACAGGCTGCCCCAGGTAATCCTCTTGCATACCAAAATTTGAGAATCACCACCTAAACTGACATGCTTGTTTACAAACTACAGAGTCTAAGAAATCAGCTTTTATATTTATTTTTAAGCCTGTAGCCTCTCTCTCTACACCTCAGTGAGCTCTGTGCTCCAGCTGGCCCTCTTCCCCTAGACAATCAGCCTGGGGCAACAGTGAAGGGCCCAGATTGTGAAGCCAGACATTGGAATCTTGTGCCTGACCCCAACTGTGGTCTTGGGCAACCTTTCTGTGCCTCAGTGTCCCTGTTGGTAAAATGGAAATATGAATAATACCCAGTTCTTAGGTAGGAGTACATTGGTTAATTTTTGTAAATCACTTAAAATTGTGCTGGGCACATCATAAGTGCTACATGTTTGTGAAACATAAAATAAAATAAGATAAAACAAAGCAAAATTAAAATAAAATAAAATCAGAAAGCAGCTTCCAATCACCAGCCCAACTGATAACTGATGTCAACAACTTCTCAAAGCTCCCACTTTCATTTCTATTTCCAGATCAGTGTATTTCCATGTTGTTCAGAAACTTGTCCTCCTCCTTTATCATGTCAGGTCCAAGAAGACAGGCACTTTTCCTGGCATATTCACTGCTGTATCACCAGTGCCTAGAACAATTTCTGCGTGCACTATAGGTTCCGTAAATAGTTGATGAATAAAGTAAGTGAATGAGGAATTAAGCCTGGCTTAACACTCTGTCTCCCTCCTTCTTGCAGTCATCTACTAAAGGATCCTCACTTCCTTGATGAGGACTTTAGCACCTGGGTCAGTCTTCTCCTTCATCCCAATTTCTGCCATCACCCCAAGAGAACTTGAGCTCTAATGCTGCTCCATGGCTTCACACAATGCACCACAGTCTCATTTCCATCCCTACTACACTAAGAATCTCTTCATTTTAAGGCAATTAAGTCTTAATCACCAAATCCAATGAAGTCTTCAGACCTCCTCTTACGTCACTGTCACTTCGCTGTAGCATTTCTCGCTGTCGATTTCTTCTCCTCTACCTTCCATGTTACTCATCTTTTCTGGTTCTTATCCTATCAGATTATTCCTTTTCAGTCCCTCTTCTTTCGCTGCAACTTTATATTTGTCATCTTTCATTTAATCACTCCCTGTATTAACGGCATCCCTTGCCATCAGGATGAAACCCAAACTCCCTAACACGGCATCTAGACACAGTCTAAATCAGCTTACCCTTCCAGTTCCTTCTTCAATCACTCAAGGCTAACACACCACCTCCCGCACTCTGCCACCACCGTCACCACCACCACCATGCACCAAAAACTTCTAACTGCACTGAGCACCCATGTCACAGAGTGAAACTGAAGCTTCTCCTCTTGCTGTCATTTTTCTAGGCTTGTTTGTCAACCTTCCTCACAGGAAACAAAGATGGTGTTCACTGAGGACAGAGTTACAGTACACAGAGGTACCCAGTGAAGTTTCCACTCTGCATGATGGATCACCGCCATGACATATGACAGAGAGATCAGAGGTAAAAATAACCAAGTATTTCAAAAACACAAAATAGAACACCCGCTAGAATTTCAAAGGCCCTTGGAGACCAGGAATTAACCACAAGAAAGAGGGATGGAGGTAAGTTTGTAATGAAAATTACCCCCTTCTCACTTACCTGCAGCCAATTTTAAGGCCTCTTCCATCTCCTTGCATGCGTGCTCTGATGATTTAAACAAAAACTTGATATGTGAGGAAGCACATTTCTTCTTCTTCTCTGAACCAAAAGCTGGGGGGAAAAATTTTAAAGGTGCTTAGTTTCCACATTTGTTGAAAATCTCCTTTGAGATGCTGGCCAGGTGTGAGAGTGGCATAAGAGGTTGTTTCCTATCACTGGGGCCATATAATCAAAAATATGCTATATGTACATTTTCAAGTGCTCTAGAAGGGTCAAGGGGCAGAAAAAGTGATATTTGATGTTTGTTATAAACAAAATAAGATACATGCATTATATTTAGGGGTAAAGCATCACATGTCTGAAAATTACATTCAAATGGATCAGCTGCTCTTGGCTTCTATTAACTTTGACCAGAGGGTGGGGGTGGGTGAAACAGTGGAGGGAGCAAAAACTGAGCACTTCACAGAGTGATACCTTTTACCCAACTGCAGTCAGCTTCTCAGGCATAAGGCAAATAGGTAAAAGTAGATGTGCAATGGCCTCCAGCCCACCCACGGGAGACCCCAAAAGCTGGGTTCTGGTTCTACAGCAATTAATTCCTAAAATCTTAGTTCTAGTGCCTCAGTCTCTCCATCTTTAACATCTCCGGTTTCTACATTTTCTTCCTATGACATATAATCTTAGATGGTTACAATTTCTACTCATTATCAAATGGAGTTTTGCCAATGCATTTTTTTAAAAGAGGATAGAAAATAATAAAGGGTAGAAATATATTTTTATATAATTTTACTAACTATATTATTACAAACTCAGTATTTCTTAAAGAACAATTGGGGGCATATAACATATCCCAGAATCCTTGATTAATTTCACTTAAAACTTTTAAGAATAAAAACTGCTCAAGAGTAAAATTTTTACTCAAAATTTTTTTACCAACTCAGAAAGCTTTAAAAAAAAATCCTCTTCGTTTCTTTTTAAGCGTTAAAGAAAAAAAAAAATGGTCATGAAACTGAGTTTAGATCAAGCCCCTTTCTGGATTAATTCCTCAAAGAAATATTCCCTCTGTTGTTGCTACACAAACCTGTGCTTGTGCATTCATTCCCAACCTGCTGAGGTTGGAAAAGCTCACATTCTAATTAAATCTTAATTGGTAAAAATTAAGCCCAATAGAAAAAAAAAATAGTCAATGGAAACACAGAAAAATATTGTAGTTCACTCACAAGAGAAGGCTACAAGACCTCCTCTGAATCTCAGGTAAGCAGTCTTACTCTCCTTCAAGGTGGTAAGAAAGTCTCGACTGAAGAGTAAGATGCTAACAAGATGATTTGGGATAGAGAAGCAAGTGTGGCCACGAGCTTCAGGACAAAGTTGGAAAGGAGCAGGTTGGACTTGGAACGTAAATAAGCCAAAAGGTCTCTGGAAAGGAGGAATGGATACTAGGACACACACTCTTCTCCAACATGGCAGCAGCTGGTGAGGAACATCCTCTCACTGTGAAGTCAACCAAGTATGAACTCAGTAGCATGCCCTGAGTCTAACAAAAAGCAGGCAATTCCTGCAGCAACATAGCGTAAGGAAAAAGCTAAGTTGATGCTGGAGCCAGTTAGACCGGCTTACAATCAGTATGCCCTTGGATTTCACTCGGTAGCAGTGAGGATTATTGCTAACATAGGCAACCTGCCTGTCTAGAAGAAGGCATCCAATAAATTTAAGCTATTGTTACAACTTTTAGGTAGTAAGCAAACTCACGATATCCAGAGCAGATTTTTTTTAAAGGAATGTGAGTCGTAAAGAACAGAGGTAAATAAGAAAAGACTTCATTGAAACGTTTTGATTTCTGCAATATCAGTAAACTCCTCATTAGTTTTCCTCGAGGAATATTACCTAATCTGAGAAACGGGGAAGATTAAAAAGTATTCTAAAAATCCAATCAACACCCTCTAGAGATAGCAATAATGATAATGGCTTAACTCTCACTTCAGGGTACTATCCGAAAGAGTAGGCAGGCTTTTTCTTAAACCCTGGAAGATTCTGAGTAGAGTATAACAGATTCTTGCAATTTTGGATTCTTTTGCAATTTAAACTCTATTTGTCATATTTCAAAGCTCTAAAGTTTAACTACTAATTAAAATCTCTGTGATGCTTGTATATAACAATATTTTTAATACTCTACCGCTTTGTTTGATTTTTTCTGAGTCCAAATAAAAGATAACTTTGTATTCTCCTCCTAAGGACCCAGACTGAAGATAATGTGTCCCATACTGGTCGATCAGTCTTCGATAGGCGCTGTAGTCATACAGAGAGGGAAGGTAGGAGAGTTCCTTCCAGAATGACTCAGCAAGTTGTAAAAAGTCCGGATTGTTATTGATAAACTGAGCCACTTCAACAGTGTTCTGAAGAACCAACAACTGATAACTCTATAGGAAGAAGAAAGAGTAAAAGGAGTTTTAGGATGAAGACTAAAAGGCAATGGAAATAGTTCCTTGTCCAATGTCTCCATCAATAGCCACCTCCATCAATGCAGACTAAATGAATTTTTATTTTTGATGCATAATGAGGTCTCTTCTGGGCCCACCCACTTGAAGCAATCTAAGGAACTTTCAGAATCCCAAACAGAAATAACATCTGAGTGATGACATGGTAACTGGTTTTATACACACGTTTTAAAACCCCCAAGACCAAGTTGTTACGCCCTCCTCAACTAGGAAAAAAGATTCAACATTGTTAACTGCTAAATAATCTCACAAACAGGGATATAATATCCCTAGAGTCCACAATCGTAACAATGACTTATAGGTAAGGTGACCATATAATTTATCTCCCATACTGGAGTATTTACAGGGTAAGCTACTTTATAATGAGGTCTTTTAAACCCTTCCTAAGCATCTTTTCATGTCCAAGACAGAGCTACCTTACACCAAATCCTCACTTATGTGAACAATATAATATGGGTATAGTAAATGTTTTTACAGCTCATATTTCCACAATCAACTTCTTAGTCATAAAACAAAATTATATTCCTTTATACCTCGCTTATGTGATCTATTAATCAAGTTACTGACTTTAAGAATGAGATGAATTATGTATATTATGAATGATGATCAGCCTGAAAAATTCTTCAGCAGTAAGTGTGAATCAATTAGAACAATTCATTTCAACTGTTCAAGTTGCCCATGATGAAAGTTTTAGTATCTCAATACAACAGAGTATCTAAAATTAAGGCTTTTAACCTCCTCGGATGAAAATGTTGGTATCTCCAAAGTAATAAAGTATTTTAACATCTTTTATTTTCATGCACCTTCTTTAAAAAACTCTAGTATTAGTGTTTCGGAAGCACATTTCATTGGATTTTTGAAATTGTATATAATACTTAAAATAGTAGCATCAGTAATCATGAATTAGAGATTTAGGCTAGTTTTAACTAGAAGATTTGAAAGTAATAAGTTTTTTTTTAGATTTTTAAATAAGAACAGATACTTCAATGAGAAAATAAAAAGTGTAAATAAACGTATTATCAAAGAGAATTAACAAGACAAAAACCATACCTTTTAAAGAAATATATTGGATTATCTCTTTGAAGAAGATACTATGCCCTAATTAAAAAATGAAAGCTGATTCTTTTAGTAAATGCACTTCTGTTAATGTTAGAAATACCTAAACCAGTAAAATATGGAAAAGTTAACTAATATATTTCATACTAACCTTTTCCTTAAGGATTTTTTCAGTATCTGAAGAGTAACTGTACGAAGAAGATGAAGAACTAAAAAAGAGGAAGCGTCCTCGACTAGATGATGAATATTCTGTTGATGTATGTTTTACATAAGACCAGGTACTATTGTAAAATTCATAATTAAAATCATTATTTATTTTCACCTATAAAGAAAATGAAAAAGTTAGATCTCTGGGGCTTTGTTTTTGAAATGTTCTATGTGATCCAGTAGTGGATTTAAATTTCTAATTCTGTTCGGCTTGAACAAATGTTAAGATTGGAATTGTTTTTCCTATGCTAGACGGTAGAAGAAAAAGTCATCCCAAACAAATTTAAAAACAGACAACGGGATAGTCACATGTGGTTGAGAAGGGACAGCTCCAGCATTCATGAAGACTACTATTTCTTTATCCTTTATTTTGTCCTAGATCAAGTGTCAAAATGAAATGCCCACAGAGGACTGGCAAGTAATATAAATGTTGGAAGCATCCAGTGGAAGGCGGGGTAATGAAGAAGTGAGCACACACCCTGTCTAAAAGGGTCTAAAAGGTACCCAACACTCAAATCCATCCAACAGTCCTATACATTACTACAGGTTCTAGCACTGACAGATATCTGATTTTTCAAGAAAAGAGATATATCTGAATCTTCATGAAAAAATCTTAAGTTTTTTTTAAATCATAGGCAACTATCTTGCTAAAAATGTCAGTCACCATGAGAATAAAACAACATGAAATATGACTCTCAGTCTGTTCTATATAAATATTCAGATCAGTAAACTCTCCTTTCACAAGTATTTGTGTTTTTATTATATGTCTATACATATCTGTATTTGAGATCAAAGTATAAATAAACACAGAGAAAATTTAAATGATGAATATGATACATTTTAAAAATAAAGCTAAAATCTAAAAAAGAGTGAATATATGTATATGTATAACAGATTCACTTTGCTGTACACCTGAAATTAACACAACATTGTAAATCAACCAAAGCCCAATAAAATTTTTTTTAAAAATGCTAAAAAGAAAATAGAATATTATGCAGCCATCGTAAAGGATGAGTGTGAGGACAAATTGTTCATGTTAAATGAAAAAGCAAGTGTAAATGTGATATTTACAAATCCTATTAACCACAAATATGCAAGTATATGCCCAGTCAAAAAAAGACTAGAAGGAAATTCAACAAAATGCCAGAAAATATTAAAAATACTTTCATCACTACCCATGTTAAAAATTAGGCATTCATGCTAGAAGAAAGACAGAAGAGAAGAAAAAATAGATTTAACCATACCTTTTATTCCAACATTATTTTCATTATATTATGAAATCGGTTTGTTTAAAAGTCAAACGCAAAAATTCAGCTCAAGTCAAAATGAAGAATATATTATTATTCTTAACTACAAAGAGGACATTATTATTATTGAATACAAAGAGGACATTATTTTTTTTAATTACTTTATTTAATTAATTAATTAATTAATTTTTTTGCAGCACGCGGGCCTCTCACTGACGCGGCCTCTCCCGTTGCGGAACACAGGCTTCTGACGCGCAGGCTCAGCGGTCATGGCTCACGGGCCCAGCCGCTCCACGGCATGTGGGATCCTCCCAGACCGGGGCACGAATGGGGCTTCCTTGGTGGCGCAGTGGTTGAGAGTCCGCCTGCCGATGCAAGGGACACGGCTTCGTGTCCCGGTTCGGGAGGATGCCACATGCCGCGGAGCGGCCGGGCCCGTGAGCCATGGCCGCGCGTCAGGAGCCTATGCTCCACAACGGGAGAAGCCGCGTCAGTGAGAGGCCCGCATACCGCAAAAATAATAATAAATAAATAAATAAATAAAAATGTACTAGAGATTTCTAGAGTCACTAGATAGTGTCTCAGTCCTATTTCATTTTGGACAGACACAGAATTTAGTTTTTTCTCTCAAGAAAGAAAAGTTACCTACCTTTCTTTCAATGCAAAAAAAAAAAAAAATTAGCCTATTTTTTTCTCTTCTTCAGGTGTACAATTCAAATACTTGATTCATGATTTATGCAGATAAGCCTCTTAAGAACTTTAGTTCAGCGTCTCCTCACTCCCATGTACTCTACACATAGCCACAAGAATCCTTTCTCAAGGTAGTGTGATCTTAAATTTTCTTTAATACCCTCTTCCTTCCAGCTAAGATCCTGAAATTTCCCCACACTGAGTCTTCCTCTGAAGTCACAAATTCAAACATCCTACACTCTGACATCTCTTACTCTGTTGACACTCATTCTATTATTGCCATATCTATTATTCAACCTCATAGAGACAGCCCTTCAACTTACTTTCCCTTCTCTTTACCTATCAGCACCTTCATTTTGTCACTTCCTTCATGTTGTAGTTATGCTTCATGGCTCATGACTTATTATTCTCTTGCCAATGAACCTAACTCCTGCCAATGAACCTTGCCTAGGTATATTCTGCCACCATATTTGCCAGGCAAAAACTCAACCTTTGTTCAGTGCTTGCAGCCAGGCACCTTAGCACTGCTATAGAAAAATCACACAACTATCGATTGGTGTTACTGTAAGTCCATTCATAATTTCCAACCTCAGTGGAATCCTCAATACATTCCAGCAACCCTAAATGTCTAGCCAATTCTTTCTCCCATTCCCTACAGTATCTATTTCAAAAGTTCTGCACCCATCTCAATCCCCCAATCTTACAATCATTTCCTTCACTCTCAGAAGATAAACTTCTTTCTTTACAAACATTCCCACTATCAGACACAGACTTCTTACACTTCTGGCTAACAAATTTACAGACTTACGAATGTCTTTCACTTCCTTTCCTGTGCAGGTGTTCCTCCCCCTGTCTAAGGCTAATTTCTCTCTCTTTTTTCTGTATTGCATTCCCTCTCACCTCTTTTTTTTTTTTAACATCTTTATTGGAGTATAATTGCTTTACAATGATGTGTTAGTTTCTGCTTTACAACAAAATGAATCAGTTATATATATACATATGTTCCCATATCTCTTCCCTCTTGCGTCTCCCTCCCTACCACCCTCCCTATCCCACCCTTCCAGGCGATCACAAAGCACCGAACTAATCTCCCTGTGCTATGCAGCTGCTTCCCACTAGCTATCTACCTTATTACCTTTGGTAGTGTATATATGTCCATGCCTCTCTCACTTTGTCACAGCTTACCCTTCCCCCTCCCCATATCCTCAAGTCCATTCTCTAGTAGGTCTGTGTCTTTATTCCTGTCTTACCCCTAGGTTCTTCATGACATTTTTTTTTTTTCTTAACCCTCTCACCTCTTCAAAGGACTAATTAAATTGACTGATTACTCCCTGTCTTACAGCTTCAACTTTTCTTTCTCTACTGACTCATTCTTATCAACGCTTATACACATTCTAACCCCACCTAAGTACAGTGTGCTGCAAGGGCTCTGAGCCACACTTCTAGGGTTCATACCCCATAGTTGTCATCTACTACCTCTGTGATTGTAGGTAAATTACTCAGCATTCTTTTTTTTTTTTTTTTTTTTGCGGTATGAGGGCCTCTCACTGTTGTGGCCTCTCCCGTTGCGGAGCACAGGCTCCGGACGCGCAGGCCCAGCGGCCATGGCTCACGGGCCCAGCCGCTCCCCGGCATGTGGGATCCTCCCGGACCGGGGCACGAACCCGCGTCCCCTGCATCAGCAGGCAGACTCTCAACCACTGTGCCACCAGGGAAGCCCCTACTAAGCATTCTTTGTCTCAGTTTCCTCATCTGTAAAAATAGTAGATGACAGTACCTACATACTTAGGTTATTATTAAAAAAAAGTTCTATTTAAAGCACTTGAAACGTGCTTAGTATATAAAAGGTTCTTAATATATGTGAGCTACTTTTATTATCATTCAAATTATTTTCTGTTAACAAAGTAGATTTAGAAATCTCAGATATCTAGACACATACCAACAGAGGAAGCAGAGGATCAGATAACTAAGCATTAGTTAAAATTGCCTTTAGAATACGTTTTTGTTATTCATTTGATATACATATAGGATCTTGCTTTAAAAAATATAATGAAGTATACTAAGTGAACTAAATCAGAGAAAAACAAACATCACATATCATTTATATGCGGAATCTAAAAAAAGGATACAAATGAACTTGTTTACAAAACAGAAACAGACTCACAGACATAGAAAACAAACTTATGGTTACCAAAGGGGAAGGAGAGGGAGGGATAAATTAGGAGTTTGGGATTAGCAGATACAAACTACTATTTATAAAATAGATAAACAACAAGGTCCTACTCTATAATAGCACAGGGAACTATATTCAATATCTTGTAATAAACTGTAATGGAAAAGACTCTGAAAAAGAATATATATATCTGAATCACTTTGCTGTACATCAGAAACTAACACAACATTGTAAATCAATAAAAATTTTTTAATATAATGAATTACATTCAAGATCAAAACAGGAGGATCCAGGAAGTTATTTTCTCCACCTTAATCTTTACTCACTCCCATCTGCAACTCATTACATGCTGAGAATAAACAAGACAGTCTTTCAGCATCTCCCAGGCTAAACTAAGCAGGGTGGCACCTTCCCAAAGTGACTGTGGAGCTGGAATGTGCTTATGTTTCAAAGGCTTCCTTGTGGTATGAAAAGTATGAGCAAACAGAGAGTGTGCATGGCATCAAAGTAAGTGGCTTACTCAATAAGCAACTGGGTTTGTCCTGGGTAAACCACCATGCTGATTTCCAAAACAGAGATTAGAAGAGAGATGGACTGATTATTCTGTTTTATGTTTATTTACTAACATTTATGTTCCAACAAGCCAAAAGTCATGTTCCACCTGTAGAGGCCTGAATCCCCAGTGGCTCCCCTTCTATTTGAACTGAGGAGGACATTGACCGCCTCCATATTCGCACCTGGGTTTCCCACTGCAGTGACTGACTCACTGCCTATTGCTTCCACCTCACTTCCCTCCGGCTGGATCCTAAATAACAGGCTATAATTTCCCTCTACCTCTGACAAACACCTTCACATTCAGTGACTGGCAAGGCATTTCAAATGTCAATCCAAAAACCAAGCCATGCTGTAGAAGACGAACATCAGAATTATGCTTTTATTAAATTATTTTTCTTCTTCAGAAGCTGCAGGTTTCCAGCATGTCTCCTTTCCAACCATGTCAGAAATTCTCTCCCTTATTACCTCCTCTGTTCTGTAACTTTCTAAATTTGACTACATACACACACACACACACACACACACACACACACACACACACACACATACCCATATATATGCATATATATATACATATATGCAATTCTCCCCCTTATAATTATGAAAGAATTATCAACGCATCCTCTTAGTAATATGAGGAGAAAAAATTCTCTTTATATTCCGATCTCACATTCTCCCTTCTGGCCAAAGGGTAAATTACAATATAGGTTTTTCACCAAGCAGAATTTAGAGTCAAAAAAGCAGTTAATACAACACATTGGGAGAGTAAAATATACTAGAAAAATGAAGGGCTGTGAAATCTGACAGACTGGATCCAAGCTCTACTGCTTATTGATTTGGTGACTTGAAGCAAGTCTGCTGAAGTCCTCTGAGCCTCAATTTCTATATATATAAAACAGTAAAATATTACTTACTTTCCACAGATGTCGTGAGGATTAAAATTACACAAATTGCCTAAAATAGTGCAGATGCCACAGGAAATATTCAAAAATTGGTAGCTATGATTATTTTTCAAGTCAGTTCCACTTTCTACTTTCATGATTCAGTAACTCTTAAATGTAATTTAATTCCATTATAAGTCGGAGGTTGGTGGGTTTGCTCCTCATAATCAGAACTGCTTTCTGAAGATGACTAGTGTTGGTAAACTAAAGCCCCTTCCTTCTGAATATCCTAATAGTTTTGGTTTACAAATTTGGGAGTCATCAGTAAGGAGGGCTAAACTGGAAATTTCTGAGCTCTGGGAAGATGGGAGGAAAGGCATGAGAGAGGAGATCTTGGAAGAGATGAGCAAGAAAGAGGCTAAAACAGGATGAGACCAGAAACTTCTTTTGGCTTCGGTTGTGGAAGGACAGACAATTTAAGATAGAGGATCTCAACTGTTTTCGTCGGATGCATTGGCACTATGAGGTAGAAAATCTCTCCTCTATGTTCCCTCTAAATCTTCAGGAATTTCCCCTAAAGCCATTACTGTTTTGTGTGAGGAGATTTTGTGTTGAAATCAATCAACAGGATGAGTTTACGTGTGTATGACAGAAACAGCCTGCAAGAAGCAGAAGCCTGCAGAGGAAACCTTGAGACCATAAACAAAATTTTAAAGTGTGGCAGTGTGGATGCGGGCAAGGATGTGGAACACAGGCCACTCTTCCACACTGCTGGTGGGGTATAGATTGGTCATATATAGGTTTTGGAAACTTTAGTGAAGTGTAACCTAAACATAGCCTACAAAGCAGCAATTCGAGTTCCTGGTGTCTGCACTAGAGAAGCTCATTTGTATGATTAATACAAAATATAAGATAGTGGTTGTATGGGCAGTACAGGTAGAGAAGATGTGACAGAGAGAGGTAGATAGGAGCCTTTAAGTCACGGGTAATATTCTATTTCTTGAGGTGGGTGGTGGGCATATATAGTCCTGTTTGTATTATTAGTTTTCTCCAAACTGCAAGTATATGTTATTCACAGCATTTTGTACGTAGAAATATTTCATAATTAAAAAAAAAACATTTTTAAGTAAGGTGACACTGTGGCAGTGGTTAGGAGACTATCACAACCAGTCATGAGCAGGGCCTTGTGTTTTAACACCCACACAGGGACAGACCATCAGGTTCTGGACCCACATGGAGTATGGAGTTCAAAATGAGACAATGGATATTTCAGCTTGAATCACATAAATTAAAAGTATCATTGCCCTATAACACAGATTTAAAGAATATATATTCCTAAATAGTGAATGTAACATAAAAGAAGAAGACTCACAGATATAGAGAACAAACTGGTGGAAAGGAGGGGGGCAATATAGGGGTGAGGAGGTGGGAGGTACACACTACTGTGTGTAAGATGAGCTCAAGGATGTATTGTACAACACGGGGAATAGAGCCAATATTTTGCAGTAACTGTAAATGGAAAGTAAGCTTTAAAAATTGTATTAAAAAATTTTAAGAAAAAATAAAACATTTCTTAAAAAAAGAAAATGTATTCTTTTTAAGCCTATATAAGACATTTCTAAGAATTGACCACATATGAGGCCACAAGTAAATTCTCAACAAAATACCAAAAAAAATCAATATCATATAAATAACGATCTCTGGCAACAATTCACAGATTAGAAAGAAATCAAATCAATGTAATTAAGTACCTGGAATGTATAGGAGAGGATATTTCCGCTCAGTCTGTAGAAATCTCTCCCATCCCCGCTAAACACCTTTCTGCATTGACCACCAAAACTTTTAGTGTTGAGGACTTTGTTCCTAAACTGGCCTGTGAGCGCATTGTAACTGTTTTTAAAAAAATGAAAGAAGAAAAGGCTGTTAAAAACTAGAAACACCACTTTCTGAAACAGGCATCATTAGAGAACTCTAGATATTCTTGAAATACATTACAATTAAACATCTCTGGGAGAGCTCAAATAAAAAGCCTCCTAGAGCACACTATGCATTACCCAACTCCCCCTGCTTGCTATAATGGTTAAAACTAATAGCTGGGGAAACCCAACATCCTTTTAGCCTAAGAACTTATTTAGGAAACACACAGCCTTTTGTATCTATGGCAACAGCTGGTTTTGAATTGAATCTATAGAAAAAACCAAACAATTAAGATTACTCTTGAAGAGAGAGAACTCTCTACAATGATTTACAACTAGTCGGCCTCTTAGCATGCTAACTGGTATACTCTATAAAGTAACTTTACCATTTTTCCATTAATGAATTTCATAGTAGTATAGAAAAATCACATCTAAGCAAAGAGATTTTTCTTAAAACCTTGAAACTTTAACTTGGGTCTGACCGTTAAAAGTTTTTCAGAATTCTTTTTAAAAAGGCTAACAGGATTGCCTCAACTTCACTTGAAAGTTCCCAGCTAGTTTAGGTGATTACTTTTCAGTCTGAGTGTTCCAACACACTTTCTCTCTTCTTCCGCTGCTCTCATTCTGTTGTCTCTTCGTTCCCTTAAGTAGCCCCACATCATTGAATTAGTTCTCCCCCCTTCCCTCCCATAGGGGGACTGACTGGCCAGGATTTCCCAGGTCTGAAGGATTTCCTTAGATGCAGGACTTTCAGTGCTAAACCCAACAGTCCAGGGACAACTTGTCCCTCTATGCTTTACCACATATATTTACAGGTATATAGATAGGAATTTTTAAATTGTTTCAGGATGTGGCAAAGAGCTCTAAGCAAAGTCTTGACTATCAGGTGATTTGTTATTAGACTTACCAAACCACAAAATAAAACACAACAAAATAAAAACTACAACCCATCGATGTGTACAGGAAGACACCCAACACCTTACCCCTGTCCAGTAAGTTCTATGTTGGGAGGAGGTTTATCGAGGTCACAGGAAGGCCTGCTTTCTGAGTCCTCACACCTGTCTTCATCAGCACTGTCCTCTTCACAGTCAGAATCCCCATTGCAAACCAAAGATCTGCTGATGCACTGACCTGAACACAAGAAAAGCCACCACACAAAAATAAAAGAGGTGAAAAGGAAAACACTACCTGGGATCAAAAGATTTCACCCTGGACCCTCAACACAACACTGATACTCTAATGTGAGTTTGAGATACACCCTCAGTGCCCAGGGAAGGACTGCTGATTATTTTGGTCCTCATTTTTCAACATGCAAATTGATTCTGACCTTGGCTGGACACAAAATTGAAAATAGAACCTGAATTCAAATTCCAGGCTCTCACCCATAGCCATTAAGCACTTTGTCTGAATTCTCCAAAATCACTCAATGCCAATCAATCACTGGGAAGACAGATTGACTTCCTGCCCTTCAACTTTCCATTTCTCTTCTGTAATCACTGACCAAGATGCCAAAGTGCTGTCTTTCTTGGTGATTTAGATATATATGCTTTGAGAGCATGAGAACTGGATTAAAAGATTAAAATTCGACATTTCTTTAGCACCTTCTCTGTTCAGGACACTCTTGGGTGTTGGGATACAAATATGAATAAAAAGGGTATTCACCAGGGTTTTCATATAGTTTACAATCTAATAGGAAAGAGTATGAAGTTAGATCATTACAATTCAGCAATGTAATTGTTGTGATAGATATAAGCCCAGGGTACCAGAAGCACAAGGAAGCACTAGAGGGTACCAGATGATCTAGCCCCGGCCTCCCTCCGCATTATAGCCAACCATTCTCTTACTAGCTTCCTACGCCCTAGTCATACTGGATCACTTACATAAATCAAAGACCAACCTTTTTGCCATCTCCACTGACTTTGCACCTACAGTTCTTCAAAAATCAAATCACACATTACCTACTCTCAGAAACCACCCTTGCCCCACAAGCTACAATGTATGCCCTTCATTTGTGCCTTTATAGTATGCATGGCACAAAACTGTCCTGATAGCACATCCCACTATGCTGTCACTTGATCCAATGCAGCAAACATTTGTTGAGAGTCTACTATGTACCACACACTACAGAGGCAAAAATAAAAGAAATATAATACACACCTTCAAGGAGTTCAGTCTACCAAAAGATATCCAGGGCAACAAATACTTCAGATTACAGATGATACAATGTACATAGAGAACACAGAAAAGTAATCTGTTAAATAGCTCTATCAGTTGGGCTTTTAGGCTAGGTCTCCCTAAGGCGGCATCATCTGATTTGGCTTTTGAAAATACAATAGGAGTTTGACAGGTATTGTTAAAAAACACGTCTAACACAGGAAATATTTATGTACTATTTTGCCCACAAAACTTTAAGAATTTTGAGGGAAGAGGCTATGTGTTTCATTCTACATCCACAACCCTCATTTCTGTATCTGGAACATAACAAGAATAATAAATGTTTGCTAAAAGTTGTTGAATTAACCTTTCTGCACAAATGCAACATAGACAATAGGTCAAATATTATTCGATCCAAAACTGTTTCATTTCTCCATGCATAGAGATGACCCGTATTGCTCCTTGATTAACTAATTAGAGTTGCTCTTCTTGTAAAAATAAAAATAATTTGGGCAGTAATATTGTTTTTGCCCAATTTCAGTCTTCATTCCAGACTCATTCCACATCTTCACCAAAAATGCAATGTCAAGAACTGCTTGGGTCTGTCAATAGCCATATTTCTTTTTCAAAGAAGCAAAGAGTATCCCCACCTTTATTACCAGATGACACCCATGCATTTAAAAGAATGACAGTTAAGTGTGTAACTAATATGCCAATAAAAATCCAACTGATTTGGGGGAAAATTAACTTATAGGCTAATATAAATGCAGTACAATTCAACAAATACATACTGAGCAAATTAAACAAATAGCATTTGAACTTACACTCTGCGTGCCGAACCTATGGGAAGCAAATACCTGAAAAACACCTGAAACGTTCTCCACATCCCTCTTCTGTTGGACATCCTCGTGTAGGTTCACACGATTGTGGTTCAAAAGCACTTCCAACACAGGGATGGCCGCCATACTGCCCATAAACAGCAACTGACCGCCTGCGAGTCTAAATACAAACCAAATAGCTTATCAATATCTCCAGTTTCCTTTATCTGAGAAATAAAATCTGGGATAAATTAATACAATTGGAGAAATAATGTTTGTAAAATTGTTCTGGTGTACTACAGAAGTAAAGCCTACAAAATCAATGCACCCAGAAACCCACTTGTCTTTGAGTACAGTGACACTTGGGTTATTATTTATAGAGCACTCCCAGTTATATATTTACTCTTAGGGTTGAATGAAAAAAAAAATTAGTGAATCTTTAAGAAAGTATGCTGGATAGACCAGATCACAACACAAAATGACTAATTTTTTGCCAAAGCAATGTACCAAGAGCTAATTAGAAAAGGTGAAGTGAATTTTGCTGGAGAAAGAGTAAGCATATTGGGAAGGGAAGTTAAGATGAACAGGAGTAAGGGAGACCTTTAGAAAAGTGGTGGTAATTAATTTGAGCTGAACCTTAAGCCTTCTTCAGGAAGGCAAGGTGAGGCAAAACAATCCAGAGAGACATATATGCTAACATGGAAGTCAAATTTACAAAACAGAAGCCTAAGTGGTCCACAGGTGAAGGTACGTCTACAGTGATACTTTACTGGACAACCAAAATTACTGACCTCTGAAATGGGAAAGATGTCAAAGGCCTATCTTAGGGTGGGGTGAGGTAGGAGGGGGTAGAAAAAAATTTGAGGAAATCTCTAAGGCAAATGAGAAAACTAATTCATTCTACAATTCATTTACTCAATATGAAGACATGTATCTAATGTTTAAACAAAAAGAGAGATCTGCAAAATCATTTTCCTCCCCAAAGGCAATCAAAGGTGCATCTTTTAAGCCTCTTCCTAAACTCAACTCTTACCAGTTAATAAAAATGGACAAAATCTGAAATTCCAGAGAATTTAAACCTTTAGCAACAGGGAAGACTAGATATACAAATCAAAGTTGAATCTATTCATTCATCCTAAATTGGAACAAAGGGTCACAGATATGTAATTTGAACTCTGAGCAGGTTTGCAACAGCCTGGGGCTTTCATTGCGTCTAAGCAGAGGAGTCATAGAGGAGTATGAGTGAGGAATGGAACTCAGTACAGTTTCTTAGTAAGTTTTTAGTTTCTTTATTTAATTGATGAAGACACCTCTTATACGTGGCTTAGTAACATTGTGCTTTTCTGAAGTTCCAAAGCATAGATTGCGTTGTCGTATAAGTAATGTTTTCCTTCTCCATAGACACCAGGATGACCTTGATGGCTGTCTGCTCTCAGGGTCTCATTCTCACCTATCAAATTCTGATCTTATGACCCCTTTTTCATTTTCACTTGTCTTCTTCTGGGTGAAAATTCTGTTTTTATAATCTAAGCATGATGACCTTCACACAAAAAAATTACTCATATGAAAAATACCTTCGATCTACCTCTATTTAATGTTCTTTCTTAACTTGCTTTTAAATTATAAAAATGTTTTCTGAAGTTGGTGTTTGTTTGACTTTTGTTTTGTTATTCATGTACCTGTTTGCCTGTAATCAGAGTTGTCATCTAATATTATATTTGCCAGAAACCAAATCCTAGTTACTTGTGTAACTTGTTTTGTAAATACCCCTCATGTAGATACTAAATAAGAAAAATGAGGATAATGACGATGCTTCAAAACACAAGTTATCTTCTATAATATGGTTCTGTTATTTTAATAATTTTAAAATGATTTTAAGTGCACATTTTTATCTAAACTGAACCACCTTTAAAATCTTTTACAAATATCAAATCATGTTGTACACCTGAAACTAATATAATGTTATATGTCAATTGTATCTCAATACAAAAAAAAAAATTTAGCCATTCAAATGTTCAGAACCTTTGAAACCAACATTGTATTTTTGGAATTTATCCTAAGATGATTATCAGAAAAAAGACATATCTATGTGCAAAAATGTTCACTAAAGTTTTATTCATAATAACAAAATATATAAATAACCTAAATCTCAAACAATAGGAAGTGGATAAATAAGATTGGTATATACATATAATGGAACATAATTCAGCTGTCAAAATTCATGCTGATAGTATAATGTTAAGTTAAAATAGAATATAAAATCATGATCAAATAATCCTATTTTAAAAATCATAAGCACATAGAAAGAAAATAAATTGAGGAAACACCCAAATGCCAGTCAGTAGAACTCTAATTAAATTTTTTAAATGTACATTCATAAATGTACAGTTATGTACAGTCATAAAATGCCATGTAGCTATTCAAAAAGAATAAAGCAGATCTGTGCTTACATGAAATAAAAAAGAAAAGAAGAGAAATTGAAAGAGTAAATACTAAAATGCTGACATATTGGTTTCTTCTAAATGGTAGAATTATAAGTAGTATTTTCTTTATTTATATAGAAATAAACCATTTTATTTCATTTATAAAACTATAAATCATTTTCTCCAATGATTAATTTATAATAAGGAAAAAAACGGACATTTTTAGAAGTACTCTATAATCTCTCAGTCAAGTCTAGTATTTTATTTATATTACTTTTGTATTAAACTTTAAAAATGTTTGACTTTCCATGGTCATTCACTATTAGTTAGGTAAAGCGAAGCAGCTATTTTGCTTCTCTTTAGTGTTTGTTTCAAATGAAAAGTTGAATCCAGTAAATATGAAATTTTGAATTATCTACTAACTTCATTTCATGATATTCTTATTTCTCTGATAGTGAAAGAGTTAGTGAGTTGCTTTTAGTGTCTCTCCTATGTATATTTCTAGGCTCAAATGTAAGATTTAGAAAAGTCCTGCAAGAAAATTGAGAATGCAGAAATTTTTTATTACAATATTAAGTATGAAATAAATCATACTTTTTCCCTTCAAAATTACTAATTACATTTTCAAAAAATAAAACAACATTCAAAAGTTAATGCCATTGTGTCCACACCTAAGCTATTTCTACATATAAATAGTAAATACAAAGTTTTCACATGGTCCTACCTGAGTCTTGGTACAACCATTGCATTCTGACCAAGGGGCATAGGAAGCCCACTGGCAATTGACTGGCGAGGAGGCACTGTCATAGTGTCAAATTGTCCATCATAAAGCCAACAGAAAGGTAGGAGAGAAGACAAAAAATTGGGAAGAATAGTCAAAAATTGCTTCACAATTTTTTTCCTAAGAGGCACCAAGAGAATCCCAAAATATATAAAAATATATGTGGGAAGGACTCACTTTTTCAGAGATTTATTAAATTTCATTTATGAAATATCTAGAATGTACCAGGCACTATTTAGACACTAGAGCTATATACAAAAAAGAGATAGGATACTGACAATTGGTAGAGGGGAGGATGAAGACACAGATGTGTAAACAAATAATCATAACACAATAATCATGATCCTTTGTACAGTATAGCTAATGAGATAGATTTCCTAACAGAAATGTGTACAGTACAATGCGTTGTGGAAATACACGTAAGAGAGTGTCTAAAGTTGGGAGGCTAAGTGAGAACATATAAAAGGAAGGTATCATGGCCTTTGACAGGATTTTGGACGATGAATTGAAGAGCTATACAGAAATTTAACTGAGAGACAACAAGCTCTAAAACGACCGTATGAGAAGTAGGAAACCAAAATCTGGCAAAGGCTAAATGGACGAGAATTGAGTTTTACGTGCTCCCCCTGTTTATCTAGGTCACTTCTCAAGCACACACCCAAGTACAGTAGCGTCAAGTTGAGCTCCAAGAATTCCACCCAAATAAAATGCATGTGGAAGATGGCCAGCTGACTCTCTTACAATGCTTAACTCTGGCTGTGTCCAAGAGGTCATGTTGCTTAGTCCAAAGAGATTAAGGAAGCCTTACCTAAAACCACACTTTACAAGGGGTAGAGGAACCAGGACTCCTGCTTTCTGGACTTTGAGTACATTCCTAACCTGGGAGACATCTCAGGTCAAGGTGATTCCTGCTTAGTTAAGCATAGCACTGCCAGGTGCTGCAGATAAGGAGTGCCATTTGTGGCTCAGGTGCCCTTATGGGGCTAATCTTGCTAACCTGTCATCTTGATATGGCATCAGTGATCCAAATGCCTTAGTGTTTTTGACCTTTAAACAATCTGAACTTAATGCTATGTGTCTATTTTGTCTCCCAGAGACAGTCAGAGGCCTTCCCCAAACACCGAGGCTTGGGAAGGGACGCTCGCTTGGCCTCACCTCCTCTGTGCACCCTGTCCAGTCCCCTCACAGAGCCCTTATCACACCTGCACTGAAATCAACTCTTTCAAGATCTCAATCACCCCCTCTACTCTCAGTACCGTCTGGCTCCTCTGTGTCCCAGTCACTGGCACATCTCCAGACACATGTTCTGACAGTTCGATGAGGTAAACCGACCTGGTCCTCTCCCATCAGACAGTGAAAGCAAAGCAAGGCCGTGAGTAAATGATGCTGGCTTTTTTCCAGGTCTCAAGAGCCGATAAACCTATTTCCTTAAAAAAACTCTCAACCTTTAAAATCCCAAAGACTATTTTGCAAAGATTACATTTAAAAATCAAATTCTGCTCTAAGATGTGTAAGTCAGCTGCCATTCCCTGAATTGCAGGTAAAACCATGGTACTGGGAGAAGCAGGAAACCTTGAGGTGTTTTTAGTCTTCAGGTTTCTTCCTTATAGGGAATAAAATAAAGTAAAATAAGAATAAGAATAAAACACACTTTCTCTATAATTGCCTTTTCTAGAAAAGGGAAAGAAAAAAAGTGTTGAAGGGTTAAACATGCTCAGGCTGCAATGTAAAAATCAGACCATAGTTAAGAATTTCCTTAAAATAAAAGAAATGATTGTTAATGATTTCCACACACAATCCAAAAAATTCTCACCTTGAAAAAACTTGGAACTCTCCTATAAATCCCACCAAGAAGAATAAACTTATTGCCTAGGAGGGGGGAAAAAAAACAATAAAGCAATATTTTAGTTAGCATTGCTTTAATGAGTCAAAAGTGAATACATCTGTACAAGTCAAGATTTGTGAGTTGGGAATAGAAAGAGTGAAAGAACCATGGAGAAGCCTTGATGATTCTGCTTGACTTTTAAGTTTTCATTTTACATAAAAATTTAATACAATTCTCTTTTTTATTTATTTATTTTTTTGGCCGCATTGGGTCTTTTATTGCTGCACATGGGCTTTCTCTAGTTGTGGAGAGCAGGGGCTACTCTTCGTTGCAGTGTGTGGACTTCTGATTGCAGTGGATGCTCTTGCTGCAGAGCACGGGCTCTAGGCACGCGGGCTTCAGTAGTTGTGGCGCACGGGCTTAGTTGCTCCGCGGCATGTGGGATCTTCCCGGACCAGGCCTCGAACCCGTGTCCCCTGCATTGGCAGGCAGATTTTCAACTACTGCGCCACCAGGGAAGTCTCTAATACATTTCTCTCGAGTTCACCTCCCATTATTCATTTCTGGAAAGACAACTAGGGGCTAGGTGATGTCATTGACAAATAAATTGAAAAGACTCCCCAGAGTTAAAAGTTCACAAACATTTCTTTAGGGTCCCATCATCTTTTAATTCCTTACTCCACTCTCTTCTCTAACTTTGGTACCCATGAGGACACCAGAGAAGAGAATGCCTGGAAAGAAGAACAGTTTCAAGGGCTGAGAAGCTAAAAGAGAAATAAGTTCCTAAATGGAAAAATCAAAAGTGGAGGCACATTCCTAGCCAGAGATGCCATGATACTCATCACAAGCCTTAGCTCTGCGGGTGGTTCCTTCAGTCTTTAAAACACCACAGAGGCCTTTTATAATCACATTCATGTGATAGCAGCAGCCTAAATGTTGAGCATCTGACAGGTTATGAAACTGTATGTAAAATGTGATTGCATTTTGTTTGAAAATCAAATGTGTATTGAAAACAAATCTACAAAGAAACATAACAAGGAGAATAGTTCATTTCTGGTTGTGAAATCATAGGTGACTTTTATTATTTTATTTTCATTTCTATGTATTTTCCTACTTTGACAACTGAAGGTGAAAGGAAATACAATTCAAATCTGTACAGGAGACTCCTTAAAAATACCAAACACATTCAATTCATAACCCAGTAAAAGAAGTCCTTAAATCATCTTACCTCACATTTTACCAGGCCAATGTTCTTTCTCTTCTCTTGATCTCCCCAAACCTCTTTTCTCTCAGGGTAGCTGTGGAATGGCTTCCCAACACTTTTTCCAGATGCTTCTACTCACCTTCCTAGATCACCCATCCTCTTATTAGGTATCTTTTTTTCAGTTGTAAAATCCTAGTTGCCTACTTCTGCCTTTTACAGCCTTACAGAGTTTTTAGCCTATAATCTGATTAACATATAACCAAAAGGGCAGAGAGGTTCCAACAGCTGTGGGCGCCCTGGAAATGGGAACAGTGGTGGGAGAGGCTATGGATACTTTTCTGATTTTTCAACAAACACGTGAAGCACATAATGGAAAGCAACACCTTTTAAACGTTGGGTTTTTTTTTTTAATTATAAACTGCAGTGGGTTGTTTCTTTTCAACAATATGTCTTTTTTTGTACTATGTCAACTCATTTTTCCTGCCCTTGGGCCAGCCTATCTCATAGCTCTTTTAGTCACTCCCAGGCGTTCTGGAACAATCTAACAGTCAAATTTCAATGTATCATCCAATTTTAAATGTCTATCCTGCTCCCAGGTCCTGCGGGAGGGGTGGGGTCTACTTCAAAATTCCTCTGCTTTATTCTCCTTCTTCTCTTCCCCACCTCCCCAGGATGCCTGTCTTCTCCAGAGTCAGCGCAGCGCGAGTGAGAGGGGCAAAAGCCAAAAGAATCTTGCTTGCCCGACGCAGCTGGAGTCCAGTGCTGGTAAATCAGGGTGTGTTGGATGTTTGAATGCCAATTCTTTATCTCTCATGGTGTTTTTGTCATTCTTTGGATATCCCTCCTTTGGGAATCTACAACCACTGTTCTCTGGCACAAATCATTCGTCTCTTTGTTCAGCTCTCTTGAGTCTCACCAGTGCCTGCTTCCTGATGCTGTCTGCTGGGGTTGCTTCATCCTGCAGGCGTCTCCCAGGCAGAGTCCCTGACAACCCAAGTCTGGCCCCTTTCTAAAGGTCCACATCTGGTCCATGGGATACCTGCACACATCCTTGCCCTGTCAAACTCTGGATGTCAGGATGTAACCAACACTGCTGTGTTGACTTACTTGCTAACCACAGGGCAGTGAACCAGCCTATGCCTTTAGATTTTCTCAAACGTGAGTAGGGTATCATTCCCTATACACCCTCATGCTCCAAGGGACACAATATTGCATACTTTTGAGGATGGAGACGGCCAAAGGGTCACCAAACAAATTTAGGGCTACTCTTTTGGTATTGCAATAATACCACATTGAATGTACAATATCTCACTTTAAAATGTGAGGGTACTGAGCACCTATTATTATTGGCCTTTGACTCTCAGGCAAAACAGGCATCGTGAAAAAATCCATTTTAACATTCTATTACATATTTTTTAAAATGTCAACGAAGCTTTAAGGGATATACTTTTTCATCAGAAAAGATAACCTTGCCACCATCTTCCTTGTATATATATTATAACCCATGAAGATCTGCTTATCACAAGTTCATGAGTTATACAAGCTGAATCTCTTAACCAAAAGAATGTCTTGAAAATTTGCGAGCTGAGTACCTGAAAAATGAAGCAGTTATCATTCCTTGCCTTTGGAAAGAGTATCTCATCAAATGGACAAGATAGAACAATTATAAATTAATAAACAAATTAATGACAGATATAGACATACATCTGAGTTAACTCTATAAAAGAATTGCTTAGTTGAAAAGATATCGTATCTTTGCAGTGTGTAATGTAGCTAAGCTGGGACTACATTTCCCAGAATTCTCTTCTCTTCTTTCTTATGACTGAATGAGCATTAGCTCTACCTCCTTCCTCTGAAGTGTTTCAGCTACAACCATTGTCTCTATGCTTCTAATTTCTCCACATCTGGTCTTTTACATTTGTCTGTTGAATCATGAGCCCATTTGAGGTAAAAAAAAAAAAAAAACATTAATTTCTGTAGCATACACTGGGTTCCAAATTCCAAGAGAAAAAAGTATGGAAAAATCAAATCTAATTTCTTAGCATGCCCTAATTAATATCTTGATCAATAAATTTAGAACATAGGGCACCAAACAGATGAAGAAGAAGGTAGATTTTAAAATCAATTTACTTACATCTTTATCAGAAATAGACATCAATTTGCAACACTTCTAGTGATAAAGAAATGCAAAAGGGCACAATAATATGATTTGAGTACTTTGTAGCCATTAGAAGCACGTTATAGATTGAACAATGACAGGAGAACATGCTTATGATATAGTGAGCAAAAAGATTCAGATCTAGATTGATAGCAATTTCATAAAATATATATTGTACATGCTCATATAAAAGTCTGAAAAGAAATAGATTAAAATGTTAATAGTGGTTATCTCTGAGTGGAGAAATAATCGATATTATCTTCTCTTTGAACTTATTTTTGCCAAGATGGTAGTATTAGAATCTGGAAAAAGACATTTTTTTAAAGGCACAAACACCATCACAGTATAATTGACAGAAGACAGCTGATAACATCAGATCAGCTCTGGGTGTGGGGAGGAAGCAGAAAAGCCCTCATCTGAGACATCTCTGTGCCTGACCACATCCCAGCACCATGTGAATCATGCTTTAGGTTTACAAACCCCAGGTTCTTCTCAGTCCATGGAAGAGAAAGTGAAGGTCTGGACCACAGCCAGCTCAGAGGGAAACACTTTTTGCTCTAAAGGCCTGAAACACTTCAGACCCAGTTATCTCCTATCCAAGGGATACAAAGAGAATGAAAAGAATTCTGGGACCACCTCTCTGAATTTAGTTCACATGAATGGTGGGGGGGCGGGCCGCGGGGGAGAAAAAAGAATACTTCCTCTTAAAAGGCCAGACCTGAAAACCATTTCTAGTGGTGTCTTCATAGCCTAAGTTTACCTTCTCTGAAATGTATCACAAAAGCATACCCTTCAGATTTACTGTAAAAATATGAATCTCTACTTTCAAATATAGGAGAGAACTCTGCATGCAACTCACAAAGAAATCATTTCTTTATTTGTTGATATTTTATCAACCAACTGAAAGATAAAAGTAAATATGTTACCCCAGCAGAAAAATGTCATAATAATCAATGATCCATCTTTAAGCACAAAACAATTATTAAGATGTCTCATCATAAAATAAGTAAGGAAATTGATTGATGGTTAATACAAATATTAGGTGAAAGTATACTAGCTAGATGACTCTAGGAAATGCATCCTATTCTTTTTGAGCTAACAAGCATTTTAAATTTTTAAATAAAAATACAAGAGATAGAGATTAGATTATATCATAATTCTAACTTTGTATGGTTACTTGATGTTCTAGCATCATAACATTAAACAAATTAACTTTATGATTTGTGTGTAATTTTCAATAACTTAATTAAATGTAATTTCACCCATGAGTTACTCAAGACCCGCCTCTCACTCCGCCTCCAAAGCCCCTGGAAAGTGAGCGTAGATTCAGTATTGCAAATCGGTGGCATAGTGATGACAAAAGCAATCTAGCAGCTGACAGGGCTGAGAAATTATTGTTCCAGCATTATAATGTAAATTTTTAAAGTTTAAATACAAACCTCTGCAATAATAAAATTGTAATAGCAGGTTCAACTTATTTTTGCATCCCAGAATTCTAGTCTATGATAGTGATTTCTGTCTTCAGTCCTGCATTTCTTTATCCTTAACATTTGGCCATTTTCCATTAGACCAATATGTGTTTTTGGTAAACCTTTAGTTTCATTCCATTTATCTGTATCTTCTACTCTCACAAGCCTTATCTTCTCATCCAGATTCCAAACTCTAAAGTTGCAAGTCTCCAAATTCACTTTTCTATAAAGCTGTTAGATAAGTCAGATCATGGGGGTTCATTGCGTGACTCCAAATCAAACAAACAAAATCCGTGGGAGGGAATTTTTCCCTAAGGAATAACAATTGTATTATTGTATTTTATTTCTTAATGGCTTTCTTGGGACTTTCATAAACATTGTCTCCAATCTCTGATTCCCAGACCTCTAAACCAATAAATTAACTGCAAGAAAAGAAAAACAAATTCACTTTGGCTGAATTGTTAACTATATTTAATTAAGGATTTTTTTAAAGTCACCCTCGGAGATTTCTCTTTCCTATTTTCCCATGTATTCTCTTTTTTTTTTTTTTTTTTTTTGAGTTATTTAAGTTAAGCCTTACTCCCTTTTGAGTTAGTTTCGTTCACAAAAATAATGAAGTTATCTTACCTTCATGTTTGGGAAAACATTCAGGGCAGAAGACAGAAGGAAAATTTCCTCCTCCAGTGCCCAGTGAATTTTCAACAGGAGGAAGAGCCCAGCAGTCTACTCCTCGCCTGTCTCTCCCTGCTGGGGATTCACTTGGCACTCATATATAGAGCAAGTGGTTCCAAGACTTAGCTGTGACCCCAACCAGGTTCTCTGGGGACACGGAGAGCCTGCCCTGTACTTAGTCTGTGTCTTGAAACCAGATGCATCTTATCAATTTACCCAGGCCTTAGCTACAGTCAGCTGGGACTGTTTGGAAGTGTAGTTCTGAGAAAACATCTGTAAATCAAGAAAAGCAGCAAATGTTCTCACTTCAGTGTTTAAGTGATTTTCAACCAAAGGAGACTCTGTGTAAGGCAAGGGATAAGCCTCCTTCCCGTTTCAATCTACCACGCCAAGCAGATGTTTTCATGATTCTCTAAAAGGGTGTTATACAACAGACTTTGAGATTAAACACTTTGTGGAAGAAAAAATTTAAATGCAATTCTGTCACTCAAAACGTAAATGGAACATTCTGGAGTGGAATCCCCCCAAAATATATATATCCTAACACAATATAATGCACATCCCTTCATGCTTGACTTTCAATGATCAAATGATCATTGAATGATCAAAAAGAGCATCTTTTTTTGCAAACATATTTAAAGGCATCACTAATTTCCCCAAGAACAGCCCTTAATCCTATGATATTCAGATCACTCTGTTGGAAAATTCTTGTCACAGTCATCAACCATGTCTATGTTCTCTTCTTCAGTTGCCTTGTCGTATTCTGCCGGATCTTCACTTTCCATGGCTTTGCATTGATTCTAGCACTTCTCCAACATCATTTTCATAGATTTCACAAAAGGCTGCATTTTTGCAAGATTTCAGATTTTCTATTAAAGTTGAGCTACAGTTTTTGTTTTTTTTTTTTTTGGTTTGGTTTGGGTTTTTTGTGAGCTACAGTTTTATTTGCATGGCTTGGCCAAATATTCTGAAACTTGCTGTTAGGGCATTATGGGTAGGAGTGACATAAGTGTGAAGGAGGAAAGGAAATTTGAACTGAGAGTAATTTTATAACTAAACATTCCATTCGTGAATATTTTCCAGTTTTAATATTTTTTCTTTTTATATCCAAAAAATTTGAATAATAAAGAACGACCCCCACCCTCCGTTTATAAATTAATGGTGGTCTTCCAGAGGAAAAACTTCCACATCTTTTGTTCAAACTGTTAGTGCTTTGTGTGGGAAAAAAATCTGCCACAGAGAAGATGATGTCTGATTCCTGAAAGAGTTCTTTTTTTTAATTCAACTCCAGTTGCATGAATTCCAGATGTCATGGGCTCTCCTTAAGCACTCAATGTACAATTCCACATTCAGTGGCTGTCTTAGTTTGGGTTCCCCCAGAAGCAGATCTGAGACAAGAATTCAATTGCAAGTAGTCTTTTTTTTTTTAGTTTTTTTGGTTTGGGGGTTTCTTGTGTTTTGGGGGTTGTTTTGTGAAGTGAAAGCACTGTTGAGGGATAAGAAAGTGAGACTGGGAAGGAAAGGAAGTCAATACAAGGTACTTTAACATGCAAGATACTGAGGCAATTATAGCTCAGTCCCAATGAGGAAATCTGGGAGACATTGAAGAGCACATCTCAGAGTTATTCCAACGAGGGGGTAAGGCTATATTTACCAACACCCTGTTTATCATTGGTTAAGGGTGGCTTCTGGACTCATCAACTCTTTGACACTTCCAGCTTGAACTGGGGGTAGGTTGAGAACACATCTGTAGCCAGGAAAGAAAGAAAAAAAAGACTTCCAGTAGAAATGTGCAGGTATTTTCAGTATTTGCAAGATATAGGCAGGACACCACCAGCACCTGCCACAGTAGTTTTTTCATTCATTCATGCATGCGCTCATTAATTTGTTCATTCTAAATTCAACAAATATTTACAAAGGTTGCATAATATGATAGGCTAGGGGCTTTGACAGATGGGAGGCTTGAGCAACATCCTTCTTTATTTTCATCGTTTACATGCTGTAAAGGTCATAGTAGCCCATTTATAGAGTTTCCTTAGTCTAGAGGATGAGTCACACACATACAGATGTATCTGCGATAATTTAGAACTTGCATTGTTTGGCTTCCAGAGATTGTATGCCAGAAATTAAATCTAAAAAGTTTACAAAAACTTCCTTTCACCAAGTGCTTTGCACTTGCCCCTCTCCACAGCTTTGCTCTCATATGAACAGTGTTTTTTCTTTCTGGAATTTCAATGGAGGAGCCATTGGAACAAAGGTTTCAAATATAGGTGGGAGCCACACTGTGGGAAATTTGACTGCCGGAAAAAGTTGTGTAGACTTTATTCAAAGGACAATGGGAACTCGCTCCCTGGAAGTTTTAAGGAAAGAATCAAAGTGATGTTTTAGGATGATTTACACACTGGTAGTGTGCAGGCTACATGGAAAGGACAAGGAGAGGAAACAGGAAGTGTGATTTGGATTTTATTTCAGTAATCAGACAAGGGGCAATCAAGGCCTCATTTGAGAAGAGAAAGACGAAGGACCAGAGGGTTCACCAGACTTAGTGATTAAACATAATCACATATCAGATTGACTGAGAAAATTGGAAGAATTTAAGAACAAATCAATGAAGGAGGGAAATAGGAAGTTGATGAGAAAGAGGTAGTTTTAGAAACGGGACATTTTTATTTTGAAGAAAATATCCAACACATAACTGGAAATGTAGATCTCTTTGGGACAAAATATCTTGGCATGAGGGAGACAGGTTACAGAAGAAGGAAAACCAAAACAATTCATTGTCAAGCCAATTGAGGGGAATTTCAAGGAACGGCCAGTCAACATAGACAAGTGCCACATGGAGGTCAAAGAGTAGTACTAAGGGAAGCCCACACCACACAGCAATTAAAACATTGTGGATAAACTGAAGGCAAAGTTTCCCCACAGATTTTCCACTCTAGTCCTACAAGACAATTCAAGAAGAGATAATTAATTTCGTGGTTGAGTGAGTATAACAAGCTGTGTATGTTATAGAGCAGGGTTTCTCAATCTCTGAATTGCTGACCTTTTGGGCTTGATCATTCTTTGTTGGTGGAGTGGCGGGGGTTGCGGGGGGAGCTGTTCTGTGCGTAGACGGTCAGCAGCATCACTGGTGTCTACCCATTCGATGGCTATAACACCCTTCCCCAGTCATGACAATCAAAAATGTCTCCAGGGCTTCCCCGGTGGCGCAGTGGTTGAGAGTCCGCCTGCCAATGCAAGGGACACGGGTTCATGACCCGGTCTGGGAAGATCCCACATGCCGCGGAGCGGCTGGGCCCGTGAGCCATGGCCGCTGAGCCTGCGCATCTGGAGCCTGTGCTCCGCAACGGGAGAGGCGACAACAGTGCGAGGCCCGCGTACCGCAAAAAAAAAAAAAAAAAAAAAAAATGTCTCCAGACAATGTCAAATGTCCCCTGGAGGCAAAATCACCACCCTCCACTGAGAACCACTGTTAGAGTATCTACCCCTAGCAAATCCCCAGCCTTAGATTCACAAAGAGCAATGCACAGGGTAATGTCAATTAAATGTTCTGAAAGTTCTACAGCAAGTAAAACTTTTTTAAACTTTTTAAAACCAGAATTTCCCAAATTCATGTGACCACAGAACTTTTTTTTCTTTTTCTTTCTTTTTTTTTTTTAAATTAATTTTTTATTTTTGGCTGCGTTGGGTCTTTGTTGCTGCACGCAGGCTTTCTCTAGTTGCAGCAAGCGGGGGCTACTCTTAGCTGCAATACGCGGGCTTCTCATTGCAGTGGCTACTCTTGTTGCGGAGCATGGGCTCTAGGTGCACGGGTTTCAGTAGTTGTGACATGTGGGCTCAGTAGTTGTGGCACATAGGTTCAGTAGTTGTGGCTCACGGTCTCTAGAGCACAGGCTCAGTAGGAGTGGTGCACGGGGTCAGTTGCTCCATGGCACATAGGCTCTTCAGGACCAGGGCTCAAACCTGTATCCCCTGCATTGGCAGGCAGATTCTTAACCACTGTGCCACCAGGGAAGTCCCAGAACTTTTATTTTTAACAACCCCAAAACTGGTACATGTGACAGGCTTTGGCAAATTGTGTCTGAGCCAACACTGAATCAGTAGAAGGGGAAGCAGATTTCTGCCAGACTGTGGAAGAGTCTGCAAGGACCCAGTCCTCTCCCCTTCTGCTGCAGAGACACACTCCCTGTTCCCCACTAGTCCCCACTTCCTGAAGTAGCACTTCAAAAACTGTTACTGTCCCCAGACCCTAATGAAACTGTTAGACCACTGATGATATCAAGAAGCTGTTCTGGTCCATCTCGGAGAGATACTAGAAAACATTTTAACAAGCCTATTTCATTTACGAGTTATTTTGTTTTGTTCTGAATTGTTCCAACATATTCCACTTACTCTGGGACATACGAGGAACACACTCGGGAAGGATAAAACCTCCTTTTTTCTGTTAAGTCTGATAAAGTCAGAATTGAAACCGCCAGAGGCTGGAGTAAAGAAGCAACAGCACCCCCTAGTGGCAAGCATGCTCCAGTCCCTAGAGTTAAACAACAGCGTTAGGCTCTGGAGTCAAACCACTCAGAGGGAATGAGAAACATGGAATCGTCTTAGACTCCCAGTCAAGGGCTTGTTAAGCTAATAAGTACTCCAGATGGTATCTCTTTTTCCATTAAATTGTCACTGTGTGAATAGTTTGAGAAAGAAAAATGGCTGCTAGGCAATGACTTAGCTAAAGGAAGATTTCAGCAAAATAATTATTGTTAATGCTTTATCATTACACCTTTGTCATTACACCTAAATACTGTGATTTGTGCATTAATTTTTTTCTAATAAGACAGTTTATTCCAATATTATTTGTATAATTTTTACTTTTCTATTTTTTTAACATCTTTATTGGAGTATAATTGCTTTACAATGATGTGTTAGTTTCTGCTTTATAACAAAGTGAATCAGTTATACATATACATATGTTCCCATATCTCTTCCCTCTTGCGTCTCCCTCCCACCCTCCCTGTCCCACCCCTCTAGGTGGTCACAAAGCACCGAGCTGATCTCCCTGTGCTATGCGGCTGCTTCCCACTAGCTATCTATTTTACGTTTGGTAGTGTATATATGTCCATGCCACTCTCTCACTTTGTCACAGCTTACCCTTGTGCATTAAAGTGAGGTCACTAGATGAGTATTCTCTGCTGGCATCAAGTCCTTCATAAGAATGTTGTTTTAGGTTTAAATATTAAGTAGTATGAACAGGGCTTCACACTTCCCTTTTAGGTAAGATATGCTTGCCCTTTACAACACTGGACACATTTTGCCCTGGTGGTCCTGATGGCTGCAGATGGCAAGGATCAAATGACAATCAGAAGGCGATAACACATTTTGTCATGATGGTTTTCAATAGTGGCAGGCACTTGCTAAATTTAGGAGAGGACCCGGATTTGTTTGGGTTTCTAGCTATCATCTGGGTTTTTCAGTTCTTTGCAGTACGTGGCAGGAGCCTGCAAGTCTAAGAAACATTTCAGTTGGTTTATACTTGAATGAAGTCAAACAGCTCTGAGAAAGCAGATACGAAATGCAAAGATTTCCATGGCTCTACAACTGTATTGGGTAAAATCCTGCAGAGGAAGTGTGAATATCAAAGGGCAAGGTCATTTATTTGCTCTTCACTTTAAACTTGTGGTGCCCAAGTAAAAAAAGGTGGTTTGTTTTTTTTTCTCAGACTAAGACTTCAGCATATTATACCCTAAAATGAAAATCAATCACTTTCAGAAAATGTCAGTCTATCCCATAATTTTAAACACTACCTTCTTAAACTGTCTTTAAACAGATATATTTTGATATCAGGTTCATCATTACATACTCCACAGGTCAAGAAAGAGTAAAGAATGAGTGGTGGAAAGGAGTAAAATCCTGAATTGTACAAATTTTTCAAATGTTTGTGATAAAATCTTAGAAACCAATGGAAAACAGTTGTAAACACAACAACTAGAGACTTTTCCTTAAAAGTAGGACTTTCCCCGAAAGCAATAAAGGGTACTAGTTTGTGTTTCACTAGTACAAATATGTGCTCTAAAGGTTGACAGTCTTTGTTCAAAATCTTGAGAAAGTTGCTTAGCCTCTTTGATCCTCTTGTTCCCTTATCGGAAAAGTGGAAATAATATTATCTAACTCAAAGGGTTGCTACATTAATGAACCCGAGTAAAGCAATTAGACAGCACCTGGAATATAGTAAGCTTAGTCCAATAAATGTGAGCTAGCATACAAAAGATTAGAGACAACCCAAATATTCGTCAGCAGTGGCTTGGTTAAGTAACTTGTACAGTATACACATTAAAAGAAATATTTTGCAGCTATTAAAAAAAAACTGAAGAAGTTTTCTATGCACTGATATGGAAAGATCTACAAAATACACTGTTAAGAAGAAAAAGAAAGATACAGACCAATAAGTTACTTTGGAGTTAAAAGGATGAAGGAGAACAAGAATACATTTGGGGGAGGGGGGGTCTCTGCACCATCCCCAGGTGCAATGGTGCTTCTCTGGGTTTGTGGGGCTCACTGAGTGCCCAGGGAAAGTCAGGAGCACAGCTCTGCACCAGCTGTGGAAGTGGACTGTGCTTCAGTTTGGTCTATGTACCCAGATGATTTTCATCCACCTTGGGTAGTTATCCCCTTTGATAATCAGCACTGCTATATGTTTTATATGAAAGTTGTTAAGAAAGTCGATTCTAAGAGTTCTCATCACAAGGAAAAAAATTTTTTTTTCTGTTTCTTTAATTTTGTATCTATATGAGATGAGGGATGTTCACTAAACTTATTGTGATAATTATTTCATGATGTATGTAAGTCAAATCATTATGCTGTACACCTCAAACCTATACAGTGCTGTGAATCAATTATATCTTAATAAAACAGAAGACAAAAAGTTTAAGCAATTAATTCAAAAAGAATACTTTCATACTTCTTTGTATTTGCATGAAAAAACTCTGAAAGGATACATGAGAAACTAATAAAAATTATTATCTGACAGGGGATACATGGAGAAGGGGACTAGGTTGTCGACTGAAAAAAAAAAAAAAAAAACGCACAACCTAGAAGTGGAGAATTACGTTTTATTCAGAGGATCTTCTAAGGGCTTAAGCCTGGAAGACAGCCTCCCAGAGCACTCTCAGGCACTGCTCCAAGGAGGCAGAGGGGAGCCAGGATATACAGGAGTTTTGCAACAGAAACCAGACAGCTGGAACATCAAAAGATTACTGTTAATGAAGAAAACCAGACATCTCAGGTTATTGAATTTAGCGCTGTTCTGTGTATGGGAAGATGCAAGAGTCTGGGCTCACTGAAATCATTCCTTTGCCATGCACCTTAGCTACCTAGGGCCAGTATCCTGCTTTTCTCCATCCTGAATCCCCTCAGGGTACACAGTTGGGAGGTGGCTGCAGTGGCTGCTGGCTTGGTGGCTGCAACATCCTTTGTTTACTGATAACATTTTTCACCCACAGGGTGAAAAGATGGAAACAGGTTAGATCGAAAAAGAGATGGAACTAAGACTTTACACCTTATACTTGCTTATATTTTTAATATGTTAACGAATGCATTACTTATTCGCAAAAGAAATTTTAAATTATTTAATTTTATTTTGTTAGCTGCTATTACTTTTTTATTCACAGTGCAATAAGATAAGCATCCTAAAGATGCTCTGTCTTTTGTATGTCTGCTTGTTTGCTGGTTCTTTTGTTTGAAGGAACCGGAGTATATTGTGATGATACACAGAGCCATGATAGAAACAGGAATCTTATTGAAATGCTTCATGGGCACCAGGGGCAAAAGGATGGTCTGATGCAAGGTAGGTCCGGTGATTCATAGATCTTCACTTTAATGCACTGCTGGTACAGTTCCTTGATATTTACGTGACCGTGTTTCCAATGTATGCTCTTTAACAGTGAGTATATGGGACTTCCCTCGTGGTGCAGTGGTTGAGAATCCGCCTGCTAATGCAGGGGATATGGGTTCGAGCCCTGGTCCAGGAAGATCCCACATGCCCCGGAGCAACAAAGCCCGTGCGCCACGACTACTGAGCCTGCGCTCTAGAGCCTGCGAGCCACAACTACTGAGCCTGCATGCCACAACTACTGAAACCTGCGCGCCTAGAGCCTGTGCTCCACAACAAGAGAAGCCACCGTGATGAGAAGCCCGCGCACGGCAACGAAGAGTAGCCCCCACTCACCTCAACTAAAGAAAGCCTGCGGGCAGCAGCGAAGACCCAATGCAGCCAAATATAAATAAATAAATAAGCAAATTTATTAAAAAAACAGTGATGGGGATATATGTATAGCTGAATCACTTTGTATAAAGCAGAAACTAACACACCATTGTAAAGCAATTATACTCCAATAAAGATGTTAAAAAAAAAGTGAGCATATGAGTGAAGTGCACTGATGGTATGTATTTAAATATACATATAGATGTAATAAGTTACTTGTACTCGTAAAGAAATTAGTTTCACTCTCTTTTTCTCCTTCTTCAGCTTCTACTAGTATGAACCTGCTTCTTGGGAGAAAATGTGGCTTGCCAGAAAGACCATCAGACAAATCTTGTCTCAAATGTAGGCTTTACTGTTTGCTATCTGAGTTATACTCTTAAGCTTCAATTTTCTTATTTAAAGGGTAATGAAACCTTCCTTATAGGGTCGATGAAATCAAGATATATAAAATACACACTGCAGCATCTTGAACACATATAGGATTCCACACCCTCCTCACCCATGGGCAGTAAGTCCAGAAGGAACCTAATTAATAATTACCAGGGAGATTACCAACTATATGACATTAGATTCTTATGAGTCTGTGAAGATAGTTACTGGGGAACCTAGGGCTATTTTACTGGTCTAAGTTTATATGATCTAAAATGAGAATGTACAGGCTTATCAAAGTATCAAGACCCTTTTCTTTAGACTGAAATTATATCAACTAGCATTGCGATAGTGATGGTACAGTTCACGCAATGGGAAAGGCCAGTTGACAGTTGCATTACTATAACTTTGATTAGGCAAACAGTGAAACCAGTTATGTTAATAAATGCTTTTATTGTCAAAAATTCTTTCAAAACCTGTGGTCCAATGCAGGGTGAAATGAAGAGGGCACCTCATTTGTGAAAACATCAGGAAGAACTTGGCAGAACATTTAGCACTTAGAGTCAGTAGAGGTTAGCGGCTTCTCCCATCAAAACTAAAGTGGGGAAACCTCAAAATGGGAAGTAGCCTTTCAACACTGTCCAAACACAGGAAGTAACCTCTCAGTTCACAGGGGAAATTGAGCAACTCTCTTGAATTGTATAAAACAGACCCACGAAAATGGACGTACTTAATGTTTGCTCTGAAGTGTGTCTAAAACTGCCACTTACTTTTCCCCCAGAATAGACCCTATGTTTTTAGGTAGCAGGTTGAGAAACACATATTTTAACAGGATGGGCACATACATAAATGAATCCGTGCAATACAAGGTGATGAGGCACCTCAGAATCATTCTTGACTATTTCTTCCTTCTCACTACCTCCCACACCCAATTAGTCAACAAGTTCTGTGGAACATACTTCGAGTTAGACACCCCTTCACTCTGTTCTACTGTCAGTGCAGAGCCAAGCCCTCCGTATCTTTTACTCCTTATCTTCTGTCTGGTATATTTGCTTATTGGGATATAATTCACACAGCATAAAACTCACTCTTTTAAAATGTATAATTCCGTGATTTTAAAAATATTCACATGAGTGTGAAGCCATCACCACTATCTACAGAAATCCTGTAACCCTTAGCAGTCACTCCCTATTTTCCACAGCCTTCTAGGTCCTGGAAACAACTAATCTACTTTCTGTCTCCATGAATTTACCTCTTCTAGACACTTTATGTAAATAGAATCATACAACAAGTGGCTTTTTGTTTCTGACTTCTTCACTTAGCACAATGTTTTCAAGGTTCACCCATGTTGTGGCATGTATCAGTACTTTATTCCTTTTCATGGATGAGTAATATTCTATGGCTGTACTGCATTTTGTTTATGCATTCATCAGTTCATGGATATTTGAGTTGTTTCACTTTGGGGCTATTATAAATAATGCTGCTATGAACATTCGTAAAGAAGTTTTTATATGGACACATGTCTCCATGTCTTTTGAGACTATACCTAAGAGCAGAATTACTGAGTCATATGGTAACTCTTTGCTTAACATTTTGGGGAACTACCAAACTGTTTTCAAAAACAGCTGCACCATTTTACATTCCCACCAACAATGTAGGAAAGTTTTAATTTCTCCACAACTTCAGCAACACTTCTTACTGTCCAACTTTTTACTTACAGCTATCTGAAAGGTTACAAAATGGTATCTCATTGTGGCTTTGATTTTTATTTCTCTAATAACTAATAATATTGAGCATCTTTTCATGTGCCTTTTGGCCATATGTATTTCTTCTTTGGAGTAATGTCCTTTACACATTTTCTTAATTTGGTTTCTTGTTTTTTTGTTATTGAGTTGTAAGAGTTCTTTACATATTTTAGTTACTAGACCCTTATCAGATATATAATTTACAAATATTTTCTCCCATTCTATAGGTCATTTTTCACTTTCTTGATAGTGTCCTTTCATGGACAAAAGTTTTTAGTTTAGATGAAGTCCAATATATCTAATTTTTTTGTTCTTCCCTTGCTTTTGGTGTCATAGCTAAGAATCCACTGTCAAATCCAAGGTCATGAAAATTTAGCCCTATATTTTATCAAAGAGTTTCATAGCTCTTTTTAGGTCTTCATTCATTTTGAGTTAATTTTGTATATGGTCTGAGGTAGGAGTCCAACTTCATTCTTTTGTCTATGGATATACAGTTGTCCTAGTACCATTTGTTAAAGAAACTTTTTTTTTTTTCGGTACGCGGGCCTCTCAGTGTTGTGGCCTCTCCCGTTGCGGAGCACAGGCTCCGGACACGCATGCTCAGCTGCCGTGGCTCACCGGCCCAGCCGCTCCGCGGCATGTGGGATCTTCCCGGACCGGGGCACAAACCCATGTCCCCTGCATCGGCAGGCGGACTCTCAACCACTGCGCCACCAGGGAAGCCCTAAGGAGACTTCTATTTACCCATTGAATTGTCTCAACATCCTTGTTGAAAATCCTCATCTTAGGAGGAAAACTTTTTTTATTCCTTTACCATTAAATGTGATTTTGTTGTGGGTTTTTCATAAATTCTCTTTATCATGTTGGAGAAGTTCCCTTCTACTCCTATTTTGTTAAGTATTTATATCATGAAATGGTGCATCTCACCTGCATCTACAGAGATGGTTGCGGGCTTTCTGTCCTTTATTGTTTTAATATGATATATTGCTTTAACTGATGTTCATATGTTGAACCAACCTTGCATTCCTGGAATAAACCCTCATTTGGCCATGGTATGTACTCCTTTTTATATGTTGTCAGATTCAGTTTACTAGTATTTTCTTGAGGAACTTTGTATCTATACTAATAAGGGATATTGTTCTGTAGCTTTCTTTTCTTGTTATATCTTTCTCTGGTTTTCATGTCAGAGTAATACTGGCCTCCTAGAGTGAGTTGGAACATGTTCCCTCCTCTTCAATTTTTGGGAAAATTTTGTGAAGGATTGGAAGGACTCCATCTATGTCACCTTACCCTCCTACTAGTAAACATTTGTATAAGTAACCATTTGTGTTTGTTTGGGGTGTCTTTCCAGTGTTTCTTTCATGCAAATATAAGAAATACAAATATATGTTCTTATGACTGGATGGATGAAAAGAGAGAAGAAAGATGAAACAGTTATCCACAAGTCTTTCAGTGTAAGAAATCTTTGATTCTTACAGTCAAAACTACCCTTGCCAATTCTCCCCATTCCACCCTGTCAATTATCCCTAATATATATGTCAAAACCGCAACGCTTATTAAATTCAGTCTGCCTGTTCTTTTCCTGTACCCTGTGATTGGTCTTACTTTAAAGTGACGATTATGAACCTCAAGTGGGCCTTTAAATGGTAATCACACTACTTTGCCTAGTCCATTCAATTCTTCATCCTGACTATTTCACACTTCTTTTTCTAAACCTTTTTCCACAAATTCACTCTCTGGTAATAACCTTCTTCTCTACCTCCCTGAGAAAACTGAACCAAAAGAGAGAGCTTCCACATACCCTCACTGAACCAATGTATTTTCTCTCCGGTTAGTGTGTTGCTTCTTTATAGTCCTAACTCAGTAGCTAGAAATTCTACCTCACGTTTCTCTACTAGAGTCCTGAAGAGAAGAAAGATAACTTTGGACTCATACTGAGTCTTTTTTGATCTCTAGAATCCCTGAGATGCTTATCAGAGAACATTGGTTCAGAATACTCTCAGGCAGGCATTCTAAACAAGAAAGGAGCCTCTGCCCCAACCTCAGCCCTGGAACTAAACTGGTGTCTTTTGGAGCAATGGGATGGATGTGAAGATGGGTGAGTTGATGCTAACAAGATTTTTGTGTGTGTGTGTGTGCTTTAAATATTTGTTTGGGGAAGGGGGGTCACACACTTATACTCAATTAAGAGAAACATTTATACAGTCCAGGTCTTTTATTTTCTTTACACCCATTATGCCATGAATTCATAGGGAATGGGCTCCAACAGTTCAGGCTCCTTTCCATTGGTTCTCACGAAGTGTGCTTCTCTGGGTGGGGCAGGCTGGCGCTTCAGTTGAACCCAAATACCTTTCTCTTTGGCTTCCTTCTTTTCCTGATTATTTTCCTTCACCCATTTCAGGAAGCTATCTCGGCTCTTAGAGTGCTTAATATGCTTGATACGCACATTAATTCTCTTGGCAAGAATCTTGCCCTTAACTTGTTTGTTTACAATGATGCCAACAGCATGCTGGGTAACATTGTAGACTCTCCCAGTTTTGCCATGGTAACATTTGTGGGGCATTCCTTTTGGAACAGCGCCCATTCCCTTGATATCTACAATATCACCTTTCTTGTAGATTTGCATGTATGTGGCCAAAGGAACAACTCCATGTTTTCTAAAAGGCCTAGAGAACATGTAGCGGGTGCCCCTCCTCTTTCCCTCTGTGTTGGTCATTTTGGCGAATTACGGGAAGATGGTGGTTCCAGCTGAAAAGCCTAACAAGATTTTAAGTGGCAGGAACAGAGCTCTCTCTTAGCCCCATAAGGCTTAGTAGAATCAATACTGGGCTTAACCAGTGTTTGTCTTGCATGTCTATGCCCTATGACATTCCTCTCTTATTTGTCTTGTCATGAATCTTTCTTTACTGGTTTTTACTTAATATTGATAAATTGGGATGCTAGGGATAGGTAGGGGGTGCAGTGGGGAAAGCTGGTGCGTATAACTTAGACTGAAAAAATCCAGGAATTCTTACACTGACTTGTTGATAACTATTTCATACTTACTTTCCCCCTCATAGTTTCAAGATCTACTATCTCACATTTGTTCTTAATCAACTGCTTTCTTATTTCATTGAAAAAATGGAACCAATTTTAAAGGACTTCCACACACTCCCACTGTGCAACGATGCACCTACCAGCATCTAAGCCCAAATACTCTGTCTTACCCTTTGTTACCACAGGTGAACTCTGCGTGTTACTGAGGCCAACTCCTCCAACTGTTGACCAAATTCCATCTTGTTCACTCACATTTAGAACCTGCAGAGCCAGCGTTCATTACCCTTAAAAACTCTGCTTAGAAACAGTCCTGCACTCAGTGAGATCACATCCCCACTCTCTTTTACCATTAAGCATTGCATGGTGGAGTGATTATGTGACCCTTGTTCCAGCAGAGATATTTAAGTGTTTCCCCAAACGAGTACATTTCCAAGACCCAATGATTCTCTGCATTTGGGCCCAAGGTAGGTACTCAGAGCATTTTGCAGAATGAATAACATTCAAAGACACAACCCCAGATCCCAGGGTTCAACTCCAGCCAGAGAGTTTCTAACTCTCTCAGGAAAAGTTTTGCCTAGCGTTTGATTCATTATTGATGAATGCCCCCAATAAAGTATGTTGATTAGGCCTATTTCAAGAAGAAAGCTTATTATCCTTTTAAATCCAATAGGTTCCCCACACCTTATACCAGAGGAACTTTTTTCCACTCTCATAACAACTAAGCACTCTGCTGAGTGATACGCCCCCTTGGTTAAAAAAAGAAAAGATAAAATTGACCCTCTACTTACCCTAAGTTTCTTCAGCAAGAGTATAAAAAATATGATGCTGCCCATAAATAAAATTGAATTTCTAAAACGTTTTATATTCTATGTGAAAGCATCTTTCAAAAATATATGGGAAAAAGATGCCACTCATGATTTAAGCTCCCAGGTAATGAAAGGAGCTATTGAGCCTAATTCTTCTAGGATAAATTCAAGACATTAAGGCAGTATTTCTCATGAATTAGTGGCAACATTAGGTCATTGAAAAAACTTTTCCATGTGTCCCAGCCTCTGTCATCTGCCCTCTTTTTTCACTTCTCTTTCAACCCAAAAAAATTCCCCCATGTCAATTTTCAGGCATATTTTCCAGATACCCTTAACCCCAATATTTATCTCTCATGACACCTGAAATTACAACTTGAACAATTTATTCTTTGCTTCAAACCATCCTCCCCCAGGCTGGACAACTTCAAAGTCCTACTTGAAAGAATACTGACTATGTAGAGGGAAAGAGAAAAGAAAGGTAAGGAAAAGATATAAGAAAGAAATTAAGCATATTAGCCTTTCAGTCTGTGTCAGGGCTGAGCCAGTGATACCAACATTCCTGGATCTCAAAGCTCCCACTCTGGCCTTACAAGCTCCTCCAGCCCATTCTGCTGCCATGAGTAAATAGGTCATCTCCTGTCTTTGTATAGTGACAGATGGTAACTAGACTTATCATGGTGACGATTTTGAAATGTATAGAATATCGAATCACTATGTTGTACACCAGGAACTAACATAGTGTTATAGGTCAATTATACTTCAAGAACAAACAAACAAAAGAACTCATAGAAAAAGAGATCAGATTTATGGTTACCAGAGTCAGGGGATGGGGGAGGAGGAATTGAATGAAGGCAGTCAAAAGGTACAAACTTCGTGTTATAAGATAAATAAGTATCAGGCATGTGATGTACAATGTGATTAATATAATTAACACTGCTGTGTGTTATATATGAAAGTCATTAAAAGAGTAAATTCTAAGAGTTCTCATCACAAGAAAAAACAGTTTTTTTCTTTTTCTTTTATTTTGTATCTTTAGGAGATGATGGATGTTTGCTAAACTTGTGATAATCTTTTCATAATGTATATAAGTCAAATAATTATGTTGTACACCTTAAACTTATACAGTGCCTTATGTCAATTATGTCTCAATAAAACTGGAATAAAAAAAGGTTAAAAGTTGGGACTTCCCTGGCGGTTCAGTGGTTAAGAGTCCGTGCTTCCACTGCAGGGGACACAGGTTCGATCTCTGGACGTAGAACTAACATCCCGCATGCCACACAGCACGGCCGGAAAAAAAAAAAGGTTAAAACTTGAAAGGTCATCTACTTTACAAGGGGTTTCTTGACTGCAGTATCACCGCTGCCATCTCCAAGGCTGCAGTGGTCCGATCAAGTGGGCGAAGCGGCAGCATGGGAACAGAGAGGTTACTGCTAACTCCTTCTACAAAGGCAGAGTGGACTGTATATTCCATCTTCCCAAAGAGTAGGAGTATGTTCCTTCTGGAAGGGCACTATGACAAGTGTCAACAGATGTTTCCTTACTTGAGCCCTTCACTTTGCTTTAAGGATAACTACAAGCAGAGGTTCTTAGGAGGAATACAAGCACACACAGCACCAAGGTATTTTGGTCCTTCGTGCAACAGCTGTAGCCACTTCACTCTTCTTCTTCCCCTCATCAGATTTTCCCAGAACCCAATTTGTATCTGATGTTGGAAAATCTGCCAAGGCAGCAGAATTTAAAAGCCTAGGTGGTTTCCTACCCCCGTGATACTGTGAGCCAATTGTTGATGTTGTAATGTGGGCACAAAGGAGTTGATGTTGTGTCTCCTGGGGCCCTTGAATGCTGGAGGAAGATTTTCAGAAATGCAGGCGGGGACATCCCTGGTGGTGCAGTGGTTAAGAATCTGCCTGCCAATACAGGGGACATGGGTTCGAGCCCTGGTCCAGGAAGATCCCACATGCCACAGAGCAACTAAGCCCGTGCGCCACAACTACTGAGCCTGTGCTCTAGAGCTTGTGAGCCACAACTACTGAGCCCGCGTGCCACAACTACTGACGGCCATGCGCCTACAGACTGTGCTCTGCAACAAGAGAAGCCACCGTAATGAGAAGCCCGTGCACGGCAACAAAGAGTAGCCCCTGCTTGCTGCAACTAGAGACAGCCCACGTGCAGCAACGAAGACCCAATGCAGCCAATAAATAAGTAAATAAATAAATAATAAGTTCTTTAAAAAGAAAAATGCAGGCACATAAGCCTTTTTCTAGGCACTTTATTCAAAATTCTTAGGGGCTGCATGGAGCCCCTGTGTTTGTCCTGTATGATAAATTGAAGAAAGCCATCTAGATGCTGTCTAACTAGAAATGGAAACCAAGGGAATCACGTAGAGTACTCATCATACTTACCATATGAACCACTGGCCTTTGAGAAATTTCTGGTGTCTTTTTATCCAAGGCAGGTTGCTAGGGAAAGCTCTAGAAACAAGAATCAATTATGATCACACCCAACCACTGGCTCTGATGCTTCTACATGCTGACTATTTCAGTTTAGGCAGGGAAAGAATAACTGTAATTTGGGGTCTAGATATAAGGCAGCTCAGCCAATTGGATTTAAAGATAATCTGATTGAAATACTATTCTGTAAGACCTCAAATTACGTTCAAGTATTTATCTTGACAAATTATGTTTTCCATTTGAACTTAAGTCCTACATACCATTTTGCACGATTGAATATTTTCAGTTATGCTCTACATTGGACATTCTGTTGTAGAAAAATAAATACACAGAACACACTTTAGAAAACATCTATTGAAAAGGAAAGCACAAGTTATGAAAGAAAAGCTACCTTACCTGTCACCTCACACTGGTCAGAATGGCTATTCTCAAAAAGACAAGAAATAACAGGTGCTGGTGAGGATGTGGAAAAAATTGGTGCAGCCACTATGAAGAACAGTATGGAAAATTCCTTTAAAAACTAAAAGTAGAGCTACCTTATGATCCAGCAATCCCACTCCTAGGCATATATCCAGAAAAGATGAAAACTCTAATTCGAAAAGGTACATTCACCCCAATGTTCATAACAGCAGTATTTACAATAGCCAAGACATGCAACCTAAGTGTCCACCAACAGATGAATGGATAAAGAAGATGTGGTGTATATATATATATATATATATATATATACACAATGGAATATTACTCAACCATAGAAAAATGAAGTATTGCCATATGCAGCAACATGGATGGACTTAGAGAATATCATACTAAGTGAAGTAAGTCAGACAAAGACAAACATTACATGATATCACTTATATGTGGAATCTAAAAAATGGTACAAATGAATCTATATACGAAACAAAAACAGACTCACAGACTTATGAAACAAACTTATGGTTACCAAAGGGGAAAAGGAAAGAGGGATGAATTAGGAGTATGGTATTAACAGATACAAACTACTGTACATATAATAGATAAGCTACAAGGATTTACTGTATAACACAGAAAACTATATTCAATATCTTATAATAACCTATAATGGAAAATAATCTGAATATATATGTATATATGTATATATATATGAATCACTTTGCTGTACACCTGAAACTAACACAATATTGTAAATTAACTATACTTCAATCAATAAATAAAATATTATGAAATGCAAAAGGAGAAAAAGAATAAAGAAAAGAAACGCTACTTTACTTACCATTTTGCCTATAGTTGACCTTGGATGAGAGAACTCTTTCTTATTTCTCTCTTGGCTCTTCCAAATGAGAAAATATATGTGAAAGTATCCATTCAGGTGCCTGGCACATTGCCAGAAATAAATAAATACTCTTTTCCCTTAAGCGTTATCTCCTCAGCTCACCGAGCATTGCTATGGAACATAATAAAACCCAGAGTAAGGTACAAAAATAGCAACCTTTGGAACACTAACTAGAAATTATGAGTAGTAAACCATACACGGATGACTTGAAATAATTGATGTTACTCCACCTAACGTCTATTTAGTAACTGGATCAGAGACTGCTTCTGGTCCCTTTATGTTCGTTCTCCCCTTGTTATATAGTAATGGAACTCTGATGTTGAACTGGACACACTATGACTTGAAATAAAGACTACATGTCATAATCTCCCTTGCAGTTAGGTGAGGCCATATTGCTAACTTCTGGCCAAAGTGATATTAGCAAAGGTGGTGTGTGCAACTTCCTGGAAGAGACCTATTCCAGCCCCTCCCCCTAAACACAACAAAACCCCAAGCCTCTCTTTCCCTGCTCTCTCAAGCCATTTTTGGACCAGCTGGAAAGCCTGCCCAGGTCTTTTTTCCCCCAGAAAGCTTCATTACGTATTCTGATACTCTCTTGATACGTGTATGCATCATCAGTTTTGATGTCCAAACCAAATTTTGGGGTGGAGGTCCATTTATGAGGGCATATAAATACATAATGGAGCTTTCTGAGGATCTCCTTTTTTGGGGGGTATCTACATGTTTAGCAAGATCCCAGGAGGTTTCATAACCACTAAAACTTGGGAAGCACTACTGTGAAGTGTACAAATTATACAGAAGAGCAAAACAATAGTAAGCTAACATGGCACAGTCAAAAAGAAGAAAAAAGGAGCAAGAAAATCTTCTGGTCTCTCAATCTAGGTGTCAAATGTTTGCTGAGAAGTTAATATGAGCTGTCTTATAGGCCTCAGGAGATAACAGTGAACATAATGGAGAAAACTCCTGCCCTCACGGGGCTTATGCTTCATATGAGTGTGAAGACATTACAATGCAATTGAGAATTTTCAGTGGAAGTGTTGAGTGGGAAGGATGCTTGCCTCTGTCACTTGGTCAGAGACCTACCTTTATTGTCCTCTCAACATAATAAAAATAACAAGAGTTATAGTCAACCTTTTTTGAGTATTTATCAATATAATATGCCAGGCAGTGTACTTGGCACTTCATATGTATTACCAAGCATTCTAATATAGGCATATACACCTGTATGTTTTTCCCTTTTGACGCATTTGGGTGTAATTAAAAAAAAAAAGCACTGCATCCAAATTCAGAATATTTGGACTCATTTCCTGATTTGACCATGTGCTTAACTTTCCTCACTCTCAATTTCATTAAATAGAAATATTGTCTATATACTGTCTTTCCAAAGTCATGGAGAAGACCAACTGACTTCTCACATGCTAAGCACTTAGGACAGCACTTAGCACATAGAAAAGACTTGACAAATACCAGTCATGATTACTGTGCCTAGTCAATCTTTTATTGTTAAATAATAAAGGTAAGTAAAAAGACATTGCATTGTAAATTTGGCTTCATGGCATGGATTTCACGGAGTACTAAGTTTTTCTCCCTGTTAGTTTAAACTTTTCTTGAGTAGAAACCACAAAATATAACTTACACTCAAACTATCTTTATCTTATTTATTGTACCATTGATTATGAAGCTAAGATTGAGGACTTTATTGCCTCATGTTCCATTTTTTAAAAGCTGAGTTTATCACTCTTTTAGAGGCAGAAATCCAAATGTAGTTTTTTGCTACATAAATATCTGTTAGTAAAAAATATGAAAGAGTATTTAATTTGCATAGCATCTTCCAGTTCTAGGCCAAAATATTTTAAACAAACCTCTTAGAATATCAGTCATTATTAGTTATTATTACCAGTGTATTTAGAACTACACCATTATTTTTAAGCACCTTCAAAGAACCACATTGCATAGATGCAGTAACATCATTTACTTAAGCATGCTGGGTTTTTCTAGTCCTTTATAAACAAGGTGAGATTATACATCTTATTCAAAGATATATACATCAAAAAAGTTACAGATAGTTTATTTTTACTTTTTAAATAAGCAATCAAATTGCCTTCCCAAAAGACTGCGATAATTTATACTCTCACCAGCAGTGGAAATGCTTTTCTAGCCAACACCTCTATTAACATTAATTTTTAAAACTGTCATTGGTTGAATGACAGTTGAATTATTTGTAAATTTTAGCTATGTACGTTTGCCTCCAGCCCCTAGAAACAAAAATAACTGACCTCTAAATACATCTACTTTTTAGCCTCTATATTTAATATGTATTAAGTTGTTTAAAGAAAATTTTTCCAATTAACTAAAGAGATAATTTTAATTATACAAAGTTTAATATGTCAGCCCTAGATTAGAGTTGGATGGATGTGGTTTTAAATATCTATATTGTCATTGATGTGTTAGCATTCAAAAGATCCAGAAGGTGGCAGTATAATGATGTTTTCCCTAAATTTTAGAGAAAAATTTAAGCAGGAAAATCTGAAAATATAGATTCTTCCCATTTTTATTTTCTCTTTTCTTAAAATGTTGCAAGATCACTAGATGTAAGGCACTAAGGAATGTGTAGAGGAGACCTCACACAGGAAAGAGAAGTCATAATGGGTGGAACGCACAGCAGACAGGGAATTTGAGGACTCCCACTTCAAATTTCAGCCCTTTGGGCCAGGACTCTCTAAATCTACACTTTCCTGTAGGTGAAATCATCTAGCAACACCCTCCCCTCAAGACTATTACGAAGACTAAATGAGATAAGATATATAAACCCGTGCAGCACTGAGAATGTAATGAGCATTTTGGTTTTAATTTTTAAAATCCTCCTCTGTTAGAGATATCTACTGAAATATGCGTGGTTGAAATAATATGGCATCTTGGGGCTTCCCTGGTGGCGCAGTGGTTGAGAGTCCGCCTGCCGATGCAGGGGACTCGGGTTTGTGCCCCGGGAAGACCCCACATGCCGCGGAGCGGCTGGGCCCGTGAGCCATGGCCGCTGAGCCTGCGCGTGCGGAGCCTGTGCTCCCCAACGGGAGAGGCCACAACAGAGAGAGGCCCGCATACCGCAAAAAATAAATAAAATAAAATAAAATAAAATAAATAATATGGCATCTTAAATTTGCTTTTAAATGCTTTTTTAAAAAAGAAAAATGTTGAGATTAAAAAAAGATTGACAAGTTATTGATAATTTTTGGAGTTGCTATGATAAGATTAAGGGGATTTGTGATACTACTCTATTTGTTTATATGTTTTAAAACTGCCATGTGTATACACCATGTGTGTATACCTCAGTCTGGCTGAGATTCAGAGACTGGGTTGCAGGGCGGCAGCAGCGGACGCAGAGAGGGCAGGTAGAACGCTACTGCAGTGGTGCAGTGGTCCACATAGGAGGTGATGGTGGCTTAGATGGGACTAGTGCGAGTGGAGATCTTAGAGAAGTGGATGGACTTAGAATGTTGTGGAGATAAAATTGACAAGACTTCTTGGTGATTTGGGATGGAGGGAGGTGGAGGGAAGACACTGCCAGAAGTCCTGGGTTTGGGCATTATTATAATTAAGGGAGTGGGCTATGGAGGAGGGTTGCAAGTTTGGGAAGGGTTGTCTTTTGCCCATGATAAGTTTGAGATTTCTATCAGGCATGCTATGGAAATGTTAAGTAAACAACTGGATGGAGTTCACAACACAGGTCAGGACTAGAAATGTAGATTGTGGGGAGCGGGTGGCGGGGGCGGGGGGGACTTTGCAGGCAAAGTCATGTAGATAACACTCACAGTCAGGGGACTGAGTGATGTCACCAAAGGAATGAAGAAATAGAGAGGAAACCTCAGGATAGATGTGCAGAGACTGAGCAAAGGAGAAGCCAGCAGAGGATTGATCTCCCCGTCTGTATAATAGGACTCTCTTAGGGCTATTGGAAGGAGTATATAGGCTTTTTGTATGTAACACCCCTTGTGGCACATAGTAGGGCTTCAATAGCCATTATTCCTCTTTGCCCCATTCGTTTTTCACAGAGGGCCTCTCCTCCTACTTCCCTGGGGAAAGCAGAAAACAAAGGCCATCAGGTGGCAATACCATCAACTTCCAGTTTCCCCCACAATTCAAACCTACCTGCAAGTCTATCATTCACTCCCTCTTCCTTCCAGTGTCCCAAGAAGACAAATTCCCTTTTCTTTTCAAAGTTCATTTTTCCCAGCTGCCAATTCTATCCCTCCTACCTCTTCTGGGACATTGTCCTACCAATTATGACATTCTGTCTTATACTTTCTATTCTTTCCCCTTTACAGATTCTTCCTCTCTGTAACTCTGTAAGCATGAGTTCATTCCATCTTAAAAAAAAAAAAGCCTTCCTTATTTCTTTTAGTGATTTTTCTCTAAAAAGTGCTGCTCAATTTTCATTGTGCGTATGAGATACAAAATGAACTTATTTACAAAACAGAAATAGACCCACAGGCATAGAAAACAAACTTATGGTTACCAAAGGGGAAAGGGGGAGAGGGATAAATTAGGAGGTTGGGATTAACATATACATATACTACTATATATAAAACAGATAAATAACAAGGACCTAGTGCATAGCACAGGGAACTATACTCAATATTTTGTAATAACTTATAATGGAATAGAAACTGAAAAGAATATATATATATACATATATATGTATATATATATCACTTTGCTGTACTTCAGAAACTAACACAACATTGTAAGTCAACTATATTTCAATTTAAAAAAATCAACTGACCATAAATGTAAAAACAAATTTATTGTGCATATGAAATATCAAGGGATATTGTTAGCATGCAGATTTCGATTCATTAGGTAGAAGGGTTGCAGAGTTGAGGTTCTGCTGAATGCTGATGCTGATACCCCTGGTCCACAGGCCACACTTCGAGTAGTGGTTCTCAACCTTGACTGTGTGTCATTATCACCTAGAGAGCTTTAAAGAATGCCGATATCTGGGTGCCACTCCCAGAGATCTCTGTATCTTTGACACAGGCTGTGGGCTCAGCATCAGGATTTTAAAAAATCTCCCCTGATGATTCTAATATGCAGACAATATTGAGAACTCCTGCTATCCAGAGGGTAGAATTATGAGGGACTTTCTACACCATATATTTCTATATTGTTTGAACTTTTTGTCAAATATTATGTTACCCTGGACTTAAAAAAAAAAAAAAAGAATTAGAAGAAGAATGAAGATGGGACTTCCCTGGCGGTCCAGTGGTTAAGACTCCACATTTCCAGTGCTTCCACTGTAGAGGACATGGGTTGGGTCCCTGGTCAGGGAACTAAGATCCCACATGCCATGCAGCACAGCCAAAAAAAATAAAGAAGAAGAAGAATGAGGAGGAGAAGGAAAAGGAAGGGAGAAGAGAAGAAAAAAGGGGGGAGGGTGAGGAAGGAAAAATTTTCTTGATCCAGTAAGTACAGCACTTTCCTTTAAAATCAAATTTCTTGAAGTGTCCACTTCTTCACTTTCCATTCACATCTCAACCCTCCCCAGTCTGGCTTCTGTGCCCTTTTCTCCCTAAAGCTGTACTGACAAAAACCACACAACGCAACGGGTCACGTCTCAGTTCTTACCTTACTAATCTTTGGCCAATGTTGCAAGAGGTCCCAGGAACCTAAAGCAATATCCCAGCACACACCATATCATTAATGATTTTTTTCTTCTTTCTTGTGGGCTACAAATGAGAATAGTAAATTATGAATGATTCCTCATTGTCATTAAGCAAGGAACAGAGCTGACACCTGGCAACAGATGAAATATGCATGCATGCAAAGCTCTTGTTAAAAAAATATCTCGACAAGCCTCTTAGATAGCCTCATCCACCAGAGGGCAGACAGAAGCAAGAAGAACTACAATCCTGCAGCCTGTGGAACAAAAACCACATTCACAGAAAGCTAGACAAGATGAAAAGGCAGAGGGCTATGTACCAGATGAAGGAACAAGATAAAACCCCAGAAGAACAACTAAATGATGTGGAGATAGACAACCTTCCAGAAAAAGAATTCAGAATAATGATAGTGAAGATGATCCAGGACCTCGGAAAAAGAATGGAGGGAAAGATCGAGAAGATGCAAGAGATGTTTAACAAAGACCTACAAGAATTAAAGAACAAACAAACAGAGATGAACAATACAATAACTGAAATGAAAAATACACTAGAAGGAATCAATAGCAGAATAACTGAGGCAGAAGAATGGATAAGTGACCTGGAAGACAGAATGGTGGAATTCACCGCTGTGGAACAGAATAAAGAAAAAAGAATGAAAAGAAATGAAGACAGCCTAAGAGACCTCTGGAAAAACATTAAATGCAACAACATTAGCATTATAGGGGTCCCAGAAGGAGAAGAGAGAGAGAAAGGACCCAAGAAAATATTTGAAGAGATTATAGTCGAAAACTTCCCTAATGTGGGAAAGGAAATAGCCATCCAAGTCCAGGAAACGCAGAGTCCCAAACAGGATAAACCCAAGGAGAAACATGCTGAGACACATAGTAATCAAATTGGCAAAAATTAAGGACAAAGAAAAACTACTGAAAGCAGCAAGGGAAAAATGACAACATACGAGGGAACTCCCATAAGATTAACAGCTGATTTCTCAGCAGAAACTCTACAAGCCAGAAGGGAGTGGCATGACATATTTAAAGTGAAGAAAGGGAAGAACCTATGACCAAGATTACTCTATCCAGCAAGGATCTCATTCAGATTCGATGGAGAAATCAAAAGCTTTACAGACAAGCAAAAGCTAAGAGAATTCAGCACCACCAAACCAGCTCTACAACAAATGCTAAAGGAACTTCTCTAAGTGGGAAACACAAGAGAAGAAAAAGATCTACAAAAACAAACCCAAAACAATTAAGAAAATGGTCATAGGAACATACATATTGATAATTACCTTAAAAACGTAAATGAGCCTTATAATAAGTAGAATAAGCCAGACACAAAAGAACAAATATTAGATGATTCCAGTTATATGAAATACCTAGAAGAGACAAATCTATAGGGACAAACAGTAGATTAGTGGTTGCCAGGAGCTGGAGGAGAGGGGGAATGGGGAATGACTTGTTAATGGTATGAGATTTATTTTGGGGGTAATTAAAATACTCAGTAATTAGACATTGGTGATGGGTGTACACCTTTGTGAATACACTAAAAAGCACTATAATTTACACTTTAAAAGTGAGTACTATGGTATGTGAATCAAATCACACACACAAATAATAATAAGGGGTGAGGCAAAATGCCTCAAATAGGATAACTCCTTATGGAAACCAAACTCTTTCATATGTTGATAATCTGAAGAATTTACACAGACCTCTTATTTAGGCAGGACTTCTGTGCAATATATGGACTCAACTTGGAGCCCAGTGAAACATTTATTAGGAAATCTGCTGGGAACATCTTTCCCAGACTTCTTCTATAGTATTTATAATTCTCATTCCATGGTAATCAAGTTCCTTTTAGTGCTTATATTTGACTGAAACTTGGTTCTCTTCTGTACTTCTGTAGCCATCTTATGGGGAACAAGTTCTTGGGTTAGAAGTAAGGTTTTTATTCTCCTAGTTACTGTGACCATGCCCCAAATACCATTCTTACTATCTCATATAAATAAAACCAGAACTTCTCCAATGAAGTTCTTTCTGGTTAATTCTCCCTGATACCACCTTGTTACGGTCAATTATAGATACTCTTCCAGCAAAAACCCCCTTATTAAAATGATTCAGTCTTCCCGGATCCCACCTCTAGGCTTACCCAATGAAATTTATTTCAGGAGTTAGTTTCTTCCTGGTTACAATCTTTTCTCTTTATTTTTATCTTTACTCATATTACAAACATGATGAAGGTTCCCAGAATGTGGCTTCAGGTTTAAGAGACTGAGCAACAGTTCTCCAAAAAAGAGTATGGATTTAGTAATTATCCCTACTAGCACCACAATACAAGCATACCTCAGAGATATTGCCAGTTTAGTTCGTGACAACTGCAATAAAGCAAATATTGCAATAAAGTGAATCACACACAAAAAAAAAAAAAAAATATCTCCACATCCAAAATTAATGTCCATCCTAAAGGAACTAAAAGAGTCAAAACATTTCTCCCTTTTTGGAGCAGACTCTCAAGAATTATAGCAAAGCTTCCCTGGGTCTGCTTTCTCACAAATGGGGAGGGGGAGAAGTAGGTGTGTCCAAGACAGCTCAGACACTGAAAGAAGAAACAGTTTTCACAAATAACTTGTGCCAGTTCAGGTCCTCCAGGAAGCAGACGCTAAGATAGAATTCAAGTCCGTGAAAAGTCAGTGACACAGAAAGGGAGGAGGGCGCAGAAGTGGGGAGAGCTCATACTGCCTGCAGGTCAGACAAGGCAAGAAAGAAGGGAGTGGGGACTGGTGAGGGAGAGCATAGGACTACAGTGCAGCTCAGAGAAAGTCTCAGCCAGGCCAACAAGGAGCCCCAGAGCCAAGACTGCCTGGCAGGGTCCCCACACGTGGGAAGGACTGGCCCGGCTCCGGGACCCTCACCATGCTGAGTCCCTGACTCGGAAGAGCCTGCCCAGAGTGCGGTCTCTGGACCACCGCGGTGGGTCCCTACAGAGGGCTCTTGGCCGGCAACTCTGCTCACAGCAGGATCCCCAGCAGCACACTCCCAGTTTGCCCAGGACTGCACTCGGCTGGTTAGTATTGGAATAATTTTAATATGGTTTCGGCAGAATAAAGAGGCAACAGAATAATCCTTTGACAGTTCTATCTCTTCGTTTCTGAAACTTTCATCTCATTCCTTATCTTAAAAACACCAAAAGTAGGTCTAGTCTAAAAGTAAGGAAATTGGCCCTAATTTGATAAGACAGTCTCTGCTGACTTCCTGAAACACCCCACCCAGAGCTTCCCCATCCAGTCCTCCTCTGTATACATCACTGATCCTCTGCCTGTCCCTTAAATTCTGCCCTTCCTCAAGCTGCGCTTGTCACTCTGTCCACACTACCTGGGCTACTGTTGTGATGGAATGATATTTGAAGTATTAACTGATGCAGTTTTTTTATTAATATTTCCTCCTCTCTTGCATGATCCCTTCACTCTTCCAATTATGGGAAGTGTGAGAGATACTAAAGACATGCAGTATTCGAATCTCTCTTTGGGTTTTATTGCTCACCTGGGGCCTAGGGGTAGGGTTGGGGGTTTACCCAGAACGGGGGATAAGGGGCAGGGGCCCTCTGGACGATATGCATGTCTCAGTATCTTCATCTATTCTCCTTTCTCTCTGCTTCTGCATCCCAGAGAAATTGATCTGGTCTGCGAGGCACAGAGATGCAGGGCTGTCAAATCAGGACCCGAGCCAAAAAGCATAGTGCATTAATCACCAGTAAAGTTGTCTTCCATTAGTGACAGAATGATACTACATATACAGGTGACACAGGACAAAAGGAAGAAAGAATTGGGGCTTGAGCAAAAAATCAAGTCTTAGCCATGGAACAAAGAGAAAGAAGCACATTTTGAAAAATAAAAGGATGTCTTTTAGATTTAATCAGATACAAAACTTGCAGGCAAAATGAGAAGTGCTCGATACAGAAGCCTATAGGTAAAACAGCTCTAATCTTTTTTTTTTTTTTTTTTTTAATTTATTTTTGGCTGCACTGGGTCTTCATTGCTGTGCGCAGGCTTTCTCTAGCTGCGGCGAGTGGGGGCTACTCTTCGTTGCGGTGCACGGGCTTCTTATTGCGGTGGCTTCTTTTGTGGAACATGGGCTCTAGGGCGTGCGGGCTTCAGTAGCTGCGGAGCACAGGCTTAGTTGCTCTGCGGCATGTGGGATCTCCCCCAACCAGGGCTCAAACCTGTGTCCCCTGCACTGGCAGGTAGATTTCTTTTTTTAACATCTTTATTGGAGTATAATTGCTTTACAATGTTGTGTTAGCTTCTGCTGTAAAACAAAGTGAATCAGCTATACCTATAGCAGACAAATTCTTAACCACTGCATCACCAGGGAAGCCCAAACAGCCCTAATCTTAAACAGCTAAAAGTTTCTATCTCATTATCATATTACACCAGCTTTTCAGTGCCAGATTTTCCAGCAGAAGAGGAATAATGAGTTTAATAAGAATGATAACGAGGAGAAATTATCCCAGCCTGGATTTCTGGCCCAGATGAAAATATCTTTCTCTGAGCGCCGGAAAAACAGGTTTGCAGCCCAGTCTGGATCTGGGTTTTTCAGAATGTGGCCCCAGGATCTTCTGCCTCAGTGAGTTCCTGTTAAGAGGCTATTGCATAGACCTACTCCAGACCTACTGAGTCAGAATCTCTGCAGGGAGCCCCAACAATATACAACTTTAACAACCACCCCGAGTGATTTTTACACACACTCTAATTATGAAATCTCTGCTTTAAAATTTAAGAAGATTTGCGAAAAGGGTGTGAAGAATGTTAACACCTTGGATTAAAGAGACAGTCTATTTTATAGTCCCATTATAGAATAATAGAAAACTTTATGGCTCTTGTGCAGTTTAGGAGCAGGCAATACCCAGACCAGATTACAATGGCAACCTTATATTATTTAAAAGAGTAGATACTCTAAAATCCTCTCTTCATTGCAGCGCCATTCAAAATCTTCTCTTCAGACAGTTGAAGCTGGAAAACGGGAGAGGGCTTGAGTCGGTGGCTCTTTCTCCTCTATGGGACATGGAGAGAGTAGCTGCGATAGATGACAGGGCCTCGGTCCCTGCCACCTCCTGAAAAGACTTGCAAGTGCGCTGCACCTCAAAGCGGGCAGTGATGGAAATGCTAGAACTGGTGGCAGCTCTGCGCAAAACCTCGGGGACGCGCTGCCAGAGGAGATTCGGGAGCCCCTGCTGCAAGATGCGCAGTGGACTTCTGAATCAGCTGTGCAAGAGAATGTCAACATTCATGGGCAAGCATGGCAGGAAGCTTCAGACAATTGCTTATGGATTCTGATATCAAAGTCCTTGAAAACCAGTTTGATGAAATCACAGTCCATGTAGCCACAAAACAGTAAGCAGTATCCCAGAAAGATCCTTCAATGTGTCATCAAAATCATAAAAGCAAAACAAGAAATTCTGAAGCAGTGCTAACCTGTTGTACATCCATTGGACCTAAAATATGACCCTGATCCAGCCCCTCGTATGGAAAACTTGAAATGCAGAGAAGAAACAATAGCTAAGGAGATGAGTGAAGCTACGAAGTCCTTGCCTGCATTAATTGAACAAGGAGATGGATTTTTCCCAAGTTTTAAAGATGCAGCCTATTATCTGGCTCCAGAAAGTCCACCAAGAAGTCTTCTTCGGGTTGTTATAGGAAACCAGATGTTAAACCTGAGAGCTTTATAGCACAAGTAAAAACCACACCAGTGGAGACTTCTGCTAGGAAAACCACTGACTTGGTACTGAGAAGGAAGGGAACTAAAGACTGCCGCCAGAGAAAATGGTATCCGTTGAGGCCAAAGAGAATCAGTCTTGATACATAAGGTCTTTCTGTTTATCTTGGGAGTAGAAATTAGGCACTATCAACATTTAGATTACAGCTTAATGCCTAGACAGGACTTCAATTAAAACAACAGATAACTAGTGATTCCTTTATACAAATATAGTAGCTCTATGCTGGGGTATGATGTAATATTGTGTTTCTTCCCTCACCTTTTCATCTATAGTCAATGAAAAGCATATATTTTTTTAAATATTTACACAAAGTCTGTCAATGGTCATTAAGAGTGCAAATTTTTACTGTCCTTAAATACCATCAACACTTGGATGCCTTATAGGTTGTTGTTTTTTTTAATAAATTTATTTATTTTTACATCTTTATTGGAGTATAATTGCTTTACAATGGTGTGTTAGTTTCTGCTTTATAACAAAGTGAATCAGTTATACATATACATATGTTCCCATATCTCTTCCCTCTTGCGTCTCCCTCCCTCCCACCCTCCATATCCCACCCCTCTAGGTGGTCACAAAGCACCAAGCTGATCTCCCTGTGCTATGTGGCTGCTTCCCACTAGCTATCTATTTTACATTTGGTAGTGTATACATGTCCATGCCACTCTCTCACTTCTTCGTCACAGCTTACCCTTCCCCCTCCCCATATCCTCAAGTCCATTCTCTAGTAGGTCTGTGTCTTTATTTATTTATTTTTGGCTGGGTTGGGCCTTTGTTGCTGCACGCGGGCTTTCTCTAGTTGCTGCGAGCAGGGGCTACTCTTCGTTGTGGTGCGCGGGCTTCTCAATGTGGTGACTCCGCGGCATGTGGGATCTTCCCGGACCACGCTCGAACCCGTGTCCCCTGCATTGGTAGGCGGATTCTTAACCACTGTGTCACCAGGGAAGTCCCAGCCTTACAGATTTTTATGGAATTTCAGAAGTAACGTGTTTCATTGTGTTTCCTGGATATACATCTTTCTTTAAAAAAGAGCTGTGTAGGGACTTCCCTTTAATTAGCACTTAAAGCCACCCCTTAAATCAGATGCCTGAATCCTCAGCAGTCAGTGCCATGTTTATCCTCCCCAACACACACTTTGTTTACATGGGTCCTATATAGCAAATACTGGAAAAGGAACTATACCTTAATCACAAAAGGAGACTACAAAGAATTCCAATACATGAGGAAATGAAGGAGGTCACCATGAATACAGGTAAAACCTAGATGTATGAGACTAATAAGGATTTATGAGACAACTTTGTCCCTGTGGCCAGTCTTTGTGTCACATTGGAGTACACTCCAGCATTGAAACAAAGAACACACTTTTTAATGTTAAAAAAGAAACAATCTTTATTTGCTTTCTTGTTCAAAATGTAAATTGATTTAAGGTGTTTAAGAAAGGATTTTCAGGTGTTGAAAAAGCTAAATCATTGGGTAGACTCTTCAATCTGCTAACAGCAAAAAAAAAAGTCACATACAAATTGAATGTTCTCAACTTAGTTAAATTGTACACGTGGCTAAACAAATGGTTCTGAATTTTTGCATTTGACTTAAGACAATCAAGACTTGGGACTTCCCTGGTGGTCCAGTGGTGAAGAATCAGGGGGCAGGTTCAATCCCTGGTCAGGGAAATAGATCCCACATACCACAACTAAGAGCCTGCATGCTGCAACTAAAAGATCCCGCATGCTGCAACTAAAAGATCCCACATGCTACAACTAAGATCCCGCACGCGGCAGTGAAGAGCCCACATGCTTCAGCTAAGACCCGGCGTAGCCAAATAAATAGATAGATAAATATTTTTTTAAAAATCAGACTTGTGCATTATACAATAACACCCTTCCACTATATTTCATGTCCTGAATGCAGACTTCCTTTTTTTTTTTTTTTTTTTTTTTTTTGCAGTACGCGGGCCTCTCACTGCTGTGGCCTCTCCCGCCGCGGAGCACAGGCTCCGGACGCGCAGGCCCAGCGGCCATGGCTCATGGGCCCAGCCACCCCGCGGCACGTGGGATCCTCCCGGACCGGGGCACGAACCCACGTCCCCTGCATCGGCAGGCTGACTCTCAACCACTGCGCCACCAGGGAAGCCCCATCCTTTTTTTTTTTTTTTTTAATCAATTATTTTATTTTTGGCTGCGTTGGGTCTTTGTTGCTGCGCGCAGGCTTTCTCTAGTTGCAGCGAGCAGGGGCTACTTTTCGTTGCGGGGCGTGGGCTTCTCACAGCGGTGGCTTCTCTTATTGCAGAGCATGGGCTCCAGACGCGCCGGCTTCAGTAGTTGTGGCTCACCAGCTCTAGAGCAGAGGCTTAGTAGTTGTGGCGCACAGGCTTAGTTGCTCCGCGGCATGTGGCATCTTCAGAGACCAGGGCTCGAACCCGTGTTCCCTGCATTGGCAGGAGGATTCTTAACCACTGCACCACCAGGGAAGCCCCAGACTTTCTTAAGACATCTGGAAAACCAATATTTCATCCTGTTTATACTGCCTGCCCCTAACACTATGTTTGACTTTGCCACAGCAACCCTGGTACAGACGCAAAAATGTAATAGAGTACTGTCTGTAAATTCATAAACAGAAAAAATACATGAAAATGTTATTAGTGAGTTAGAGGACTATATTACTAGCTACTCTAAGTGATGAAATTACAGATTACTTTTTTTTTTTTTTGGCCACACTGCACAGCATGTGGTACCTTAGTTCCCCAGATGGACCCCGCACCCCCTGCATTGGAAGTGCGAAGTCTTAACCACTGGACCACCAGGGTTAAGGGTTACTTTTATGTTCCTTTCTTCTTTGTCTATTCCTGCATTTTCAAAACCATGTATAATGAGCTTATAGTTTTACAATAGGGAGGAACCACACAGATTTACAGGATCTCACAGCTATAGTAGGATTCTCATTCTGTTTCCATGTCTTCTCAGTTCTGAGTCCAATGACTCACCCATAATAGATGCTCGATAAATAAATATGAGAGAAGGAAGAAAGTAAACAAGAGGAAAAAAGGAAGAATGGAATGGAAAGAAGAATCTGTTGGTTACCCTCTGTTTGCCCCTCTGGATCCATTCTCCACCCTACTCTGAACCCTAAAAGGCTGACCTACATGAACAGCCTAGATGGCCTCCTTGTTCTCTGTTTTCTGGTTGGGTTTGGTCAAGGGGGCGTACTGGCAGATCAGAGGTAAGGAATAGATATTTAACAGTAAGTCTCCTACATAACGAACCTTCAAGTTGAGAACTTTCAAAGATGCGAACGTAGGACTTCCCTGGTGGCACAGTGGTTAAGAATCCGCCTGCCAATGCAGGGGACATGGGTTTGATCCCTGGTATGGGAAGATCCCACGTGCCGAGGAGCAACTAAGCCCGTGCACCACAACTACTGAGCCCGCGAACCACAACTGCTGAAGCCCACGCACTCGTGCTGCAACTACTGAAGCCTGTGCTCCTAGAGCCCATGCTCTGCAACAAGAGAAGCCACCGCAATTAGAAGCCCGCACGCCGCCTTGAAGAGTAGCCCCCGTTCGCCGCAGCTAGAGACAGTCAGAGGGCAGCAACAAAGACCCAACACAGCCAAAAAATAAATACATAAATAAATAATTAAAAAAAACAAAACAAAGAACAAAGATGCGAACGTGCATCCGGTTCCAGCAAGGCTGTGCCATCAGCGTCAGGCGTGAGTGAAATTGCAGCTCGCCCTCCGTCTCCTATTGCTGAGGATCCTTCAGCTCTACCATCTCCCACCTCCTCTCCCTCCTCCAGTCAGTAACCCTTCTTGCCTGTTCACTCGATGCCAGTCCCTTATGCCAGCTGTTGTACTGTACTACTGAACTTTTCATGGTACAGTATTATAAGATTAAAAATGTTTTATTTTTTGTGTTTCTTACGTATTATTTGTGTGAAAAGTATTATAAACCACTTACGGTACAGTACTATATAGCAGATTGTGTTTGTTGGGTACCTAGGCTAACTTTGTTGGACTTATGAACATGCTCTCGGAACAGAACTCATTCATTTGTAGGGGACTTACTGTATTCCCTGGAATACCTCCCTGTGGGTCACTGCAACCACCCAGACCCAAGACCCTTCCCACACAGCTCTTCTGATCAGGGAAAGCACTCCCCCCACCTTCCCTTGAGACCTTGGAGTAGTAATATGCCTTGCTTTTACTAGATCCAGGGTACTGCACTCTCCTTTGTACTGTTTTTACATATTGCCTAGCCCTTTATAAATAGTCCGTTTATTAAACTCTCCTGAAATTGTATAATTTGAATGTACCATATATATAGTATTAACCCCAGGCTGATACAGAATCTATTGGTGACAATAACCCAACAAGCTCTGTCCTCCAGGAACTAATCTTGAAGAAGGATATAGAGAAAAGTTTTTAAAAACAGCACTACTGAGCTTCCCTGGTGGCGCAGTGGTTGAGAATCCGCCTGCCGGTGCAGGGGACACGGGTTCGTGCCCCGGTCCGGGAAGATCCCACATGCCGTGGAGAGGCTGGGCCCATGAGCCATGGCCGCTCAGCCTGCGCGTCCGGAGCCTGTGCTCCGCAACGGGAGAGGCCATGACAGTGAGAGGCCCGGGTACCACCAAAAAAAAAAAAAAAAAAAAACCAGCACTATTATTGCTCATTTCAAAAGTTTAAACAACAAAAAGGTTATTTTTGTGAGAAACTTCACTTTTACACCAAAGATTTTGTAGTTTTGAACTTAATCTTTTATTATTATGCTTTTTTGCCTGCCAGAAGACAAAAATTCATATGCATAGTCCTCTATTTCTTTCTTCACCCGTACAGTAACCTAGAGAGAGACTGAACACCTTCTAAATACTCAATATTGATTGTTTAATACATGCACAAATGAAGGATACCTATTGTCATATGGAAATGTTTAATTAAACATTTTTAAGAGATTAATTATTCCTTTTCAAAGATCATTTCTCATCTTTTTATTAATAGGATTTTTTTGTGTGTCTTTGAAGACAATTTTGGATTTTTTTTTACCCAGAAAAGACGTGGGCCTATTTTAGTACTTAAAACTAATGTTAATTTTATAAAAGTTACAGATTCAAAAAGCAGGGCTCTTTATTCAACTTACAAATCCTATTATTTTATTTCTAAATCTAGTGAATTTTAACATCTTTCTTTAAAGTAGACTTTTAGATGTTGCAAGAATAAAATTAAGATAATATCCATGAAGTCTTTGGAGACCCTTGTAACAGAGATATTAGATAAATGTTTCATTCTACTGAGAAGCTAAAGCAATCTGCTAAAACCCCACAAAATTTATTTTTTAATTGTAGAAATTTGAAAGCTATTTGGTTTCTGTTATAATTATAATACTTAGATTAATCACACAAAAATCAAATTAAAGTTAAACTTATTTGCTAAAAATAAATAAATAAATAAAGTGGTCTTTTATTAATATTTGGTGTCACTCACAAACTTGGTTAATTAAACCTCACTTAAATATTTTAAATTTAATATTCCTTCTACTTACTGCTTCTAACAAGCAGAACTTAACCAAATGTTTAGAATAATGTATCTAATAAATTAAAGTTGAGAATTATGTGAATCTTAAGTTCTCTTAAACATTTCAATGCTTTTTACAAACTGTGTAAACCTATCTTAATCTTTTCAACTTAAAAAAATCAGAACTCTAAAATTAAAAATTCGATTATACATTTTAAGTTAGAGTCATGAGGCTAATATATCAGATCCTCTAATTAGCCAAATTATCTTAACCACTACAAACATTTAAAATATGAAACATACACAGATCATTCCCAAAGTTAAGGCAAAATGATTAATTTCATTGGTTGTTAGTTCATTATTTCTATATGTAAGGGTCAATTGAGTTTTATCATCCGAGCAATTTGGGGCTATTATCACAAGCAAGTTGATTTAAACATTCCAAACAAACAAGGTTACCTGCTTAGCAGCTGATATCAAACCAAAAATTTTTGACCAAAACACCTCTAGAGCAGCCAACATCTAGGGCAGTTTTTCTTGCAACACTGACGCAACTTGCGCCCTATTTTATGGTCACTTTGCAACTAAAGGCATCATCCCCACTCTTTTCCAAGTGAAATTGTCTTACAGCCCCCATTCCCTGGATTCAGGTTATATATTACCTAATACTCAAGGTTGTATTCAATTCGTTTATTTACTGCTTGATTCTATTCTTTACTCTTTTCGTATTTTTCCTTTTTTTTAGGGACACAATTCTTATAGATATTTTTATGATATCCAATTAGGCTGTGCATATCTTGCTATCTGTGTCATGCTAATGATAGTACTCTTTTACCATCACTGCCACTCTTCTTCAGGTTACTATATATATGATAGGAAAGGCCTGGGCAAAGGATACATTTCATAGGTCTCCAGAGTAAGGACTTTAATGCTTCCCTACCCTCCTGGGCCCTGCTCGTGGGTCATATGCCTTAGCCTGAGAAGGACCAGTCAGAAATGACTTGTGTTGAGTGCGTCTGGGCTGGGAAGGCCTAGAGTGGGAGGATTGGGGCTGGCATGGCTTGGGCTGAGTGGGTCTGGATGGAGAAGGTTTAGCTTGGGAGGTCTAGGGCTGAGAAGGCTTAGATTGGGAGGACTGAGACTTGGAGGGCTGGTGCTGAGTGGATTTGTCTGAACGAGTTTGGGTTGAGAGAACACAGGTTGAGAGGGTTGTGCTGGGACTGCTTGGCCTGGCACGACTTGGGCTGATTGGATTTGAACTGAGAGCTGAGCAAAAATTTGCTGTTGGCCATAGGATTGAATCCCATTTGGAAAGATGGATTTGAAGGCCCACCTCGTGTCTTCAGCTTAGCTCCTTGCTGAGAGGCAGTCCTTATGGGTTTTTGTATGGCTCCTGCTGCTTGAAATGCTCGATGGTGAGGATTTTCAATATGGGATTTTGTTCTCATGAATTTTCTAATTGCCTCATTTGGCCGTGTTCCCTAGGCACAGACTTGCCTAGGCTGTGACTTCCCAACCGCTCTTGCTGGCTGTGAACCCAGGGAACGGAGGCGACCTCCCTGGGAGTCCACTTCCCCAGACCTTTCAAGGGCTCCCATTTTCTGTGGTCTCTCAGACCAGGCCTGTACATGCTGAGAAATGGGTCTTGGTGGTCTCCCAAAAGTTTTATCCATGTGACGTCCCTGAGCAGTTCTTGAAAATTTCATAAATCTTTCACCTGAATAAAATCTCTGAGGTTGGAATTATTGAATCCCAAAACTTTACCCGGACTATGGGCCCTTGTATTCTGAAAGGGTGAAGGATGGAAACTCTGAGACCTCTGCTCTAACCAAAACTGGGAGACCATAACCCAGGGGGCTGTCAAAGAAACACGGTTAAAATTACCTCCATTTCTGGTTGGAAAAGGACAGCAGTTTTTCAGAAGAGGCATGAATACTGGGGTGAGATGGAAATTCTGAAGATTTGGGCTGATCTCACATCTAGCCTCAGCCTCTCTTACTGACATTTAAGCGGGGCTTTCAGATGAGTTTTTTGGCTGACTGTGTCTTTGTGGTCCCTCATCTTCAGCTGTTCCAGCCAAGTTTTCAGTAGGGGAAACTTGAATCCCCTGCATGTTCTCAAAGTCGTGGTCTCTCTGTATCCCCAACTCCCTGGCCAGGGGTGCAATGTCCTCCACAGACATACATCTGAGTGAAGAGGACATCACTTCTTTCAGGGCAGCTTGAAGACCCTCCATGTTCCTCCCTGTCTCTCCAGCTTCCTCCTCCTCCCAAAACAGCAGCTGTGATGGCTTCAACTTCAGGATCCTCTGGGAAATCTGAGCCTCCTCATTCCCCCTGGCCTGTGGACTGAGGACAAAGTAGCATCTTTCAGTGGCAGCTTCTCCTAAAAACATTAGCAAGTCCCATTCCTTCTCACCTAGGCAGTCAATGAAAAAAAACACAGCAGAGGAAACTTCCATCAAGAAACCAAACTGTGTCCAAAAACTTTCTATATCCCCACGAAGGTTGGCCACAGCAACAGCTTTCTGGAAAAAACTGGGGTTTTCCTTTAGACCATCACTATCAGGAAAACTCCATGTTACCTCAACCAGGCCATCAGAGATCTGCTGGGGAAGCACCAGAACAGGCAACTCCTGATGGAGAAAGAGTTTGTGTGATTTCAGGTGGGCAGGGCTGAGCAGTGTGTTGAGGATTCTGGACTTGGAGAAGCTACAGTATCCTAGACGCACAAAAGAGATGACAGGCATCTTCATGAGAGTCAGAAATTTTCTGTATCCCCTGTAGGCCTTCCTGAAGACTGCGTTGACTGCTCCTTCACAATGTCCTTAATGGCCCCCAGCATTAAAATGCTTTTGTGCTTTTCTGCATCTGGCGGTAGCAAGGAAGGGCAAACTGGCACTGATACGTGTTTGACACGACTTCACGTTGCAAAGAGCTATCTGAATACAGCACAGAGGCACAAAAGACATGAAGGGAATTAATGGTTTCTGTTTGTCTAATTTCCAAATTCTCTACTCCAGTCAAAAATTCCCCTTTGCTGGGGCTTCCCTGGTGGCGCAGTGGTTGAGAGTCCGCCTGCCGATGCAGGGCACACGGGTTCATGCCCCGGTCCGGGAAGATCCCACATGCCGTGGAGTGGCTGGGCCCGTGAGCCATGGCCGCTGAGCCTGCGCGTCCGGAGCCTGTGCTCCGCAACGGGAGAGGCCACAACAGTGAGAGGCCCGCGTACCACCAAAAAAAAAAAAAAAAAAAGTCCCCTTTGCTATCTTCACCCAGAACCTGTGTCTGAGGACTGAATCTCTGACTGTCATATCCAGTGCTTGAACTTTCATCAGGAAGTTCCAGGCTAAGTCACCTGGAGTCTCAGTCACCCACCTACATCCTCAGTCTAAGAAGAATTGTTTAACGAAATCTGGCAGAAGCTTTCTGTTTGTATCCGGGTTTAAACAGGACAGGACATCTTTAAACAGTTTTTTCTTTCTGTAGGAAATAAGATAGTCAGGGAATGTCGTGTTCAGCATCTAAGCTTCCTTCAATGACTTTTTAAATTAAATAAGTTATTGACATTTTCATTAGAAAAAAAAAGATGAAACAATACAAGTAAAGTTCTCTTTCATTGCTCTGTCAATTCTATTTCCTTCTAAGAGATATGTCAATACAGTATGGTATGTTTCCTTCCCATCCTTTTTCTATGCAAGTACATAAGTGTGTTTGCATATGTAGAAATACACAGTTTGGTTTAATGGATGCTATTTTATTTTATAAATGATATTATACTGAATGATTCTTCTTCAGTATAAAACTTTTTACTCAGTGGTATTCCTTGCAAATTCTTCCAAGTAAGTATATATAGACACCTACTTAATTCATTTTAGCTAATCCGTTGTACTTCGTGGTTTGGAAGAACCATTATTTATTTAACAATTGTCTACTGGTGATCATTTAGGTTTTCCAATTTTTTTGGCTAATGTTTGTATGCAGCAATGAAAAACCCTGTTAAAGCTTCATTACACACATGTATGAGGAATTCTCTAGGTTGATACCAACTTATTTCTTAAATGTTAACTCTTGCTAAAGTTTGGAGAAATGGAACATTTTGTTATCACTGAACTTTGCTCAGAATTTACATGTTGTACCTAATTTCTCCTGATGTCATTTTCTAATTTATCTTCTAGCCACTTCTTGGGAATACAGAGACAGTGCTTAGTAGAGAAAGAAAATCAGAGAGCATTTTCTCCTCCTGCTGGATAGCAAATTAGCATAAGATTCTTGGATCCCCTATAAAAATAGCCTAGAAGAAACAGTAGAAGTGAGAGAAAGTATGGATTTCAAGAATTAACAAAAGTAAGGATTCCCTGGTGGCGCAGTGGTTAAAAATCCGCCTGCCAATGCAAGGAACACAGGTTCGAGCCCTGGTCCAGGAAGATCCCACATGCCGCGGAGCAACTAAGCCCGTGCGCCACAGCTACTGAGCCTGCGTGCCTAGAGCCCGTGCTCCGCAAACAAGAGAAGCCACCACAATGAGAAGCCCACGCACTGCAACGGAGAGAAGCCCCCGCTGGCTGCAAGTAGACAAAGCCCACGCACAGCAACAAAGACCCAATACAGCCAAAAAAATAAATAAAATTTTAAAAAAAAGAATTAACAGAAGTAACTCTAAGAAATCCTTGGATGGTCTGAAAGTTGCTTGAACTGATATATATGATGGATAAAAAGGTGAGGGAGGAGTTAAGGCCAGCATGAAGGATTCCCAGCGGAGGCACTGAGAAGATGGGTTGCAGAAAGCATTTAATTTCTGCTCTTGCCTATCCCCTGCTTTTTCTTTGGACAACCATCCTCTGCTTCCTCAGCACAGAAATCAGTACTCACACAGCCCAAGCCAGATGCCTAACGTTGACAAGGTAATAGCAGGCTACTGTGGAGCAGTACAGGGATATACCTAATAAGCATAGAGATGGATGAAAAATTAAGAAGCAATAATGTCTAGAACCCAATACCATTTATGTAAATTAAAAATTCATGAAAATAGCCCATGTGAGGCAAAAAAAAAAAATGATCAGAGATTTTAGCTGCCACCCACTGAAAGGTGACTGAGTTTTGAATTTGAGTCCAGTCAGGTTAATTGAGAACTAAACCAACGAAAAAAACCCAAGATACTTTGGAGAATTTCACCATCCAGAGTCTCTATAACTGATCATACACAATGCATAGGACAAAATCCAAAGTTACGAGACATAGGAAGAAACAGGAAATGTAACGCACACTTGATCAATGGAGACCCACTCCAGGATGACCCAGATGTTGGATTTAGCATATAAGAATTTTAAAGCAGCTCTCTTAACTATTTTCAAGAATGTACAATAAAATAAACCCATAATGAATGATTAAATAGCAATTCTCAGGGGAAAAAAAAGCATTTAAAAATTGAAATTCTAGAATTAAAAGTGACAATACATGAATTTTTTCAAAAATCAGTAGATGGACTGAAAAGGAGATTGGAAATGACAGAAGAAAAATTCAGTGTACTTAAAGATATAGCAGTAGAAATGACCCAATCTAAAGAATAAAGAGAAAAGTAAAAAAAAAAAAAAAAAGAATGGAGCCTCAGGGACCTCAGGAAAGATATCAGAAACTCTAACATACATGTACTTGGAGTCTCAAAAAGAGAGGAGGGAGCAAGTGGGACAGAAAAATATTTGGATAAATAACAGCTGAGAATTTTCCAAATTTGGAAAAAAAATTCCAAATTTATAGATTCACAAACCCTACAGAAGATGAAAACAAAGAAAAGCACACCTATGCATTGTAAGGCCAACTGGCCCGAGGCAGGGGAACACAATCAGATTCACAGGTTGCATCAGAACGAAATTCTCCGGACCACCCAGTTCCAGAAACTGCCCTGGAGACATTCCGGACCACCCAGTTCCAGGAACTGATCTGGCGATTTTGAAACCAGCCCAGCCTTCCCGCCTTTCGAGGGGCGGGACTAACGGTCCCCCAGGATACCCGAAAAGACCACCAAATAAGGAATACCCTGCGCCCTCCCAGATTCACCACACCCCTTTCCCTTCTTCCCCTATAAAATCTTGCCCACTCGCCCGGGCGCGACTTTTCTGGCCCCCTTTCTCTCGGACAAGTGAACCTCGCCCGGGAGCGCTCCCTAATAAAGCTCACCTGAAGCTTTCCTCTGTTTCGCGGTGCCGTTTGTTAAGATCCGACCTTACAAGCATGTCAGAGTTAACCGCAGAAAAAAATTTTGAAATCAACCAGAAGAAAAGTAACACAACACTTAAGGGGGAACAATGATAAAATGAGAAAACTTAGCATCAGAAACAATGCAAGCCAAATGACATGAATGACATCCATAAAACACTGAAGGCAAAAAATCTCCAATATGAAATTCATTACAGCAAAAATATTCTGGATTGAAGGCAAAATAAAGACGTTTCAATAAACAAAAAATAAATAAAATTCTTCAGGATAACAGGAAATAACATCAAATTAAAACCTGGATCTTCAGGAAGAAGAAAGGGCAGAGGAAATGGTAAATATATGGGTTCCTACCATCGACTGACCCCAACTAGTATAAGCTAGAAGGGAAGAAAGTTGATTGATATAGTCTATATACAAGTTGACCTTATACATTGCAGAGCACACAGGCAACGCCTTAAGTCTTCCTGAGACTTTGACTTGAGACACAATGATGGGCCTGGGGGGCATAAAATTTAACATGACAAAAAGCGTGAAGATCCTTGTCCTTTGACTCAGGTGCATTTGGATTCCCTGCCACCACCCCCTCACCCCCCCACCCCCGGTTCCCAGCTGCATAGACAAATATTACGGAGGAAAGAGAGAGAGGATAGCCACATGCCTCCAGTCAACTGCAGTGGATTGGTAACCATTAGAACTATATTGCAGGTCATAACTACATTATTATTGAGATTTTTCTTGACCTATTTTCTTAAAGGTGTTAAATTGATTGCAAAAATAGCCCCAATTAATGGCTTTCTGGCATCCATACTTTTTGCAATACTACTTCACAAGAGGTGGAGTCTATTTTTCCCCAACCCTTGAATTCGAATTAGCTTTGTGACTTGCTTTTGCCAACAGGGTGTGGCAGAATTGTATGTATGCGTTATGGGTTGAATTGTAGCCCCCCCAAAGAGATATATTGATGTTCCCAGTACTTCAGAATGTGGTCTTACTTGTGAATAAGGTCTTTACAGAGGTCATCAAGCTAAAATGAGATCATTAGGGTGGGCCCTAATGCAATCTGATCAGTGTCCTTTTAAAAAGAGGAAATTTGAAAACAGAGACATGCACCAAGAAGATGGTCTACAAGCCAAAGAACACCTCAGGCTACCAGAAGCTGCGAGAGAGGGCTGGAACAGCTGCTTCCCTAGTGTCTTCAGAGAGAGTATGACCCTACCAACACCTCGGTTTTGGTCTTCTGGCCTCCATATCAGTGAAACAATATATTTCCCATTGTTCTAAGCCACCATTTTGTGGCAGCCCTAGGAAACCTATCATACAGATGGCGTGATAGTTCTGAGCCTAAGCCTAAAAATGCCTTCACTACTCTCTCTGTCTCTCTCTGACTACTCCCCCTCACCATAAGAATATGCCTCGCGGAGTCTGAGAAGAAGTCCAGACTAGCTTGCTAGATGAGAGATGAGCCTATGCCAGCTGACCACAGATATAGGAGCAAACCCAGCGAAGACCAGAAGAACTGCTCTGCCAACTATAGACACATGAACAATTATACACTCTTATGGTTTTAAGTGACCCTAATTTTGAGATGCTACGTTGAGATACTATTATTGTGATAAATAAATGATACAGAAAAATCATGTAAAACAAAATATCATGCAAGAAACACATAATATTAGAATGTTACCTATGGGGGCTTCCCTGGTGGCGCAGTGGTTGAGAGTCCGCCTGCCGATGCAGGGGACACGGTTCGTGCCCTGGTCCGGGAGGATCCAATGTGCCGCGGAGCGGCTGGGCCCATGAGCCATGGCCGCTGAGCCTGCGCGTCTGGAGCCTGTGCTCCGCAACGGGAGAGGTCACAGCAGTGACAGGCTTGCGTACCGCAAAAAAGAAAAAAGAATTACCTATGGAGGAAGGTGAATGGGAAATAGAGAAAAAAATGAAATAGATGAACAAAAGGGGCTTTTTGCAGAATAATGAGGGTAGTATGCAATGACTAATTAATTCAACCCTATGCAACAACTGTAATATATTTAAAAAATTAAGAATGAGGTCTAAAAGCAACTACATATTGGGAAAGTATGGGGGTGGGACAAGAGCTGTGTTATGGGTTGAATTATGTACCCCTCAAATTCGTATGTTGAAATCCTAAGCCCCAGTACCTCAGAATGTAATGGTATTTGGAAATGGGGTCACATGGTAGATGTAATTAGTTAAGATGAGGTCATTATGGTGAGCCCTAACCTAATATGACTGGTATTCTTATAAAAAGGGGAAATTTGAACATAGAGACATGAACCCAGGAAGACAACCATGTGAAGATGAACGCAGATTGTGGGGGTAGGGTGGGAGGGTGAGGGTGGAGGGGATGCTTCTACAAGCCAAAGAAGCCCAAAGATTTCCAGAAAACTACCAGAAGCTAGGAACAGATTCTTCTTTACAGCTTTCCAAAGGAACCAACCCTAGAGACACCTTGATTTCAGACTTCCAGCCTCCAAACTGTAGGACAATACGTTTCAATTGTTATTGTTTAAGCTACCAAGTTTGTGGTGCTATTTTGTTACAGCAGCCCTAGTAACCATGTCAAGGTGTGCTGAGGAGGAAATTACTCTTTTCTGACCCATAACTGGATTATGAATTCCCAGGATTTGGACTGAATGTGAGTTGGTAGTTACCTTCCCCTTCTGTACTCAGAACTTGGTGATGTTTATTTTCCCAGACAATATCTCTCCAAATTAAGCATTTCTCATATTTTGAATTTTCATTGAGAAATATTCAAGACTTCCTCATCAAAATGGCAATATTTGGACTGGATCAAGACAAGCTTTATTTTGGGATTTTATCCATTTATCACAAATTCCTCTCCTGTGCCCACTTCAATAGTCAGGTTCATAACCCCCATATTCCATTGGTCACAAAGGAGCTAAAATGATTAAAAAGGCTTAATCTGAGGAACAGAAGGTAACAACTAAAATTAGTGGTTATATGTATGATGGAGGTGACTGCAGAAACCTTTAAGTTGATAGTCAATATTTACTTTAGCTTATACTGTCCGCTGTTCCTAGGTCCTGGGTTTTCCTCCCCGTCAACACTCACCTCTGAGGAAATTCCAAGTTAGAGAGGTCCAAGAAATTTTTGTGTAGCTGCTTTTCTGCTGCCATCTGGTGCCTTTCCTCAGCCCCTCTCCCCATTATGTCATGGCAACCTGAAAATAAGTTGTTGCCTAAGTAACTATACACACATCATTCCCATACCTTCCATACTTTTCTCCTCTTCCTCCACCAATGACATGCCAGTTTCTGAATCCTCATAATTCTGTTCTTCATCAGAGAACTCCATGGTTTCAGAATACAAAGAGTCCTCTTTGCTGTCATAGATAATGCACTCTGGGTCATCATAAGCATCCTCTTCCGGGGGTGTCTGCATCTTCAGAGTACCCAACAGATTCTAGATATTCCTCTTTTCCTAAGCGTAAAGAATCATCTGGCTCCTCATATCTCTGTTCATCCTGTAAATACTCAATAGTTGCTGGAAATTCACATTCAACATTCTCAACCAATTGCAGAGGTGTGAATTTTGGTGTGTTGTATTCCTTCTCATTTTCCCTTGAGGACCAAGCAGTTTCCTGATAACCAGCCTTCTTGTCCGTGAAAGACTCAGAGGTTTCCAAATCCAAGTGTTCTTTCTCTTTGAAGGACATGGTGATCTCAGGATTCTCAGGCTCTTTCTCTCCAGGAATAAAAAATACCTTCCCTGCTTACCCCCACAGGTTGCGGTGGCTCTATATACTCATGTTTTAAAAGTTCTGGAAAGAATAGGAAAGGTTGGGGGATTTTTATTTTCTTTTTTTGAAATTAACAGATGTTATATAATAATTTGACTTTCCATGACCTCAAAGCATCATCTCCTTTATTTCACTGTATAACAGGAATACCTACCACCTCCTACATAAACGGCAACGACTCAACTGTCAGAACTTCCTCCCACTGAAAAATATCAGATCACACTCCTGCCTTGCTCAAAAGTTTGAGTCTTTCACAGCAAACTCAAAGGGTAAATAAATGAAATAGAAAACTTGAATCCTGTGTTTACTTGTGGATTTACTGTGACCCCAAACCAGCTCAGACTACATAAGGCCATTGCTAATGAAATCTGATCCTAATAATTTCTAATCAAGAAGCAAATAGCTCTGATTTGGAATAAGTCCTGGAAATAACAAGACCTATTTCTCTAAGCATACGGGTCCTGTACTACATTAGAGACCATTAACATTAATCTTTTTATCTGAGCCTCTGCCTCTCTAACATCTCTTAAAATAATCTTCACTATTTTTTAGAAAAGGAGCTACACCTGTCTCTGGTAGTAATTTACAAAACTGCTAAACAATTCATTCTGGAAGAAGTGCGCCCTCATTTGCCACTAATTATCTTTGAACGTTGAAAAATTAGAATTTGATTTGCTCCAGAAAACTAAAGTGCTGCTGGCATTCTTCTCACAGAGAAAACGAAGTTGTGGACTTTCCTGGTGGTGCAGTGGTTAAGAATCCGCCTGCTAATACAGGGGACACAGGTTTGATCCCTGGTCCGGGAAGATCCCACATGCCGCAAAGCAACTAAGTCCGTGCGCCACAACTACTGAGCCTGCGCTCTAGAGCCTGCGAGCCACAACTACTGAAGCCTGCACATATAGAGCCTCTGCTCCTCAACAAGAGAAGCCACTGCAGTGAGAAGCCCATGCACCGCAATGAAGAATAACCCCCGCTCGACGCAACTAGAGAAAACCCATGCGCAGCAACGAAGACCCAACACAGCCAAAAATAAATTAAAAAAAAAAAATGAAGTTGCTAATCTACTACATATGTGTGTTAAAAATTATTTTTCCTATATTTTCAAAATGGCTATACTAAGTGAAAGATGCAGCTTTTGGTCTTGAGGTTGTTAATACCCATGAATTCACTTACTTCATAAGGAAATCCTGATGTGTCACTAACAGTAGTCTCTTTCCAACTATGAGTATTTCAGAATGTCACTGCCAGAATAATAAGTTTATACTACCACTAAAACAAGTGCAGGTTTTGGGGACATTCCCTGGTGGTGCAGCATGTAAGACTCTATGCTCCCAATGCAGGGGGCCCAGGTTTGATCCCTGGTCAGGGAACTAGATCTCACATTCATGCTGCACCTAAGAGTTAGCATGCCACAACTAAGGAGCCCACCTGCCACAACTAAGACCCAGTACAACCAAATAAAATAAATAAATATTTAAAAAAAAACCAAAAACAATTGCAGGTTTTGGATTGAGTTTGAACAAAAAATTATAAATCCCCTAAAACAATAAGATACATCATTCCCTGCATTTTAAATCTTGGACACTGTTCCCTTTTATCATATTTCAGTGAAAATTATCTCCAGGAGAATGACAAATGAAAATAAAAGGTAAAAATTTTCTTTTTTTCAGGAAATCTGCCTCGTCCCTCTCAGCCCAAAAAAGTGTAGAAATTTAACTTACCGTGATTTAAGTGATTTAAGTCCCAAATGGTAGCTGACTCTGAAAAAGTACTAAGTAGGGCTTCCCTGGTGGCGCAGTGGTTGAGAATCTGCCTGCCAATGCAGGGGACACGGGTTCGAGCTCTGGTCTGGGAAGAGCCCGTGAGCCACAACTACTGAGCCTGCGCATCTGGAGCCTGTGCTCCGCAACAAGAGAGGCCGCGATAGTGAGAGGCCCGCACACCGCAATGAAGAGTGGCCCCCACTTGCCGCAACTAGAGAAAGCCCTCACACAGAAACGAAGACCCAACACAGCCAAAAATAAATAAATAAATAAATTTTTTTAAAAAAAAAGTACTAAGTAAACAGTTGCTAAAAAGCTGACCGCTCACTTCTCCCTTTTTCTGTACCAAAATTAATAGCTTCCAACTTTTCTTCATGGGATCTGTAATATTCTCCAGAATCTCATACTCTTCCTCAGAAATTAGCCTCTGAGAGGTTAATGTACCTAAGATACAATCAGGATCTTGTTGGAGGAGTTCAAGTAACTTTTTTCATTCTTTTTCTATGATTTCTGAGGGAACACTCCCAGTAGCCAATGTTCCTATTCTCTGCAGAGTAGGAAATGAACTATGAAATAGTTCCAATGCATAAATACAAGTTTTGGGGGAGTTTTTTTTTGTTTTGTTTTTTTTAAGGCAAAGAGTAATTCTATTTGGCAAAGATTAACTATGTCAATGATGCCTAGTGTTGGAGAGGGTGGATAGAAACAAGCCAAAGCGGAGGGGGAACCCAGCCCTCAGCCCCCATGGACCCTGGCTCCCTGTAGGTTATTTATCGTTTTTTGACGACTTGACTAAGTTTCATATGACTTAGCCCCTGAGAACTCCTCTGAGAAGCCTCTCTTGAACTTCAGATTGGACTAGGTATTCTCTACTCTGGGCTCTATCTGCGATAATAAGAATGTGAATTGATAACCGTTTTGGAGAGAAATCTGTCAATATGCAGCAATAAATAAATAAATGTGACAGATAAAAATCAAAATTCATACCATTCAGTGCAGCAATCCCACTGCACTGAATAGGAAATTATCTTATGGAAATAATCAGACAAATGCCCAAAGATGTATGTGCAAGAATCTGCATTACAACATTTTTATAACAGCAGAAAATTGAAAATAACTCAAATATCCACAAATTGGGGGTTTATGGAACCAATGTTGATACATCAACAATGGTGTTACCTAATCAGGTCTGGCTGTTCACCACTCAAAAAATCAATACTTGAGGGACTTCCCTGGCTGCACAGTGGTTAAGAATCTGCCTGCCAATGCAGGAGACACAGGTTCGATCCCTGGTCCGGGAAGATACCACATGCCCGTGCGCCACAACTACTGAGCCTGCGCTCTAGAGCCCACGAGCCACAACTACTGAGCCCACGTGCCACAACTGCTGAAGCCTGTGCGCCTAGATCCCATGCTCCACAACAAGAGAAGCCACTGCAATGAGAAGCCCGTGCACTGCAACGAAAAGTAGCCCCTGCTCACTGCAACTAGAGAAAGCCCGTGCGCAGCAATGAAGACTCAACACAGCCATAAATAAATAAATAAATAAAGGTTAAAAAAAAATATACGAGAGAGAGAGAGAGAGAGAGAGAGAGAGAGAGAGAGAGAGAGACGGATGTTGTTAGGAAAGTTGCTTTTAATCAGAATGCTGGCAATCTGGGGAGATGGTGGACTCAGTGTCCCCAAAATCCACCTCTGAAACTTATGCTTGGCCATGAAAGTTTTTATAGGGAAAAAGGGAAGTAATCTCAATCATTGGGATAGGGGGTGGGAGTCGCCATCCCCCACTGTGTGCAGACTTGTATGCAGGCTTGTCAACTTCCTGTGATTTTTCTTTAGATGCTATCTTGTTCACACAGTTTGTTTGCAAGATTACTGAAGGGGAAGCTAGGGAAGAGATCTGGTCATCTGTTAATTACTTATTCTTCATTTCAGCTTCTTTGATCTATAGAAAGAACCAACAGATTAGGCAACGTATTGTATGATCAAGATTTGAAAGGCATGCTAGGGCTGGAGATGAGTAGAGCATGGGGGTACCTGGTTTCAGGTTAGTGACAAGGCAAAAGGGGCCTCCTGCAGAGAGGTCTTTCCTGCAAAAAGCTTTCTCCTGCCAAAAGCTGCTTACAAATCCCCACTTGTCAGAACATCATTCCATTTCTACGGGATCATGGGCGAAGGTCTGTCTTCTGTAACTTCTTCATTCTGACAAAGGGCACCATATTCTTAGAGTGGAAGATGTCAGCACGGGTTTGCAGCATCTCTTTGCTGACAATTTTAGTTGCCCACTTACATATGCAGGCAGAACAAGCTACAATTATTTTGATGCCCACCAAGATATAGATTATTATGAGCAATAGTGTTAATCCCATTCTCTTAAGGCCAGTTCTTGGAATTGTACTAGCCATAGATTCAGTACTGCTCAAGTTAGAGCAGCTTATGTCATGGCTACAATCCAGTCATCATGCAATTAGCTTTTCCCCTCTGGTGGCAGTTATAGTATCTGTAAAACAACTCAGCAATGTGCATCAAACACTGAGTCTGTGACTCTATTGTCCTAATCATTAATGGCTTGAGCTTGCTGTTTTGCGACTCAGGGAGGCCTGGGAGACCTCAGCTTTTCTATAAACAAGAGGCAGGAGACATGAAGGAGCCTTTGTGCTTGGGGTGGGGTGGGAGTGGGGTGCAGAGTTCTGCTCATTTCCAATGCAATACCAAAATGAAGTTAAAAGTGATGAAGTAGGGATTTCCCTCGCGGTCCAGTGGTTAAGACTTTGCCTTCCGATGCAGGGGGTGCGAGTTCGATCCCTGGTCAGGGAGCTAAGACCCCACATGACTCACGGCCAAAAAACCAAAACATAAAAGAGAAGCAGTATTGTAACAAATTCAATAAAGCCTTTAAATAGATAAATAAATAAAATAAAGTGCAAAACCTACAAAACCATCTGCCCTCATCCCATATACCACAAAAAAAAAAAAGAAAAAAAAGGATGACATAAATCTACACATATTGACAAGTAGTGATATCCATGATATATTATGGAAAACGGCAAGTTATAGATCCCATTTTTATTTAAAAAGTTAATATGTGTATAGTGTATGTATACAATATGTGTATATACATATACATTATATTTAAAAGAAGACAGCCAGGAAAGAGATACTCCAATTGTAACACTGGTATCTCTGGTGATATGATTACAGTGGTATTCATACCTTCTACTTTAAATATTTCTATTTATTTTAATAGTTTACATTTTTTGTCTTGTTAGCTGACTTTAACTTTTTTAAAACTATCTAGTTGGTTTTTATTTTCAGTTATAGTTCACAAGAACCTGAAAACAATCTAAATAACTATCAACAGGACTGGATGAGTAAACTGTGGTGTCTCATATAATGTAATATACAGCATTGAAAAAGAATGAACTTCAGTGACCCACAGTATACATAAATAAATCATAACAATATTAAGGGGAAATTCTAAGTCCCCAAATATTATATGTTGCATGATACCCTTTTCGAAAAGCTCATACACACACATTTTAGGAATACACATGGAATCGGTATAATTATATAAAATGAGAAGTACGGAAATGAACTTCAGAAGGATGGCTACCTTGGTTAGGGGAGGCTAGGGATGGGATGGGATTGGAGGACAGGGAAATCATGGAGTTAGACATAGGATATCATCTGGGAATGAGTTTATAGGTGTTTATTAAATTATTAAAGGTAAATAGTTAAACGTGTAAGTGAAAGCAGGCCATGCATGGACCAATGCTGAGCATAACAAAGGAAAATGATTCATTAAATTTTGGTGTCCCTAAGGTTGAAAAAGAATATGAGAATCCATATATGACATTAAAAATTAACTTTAGGTTGAGAGTTTTAAAATGTGTCACAAAGGTATGGGTTTCAAGAGATGTATCCCACCTAATACTAACAGTTTGATTGGCAATGTTAGTAGGTTTGCCAATCTTTTTTTTTAATTCAACTTGGTTGGTAAGGTATTCTAATAACCAGCTTCTCAAACCCCATCTCCTCCCCACTGCTCCCCATAAATACCCTCCTCTCCCACAAGAACTTGCTCCAGGAGATCTCAAAGCTGATGGGAAGAAAAGTGTTTATTTGAAGTTGCATATTTCACAGTAAAATGTAAATTTAGGGGAGGAAGTTTAAATTCAGTTCCTTGGTAACAGGAAATCTGCATCGCACACACTTTGAATGCAAATGGAAGTGAACAGGAAGGGGGCAGGGCAAAACCTTTAAAAGAATGACATAGCCCGAGGACATGACATAAACTAATTAGAACCAAATAGGTCCAAGATGGTAGACTAGTCTAATTCCACTAGACCTTGAGTCTCAGTATATGCTCATTGTAACACATCTGCAAGCTAAATGACACACCCATAGGCGCCATGACAGTTCCAAGGCCAACCATAAAGGTCAAAAAGTAGGCCTGGGCTTCCCTGGTGGCACAGTGGTTAAGAATCTGCCTGCCAATGCAGAAGACACAGGTCTGAGTCCTGGTCCGGGAAGATTCACATGCCACGGAGCAACTAACCCCGTGAGCCACAACTACTGAGCCTGCGCTCTAGAACCCGTGAGCCACAACTACTGAGCGCGTGTGCTGCAACTACTGAAGCCCGCGCACCTAGAGCCTGTGCTCCACAAGAGAAGCCACCGCAGTGAGAAGCCCGCGCACCGCAACGAAGAGTAGCCCCCGCTCGCCGCAACTAGAGAAAGCCCGCACACGGCAACGACCAAAGCAGCCAAAAATAAATACATATTTATTTAAAAAAAAGTAGGCCCAATTCCTAGAAATCCCCACCCCTTCCCCCAAATAGCTGGAATACTCCTCCTACTCATTAGCCTATGAAACTACCCACCCCTAAAAAACCTGACAACCCCATACCCTGGTGCCTTTCTTGCCTTCTGATATGGCTCACACTCTGTGGAGTGTGTTTCTCTCTAAATAAATAAACTTCTTACCTATCACTTTGTCTCTCACTGGATTCTTTCTGTGATGAGACATCAAGAAAAGACCGTGGGTCTAAATCCTGAGACCAGGTGTGTGATCTCAGTTAAAACACCGCGGGTTCAAGTCCCAATCTGGGTTTTGGCTGGGTTCGAGTCCCAATCTGAGTTACACGGTTTCAGAAGTGAGCTGGGGGAAGGGTGGCCAGGAGATGAAGATTTGAAAATACATCCCTCTGGGCTTCCCTGGTGGCGCAGTGGTTGAGAGTCCGCCTGCCGATGCAGGGGACACGGGTTCGTGCACCGGTCCGGGAAGATCCCACATGCCGTGGAGTGGCTGGGCCCGTGAGCCATGGCCGCTGAGCCTGCGCGTCTGGAGCCTGTGCTGCGCAGCGGGAGAGGCCACAGCAGTGCGAGGCCGTATGCCGCAAAAAATAAAAAATAAAAAACAAAAAAAGAAAATATAGCCCTCACATCAAATACAGTGAAACAGGTGTAAAAATTTTGTTTGCAGCTAGGAGTTTAAATTATGTGATTTTTTTTTAAAGAGAAAAGTCAGCACTAATTTCACCTATTGTAGGAAAAGAAGGCAGGTCAAGTCAAGAGACCTGAACTATATCAGAATAACAGATGCAAGATTTATGAACTCTCTATCACTCTCTGTCAAAAGGCAAAACACCGTAAGTAACAGCAGAGATTGCAACAGGGAAGACCCAATTTTGACTCCATGTTGGATCTGTTTCTTTGACTTTAGCATTTACTTTTCGTAGCTTTTGTTATTATAATCATACATAATGGACTGCCTCAGGGAACCCTACCCACCTGTGAATGGCTGCAAGAAAGAAGAAATTAACCATCTCCTCCCGGAGGCTGGTCATTCCAGAAGATGTTTATCCTTTTCACTTTACTTCCTCCCCGCATCTCCCTCTCTATTCTGCCTTTTTACTTTACTTCCCTCTCTGATTCTATTTAGGAAACTGGCATCCAGATCCCGCTAAGATGGTTTTTTGGGGACTCTAGTCCACCATCTTTTCAGTCCGCCAGCTTTCCAAATAAAGTCGTATTCTTTGCCTCAACACCTCGTCTCCCAGTTTATTGGCCTGTCGTGCGGCGAGCAGAGTGAGCTTGGACTCTGTAACAAGATTATCTGTTTCATAAGTCATTCCTGCCGACCTAAACCTGGCATCTGGATAGAAATGATCTCGGCTTGTGGGATCTTCCTGGACCGGGGCACAAACCCGTGTTCCCTGCACCGGCAGGCGGACTCTCAACCACTGCGCCACCAGGGAAGCCCAACACTATAGTGTTTTGAATGAAGTACAGATGTCCAAGCCCCATCCAAAGATGCTGAACCACATTTCCTCACGGTAGAGTTTAGGAAACTATTTAACAAGTTCCACGTCTGATTCCTTGGCATAACAAGATTGGGGATCAAATCCTTTGCCTCTAAAGTACTATAGTTAGAAAAAACATTATTTGCCTTTCTCTTCATATTCTGAGCCCAGCTCCGTCCTCCTAGCAACCTCTCAGCGATGATCAGCGTCAGCCGAAAGCTTCCGGCGAGACTGCGGAAGAAACTGGCGAAGAACCCCAGTCCCAATCCGAACCCTACACAGACGCCCACCCCGGACCCAGAAAACTGTGAGCCCCGCCCCTCTGAACCTTCTATTGGCCCCGCCTGGCTCGGGATCCTCCTCTCGACTCCACGCACGCTGCAGCAACGGACGCTTGAGAGCGGTGCACCGCGTCCCGCCGGAAGTACTTTCCTGGGCGGAAGCTGCTGAGCGCCATATAGCGGAAGTGCCTTCGAATTAGCTCTCTTTGGTCTCGGCGGCAGAAGCGAGATGGTGAGTTGTTTGCAAGGGCTGTCGGAATCGGCTTCCATCCTAGCGCCCTGCGCCGCGTTCCTTGCTATCCGTGGGGGCCCGGCAAGGTTTCCGATAAGGGGAGCCGGTGGGCAGGAAAGGGACATGCAGTGGCCCTCGAGAGGCAGAAGAATGGCCTCTATCTGTCTGGGAGTGCGGGGCCTGCAGTCGTGGAGCTGCAGCTGCTCTAGGCACCTTGCTTCTGTCTGACCTTTGGGGAGCCCGCACAGCCCTGTCCGCCTATGGGAAAGGACAGAAGAAGCATAGTTTGAGAGTGGCTCTGTACGCCAAGGAATCGTTGGCGGTGGTCTCTGGGCGGGAGCTCTTAGATTTTGGAGTGGGGTGGTAGGAAAACCACGTTATCTCGTCTTTTGCATTATATATATATTTTTAATAATGTAGCGGATTTCAAAACACAGCAGCTCTTGCAGGGGGCATTAGATGACGTGAAATTCCGATAGAGGTCTCTGATTTAGCATTTAAGGAAAGTCAGACTCTGCTATGTTTATAGCATTTGAATTCTTAATACGTTGTAGTCGATTTGAAAACATGTAAATAAAATAAATACACCACATTTTAAACAAAAAGAAAAGTCAGACTCCCACAGTTTGAGACCTTGTGGTTGTCATGAAATCTTATCAATAGTTTCTTTAACTGAAAACGTAAGAACGTGTGTAGAAATCGCTAGATTGAAGAATCGTCTGTCCCCTTGTAGACGAAGGGAACGTCCTCGTTTGGAAAGCGTCGGAATAAGACGCACACGTTGTGCCGCCGCTGTGGCTCTAAGGCCTACCACCTTCAGAAGTCGACCTGTGGTAAATGTGGCTACCCTGCCAAGAGGAAGAGGAAGTGTAAGTGCATGTTTACTAAACTCTGATAGAGTGTATCATGGCGTTGAGAATTCTCCCGTGTTTGTTTTGTACCTCAGTGGGGCATGACTGAGCATTTGGGGGCCCCTAGCAGAATGGGGCATCTGTATAGCGATGAAGTGGGGTTAAAACCCAAGGCAGGCATTTTTAAGTATATTGACCGACAGAGCTTACAAGGTGTGTGGGGAAAACCGTTTACAACCTTCACCTGAATGTGTGTTTTAGATAACTGGAGTGCTAAAGCTAAAAGACGAAATACCACCGGGACTGGTCGAATGAGGCACCTAAAAATTGTATACCGCAGATTCAGGTACAGTTTTTATGTTTCAGTTGTAGTTGGTTCTGTGAGCTTGCATAATTTCCTCTCAAATGCCCTGGTTGGTGGGATGAGGTGTTAGCAAGGGACTTGTTTCTTCTGCCACCATAAGCTTCAGATCAGTTAGTTTAGATCTTGTGAATCTTTCAGTAAACAGTAGTATGAACTATGCATGCTGGGGCTTAGTTGGATCTAGACTCCAGAAAATGTGATGACATTTGTTAGCATACCTACATTTCACTTTCCTACCAAAATTTGTCAAGATAATCGTGCATAAAGGAGACTTTGGGGTTTTGTGGCTTTGGGCAAGTGTGCTATAGAAAACTGTCAGTTGCTATTGCGTTTGTGTAGAAAGAAATTTTATAGTCTTGTATTACTTAAAGACAGGCCTTAGAGTTTTAATTTCAGCCCCCATCTAGACTAAACAGAAACTGCATTTTAGTGGTAGCTTTTGAGGGGTTAACCCACGTAAGGTCTCAGCTGAGGTGATTTCTTTGTTGGGGAGGGCAGTTGTCCTGTGCAGTGTAGGATATTTAGCAGAATTTCTGACCTACTGCTGAATTCCAGGTTTTCAAATTTTAAAAAACCTGAAGACAGTTTGGGGGTTTGTAAACACAACACCCTTAGATGTGCTTGTGTTTATTTGCTAAAGTGACCTTTCTGTGCGCTTTGCGCTTCATAATGTGTAAGACTATTATACAGTAGTATAGGCTTAGGATTCAGTGGTCTGCTAGTTCAATGTAAGAGTTAAGAGTATGAAGTGAAGCCAACTTTAACCTGTCTGTCCCTCAAAAGAGGGATAACGGTACACCTCAAGTAGGTGTTAATATTAAATGAGTTACGTTATAGAGTAGTTAAGCAGTTGAGAAAATGTCTACCATTAAACACATTGTTTTTCCTTGGCTAAAGGAAAGTAGGATCTCTGGCTCGTAATTTAAGAACTCGTTTTCACAAATGCCTTAGGAGTCTTAAGTGGTGGGGAAATACTGGCCCAGTGATCAGTACAACCAAATATGTTGCCCTTTTTTCTTTTTTTTCCAATTAAAGTTATCTGTGTTCTTGAAATGGCTACCTTGAAGCAGAAGGAAGTAAATACTGCAGCTTATCAGTGATGTTGTAAAAATAAATGTCTGAACATATGAATTCAATATTGATTTCAGATTTAACTGAGATAAGCTCATAAAAATCTGTTATAGCAAAAATTAAAATGTATGCATTGGCATTGCTGAAGTAACTGTTCTTGTTTTTAACGGTGCAGGCATGGATTCCGTGAAGGAACAACACCCAAACCCAAGAGGGCAGCTGTTGCAGCATCCAGTTCATCTTAAGGATTTCAATTATTAGTCACGCAATAAATGTTCTGGCTTTGAAAAACTGTCTGGTGTGCTAAGGTATTTTTAATAGGCTTGTATCAATGATTTGTATAGGTTTGTGAATGGGACAGCTTAAAATCAGATTTACTTGTTAAGTGGCTGTTTTGGAACAGTAACTTTTGAACTGGGTTGTGATACTGCTTAAGAGAACAAGGAACAAGCAGAATTCCAGGATTCCTTCAAGCAGACAACACTGGCATATGATGTGAAGAATATAGTGAATTTACATAGTACAATTCTTAGTACAACACATACGGATATTTAAAATGTTAGAGTGAGTGAAAGAGCATAACTTAATTTCTTTTAGGAACATCTATGGTCTTTGGGGAGTGGTTATCAATCGTTACGATAGGCTTTGGAGTACCGGTGAGAACGTGAAGGTTAGGAGTTAAATGAACTCTATTTTAGAAAGGTGATTTTTTTCTTTTTTCTTAAAATGTTTACTGGAGTATAGTTGATTTACAATATTGCGTTAGTTTCTGGTGTATAGCAAAGTGAGGCAGCTATACATATACTTTTTCAGATTTTTGGAAAGGTGATCTTAACTGTTGCTTGGCACCTAGGTTAAGGTGGTCAGCTAAGTGAAAAACTAAAGCAACCTTCTCAGTGTGAGTCAACAACAAAATATGGAAGAAAGTTTGTAGGGCCACGGGCAAATACAGTGGATTGAGTAGAATGTAAAGGAAGGCCAAGTATAAACTTATATTTGTAGGCTAAAGGCAATGATAAATAGATTCCTGGAATTACTTTAACCCTTAGCTGGGTGATCATTGATTTTCGGTGCTCTGAATTTTTTTGCCTTGCTTTCCCAGTTCTAGTGTTACTGCCATTTGAAGTGAAGACAAGGCTGACTTTGTTGGACTGCTGAATGAGAGAATAGAACATTAATTAAACAGCATAAGTGTTGAAACAACTGGCATAAAATAGCAATGTGGCCAAGCTGTGCTCTCCTAGCTTTTAGCTTCCCATTGTATTAAGTATAACGTCCTTAACCTGACCTTGAAGGGGTCTTCATGATCATCACTGCCTCACCAATCTTACCTTTAGAATGCATTCCCAAAATTGTAGCTAATTCCTTTCCTCCCGCTTTTTTCCTAACTCATCCTTCAGGTCTTAGCTTACATTTAACTTCTACAGAAGCCACTGCTGATCTAAATCTACATTGGGCTTCCTCCCAATATGTGAGACTCAACACAATGACTCAGTACTCTGTACTTTAGGGATGCATAATTGAGAGCATGGTTCCTGGATCCAGCTGACATGTGATTTTACTGCTGTGCCTGTGCCGCAGTTGTAAGCTGGAGGTCTTAACATTATGGGCTTCCGAGTTCAGTGAGTGAAGGTGCTTCTACAGTGGCTGCGGCCTAAAGTTGGTATAGTAGGTTCAAGTTTATGAAATTGCTTTTGACCTACAAAAATAGTGGTTTTAATATATTTTGGCTTCAGAGTACTGAAATAATCTAACTTCGTGTTAAGATCTTTCTGAAATCTTCCAGTGTTACTAATGGTTGATTCCTGAGTGATGGAGAGGCCCATTAAGATAGGTAATGCCCAGGATGGAATAAATATTAGGCCTTGAGGTGAATGGGCACTGACCTGAAGACGTGGAATTTCTGAATCCTGGGCCAGAAAACAATTGGCACAAAGGGGTTGTGAGAGAGGTGGGCAGTGATGCATTAAGAAAGGCCTGTGTATTTGAGTGTCAGGGGAGCTTATCTCTTGTTTGCCAGTGCCTATGACCGTTGACAGGTTGGGTTTCAGTGGGAAATTGTCTGATGCAATGGTAAGTATCTCCATAGATCATAGGTGGCTCACAGACCAATTGAGGCTGCTCCAATCACAGGTAAAATTAATTTTAAGACTCAGGGAGCAGCAGTGGGAGAGAGATGGAGCTGGGTTAACACATTCAGTATAGAATGCAATCAGGTGGATTCAGTTCATTGAATACTAGTTTGCAGGAAGTTCACATCTGACGTATCTCATGTCCTGAGGGTCAGAGTTGGTTTGGACAGTGGGCCTCAATCTGACAAAAGATGCCTAGGGCCAATGCCACAACTAAGGAATTTGTGTTTCTTGGGCAGAGGATACTCAGGACCAGATGGGTGTCGCCAAAGGGTATCTGAAGTGAGACCCAGGAACATGTCTTAATGTTTTGTGTGTTTACTTGGCCTTTCAATCACAGATACTGTGGTTTGTCAGGTCTAGAGAAGGTGAGGGGGTTGGTAAGAATCTAGAGGGGTGAGGATGATCAGATGTGGAAGGTCTTGAGTATTATACTAAGGAGTTTGGACTTTAGCTTGAAGCAATGATAAATCATTGGAAGGTTTTAAGCACACACAATGGCATGATTAGTTATCATTAGCAAGATTAATATGGTGATGGGAGGTGATGGTATGGATGTGATATGTTTTGAAGCTGGAAAACCAGGCAACAGGTTCTTAAATAGTCTGAAAATCGTGAGGTTGTGGACTAAGGTAGCAGTGGGGCTGGCTGTAGGGGGGATGTCTCTACTGAGAACATGTAAAACTTGAATCAAAGGGAGTAGCTTCCAAGCCCCCTCTTCTGTATCAGGCTGTGTGAGGCTTCCATGAGATCACATATATAAAAATATAGCGGGACTTCCCTGGTGGTCGAGTCGTTAAGACTCCATACTCTCAATTCAGGGGGACTGGGTTCAATCCCTGGTCAGGGAACTAAGATCCCACATACTGCAACTAAGCCTGCGAGCCGCACCGGAGACCCAGAGCAGTCAAAAATGAATAAAAAAATAATAATAACTTAAAAAACAGCATTGTGTCTAGTGCGGTAGGCCTCAGAAATATTGGAGGTAGGAGTCTTGGATGTTTTGGACTAGGGGGCAAGGAGGTGGTGCATTCACTGGGAGGGAATATAGGGTGGAGGCAACAAGGGGGAAAATTAAAGTTAGGTTTTGTTGCCTGTGCGATACCAAGAGGAAGTACATTGGAAGACGTGAGTAAGCCTGGTGGCCGTTGAAGTGTAAAGCCTGGGCTAGAGGTCTGCATTTGGAAGTAATGAACAGAGAGTTGTGAAAGGGAACTGATTTCAGGGGTTGAAATGGTGAAGATAATTTAAATGGAGGTATGAGGTGATGGTGAGACCTGGTAGGCATTTAGAAATGATGAGAAAAAGGACTTCCTTTTTTCTTTTTCTCTTTTTTTTTAAGGACTCAGTTTCTTGGCTGATGAACTTCAGTAAACCATCCTTGACTCAGTAATGGTTGAAACCATTTGAAAATACAGATACTTAGAAAGAAAAGACAATTTGGAGAGGCTCAAGGAAAGATTTGGGGAGATGTCCATAGGAGACACGAGGAGAGAGAGTGGTTCATTAATTTGTTCAACATAATACATATGATGATGCTACTATGTGCTAGGCAATGTTAGAGATACAGTGGGAGCAACAGCCGACATGGTTGAAGTTGACAGTTGACTCTAGTGGTTGCAGAAATAGCCCAGGAAGTAGGATAGGGTTGAAACCAAGTATTGTATGTGGCTGAAGCCAAGGAGAAAAAGATTTTAAAATTTAAAAAAAAAAACCTTCCAGGATTTGCAAAATTTAGGTTAGTGTTTACTTCCATAAACCTTGTTTCAATAGAGCAGCAAGAACAAAGCCAACTTGCTAGAGGTTCAGGGGAGATTGGGCAATGAGAAACGTAAGAGTTTAAAATTAAATATACTTCTGGAAGAACCTAGATGTTCTATGATTCCCTTTCATTTCTGTTGATACAGTGCCACTTATGAATCAGATCTAGTGACCTCTATGTGCCAGAAGCAGTTCTAGGCCAAGGAGATACAAGTGGAAAACAAGGCAGACAAGGGTCCTTGTCTGACAAAGATTTCAATAGCATGTGTGTGTGTGTTGGGGGTTGACAGACCTAGAACAGGTAAGCAATTTCGGGTGGTGATAAGTGCTGTGAAGACAAAGATATAAAGAGTGTGATAGAGTGGGAGTGGAGGAACCTTTAGAAAGGTGGTTAAGAAAGTTAAATTATGGGAATTCTGTGGCGGTCCAGTGGTTAGGACTCTTCACTGCTGAGGGCCCCGGGTTCAATCCTTGGTCAGGGAACTAAGATCCCAACTCTAACTTTTACCAAGTTAAATGATAAGGAGCTTTCTCTTTCTCATTCGTACTACATATGGATTGTATTTCATTCTTTTGTTGTTTTTTTTTTTTCCTCAAAACAAAAGGTAGTTCAGATCATAATCTAAGAGAAGCACAGGGCAGAGGCTATCAACCTCAGGAACCAAGAATGGAATCTGAAGCAAAAGCTTCCTTGTATGGTAAGGTAGAGGGATGTCTTGTTCAAAGAAAATACCAGTGAAAAACAAATGGTTCTCATGTATGCAGGTGGCTTGTAGATTACCACAGGCATGGTATGTTGATTGAGGTAAAAACACAGTTCTTATTTTTGTGTCCTCATCTTTATACAGTGGAAATATGGTCCTGTGCCCCAGGATGAAGACTTGGTCTGACCCTTGTTTTTTTTGGGTTATTCACAGATAACAAAAAATATCCTCCAGTCATGATTAGTTGTAAAAAGTTTTATTTCAGTAAGTTATTTTTTTATTTCAAATAAAATTTCCAGTCCTTTGTTATAGTCAAACTTCAAAATTGACTTAACCTTATCTCACATCTTCCAGCTTGGGCCTCCTTTAGGTTGGAGCCAGCAGTGGAGAAGGGGGCATGGTCCCTCTGATCTCAGCCTTCTCCCTGTATACATTCTCTGGGGCTTGTGAGCTGCAGTTGCACTCCTCAGTGGGGTTAAAGAGTAGACAGGAGGAGGAAGGAGAGGTGGGGGGATGGGGGCTGGTTCTTCCTTGGTTGGGTGGGTAAACAATGTCTGGACCCTGCAGATGATTAAACTTTTCCTCTCTTGGGCATTTGTATGACCTCTCCTGTAGTTCCCATCTTAATTCAGAATAGTCTTTTGTGATTCCTTCCTAGCCCCTAGGATCCAACCTCTTTCTCCTGAGGTTTTCTCTACCTCTGAGGGCCCTACGGACAGGATTCAAAATTATCCCATGCTGTCCCTCTCTCCTGAGTGGCCCACATCTTGTCCACAGGAAACATTCCCACCTCCCTGGCCTGAACAAGTTCTTAAGTGCAGGGAGATCTCAGGCAGCAGCACTTTCCTGGCCCCCCACCAAAACAGTTGCAGGAAGCAAATTTTAAAGCTCTCTGAGTGGTTCCTTTGAAGTTTCCTTCCCTAGGTTTAGAGCTACAAGGTAGTAACCCCCTTTTCCAAGAAGGTTGAGTTGAATACTTAAAACTCTTCAAAGAAATTTCTTTACCAGTCTTTCCCTTGGACCCCTCTATATCCTTGATCTTGCTGAGGATTCTAAAGGCTGTGACCAGATGTAAACTATTATAGAATGGATGAACAACAAGGTCCTACTGTATAGCACAGGGAACTATCTTCAATATCCTCTGATAAACCATAATGGAAAAGAATATTAAAGAATGCATATATATGTATAACTGAACCACTTTGCTGTACAGCAAAAATTAGCTCAACATTGTAAAACAACTATACTTCAATTAAAAAAAAAAGTTTCTTGTATACATTTCCAGTGTGTGTGTGTGTGTCTGTCTGTCTGTCTAATTTGGTACTTCGGGCCCACTGCAGTGAAAGCGCCAAGTCCTAACTACTGGACCACCAGGGAATTCAGAGCCCTAATCTAATAGTGTTACATTATATAGCTCTGCAAATAAACATCTAACACATGTAAAAAGTGTGTGATTTGCCCTCAAAAATGTTTAAAGTGATTTGGACTCTAGAGTTATGTGGAGGAAATTAAGGCCTTTAGGGGAAAGGTCTTTTGTGAAAAAGACAACTGATAAAACAGGGTATTGGAGAAAGGTCCAACTTCCTTAAGTTACGGCAAGTGGTAGAGGTGGCTGAGGAAGAAGCAAATGGGATTAATACCAGGTGGCCAATAGTTCTGTTTCAGAAACACGACCATCTTGGGCAAATGGGAGGAAGGATGGCTTGTCAGTAAATGGCTCAGTCACCTCAAGAGTGGAGAGGGCATAGTCAGAGCAGAAACTTTATGGTCCCTGTTTTGCAGGGGAGCAGCCCTCAGGAGAAGCAGCTCCCCAAGGCAGGAGAGAGACAGGAAGACTCAGAGAGAAGTACTGTTCAATTAGGATGACTGGAGAGAGAAACCTCTGGGAACATAGATCTCTGAGGTAGCACAGCATGGCGCAGTGCTTTTAAATTTGAAAGAGACTTGAGATGATGTAATAAAACTTAATTTTGGAGAGGAACAAACTAAGGCACAGAGAGATGGTGAAAGGTATATATTTTCTTTTTCTGGTAATAAGGATTCTGACAATAGTGAGTGTTATTGGAATGCATTTAATTAATACAGACATTGTACAATGTAAGATTCCTTTTGTAGAAAATTTGTCTTTATTAAATAGAATACTTACTCATCTATGGCCTAGGTGTGGAACCACAGTGCTAGTCATACATCATATAGTACAGACATTAACATATGTAATTTTAGCACTGGATTAACTCATTAAAGGTAATAGCAAGCTATTTTACGGTCATAGGGATCAGAGCAAATCTGCCCCTTCCTGATTCCTGCCCTCTCCCCCCCAAAAAAGTCCTATGAGAATATACTACAGAGTTTTAAATTTTTGAACAGCTCTAAATTTTGAATAAATTTCACATTCATCAGAGACAACTCTTCGAATCTAAGTAGATGAACTATAGGCAGATTTAAAGACTATCACATGGGACTTCCCTAGTGGCGCAGTGGATAAGAATTCCAGTGCAGGGGATACAGGTTCAATCCCTGGTCTGGGAAGATCCCACATGCCGCGGAGCAACAGCCCGTGTGCCACAGCTACTGAGCCCTCGCGCCTAGAGCCCATTCTCTGCAACAAGAGAAGCCACCACAATGTGAAGCCCGCACACCACAACGAAGAGTATCCCCCGCTCTGCACAACTAGAGAAAGCCCACGCAGAGCAACGAATACCCAACACAGCCAAAAAGTAAAAATAAAGTATCACATGATGCCTTTTGGTATTTTTCAATTACTTGAATTTAGACCAATGCTAAAATCTGTGCAGATGCAAGCACAGAAAGTCATTTAGTATTTGCAAACTAATAAAACTTCAGGGCTTCCCTGGTGGCGCAGTGGTTGAGAGTCCGCCTGCCGATGCAGGGGACACGGGTTCGTGCCCCGGTCCGGGAAGATCCCACATGCCGCGGAGCGCTGGGCCCGTGAGCCATGGCCGCTGAGCCTGCGCATCCGGAGCCTGTGCTCCGCAACTGGAGAGGCCACAACAGTGAGAGGCCCGCGAAACGCAAAAAAAAAAGAAAGAAAAAAGAAAATTTCAGTTATTGCTCAAAACATGGTAATTATATACATATATAAACAGAAATAACATGTAGAGTATAAAAATACAAACATCCAATTAAAATAGCTGGTATACCAGTGAGGGTTCAATGAGGAGACAAGTCACATAGTAACTTGAACAGGAAAAGATTAAGGGATTAGGGTAATAAGGGATTGGCTAGGAAAAACTGAAGTGAACTCTTCAGGAAGAGCAGAAATAAGAAGCAGCCACTACTAGAGCAGAGATAGAGCACCCAGGAAGGAGGCCTCCCCACCCCCGGAGTTGAGATCCAGATGTCTGAGAAGATGCAGCATAGCTCACTGGATGTTGAAGTGTCTTGTTTCTGGGACTTGCTGGGAAGCCACCAGAAGGGTGATGGGGGGGAAGCCATTCATGGGGAGGTGCCTTGTCCAACAATGTTCTGTTCTGAAGCTGCCTGAAGGGGGTCCAGGGAAAGCTTCTGGTCATTAGGGGCACCTAGCCGGTGCACAGGGCAGGAACCTGGCACTGGAGAAGCCACCAACACTGCAGGGGCCTGGCATTGGGAAAGCCCGCATACTGTGGGAGCTTGGTCTTGGAGAAACCATAGGCCTCTTTCTGAATCACCAAGAATCATTTTGATACAGCTTAGAGCTCTTTGTCAGATTCAATATGAGTAAAATCTGTGCTGAATTGGCCAATATAAATGTCTATAAAATGTGCTAGACAAGCATCTAGTAGAAATATAACACGAGCCACAAATGCAAACCACATATGTAGTTGTAAATTTTCTAACAGCCTCATTTAAAAATGTAAAAAAGGTAAAGCTAATTTTAATAGTATTATTTTATTTAAAGTTTTGCCCAGCATAGTATTATTTATCTTGTAATCTTGTATCTTATTGTAATCTTGTAATCTTGTATCTTATTTATCTTGTAATCAGTATAAAAATTGAGATATATATATTTTTTCATACTAAGTCTTCAAAATATAGTGTATATTTATACTTTCAACACATCTCAGTTTGGACTAGTTGCATTTCAAATGTTCAACAGCTACGTGTGGCTGGTGGCTATCCTACTGGGTAGCCCAAACCTAAACAATAACAAGTTTAGTGTTTTGGGGTTGAGTCATCATTTGGTAAAGTTGTCTTCATCTAAAATAATGCTGGGACTTCCCTGGCGGCGCAGTGGTTAAGACTCCACGCTCACAATGCAGGGGACTCTGGGTTCTATCCCTGGTCAGGGAACTAGATCCCACATGCATGCTGCAACTAAGAGTTCACATACCACAACTAAAGGAGCCCACAGGCCACAACTAAGGAGCCAGTGCAACAAATAATACAAAAATATTTTTTAAAAAGTAAAATAATGCTGCATTCACCATGTAAGTATATAGGTAGAATCAAAACAGTTGCTAGCTTTTAGGTCAGTTAATTAACTTAAGCCAAGATTTTTACCTGTAAAATGGTACAAAAGTTGTGAAACGGAGCAGGACCCTATGGTCCTTGCCCCCCATGTCCTCAGCCTGCCTTTTGTCTGTGAAAAACTTTAGCCAAAGAATAAGTTTCATCAGAGAAGTGAGAAAATGCAGAAACAAAGACAGTCCAACAAGACTAAATAATAATAGTTGAGTCATTAAGCAAAGTCAAGGACTTTTAGTTCCCCCTCAAGGGCTATAGATAATATTCTGAGCCATGTCCTGTGAGCTGTCTTATAGATACGGAAACCCTCACCAGGTGGAAGAAGTTAACTACATGATGGCCAGAGTGTAGCCATGACATAAGTTGCCACAATTCCAAGAATTGGCCTCAAGGAAATGGGAACAAACCAACCCTGGAACTGAAGATTAATCGTACTTAAAACAGTCAAGATGACGCTGGTCAGACCACCGATGACCAATTTCAAGATGACTGTCAGAGCTGACTGTATTGTTTCTGCATGTAGCCCCTCCCTCAGCCTACAAAAGCTCTTGCCCCCTGATTGTCAGCTGGGGGGGGAGTCGGCCTTTGGACAGGTATCCGCACCCCCCCACACCCGGGTTGCTGGCGTCCAAAATAAAGCCAAGTTTCCTTTCCACCAACCTTACCTCTTTATTGCTTTGAGTGGCGAGCAGCTGGACCCCACTTTCAGTTACAGTTGTACCTACTTCATAATGTTCGTTGTGAAGTGTTGCTATGAGAATAAAATGGGATGGTGCATATAAAGTGTTCAGCATGGTGCCTGGCACAGGGTAAGAGTCTGATAAACGTTAGTGATCATAATTATTACTATATAGGTAATATTCCTGGATAATGGGTGTCACTGATAATAGCAGGAAGACAAAACCCTATAAGACAAGATGTATCTTGGTGAATTCACCGTGGTCAGTAGTGTCTGCTATATGCTAGAGACTCTACAGCACTGTAGGCTCAGAAATTTGATTTGATCAGAACGAAGAGGGTGGCTTATCTCTCAGGGGAAGCTCTTGTTAACCAAATCAAGATAAATGTATATTCAATAAACTAAATTTTAACAATATTCTATCTACAGATGTAAACTGTACGCTGTCTATGTGCTAGCCACTGATCTAGGCATTGGGAATATATCAGTGAACCAAGAAGGGTAGGAAGAGGGGAAAGTGGTCATGCATAAGCCCAAGTCATGTTTAAAACAAAATTACAGTCAACTCATTATTCAGGTAGGGTGGGTTAACCACTGGGGGATTATCTTTGATTGAGGTTCAGAAGTTACTTGTTGTGGATTAGGTTGAAAGGCAGAGGGAGCAGAGAAAGCATGATTCTGAGATGCCTACCACTTGAGCTCAGTTTCAACCTCAAGGCCTTAATTTCTCCATCTACTCAACTTCTCCACCACACCATGCACTTCACCCGCCTCTATGGTTAATCAGCAAACTGATTAATCCAATCCCAGATTAAATTAATAATTGTTTGAAAATAGGCTTGCCAATTGATCAAAAGTATAACTGTCAAACAGGCAGAATGCCCCTGATGTTCTGACAAACACTAACTCTGACAGCACTCTTATTTTTGTGTTCTCGAGGAAGCATCTTTCTATAGCTCACATGAACTGACCAAAGAGGAAAGCAGGAAATCTTTAACACATAGGCTACAATGCATTGCTCAAGATCCGTATCTTAGAACACAGTGTCAGACAGTGTCTTAGAACACAGCCAAGCACAGCCTAGTTACTTACACTATAAGTCTTACCCAAATGGATCTATACCTGAAACTAGACCCAATTACTAGGGGAAAATGTGGGGAACACTGATCCAGCATTCCCAATTCTAAACATGTACCCTACACAAGCACTATCACAAGGGTACAAAGTTATATGCCCATGGGCATTTGTTGCATTATCTGTAATATAAAAAATAGAAACAACTTAACCCCCTAAGTAGAGGCTGAGTTAAGCAAATTACTGTACCTCTTTACAATGGAATAGCAATACAACTGCTTAAAAACAGAACAAACCAAAAAAAAAAGGCTTTACTATAAAGCTGCAGTAGTCAAGATAGTGTAGTATTGGGACTTCCCTGGTGGCACAGTGGTTAAGAATTTGCCGCCAATGCAGGGGACATGGGTTCGAGCCTTGGTCCGAGAAGATCCCACATGCCACAGAGCAACTAAGCCTGTGTGCCACAACTGCTGAGCCCGCATGTCACAACTGCTGAAGCCCATGTGCCTGGAGCCCATGCTCTGCAACAAGAGAAGCCACCGCAATGAGAAGCCCGCGCACCACAAGGAAGAGTAGCCCCCACTCGCTGCAACTAGAGAAAGCCCATGCGCAGCAACAAAGACCCAATGTATCCAAAAATAAATAAATTTATTTTAAAAAATAAAAACAAGACACAGTCTTGGAGAAAATATATGCAAAACATATATGATAAATGACTTGTATTCAGAACTTAATAATTAAAAAATAAATTGCCCAATTTTTAAAATGGGCAGAAGATTTGAATAGGTAGTTCACCAAAGAACAAATATGCATGACAAATAAACAGAGGAAAAGATGTTCAACATTAATATCAGGGAAATGGGGGCTTCCCTGGTGGCGCAGTGGTTGAGAGTCCACCTGCCAATGCAGGGGACACGGGTTCGTGCCCCAGTCCGGGAGGATCCCACATGCTGCGGAGCGGCTGGCCCGTGAGCCATGGCTGCTGAGCCTGCACGTCCAGAGCCTGTGCTCCACAACGGGAGAGGCCACAACAGTGAGAGGCCCGTGTACCGCAAAAAAAAAAAAAAAAAAAAAGAAAATCAGGGAAATGCAAATTAAAACCACAATGACATAGTACTACACATCTACTAGAATGGCTAGAATAAAACAAATAAATAGATAAAACTGATAATACCAAGTGCTAACGAGGAACAACTGGAATGCTCATTCTTTACTGGTGGAAATGCAAAATGGTACAGCCACTTTAAAACAAGTTGGCTGTTTCTTAAGGTTAAATATATACCTACTATAACCCCAGCACTCCTACTCTTATTTATTCAAAAGAAATGAAAATGCAAAGACTTGTATGTGAATGTTCATAACAGCTATTCCTGCTCCAAGAATTAGAAACAATAAAACATCGAAACTAGAGAATGGATAAATATATATATATATATATATATATATATATATATATATATATATTTTGCCCGAGCCACATGGTTTGTCAGGCCACAGCAGTGAAAGCACTGAGTCCTAACCGCTGGACCGCCAGGGAACTCACCAAGAATGGATAAATAAATTTTGGTATATCCACACAATGGAATACTATTCAGCAATAAAAAGCAATAAGCTACTGACACAGGCAACAACATGGATGAGTCTCAAAAGTGTTATGCTAAGTGAAAGAAGCTGGATGCAAAACACTGTATATTGTATAATTTCTTTATATGACATTCTGAAAAAGGTAAAATTATAGTTACAGAAATTAAAAGGTCACAAGGGAATTTTGGCAGGTGATGCAATTATTCTAAATCTTGATAGTGGTGATGCTTACACAATAGTATACATTTTTTCAAAACATTGAAATCTACACCTAAAAAGAGTGAGTTTTATTTTATGTCAATTACACTTCAAAAAACTTGTCTAAGAAAAAGATGGGAAGTTAGAAGATAATGGAGCAATGACTTCAAAACCCTCAAGGAAATCCTTTACAACTTAAAACCCTATGTCCAACCAAACTATAAGGTGTAAGGGTAGAATAAAGACATTTTCAAACACATAAGCTCTCAGAAAATTTTACTTCCCTGAGGCTTTCTCATAAAACTACTGGTGAGATTGTTCCACCAAAACCAGGGAGAAAGGACAAAAACAAAAACAAACAAACAACAAAAACGGAAACCACGGCATTAGGAAACAATAAACCCAACATAGGAGAAAGGGAAGGGACTCTCCAGGACAATATTTAAGGGGATTCTCAGATGAGAACTCTGACACAGGTATAGAAGGCAAACAACTGAAGCAGGTACGAAAGCTCTAGGAGAGTTCAAGAACCTCAGACTGATAATACACATCACATGTTCCATGTCTTTGAGAGATTTTAGACAACTGGTGCAAGTTCGGGTTAAATCAATAAGTACTTAGAAATCTAAGCAAGTAAAAACCATGACAAAGTATTAATTCCAGGCGAAACAAAAAGCCTTTTATAAAGGTCAATTATAATGTACATAATCCAGTAAGGCACCTAGAACATTCTCCATGTTAAAATTTCAGAGTCAAGCAATCTAGAAGCATTTCAGTAAAAATAAAATATATTAGACTTAGAAAAAATTCCTAACATATAAAAAACTCCTGAATTCCCGTATAAAACCAACTTAATTTTTGAAATTAAACACTCTACACATGTTATAATGTACTTTAATTGTGCTTTATGTAAGAGAATAATAGATATAGAGAATATGAGAATTACATTAGTAATTTCACATGATGGTCACACAGGTAAGGAATAATATTCTTTACTAAAAAAAAATCAGGTCTTTAACTCTCTTTTCTTTCTTATATAATTTATTAGATTTAAGGAATCCACCAGGGGCTTCCCTGGTGGTGCAGTGGTTAAGACTCCATGCTCCCAATGCAGGGGGCCTGGGTTTGATCCCAGATCAGGGAACTAGATCCCACATGCATGCCGCAACTAAGAGTTCACATGCCACAACTAAGGAGCCCATGTGCCACAACTAAGGAGCCCACCTGCCACAACTAAGAAGCCCACATGCTGCAACTAAGGAGCCAGTGAGCCACAACCAAGACATGGCGCAACCAAATAAATATTTTAAAAAAATCCACCAAAGCTATATTACAGCTCAGTTCTTCAGAGTATATCCTCAACACATTTAACAACTATTTTTCTTTTTTTTTTTTTTGGCTGTGCTGCATGGCATGCGGGATCTTAGTTTCCTGACCAGGGATCAAACCACTGCCCCCTGCAGTGGAAGCGGTAAGTCCCTTACATAACTTTTAATAAATCTCTATCATAGTAAGATTCTTTTAGAAAGTATAAAATATTTCAAAATATTTGAAGAAAATATTTTAGAATGGAGACCAATGTTTTTAAACATTTTTAAATAGTTTACATTTTCCTTGTTTCAAAAGCCTTTAAGTGTGACAGAAAAGGTATAGATGAACCTTAAGGGAAATTGCTAAGGGAAAGAAGCCAGTCTGAAAATACTACATGCTGTATGATTCCAATTATATGATATTCTCAAAAAGACAAAATTATAGAGACAGGAAAAAGAGGAGAATGGTTGAATGTGTGAAGCAACAGGAGATTTTTTAGGGTAGTGACACTATTCTGTATGATACCATAATAGTGGATACAAAAAAAAAATAGTGGATACATGACATTGTTGAAACCCACAAAAATTTACAGCACAGAGTAAAGCTTAATGTATGCAAATTTATAAAATCATATGGAAAGTCGTAGTATAAGGCCTAATATAAAGTCTCAATATTATCTGCTGCCTTAACAGTCATGTTTATTACCTGGGAAAAATGGGAGGGCCTACAATGGCCTATCTGTATGTCCCTGTCCCCACTATTGCCATAGATAAGTTCCTCTAGCTAAACCTCTAACTCTCCATACTGAAGGGACCAGGCACACTCAGTGCTGATCCCTGAGTAGTTAGTTTCAGTTCCCTGCCAGCTTGTGGAATTATTCAAACAACTAATCAAATTCTTCACAGGAACCAGAGGGCACCTCATCCTCTTGATACTACAAAACTCTCTCCCCACAGCCTCTGGTTGTTCCTTCTGTTCCTGAGTGCGACTTCCGTGTGGCAGTGCCTTCTCTATGTGGTACCCTCCTGCCCGAGAGACTGTGAGTATATGTGCCCAACAGACTGCTGTTGATGTCATCTGTCCTGTGTCGGGTGTTGTGTGTTTGGCTATTCCCCAAACCCTAGGGAGGGAACTCTTCCCTCACCAGCAGGGTGACTAGGAGGCAATTAAAACAGAGGTTGGGGGACCCGAGGATGGAATGCAGATTGTGACAACATAATCTGTCTGTATTGAATATATATGAAACGACCTCACTGAAGAGGGTGGAGGAAATAGGTGATTACCTAAGGAAATGGTGGCATTCAAGATTACCACTTGGAAGTGAGTGAAGTCGGTAAAACTAAAGACAAAAGCAACTGCACAAAAGCACTGGACTCAAGTTGATACAACTGTTATCCACAGGAGTAGGGTTAATAATTCTGATACTTCCATAAATGTACACTCATATTGAGCAATTAGGTAAATAGAAGTTAAATGATGGAAGCTAGGTTTCTCACTGTTGGAGCAGGAATTTACAGATAAGCAATGGGAATGGCTAGAATAATCTATGCGGCAATGAATTAGAGTTGGTTGTATGGATCAGTATGAAGTCATGCTTAGCTTAATATAGACAGGGGTGGTTCCACATAGAGAAATAGAGATATGGGTATATTTATTAGTTAGAATACACACATATATTTCCTTGCTCTGTCAGCTGAGAGGGTCTAGAAGCAATTACACTCCAAATACCAAATCTTGGGTTCTAATACCACTCTCCAATAAAAGTAACAAGGACATCTTTGAGAAATGGCTGATCCTAGGACCAGGACAGGAAATATACAAGTTCAGCATCTTGTAGTGTCAGTAAGTGAGTGACAGACAAACAAAAAACAAAAACAACATTGATGGGCTTCCCTGGTGGCGCAGTGGTTGAGAGTCCGCCTGCCGATGCAGGGGACACGGGTTCGTGCCCCGGTCCGGGAAGATCCCATCATGCTGCGGAGCGGCTGGGCCCGTGAGCCATGGCCACTGAGCCTGCGCGTCCGGAGCCTGTGCTCCGCAGTGGGAGAGGTCACAGCAGTGAGAGGCCCGCGTACTGAAAAACAAAACAAAACCAAAAACAAACAACATTGATGGAGGCATGTCAAAGGGATACAAGAGCCAACTGAAAGAGCAACCAATGACCAAACCTGGAACAATCTGAGCAATACAATGAAGGAGTATTGGATTATAACTCAGTGTATAAAGTAAATATTCATGAATCTATACTGCTATAAATAAATGATCAAATAAATAAATGGGAGAGAAGAGAGAAATCTCCTGTGAAGAATTCCAAATAATTTAAATAAATATCCCACCTTAAAGGAGACAGAGCATAATTCCCCAATCCTTAAGTGTGGGCTATGCTTAGTGATTTCCTTTCAAAGAGTACAGTATGGAAAGGAGGAAAAAACAAGTGACATTACTATAGAGAAACCCAAATAGACCTTTGATGTGGTTTGATTAAGATAGACCATTGTTTGTGTTCTTCCTCCCCAAACCCCATAACGCCAATCTAGCCATGAGAAAAACACCCAATTCCAATAGAGGGGCATTCCAGCAAATATCTGACTAATACACCTCAATACTGTCAAAGTCATAAAAAACAAAAACCAAGATATCTGAGAAATTGTCACAGCCAAGAGGAGCCTAAGGAGACATGACAATTAAATGTAATGTGGTATCCTGAATGGGATCCTGGAACAGAAAAAGCACATTAGGTAAAAACTAAAGAAATTGGAATAAAGTATGGACTTCAGTTAATAATAATATAATATCAACACTGGTTTATTTTTCTCATTAATTGTAACAAATGTACCATATAATGTAAGGTAATAGGGGAAGCTGGGCATGAGTATATGAGAACTCTGTAGTATCTTTACATTTTTTCTGTAAATCTAAAGCTGTTCTAAAAATAAAGTCTACTTTAAAAAAAGCACCTGGGAAGCCTAGAGAGTGCTAATATCCAGCAAAGTAAATAATAAATAAATAAGGAACTGAGGGGAAGGAAAATACGTTAATCCAGGGATGAGGTTAGAATACTAACATGCATGCCTTTAGCAACGACGTTCTTGGTTAGAGGTAGGCTGTACATTTGGGTCCGCAGAAGTAAGGAAGCTTTGCGTGTCTGTTTCTCATAGCAGCCCTCAGCACCCTCCTGCACTGAGGACAGAGACAGCAGCAGAAAAGCAGACAGACCTGAGCTGGGCTGCTGCCCGGAAGCCAGTCTATAAAGGACACTGCACATCTCGGGGGCTCCAAAACGTCACTCTAATCTTTACTTACCTGAGTTCTTCTTGGAAGGATGCGGCTAAAAAGAACTACTTTGGTAAGTCACTTGGGGTGGGATAAAACCTCCTCACCCCACAAAATGCATGCTTAGATGGCCTGTGGACTGCTGCCTAAGAAGTTAGTGTCTGGGAACAGCAGGGTCTTTGTTTCCTGGGACACCGCTCCAGACATCCTTTATCTCTGCCTTTCCACTTAAATAAACGTTGAATAAATTTTTCAAGAATACTGTTTTGAAGGGAACCAAATTACTAGTTGGAACAGAGAGCCCAATTAATAGCCTATTAAAGGCGTCCGCATGTTATCAGCCCCTTGTATTACCAAGTTGAGTAAAAACGAATCTAACAGTAACCAGAGCCAGACAGTCCAACGACCTCTCTCTGATAGTCTCAGATGGTCCAAGGGCACAATTTAGACGATCAGCCTACCCTTCAGGCAACCATCCAAGGACATTATTTCCCTTAACTGATAAGAATAGGGCAGCAAAGAGTTTGGAGTTACATTTTTTTGGTGAATGACTATTCTTCGTGCTGCTGATCACGGACAGATTCACGTGCCTGATACTTAGTGAATCAACTGAGAGGTGGGCAGGGTTGATATTTTCTTATTAAAAGCAAGGAACCCAACCAGGACTAACCAACCACATTTACCTAAAGATGGACCGAGGGAGTCCTTGTGAACAGTGCTAAGATTTTCCCTAGAAAACAGCTCTGGGCCTATTTTTACAAGGGTAATTGAAGCTTAAAATTCATCATCATGAGGGGGTTGCAAAAGTTTTAACCTAAAAATATTTCAAACCAGGAGTTGGGAATCATCAACCCTAGATAAATAGGGGAAAACTATCCGCAAACTAATTTTAATCACTGTAACTTCCTAGAGAATATCTAACATAAATTGGCTTTTTTTCCTGTTTCTTTCATAGGCTCACATTGCTTCTGGATCTTCTTAATTATCCATATTCTCTAAGTGAGCGTTCCGTCCTTGGGTCCCTTAACGCTACAACCTGGGGAGATCTCACCCAAATTCACTGCCCTACTCTGCAATTTGTTTGGTGAGGACACCCAATCTGTATCTCTACACTGACCTTTTTTTGGGCTAATAGACCTGTATTACCCATACATTCCTGGATATCTTTCCTGAAGGTCTCTCAGATGCCTTAATGTCACAGATAGAATTCATTATTTCTGCTGAACCTCCATTCCCCATCCTCCTGACAATCTCTCCAGAAACCTGGGAGGTAATTAGGATTCCTTCCTTTCCCGCTCTGTCCACACCAATCTCTGTACCTCACTAATTTCATATCTAAATAGGTCTTGAGTTTTTTCCTTTTTTTTTTTTTTTTTTTTGGTGGTTCGCGGGCCTCTCACTGTTGTGGCCTCTCCCGTTGCGGAGCACAGGCTCCGGACGCATAGGCTCAGCGGCCATGGCTCACGGGCCCAGCCGCTCTGCGGCATGTGGGATCTTCCCGGGGCACGAACCCGTGTCCCCTGCATCGGCAGGCGGACACTCAACCACTGCGCCACCACGGAAGCCCAGTTTTTTCCTTTTTATACATGGTACCTGCCTCATCATTTCTTCACTAGGCGATTGCAAGTCTCTTGTCACACACATTGGTCTTGCTCTTCTCCAAACTATCCTCCACACTAAAGTCAGAGTTAAAAAAATTTTTTTTCTAACAGTTAATTTTTTCAACTCTGTAATATATGCATAAAGTTTAAAACCAAAACGTTACAAAAGAGTACATAGGGAAAAGTCTGCACTTTGCACCTGACTCTCAGTCACCCAGTTTGCCTTCCCAAAGGCACCCATAGCTATCAATTCCCTTGGTAAAGATTGTATTTCTAAAAGGCATCTACTTCACATCTTCCCATGGCTCACTACTGTCTATAAGAAAATGGTGAAACTGAGAAGCCCATATGAGGCCTCTCAGGGTTTTGTCCTGTTTCTCTCATTTCTTCTAGTCAGTCCCTCTATCCATCCAGATTTTGTCTGCTGTAAGCGTTTTGCTCTTCCCTAAAAAGTCTAAGGCTTCCTTCCCTCTGTGATTCTGTATATGCTGTTTCTCTCACCTGGGGCCTTCCCCAAGTTCCTTCATCCCCCATGCCACCCTTTTCTTTGAGTACAAAGTACTCTTAATACTCCTCTAAATATGTTCAATTTTAAAAGACTTTGTGGACCTCTGCAGATAAAGGTTATGCCCTTGTCTCATGAAGCCCTTTTAGGACCATATGTATATATATTTTTGTTATAGTACCTATCACATTGCTTGGCCATGTCAAAGGCAGTACTATGTTCCTTTGTTCTTTGAGTCCTCAGAGTTTAGCAGTCTGCCTAATACCTAGTTGTTGTTGAATAAATATTGAATATTAGTTACAATGTAACTACTACTAAGGATATATTAGGCTGCATTAATAGCAACACAGTACTTAAAATTTTTAGTTCTGGCCACCACATATACAGATAGATGTTGAGGAAGTATAGCATCTCCCTGACAATGTATGGTTTACTAACACTGTGATGGCCTTAACAAGAAAAGACTAACAGGGTACACAGCTCCCTCAGAATCTCTGAAGGGCTAAAGAGGACGCAGCTGACAACAAACTAGTGAGTTTCCCCATGAGACCAGAGGTTCTCCACCACAGTGTTCGGTCATCTTGGTTTGTCTTCATCAGTGCTGAAAGGTATTGTAACTTATTTGTGCTAAAAAAAGTTAAAGTACTGAAATTAGAAAACAATTTACTTTTCTCCCCTCCTAAACTAGACTGGATTCGAGGTTACTTCTACAAAGTCACTCCTGCCCACTTCTATTCCAATATACTTTGTTGAGATAGGGGTACAACTGATGGGTCCGGAAACTGGGCATAAGTCACAGTTTACCTTATCTTTACTTCCCCTCCGGAAGACTGCTAAACATGTGAACATTATCTATTGTGGGGTTGGGGGGATACAGAGAACTGCCCTCCTAGATTATGAGCTTCTCCAGGGTAGGGACCATGACTTTTCATTTTGTGTCTACCCATAGTGTCTGGGTGGAAGAAAATGTGACAAAAACTTTTAAAAAGGACTGAAGGAAAGAGAAAAAGCAAAGGAATAAAGGAGGTTTATCATTTGCTTTCTTAGAAACTGTTAATTGAATTCCATTTTTAACTCAGCATAAGAAACAAACAAAAAAAAAACAGCAATAAAAGCTGCTTAGGGACTTCCCTGGTGGCGCAGTGGTTAAGAATCTGCCTGCCAATGCAGGCCACACGGGTTCGAGCCCTGATCCAGGAAGATCCCACATGCTGCAAAGCAACTAAGCCCGTCCGCCACAGCTACTGAGCCTGCGCTCTAGAGCCCGCGAGCCACAACTACGGAGCCCTCCTGCCACTACTGCTGAAGCCCATGCGCCCAGAGCCCGTGCTCCACAGCAGGAGAAACCACCAAAATGAGAAGCACGTGCGCCGCAGCGGAGAGTGCCCCGCCCCCGCTCGCCGCAGCTGGAGAGAGCCTGCGCGCAGCAAAGAAGACCCAACACAGCCCCCAAATAAATAAATTAAAAAAAAAAAGCTGCCGAAACTCACATTACAAACAGTAAAGGTGAAGAAACAACAGAGCAAAAATTACAACAGTAACCACTGCCTACCCCCCAAATATCTCAGTAATCAAAGATTTCTTAACTTTTTGGCTCTTCAAAATATGTGCAGTCCATAATACAGTAGGAAGTGATTATCTATCCAAGGCTAGTTGTAAATGTCCTCTGATTATCTGATGTAATTCTAAGCTCAAAGGCTTTTGCCTCTCCTGCAGTACCTTGCTTGGAACAAAGCTGTGCTTAATGCATATTACTTTTATTTCATAAATATAAAGTATATAAAAACCAGAAGAGTTGAGTAACTTTCACTGGGAAGGAAAAAGGTAACATTTTTCATCTTTTTCTTTTTTATATTATTTTCATGAAGAGTCTAACTCTGCCCATTGACACCTGTCCAAATGCTATGACACTGCAAAACTGAGATCACATAAACTTTTTTTGGACACTTGATTTTGCCCATGTTAAAGGAATATAATTGAGTAACACACTCACTTAAAATTCTATTACAAATAAGCATACTTTCTCTACTCCCCCTGTGATATGCCATGATCCCATCTGTATAGACTAACTTTTACTCACTGAAAGTACAATAAATATTTGTCGATTGATTTGGTTGATGCAACTGTAAGCCTTGTTTTCAGTTCAAAGTCTACATTTTACTGGTAATCTAAAAATATTAATTCCTATACATCCAAATGTCTGGGTAGCATCCTGCTTCCCGAACACACACACATTCACCCTTAACCCCAACCTGCTCCTTCCTCAGAGCTTGTTGTGGGGAGAACATTTCAGGAGGGCATCCAGCAGGAGGAAAGACCAACACCTCTCGCTTCTTGAACTGTCGAGGTGCCCAATAGCAACTTAGTGGCTCAAAGTAAAAAAGAGCAGCGCGGGTGGCAGGTGGGGTGGAGGAAAAGGAAACTTCATCAAAGATGCAAGTGACAACTCCCAGGGGCTTATAGATTCCATCCGAACAGGAAAAATGAAAAGGTTAGAAAACAGTGGCAGGGTGGTGTCTCCAGCCATGTTTCAATTCACGCTGCACTGATAACAAGCCACATATCTGCCTTACCCAAGCAACTTCCCCAGTGCCCATCTCCCCACCTCGGAATAGGAAGGGGAGCGGGTCCCCACGACTCCGGAGTAATAATTAGGGGAGACCACTGCCTGTAGAGACTCCGCCAGAGGAAAGGAGCCGAGGGGCTGCGGCCCTTCTCTGCAATCCAGGAAGCCCCCTCCCGCGCGCAGGTGGGCGGGCGCCCGATGCCGCAAGGATGCAGGGCATGGAGCGAGGTACCGGGGCCCCTCCCAGAGACCCCCGCCAGCCCCGCCAGGGGGAGCGTCTGCGCCCGACGGCTGGCTGCGGGGACACGGCGGACGGCGCAGGGCGGTGGCTCGGCTACGCGGCTCCCCTCCCGCGTCCCCACCCTCTCCCCGCCCGCCCCCGGCGCGGCCCTGCCCGCCCCCTCCGCCCCCTCCCGCGGCGCCATGCGCAGACTCAGTTCCTGGAGAAAGATGGCGACAGCCGAGAAGCAGAAACACGACGGGCGGGTGAAGATCGGCCACTACATCTTGGGAGACACGCTGGGGGTCGGGACGTTCGGCAAAGTGAAGGGTGAGGACCTCCGGGGCAAGGCTCGGCCCCAGCCCGGGATCCGAGTGACTTCCGCCTTTCGCATCTCTTCATCCTCCCCCGCCCCTTGCGTTCCTCGTCCCCCGGGCTCGGCAGTCCCTGTCCAGGCTCCGGCCGGAGTAGAGCCGGAGGCCACGGCGGGACTGCGGAGCGGCGCCCCCTGGGAGGGCGGGGGTGGGGTGGGGACTGGTCGCCATGGCGACGGTGCGACGGCCGGAGGGGCTCGTCCGTGCGAGGGGCGGGGATGCAGAGGTGCGAACTTTCCCAGGCCTGACGGTCGGGGGCTGCACTACTCGCTCCCTTAGCTGGGTGGGGGCGCCGGGGTCTTGGCCGGGAACCCTGGAGAGGCGGCCCGCCGTTCGTCCCAGCTGTGATCCCTCGGCTCAGGGCCAGCCCATCGGTTCCCTGGCCGTCCTCGGCATTGTCCATATTTCCGTCCTCTTCAGAAGGCTGTTGACTTACCTGCCCTGGCTGATTCTCAAGTGTGAAATGTGTTCCCCCGAAGTAAGGTTGCTTTGGGGAGTAGTTTACAGAGTTAAAAAAAAAAAAAAAGGCCATTTTCTCGGAAAGGATCACTAATTTTTTTCGGAGCAGTTAATGAATATAAACTGGTCCTACATGTATTTGCGATCCTTGGTTTATGGTCTGAAAGCAGACGCCGTGCCTTCAGTGTTTCTGAATTACCAAACCTGGTAGGCAGTGCAGATTTTGCTTCCAGATAGTGTTTATTAATTCACTGATGCAGTTAGTTTCTGTTTATTTTCACAGCATATTTATATTTTAATTAATAGTTTTATGTACATTACTTGAAAAAAAAATTTTTTTTTAAAGAAAAGTGGAATCGCTTACCCTTGTGTTTCAATACAGTATTCCGGAAATAACAAACTTGCTCTCCAGTCCACCAATGCTGGCACAAAAAGTTTAATTGCAAATTTTGTGAGGCATAAATATTTTTTCCTTCAACATATTTGACTTTATTATTAGGGATGTAGAGGAAGGAAGTATGGAACTGATAAAAATAATTCATGCATTGGCTTTGGATAAATAGCCTGTGACTTGCATATACTAAGCGCTTGGTAAATATTTGACTTGAAAGAGAAAAAAGTTTGTGAAAGTCTGTACAGTGAATTAACTAACTGAGCCTTGCTCTATCGGAGCTAAATAAACATTTTCTGATTTTATCTAGGGATGGAAGAGGAGAGCCCTTCCTTCTCTTGCTCTTTCTGAGTCATAGAACTGGAAAATTGCTGTATAGCCCACAGGGAAGCAACTGCCTAAACCTTCTTAAGAAAATCAGCAAGGCCAACAATGTAAGAAAGTAAGAAGCAAATGCCAGAATAGGGTAATAACAGCCTTTAGGGTGGGTCTGTATTAGGCCAGTAAGATGTTTCTGTGCTTCTGAAGTTATTTATTTTTGGTGATGTTGTCTCTTTACTTGTTAGCAATTACAAACTTTCAGTTTATAAGTATTTGTAAGAAATACTCATTAATGCCACCCAAATAGCAATAACAGTTTTGATGCCTTCACCCCTCCCAGAGTTCTGTTTGGATTAGGATACTCATTGTTTTCCTAATATAGACCTGAGCAGAGTCAGGTCTCACTTTCTTATTGGCTAGGTGGCTTTTGGCATGGCAGATAGGAAAGCAAGAGGATATTTCTCATTTCCTGGGTTTGATCTGTGATGTGGCTGTGCCTTGAATCCCTCCAGTGACTGCTATTCCTTAACCTTCGCTCCTCCACATGTGCTTCTCTTGAAATACCACACACTGTCAAAGTCAACAATCTCTCCAAATATAGAAAGGCCAGTATTAGTCAAAGGATCATAGGTTTTATAGATATGGTTCATTTGTTCATAAATACATTAATTGATGGTGGTCAAAATCTTCAACCAGTGCATTTTTTAAAGTTGTTGAACAGTTGGAATGCTTTCTGTCCCAAATAAGAAAATCCAACTCAGCCTAGCCAAGAACATCTCTTTCTGTGGTTCTCTGTCCAGAGCAAGGAAGCCCCAGCATAGCCCTCATGAGTCTCATTGGCTCAATCATTCCCTCTGGCCAGGGATACCATGTGCTAACTGGCTTAGGCTTGTGTTCCTATAAGTAGGCACTAGCAGGAGAGATGGTATTACCCTTAGAGGAATACGGCCCGCTCCTGGACGTGTGTGTGTGTGGGGGGGCATCTTCTTCTGAAGTACTTGAATAGTATGGGGGGACAGAGTAGATACCTACACAGAAATGGGTTTTTTTTAGAAGAGAGGAAGGGGGACATAGCTGCCCAGTGAGCAAGCAAAAATAGCCACTGTAGTGGTGACGATGGTAACTTACAGTAGCCAAGAATTTGACAAGAATTCTTATAAATTATATGATTAGCCACATATTTCAATGGAGACAATTTGGATTAGCTAGAGGTTTTAAAATTAGTCATACACATTGCTAAATTTAACATAGAAAAGGAGTCTAATAGAGGATGTTATACAGATATGCAGAAAAATTCCCGATATGGTATTCCATCTTATAGGAAACTTATGGGGGGGGTGCAGAGAGGACTTTAAATTCATATGAATTATTTTGTTTCTTGTTACAGGTTTAAAAAAGATCCTTTGGTAATTTAATGGTAACATTTTGAGGGGAAACTTTAAATAGACAGCTAGGGTTAGCTTGGGATTATGCTTGAATTATCTTATTATTTCCAAGATACGTCCCCCCCCCCCGGTTGTCAAGGTGTTAGTCTCCACTCCCTTGTGGGGTCTAGTCCCCTTTCCTCCCAGAACAATTATAAAAGCATGGATGAACAGAGGCATGTTACTACTGCAGTAAATTTAAATGACAGTTTTTGTTAGTTTTCCAAAAGAAGATGCCTCATTAGTAGGGTGGGTAGTCTTTGGCAAATGAGTTGTTTATACATACAATCTATTTATTAATTTGCTGAGTATTTCTATATAAAACTGCAATTTAAGATAAATAGGTGACTCTTTGAATGAATCAAAGAAGTTACTTAAAAGCTTCTTGAAGTAAAAAATCGATATGTGAATTAGAGCTATATATCTCAGCATGGGTGAATTTCAAGTATATAAGGTTAGGCCACAAAAACAAGAAGTTGAAGAATATATATAGTCATGTTATTCATATAAAATTTAAAAACATGCAAAAACACTCATGCATTACTGGTAGGAGTACAAATTTGTACCACCTCTATAGAGTATGACAGTGTTTATTAAAGTTAACCCAGCAATTCAACTTCTAGGAATTTATCCTATAGGTGTATGAAATAATGAGTTATTCATATCATATTGTTTATAAATGCAAAAGATTGGAAGTAACCTTTCTAGTAGGACAATAGTTAAATTATGGTTTATCCATAGTGGTATACCTTGCAGATATTAGGAAAAAAGGAAAAAAAAGCAAGCGACTTCATATAATACAGGGAACAGTTTCCAATGTGGTTTTGTTTTTTTTTTTGCTGTACGCGGGCCTCTCACTGTTGTGGCCTCTCCCATTGCGGAGCACAGGCTCCGGACGCGCAGGCTCAGCGGCCATGACTCACGGGTCCAGCTGCTCCGCGGCATGTGGGATCTTCCCAGACCGGGGCACGAACCCGTGTTCCCTGCATCGGCAGGCGGACTCTCAACCACTGCACCACCAGGGAAGCCCTCCAATGTGTATTTTTAAGAGGAAAAAATAAGGGGATAGTAGAACAAAGTATATAGTATTCCTACCATTTGTGTATAAAGAGCAGGGGCAAATTAAAGTAAGTGTAACTACCTGCATATGTATAGAGTGTCTCTTTAAAGATACACACGAAACTGTTACATTAGTTGTTCAGGGGAGGGGAACTAGGTAGCAGAGGGACATGTCACTGTATATCTTTTTATAGTTTTGAATTGTGTAGTGCAGGTATTATGTATTCAAAAGAATATACAAAATTAAATTTTGTATATTTGTATACAAATATATATTTTATATATTTGTATATAAATAACCATATGAAAAACATTGTTACTGGATCATTTATGGATTCATACCTGTGGGAAAGACAAACACCACATTCAAGATAGTGGTAACCTCTAGGGAGAGAGAAAGGAGAAAGGAATCTGGGAGGAGTCAGACTGGGCTTCAGTTGCATCTGTTAATGTTTTACTGCTTAAGCTACTGTTGGGTGGAACATGGGTATTTGGCTTGCCTTTTGGGATGCCTGAAATGTTTGGTTAAGGAAAGGTACCTTTCTCACATTTCCACCTATAGCTTTTAAAACTCATCTCTCTCTAGGATTAAGTTATTTCCCTGATACTTTTAGCAGTGAGATTTTTTTTTTCAATTTTAGAGTGAGAATGAAATAGTTGGGTGATTAGAATATCTTTATAAATATTTCCATCTTTGTGGCGTCTCTTTATCAGTATTTAAAATTCTCTCTTTCAAAGTATGATCTTGTTTTACTTCAGGATTACATAGCTGATTAGAAGAGCATCTGTTACACTGTTCTACAGTTAGACAAAGTTCCCTTTAGAAAGCAATAACAGGTTGTTAGCTAATATTTAGTTGACTCATCTGTTGCTTTTGTTGTGTGGGAGACATTGTGAATTCTGGTAACCTTTGCTGTGAATGACTCAAGTCTTTCATGGCAGAAATACCTGTCTTCCATTTCACTGAAAAGCAACATCTTAGCATTACTGTAAAACAGTGACAGTCTGAAGAGTAACGTTTTGAGCTTTGGAAAAGGGGAGAAATATCTTAGTAATGCATATTCCTGACAAAGTCCATTTACCGCACTGATTGACTTATGGAGCAGCAGTTAATTTGGCTGTAACTGAGTTAAGTCACTGGAGAATCTTTAGCCTAGTTTTGAGAAAAAGTTCAGGTTTTGATATTGTGCCAAGGCTTTTTTTCCCTTCCCACTGCACTTTGATGGTGGGGTAGAGTGGAGAGGTCCAAGACTTGGAATATTTCTAATTAGAAGACCGGTTCCAACTTGATCAGTTAATAGCTTTACTTCAACAAATTAATCTCCCAGAGCCTCATGTTACCTGTATCATAGGTTTATTGTGAGGATCGAATGTGATAATGTGTTTCCTAAGCTATAATAAGGTGACTATATTTTCAAAAGTATTACGCTACTGAAATTCTAATGCTGAAGTACGTTGGCAGTTGGGTTCAAGGCAGATATCTGTGTTCTTACAAGTAAGGAAAACATGACATATTATATTATGGCCTTAAATTAGTAAGATTTTGCTGGGAGGAAAAAGGGAGAAAAATAATAGGAGATACTGCCTACTCTGAAAGAGAAAATATTTAGAGAATCAATGTTGGGACATATTTTAAAACTTTTTTTTTTTTTTGTGGTACGCGGGCCTCTCACTGTCGTGGCCTCTTCCGTTGCGGAGCACAGGGTCTGCACACGCAGGCTGAGCGGCCATGGCTCACGGGCCCAGCCGCTCCGCAGCATGTGGGATCTTCCCGGATTGGGGCATGAACCCATGACCCCTGCATCGGCAGACGGACTCTCAACCACTGCGCCACCAGGGAAGCCCAACATATTTTAAAACTTCTGAGGGAAAAATCTGTATCCAATTAAGACTGGGAAATACCAGGTTAAACGTTTGTTAGGTTTCTTTATGGCAGGGCTCTTTAGAGCCATTACTATATTAATATGTATAATGAGTTTCCAAAAGGGAGAGCAGACATCCTTCCCCAGACTCCTTGATTATGAAATCTTTTTCTGTGGAGAGTCTCCAGTCCTAGTGTTTTGTAGAGCATACTTTAGAAAGTCTATTCTAATAATTTTAGTTTTATGATTTTTTCTAGCCCATAGAAACTTAGAATCCTGAAATTAGAACATTGGAGAGGAGGCTGTGAGTTGACTCCTGATAGTCTTTGAAGGATGAGACACAACTTGAAAAAGCAGAAAACCCTAGGAGCTGGAACATAATAGTCTGGGAGCAAGAAGTAACTCCCACGGATGTCACTGTGTGAGGGCATAGGGAGTAACTGATGCTCATACAAGGTGAACATTTGCTTGGTTCCCCATCATCACTGTGTTCCATTTAAGAATTCTTGGATGGGACTTCCCTGGTGGCATAGTGGTTAAGAATCCGCCTGCCGAGCAACTAAGCCCACGCTCCACAACTACTGAGCCTGTGCTCTAGAGCCCGCGAGCCACAACTACTGAGCCTATATGCTGCAACTACTGAAGCCCATGCGCCTAGATCCCGTGCTCCACGACACGTGCACCGCAATGAGAAGCTCGCTCACTGCAATGAAGAGTAGCCCCTGCTCGCCGCAACTAGAGAAAGCCCATGTGCAGCAACGAAGACCCAACACAGCCAAAAATAAATAAATAAATTTATTAAAAAAAAAAAGGATCCGCCTGCCAATGCAGGAGACATGGGTTCAATCCCTGGTCCAGGAAGATCCCACATGCCGCGGAGCAACTAAGCCCGTGCGCCACAACTACTGAGCCTGTGCTCTAGAGTCAGTGAGCCACAACTACTGAAGCCCACGTGCCTAGAGCCCATACTCTGCAACAAGAGAAGCCACCACAATGAGAAGCCCACGCACTGCAACGAAGAGTAGCCCCCGCTCGCTGCAACTAGAGAAAGCCTGCGCGCAGCAATGAAGACCCAGCAGCCAAAAATAAATAAATTTATTAAAAAAAAAAAGAATTCTTGGACATGTGTAGTTCAGTTTAGAAAACCTGTTTTCAAAAAAGATTACTTTTGTTAACTTGTTGATTTTAATGGTGAATATCATAAACCTATCAGTTTCCTAGGGCTGCAGTAACAAAGTACCACAAACTGGGTGGCTTAAAACAACAGAAATTGTTTTGGAGTTCTGGAGGCCATAAGTCCGAAATCAAGGGTTTAGTAGGGTTACACTCCCTCCGAAGGCTTTAGGGGAGAATCTATTTCTTGCCTCTTCCAGCTTCTGGTGGCTCCTGGTGTTCCTTGGCTTGTGGTAGCAAAGCTCCATTCTCTGCTTGTATTCACATGGCCCCATTTGTGTGTGTGTGCCTGTGTTCTCTCCTTTTCTTATAAGGACACCAGTCATTAGACATGGAGCCCACCCTACATCTAGGATGATTTCATCCTGAGATCCTCAACTAAGTACACCCCCAAAGACCCTATTTCCAAATAAGATCCCATTCTGTGGATATAGTAGACGTGAGTTTGTGGGGAGGGGGACACTTTTCAACCCACTGCACTTGCCATTACAGTTTATGTGCTTTTATTTGTTTATTTATTTGGCCATGGTGCACAGCTTGTGGGATTTTAGTTCCCTGACCAGGGCTTGAACCCAGAGCCTGAACCCAGGGCCTGGCAGTGAAAGCCCTGAGTCCTAACCACTGGACCGCCAGGGAAATCCCCATGTACTTTTAGTTTTATGTTCTTAATTTCTCCCTTATGATGCAGTCATCCCTCAGTATCTGTGAGGGATTGGTTCCAGGAGTCCCTGAGGATACCAGCATCTGTGGATGCTCAAGTCCCTTATATTAAGTGACATAGTACAGTCGGCTCTCCATACCCTCAGGTTCTGCATATGGGGATAGGGAGGCTGAATGTTTATTTACTGAAAAAAATCCTAGTATAAATGGACTGTTGCAGTTCAAACCCGTGTTGTTTGTTCAAGGATCAATTGTACTTTTTGAGTAACTTTTTAAAATTTTTAAAAAAATTTTTTGTGGTAAGCGGGCCTCTCACTGTTGTGGCCTCTCCTGTTGCGGAGCACAGGCTCTGGACGCGCAGGCTCAGCGGCCATGGCTCACGGGCCCAGCCGCTCCGCGGCATGTGGGATCTTCCTGGACCAGGGCACGAACCCGTGTCCCCTTCATCGCCAGGCGGACTCTCAACCACTGCGCCACCAGGGAAGCCCTTGAGTAACTTTTAAACTGGTTTAATAGAATGAATAAAATGTCTTCTTTGGTATCTTGTATTAAAACATTGAAATCAATAGGAAGCAGGTTTTTATTAGACTGGATTTATTTTTCATATACAAGAAAAAGGTCATAGTAGCAGTGTCTGGCACATAGTAGGTGCAGGTGCTCAATAACTATTTCTTAAATATATGAATGAATTTTTAGAATAAGTCTTATTAGTATGGGGCATTCAGTCTATTATTCTTTTCAAAACTATAAGACTGTAAATTAAGGGTTCTGCTTATATGTTCAACTTCTACTATTTATGTTTTATTAAAAGGATATTTAGTATTATTATACTATGTAATATTCTTTTGAGGATTATCTTTTTAAAAATATCACATTTCACTTACCCTTTTTGGAAAAAGCACAAGTTTTTGAGACAGATCTGTCTTTGTATTTTTGCTTTGTCAGTCACTAGCTGTGTAACTTTGGGCAAGTTATTTCATCTTCCTGTGCCTCAGTTACTTGTAAAGTGTTGCTAATAATACTAGTCTTCCAGGGTTGGTGAGAGTTGGAGTCAGTATGTTTGGGTACAAAGTGGGTATGTCATGAATATTAGCTAGTGAGTTGTATACTTTAATTATGTATTATAAATCAACTAGATTTATATGTTAAAAAGTAGTAGTCATTTAAAAAAATCTGATTTCAACTTAAGTCAAATGAACCTGTTTTTACCTCTGTGCTCTTCTATGACAGAATAAGTGTTTCTATAGTTTTCGGGTAGTAGGTGAAATCCCTGTCAAGGACTTGGCACTATGTATATATATGTCTAGCAATATTATGTTGAAAATTAACCAAAGTTAGGAAATGGGTTGAACTTTGGAAGCTAGAAATCTCTGGTATTGATGGGATAGAGGAGGATGGAGCAGGTTAGTGAGATTGAAGCTTATGGGGATGGAAACTAGATGCATAGAAATTACAGCTATTATTTATTTAGTACTTATTATGTACTTGGATCTAAGTGGATAAAAGGGACAAATCAAAGAGCTGAGATAAGATTGGCTATATAGGATTAAATCAGAAAATTTAGGACTGATTAGCTAGGAATGGGGGACAGGTTTGGAAGCAATGGAGAATATATAACCCTGAATAGCAATAGCCATCCTTTCTTTATTGAGCACTTAACTGTGCCGGTCACTATGGAAAGTGCTTTACAAAGCCTACTTCATGTCACCCTTATGGAGTACGCGGTATTCTGATTTTGAATAGAAGGTTGAAGTAATTTAACTTGTTCAAGTCAAACATTTAGTAAATACCTTCGTGCAGGACCAAAGCCCAGATCTTTGTGACTGCAAAGCCCATGCTCTGTACACAGATTGCCTTCTCATGTGGAAGTGGAATTGGGTGCTTAACCCTACTCCTGAAAAAGATGAATCTGTTAATACCTATCATTGTTTTTTCCTTCTCTTTGAAATTTTTCTTAATTGAATAGAATATTAAAAAGTAAGTAAAATTTGAAAAAAAGACCAGAGTAGAATAACTTTTAATTATGGCACATTATCATTTTTATGTAAATATTTTTGTATAGCTGGAAAATGTAGAATACATATACAATTTTTGTTTGTTCTTTTCATGTTTATGAGAGCATTTCATGTAGTTTTTCTATGAGAGTCTGTTATGTTGGAATGACAATATGTTAAACTGTTCTCTGAAATTGGTCATTTAGGTTAATTGCAGTATTTGTTCTTACATAAGACACTGTAATAAACATATTTATGCACATTTTTTCATTTACTTAGTTCTAAGTTAAATTACAAGTCCAGGAACAACAAATTAAAACAAAAATGAAATAGCACCTTTAATGCTATTCTAGGACATTAATTGCCTTTTTATTGCCCTAAAATGTACTGTTGGTTTACACAGCCATGAAAAAGGAATTATTATACTAATATTCCATTAAAAGAACCAAACTGTTGGGACTTCCCTGGTGGTGCAGTGGTTAAGACTCCACACTCCCAACGCAGGGGGCCTGGGTTCTATCCCTGGTCAGGGAACTAGATCCCACATGCATGCAGCAACTGGGAGTTCGCATGCCACAACTAAGGAGCCTGCCTGCCACAACTAAGACCCAGTGTAACCAAATAAATAGATAAATATTAAAACAAAAACAAAAAAACCCAAACTGATCATGTACTCTGCCTGTTGACTTAGTTTGGAATGTCTGTGTATGTGTGAGAATTTGAATGATCTCTTTACAGTTGTTGTCATGACACCTTCCCCCTCCCTGACATTGTCTTAATTTTTATTTGAATATTTATGCAATCACACTTTTGTGATTTCTTCCACTGTTTCAAAAGTGAAGAAGTTATGCCTCTATACTTCTAATTAATTTATAATTTGATGAAATGCTCAAGTTTTAGAAAAAAGTTTAGCTATACCTTGATTGTCTGGTGATTGATTTCATTCTGTTTATTCTGCCTTCTTTATTTTTTTGGGGGGGCATCTATTATTTATAGGTGGAATGATATTCTACTCCTTATTACTCATGAGTTGAATTTTACTTGATTCCCTATGCCTTGTCTATCACCTTCCCTCCTGCTCTTGCTAATTTCTTCCTAACTTTTTGGTATGTGCTCCATAAAATTTTCTGTCACATATCTGCTGCAACTTACTGCTTTCTAAATGATTTTAGTTGTTCTGTTGTAAAGTTTGTCTTGCACTCTCTTATTTCATAACTTCTTTATTTTCTTATCATCATGAAATAGTTAATAATTTTCCTAGAACATTCACATATTTCTCAAGTGAGCGTTATTAATGTCCATTCTTTTTGTTTGCTTGTTTAATTCTTTGGGACTCGTTTTGGTGTTTCTTACCTTACAGTTACTTTGGTCCTCTTCAGAGGCCAGGAACGTCCCAGGGACCCAGGCTGCTTTCCATTGGTACTTTCCCTGGCAGCGTTAACTGGCGTATAGCAGATGCTCCATACATAAGGCCAAATGAATGAATTTGAGAGAATGCTTTGCATTTCCTATTCCAGGCCCTTATTTCATGACAGAATGTACATCAAGAGTTTCAGATAAGCCCTAATTGTTTCTTAAAGTTAGTTGGGGTTGAAAATAAGCAGAGTATGGTATAAGAGGAGACTGGTCAATGAATTGGAGTTTCATCAACCAGTTGATGAATTGGGTGATGAATTGGAGTTTAGACCCAAATGGATTCTGCCAATATTAACTGGTATTGTTGCTGTTTCCCAGTTCTGTTTCAGTTGTGCAGTTAAAGGGAAAAGGTTCCTACTAAGCCATGCTTGGAGTTTTTGTGGGTAGTTGGGACAGATGAGATTAGTACTTACTCAGTATCAATAAATTAGGTCTCAGAAAGAAGTTACTTCCTGAATTAGGGTTTAACAGTCAAGTTGACTCCTCTTAATCACATCTGATTGGTACTGGAGACTGTAGAAAACCTTATCAGAAATTAGAATGTGCTTGATTTCTACAGTTCATTTCAGCTGTGACTATAGGTTTTTCTTCCTCACTGGTTTCATATATATTTTAATGATGTTTTGATGGCAATATATCCAGTGCATTATGTTACCGTGCCATCTTTCAGAAAGCTTCTATAATTTCTTAGCTATGAATGGTTCTTTTTTTTTTAATTGAGGTATAGTTGATTTACAGTATTATATTCATTTCAGGTATACAACATAGTGATTCAAAATTTTTATAGATTTATACTCCATTTAAAGTTATTATAAAATGTTAGCTATATTCCCTGTGCTGTACAATATATCCTTGTAGATTATTTCATATTGATACACAGTTTGTACCTCTTCCTCCCCTACCTCTGTCTTGCCCCTCCCCACTTCCCTCTCCCCACTGGTAACCACTAGTTTGTTCTCTATATCTGTGAGTCTATTTCGGTTTTGTTATATTCACCAGTTTGTTTTATTTTTTAGATTCCATGTATAAGTGATGATATACAGTATTTGTCTTTCTGTCTGACTTATTTCATAGCATAATACCCTCCAGGTGCATCCATGTTGTTGTAAATGGCAAAATATCATTCCTTTTTATGGCTGAGTAATAGTCCATTGTTATATATGGATATATATATATATATATATACACACCACATCTTATTTATTCATTCATCTGTTGATGGACACTTAGGTTGCTTCCATGTCTTGGCTATTGTAAATAGCACTGCTATGAACATTGGGGTGCATGTATCTTTTTGAATTAGTGTTTTTGTTTTCTTCAGATATATACCCCAGGAGTGGGATTGCTGGATCATATGGTAGTTCTACTTTTAGTTTTCTGAGGAACCTCCATACTATTTTACATAGTGGCTGCGCCAATTTGCATTCCCACCAGCAGTGTACAAGGGTTCCCTTTTCTCCACATCCTTGCCAACATTTGTTATTTGTAGACTTTTTTTTTTTTTTTTGCGGTACGCGGGCCTCTCACTGTTGTGGCCTCTCCCGTTGCGGAGCACAGGCTCCGGACGTGCAAGCTCAGTGGCCATGGCTCACGGGCCCAGCCTCTCCGCGGCACGTGGGATCTTCCCGGACTGGGGCACGAACCTGTGTCCCCTGCATTGGCAGGCGGACTCTCAACCACTGTGCCACCAGGGAAGCCCATATTTGTAGACTTTTTGATGATAGCCATTCTGACAGGTGTGATGTGATATCTCATTGTGGTTTTGATTTGTATTTCTCTGATGATTAGCAATGTTGAGCATCTTTTCATGTGTCTATTGGCCAGCCATGGATGGTTTTGAGATTAGGTGAACTATATAAATGGTACTTACAAGAAAAGTTAGAGATTCCCTTTACATTGTAGTAGTTTAAAAATGGCACTTTTTGGAGATTAATCCTTTGTCAATTGCTTCATCTGCAAATATTTTCTCCCATTCTGAGGGTTGTCTTTTCGTCTTGTTTCTGGTTTCCTTTGCTGTGCAAAAGCTTTCAAGTTTCATTAGGTCCCATTTGTTTATTTTTGTTTTTATTTCCCTTTCTCTAGGAGGTGGGTCAAAAAGGATCTTGCTGTGATTTATGTCATAGAGTGTTCTGCTTGTGGTTTCCTCTAAGAGTTTTATAGTGTCTGGCCTTATATTTAGGATTTTTCTTTTCTTTTCTTTTCTTTTTTTAATATTTAGGTCTTTAATCCATTTTGAGTTTATTTTTGTGTATGGTGTTAGGGAGTGTTCTAATTTCATTCTTTTACATGTAGCTGTCCAGTTTTCCCAGCACCACTTATTGAAGAGGCTGTCTTTTCTCCATTGTATATTCTTTCCTCCTTTATCAAAGATAAGGTGACCATATGTGCGTGGGTTTATATCTGGGCTTTCTATCCTGTTCCATTGATCTATATTTCTGTTTTTGTGCCAGTACCATACTGCCTTGATTACTGTAGCTTTGTAGTATAGTCTGAAGTCAGGGAGCATGATTCCTCCAGCTCCGTTTTTCTTTCTCAAGATTGCTTGGGCTATTTGGGGTCTTTTGTGTTTCACAGATTGCCAACAAACACATGAAAGGATGCTCAACGTCACTAATCATTAGAGAAATGCAAATCAGAACTGCAATGAGGTATTACCTCACACCAGTCAGAATGGCCATCATGAGAAAATCTACAAACAGTAAATGCTGGAGAGGGTGTGGAGAAAAGGGAACCCTCTTGCACTGTTGTTGGGAATGTAAATTGATACAGCCCCTATGGAGAACAGTATGGAGGTTCCTTTAAAAACTAAAAATAGAACTACCATACCACCCTGCAATCCCACTACTGGGCACATACCCTGCGAAAACCATAATTCAAAAAGAGTCATGTACCACAATGTTCATTGTAGCACTATTTGCAGTAGCCAGGATATGGAAGCAACCTAAGTGTCCATAAACAGATGAATGGATAAAGAAGAAGTGGCACATATAATATAATGGAATATTACTCAGCCATAAAAAGAAACGAAACTGAGTTATTTGTAGTGAGGTGGGTGGACCTAGAATCTATCATACAGAGTGAATTAAGTCAGAAAGAGAAAAACAAATACTGTATGCTAACACATGTACATGGAATGTAAGAAAAAAAATGGTTCTGAAGAACCTAGGGGCAGGACAGGAATAAAGACGCAGTCGTAGAGAATGGACTTGAGGACACGGGAAAGGGGGAGGGTAAGCTGGGACGAAGTGAGAGAGTGGTATGGACATATATACACTACCAAATGTAAAACAGATAGATAGTGGGAAGCAGCTGCATAGCACAGGGAGATCAGCTTGGTGCTTTGTGACCACCTGGAGGGGTGGGATAGGGAGGGTGGGAGGGAGACGCAAGAGGGAGGGGATATGGGGATATATGTATATACATATAGCTGATTCACTTTGTTATACAGCAGAAACTAACACACCATTGTAAAGCATTATACTCCAATAAAGATGTTTTTTTAAAAAATGGCACTTTTACTTTATGATTCCCTGATAATCCTTTGTGTTAGACTATGTTGCGGTTGAACATTTGCTCGTGTGCTGGGAAGATTTGTATTGTGGGAGTATTGTGAAAGTTAAGAAAGGATCTGGGCGGGTCCCAGAATCAGCTTCGCGAAGGCTCTCGGCCTCTCGGCCGTGCCGCGGCCCGCAGGCACCCGGCACATGCCCGCCCCTCCGTCACAATGCCCAAGAGGAAGGTCAGCTCCGCCGAGGAGGAGCCCGAGAGGAGATCGGTGAGGTGGTCAGTTAAACCGGCTCCCGCAAAAGTGGAAACGAAGCCAAAAAAGGCAGCAGGAAAGGATAAATCTTCAGCCAAAAAAGTGCAGACAAAAGGGAAAAGGGGAGCAAAGGGAAAACAGGCTGAAGTGGCTAACCAAGAGACTAAAGAAGACTTACCTGCAGAAAACAGAGAAACTAAAAATGAGAAGAGCCCAGACTCTGATGAAGCAGGAGAGAAAGAAGCAACTCTGATTCATATCACACATCCGGTCCTATCAGCGGTCCCTGTCTCCCTGCTTGTACAATCCAGAGGAATATTCTTACCAACTATTTTGTAAATGCAAGTGTTTTAGTAGCTCTAGAAACAGTTTTAAAAAGGAGGGAATCCCACCTTATCCCATTTTTTAAGTGTAAATGCTTTTTTTTTAAGAGGTGAAATCATTTGCTGGTTGTTTTTTGGTACAACCAGAAAATAGTGGGATATTGAATATGGAAGGCTTTGATTATCTTGGGTGTCAGCTTAACATTCCACAGATGAGGGGTAGCTTTTATATCCTATAATACAAAGCATACTAAATGGCAGTTTGGAGTCAGTTGTGCATTTAATGTCTTAAACACTTGAAATTACTTCTTTTCCCATGTTGTTTTTGGTTGAATTGTTTCCTAAAGCAAACCACTCACTCCCTGATCTTGGCTCTCCTGGTCAGAATTTTGTGTACTCTGTAACATCTTTGGTTGTGGTAGTCCAGTTCTTCTCATAACTTTGTTAATGTGCTCTGAACGATTGACAATTTGAGTATGTAGTGTATATGATATTAAATTGTGAATTAGTGGGACTTACGATGTAACAGCATATCAGTATTTGAAGATATTGGTACTTGATACCCTGTCAAGGAAAATTTGCCTCCAAATTTTAAGCTGGAAAGTCACTGGAATAACTGTTCAGAAAAGAATCACAACTACATGATTTTTTAGATTTTTGGTACGTATGTTAAGAAATGTATACAATTTAGGAACTTCCCTGGTGGCACAGTGGTTAAGAATCTGCCTGCCAATGCAGGGGACACGGGTTCAAGCCCTGGTCCGGGAAGATCCCATGTGCCTCGGAGCGACTAATCCTGTGCACCACAACTACTGAGCCTGCACTCTAGAGCCCGTGCGCCACAACTGCTGAGTCCGTGTGCCACAATTACTGAAGCCCACGCGCCTGGACCCCATGCTCTGCAACAAGAGAAGCCACCACAGTGAGAAGCCTGCGCACAGCAAAGAAGAGTAGCCCCCGCTCGCCGCAACTAGAGAAAGCCTGTGCCCAGCAGCAAAGATCCAACACAGCCAAGAAAAAAAAGAATCGTATACAATTTAAATGTCTGTGCTGATCCTCAAAACAACCAGTAAAATCTCAATTATGAAAAAAAAAAAGGAAGGGATCTGGACAAAATGGAAGGTGAACTTAGGTGGTAAGTTACATTCTTGAAAGGGACTGAGTTCGGACTCTGATTTAAACACTTTTCTTTGAGTCTTATTTAACAAAGACTTTTTCTTCCATTGTGAAATATCTGTATAATCTAACCTTAAATTTAATATTATTAACTAAAATATTTAAGCAAAGTAGTAAATGCTTAAAAAATTCAAAATAATGAGGAACCACCCCATCCCCTGTCCACCCCTCTCAGCTGCAGGGGGTTTCATGGGGCAGAAGATCCCTTCACTCATTGTCTTGGTTAGCTTGGTGGGGAAAAAAATGTTAAATTGTTGAAAACCATTGGACCCGATGATCTGTAAGGTTCTCTTTAGTTCTAAAATTCTAAACTTCTTATTGTTAAATCGTCAAGAGCACATACTAAGTGAGGAGCAAACAATGTGTCTTTTTTTTTCTTTTAGAAAAAATAATTATCTCATTCCTCCCGTGATTAAAAACCTGCAGTGGTTCCTAGTCCTTGGGGGTTTTTAAAGGATGGTCAGGCTCGGCTCCTTCCTAAGTCCCAGATCAAGCAGGAAAGTCTATTGAGATTGGAATAATGAGAATAATTCTTTGTTTAAAATAATGTTTTAAATACAAGGAGTTTAAAATATCAATGCTGAGTTTCAATTTGGAAATAGTAAAAAATATTATATTAGTCTGCCAGCGCTGCCATAACAAAAATATTGCAGACCGAATGGCTTTGACAACAGAAATTTATTTTCTCACAGTCTAGAGGCTAAAAGTCTGAGATTAAGGTTTGGTTTCTTCTGAGGCCTCTCTCCTTAGCATGCAGATGGCTGCCTTCTCTCACTGTCCTCACATGGTTTCCTGTGTGTACCTCTGCTGTTTCTCTGTGTATCCATATTTCCTCCTAAAGGCACACTTGTCAGGTTGGATCAGGACCTACCCCAACTGTTTCATTTTAACTTAGTCATCTCTTTAAAGGCCTTATTTCCAAATACTATCACATTCTGAGGTACTAGGGATTAGGACTTCAACATATGAATTTGGGGAGAGACACAATTCAGCTCATGAAGGATTTCTTGTTATCATTACCCTTGATTTTCAGCTGGTAATTATGAAGATTGCCAGGGAAAGCTCTTTGATATTGGTCTTACAAACTATGTTCTAATTTAGAAGAGAACATTTTCTTCCTGAAAAACTAAAACTCTAAATCACTTATTTAAAATTGAAAAACAAATTTTTTTTGAAAAGTAATACATGTATATGTTAAAATGTCAAATAGTGCTAAGAGGTCTATTTATAAAACAATTTCCTACCCCCACTTTCAACTCTTAGCTGTTTCTTCTTGTATTTATCTTTTAAAAAAATTTTTTAATTTTTTATTTATTTTATTTTAATTTATTTAATTTATTTTATTTTTGGCTGCATTGGGTCTCCATTGCTGCACACGGGCTTTCTCTAGTTGCGGCGAGCAGGGGCTACTCTTCATTGCAGTGTGGTGGCTTCTCTTGTTGCAGAGCACGGGCTCTAGGCATGCAGGCTTCAGTAGTTGTAGCACGTGGGCTCAATAGTTGTGGCTCGCGGGCGGTAGAGCACAGGCTTAGTAGTTGTGGCACACAGGCTTTGTTGCTCCACGGCATGTGGGATCTTCCTGGACGAGGTCTCAAACCCGTGTCCCCTGCGTTGGCAGGTGGATTCTTAACCACTGTGCCACCAGGGAAGCCCTGTTGTTTTAAAACTTCCACATTTCTAATTGATAATGCATGCATAAAAGTTATCTTAATTCTTGTTGACAGACTTTTTGTTAAATTCTTATTATGGTTGATGAGGATTTTAGTTCGTTCTTAAGTTATTTTTATATTGAGGTATAGTTGATTTACAGTATTATATTAGTTTCCAATGTACAACATAGTGATTCAAAATTTTTATAGATTATACTTCATTTATAGTTATTATAAAATATTGGTCATATTCTCTGTGCTGTATAACATATCCTTGTAGCTTATTTATTTTATGCATAGTAGTTTGTACCTCTTTATCCCCTATCCCTATCTTACCCTTACCCAATTCCCTCTCCTCACTGGTAACCACTGGTTTGTTCTCTTTATCTGTGAGTTTGTTTCTTTTTTGTTATATTCACTAGTTTTATTTTATTAAAATTAAAAAAAAATTTTATTGAAGTATACTTGATTTACAATACTGTGTTAGTTTTAGGCATATAGCAAAGTGTTGTGGATATATATATATACATATATTCTTTTTCAGATTCTTTTCCATTGTAAGTTATTATAAGATATTGAGTATAGTTCCCTGTGCTGTACAGTAAATCCTTGTTGTTTATCTATTTTATATATAGTGGTATCTGTTAATCCCATACTCCTAATTTATCCCTTCCCATCCTTTCCCCTTGGATAACCATAAGTTTGTTTTCTATGTCTGTGAATCTGTTTCTGTTTTTTAAAAAAGTTCATTTTTATTATTTTTCGATTCCACATACAAGTGATGTCGTATAATATTTGTCTTTCTCTGTCTGACTTCATTCAATATGATAATCTCTAAGTCCATCCATGTTGCTGCAAATGGCATTATTTTATTCTTTTTTATGGCTGAGTAATGTTCCTGTGTGTGTGTGTGTGTGTGTGTGTGTGTGTGTGTGTGTGTGTATGTGTGTGTGTGTATCACATCTTCTTTATCCATTCATCTGTTGATGGACACTTAGCTTGCTTCCATGTCTTGGCTATTGTAAATAGTGCTGCTATGAACGTTGGGGTGCATGTATCTTTTCTTCTTTTTAAAAATTTTTTCTGGCCTTTTGGGAACAGTGTCATCTTAGGAGGAACTTGCCTTTCTCCTCTTATGCTTTTTTTTTAAAAAAATAAATTTATTTATTTATTTTTGGCTGCGTTGGGTCTTCGTTGCTGTGTGTGGGCTTTCTCTAGTTGCAGTGAGCGGGGGCTACTCTTCATTGCGGTGCACAGGCTTCTCATTGCGGTGGCTTCTGTTGTTGCGGAGCATGGCCTCTAGGCGTGTGGGCTTCAGTAGTTGTGGCGCATGGGCTTAGCTGCTCTGCGGCATGTGGGATCTTCCCGGACCAGGGCTCGAACCTGTGTCTCCTACATTGGCAGGCGGATTCTTAACCACTGTGCCACCAGGGAAGTCTGCATGTATCTTTTTGAATTAGAGTTTTCATCTTTTCTGGATGTATGCCTAGGAGTGGGATTGCTGGATCATATGGTAGTTCAATTTTTAGTTGTTTTAGGACCCTCCTACTATTTTTCATGGTGGCTGCACTGATCTACAGTCCCACTAGCAGTGTAAGAGGGTTCCCTTTTCTCCGCACCCTCTCCTGCATTTATTATTTGTAGATGTTTTGATGATGGCCATTGTGACTGGTGTGAGGTGATACCTCATTGCAGTTTTGAATTGCATTTCTCTAATGATTAGTGATGTTGAGCATCTTTTCATGTGCCTATTGGCCATCTGTGTCTTCTTTGGAGAAATTTCTATTTAGGTCTTCTGCCATTGTTTGATTGGCTTGTTTATATATATATATATATAGGCTTGTTTATGTTTTTGATATTGAGAGAGCTGTTTGTATAGTTTGGAAATTAAGCCCTTATTGGTCTTATCATTTGAAGATATTTTCTCCCAGTGCTTAGGTTGTCTTTTCATTTCCTTTGCTGTTCAAAAGTGTATACGTTTGATTAGGTCCCATTTGTTTATTTTTGCTTTTATTTCTTTTGCCTTGGGCTGATCTAAGAAAATATTGCCATGATTTATGTCAAAGAATATTTTGCCTATGTTCTCTGCTAGGGAGTTTTATGATATTATGTCTTGTATTTAAGTCTTTAAGCCATTTAGAGTTTACTTTTGTGTATGGTGTGAGGGAGTGTTTGAACTTCATTGATTTACATGAAGCTGTCTGGCTTTCCCAACACCACTTGCTGAGGAGACTGTCTGTCTGACTTACTTCACTAAGCATAATAACCTCCAGGTCAAAGATTTTAGTTCTTTTGTACCTTTTCCTCTACACCCTCGTTCTCCTAATATAATTATGTCACACTTTAAAAAAAATCCATATTTGGTGTTTTCATAATTGTGACTGTGTAAAAACTATCTGCTAAGCCAATACTATGACTATATTTACTTATAGAACTTTTCATTTTTCCTGGAGTTATTAATTTACCTCACTTTTTCATTTGCTTAGTTTTCTTCTAACCTAAGGTTAAATTCTCCACATCTTCAAATGCTTCTGTAAGATCTTTCTCAATGTAACATTACGTACTTTCAAACCTGTCAGATAATTTATCTGTCTATTCTTTTTTCTCCCTAGAAATAACCGTCCTGGATCCTCTGCGACATTTCTGTCTGGATTTGTTGCCTTCCAGCCTTCTACACAGCTGTTACCTATGACTTTGCTTCATTACCTTATTGGGGATTCTCTTCTTTTTCTCCTATATTGGATCCCTTCTTACTGAATACCATCTTGGTTTCTTTTTACTTATTTATTATTTAAAGAAAAATTTTTTTATTTTTAATTTTCTTTTTGAATTTTATTTTTTATACAGCAGGTTCTTATTAGTTACCCATTTTATACATATTAGTGTGTACATGTCAATCCCAATCTCGCAATTCATCACACCACCCCCTCCCCACTACTTTCCCCCCTTGGTAGCCATAAGTTTGTTCTCTACATGTGTGTCTCAATTTCTGCCCTGCAAACCAGTTCATCTGTACCATTTTTCTAGGTTCCACATATATGCGTTAATATATGATATTTGTTTTTCTCTTTCTGACTTACTTCACTGTGTAAGACAGTCTCTAGATCCATCCACGTCTCTACAAATGACCCAATTTCGTTCCTTTTTATGGCTGAGTAATATTCCATTGTATATATGTACTACATCTTCTTTATCCATTCGTCTGTCGATGGACATTTAGGTTGCTTCCATGACCTGGCTGTTGTAAATAGTGTTGCAATGAACATTGGGGTGTATATGTCTTTTTGAATTATGGTTTTCTCTGGGTATATGCCCAGTAGTCGGATTGCCTGGGTCATATGGTAATTCTATTTTTAGTTTTTTAAGGAACCTCCATACTGTTCTCCATAGTGGCTGTATCAATTTACATTCCCACCAACAGTGAAAGAGGGTTCCCTTTTCTCCACACCCTCTCCAGCATTTGTTGTTCATAGATATTCTGATGATGCCCATTCTAAATGGTGTGAGGTGATACCTCATTGTAGTTTTGATTTGCATTTCTCTAATCATTAGTGATGTTGAGCAGCTTTTCATGTGCTGCTTGGCCATCTGTATGTCTTCTTTGGAGAATGTCTATTTAGGTCTTCTGCCTATTTATTTATTTATTTATGGCTGTGTTGGGTCTTTGTTGCTGTGTGCGAGCTTTCTCTAACTGTGTTGAGTGGGGGCTACTCTTCACTGCAGTGTGTGGGCTTCTTATTATGGTGGCTTCCCTTGTTGGGGAGCATGGGCTCTAGGCACGCGGGCTTCAGTAGTTGTGGCACGTGGGCTCCGTAGTTGTGGCACGCGGGCTTTGGTATTTGTGGCTTGCAGGCTCTAGAGTGCAGGCTCAGTAGTTGTGGCGCACAGGCTTAGTTGCTCCGTGGCATGTGGGATCCTTCTGGACCAGGGCTCGAACCTGTGTCCCCTGCATTGACAGGTGGATTCTTAACCCCTGTGCCACCAGGGAAGTCCCTTCTGCCCATTTTTTGATTGGGTTATTTGTTTTTTTAATATTGAGCTGCATGAGCTGTTTATATATTTTGGAGATTAATCCTTTGTCCGTTGATTTGTTTGCAACTATTTTCTCCTATTCTGAGGGTTGTCTCTTCGTCGTCTGTAGTTTCCTTTGCTTTGCAAAAGCTTTTAAGTTTCATTAGGTCCCATTTGTTTATTTTTGGTTTTATTTCCATTACCTTAGGAGGTGGATCAAAGATCTTGCTGTGATTTATGTCAAAGTGTTTTTCCTATGTTGTCCTCCAGTAGTTTTATAGTGTCCAGTCTTACATTTAGGTCTCTAATCCATTTTGAGTTTATTTTTGTGTATGGTGTTAGGGAGTGTTCTAATTTCATTCTTTTACATGTAGCTGTCCAGTTTTCCCAGCACCACTTATTGAAGAGACTGTCTTTTCCCCATTGTATATCCTTGCCTCCTTTGTCATAGATTAGTTGACCATAGGTGCATGGGTTTATCTCTGGGTTTTCTATCCTGTTCCATTGATCTATATTTCTGTTTTTGTGCCAGTACCATATTGTCTTGATTACTGTAGCTTTGTAGTATAGTCTGAAGTCAGGGAGTCTGATTGCTCCAGCTCCATTTTTCTTTCTCAAGATTGCTTTGGCTATTTGGGGTCTTTTGTGTCTCCATACAAATTTTAAGATTCCTTGTTCTAGTTCTGTGAAAAATGCCACTGGTAATTTGATAGGATTGCATTGAATCTGTAGACTGCTTTGAGTAGTATAGTCATTTTCACAATATTGATTCTTTCAGTCCAAGAACATGGTATATCTCTCCATCTGATTGTGTTGTCTTTGATTTCTTTCATCAGTGTCTTATAGTTTTCTGAGTACACGTCTTTTACCTCCTGAGGTAGGTTTATTCCTAGGTATTTTATTCTTTTTGTTGAAATGGTGAATGGGAGTGTTTCCTTAATTTCTCTTTCTGATGTTTCATTGTTAGTGTATAGGAATGTAAGAGATTTCTGTGCATTAATTTTGTATCCTGCTACTTTACCAAATTCATATATTAGCTCTAGTAGTTTTCTGGTAGAGCCTTTAGGATTCTTTATGTATAGTCTCATGTCATCTGCAAACAGTGACAGTTTTACTTCTTCTTTTCCAATTTGTATTCCTTTTATTTCTTTTTCTTCTCTGATTGCCATGGCTAGGACTTCCAAAACTATGTTGAATAATAGTGGTGAGAGTGGACATACTTGTCTTGTTCCTGATCTTAGAGGGAATGCTTTCAGTTTTTCACCATTGAGAATATGTTTGCTGTGGGTTTGTTGTATATGGCCTTTATTATGTTGAGGTAGGTTCCCTCTATGCCCACTTTCTGGAGAGTTTTTATCCTAAATGGTGTTGAATTTTGTCAAAATCCTTTTCTGCATCTATTGAGATGATCATATGGTTTTTCTCCTTCAATTTGTTAATATGGTGTATCACATTGATTGATTTGCATATATTGCAAGAATCCTTGCATCCCTGGGATAAATCCCACTTGATCATGGTGTATGATCCTTTTAATGTACTGTTGGATTCTGTTTGCTAGTATTTTGTTGAGGATTTTTGCATCTATGTTCATCAGTGATATTGGTGTGTAATTTTCTCTTTTTGTAGTATCTTTGTCTGCTTTTGGTATCATGGTGATGGTGGCCTCATAGAAGGACTTTGGGAGTGTTCCTTCCTCTGCAAATTTTTGGAAGAGATTGAGAAGGATGGGTGTTAGCTCTTCCTTTTCTAAATGTTTGATAGAATTCACCTGTGAAGCCATCTGGTCCTGGACTTTTGTTTGTTGGAATATTTTTAACCACAGTTTCAATTTCATTACTTGTGATTGGTCTGTTTGTATTTTCTGTTTCTCCCTGGTTCAGTATTGGAAGGTTATACCTTTCTAAGAATTTGTCCATTTCATCCAGGTTTTCTATTTTTATTGGCACAGAGTTGCTTGTAGTAGTCTCTTGTGATGCTTTGTATATCTGCAGTGTCTGTTGTAACTTCTCCTTTTTCTTTTCTAATTTTATTGATTTGAGTCCTCTCCCTCTTTTTCTTGATGAGTCTGGGTAAAGGTTTATCAATTTTGTTTTTCTTCTCAAAGAACCAGCTTTTAATTTTATTGATTGCTATTGTTTTCTTTGTTTCTGTTTCACTTATTTCTGCTCTGATCTTTTTGATTTTTTCCCTTCTACTAACTTCGGGTTTTGTTTGTTCTTCTTTCTTTAGTTCCTTCAGGTGTAAGGTTAGATGGTTTATTTGAGATTTTTCTAGTTTCTTGAGGTAGGCTTGTATTGGTATAAACTTCCCTCTTAGAACTGCTTTTGCTGCATCCCATAGGTTTTGGATCATCGTGTTTTCGTTGCAGTTTGTCTCTAGGTATTTTCTGATTTCCTCTTTGATTTCTTCAGTGATTTCTTGGTTATTTGGTAACGTATTGTTTAGCCTCCATGTGTTTGTGTTTTTTACGTTTTTTTCCCTGTAATTGATTTATAATCTCATAGTGTTGTGGTCAGAAAAGAAGCTTGATATGATTTCAATTTTCTTAAATTTACCAAGGCTTGATTTCTGACCCAAGATGTGATCTATCCTGGAGAATGTTCTGTGTGCACTTGAGAAGAAAGTGTAATCTGCTGTTTTTCGATGGAATGTCCTATAAATATCAATTAAATCTATCTGGTCTGTTGTGTCATTTAAAGCTTGTGTTTCCTTATTAATTTTCTGTCTGGATGATCTGTCAATTGGTGTAAGTGAGGTGTTCAAATCCCCTACTATTACTGTGTTACTGTCAATTTCCTGTTTTATAGCTGTTAGCAGTTGCTTCATGTATTGAGATGTTCCTATGTTGGGTGCATATATATGTATAATTGTTATATCTTCTTCTTGGATTGATCCCTTGATCATTATGTAGTGTCGTTCCTTGTCTCTTGTAACATTCTTTTTTTTTTTTTTAACATTCTTTATTTAAAAGTCTATTTTATCTCATGTGAGCATTGCTACTCCAGCTTTCTTTTGATTTTCATTTGCATGGAATATGTTTTTCCATCCCCTCACTTTCAGTCTCTATGTGTCCCTAGGTTTGAAGTGGGTCTCTTGTAGACAGCATATATATGGGTCTTGTTTTTTTTGTTTTTAAAATTTATTTATTTTATTTATTTATTTTTGGCTGCATTGGGTCTTTGTTGCTGCGCGCAGGCTTTCTCTAGTTGTGGTGCACAGGGGCTACTCTTCTTTGCTGTGCATGGTTTTCTCATTGCGGTAGCTTCTCTTGTTGCAGAGCACGGGCTCTAGGCACACGGGCTTCAGTAGTTGTGACACTCGGGCTCTAGAGCGCAGGCTCAGTAGTTGTGGCACACGGGCTTAATTGCTGTGTGGCATGTGGGATCTTCCTGGACTAGGGCTCGAACCCGTGTTCCCTGCATTGCCAGGCGGATTCTTAACCACTGTGTCACCAGGGAAGCCGTGGGTCTTATTTTTGTATCCATTCAGTGAGCCTGTGTCTTTTGGTTGGAGCATTTATTCCGTTCACGTTTAAGGTAATTATCGATATGTATGCTCCCATTACTATTTTCTTAATTGTTATGGGTTTGTTTTTGTATGTCCTTTTCTTCTCTTGTGTTTCTCACTTAGAGAAGTTCCTTTAGCGTATGTTGTAGAGCTGGTTTGGTGGTGCTAAATTCTCTTAGCTTTTGCTTGTCTGTAAAGCTTTTGATTTCTCTGTCGAATCTGAATGAGATCCTTGCAGGGTAGAATAATGTTGCTTGTAGGTTCTTCCCTTTCATCAGTTTAAATATATCATGCTACTCGCTTCTGGCTTGTAGAGTTTCTTCTGAGAAATCAGCTGTTGACCTTATGCGAGTTCCCTTGTATGTTATTTGTCATTTTTCCCTTGTTGCCTTCAATAATTTTTCTTTGTCTTTATTTTTTGTCAATTTGATTACTGTTTGTCTCGGTGTGTTTCTCCTTCAGTTTATCCTACCTGGGACTCTCTGTGCTTCCTGGACTTGGGTGGCTATTTCCTTTTCTATCTTAGGGAAGTTTTCGACTGTAATTTCTTCAAATATTTTCTTGGGTCCTTTCTCTGTTTCTTCTCCTTCTGGGACCCCTATAATGCGAATGTTGTTGTATTTAATGTTGTCCCAGAGGTCTTTTAGGCTGTCTTCATTTCTTTTCATTTTTTTTCTGTATTCTGTTCCTCGGCAGTGAATTCCACCATTCTGTCCTCCAGGTCATTTATCCATTCTTCTGCCTCAGTTATTCTGCTATTGATTCCTTCTAGTGTATTTTTCATTTCAGTTATTGTATTGTTCATATCTTTTTGTTTGTTCTTTAATTCTTCTAGGTGTTTGTTCTTTAATTCTTCTACGTCTTTGTTAAACATTTCTTGCATCTTCTCGATCTTTGCCTCCATTCTTTTTCCGAGGTCCTGGATCATCTTCACTATCATTATTCTGAATTCTTTTTCTGGAAAGTTGTCTATCTCCACTTTATTGTTTTTCTGGGGTTTTATCTTGTTCTTTCATCTTGTACAAAGCCCTCTGCCTTTTCATTTTGTCTGTCTTTCTGTGAATGTGGTTTTCCTTCCACAGGCTGGAGAATTGTGGTTCTTGCTTCTGCTGTCTGCCCTCTTACCATCTTGGTTTCTTTCCTGATTTTGATGGAATATTAATTCTCCACTAGTTCCTTAAGAAAGCGTGTTTAGAAGCTAAATTTTTGGAGACTTTGTTGAAAAATGTCTAAATTCTATTATAACCATTTATTATCTGGGTATAGCATTCAAAATTGAAAGGTAATCACTTAAAATTTTTTTCTTATTTTTCAAAACAGAAATTACATGCTCATGAACCTAAATTTTAAAGGTTCAAGAGATTATAGAGAAAGTGTGTCTAACATGAGGGTGGTTTTTGGTATGATGCAACTGTTCTGTATCTGATTATAATGGTGATTACACCAATTTCTACATGCCTTAAAATCCATAGAACTGCACAACAAAAGAAACAAGTTCAATTTGTATGTATGATAGTTTAAAAAATGAAAAGTAAATTAAGAGAATTTAAAAGTACAAAAAGGTAGAGAGGGCTTCCCGCGTGGCACAGTGGTTAAGAACCTGCCTGCCAACGCAGGGGACACGTGTTCGAGCCCTGGTCCGGGAAGATCCCACATGCTGCAGAGCAACTAAGCCCATGTGCCCCAGCTACTGAGCCTGCGCTCTAGAGCCCATGAGCCACAACTACTGAAGCCTGCGTGCCTAGAGCCCGTGCTCCGCGACAAGAGAAGCCACGGCAATGAGAAGCCCGCGCACTGCAAAGCTGCAACTGGAGAAAAGCCCACACGCAGCTACAAAGACCCTGCACAGCCAAAAATAAATAAATAAATAAATAAATAAAAAGGTAGAGAGCAAAAAGAAGTTTCTTTCTTTCTCTCTCCCTTAGCCTTCCAGCTTTAAACATCTAAACGTTCAGGGGTAAATCAGGCAGAATTGAAAGGAACTTGACGTATATTCACTACTATGTATAAAATAGATAACTGATGAGAACCTACTGTATAGCACAGGGAATAGTACTCAATGTTCTGTGGTGACCTAAATGGGAAGGAAGTGCAAAAACAGGGGATATATGTATACCTATAGCTGATTCACTTTAATGTACAGCAGAAACTAGCACAACATTGTAAAGCAGCTATACACCAGTTAAAAATTAAAAAAGAAAAAAAGAACTTGGAACTGCGCAAGTACATTTGGAGAATGCTAAGATTACTACTCTTAGAATAGTTCTAAATATGTTATTAATCAAACCTGGCGCTAATTTATTAAAATTATTTTTCCTACAGTTGGCAAACATGAATTGACTGGGCATAAAGTTGCTGTGAAGATACTCAATCGACAGAAGATTCGAAGCCTTGATGTAGTAGGAAAAATCCGCAGAGAAATTCAGAACCTCAAGCTTTTCAGGCATCCTCATATAATTAAACTGTAAGATCTGATTGTATTAAATATAGTCATATCATTTTTTCATCATTTTTGTTAACCTTCTTAATCTGACAAGTGAGAAAGATGAGTGACATTGCTTTGGTCTGTTCCTGAGGGTTTTCAGATTTCTTCCTGTTCATGTATTTATCTAACCCCATTCATGGTCCCTTAAGCCTAAGTTCACATTTTGCCCTTGTGATGATCAGATGTTATCTTTCTCATTTTCGGGACTGATGCCGTTCTGATAGATAACTTTCAGTGCCCCTATTGCTGTAGAACCAACAATGATTTGCTAGTAAAGACTCCTGCCCTCCAAATGTCCACATGATATCAGCTAGCCTCACCAGAGACCATAAAGTAGGGTCTCCACTCCCCCACGCTGCTTATATCTGATAAAACAAGTAACAAATCATAGATCTTCAGGAATCCAAATCCAAATAATAGAATTTCAGGAATCCGAATTTCAAAAGGCAGTAATATTACCATTGTTTTACAGCTGACAATTGTAGGATCTACAGTTAAGTTATTTACTACTCAGCTTTATTATGCAGGCTATAAATTAAAACCATTTAGGCTTTTGTATTGAACTGGTGACTCAAAATTTGTTTCACTCTCACCTCTTCTCATGTGTTGAGGTGCCATGGTTTTAAATACCATCCTTATGCTGACAGCCCTTAATATACATCTCCTGCTTTGAAACCTGTTTCCTGAATATGCACACTGCCTATTTTACATCTCCATTTGGGTGACCATGAGGCATGTGAAACTCGATCTGGCCCAAACTGAACCCTTTATTACCCTCCGGTGCCTGGTCTTCCTGGTCTTTTCACCATCTCAGTTAATATCAGTTCCTCAGGGCAGAAACTTAGGAACTATCCTTAACTTTCCTATTTCTCTCACTTCCCAACCTCCATTCCATCCCTTCCTTCAAAAACTAAGATCTCATTCTAGTTCCTTCATTATCATCAACCCAGTATGGGCCCCCTTCACCTTTCTCATGGACTACTGCAGTAGCCACCTGCTTCCACCCTACTGCCCAGTCAGTTCTTCACATTGCTGCCATCAATTAAAGTTACCCTTTTACTTGGCCAGATCATGTGACTGCTTTGCTTAAAACCTTCAATAGCTTTCTTTCTCCTATAGAGTAAAAGCCAAAGCCTCATCATGACTTTTAAGGTTCTGTGTCCTCTGCTGTCCAGTTACCTCTTTGACCCCACATCCTGTTTCTCTCTCCCAGCTCACTCTGCTCTAGCCTTCCTACCATTGCTCAAATGCGCCAGGCAGGTTTCCCCCGGGGGCCTTTGCACTTGCTGTTCCTCTGCCTGGTTCACCTTCTTCCTAGATAATGGCATAGTTTGTTCCCTGATTTCCATTAGGCTCTGCTTAAATGTTACTTTATCAGAGAGGCCTTCCTTGAATACCCTGTATGAAAGATTTCCCTTAGTTTTGCTTTGATTCTCTTCATAGCATGTTCCACCACCTGAGATACTGTTTTTTATTCATTGTCTGTTTCTTGGCTTCTGGAAAATAAACTCCACGAGAGCAGAGAATTTGTTTTGTTCCCTGCAGTTTTCCCAGCGTCTAGCACAGTGCCTGGTGTATTATAGGTGCTTAGTAAACACTTATTGAATGAATGAATATACATGTTTTAATACTGGTAGATAATGTTTTCTCTTACCAGGTACCAGGTCATCAGTACACCATCTGATATTTTCATGGTGATGGAATATGTCTCAGGAGGAGAGCTATTTGATTATATCTGTAAAAACGGAAGGGTAAGCAGTTCTGATTTAATCCTGTGTATATTTTGTAATTCCCCTGATCCCTTACTAGCATCAGAATATCAGAAAGCAATTCTGTTAAGAGGTCTGTTTAATAACCAGCTCCCTTAGTCATGTATTTGCCTAGAATCATAGACTATTTAGAGCTAAGAAGCATCTTAAAGATTATCTCCTTAGCCTACTTACACAGATATGGAAACTAAGAGTCACAGTTTATTTATTTATTTTTTAAAAAATTAAATTAATTTATTTATTTACTTTTGGCTGCATTGGGTCTTCATTGCTGCGTGTGGGCTTTCTCTAGTTGCAGCGAACGGGGGCTACCCTTCGTTGTGGTGCGTGGGCTTCTCATTGCGGTGGCTCCTCTTGTTGCAGAGCATGGGTTCTAGGTGCGTGGGGCTTCTGTAGTTGTGACATGTGGGCTCAGTAGTTGTGGCTCGTGGGCTCTAGAGCACAGGCTCAGTAGTTGTGGTGCATGGGCTTAGTTGCCCCGTGGCATGTGGGATCTTCCTGGACCAGGGATTGGACCCGTGTACCCTGCATTGGCAGGTGGATTCTTAACCACTGCTCCACCAGGGAAGTCCGTCATAGTTTATTTATTTTTATTTATTTACTTTTTATATTTTGGTCATACTCTGTGGCACGTGGGATCTTAGTTCCCTGACCAGGGATTGAACCTGTGCATGCTGCATTGGAAGCGCAGAGTCTTAACCACTGGACCACCAGGGAAGTCTGAGACTCACAGTTTATATATATGCTCAAGGTCACATAATTTATTAATGACAGAATTGGATTGAGACTCCAGAACTCACGATCTTCAGACTTTGCTTCTCGGGCATACAAATACTTTTAATATATATCTTAAATTATGTATGTAATCCTTAAAAAATATATTATTAAATACTTAAAGATCTAGGCCTTGCTAGTCAACCCTAGTCACATTTAAATTGCATTCATTTTTTGGTTTCAGAAATCTGATGTATCTGGAATAGTAAGAACAGGCTCCATGAAGGAGGTGGGAATTAGACTTAAAGAATTTAGAGTTGGAAGGAACTTTAGAAGACATTTTGAACAGTGTCTTAAGTTACAGATACAAAAACTGAACATTGCCCCCTGCGCATACTTTTTCTTACACCCAGGGTATGTGGTATACAAAAACCTCTTTCTGGAAGAGCCACGTCAAGCACTGAGAAGCCAATTTTTTTCCCTCCCAATCTGACATTCTTTATATCATTCACTCATTTGTTCTATGTAGCATATCCTTACTTTCATCAAAATCATTAACCAAATTAATTTTGATTTTACCATTTCTTAACATGGTTCATTTCAATTTCAGGTATTCCACTTGTCTTTTCACTCCCCACTCCCTGCCCCCGCAATCCCGCACAAATATTCTGCCTAGAAAAATGGAAACAGACACAAATTGAATTGGCATCTTGCTTTCTTATCTTTTGTTTTTCATGTCTTAATCATTTTGCTTTACATTGTGGGGATTTTCCTCAATTTTATCTGTTGCATATTAAAATTCCAGCTGTTTTTTTTTGTGGTACGCGGGCCTCTCACTGTTGTGGCCTCTCCCGTTGCGGAGCACTGGCTCCGGACGCGCAGGCTCAGCGGCCATGGCTCACGGGCCCAGCCGCTCCGCGGCATGTGGGATCTTCCCGGACCGGGGCACGAACCCGTGTCCCCTGCATTGGCAGGCGGACTCTCAACCACTGCACCACCAGGGAAGCCAGTTGTCTTTCTTTAAATAGCCTATTTTTGTTGTTGTTGTTCCACTGAGATAATAAATGTATCTGTCTGAGGATGACAATTAGTTTAAAATTTTTTTCTTCTTCTCTTCCCTGGATTGCTTCTGTACCTTCTCTGCTCCCTGCTCCCTGTTTTTTTTCTATTCATTTTATTGGTCTTTGTCTTTTGTGCATGACCCTTGCTCAGATACCTGGTGATTCTGGGTTGTCCACTCATATTTGAGAGTGAGATTCTAAATGCCAAGCTCATGAGGATGGAACTTATTAATTGGTGGGCCTTCCCATAGGTTGAATAGGTACGGACCTGTTTGTTTTACTAGGAAACACCAAATGTTAACAATTACAAATATTTTTCCTTGGATCAGAATGTTGCTCCAGAAGAAACCTTCCAGTTTCCTTGAGCGTGTTAGCTTAGCTGCCAGTGCTCTGCGAGCTAAATGGGGAAAGGCCCGCAAGCCTTACTGGTTAGTATGTTGACTTTCATTTTATCCCCATGTTTTCCTTCTGGTGCCTCATTCCTACTCTGGTGTCCTTGAGAACAGAGCTGGTTCAGCCTTATGAAAGAGTAAATCGTGGGTCTTATTCCCCAGTAAGGGTGAGCTTAAAACTTCTTTATTCCATCAGTTGTCCTGTTTTCAGTCCACTTCTCACTTCTACCTTCAGAAATTCCCCACACTTCCAATATCTAAGCCCTTCCAGGAGTCTGCGTGCAGATGAGTTTATCATTGATTTCCACCCCTAAAGGCTTATTAGATTTCAGCTTTCTGTGGTTGGCCAAGTCTTCATCACTGTTCATCTACTCTCTAGCTTAGTGACTCCTTGGTTACTGCTGTCTGTTCTCTTGCTCTTTTGTCTTTATATGCTGTCATCTTAGTGATGTTTCAAGGAGTGGAGACAAAAGGTTCCATCTGCCATGCTTAAATGGAAATATGCTTTGACTTTTCTAATCTTTCTTTGTAGACTTCCCCTCCTTGATCCTTTGTACTCTATTTATTATTAATAGAGTATAATTTTCATTTTTGTAGCCTATCTAGTTATTTTACCTCTTGTATTTTGCTTAATCAATTAAATTTTCTTCTCTTTCACATTTAGAACACATTCTTTTTTTCATTTAGTGTATTTGATATGAAGTCGTATTAAAAAATGAACCTATATTCTAGAAATAAAGGTATTAGATTGCTAATGCATTATTACTTTCTCTAGAGGAAGGGTATCTCTGAGTGCTTTGATAGTTTTAGTTTTGCTTTCAAAAGAAATTACTGGTTCATATTCCAGATTATCCATACCATTAAAGGTGTAGGAACCTGGTTTTAGAATGCTAATTTGTGACCTGTGGTAGAGAATTGCATATTAGAGTCCTTTGCCTAGAGAATTAATAGCTTATTTATTAAATATGACTTCTTGGGAGCAGGCATACCCAAGTAATGGCTTTCACTTATGGAAAAAAATCATAAAATAATAAAATATAGATAAATGGACAGAGAAGTTTTTAAAGAATATTTTTTAAAATGTAATTACAGCATAAGATGTAATTTTTCAGTAAGCATAGTAAAGATAAATGCTGTTATATTTTATAAAGCAAATGAATTAAGGTTTTTCTTTTGTTAAAATTAAAACATCTTTTATTTCAGGAGATATGATAACATGGTTGCTTGCTAATTCATTAACACTGCTTAAATGTTGCTTTCTCATATAGTCCACAACAGTATTCCCCACCCCAGCATAACTCTTGGTGCCCTTATCCTCCTTTGTTTTTCTTCAAAACACTCTTACTCCTTATATTGATATTTATATGTTTATTGTCTATTTTCTTTAACTAGATTAGGGCCTTTTTTAAATTCATTGCTGTATCTTGAGTGTCTAAAATCGTGCATGGCACATTGAAGGTATTCAATAAATATTTGTTAAAGGAATCAAGGATTAAATATTTGTAATTTACAGGAGAAAACATGCCTACTTTCAGTTAGAAATTGAAATTATTTGAAATAGTGCATGAGATTAGGTGAAACAAGTTATTAGGGTATAGTCAAGAGAGTGATAATATTAGGAAGTTGAGTTACTGATTTGGGTTCTAAGACCCTCCTAGCATTTCTGTTTTATGCTGCCTATATCTCCTCCCCGTTTCAAAAGTATCTCATGAGTGAGGTTCATTTGGAAGGTTCCTTGCATCTTCACAGTTTTATAGGTTGGAAAATTATAGGTAGAATAATTTCTTTTGGAAGACACACGTTTAAGTTGCCTCTCTACTGTTCTTAGCTGGATGAAAAAGAAAGCCGGCGCCTGTTCCAACAAATCCTTTCCGGTGTGGATTATTGTCACAGGCATATGGTGGTCCACAGAGATCTGAAACCTGAAAATGTCCTGCTTGATGCACACATGAATGCAAAGATTGCTGATTTTGGTAAGGATATTTTTATAGTTTCATGTATTCATTATGTTTAACAAGCATCAGTAGGATTCTTCAGATAACTTTTGCTTTTATATAATAGACTGAGTATCCCAAAGTAGCATATCCTCACCGTTTGTCTATGAGCTACAAAAAGAAGTAAAAATAAGGAATTCTGTTAGCTCTATGTCTTTAAAATTGACTTTTATGACATAGGCAAACAATTTAAATTGGCAGCATTAGCGACATCACTTGAAAAGAGACCATTATTTGTGAAGGACCATTATTTAACTATTTGCTAAATAGTGTTATCAATAGAACACACTGTTTTCAGTGTGTGCTTCTGATCAAGTATGGAGCAAGAGGAAAGAGACTGGGCTGGAGTTATTCAGACTTTGAAAGCCAGAAGGCAAACCATATGAACAAAATTATTTTTAAAAAAAGAAAGTAAAATATTTTAAATAGAAAAACATAGTTTCAGCTTGAGGAAAATTTAATGAATTTATTTTTCCTTTATTTCTTATATAAATTGCCATTGACATTATTAAACCTGAGATAAAAATGAATATCTACAAGTCTCTTTTTTTAGTTTCATTTCAAATCAGAGGAGATACTTATATTTTCTTAAGTTTTGTATATGTTTATATATTTTAATCTATAGAGATTCACTAAATAGTGCCCAACAGCTCTGAGCTGCTGAGTTTTTTTGTAACTGACTAAATTATTTGACTTTCTTATTCTTTAGTTGTCATTATTTTTTATACATTGTATTTTTGAGGAGGCAGAGTTTTCTTTTTTTCTTTTTTTTTGGCCACACTGCGCAGCTTGCGGGATCTTAGTTCCCCCACCAGGGATTGAACCCGGGCCACAGCAGTGAAAGCACCGAGTCCTAACAACTGGACCACCAGGGAGTTCCCGAGTTTTCTTTTTGTAGTAGAACTATGAAGGAACTTTGATATTAAAAATTATTATTATTTATTTTATTTTTATTTATATATATTTTTTTGCGGTACGCGGGCCTCTCACTGTTGTGGCCTCTCCCGTTGCGGAGCACAGGCTCCGGACGCGCAGGCTCAGCGGCCATGCTCACGGGCCTAGCCACTCCGCGGCATGTGGGATCTTCCCAGACCGGGGCACGAACCCGTGTCCCCTGCATCGGCAGGCGGACTCTCAACCACTGCGCCACCAGGGAGGCCCTATAATTTTTTTTTAAAGAATCAGAATGGAGGTTAATAGAAACTTTTAATTCGGTTCTACATTTTTTTCTAGTAATTTCTATATTAATAAAACTTAAACATGCCCAGTTTATTCTATTAAACAAAATAACCAATAACTTAATATGTACTCATGAAACTCCAACAATGCACTAACTTTATATGTTGAAACAGATTGCAGATTTTATGGCATAAAGGCAAAATATTTGGGAACAGTAAAGACTACAGGATTCTGTTGAAGCAAAGAACAAAATGATGATTTATCACTTTAATGCAAACTCAATTTTATTGTTTAATGGAGCTTTGTTTTTATTTTTGTTCTTGGGAAATCTTGAGCAGTGGATTTTGTGCATTTTCAGGTCTTTCAAACATGATGTCAGATGGTGAATTTTTAAGAACAAGTTGTGGCTCACCCAACTATGCTGCACCAGAAGTAATTTCAGGAAGGTAGTGTTTGCCACCTCCTCCCCGCCCAATATATTTGTAATTGTCTTCTTTTCCTAGACTTTGTTAGTCTATAGTATAATATTCAATTCTATTGAAAGGAATTTAAAGCTTATTTTTTTCTTATCCAGAAGGTATTCTATTTTAAGAATAAAACATTATAAGTGAATAAGGATTAAGGACTCCATTTATTGAGGAGGATGTTGGTTTGCAAGTCAAAATTATATTAGTTAGATGAGAGTACTCGTTTTTTCCCCTGGTGGAAGAAACTGAAGGTTTAAAACTAGCAAGTTTTAAAGGTGAGACATTAAAAACTTGAATAATACAGAAATATCTAGTAGTAAGAAATAGTGTACTATTTGCTTAGATGAAGAATTAAAAGTGTAATGGGTAGCTTTAATTTTTCAAATTAGCTTTAGCTTTTATGATAACGTGCCTTGGGGAATTGGACTGAAGTATTGATAAAGTCCTCAGATTTTATTTAATTTTCATTCTTTAAATCTTCTAGAGACTGAAATATTTTAAGAATTCTAATCTCTCAATTTAGTAACCACCAGCATTGAGAACATGAGGATCTTAGTATAGGGCAGCTTTTCGGATAGTTTAGATGACAGGAAAATTTAATTTTTTGAAGAGTAACTGTTCTTCACTATACTACTGAAAGTGAAAACAAAGAAGCTAAAGTTTGTTTACTAGTTTTTATAATTAACTTTTAATAACTTTTCATTCAAACCATGTTTCTTTGTTTGAATGTCTTACATCCTGATTAATTTAGAATGCAGAAATAGAGTAGTATTTTCTTTCTATTTTCATAAGCTTGCTTGCCTAGACTGCTCAGAGAAATTATATTTGTGTTAAGGCATGGTTATGAGTAAGGCAGAAATATCTAATTTTAGATTTATCAAGGTTCATCATTACCTTTTTATACTAACTTAATGTTTAAATTATTATTTCATGTGGGTTGTCTATTTGGGGAAGAAAACAATTTAGGATCTGGATACTGGGGGCAGTGTTAATTAAATAAACAAAAAGAAATGTAATTGTGCATATATGTAATGGGCCATTACTGAAGTCTAATTTTCCCAGTTTGGATAAGGTCCTTCTGTGAGGTCTAGATGTATGGAAACTTTTACTTTCAAAATAGTATATATTGATCAGTTCAATAATTTATTTGACCAATTTAAAGAAATCCTTCCCTGAAGCCAGACTTTGAATGGGTTATCTAATTAGTCAGTAGCTAGTTAAGTCAGTGGGTTACAGTGTATTGCAAATAAGAGTTTCAAATCTTCTGCGAATTAGTTAGCTGGGCTTCATTCTACAGCCTCAGGCCCCTTTTACCTTGGTATGAGGTATGAGGTCTCGGGTTATTTCGGAGAGTGGCTTTAGAGTCAGAACATTCTCACTTGATGAAAGATCACTTAATCTCTCCTCTGTAACCAAAAAACAATGGTTTTAAATTCAGTAATGATATGTTTGTTCAAAGTTTGGCCCTCTTGATTGGATATCATGAGGACCCTTGTGAGGTAGTCTGGACAGAATTTTAGCTATAGTTTGTAACTTAAAAAAATTCTTAATTTTTGTTTTCAAAGATAATACTGATAGAATTAGTATAGAATCTGTATGTGTAGTACACAGCAGTGACTTACAGAAACCATATTCTGACTAATAATTCTTTATGAAGTCTCTATATTTAAAATGATTAATTGATTCACTCTTTAAGTTACTAATGACTGTTTAATCCAATTGATATTTCCTGTTACAGATTGTATGCTGGTCCAGAGGTAGATATATGGAGCAGTGGGGTTATTCTCTATGCTTTATTATGTGGAACACTTCCATTCGATGATGATCACGTGCCAACTCTTTTTAAGAAGATATGTGATGGGATCTTTTATACCCCTCAGTATTTAAACCCTTCTGTGATTAGCCTTTTGAAACATATGCTGCAGGTGGATCCCATGAAGAGAGCCACAATCAAAGATATCAGGTGATAAAGCAACTTGATTATCAGATCTAATAGTATCAGTGATATAAGTGAAAGAAAATTTTGCAGAACAGTATGTACAATGTAATCCTGTTTTTATGTTAAAAATAGTGTATAGACTCATTTATTTTATTTTGATATTTAAGAACACATACTAACCTGGCTGCTTTAGGGAAGTAAGATTGGTAGGAGGAAGGGCTTTCACTTTTTTGCTTTTGTTTCTTTATTTGTTTTGAAATTGTAGCAGTGAACATTATATTACTTTTTTTCTTATTCCATACATCTACAAAGTTGCTTTAATGAAATTCTGAACACAATATTTTTTATTAAAGTAAATGTGTATACTGTAACTAAAATAGAGGGGAATTCACTCTTAGCTAAGTATTGTAATAATATACTTGGGGTTCAGTAAGGAAAATATAATCTCTTCTAGGCATTTCAAACAGGATAATATCTGATCAGAAAAATAGGTGCTTACAAAATAAGGTGGAGGAGTTAAAGTCAGAAGTGGGGGAAGGGTGCTTTGATCTGTCAGTTTTGTCACTCCTCACTAGTTCTTAGGACACCAGTAAGTTACTTTTTTTTTTTAAACTTTTTTTAATTCAAACAGAAAGTCACAAAAATTATAATCATCCTCATCAGTTCACTCAGTCCCATGTAATTATTTATTTTTCATCTTGATCTTTTGTTAGCACTTTTATGAATTCATCAGTTTTCCATTAGAGTTCTGAAAATGCTTATTCATTCAGTTCAGCAGTATAGTCAGTTACCAGAAACCTGTACTTGTCAGTGTATTACTTTTTTTTTTTTTTTTTTTTTGCGGTACGCGGGCCTCTCACTGTTGTGGCCTCTCCCGTCGCGGAGCACAGGCTCCGGACGCACAGGCTCAGCGGCCATGGCTCACGGGCCCAGCCGCTCCGCGGCATGTGGGATCTTCCAGGACCGGGGCACGAACCCGTGTCCCCTGCATCGGCAGGTGGACTCTCAACCACTGCACCACCTGCGAAGCCCAGTGTATTACTTTTTAATTTAAAAAAAGAGCTAATAAAAAGGACCCTGGTTGGGTATTAGATTTGGTAGTGATTCTTTAAGATTTTCTATAGTATGCTTCATGTTTGACTTTTACATATTCTCATGGGGACTAATATTTTTTCGTAGTAAATTTCTGTGTTGCTATTTGAGTTCTGATCTTATAAATTATTGTATTTTCCCCTTTTGTTCATCTCAGGGAATGAGAAAATTTTAATTCAATCAATGACATGTTTGTTTTTGTAGTAGTATACATTGAATTACATATGAAATTACTGTTTTGTAGGTAAAAAAGTCCATCAATTTTACCAGTTGCATATGGTTCCACGGAATAGTTTAAATAAGGCAAAAGTGATGATGACAAATCTCCTTCTCAAATTTGGGCAGGTCATTTCTGATGAAGATTTTTTAAAAAACTGCAAACTTTGTTTCTTCTACCATCATTTTTCTTTCCTTTTTTTCCCTTATGGAAATTTCTCTTTTGGTCTTCTAACGGCTAGACAGCACACTTCTCTGAGATGGAGGGCGAAGGAAGAAAGAAATCAGACGTATATCTGGGAATAGTAAAGAAGAAAGCATTAGGATAATGAAGAAGAAAGAAAGATCATATGTAGAACTTAAAGCTTGATTCCTAAAATAGATAATTAATAAGGACCTACTGTATAGCACAGGGAACTCTACTCAATACTATGTAATGACTTATATGGGAAAAGAATCTAAAAAAGTGGATATATGTATATGTATAACTGGATTCACTGTGCTGTATGGCAGAAAGTAACACAACATTGTAAATCAACTATATTCCAATTAAAAAAAGAAGAAAAGAAAAAAGCTTCATTCCTTTCCATTTACTCCATATGCTGCAGACTAGCTAAAAAACAGACTGTGAGTGGCGGGGCATGACTTTACCACTAGAGGAGAAGGACTAGTCATTCTGTAAAATTTATATTTCAGACTATCTTAGTGAGAGGTGCTTTTTCTTGTGTTTTACATGTTTTTTCCAATTTAAATGAAATATGTGACAATTGGAAAAGACTTAGAAAACATGAAAAAAATTAGAGAAGAGAATTAAAGTGATTTTTAATTCCATTACCCAGAATATAATCATTGTTCTTTTGGGTGTTTTCCTCTCTTAATGTTTTTAGTTTTAGCATATTTTTTTTTACATAGTTCAAGTCAAAAATATCCTTTTATATATGAAGTTAGGAAATCCTCAGTTCCTTCATTAAAATAAGGGGATATTATCTTCACAGAGTTGTTTGAAAATGAGGTGAGATAATATATATGAAGTGTTTAGCCCAAAATCTACCACATAGTAAGCACTCAATGAATAACAGTTGTCTATTTTTGTTGTTGTTATATATTTTGTCACTTAACATTATATCCAAAGAGTATTATAATGAATCCACAGACTAATTTTGTTCTCTTTCTGAGCTGGAAATAACATGGTCTTTGCCATTGCCATTTGTTCCAAAACTTTGAAGTGTAGACACTTTGTTTCTGGTTGCTCCAGCAGTGTTTTCTCCCTCTTAAAATCAGAGGAAGGCTGGAGAATTTCCCTTAACATATACAATGAAATGTGAGCCAGAAGAGGAAAATCTCAGTTTTAAAAAAATGATAGGGCTTCCCTGGTGGCGCAGTGGTTGAGAGTCTGCCTGCCGATGCAGGGGACACGGGTTCGTGCCCTGGTCCGGGAAGATCCCACATGCCGCGGAGCTGCTGGGCCCGTGAGCTATGGCCGCTGAGCCTGCGCGTCCGGAGCCTGTGCTCCGCAACGGGAGAGGCCACAACAGTGAGAGGCCCGCGTACCGCAAAAAAAAAAAAAAAAAAATAATAATAATAATACAGTATGAGTATAAATATAAATGAATTCATATCCTAAATTCCCCCAAACTGTTACTTTCAGTCTCATCTCTCCTCGAAGTCCTTCTGACCCCTGCCATTTTCTCTCAGGGAACATGAATGGTTTAAACAGGACCTTCCAAAATATCTCTTTCCTGAGGATCCATCATATAGTTCAACCATGATTGATGATGAAGCCTTAAAAGAAGTATGTGAAAAATTTGAATGCTCAGAAGAGGAGGTTCTCAGCTGCCTTTATAACAGAAATCACCAGGACCCTTTGGCAGTTGCCTACCACCTCATAATAGACAACAGGAGAATAATGAATGAGGCCAAAGATTTTTACTTGGCAACAAGCCCACCAGATTCTTTTCTTGATGATCACCACTTGACCCGGCCCCATCCTGAAAGAGTACCATTCTTGGTTGCTGAAACACCAAGGGCACGCCATACCCTCGATGAATTAAATCCACAGAAATCCAAACACCAAGGTGTAAGGAAAGCAAAATGGCATTTGGGAATTAGAAGTCAAAGTCGACCAAATGATATCATGGCAGAAGTTTGTAGAGCAATTAAACAACTGGATTATGAATGGAAGGTAAGAAAGAAAGAGCATTCTGATTATTAGCACATTTGACAAACCTGTAGTCTATATAATGTTTTCTAGAAGAATTCCTTTTGACTTTGTTTTTCTCCATACCATATGCTAGGTTGTAAACCCATATTATTTGCGTGTTCGAAGGAAGAATCCTGTGACAAGTACATTCTCCAAAATGAGTCTACAGTTATACCAAGTGGACAGTAGAACATACTTATTGGATTTCCGTAGTATTGATGGTATGTACGTCACACAGAACAACATAGATGACATATTAGACCTTTTTACCTAATTTGGCATTTTAGTAAATCTTTGATTCTTTTGAAGCTTCTTGAATTGTTTCTAGTAATTCAATAGCAAAAGAACATAGAATATAAGATTTTGTGCCTTTGTTGACGTGAACAATTGTGTATCTTGTGAATAGTTTATTGTCCTTTTAAGATTATCTTCTAAAATCCTTAAAGCCTGATACAGCCTGATCCTAAAGTGATAGTTTCTTCTACATTTCTGTTTTTTGTAGTTCATTTTGGTAAGATAAAATATTTTATTTAGAATAAATGTTGACTTCTAGTAAATGGTGCAGAATCATACCATGGTTTGAAATGTACATTAATTCAGGTCTCCCATGCATATACACTCTTTTTTTCTTTTTTTTTGCGGTACACGGGCCTCTCACTTCTGTGGCCTCTCCCGTCGCGGAGCACAGGCTCCGGATGCGCAGGCTCAGTGGCCATGGCCCATGGACCTAGCCGCTCCGCGGCTTGTGGGATTTTCCCGGACAGGGGCACGAACCCGTGTCCCCTGCATCGGCAGGCGGACTCTCAACCACTGCACCACCAGGGAAGCCCTGACTCTTAAAACTAATTTACCTTATCTACTAAAAAGCCTGATGGAACACATTTGACTCATAATTCAAATAAATATCAATAATAATTCTACCCCAGCATTATGAAAGGCTATAGCTGTGTGTGTGTGTGTGTGTGTGTGTGTGTGTGTGTGTGTGTGTGTATATATATAAAAAAATGTTCTCTCACAAACAGAACCTTTTTTAAAAAAATAATTATTTTTGGCTGTGTTGGGTCTTCGTTGCTGCACGCGGGCTTTCTCTAGCTGCAGCAAGCAGGGGCTACTCTTCATTGTGGTGCGTGGGATTCTCACTGCGGTGGCTTCTCTTGTTGCAGAGCGCGGGCTCTAGGAGTGCTGGCTTCAGTAGTTGTGGCACATGGGCTCAGTAGCTGTGGGTCGCGGGCTCTAGAGCACAGGCTTAGTAGTTTTGGCACACGGGCTCAGTAGTTGTGGCTCATGGGCTCTAGACAGCAGGCTCAGTAGTTGTGGTGCACGGGCTTAGTTGCTCCGCAGCATGTGGGATCTTCCAGACTAGGGCCTGAACCTGTGTCCCCTGCATTGGCAGGTGGGTTCTCAACCACTGCGCCACCAGGAAAGCCCCCCAGAACCTTTAATTAAGTAGAAGTTTATGGCAATTCTTCATTGGCCAAATCAATTGAATTAAGATATGTTGCCACTTTTGTTCATTTAAGATTATATGGAATTATTAGATGAGATTTACCTGTGGATTTTTTGTCTTCTTTGTAAACTCAAAGATAGTACCTACGTAGTATCAGAAAGACACAGTTTTGAGCTATGATATGTTGGCTAAACCTGTTTGTCTATGTCTAGATGGTATTTTTCTTCTAACACTTACTAACGCAGTCTGAGATACAGAATGGGTTTTATTTTTTTCCGTTGTATTTGGATTAAATTCATGAACCTTGGGGCTTCCCTGGTGGCGCAGTGGTTGAGAGTCCACCTGCCGATGCAGGGGACATGGGTTCGTGCCCCGGTCCGGGAGGATCCCACATGCCGCGGAGCGGCTGGGCCGGTGAGCCATGGCCGCTGAGCCTGCGCGTCCGGAGCCTGTGCTCTGCAACGGGAGAGGCCACAACTGTGAGAGGCCAGCGTACTGCAAAAAAAAAAAAAAAAAAAATCATGCATCTTAGGTTTATTAGTACCTGGGTTTACCAATTGAACGGACATTTACTGTTTTTATATTGTGTTCCCAACTTAGATTTTCCTTGATTTTTGTTCCTTGGAATTGTTCTTTTATAAGATCTTAAATCAAATATGAAGACAAAGTGGGAGAATGAAGAGCACCAAGATGAGAGTTAGGAGACTTGGGTTCTAGATTTACCTCTCTGTTCATTTGTCACTTAACTCTTAAGGGGTTTATGTTTTCTTATCAATAAAACGAGGAGTTAAATGAGATGATTTCCAGGGTTGAAATTTTAAGTGCATTTATTCTATGATTTTAATATAGAAAGATTGACTTTTATTGCTAGGGAATGATGTTTATTAAGCCTCATTATTAGTTTATTGGGCTCTCTTAATCCTGGATCGCAAGACTGATGAGTAGCCAAATATGTACCCAATCTTAATAAGTCATTAGGGGAATACATTGCTGTGTGTAAAAAAGGCAAGTGGCATAATACAGATTCATTGCTTCTATTTTAGGAGGTATTCAAAGTAAACATGCTCTTGATAGCTGGTCAGTGATCTCACTTAAAGAAGCAAATTAAATACTATTAAAATTTTTGGGGGGGTGTCATGGATTATAATAAATTGAATTTTCTTTTTACCCAGATGAAATTACTGAAGCCAAATCAGGGACTGCTACTCCACAGAGATCGGGCTCAGTTAGCAACTATCGAGCTTGCCAAAGGAATGATTCAGATGCTGAGGCTCAAGGAAAATCCTCAGAAGCTTCTCTTACCTCATCTGTAACGTCACTTGACTCTTCTCCTGTTGACTTAACTCCAAGACCTGGAAGTCACACAATAGAATTTTTTGAGATGTGTGCAAATCTAATTAAAATTCTTGCACAGTAAACCTAAAACTTTGCTTATTTCTTTGATAGCAATAAGCATGCATAATAAATCATAGCCAAATGCTTCCATTTATAATCAAGTTATACATAATTATAACTGAGGATTGGCCTTTCGGAATGCAGTTTGCACAGGGACTGGAACATGATTAATAGTTAAAAGCATAATGTGCAGAAATGAATTACGATAATTTTGTTCATTGTTCAGTAGGCATATAGAATAATATAATATACACAATGAATTATAGATCTCTCAGGCTCACTTGATTTTTGGCTATTTTATATTTAGTGTATACAGGGCTTTGTCAAATATTAATTTACCATAAAGGCCTTCATATATTAATTACGTGTTGATGTGTTATATATTTGCTTCATAAATTTATTCAATAAATATTTGCCTAGAATCCCCAGAGAACTTTATAGGTGATTTTGTTTTCTGGGCTCCTTAAATAGCAAGTATCTTCAACAGTACGGACAGCCTGGATGATTCTTCCATATCCCCTCCTTAATATTCTTCTTATTCTGTAGTATATGGTTAAGTCACCTTAAAGATATTGGACACATTTAAATTTTTTTCTTTCATTTGTTAAGTCCAAAAACACACAGAACTTATATATTCAGATACTCTAGGCACTAAGTTTAATTTTACAGTTTGTCCCACTATATTCTGTACATAAATTGCTCTTTTTGTCACAAGAGCTGTGTTGCATATACTGTAAATAAATCATGCTGGTTTTGCCAATATCACAAAGTCCTCTGCTCATCATGTCAGTCAGTATTAAATGTATGCAAAAATTTCTAGTCATTCAATCATGTATCTTTTAAATTGATTCAGTGCATAGAACATGTCTTGCAAACTATTTAAATGCTCAGATATGACTTTTTTTCCTAGACTTCATTATGGACATTTTTTAAAAGAAAAGTTGAAAGGCTGTAAGGTGATCACATGTGTATCTACCACTTAGATTCAACATTTGTTAACATTTTGCCATATATGCTTTATCTATATCTGTATATAGATACAGTTATATATATGTGTGTGTGTGTGTGTGTGTGTGTGTGTGTATGCTTTTTTCCCCTGAACCATTTGGATTTTGCAGATATATTCATCACCCCTCAACACTTAAAGCATCTCCTAAAAAAATGATGACATTCTCCTAAAAAAAACCCATAATACCATTAAAAATTAATAATTCTCTAATGCCATCTAATCATGCATATTTAGATTTCCCGTTGTACTACAAATTTATTTCAAACCAGGCTCCAATTAATGTTTATACATTGCATTTGGTGTCTCCTTCATCAGCTATTACTTTATTATTGTTTTGATAAAATATGGAACAGATCAGTTAGTTCTTCTAAATAGTAACATTTGCTTTGGATTTTAATTACTTTTTAAAAAGTAGCATTATGGAAACTGCCTAAAGTTGCTTAATCTTCCTAAGAACTCTGATTTATATTTTCTTTCTCTTGCTCTTAGTATAATGCATTACATAATAGGTGTAAGAAAAAAATTTAGTCACCTCAGATAAAATTCGTATCATGTGTATGGTAATAAAAAATTACTGTGTCACCCATAATTGCCTTATACTATATTTTAACTTCAAGAAGAATTTTTTGGTGTTATTTTTCCATTGCAATGGAACTATCTTTTTTTCTCTTTTAAGACTCTTTGTATTGTAGTATTGTTTTTGGCACCTCTGTAACCAGATGATAACGTACTCAAATGTCATGATAGCTCGCATAGTTACTGTAGTTGTAGATTTGGCTCCAGTACCCCTAGAAACATGCACTGAATTCAAAAGAAAAACCTTGCTTCCTTTTGTCCAGGGCTTATTCTATTCAACTTAGAATCTGAAAGCTGTATAAAATTATAGGAGTTCCATTTAAATATAAGTTCAAACTGTATTTATAACTTGTATGTGGCCCTCTGTTTTGAGGATATTGACTTCATGTAGGCTCTAAATGCAGCATTTTGTTCCTAATGTTAAGAACAGAAGACTGTATTTTTAAAGCTACAGATTTGTATATAGAACTAAGACATCGTTGTAATGTCTCTATAACCTGTTGTGGGGAGCAGGGAAAAAAAGAGGAACCAATTAAATAGGACCTTCTAAAAATTGTTAATTTTGTAAACTGCTTCTTTTAAGTTATTGTGGTTCCTTTTAGTTACTGAGTTTTATTTTGAAGATATTTAAATATTGCACTTGTACAAATAGTATAATAAATGCACAGACTATTGCAGTAAATTCTTTTTTTAAGCTGGGATATTTGAAATGACAACTTTTGGTTGAGTATGTCAAGGTTGCATCAGAATTTTCAGAAATTTACTGTGGTTTGCAAATTCTTACTAATTGAAGATGTAAGGGAGTCAATGCAAATGATTTTTAATCTTTTTTTATTATCTTTTCAGCAATTTATATTTTTTGTGATTTTATGCAACCATATTTTTACTTTGTCTTGACAACTGAAAGATGTATAAGGTTTTTGCCAGAAATGTACTGTATACATAGTTTTAAATATAACAGATTTTACTGATATGTAAAATTTTTGCCATTAAAATAAATGATTTCTCACTGAGAGGAACTTTTCTACCAGGTTGGGGGATATGGGAGCTTAATATATCATATCTAATTTAAAATAATTTCACTGAAATAAACTCCATTGCTTTTACTTTGATTATATTTTTTCTTTGGATGGTTCTGTAGTTTTTCAGAGTTTTAAATGATTTTGTACAAAAAGTCCTGCCCTCTCACCCTGCCCCCCCCCCTACTTTTTGACCTTGTAGTGATACCATTCACACTGAATTAATGACTGGTGGACTATGGGTGGATGTAGAACTCCATGAACCTTTGGAATGAAAGAAAAAAAATGTATTTAAATCTTTTCCCTTTAACTCCTTCCATCTCCCCCATCCACAACAGAAATCATATTTTCTTCGTGAGTTCTCTTCACTAGATGAATGAAAGTCCACATAAAACATAACTATAAATTGGTAGTATGGTAGAAATCAATCTTTGCGGTACAATATTTCTGAGACTTGTTCATGTATGTCTTGACCAGAGTATATTTAAGGATACAATTTCAAATACTTTGATTTGGAAAACGGATAATAAAGAAAAACATCATTTTTCATCAGCTTACAATGTGCTTAACTTTTTTAACTTCTGGGAAAACTACATGGAAAAAAAAAGGCACTTGTTATGGCTGACCATCTGTGCACTTTTTAAACAATGTGCCTAAAGTATAGTGCTTGAACAGATTTCAGCACTTAAACGTGGTGATTTTTGTCTCATCTAAATTAGTGAGTTTTTGTTTCATCTAAAAATTAACCACCTGAACAAAATATTAAGTTATATACAATAAAAATCAGAGCAATTATCTTTGGCTGCTAACATTAGATTTGGTTAGAATTCCACTCCTGTTAGAATTCAATCAGTATGAAATCTTATACGGCGTTGTTGGCAGGGCTTGTGTTAGATTGCTGACATTCTGAATCCTTAAAATAGCTTGATAACTAACAGAACACAGTACTAGACTGTTATGAACAGCACATAGATTGTTCTTTTAGGGAACTTAATTACTCTTAACCTGACTGAACAAAATTGTACAAGAAATTCTCTTGTCTGGAAAATAGTTATTGAACTGTTCTATTTATTGTAAACAAATGGGCTGTTCTATTTATTGTGGATGACAATAAACGTTAACTATGACAAATGTAGAGGATTTCTAGCAACTTGGAAGATGATCATGTTGTCTATACAGACAGCATGGGAAATTATCAAATATATAAATAGATGCATTATGATCACAGACCAAAGTAAGTAGGAAAGTGGTGGGTGAAGTGTGAAAACTTAGTGTTGGAGGTCGCCTTTACTAGGGTAGAGTGGATCAAGATTAAATTATTTGAGAGATTTAGGAAAGACTCCTTTTAGAAAGGGGTACGGCTTCGAGCACCGTTTAATTATTTTACTCTGCAAACTATATCCCCTCATAAGGCAACTATGAACCAAGCACTATGAATGTGACCATAAGGCATAAATCCTGCTCTGAATGCCTTGTTAGGGAGATATATATTTTTTAAAGAGTTTTATAGAGGTATAACATATACAGAAAAGTGCACAAATCATAAAATATTTGGCTTGATGTATTTTCAGTGTTTTAGGTTTGCAATGAACATGGCCATGTAAACCTCTAACCCAGATGAAGTAACATTGCCACCACCTTAGTAATGTCTTTTTTATTAATATCAGAAGTGATATAATATCAGAAGTGGTATACTATCACTTCTGCCCTATCCTACAGGCCACACAGAACAATCCTGGTATAATGTAGGAAGGAACTACACAAGAGTATGAATGCCAGGATTAGAGATCATAGGTGGCTATCTTGGAGGTTGGCTACCATAATTGCGTATTGCTCATTTTGAAAAATCTGGTTCACTTCCACAGTTCTTACCGATGTTGAAACATTTAATCCAACAATATAAATAAAAATCGCATCTGATACCACCACTGATCTCACTGGAAAAATCTGAAAGTACTGGGAAGCTGGCAAGCTCACTGTGGCAAATACATGTTTTCCAGAATGATGATTTTTGCTTAAATTCTTGAATTTTATCATTGGTAACTGTCGATTGTTTTCCTTGATGTAACAGGCTCCCTTTGTTCATTTTCACGAAAAGGCCTGTCAGACCCAAGCCTGAAAACCAGCAGGGGTGTAAGCCCTTCTAAGTAAAAATTGTATTCCACAAAAAAAGCATCTACTTCAGTTTATAAAGCAATTTCACGAGTGCTTTTATCTTGAGACATCATACTTCAATATACAGCAAAAGTACTTTGTACCTCCCATTTTTGTCACACAATATTAAAAAAAAATGTGTGTACTCAAGGGTCATTTTAATAAAATAATTTTTACTGCTTCGTCAAGGACATTGAGGGACTGCCTCTTCTTTTTCTTACAATGAGTGTGTACAGTGGTGGAGAATACAATGACTACTAGTACAGCTTGGTAGCATTGCCCTGATTCGGGCTGAGGTGCCAGTGGTTTTAGCCACCATTGCTTTTGCACTCTAAGTGCAAATGTCAACATTGTGAAAAAGGTAAATGACGTCTTCATGTTAGTATGAAAATAGGGATAGTTTTGACTTTAAAAGGATCTTGACGACCCTCAGGTCTGAGGATCACCTTTGGAGAATCCTTGCTTCCTATCAGTGGTTCTCAGTGGGGTAGGGGTGGGGTGGGGGTGGGGGTGGGGGTGGGGGGGTGGGGGGTCCATCTTTTCCCCAGGGACATTTTCTCATGTCTGGAGACATTTTTGCTTGTCACAGCTGGTGGGGTGGGAGTGGATGCTAATGGCATCCAGTGGGTAGAGCCCAGGGATGCCGCTAAACACTCTGCCCTGCACAGGAGAGGCCCCCTTCTCCCAACAAAGAATCATCCCGTTGGAAAAGCTACAGCCTTGAGGTTGAGAAAACTGGTCTACAAAAATGATCCACAGCGACATTAAGAAATCAAAACGATCTTAATTTTTCAATTTCCTAAACACTTCCCCGTATTACATGTCCCCACTTTTTTAAAATTTTCAAGACAGCTACTTTCGGGCCATAATTTTTTCTTCTTTAGAGAAATTGAGTCCAACTTTTTGCGGGTTTTTTTCCCCAACGGTTGAGCCACGGCCGTACCCTTTTTCAGTCGGGTTTGCCTCTGTCTTCAGCGTCTGGACGACCTCATCAACTAGGTTGTAAAGTCCTTTAGGGAGAGTCGTGAGTCAATGCTCTGGATTCCCCCCAAATCGTTTTCCCGGGCCTCTTCTCCTTTACCTGCTGACTGGATGGACCTCGTGGTACCGCCAGGGCTGTCCTCTCCGCGCGCACTCAGCCGGCGCAGCCGTAGCTTTCCGCGCTGCCGAGTTGTGGGCGCCCACGCGCCGACGCTCTCGTCTGCCGCTAGAGGGCGCTCCTTGCCCGGGCGGCCCGGACTACCAGCCTTGGAGGGTAATAATGGGGTGGGGGCGGCCGCAGTGACTTCTGGGATTTGTGGTCCCGGGGAAAGGATTGCGGAAGAGAAAAGCGCTGAGTCGCCTCTTCCCTGCCAGCTTCTCTGGACTGTTCGCACGCCCCATATCGGGCAACCCCCTATCTTGGGACACCCTGCACCTACGGCAAGCAGGCAGGAGGTCAGGCGCGGTAATTTCCGTTTCCGGTGGGCAAAGGGCAAGCGGAATGTAAACACGGGACCCGGGGAGTGGTCATCAGGTAACAGGGGTTACGGGTCTGTGGTGGAAGCGGGAGGAAGTTGAGGAAAGCGAGGCTGGTGGGTCTTGGGGTAACGGGAGAAAGGAGCTTCAGAAGTCGGAGTTGAGGCCCACCGCGGGTGTGGCAGAGGCTGGACGCTAAGGTTGGTCACTAGGGACCAGCAAGTCTGGGGATCGGGCCCTCCCTGGCACCCGTTCTGAGGCGGGCGGTGCGGCTTTGACCCGTCCTGAGCGGCGGGAGGAGCGGAAGCGAGCTGGCTTTGCCCCCAGCGTGGCAGGGGCCCGCGGCCGCGGGCGGGGCTGTGAACTCGCGGGTGACGTCCTGAGCAGCCTTTATGAACTTCGCTCTTGTTTACTGTTGTGCAAAATGAGGGGAAATCGCTAATGCTGTTTTCTCCTGTGCGGTAACATTTTCGGGTAAATCGGTTCTTGAATTCCTCACCTCTGACTACATCCCGATACCCGGAAGGATGCTGTTTTCATTACCTGTTTGTGTTCATCAGGTTTCTCGTCTTGGGTGCTGCATTTTACGTCTCAGTGAAGAGAAGCATTCTCTAGCTTGTGGCAGGGTATAATGTCTGTATTATTAGTTCCCACACTTCTTGGTCCCTCACATTGCCAACTTGGAAACTTGAAGCCAGAAAACGTAATCATCCTCATCCTTGTCTCCTTTAGGGACAGTCATAAATACAAGACTTCTTTCTTATCTTGACTTATTTTGTTATCTCGTGAGACCTTCCTAACGATTCATTCTCTCATGTTGTTCTCTTTCTGGGCCTCCGAACTTGTGTTCCTTAGTAACAACACTTACATTTTCAGTCATTTCTTGGTTCTTTCCCTAAGTTACTTGCAGTCATCTTTAAACAGAGGAAACTCATTCTTCTCTATTGTAATGGGTCTGGGGAGAGAGTTTGGCGTTGTCCTGATTCCCTAGTATAGCTTATAATCCATTACTCCTACAGGCTTTTCTAGAAATCTCTGCTCCTGTGGAAAGCATGTGGTTACCCGTGTCAACCTGTACATTTCTTGATTGCTGTAATTTATTGGCACTTTGTCATATTCATTAAGAACTTAGGTACATGACCCACAATTTTCTTACCCCTCCAAAATCTGCCATTATCTTGGGCCTTTCCACGTTAGTGACCTCATAGCCAACCTCAGTTTTTTTGTCTCCTTCATTCTAGTGGTTACTTATACTTTACTGCAGCATGTGTATCAGTGATAAAGATCTTGGTATCTGCTAGAACTTACTTGCTATTTCATTTCTCTCCCTCCCTTACTCCCACAATGCCCATTCTTTGATAGTTTTATGGAGACCTCTGGTTCATTGCTTTTCCTTATCTCGATAGTTGATCAGTCAGTTGATCATAATCTTCTTGGGGTTATAGGCTCCTTTAAGAATGGAATGAAAGCTTAGAGACTCTTGTGCAGATTGCACACAAGCATATAAAAATGTATATAGAATTCCAAGGGTTTCTCAGTATCTTTAAACCCATCCATGTAACTAGCAAGAGCTCTCGATCCCTCAGCAAATCCCTTCTCTAAATAAATATTTGTTCAATTCTTCCAGGGTTTCCTTTAACTTTGTTCCATTAGTTATGCTGTCTCGCTTAGCCCTTACATTTGTATATTATTGCAGATTTACAAAATAGTTTAACATTTCTTATCATTCTGATTAACCCTATAGTTCTGTGAATTAAGTCATTTCCTAAGTTTGAATCTTTCAGAAACTTTTTATGGAAAATTTCAAACATATATGAAAGGAGAGAGGAAAGTACAGAGAATCCTGTGTACTCACCACCTAATTTCATTGCTTATCAACTCAAAGCAATCTTTTTATCTATATCTCTCTTCTATTGCACTCCCCACTCCCGCTGATTACTTTGAAGCAATTCCTAGATATCGTGTAATTTCATGTAAAATATTTTAATATGTATTCCTAAAAGATAAGCACTCTTTTTGTCAACATAATCGCAATACTGTTATACCAAAAAAAAAGGAGGAACTTCTTAATATTATCAAATATGAAATCATTGTTCTGATTTCCCCTATTATGTCGTAAAGGTTTCCTCCCCATTGGCTTGTTTGAACCTGTAGCTAAGCAAGCTCCACACATTATATTTGATTTGTGTGTTTCTTAAGTCTCACTTTTCTTTTTTTCTTGAAGAAACCTGGCAGTTATTTCTTGAAGAAGCCAGTTTTTTCTTTAGTTTCTGTGTCTTGCTGTCTGCATCTCTGACATCTTATTTAGCATGCTCATCTGTATCCCATATTTCTTGTAAACTGGTAGAGGTTTGATCTGATTGAGCTTTAACTTTTGGCAGAAGTACTTCATGGATGCTGCGTCACTTCCATCAGCAGATACAATTGTGGACTTGTCTTTATGATGTTAGCAGCCTTCAGTGATTATTGCCTAGATCCACTATTTTAATTAGGGGTCAAAAAAAGATGACAGTCTAATCCTATTATCCTTTCTTTACCTATTTGTTGGAATACTTCTATAAAAGGCCAAGTTTGAAATTTCAAGCTCTTTCCTTGTCATTTTTCCAGAATGGCTTCCTTTGGATGGAAAAGGAAGATTGGTGAGAAGGTCTCAAAGGTCACTTCCCAGCAGTTTGAAGCTGAAGCTGCTGATGAGAAGGATGCAGTTGAGAATGATGAAGGGAACTGGCTTCATGCCGTTAAACGGAGGAAAGAAATTCTCCTTCAAGGCTGTGCTGAGAAGAGTAAACAGCTGAAGGACGAAGGAGCCACTTTGGCTGAAAATAAAAGGTATGTTTTTAGCGTTTTCTTTTCGAGAACAGTTTTGGTCTTTGGTAGGACAGAATACTCCTCAGATCATCCAGAGATCTACGGTCAGGGCTTTGTGCCTTTGACTGGTGTCTCCCTTGTGGTGCTGAAGAGTTTGAGAAATTAAAAGTAGTGCTGAACAAGAAGAACTTTTTAAAAATTATTTTCTTTGTTCTTTATCTTCTTTTTTCTTTCTTTTTTTTTTCTGTTGGTAAGGATGGTTATAAGATTCCTGTTTATCATTTTTGTCATAATTGAGTCAAAGTTGAGGAACCAGCATTTTTGTTTCTAGGCATGTTATTATTTTTGATTCTGGGAGTAATCTTATTAACTCATTGTAATATAAAACATAAAATAATGCTTAAGCTATAATATATTAGCACCTCAAATTGGGAGTGAATGGTAGACAATAAATCAAGGACAACTAACAGCTTAATGGCCTAATGTTAGATTGTGAATTCTCATTTGCAGTGTTTTAGGCAAAAATTTTTCTCTTGTAGAGCTTTGCAAGATTGGCCATTCTGTCTTAGTCAGAAGAAAACCAAGTATAAATTTTCCACGTTTATGAAATCATTTTCAGAACATCCATAAAACATCTTTAGAAATTCCTGTAAATGCCTGTTAAAAGTTCATTAACTTTGTTGTTTTTATCTTTTTCTCTAGACCACACTAGTGTGTAGAAGGGAAAAGCTATTCAGTTATTGCCATGGGATTCCCTATGAATTTCCTGTGGTAGATGAGAGATACCAACTTTGTGTATAAACAAAATAACTCATTTTTTTTTTGCCTGCGTGTCAAAACACTGAGTCATTTCACTGAAATCAGCTGGATTGGATGCTTTATTTTGAATGGAGAACACTGAGATGATTAAGTTTTTTAGCTATTTAGCACTTGTTTTGGAGTAATGTATACACAGCTTTAAAAGATAACAGAATTAAAGGAATCTGGTAGAAATGAGTCGTTCGGCTACTCTAAGCCCAAAATAAATAGAAATAATGGTTTAAAAATATCTAAGAGAATATTCAGTTGATTGAAAGTAATATAAGGAATAGGAAATAATATAAGGAAGAATAGTGAAGTTAAATTAAGAAAAATAAAACTCAGTCCCTGTCTTCCAAATCAACTTTATCTTAAACCACCATCATTTTCACTACATTTTTAGCCACATTGGTCTTCCCTGTGTTTTTGAACACAGTTCTTAATACAACTTTGTCTTATGACTCCATCTGAAAAGCTCTTATTTCCTGTGTTCTGATGTCTGTCATCTTGTCCTTCAGATCTCTGCTCACATGTCCTCTTCTCAGCAAACCTCTCCCTGACTACCCAGCAACCCCGTACTCCCTCTTCCTCCATTACATCAGCCTTTTTTATTGTTTCTTAAATATTTATTTATTTATTTGACTGCATTGGGTCTTAGTTGCGGCTCGTGGGCTTCTCTAGTTGTGTCGCATGGGCTTCTTTCTAGTTGTGGCGTGTGGGCTTAGTTGACCCGCGGCATGTGGGATCTTAGTTCCCTGACCAGAGATCGAACATGCGTCCCTTGCATTGGAAGGCCGATTCTTAACCACTGGACCACCAGGGAAGTCATGTTTTTGTTTTTGTTGTTGTTTTTTAAAGATTTTTAAACTTCTAGGACTTCCCTGGTTGTCCAATGGTTAAGCCTCTGCTCTTCCACTGCAGGGGGTACTGGTTCGATCCCTGGTCAGGGAACTAAGATAGCACATGCCGTATGGTGTGGCCAAGAAAAAAAGAAATGAAATTTGAACTTCTATTTTGTGATTAGGTGAAAGGAATACTAGTCAAATAAACCTTACAAATGACTGAAAAATAAAATTCTTTACTCATGACTTATGTGTATGTTTCTAAATCTGTGTTTCAAAGGATATCATTAAGTTGATCTCAACTATGGTGACAGATCAGGAAGTAAATTAGTTGCTAGGGTGGCAGTTATTGGTTCAGGAACAGTATTAGACATTTATTGATGTACCAATGTGTATAAAATGAGTCAACTTTTAAGAAATGTGTAATGTCATCATTAAAATATACCATCAAATAACCATTCATCCATCCATCCTTCTTTAAAAAAAACATTCAAAGAGAGGTAAGATATATTATCAGACTTTAAGGAGCTCAGCCTTTGGTAAGATGCACAGAATACAGATAATTATCAATACATTGCAGAGTAGTGTATGCAGTAAGACAGGTTAGTTCATACAGAATATTTCAGAATCACAGGGAATGGAGCCACCAGTTCTGTCTGGTATATCAAGGAAGTTCTGACAGATAAGTTCAATCTTCAGCTGGGTTTCAAAGAAGGAGTAGTACTTTGCCAAACCAATAGTGGTGGGAAGCATTTCAAGAAAGTGGGAACAGAATATGGAAATGCAAAGAATTTTCCTAAACATGTAAAAGAAATTGTTTTACATGTTTAGGAAGATTCTCCAACTTGGTGTTTCTGGAGCAAAGAAATACAAATAAGTTTGCAGCAAATACTGCTGAAGAAAAAAAACTAGACTGTGATCTCTTTATATGCAACAGTAAGACCCTTTTCATTATATTCTATTGGCAATGGTGAAAAGTAATTTTATGACTTTAACAAAGTAATGAAAAGCCACAGTCACATCAGCATATTAAATTTTCTTATAGTATTTCTCCCTTTTTGAAGTTACCTTATACGCTTATTTAGTTGTTTATATTTAGTTGTCTTTCTTCTGTAGAAATGTAAGCTCCAGGAATGTAGGGACTTTGTCTAGACAGACTTTTGTCCTCTGCCTTCAGCTCTTAGACCAATTTGTGGCACTTCCCAGGCCCTCAGTAAATATTTATTGAATATTTATAAGGCTGCTGTGTTTTGCTATATTATGGCTAAATAGGTTTTTGTGGATTAACTACCATATATTGCATTGTACTATAGGAATATATATTTCAAACTCCAGATTAGAACACAGTATTCTGAGGACATATTTTATTGCATATCCCAACCACAAAGGACCTTTGGGAATAGAATTTTCCTATCTGTATGAGAATATGACACTTGAAAATTATTGTTCTTTTCTGAGTCTTATTCCTTTCCCTATAACCTATGATGGTAAGGATTAAGTAATAAAATACGGAACAGCTTTGAACTTGGAATGAGTAATAATCCTTAGAATTGTAGAGAAGTAGGGATGCCCCTGGAGGAATCGCTAAAGGAGAGACGGAGGAGGGAGCACCTTCTACTTCCTGGGATGCATTCTTTTGCCTCCTTGTGATTTTCTTCATTTTTGCCCTCAAGATTCTCTTATTTAGTTTTATTTAGCACCGAGAGAGTTTTCTGAACACATTGACTATGCATGATCCAAGTGTGTTAATGTCAGCCTTCCTCCAAAGGAGGCATAGTTCTTGAGCATCAGAGTCTCCTGTTGTCCATTTTATTTCGTTAGTAAGAAACTATAACTGCTCTTAGAAAAATTTGGTTTGCAATGGAATGGTTTTTAAATTCTGAAGTTCTACCTTGTAGTATTCATGATTCTTTGTAACAGAAGACTAGTTTACTTTTCTACGCAAGCCCTAAGTAATGTTGGTGCCTTATAGAGACAGTATAGTAAGTCTAGTGGTTACAAGTGGGGATTTTGAAGTTATTTTAACTCCATTCAGATCCTAGTTTTATCATTTATATCTGTATAAACTTGGGGCACATTCTTAACCTTTCAAGGGTCAATTTCTAGTTTCCTTATATTAAAATGGTGACACTTACCTCATAGACTATTGGGGTATTAAAGAGCAAGTCCATGTAAAAGAGCTTAGCATGCCACCTAGCACCTAGTAAGCACTCAGTAAATATACTTTAGGTAATTTATTTTAAGATTTTATATGTGATTGGTAGATTTCATGCAGTATTAAAGGTTTTTTTTTTATAAGTTATTTTGTTCAAACAGCTTTTTCTTGAATTAATTCTAACTAGGATATATCTTCTCAAGAATCACAATGTGGGTCCCAGCTTTGATATGTTGGCTTTTAAGGTTTCAACCACTAGATGGTGATATTTGATTGTGTAGCTAAGTGGTTTCATTTTTTCTTGTGAGTATTAGTGTGTATGTGTGTGAAGCTAGAATATAATTAGAATTTACCATGAATTTTGTTCCTTGTCTAGAAAAGCATACTTACCAATGTGAACCTGAAGGTGACCTGGCTGTGTGAAACACATTCTGATGAGTGCCAACCTGAATATATTTAATGACTGTGATCTTGCCTCTTATTCTTTGGAAGAGAATAGATACAGTCAGTGTAGAATGCCTTTATTTTCTCACCACCACATCTCCTAATCTGAGTGCATCTGCATCCAAGCCATCTGCGTTCACTGTGTTGTAATGAAGTGCCCCTTCTTTTTTCAAAGGCCCACCCCTCCACTTGTGCACTAGACTTCATCTCTCTTGCCTTTTCAGGAATATTGTTCCTAAAACCCCCTTTCATTTTGATGTCATCTGTTGTCTTCTCTCTCCCTCTCTCTTTTTTTACCCTTTTTTTTTACTGAATTATAATTGATGTACAATATTATATAAGTTACAGGTGTACAATATAGTGATTCACAAGTTTTGAAGCTTATACTCCATTTGTTATTATAAAATAATGGCTGTATTCCCTGTGTTGTATACATAATAGTTTGCACCTTCTATTCCCCTACCCCTTATTGCCCGCCCCGCCCCCGCCCCCCCCCCCCCCCCCCCCCCCGGCTCCCTCTCACTGGTACGTAAACATACCCTGATAGCATCCATTTGAAAACATTCCCTTGACTCCACACACCCTACCATTTCTTTGCTCCCCCTTCACAACAAACTCCATTTCTTTTTTTTTTTTTTGCGGTACGCGGGCCTCTCACTGCTGTGGCCTCTCCCGTTGCGGAGCACAGGCTCCGGACACGCAGGCTCAGCGACCATGGCTCACGGGTCCAGCTGCTCCGCGGCATGTGGGATCCTCCCGGACCAGGGCACGAACCCGTGTCCCCCGCATCGGCAGGCGGACTCCCAACTGCCGCGCCACCAGGGAAGCCCCCAGACTCCATTTCTTGATGAATCATCCTCTCAGTCCATTCCAGTCAAGTTGCTGTCCCCACTAATCCACTTCTAAAGGTTGTTGATGACCTCCATGTTGTCAAATCCCGTCTTCATGTCTTGGTTCTCATTGAGTGTGCCTCTTGGTATTCCACACAGCTGAGCACTCCCTTCTTAAATATATTGCCCTGTAATCTGCAACACCACACTCTCATGAGTTTCCTTTTGTCTCAGTGTCCACTGCTTGTTAATCTTCTTTGCTTGCTGTTTTCTTTTGCTCATTTTCATTTTCTTTGCTCATTTTCATTTCATTTTTTAAATATTAGTGAGCCACTTTTAACATCAAAAGCCAGGAGTCATCTCTGCTGGTTTATGTGCCATTCCAGAGCTAATCAGCCCCACTCACCTCCAAAACCCTGCCCTTGAGACAGCTCATGGTATTCTTTTTTTTAATGTGTTTTTAAAATTGAAGTGTAGTTGATTTACAATGTTGTGTTAGTTTCAGGAATACAGCAAAGTTATTCAGTTTATATATATATATATATATATATATATATTTTCAGATTATTTTTCATTATAGGTTCTTACAAATATTCTTATTACCATAAAGTCCTGGCAGCTGCTGCTGTCAGCGCAGACCAGAGAGCCCCTATGTACGGTGCTAACTGATAATGAAAGACCATCACACCTTGACACTGGCCAGGTTGGACCTATAGGTGCTTTAGAGGCACTGGGTCACACACCCAGAAGTGTGAGTGGGTTAAAGCCTTGTGGGGCTGACTTTGATCTAGGTGAGACAGGATATGGGAGGGAGGCTGCAGATAAATTCTTTTTCCTCCTTTCCCCACTGGACTGTTTCCAATACAAAGAGGTTTCATACTGTCTCTGAAGAAGTTCTACAATATTAACAATCATCTGTGTTTGTTTTGAAGCTGTTGTCAGCTTAACATATGCCTTATATTTATTCTCCCTCCTTCCTGCCTCACTTTTCTTTCTTTTTTTTCTCCCTTGGATCCTACGCCCCACACAGCGGTAGCCTATAAGCTTAGGCCTCAGGCTTTATTTCCCAGGTAACCCAAGCTAAGATTTCATCCTGGATTCCTTTCTTTTTTTCACTCCTCATATCCAATCCAAGTTAAGATGATTTTACTTTTTAATGTATTCCAAATCACTTTTATCCTCCCTTCTGTTTTCATGGCTGTCATCCTAGTCTAATCTACCAGCAGCTCTTACCTAGATTACTCTGGTAGTCTCCTAACTAACAGGCCTCCCTGTGCTCATTCTTATACCCCAACAGTTCATTCTCCTCCCCCGGGCCTGACTGATCTTTTCAAAATGTAAAGCAATTCATGTCTCTGTGTTGCATGGAAACTTTATGGATTCATCACTCATACAGTGAAATCCACACTCACAGCTATGGGCTACTAGTTTCATGATCATGGCTTTGGACTACCTCTCTGGCCTCGCAATCCCCTTCCTCCTCCTTTTATAGCCATGCTCGTTTTCTTTTCTTGCCTCAAAAAATGGGGTGTTTGATCCTGCCTTGGGCTCTTCCTTTGTGTGGAATGAACTTCTCCAGGTTTTCCATTGGCTGGCTGCTTTTTGTCATTCAGCTCTCAGCTCAGATGCCTTCCCAGAGAGACCTTTTCTGACCATGCATTCGCCCCATCACATCCGTCCATGTGTTGTTCATCATGGCACTTAACCATGTTTTAACTTATGTTTGTTGCCTTTCTGTGCCTTCTTCACACACATATACAGTCTAGAATGTAAGCTCTAGAAGAGTAGTAGGGTCCTTTTATATCTTATTGAATGCTGCATCCTCAGTACCTAGAATACTACCTAACCCAGAGTAGTGTTCTGCTCTGGTGCTCAATAAACGTTTATTAAGTGAATAAGCTGGTAACTGTATAGCTCATTAAACTTGATGCTACAGTAAATTACAAACATAATTGGGAGCAAAGTAGCTAAACACCTTGATATTTCTATCTGGTAGTAAGCGTGCTGACTTATTTGGCTTAATCACCAGCTGTTCTTTCTTTTTTTTTTAATTTATTAAAAATTTTTTTTAACATCTTTATTGGAGTATAATTGCTTTACAATGGTGTGTTAGTTTCTGCTTTATAACAAAGCGAATCAGCAGCTATACATATACATATATCCCCATATCTCCTCCGTCTTGCATCTCCCTCCCACCCTCCCTATTCCACCCCTCTAGGTGGTCACAAAGTCAGCTCAGTGCTTTGTGACCAGCTGTTCTTTACCTCAGTGTAGGGTATTATCTCACCCCACCCTTGGGCAGTCCCTGGAACTATTCACTCTGCTTCCTTCTTTGTGCTAGTTTGGTTGCATACTGTTAAGGTTGTCTTTAAACTGGCTGAATCAGACTTTGGTCACTTATTAACCGCAGTGACTTTAAACCAAGTTTTTATCTTTTAATGTTTCCTATCCAGCAGCTGCAGTAGGGCTATGCCTGTTCGGTCTGTTCCAAACCAAATTTGAATTAAGAGATATGCTGTGGAGCTTACGAGAGACCATTGATTTATTAGGTGCCAAGTTTACTGTGATCCAAAAGTGGAGGAACTAGATGGTGCTACCTTTTATTTGTAGGCCAGGAGAAGTAAATCAAAGAGGAAATGAGAAATGAGGGAGGGGAGGGAATTCACCAAGCCGACAGTAGTGAAGTAAATGCCCACCAATTCTTGCTTCTCTTTAGCCAGTGGAAAGCAGCTCACTTGTTCCTTTAAACCTTTGTGTGCCTTGGTGAACAAAGCACGTTTCATTTGGCAGTCTCTCTGCTAACAGCAGTGGCTATGTTTTCAAAACCAAAACAGTGCAACGGGAAGAGGACATTTTTCTTTTTGCCTCAGATCTGTGTATTTGCACAGGTTTGCACATGTGTGTTTGTACGTGTGGGCATGTTTGCATGCCTGCCTAATGAAAAGAGAAAACAGAACTAGGGATGGTCAGTGTCATCTTGAACTTCTTGGTTTATTTTGTACTTTGGGACAACTTAAACTTAGGTGCATAAGCAGCTTTGTGGCAGTGGGTGGATGAGCCGGCCTGATTCTCAGGAATAATGCTCTTGGCATCTTGGGCAGGAAAGTGTCTTGTGCAGGATTGCCTTTTGCCTTGCAGGATGTTAACATCCCTGACCCCCTGCCACTAGTGCCTCCAAGTCTTTGACAACCGAAAAGTCCTCTATAAATTGCCATACATGCCCTCCATGGGGTGATAACTGCCCCTGGTTGAGTTAGGCAGAAAATAGGACTGAAAGAAAAAAGGGCATTTGCCAAATGTGGCGGTTTAACAGTGGTTGGCCCAAGTAGAGTAGGTGTTGGCAAACCTTAGTCTATTTTTATAAATAAAGTTTTACTGGGACACAAACATGTCCTTTTGTTTGTGTATTGTCTGTGGCTGATTTTGTGCTACAACAGAATTGAGTAGTTGTGTCAGAGACAATATGGCCCACAAAGCCTAAAATATTCACTGTATGGACCATTACTATGCTGACCTTGGCTTTAGGCCCTTCCTCAAAAGCCACAACGATGCCTGAAACCTTAGACACCCCAGGGTCTTAAGGTACCTATAATTCTAATCTCTTGATTCTTTCTACCCACGTTGCTATTCCCCTAGTCTTGGGAATTTCTTGTAATATCTGTACGTGGAATGGTGAGATGAAACAAAGTAAGAATTAAGGTGTTTGCTACTTTTGTCTTAGGGTATAATTTGTTTTTACGTCTTTCCATCTTTTTTTTTTTATGTATTGTAAGCATGCTAGCTTCTGTCCTCTTTTCATGTCTTCCATGCTTCTCTCTGCTGCTTTCCAAGACTTCTCTTGGAGAAGGTAGGACAAATGAGATAGGTAGAATCTGTGATATTAGCACCTTCTATGTGCCCGGTCATGTTCTGGGTATTGTAGAGAATACAAGCAAATCCACCCTTTGGTCCCTGAACTCATTAGTAAAGAGAAGATAGAAATACATGGAAGAATTAGAGAAAAATTAAACGAAAACAATATTGGGGTAGTTAGAGAAAGCATTGGTCAGGTAGTTATAAGAGCTAGCTTCAAATCCTGGTTTGTGTAGGCTTAGTACCATGTGCCTTTGGACTAGTCCTGTAGTTGCTGTCTACTTTTGTTTCTTCCATCAGTAAAGTGAAACAAGTAATGCCAATCTTATAGGACTTTTTGTGAGCACTAAGTGAATTAACTTTTTACGAAAATAATTATACGTTAAGTAATTGTATGGAAAGTGCTTTGTAAAACATAAATTACTTTAGAAATATAAGTGTGACTGTGTGGTCAGTTAAGTGGTACTCATGGTCTTCGTGGGAAAAGGGGATTTTCACTTGGTCTTAGAGGAGAGAGAGCCTTTGACTAGGTGAGAAGCGGGGGAACAGGAACCTAAATGTGCACATGTTTGTTCACTGAGGAACCGACACGAACAAAGGAGTGATGTGTAGGTAGAGACGGGGCAAAGATGCAGCTAAGTGAAGCAAAGGAGTGGTGGGGAGAAGAAAGACTGGACAGATAGGCTAAGACTGGGAGACATAGACTTGCTACTGTTAAATCCTGTGGAATTTACTACTATGCTATTAGTTAGAAAATTATGAGTATAAAGATTATTATGAAGCAACAATTGAATTTTCCAGAGAAAGAAGGTAGAACATAACATACTTCCAAAGTTTTTCATGTTGTGTCTATAATAACATTCGGAAATATTATTTAGAGACCAGCTTATAATCACCTGTAATATGCCTAAGAAGTACAAACACGTTTTCTTAGGTGACACAGTTAATGCTTTTAGAGGTAATACCATTAATACTTAGTGGATAATAGCACCAGGGAACTAAATTTCTTTAATATTGTATATACATTTTGTTAAAAACATTATAGATGATAGCTATAAATAATCAAAATTGGGTATTAAATTATAGTAAGCGTTGTTGAGTGTCATATACTTTTTTTCTCCATTATCTATTACGTATGAAACCTTTTCTAATGTTTTTCTGAGGCATACATGGTCATGTAGATTTTGTACTTTAGCAAATTGCTGGATTTAATTGCTAATCCTTTATCTAGGATTTTAACATTTATCTTATGGACTAAAAATTCTTCAGTGATCACTAGGATTAATTCTCATTTCTCAAATAATGTATCTTTCTTAGGACGAAAGTGTGCTTTATTTTTATTGCTAGATTCTCCACATATGCTGCGATGCATTAGGACTCTTAAGACTACACTTCTAATTGTGGAATTTTAAATTTTGGATTAGGCAGTGGCTGCTCTTTTCCAGTCAGGGCCCCTCCCATACTGTCCCAGTTCGTCCTGTGTTAGCTGATACAGCTGCATATACTTTGGGGAGCAAAGTACCTATTGCACTGTCTACATAGAGCTTTTAGTTTAAATAAGCACAGGGATAAATATAAAGTTTCAAACAGTTTTACAAAGATAAATAACCGGGTACCATGAGCCAGAGTGATTTAGATAAGGGGTCACAGAAAGCTTCTCCAAGGAAGCAAGAAGACAAATGATTGAGTTCATCCAGGCGAAGGGAGTTCTACTTATTGTTTTGCCTTTATTGTGATTTTATATTTATCATTAAAATAAGGGAACTACTGATTTATTTGTAAATGTTTTTATTTAATCCAAATTATACTAGAATTAATTTCTGGTGAATTTTATTTTGTGACATGTATGTGTATGCTAAACGAATGAGTAATATAGGTGGTAAAATATTTCAGATGATTTTTGTATCTAAAGTAAAAATTGGGATATTAAAATGATGACTTTTTAGAAATTTTTCAGAAAATTCTCATTGCCTAGTGTAGCAAGGAGTAGAACAGGGTAATTGCTTTCAATACAGTAACAACTAAGAAACGTTCTGTACTAGTTAGACGTTGGCGTTGTTGTTTCAATTTGCTTTGGAAAATGACCTTTATTCAGTGTGTGTGCACTTCCATGTAATTTCAGAGGACCTTCCTCCTGTTTCCAGAGTGAATTGATCTGCCTTAAATTGTTTGTTCTTGTCTATAATAAATTAGAAACTTTTAAAGACATGTTTGTTCTTTTGTGTAAGTAAATTGTTTAAATTATTACTGAAAGTAGACTTTATGACTTAACCTAATCCTGTGTCCACATAATTTCAATAAGTGATAGTGACTAAAATTCAGAGCAGTTTAGTATAAAATAAAGTATATTTATATCGTGTCTCTTGCTCTTGCCTAGTAAAAACATACTGGGACTCCAGTCTGAGCATCATTTCAATACTTCTTCCCGTTTCACATCCCCTTTCCTTCAATATGACTGTCTTGAGAGAGTATGCAATTAGGTAGTATATTTTTTTCTTTCATTGTTTTTGCTTCTTTTTTTCTTCCTTTCTGAGCCTAACTGAAGTTGCGAGAAGTTAAGTTCCTTACGATGAATGATCATTATATGGAACTGCACATTATTTTCTCCTTGCTTTCTTCAGAATGTTATTCTAAATTCTAGACAGAAAAACTCAAAGTAATTTATGGAGGATTTTTTTTTTTTTTGGTTTAATTCAGGGAATTGACCGTTGTCTAAAACTTGGAACCTGATCTACCTACATTGGAAATCGCATGATTTTCAGTCAAATCTCAACAGATTTCAACATCATTATAATTTCTCTATGAAAGCTCCCACAAAATCAAGGAAGCAAACTAAACTTTAATTTCAAATATTATATACTGAACTTACAATAACAAAATCTAAACTAAGCCAGAAAAGTTATTTCTGTCGTTAAACATTTTGGGGAAACAATGATTATGAATATTAGAAAACACAATATAAAATAAGGTGAAAACTTTAATGTTCTTTTTTAAAATTTTTTAAAAGATTTATTTATTTATTTATTTATTTTTATTTATTTATTTTTGGCTGCGTCAGGTCTTAGTTGCAGCATGCGGGATCTTCGTTGAGGCATGCAGCATCTTTCGTCGCGGTGTGGGGGCTTTTCATTGTGGTGCTTCTCTGTAGTTGTGGTGTGTGGGCTCCAGGGTGCCTGGGCTCTGTAATTGTGACATGCAGGTTCCAGGGCGTGTGGGCTCTGTAGTTTGTGGCACGTGGGCTCTAATTGAGGGGTGCAAGCTCAGTAGTTGTGGCACGTGGGCTTAGTTGCCCTGCAGCATGTGGAATCCTAGTTCCCTGACCAGGGATCGAACCTGCGTCCCCTGCATTGTAAGGTGGATTCTTTACCACTGGACCACTAGGGATGTCCCCTTTAATGTTCCTGACGATATAGTTTTTAGTAAGGAAATAAAATGATGAATCATATATTAGCTGCTGATTTACTGAAATGTAGCTGTATAGGAATAGCTTTTAAATTTGTTTTGGTATTCCCACATGAGCACATAAAATTGTATGATAGAAGTCTATCATGATATTAGTGGAAAGTGGTGATCAGTATGTTTAGTTACAATTTATTTGACATTGACAAAAATGCTCTAACATTTGTTCTTAAATACAGTCAGTCCTCATTCATGGATTTTGGATTTGTGAGTTCACTTACTCAGTACAATGTATTTGCAACACCAAAATCAGTACTCATGGTGCTTTCCCATCTGAGTTCCCAGCTGAGTCAAACAAGGCAATGCTCCCTCTGCCTTTGTGTTTTACCTCTCATAGTGAAAGCAAGCGTACTGTCTGTGGTCTAGTTAGTGTTATGTTTTCCCTTTTTTTTTTTTGCCTTTTCTTGATGATTTTGCTGTTTAAAAAGGCCCCCAAGTGGGGGGGGGCTTTTTAAACAGCAAAAAACGTAGCGCAGAAGTGCTGTCTAGTGTTGTTAAGCCCAAGAAGGCTGTGATGTGCCATATGGAGAAAATACGCGTGTTAGGTAAGCTTCATCCAGGCCTGAGTTACAGCGCCGCTGGCCACGAGTTTAGTGTTAGTGAATCAGCAATGTACATTAAAGATGTCTTTAACCAGAAATGGACATAAAACGGGGTTATATGTTAATCGGTTGATAAAAATGTGACCAGAGGCTTGCTGGAACTTAACCTTAGAACCAATGATTCAGTATTCATTAATTCAGTCTTTATGGTGACTTTATAGAACAAAACTACTGGGAATGGGAATCAGTTATATCTAGAATAAAGATTTTGAGTTTAGCAGTGTTTTCATGTATGCAACTTTTCTTTTGTCAAGAATTTAAATAATCAGGACAAGTAATTAAAATTTACTTTAAAGCTGCATAAAATCTAGCAGTGTGATTCAGCAGAGATAAAATTATGTTCAACATCATTTGTCATTTGTTGTTTCATATTCTTCTCCCCTCACTCAAATTAACTTAGTATATTAATGTCTTGTATCTATTTTTACTCACTGAACATTTATTTAGTGCTTTTGTTAGGCATTGATGCCACAAAGAAAATATTAGATAAGCATCTTTTGGGGGACAACACAAAGAGGGAAGCTGTTTTGATATGGAGTAAAGAGTACAGTTTTAGAGAGTTCCTTGGATGATATAAAAGGAGGGCGTTTAACTGAATGGGGGAATGGAAGAATTAAAGCGTGTTTTACAAGATTTTTTGGAGGAGATAGCATCAGAACAGTCATAAAAGGTAAATGGAAATTAGCTGAAGAAGGGGCAGAACAATGTTCCAGTCGTAGGAATCTGCATGTGCAAAGCCAAGAAGAGGCCAGAGAAAATCTCTCCCTTTGGAGTATCAAAAATAGTTCAGGGGCTTCCCTGGTGGCGCAGTGGTTGAGAGTCTGCCTGCCGATGCAGGGGACACGGGTTCGTGCCCCGGTACGGGAAGATCCCACATGCCGCGGAGCGGCTGGCCCCGTGAGCCATGGCCGCTGAGCCTGCACGTCCGGAGCCTGTGCTCCGCAACGGGAGAGGCCACAGCAGTGAGAGGCCCGCGTATCGTAAAACAAAAAAAACAGTAGAACTGGAAGGAGCATAATGCACAACGTCAGTGAAAGGAGCGTCTAGAGGAGAAAGGGGATTTGGAGCCGAGATGTGTCTGTTGGATGTCTAGTGAAATTTAAGAGGCCTGAACTTGAGTGTGTTGAAGGTAACCCGGAGCTATTGAAATATTTTTATCAGTAGGTGAACTCATCAAAACTATGTTTTGGAAATTTTTTTCTGAGATAGAGTAGAAAAAGGATTGGAGTCAGGCAAGACTGATCTCAGAAAGACTGGTTTATTGAATTTTTGACCATCCTGGAAGGCTGAGGACCTACACTAGTAGCAGTGACAGTGGATTAAAGGAATTGAATTAGAGAATTGAAGACTAATGTGACCTAGAGCAGGGAAAAGTATAGTCAAGAATGAATGGCTTCAGGATTTTCTTAATGCCTCGGTGGTGCAGTTCTTTAAGTCAGGGATATACGGGTAGAGTAAATTTGGAGTAGGAGATGATGGTGAGTTCAGTTTAAACACATTGTGTTTGAGATATGTCAATCACCTCTTTATGTTTTTTTAATAAATTTATTTATTTATTTTTGGCTGTGTTGGGTCTTCGTCTCTGCGTGCGGGCTTTCTCTAGTTGTGGCGAGCGGGGGCTGCTCTTCGTTGTGGCTCAGGCTTGTCATTGCGGTGGCTTCTCTTGTTGCAGAGCACTGGCTCTAGGTGCACAGGTTTCAGTAGTTGTGGCACGTGGGCTCAGTAGTTGTGGCTCGCGGCCTTTAGAGCACAGGCTCAGTAGTTGTGACGCATGGGCTTAGTTGCTCCGTGGCATGTGGGATCTTCCCGGACCAGGGCTCGAACCCAGGTCCCCTGCATTGGCAGGTGGATTCTTAACCACTGTTCCACCAGGGAAGTCCCTGTAAATCACCTCGTGATCTTATATTCTTATATGCGTAATCTTCTCATTTCTCTATTTGGTATTCACAGAAAAACCTCCCAAGTGAGTCATTCATTGTCCCTACTTTTTTACTTCCACTTCACTATTCAGTCTGGCTTCCATTCCAACAATACTGTTTTGGTCAGTGTCACCAATGACCTGCATGACATTAGAGCTTTCTGAAGTATTCAGTACAACTCGTCATTCTCTCCATGACAGACTTCTCCCTTGGTTTCTATAAAATCACACACACTCCTGAATTTTCTCCTTCCATTCTTTCTCTGCTTCTCAGTCATCTTTGCTGGTCCTTACTTCTTTGCTTGATCTCCACATTTGGAAGACTCCAGCCCTGGTATCTTTTCTCTTTCTTATCTACTCTCTTCTTAAGTGATCTTTCCCAGATCCATGGTTTGTTTAATTTATTCTTAAAATTTTTACTGAAAAGAAAAAGGCAATGAAATATACTCATGATTTTTAAAAAGCAAACGCAGTAATAACAAAGGATACACAGTGAAGAGTCTTACCCTTACTCCTGTCCCCTAGCCTATTATTTCACTTTCCCAGAGGCAGCCACAGTTACCAGTTTCTTGATATCCTGCCAAGATACTCTTTATATTTATAAGCATGTAGGTCTATAGATCTTTTAAAACATCATTAATGGTAGCATTCTAAATATAATATATATATACCATTCTCTCCCTTGTCTTTTTAACTTAATACATCTTAGAGATCTTTTTTTTTTTTTTTTTTTTTTTTTTTTTTGTGGCTGTGTTGGGTCTTCGTTGCTGCACATGGGCTTTCTCTAGTTGTGGCGAGCGGGGGCTACTCTTTGTTGCCGTGCGCGGGCTTCTTATTGCGGTGGCTTCTCTTGTTGCAGAGCACGGGCTCTAGGCACGCAGGCTTCAGTAGTTGCAGCACGCAGGTTCAGTAGTTGTGGCACATGGGCCCTGGAGTGCGTGGGCTTCAGTAGTTGCAGTGCGTGGGCTCAGTAGTTGGGGCACGCGGGCTCTAGGGTGCGTGGGCTTCAGTAGTTGTGGCGCACGGGCTGTAGAGTGCAGGCTCAGTAGTTGTGGTGCACGGGCTTAGTTGCTCCGCGGCATGTGGGATCTTCCCGGACCAGGGATCAAACCTGTGTCCCCTGCATTGGCAGGCAGATTCTCAACCACTGTGCCATAGGGAAAGTCCTTTTTTTTTTTTTTTTTAATGGCTGTGTCGTAGGTCTCTTACTATCCAGACTCTTAAGTATCTGAAATCAGGAACCAGAAAGATTTGGATATGAAGGGATACTTGTATTTCATTATATGATGTTCTAAAATGTATTTAACCTTACCTCTTTTGAAAAAGAACGTTTTCATCTTTAATTTTTACAAATGATATAGTGGGTATCCTTTCAAAGATATAAGTGTGCACACATACAGTTTAGTCCAAGAAAGATTTATAGAAATGGAATTGCTAGATCAAACTGGATGTGCATTTAAAAAAACATAGTTTACTTTTTTTCCCTTTTTGTTTTTGAGTATATTGTTATCGAGCAGCAAACTTGGCTTTTAGTGATTGTGTGCATGTGTGTATGTAGAAAGATAGGGGACATGCTTATAACTTTCCATTAAAAACTGTTTTCTAACTTTTTATTGTGAAAATTTTGAAACATACAAAAGAGTTGAAAATTACAGTGAGCATCTGTTTACCCACCACCTAGATTCAGCATTGTTATCTTGCCATATTTGCTTTCTCTGTATATGTTTTATGAACCATTTGATAATAAGTTGCAGACATCATGAAAGCTTATCCCTGAAAGCTTCTATATGAATTTTCTATCAATAAGGACATTTCCAAAATAACCATAATATAACTAGCATGTAAGACAACAATAATTTCCTAATATTTGTTAGTATCTCATACGTATTTAGTTTTGCAGTTGTCCATAAAATGTTTTTTATAGCTGATTTTTTGACTGAAGATCCAATCAAGACTCATACGTCATTACTGGTTGTTAGGTGTTTTTAGTCTCTTTCAATTTAGAGCTGGGTCTAAGACTACATACAGTTAGTGGATCAAACTTTGTATGCCATCTGTTTTTCTAAATAAAGTTTTGTTGGCACACAGCACCACTCATTTGTGTTGTCTGTGGTTGCTTTCACACTAGAGCAGCAGAGTCAGGTAGTTGGAACAGAGACTGTCTTGTCTCCAAAGCCTAAAGTATTTACGATTTGGCCCTTTACAGAAAAAAGTTTGTGGACCCTTATTTAGAACATTAGAACAATTCTCTCACCTTTAAAAGTTTTTCCCATGGCATTGACTTTTTGAATTAACTAGGCAAATTGCTTAGTAGACTGGCTCACACTCTGGATTTGCCTGATTTTTTCCCTCTGGATCATTTAATTTTTTTTCTCTCCATCTCTTGTATTTTATGTAAACTGGAAGTTAAGTCAGGCAGCTTCAATTGAAGTTCAATTTTTTTTTTGCTAGAATATTCATGGTGTTGTTTACTTTCTGTTGCATCACATCATGATATATATAATATCTGGGTGTCCCTTTAGTGATGCTGTCAGTTACAGCATTCAGGGGAATATCAGCCTTATCTTCCATCGTACAGTTCTGCATCAATCTTTTCCCTAATGGTTTTAGCATCCACTGATGGTCATCATTTAGATCCATCTAGATCCATTATTTCATAAGTGATGATTTTTAAAATTCTAATATTTCTCCTGCATTTATTAGCTGTTTTCTTCCCCCGTTAAGAACTTTCCTTCATCAGCATTTGTTTAGAGGTTTATTTTTATGTTTAAGTTGTTGAAGGAAAAAAGTTTTTTGTCCCTTACAAAGGTTTTGAAAGTAGTGTTCCTGTACATGTCCTCTTATTGTTTACAGTAGTTTAAAAGTAGTTGTTCACGTCCGGAGCCTGTGCTCCGCAACGGGAGAGGCCACAACAGTGAGAGGCCCGCGTACCGCAAAAAAAAAAAAAAAAAAAGTAGTTGTTCATTTGAAGCAGAGCTTTTAAGTGTATGTTTGTGTGTGCGTGCATGCACCTGCGTACTAGATTGAGGAGAGAACATATGAGAGGCTGCTGCTGTATTTGTTTTTCACTATAAGGATTTCCCCTTTTTTCTATAAGGCCAAAATTTTAAAATTATAATTCTAATTGTTAAACACCTAGACTAGTTTCAGAGGATTAAACAACCTGAATATGATTTGTATTTTAGATATAATCTTCTTATACTTAAAAAGTACTAGTGTCATTTGAATTCTTGATTAGTTTAGAGATTGCTAATTCTGATAACTAAACTAACCTGGAACTGTCCCTTGTATGTCTGGCATATTAATAGAAAATCTGAAGGGGAGTTGCATAGACGAGTAAATATAATACTTATTTTTCCCTCAGTGGCTTTTTTTCTTAATTAAAAGAAATCAATGTGAGTGATATCTTGAGTTACACAACCTTCCTTCTAAGGTGATCTCATTTCCAGTCAGTTTTACATCAAATATAATACGTGTATTCTGTTTGACCTCCAAAATACATTTTTTCTTCTTTAATAATTATTATTCGTGGCACACTTTCTTCCAAAAGAGAATTGTAATGGCCAAAGTGTAACTTTTTTCCAGATTTATTGAGATATAATTGATATATAACACTGTGTAAGTTTAAAGTTTACAAGGTGATGATTTGAACATGTATATATTTCAAAATGATTCCCACAATAAGGTTAGTTAACACATCCACCACCTCATAAAATTACTTTGTTTGTATTTGGTGAGAACACTTAAGATCTACTCTCTTAGCAACTTTCAAGTATGTGATACAGTACTGTTAACTAGAGTCACCACACCATGCTATGCATTATGTCTCTAGAACTTATTCATCTTATAACTGGAAGTTTGTACCAAAGTGTTACTTTTAATATCTAACAAGGGAGGATCCATTTGGAACAGTAGTAATCAGTCTTTAAGTATTATGCTGTAGAGGGAAGAATTTGATGATTTCAGGACTTGAGAAGACGTTTTGTGTGTGTGTTATATACGTTATATTAAAATATACTGGAAGGGTATACAATAAAATGTTAAGTATATTAACTATGGTTATGATCTTTGGGTGGTGAAATTGTGTCTTTAATTTCTGTATGTGTGTGTGTGTGTGTGCGCGTGCACACACGTGCGCACATACCCACGCCCACTTTCCTCTGTTTTCTGGTTCTTCTCTATTTGTATACCCAGGGAAAAATTTTTTATATCAAAACAGGTATCATTTACTCAGGTAAAGAATATAAGGAAGACCTGATTTAAGAATATTTTTTGTTCAAAAAAATACTGAATACCAATATAAGCCACCAGTGCAATTTATAGTTGCCAGCACAGATATGCTGTCTTAGCTGCCTTAAAAGATGTACATGTGCAGATCAAGGAAGGAAGAGGTCCACTGGAATCTGCAGGCCCTGTCTTCCTCCTCCTTCCCTTTTCCTCCTCTCTGCAAGCTGTGGTTTTTATCCCTGTTTAAGAGTCTGCCGGTAAAGTTCAGACTTTCTTTCCTTCTCTGTGTGTTTTTTTTTTGCTAAGTGCAATACCAGGTGAAGTCCTTGTATCTTTTCTCTCCATCCTTTTTTAGAGGGACTTTTGGCTTAAAGGAAGCTGCTTTATCTAAAGGGGCTGGGAAAGGAAAGACTAAGAATAGGCTCCTTTAGGCATTAGTATATGAATCCAAGCAGTGTGACCTGATAGGTGGTGATGCTACAGAAGGAGCTAGTTAATTAATTCTGTAGAGTTGATGGTATTTTAATAGAATAATTGGAATTCATAAATAAAGAATTTTAATGGTACCTGAAAAGATACTTAAATGTCTTACTTTGAAGTGCATTTGGTGGGTCTAAGCTAACACTGACATGACAATTATTTAAAAATAATTGTGAGCCTCAGGTTCCCATTCAGGGTAACTAGAAAGTAACAGTGGGACACAGTGGTTTAGCCAGCGTGTGTATACCACGTGCTAAGCACAGTTTGTGTGGAGAATTGTGTGCCAGCCACTCAGGCCTGTGCAGGCCAGGCTAGTGGGTATAGCCTGACTCTGCACAGAAGTGCCAGGGCCCGTGGAAAGCAGAGCAATGCATGGAGCACTGCAAAGGGATCTCTGAGTGAGACGGAAGGAGGAGCGTTGAAGGACAGCGGCCAGTGAGACGGCATGTCTCCACTATTACTTCCCACTTGGGGGACCCTGGCTCTACACAGGTGCTTGAGTTTGGCAAAATCCTTGATAGAGAAGTAATTTTCACTTGGTGAAGCTCTTAAAGATTTGATTTGTGTCCTAAGAATAGGTCTGTTGCAGGCAGAGACGGGAAAACATACAGCATCGTGGTAGCACATCATAAAAATGAGGTGAATAATGGTCTCTCTGTCTTCAGATCATTGGTAGTTCCTAAAATTCGAGTAGTCTTTCACCCAGAGTTAAACAGTCTTCAAGCAAATACCTCCTCGGGGCTCAGCGGGGACCCCTGTTAGGGAAGAAGATATTAACAGTGGTTCTGATAATCATTTCTGTGTATTCAGATGTGGTTTGTCTAGAAACAAAGACTGCCAGCCATTGTGGGGTGAATCTTCAGCTTATTATTATATTGATACCTTAGCCTGCTGCTACAGAATAACAGTAGCCATTGCTACAACCCATGTGGCAGTTAAGGCAGGCTTTCTGTAGTGCACTTGTGTGCTGTCCACCTTCACCCCTGCTGCTAGCCATGGAGTTGGCAGTGTGGCAAAATTATTCTAAGATAGCTGCCGCCCTTTTGCCGTGTGCCTGGTGGCACAGGACCCTGGAAATGGTATTGCCATTTGTATTATTTACTAGTAAAGGAGTGCTGTAGCAAGGTGGAAGCAGAGATAGAGAATGTACTTTTTTATGGTTTTCAGCTTTGTATTTTCTACCAGATTCTGCCTTTATTTCTTTAGTTTTCTGCTCCCTGCTTAAATAATAATCAGTGCAGGTGAGCCCACATTTTGGTTGTTATGTTTGGTTTGGATCTTCACATAGAAGGTAGGAAATTATACACTAGAACACATAGAGGAAAGGAAGGGTAGCAAGAAGAGATTTAAGAGAAGACAGTACATGATAGGGCTTAATATCCCAATAGAGATCTTATCAGTGGTTCTGAACTCTGGTTTTTATTAGCATAACTTGGGGAACTTTAAAAAAATACAGATGCCTGGGCCCTACTCCAAGAATTTGTTTTCATTGATCTGAGACAGGGACCAGCATATATGTGTGTGTGTATGCGTGTGTGTGTGTGTGCACGCATGTGTATTTTTTTCCCCACACAAACCTCCCTAGATCGTCTCTATGTAGCCAGGAATGAAAACTGGTGGATTATATATTTTCTGTTTAGCTCTAGAAAAGAGAATGAGTAGCATTGAGGGGAAGGTACAGGATAGAAAGTTTTAGCTCATTATAATGAAGAATATTCTAGTAATTTGAACTTTGTCCTCCTAGAAATAATCAGGTATACATGAGTTAACTGCTTGGGAAGGATGCTGTGAAGGTGACTGCTTTGGATAATATGCAGGACTTAGTCATTCCTTAATTTTATTAAAAAAAAAAAGTGCTACTGTGCTTCTGCAGATTTGGCATGGAGTATGCTAAGATCAGTTTGGGGCGTATTCAGTTTGAGGTGTCTATAGGGAATCTAGGTAGAGATGTTAGCTCAGAAGAGAGTTGTGACTGGGAGAACATCAGTGAAAAGATGATAGTGGAAATCACTGTCTTCATACTGTTTTTCGTTCATGTGACCCATATCTTATAAGCTTACCATTTATTGATAGTGATAACTAAGACATGGTCCCTGTGTTCTTGGAGCTTATAGACAAAAAATCTTAAAACTGAAGAATCTTTACAGAATGACCTGGCAACATCTTAAATTGTCATCTCTGTCAGCTAGATTGCTGCAGTAGAGCCAAGGGTTGTAATTAGATTATAAGTTCTTGAGAGAAATCCTTTGTAATACATCTGAAATGAATGACAGCACATGCAGACATTGAGGTTGGTGAAAAAAAGAAATTCTGGTGGTGATTTCTTAGGCCAGAAAATAAAATCTTGAAAAATTTCAGAAATCTTTTTTATTTAGGTTTTGCTTTTTTCTCTTTTGCTGTCCTTTCCCTTCATGTCTTAAATTTTCCTGCTTTTGTAACATCACCATTATCAGTTCTTGAATAGAGATATTTCTTGGTAAACAATTATTCCTTATTTTCTGATTTTTAAATTTGGTCATGTACTCTCAAAGACATACTGAAAATATAATATTAATGTAACTTTAACAACCATAGATACCGAGAGGCGATTCAGAAGTGGGATGAAGCACTACAGTTAACCCCAAATGATGCTACCCTGTATGAGATGAAATCACAGGTAATAATTATGAAGAATTTCCCTTTCATTGTGAAATTGCACTCACTATGTCTGGTGAGCGGTGATGAACCAAAAGAGCATTTCCTCCCATTTTCTTTCTTTTTTTTTGTAAATTTATTTATTTAATTTATTTACTTTTGGCTGCATTGGGTCTTCATTGCTTTGCACGGGCTTTCTCTAGTTGCGGCGAGCGGGGCTACTCTTCGTTGCAGTGCACAGGCTTCTCATTGCAGTGGCTTTTCTTGTAGCGGAGCACAGGCTCTAGGTGTGCGGGCTTCAGTAGTTGTGGCTCTCGGGTTCTAGAGCGCAGGCTCAGTAGTTGCGGCAAAAAACTAAGTTGGGCTTAGTTGCTCAGCGGCATGTGGGATCTTCCCGGACCAGGGCTCAAACCCATGTCCCCTGCGCAGGCGGATTCTTAACTACTGCGCCACCAGGGAAGCCCCATTTTCTTTTTTTTTAAATATAGTTTATTTGGGAAAAACATATGTCACCATATTATTTATGGCTCTTCCTCATGCATCAAATTAGAAGTTTGTTTAAAACACTTCACAATGAAGCTAACTTTCATTTCAACCTAACTGCTTAAGATATGAGCAGATGGATGTCTTTTAAAAAGTCACTGGTGATCTCTTAAACGAATGAAATGTGTTAGCTTTCCTTGGAAATTAATTGTAGTGGACTTAGCAATAACTCAGTCTCTTCAGAATGAGGATGGATTGGATTCTAGATGATGCTATTTCTCTAATAATGGCCTAGTCCATAGCAAAAGGTCAGAATAGACTCAATTTATTAATATTATAAAAATAACATTTGTACTTAAAAATACAGTTTTAATATTTTGTGAGAAATTTCGTAAAGAAAACGTCTGAGCACTTATATTAGATTATCCAAAAGATGTTTAAAATCTCAAACAGAGAATTAACCATACTTCTGGCAGGGAGTGGTTGCAGTTCAGCCTTGATCCACACACCTAGCATATCTTGCAGATGATGATCCCAAACATAGGGCACATCCTTTTTCAGCTTTGATGGTAGTTTATCCAGGAAAAACCCAAATAAATTATTTCCACTGAATGGAGTGCTGTGAGGACCTTCATTTGGATAAGTCTTTAATTTTTAATCTTAAATATGTATGTATTAAAGATAGGATTTGTGGCAAGCTATATGAAATGAGTTGTTTTATTTGGAACCTGATAATGATGGTGTCACAAATCTTGTGAAATGCAGATGGGCAAAATATTATAGATAAAAGCCAGCCCTTTCCCATAAATTGAGGTAGAGGGTTCTGGAACTCCCTGATTTTTCTGATGTGTGTGGTTTGAAGAACCCAGTTGTGGGGAGGCTGGTGGAGTGTTTAAATGATTTTTATAGCAGAAAGATGTTCACTATGGATAGGATGGGTAGTTGAACAAATTTAAATTTACCTTGTTTGACAGCAGGACCTGGAGTTCCCTAAAAAAAACACATTGTAAGTAGAATAAATAGAAGGGGAATTGGGGTTCAAATAGCTGTGAGCCACCATGGCCAGAATATGACCACCTGGTTTTGACCAGATGGACAGTAGGTTTCATCAGTTGAAAAGGGAATGCTTTATATTTTTCATAGTTATTTCAGGAGTAGGAAGAATATAATTTCTAACCCTGAAGAGCAGAGAAGGGGGTCAAACCCACTAAAATGTTACATTTTCCAGACTAAAAATATATTTTTAAAAATGAAAAGAGTTGTTTACATACAATTATCCATTTTTTCTTTTTGGCTAGTATTTAGTTTGCTAATTTATGAATATTACTGATGGGTTCTGTTTCTTCTTTTTTGGCTATAGGTCCTAATGTCTCTTCATGAAACGTTCCCAGCAGTTCATGCTGCGGAAATGGCTGTCCAGAGAAATCCACATTCATGGGAATCTTGGCAAACTTTGGGACGTGCTCAGCTTGGATTAGGAGAGATAGTCTTGGTAAGTAAGTCAGATTATTACAGTGATGACATTTTATTTTGACATGCTTTTCATCAGCTGAACCAAAAAGTAAATAGTCATTTATCATGTGTACACAAAAAGTAAATAGCAAATAACCTTTTAAAGGTATTAACCCATAAACACAGATGAGTTATTACCAAACATCTTTTTCCATTACAGATATCAATTATATCAGGATCAGAATATTTTTCAGGTATTTGACATCATGGGAATTAAAAAAATATTAACATGAAATGTAGGCATTTGGTAAACCTTATTTAAATATAAAACAACTTTTAGGTTAGTTCCTTGCATCATTAAATTTACCACATTATAAAGTGGTATTAGTATCACCATGGAGACAAAAACCACTAAAAGATTATGTTGAGGAAGGAAGAAAGTGAAATACGGGAGAGTAATGGTGATAAATATTCAGACTGAAAAATTGCTAAGCTTAGTGAGGGGAGAAATGGGGAAGGGTAGAAGCTTATGAAAATGAAATACTCATTGTGTAAAGTTTACTCTAAACTGGTACTTGGTGCATTTCTCACCTTGTCTGGACTATACCTTGTAGGTAGGCTTGGTAGGTCAGAGTTGGCTGTGAGCATTGTCCTGTTTTTGTTTTTCTTTTGACTGAACTATATATACCTGACAGCTAATTTCCTAAAAGACTTCTGTAAATCTAATATAGTGGTGCCACATTTGCTCTTTGTCATCAAAAATTAAGATTTTTCATGCTTTTATTAGCTTTTTACAGTTAAAAACAAAACAAGCAAAAAAATACCAAAGAAGTTTCTTTAAAGGCTAAAATTATTGGTAAATCCTGAATTTAACATTACTAATAATGGCTTTAGTCAGTTGTAGATAACTTAGATTTTTCTGGTACTCTTGTAAATATATCATTATTTCTAATTAAGAAGGTATTTGTCAAATTCTCAAAAATCATAAGGAATTTTGATGAGAAAAGGATTGCTTAAAGTAAAATAACTTAAAACTGATAATCTGAAATAAAATTCACAGTGATGGAAACAAGTTAAACCAAAGGTTGTTTTCTTTCCTTGCCATTTAACATAGTCATCTTTCCTCTTTTTTATCTGAAGACTTAAATCATATCAGAGTTGGAAAAAGAAACTCAAGGAATTTAGTTTTCTAACAGGTTAACAGCAAAACAAAAGTCTATTCTATGATACTTTTTACCCATTTCTCCTTTATTAAAAACTTACAGATCATTATCTGTTTTGCTTGTAAGTACCTATGGTAATGGGAAAAACCTCTAGGACATAATGTTTAGCAAAGATTGTCCTATAAAGAAAGAAAATAAACTGCAGGTGAGACAACAGAGATACTTTGAATAAACCAATAAAAGTAAAATTATTCAATTTTTTAAAATTGTTATTTTTTCTGCTTGATACATTTCTTTCTATTTATATTGTGAAATTCTTGGAATTAAAAGTGTTTTTCCCCCATTTAATACAGTTTTAGGGTTCTACTTGAAAAAAATCTAAATTTGTAATTTTTATGTAAACTTAAGCTGTTCTTTTGAAATACTAGAATGGTTAAAAAAATAACTTTACTCATTGTCATAATGAAGGGAATACTGTAAAAAATATATTGAAAACAAGCTAAAATTTCTAACATCTCACAGTTCTTTCTACATATACATATGGACAAAAACATAAGAAAATACATAGGTAAATAGAACAGGCAGTAAATTAAAAGTCAATAGTTGTATATACATCTATGAGTATTTAGATTTTTATGCGGAGCTGGGTGTGTATGTTGGAAAATGTTCATAGGCTTAGTTTGTTTTTCATTTTCTAATTCTTCGAGGTATAAAGTTAAGTTTTTTTCCTTGAGATCTTTTCTTTTTTTAACATAGGCATTTATCATTATAAACTTCCACTTAGTTTTGCTTTTGCTGTATCCTATAGTATCAGGATGTTACATTTTAATTTTCGTCTCAAGATACGTTTTAATTTCTCTTTTGATTTCTTCTTTGACTCACTGGTTGTTCAAGAGTGTGCTGTTTTATTTCCATGTATCTGTAAGTTTTTCCAGTTTCCTTCTGCTGTTGATTTCTAGTTTTATTCCATTGTAGTCAGAAAAGATACTTGGTATGTCTTCTTAAATTTAAGACTTGTTTTGTGACCTAAGATGTGATCTATCCTGGAAATGTTCTGTGTGTTCTTGAGAATAATGTGTATTTTGCTGCTGTTGTATGAATCATTCTATATATATCTGTTAGGTCCCTTTGGTCTATAGTGTTGTTCAAATCTTCTGTTTCCTTATTGATCTTCTGTCTGAATGTTCTATCCATTATTGAAAGTGGGGTGTTGAATCCACTACTAATACTTTATTGCTGTCTATTTCTCCCTCCAGTTCTGTCAGTGTTTATATACTTAAATGTTCTGATGTTGGGTGCATATATATTTATAATCGTTATATTTTTCTGGTGAATTGACACTTTTATCATTATATAACGTCCTTCTTTGTCTCCTGTGACACTCAAGATGTGTTATCATTATTATGATCTAAACTCTTGGCTTCAAAGATATGCATTCCTGGTACCTTTCTGATCATGGGTTAGCCCAGGAAATCGCCAGATTTATATATTTGCTGATCTGCAGAAGCTGAACAATGCATTTACCTTGTTTTGAGCCATAATATCAGTACCTCTGTTTTAATAGACTTTTAGTCCTCATCAACAATTTGTCAGCCACTTTCTTTTACACTCTTTGACTCTTTTTTTTTTTTTTTTTTTACTGTAACCATCATCTAGTGGGTAGAGAACAGCTCTAACTTCCATCTTTACATTCTAATACATTGAGGAAAAAGAGAGAGAGAGATATGGATATTGTGGATTATATTAAATACACTCCTTTTTTAAAACTAAGCAAACAAAAAACGTTTGACCTTTTCTCCTCCCTAGGCAATTCGAAGTTTTCAAGTAGCCCTTCACATCTATCCAATGAACCCTGAAATATGGAAAGAAGACCTTTCTTGGGCAAGAACGCTCCAGGAGCAGCAGAAGGTAGCACAGAGGATTAAAAAAAGTGAAGCACCAGCAGAGGTAACACATTTCTCACCAAAGTCAATTCCTGAGTATGACTTTGAAAGTGAGGAGATTGTAGCTGTTTGTGCAGCTATTGCTGAAAAACAGAAGACAGTTGCAGCAGATAAAACAATGGTTATTGTGTCGGCTTCTGGGACTGTAGAGACTGTGACTGAGAAGGAAGACGGTGCTGCTCCACCAGATGGCTCTGTTTTTATCAAAGCCCGATAAAGCTTAGCAGGAATCATTTGAATCTATCTTTGCCACCTAAATTTTAGCCGTTGGGGCATTTAGAGAAACAGGGCAAAACTCCTGTTTGTAAAATAAGTTTTTCAGATGAGGCATATGAAAACTAAATGGAAGAATTATTGTGTAGTGTTTGGACTCTGCTTTGATAAGCTATGATTTCAGCTTCTTAAGATTAAAATTCTGAGTACAGTGGTTTTTTGATTAATAAGCTTAATTTAATCCAAATATATAAGTGAATGCATTTTAAAGATACAACTTGAAAAGTAAATTCTCAAATAGTGAATAACTTGATGGCCAGTGTTATTAAAATATTGACTTGTTGGCTTTTATGATAAAGGAAGTAGGCTTCTTGCCCTGCTAGAAATACCCTGCTGTTACTGTTCACTCTTCTTTTTCTCTTCTTTCATTAGAGTAAGTCTGTCACAAAGCTTGAATGTTTTTGACATTCATTTTGATTCAAAGTTGTCATTTGGTTATGTGTGGGATCCTTGAAAGTTTGACTGAAAATGCATGCAAATGTGTACATTCTGAATATTTTCTGAAGTTTCTCTTAATTCTGATTTGTGCTTTTGTTTTGACTTTATAATTATTTATAACAGTGGTAGTTGCTAGTTTCAGTATTTGTTAGATGTGTGAAATACTGATAAATGTCAGAATCATGGTTTTATTTTTTAAATTATTAAAGTAGATAGAGTAGTCCTTAGTACCAAGTGAGTCATTTTTAAGATGTGCATTTTTTAAAACGAATGGCTCTTATAGATACATCATAACAAATTGCACTGCTGTTGTCCCAGTCACAAGCAGTTATTTTCTTTTCCTTATTTTTACAAGATTAAAACCCTTGAAAATAACTTATCTCTTGATATAACTTTCCAGCTGATGGTTTGGAATTCCTTTTCTAGTTAACTTTTCTGGAACTACTCAGTGAAATGAGAAACAATCACAGTTTTAAATAGCTAAATTATACCTTTCTAAAAATTGGACAAAAAAAAAAGTAGAGATTTATTAAAGTGCCAATGAATGAATACCTTAGGCACAACAGAAACTGAAATGTGATTTATGGTTCAGTCCCATGAGTAGAAAGGATATATTGCAGAATATATTTCATTGAAAGGCCACAGTCACATCCACAAGTCAATACTGTCATTGCTAATATTAATTGTTATTTTTATGCCACATATATGTTAGTACAGTAGGACTGCTGTGTACTGTTACTTCTGAAACTCAGGAAGCTATTATTGGTTTAAAATTAATTTTATCCTTGTTAGAGAGGAAGTAAGTTATTTTAAAGAATCTCACCTTACCCTCTGAGGGCATGTACATGTAATACTGTACATTTTTCTGAGATAATTTAAAAACATTTCTTTTAGTCGAATGCTTACCTCTTTTTTTCAGAGTTGGAGAAGCCAGCACTTACCTTGGAAAGTATTATATTTTTTCCCTAAAGTTGTATCAGAAAGTTAGCTCTGGTTAAAGAAGTTAGTTTTAGAAAGACCCAAAAAACAAATATTAATTATATTTTATTTTGTTTAATAAGGTATATTCTCAAAGGGCAGATAGTTGGGTATCTAGAGAAGTGAGCACTTACTATTTTGTACGTTGTTTTGAGTAATGGATGTGTATTGTATAATTTGTGAATAAATAGGTTTTTTCTGCATTTAAAGGTTTGCCTATTATTTTGTGTTGTTAGCTTTTGAAAAATTAGATTGATTTATTTAATTAATTTCTTATGTGAAAATAAAATATGTAAGGCACCTTGTATGGTGTCTTGTGTATGAAGTACTCAGTAAATGCTAGCTATTTCTATGAAGAACTTGAATTGGTTTTATTTAACCTCACTTTCTTCTGATTTTAAGAAAGGAGGAGAACTTCTTTGTAATCTTTTCCTTTCGTGAAAGTGAGAAGTCACTACTTCTGATACTGTAGAACAGATGGCTTTCAGTTGAGGACTCTTCTTGGTGTAAGGTCTATATCTCAACCCAAAAGAAGCAAGACCCAGGATGGAGTGCATGTAGCCACTAAATTCTGTTTATGAACCTAGTGTTTCCTCTGTATTGACATCAGTAGGCCAGGTTTGTCTCTTCCTTACACAGAGATAAGACATAAGATGGTTTAGATGCAAGACGGAGGAGAGAAAGAAATAGTGAATTATACAGAAGGAAGGCAGCTCATTTCTTCAGGCCCCAAAAGATGCTTAGCTAACACTCTTCTGTGTGTGAAGAGAAGAATGCATACATTATTTTATAAGGATGTGAATACCGATAGATCTTTACCAAGCTTGGTAACTATAATAGCAAATTCTTTTGAATCTGAGAGAAAAACAATTGATGTTCATGATAAAGATATAATCAAATATATTTAATATACTTTCTGAAACAGCACTAAACACTAACATTATATTGAACATAGTTTGTAGTATTCTTGTTTGAAAATTGTATGGCATAGACACTCATTAGTCAGAACACTACACATCCAGACCATGCCTGATGATTTGAGAATCATATATTATTCTCTAGACAACGGGTTCTTTTTGTTGTTGTTGTTGTTTGGCCGCACCAGTGGCATGCGGGATTTTAGTTCCCCGACGAGGAGTCGAACACGCACCCCCTGCAGTGGGAGCACAGAGTCTTAACCACTGGACTGCCAGGGAAGTCCCAACAACAGGTTCTTAGATTATAGAGTATTTATCTTAAATGTGCTAAACATTGAAAAGTCATGCAAGGTATAAATCACAGAACCTGGATCTACTTTTTTTTTTTTTGAATTTTTGAATTATATTTTATTTATTTTTTTATACAGCAGGTCCTTATTAGTCATCCATTTTATACACATCAGTGTATACATGTCAATCCCAATCACCCAGCTCATCACACCACCACCACCACCACCCGCCATTTTCCCCCCTTGGTGTCTATACGTTTGTTCTCTACATCTGTGTCTCAATTTCTGCCCTGCAAACCGTTTCATCTGTACCATTTTTCTAGGTTCCACATATATGCACTAATATATGATATTTGTTTTTCTCTTTCTGACTTACTTCATTCTGTATGACAGTCTCTAGATCCATCCATGTCTCTACAAATGACCCAATTTCATTCCTTTTTATGGCTGAGTAATATTCCATTGTATATGTGTACCACATCTTCTTTATCCATTCATCTGTCGATGGGCATTTAGGTTGCTTCCATGACCTGGCTATTGTAAATAGTGCTGCAATGAAGATTGGGGTGCATGTGTCTCTTTGAGTTATGGTTTTCTCTGGGTATATGCCCAGTAGTGGGATTGCTGGATCATATGGTAATTCAATTTTTAGTTTCTTAAGGAACCTCCATACTGTTCTCCATAGTGGATGTATCAATTACATTCCCACCAACAGTGCAAGAGGGTTCCCTTTTCTCCACACCCTCTCCAGCATTTTTGTTTGTAGATTTTCTGATGAAGCCCATTCTAACTGGTGTGAGGTGATACCTCATTGTAGTTTTGATTTGCATTTCTCTAATAATTAGTTGGATCTACTTTAATTGAAGCCTATGTACAAAATTTTATGGTACTCACGTACGAAATCAGCTTTTAAATTGATGTTGTATGTCAAAACTATAATGAAGACTTTAAATTAAAAAAAGGTTTGTTTCAGAAAACTAGAGTTTCCAGGATTATAACTAACATTACATTATATACTTTATGTAATGATGTCAAAAGCTTGTTTCCCTTCCTTTCCCAGCAGTAGGAAATTGTCAGTCATTTCTTTAATTTCACGTTTCATGAGTCAGAAGCCCTTCTAAATTGACTCTGGACTTTGATTTCATGACATACATGTATCTAAATGAGCTGTGAGTTGACACAAAAACCATAGTTCTATAATTATCTTCAAATCATTAGGTATATTAAGTGTGTTTTTCCTCAGAGGTTATTATGAAACTGATGGTGTATTTTGTAATTGATGACATTTTAGGATTGAGAAAGTAAGGTTTTTCTTTTTTTAACCAATAATAAAATACACATGTTTATAAATGATTTACTCATTACCAAAGCAAAATGAAATGTGTCACTTCTGCCACATGCAATTAAGTATGTCCACTTGAATGGAAGAGAAGGGATGGCCCTATAGCCAGTGTACCATGAATTGTGCCTTAATGTGTGTTGTGTGTGAACCTCACTTGCTGTGTGTGCAGGGTGGAAGAAAGGGTGAGAAATGCTGGTCTACACTTTGTTGGGAAGGCAGAGGGTGGGGATGGTGCTGCTTTGGACATCCATTAACCAAGAAATTGCAATCTCTTCCTTCCCTCCCCTCTCCCACCTCACCAGTAAAGGGAGTTTAAGATAAAGAACTGGACCTACAGCCCCTTTCTGCCTTTTTTTTTTGGATGTATCATGCCTGCAGAGAGCCTGTGTTGTGGTCTCTTGCCAGAAATGTTGTAGGTTTTGCAGTGAAGACTCTCTGTCCCTGTGAGGGGAGACCTGTGGTTGTGCAGGACTGCCCATGCCTTGGTGAGCAGGTCTGTCTAATTCTGGGTTTGATATTGGGTGGCCATTGTTGTCACAAACCTAAATCACATCCTCTGACCTAGACTTTTTCAGCAGTAAATCTGACATATTAAATCTCTACATGACTTTTTGTCTCTCAAGTGGCTCAAAAAGTCAGGAGGAGAAAAGGGTGTTATTTTATGACTCCCTCAAACCCTAACAAAGATTAATGCAGATTATATTTCAATGTAAGCATGAGACAAAAACCAAATTTTTTTCTAATTTTAGATTTTTTTTAAATCATGGAAGTTCTATTGAAAATGGGTAATGTTAATTACAAGGCAACATGTAAACATTTGTTCAGGGTATCTAAAAGGTCTGCTGACTTAGCATTGTGCTAGACCACAATATCGACTCTAGACTTAATTTGAAGGGAAGAATATGAAACAATATCTCTGCCCACCCTGTCAACTTTAAGAGTGTAATTTACGTGTAATAACATGCATTCATTGTAAGAGCTTTGACACCATTACCATCAAGGTGTAGAGTATTTCCATTACCCAGAAAGTTCTCTAATGCCCATTTATAGCCACTTCCCCTCCACCCCAGCAGCCAGCACTAGTCAACTACTAATTTTCTTTCTGTGACTATAAGTTGATTTGACTTTTCTAGAATTTCAAATAAATATATCATACAATATATACTCTTTCTGACCTTTTTCGCTTAGCATAATACTTTTGAAATCCATCCATGTTGAGATCCATCCACGCTATTGTGTATATCAGTAATGTGTTCCTTCTAATGCTCTTACTCTGTTGTATGGATATCATGATTTGCACTTATTCATATCTGTTGATGGACATCTAAGTTGTTGATGAACATCTAAGTTTTGGTCTATTATGAATAAAGCTGCTATATACATATGTCACAAGTTTGTGTGTGGATATATGTTTAAGTACCTGGGGGTGGAGTTACTGAGTTTTATGATAAGTATATGTGGAGCTTTAGAGGAAACTGAATCTTCCGAAGTATCTGTACCATTATGCATTCTGACCAGCAATGGATTAAAAAAGTTTCAGTTGTGCCGTATCCTTGTCAATGCTTGGTACTGCTGTTGGTTTTCATTATAGTGACTTCTGTGGATATGTAATGATATCTCATTGTGGTTTTAATATGCATTTCCCCGATGATGTTGAGCATCTTTTATATGCTTATTTGACGTTTGTATATCTTCTTTTGGGAAGTACCTTTTTAAACATTTTGCCCATTTTTTAGTTTGGGTTATCTTATTATTGAGTTGTAAAAGTTTTTTCTATATTCTGGATAAAAATCCTGAGATATATGTATTGTGAATATTTTGTCCCCATCTGTGGCTTGCTTTTTTGTTTTCTTAATGATACCTTTTGAAGAGCAGAAGTTTCTAATTTTGATGAAGTCCAGTATATTTCTTTTATGGTTGTATTTTTTTGTGTGCTGAGAAATCTGTGCTTACTCCAAGATCAGAAAGATTTTATGTTTTCTACTAGAAGTTTTACAGTTTTAGCTTTTATGTCTAGGTTTGATTCATTTCACGGTAATTTTTATGTAATATATGAGGTGAAGGGCTAGGTTCATTTTTTGATTTTCAGTTATTCAAGTACTATATTTTTTTTTAAAAACTGCTCTTTCCCATTGAAATACCTTCACCATGTATTTGAGGGTCTGTCTGACTTCTGTATTGTTAGGCTGATCCATATGTCGATTCTTATACCCATATCACACTGTCCTACAGTCTTAAAAATCAGTGTGATTTTTCTAACCGTTATTTTTTTCTCAAAGAATCGTTTAACTATTCTAGTTTCTTTTATATACATTTTAGAATCATTTGTCTCTATCTACATGCAGGTCTAATGGAATTTTGATTGGAATTGTATTGAATCTGTAAATCAGTTTGGGAAGAATTCCCATCTTAACAATGTCACATCTTTGAATCCATGATCACAGCGTAATTGTCATTGTTTTAGATCTTTAATTTCTTAGTAATGTTTTTTAGTTTTCTGTGAATAAGTCTTGCCTATATTTTTGTTAAGTTTATCCCTAAGTACTTCATATTTTTTTGGTGCTTTAAGAGGTGTCTTTAAATTTTCATTTTCCAGTTTGATACTATTACATAGAAATATAATCGATTTTTGAATAATGACATTGTAGCCTACAACCTTGATAATTCATTTATTAGTTGCATTAACTTTTTTGTAGATTGTTTAGGCTGTTCTACATATATTATCATGTTGTGAATGAAGATAGTTTTCCTTCTTCTTTTCCAAACCGAATGCCTTTTATTTCCATCTCTTGCCTTATTACACCAGCTAGAACCTCCAGCACAATGTTAAACAGAAGCTGTGAGAATGGACATTCTTGCCATGTTTATAATCTTTTGGTCTTTCACCATTAAGTACGATGGCAGCTGTAGTTTTTATATATGTCCTTTATTAAATTGAGGAAGTTCCTTCTCTAGTCTACTAAACACCTTTTTTTTTTTTTCCCCCCCGGTACGCGGGCCTCTCACTGTTGTGGCCTCTCCCTTTGCGGAGCACAGGCTCCGGACGCGCAGACCCGGCGGCCATGGCTCACGGGCCTAGGTGCTCCGCGGCATGAGGGATCTTCCTGGACCGGGGCACGAACCTGTGTCCCCTGCATCTGCAGGCGGACTCTCAACCACTGCGCCACCAGGGAAGCCCTAAACACCTTCTATAACAAGTGGGGATTGAATTTTGATAAATGTATTTCCTGCATCCATCAGAAATCATATGATTTTTCTCTTTTATACTGTTAATATGATGAATTACATGTATTTTTCGAACGTCAAATCAACTGCATTTCTGGGATAAAATAAGCCCTATTTAGTTATGATGGATTATCGTTTTTAGATCCTTTTTGATTCAATGTGGTAATATTAAGGATTTTTATGTCTATGTTCATGAAAAATATTGGTCTGTAGCTTTCTTGTAATACTCTTAGCTCTTGAATCAGAGTAATGCTGACCTCATTAAAAATAGAGGTTGAAAAGTATTTCCACCTACTCTTTTCTCAAAGAGTTTCTACAGATCTGGTATTTTGTTCAATAGCGTTTAATAGAACTAACAAGCGTTGTCACCTGGATCTAGCATTTCCTTTTTGGGAAAGTTTAAAATTACAAATTAAGTTTCAAAAATAGCTACAACATAGACCTTGTTGATTGTGTCACATTGAGTGATAGTATGATTTGATTAAATTAGGATCCCAAAAAAGTCCATTTGTTGCATTGTTGATATGTCTCTTAGTCTTTTATAATCTATAGGTTCCCTTTTATTTTTTCCTTGCAGTTTATTTTTTTTTTAAACTGAGTTGTTTGTCCTTTAGAATTTTCTGCTTTTTGTATTTTGTCTCTTGCATCCCACCTAATATCATTATGTTACTCTGTACCTCATTTCCTATAAAATGATTAGAATTCTTCAATTTTCTGGTAAGAATACATCATGGGTGGTTTTGGATATTTAGACCAGAAGTTAAATATTTCTGGCTATCTCTTTCTCTTTGTAATGTCAGCAACTGTTGACTATTTTTGCCTAGATTCATTGTTTCATTAGAGGCTACAAATGGTGATAATTGTTAGAAGTTTGGTGCTAGAAAACATCTTTGAAGAAAAACTTCCCTTCATCAACTATTTTGTTACCTTGGAAACAATTTATGTAGTACAGGCAGTTTCTGTAGTGGAGGCTTTGTTCTTCCCCTTTATTTAGCACTTTTCAAAATAATACGTTGGTTCTCTAGCACCGTCCAAAGGTGACGGGTGAGGTGTTCTGTTTCGGTTTTGTATCATTATGAAGTCATGCATTGAGACATATATGTTTCGATCCTTGCAGTTATTATTCGTATTGATGTTGTGTACATCCTCAATTTCAGTAGATCACGCCAAGTTCATTTTTTCAAAATGGTTCTAATTTTATACCCCACCAACAATGTATTAGAGTTTCTAAAGCATACTTGGTATTTTCATATTATAAAATTTTTACAAATATGATTGGTGTATAAGGGTGTGAATACACACACACACATATGTGATTTTACTGCATATATATGTATGTGTGTGTATATATAATTATGATTTCACTGCTTATTCTTTTTTTTTTTTTTTTTTAGAAATTTACGACATGAACTATTTGGAATATGATTTGGCTCCCTTACATTTCCTCAATATATTATTACTTCTGCATCCATTTCCAATACAGTTGATTTATAATTTTGGCCTCCATCTATATTCATTGTTTAATATGACTATGTAATTATCACACATAGTTCATCTCACCTAGTCTATTATTTTACCTTTCTTGTACTTCTCTTTTTCATGGAGTCAGTACGCCTTTTTTGTTGTTGTTCTTTAGTTTTCCATGTATATATTACAAATATCCCCTCTAATAGAAATATAATACTCCCCACAATATTCCAAATATAAAATAATCCATTGATTTTCTTTCCTTTCTTTTTTTTTTTTTAACCTAGAGATACATCCAGAACCCCTTCTCCTGCCTTAGGCTACTTTCACTGTGTTCTACTGCAGAGCTGTTGCCTTGAGTTCTCTTTCATCACTGTTCTTGGAATTCTCTTTGTTTCTTCCTTGTATTGAACTCAAGAAAGAGAAATATTTACCCAGTTGTTCAGATTTTAGTGTATGGACTTGCTGTGGTTGAAAGTTGTTAGGACACAGGTATGTCTGGTGTGCTCCTCTGTCCTCCTCTTCTGTGGTGTGGAATGGGGTGGATGACCTGGGAGGGTAAATAAATGTAAAGTTGTGAGTGAATGGTAGAGATGCTGATATTGATACAAAGACAAGAAGCCCAACTATCTTTCTCTCTTCTTTTCTTCCAAAGCACTTGCAGCCTAGGGCTACAGCCCCATGTGTGGCCTAGGGCAGCTCAGGCTAAACAATAGGGTCGAATGTTCTCTCGAGCTGAGTCTATTTTTCTCTGGTTCCACTTCTGGCGTACCTTGAGAGCAATCATAAGATCACACTTGCAGCATCTTAGACTCAGGCTCTGTGATGGTAGGAAGGGCATGAGGTGGGGGAGCAGTGAAAAGAGAGCAAACTTCATGGCTTGTTTTGTTCTGAAACTATGACAAGTAGTTTAGGAAAAATGACTGTTTCATGTAATGCAGATATTTCTGCATTAAAGTCTAAGGCCAAAGGCATAGCTAACAGTGAATACTACTGTGCCTTGATTTTTCCATGGCCCTTTGTGTTTGTGGCTCCAGTAAGAAACTTGTGTAGAGGGGTGGCTGTACTTTGGGAAAAGACTCTTGCATTCCATGGTCTTCTAGTCAAAGTACCACTTTAATAGCTGTACCAATATCACAATCTTTTCTAATACACTTGACCTGGTTGGTTAGATTATGAGATTGTCTTAAAGATTATGAGATGGTGTTAAAATTATCTTCCTGTCTGCTATATCCTACTGGGACCAGGTAGGATTTAATACTAGCCAGTTAGATAATCAAAACTGTCCTGCATAGAAAGTTTGACACTCTAAATGATCAGAAACAAGTTTCCCACAACAAAAAAACTGTCTTTGCATAACATAGTTGGTAAGTCTTATAAGTAAATGTGGAATGGATGACGAACAATGCTGAAGTTTTTCTTCCTTTCGTTCTTTTTAGAATAAGCCAGACTCAACAATAAAAAGACAGTGTATGGACTGAATTGTATCCCCCTGAAATTCACATGGTGAAGCCCTAAAACCCCCAGTGTGACTGTATTTGGAGATAGGGCCTTTAAGGAGGTAATTAAGTTAAATGAAGTCATAGGGTGGGCCTTAATCCAATGTGACCGGTGTCCTTTTTTTTTTTTAAATAAATTATTTATTTATTTATGGCTGCATTGGATTTTCATTGCTGTGCGCGGACTTTCTCTAGTTGTGGCGAGCGGGGGCTGCTCTTCGTTGAGGTGTGTGGGCTTCTCATTGCAGTGGCTTCTCTTGTTGAGGAGCACAGGCTCTATACATGCGGGCTTCAGTAGTTGTGGCTCGTGGGCTCTAGAGCGCAGGGTCAGTAGTAGTGGCACACAGGCTTAGTTGCTCCACAGCATGTGGGATCTTCCCGGCCCAGGGCTCAAACCTGTGTCCCCTGCATTGGCAGGTGGATTCTTAGCCACTGCGCCACCAGGGAAGCCCCTGACTGGTGTCCTCTTAAAGAGATACCAGGGATGCATGTGTACAGAGAAGGCCACGTGGCAAGACAGCAATAAGGCAACCATCACAAGCCAAGGAGAGAGGCCTTGGGAGAAACCAAATCTGCCAGTGCCTTTATCTTGGACCTTCAACCTCCAGAACTGTGAGAAAATAAATTTCTGTTGTTGAAGACAACCAGTCTATGGTACTTTGTTATGGCAGCCCTAGCAAACTAATACAGACATATTATCCAATTTAAAAATGCACAAATGATTTGAATGGGCATTTCTCCAGAGAAGATATACAAATGGCCAGTATGCATACGAAAAGATTCTCAACATTGGGACTTCCCTGGTGGTACAGTGGTTAAGAATCTGCCTGCCAATGCAGGGGACACAGGTTTGAGCCCTGGTCTGGGAAGATCCCACATGCCACAGAGCAACTAAACCCATGCGCCACAACTAGTGAGCCTGTGCTCTAGAGCCCGTGAGCCACAACTACTGAGCCCATGTGCCACAGCTACTGAAACCAGTGCACCTAGAGCCTGTGCTCCGCAACAAGAGAAACCACCACAATGAGAAGCCCACGTGCAGCAACGGAGACCCAACGCAGCCAAAAATAAGTAAATTAAAAATATATATATATATAAAATTACCATTTAAAAAATTATAAAAAAGATTCTCAACATCATTTGTCACTAGGGAAATGCAAATCAAAACCACAGTGAGACACCACTTCATACCCATTAGGATGACCGTAATAATTTAAAAAGACAATAACATGTATTGATGAGGATGTGAAGAACTTGAAACGCTTGTACATTGCTGGTGGGAATGTAAAATGGTGCAGTCACTTGGGAAAACATTTGGCAGTTCCTCAAAAAGTTAAATATATACTTAATAAATGACCCAGCAGTTTCACTCCCAGGTATATAGAGAATTGAAAACAATATGTTCCCACAAATACTTGTACACAACTGTGGCTATCAGCGGTATTAATAACAGCCAAATAATGGGATCAACCCAAATGCTCATCAACTGATGCATGGATAAACAAAATGTGGTATATTCACACAATGAAATATTATTCAGCCATAAATCAGGAATGAAGTACTGATTCATGCTGCAACATGGATGAACTTTGAAAATATTATGCAGACAGTAAAGGCCACATATTGTATGATTACATTTATGTCCAGAATGGGCAAATCCATAGAGATACAGTGGTTGCCAGGGTCTAGGGGGAAAGGTGAATTGGGAGTGACTGCAAATGGGTATGTGGTTTCTTTTTGGGATGATGAATATGTTCTGGAATTAGGAGTAATGGTTGCACTCTATGAATATGCTACAATACTTTACAAGGCAAATTTTATTATATGTGTTTTATTCCAATTAAAAAAAAGAATAAGCCAGAATCAGCATTCCGGGTGGTGAACCTGAAGTAAAGGATGAGTGAGATTATGCCTTGACTATTAGTAATGCTGACTTCTGAATGAGGCTTTGTTTTTCCTCCATGAACATGGGTGATGAATATATATATTCATTTATACGTAAATTTAGATGTTGTCTCGTCCATATACATGGAAGAAAAACAAAAGCTTCTCTCACAGGTAAAATATTCTCTGAAAACATTGTTTCCTATTCATTGGTTAGCACGGTAAAATAGAAAGAGCCAGATCTCCTTTTCCCTCAGCCGAAAATCACTAAGCCATCAGGACTGTGAAGATGACAGTCTAGCTTTTCTGATATCATCCAAAAATCTCTCTAAAAAAATCGCAAAAAAAAAAATCATAACCTCACTCCTGGGGATTGTTGCTACTCAGTGTGTTCTAATACTGGCAGCATCAGCATCACCTAGGATATACCCCAGACCTACTGAATCAGAAACTTCATGTTTTCACAAGACTTGCAGATGACTGTGATGCATGCTAAAGTTTGAAAAGCACTGATCTAGAGAATTAACAAGTAGGAAGGGTCACAAGTTTATGCTAATTTTTTAATATTAAATATTTGGATACTTCACATGTAGCAAGTTAAGCATAATACTGTCTCCCCTACTATCCATACAGACTGGTAATTTTGAGTACACTTCGGACCCAGATCTTGGTTTCTAAATGCCCGTCTTCATTAAGTGGATCCAAGGCTCTGTGCTATTCTTGTAACTTTACCTTCGACATTATTTTAAAATAAAAAATTTTAAATATTTCAATTAAAAAAGATGAAAGACGACCTGAAACAAACACACAAAAATCACACAAGTTTTCCAAAACTGATGATATGGAACTCAGACTGAGTGTATTTATTTATTATCATCTCCAAAATAATTTCAGTTGGTACAACTGCTTAAAACCACATCACTATCAGGCTCAATTTAATTACAACCAAGCAATTCACAAAAACACTTTAAGCAACAAAACATGCTTAATATTTCTTTGAGAAAGTCCTTCAAATATGTGTACAGCATTACTGGGCGTTAAAACTTTTAAAAGATGACCCTTACATGCCCAATTTCTGTACCCCTTCTGTTGTGACATCTGTGAAAGGCTACTTTAACCAATCCTTCCACACCTCCAAGTAAAGCCCTTCATGGTGCAATCTGCCTTTCTCTTAAATTTTAAAGAATATTCTAGATCATTCCTTAGGAAAGTAAAACTATGCACAATTCTGGGGGGAAAACAAGCTGCTTAGACTTTTTATTTTTATATTATACACTTCAATTATGGGTTACTTATTAAACACTTTTTAAAATTTATGTTACATTTTAAAAAGTACCAGCTAGAGAAGACAGAAGTACAAAATATTTATCAGCATAATTAGTTTCTCCTGAAATCACAGTTTTCTGGATAAATGCATGCAGCATCACTAAACGTTTTTTTACTATGTATTACACATAGCTTAGAAAGAACTTTAATATTTTGGCCTGTAATTTTCGTGTCTTCAATAGTATTTTGCTTTATTCCTTTAATAGTGCTAAACTCTTTCTTTTAAAAATTTATCTTTTTTATAGATACAACTCTCACTGTGAATTTTCAACACCATAGCCTGAACTTGGTTATGAAAAATGTCTAACATCTGCAACTTCAGCTGGTTATACTAGGGGAGAGGGGTTACCATAATTTTATTATACCTTGTATTAACAATAAACCTTCTCACAGAGAAGACGATACTTTAAATACCTTAAATCATATTTACAACAATAAAATTCACATTTCATGCTTTAGTGAGACACGTAAATCATCCATAAGATAGTCCTCCTAGTTTATTGGAATAGAGCCCTTCTGTACCTGGCCTTCTGCTGTGTGCCAGATATAAAGCTCTTGATGTTATGAAAATAGCAAACTTATGCCATCCTATCAAGTAGAAAAACTGAGGGTACATCTTCCCAGCCATCAAGTTGTAACCGAAATCCTGTATCATAGCGAGATGGCAACCAATGTGCTTCAGACCTTGGGACCCATAGGAATCAACTTGATTGTTTGAAAAGTGCCCAAAAGCCAGGATATTCTCTAATGTGCATTGTAGAATGAAGAGGGCCCTTCTGAGCACGGCTAAACAGTTCATTTATGTGTCTATTGCACAGGATCTTAGAAGCTTCCAGAAATAGTGCTGTATTTCTTTCCTTCACTACTATATACATTTTTCTGATAAGTTCAGTGTTTCATTGGGAAATGTGACTTGCAGGGAGCTCCCCTTTGGGGCAGGTCCAGCCCTGCCACTCCCACCAACCTCGTCCACCAGTAAGACACTCTCTGAGTCCTGCCCCTGTGAGGAGTCTGAGGTTTCTGATATTCGCAGAGTCCTAAGTGATGTGCTGTCTGTTTGGGTCAGGCCCATGCCAGGCACACCCGGAAGCAAATTCCTGCCTCCAAGGCTATTTTCACTGAGGTCTGGCATGTAAAGGAGGGTCTGAGACGTGCTGCTGACCTCCTTCAGCTCCCGGGAGAAAAAGGAGCGAGAGTGGCTGGACATGGCAGAGGATGTCCTTCTACTGTCTGAGCAGTGCTGCCCCGAACGCTCTCTGCGCGAACCCCCGATGCGGCAGAAGAGGCATTTGATCTTCTCTATCGCTTTACTGAGCACTGTCTTCCGCAGGAGGATGTATATCCAGGGATCCAGGATGGGGTTCACAGCAGCAATTCGGATGGCCTGCAAATCTGGGTTTTTGCTGATCACTCGCTCCAAATTTGGCTGATATAACTGGTTGACGAACACCCGCACCTGTGTAAATGAGATGCCCACATTTTAGTGGTTATCATTAAGCAACTGGGAGAAACATTTTTATGCAACGTCTAACTTAGTAACATTAGGTAGCTGCCCTCTTTTCTGTTAATAAGTGCCAGGAAAAGAGCAGCATACACAATTAGCTTCAGAAGAACCACCGATTAACATTTATGTTTCAAGTCAGTGTAACTTTAATATATTTGTAACTACCTTATGAATATCTTCCGAAGATCAAAGAGGGTATAAAAGAATGCAATGTGTGTACAGGTAACATATGCATGAAGTTCCCTGGAGAAGAATTTTATTAACTTCATTTCTGTGAGTGCTTTCAAGTTTTTGTAATTCTAATGAAGTATCTTTTTTTCCCCAATAGGCACTCATTTCCTTTATGCCAGTTGGCTTTGTATATATTTAAATGAAACTTATTTTGGAAGTCAACTAATCATCTAATCACAGAAAAGCCCAGAAATTTATTTTAGGATCTAGAAAGAATAGCCTGGAAACTTTTAAACCAATATCTGAATCTAGTATCATCTAGAATGACCAGAGAATAGTTTTTATTTTCTCTATATGAATCTGTTCCCCGGTTATAATAATCATCTAGTGTTATCAACTCTTCCTTCAAAAATCTTTTCTATAAGCTAACTATATGTCAATAAATAAATAAATACAATAAATGAAAAGAAGAAAAAAAGAAAACCTTTCCCCTTTTTTCCCTCTAACTGCATTCCTCACCTGGGTAACTGTATCAACCACCAAACTAGCTTTCCCACCTCCGATTTCTGTTCTTTCCAATCCATCCTCCAAACTACCACCAGGAGGTTATTTTTAAAATGCAGATCTGATTATGCTACTTGGCTGCTAAGCCTTCACTGGCTCCCTGCTGCCTGGGAACTATAGTTTTGCTCAACAACTGCCACTCAGGGAATCCCTCCTTTGTGTCTCTGGAGCATTGGAGCCAGTAAACAGCCAAGAGCACTCTGGACAGCCCAACAGGATGACAACTCATTCTAGTGCAGTTTGAGCTATTCAAGGGAAGGGGCACGCTGCCAGCCCAGCACAGGCCGGGATGGCATGAATGAAGTAAACACAAGGAGACCCTAACAACCTTTTTGCTGTTGTGGAGTCTTATTTTTGACAGTTAAACGTTTTTGCTCTTACCGTAATCACTTATTTACTCATATTCTTTCATGCATTTAATCATTTAATAGTAAGCCTTTATCGTGTGTTAGGCGTTGTGATGGGTTCTGGGCACAAAAAGTTGCATTAAAGACCAAACAACACTTGAAGGCAGAGAGTAACCTCCAGCGTGCAAAACAGGAAGGTAGATCAACTATTGCTGGGGATAAATGATGAGAGGCATTTACAGGGGGCACAGCTAACCCAGACCTGGAGGGGAGGGCATCAGAAGATGTTGCCTGTGGGAGAGGAGCTTGGACTGAGTTTTGATGGATGAGTGGGAGTTTGCTGAATTTAGAAGGAAGGACATAGCATTTTATTTTATTTATTTTTGGCTGCGTTGGGTCTGTGTTGCTGCGCATGGGCTTTCTCTAGTTGCAGCAAGCAGGAGCTACTCTTCCGCTGCGGTGCGCAGGCTTCTCGTTGTGGTGGCTTCTCTTGCGGAGCACGGGCTCTAGGCGCGCCCGCTTCAGTAGTTGTGGCGCATGGGCTTAGTTGCTCTGTGGCATGTGGGATCTTCTGGACCAGGGCTCGAACCCATGTCCCCTGCATTGGCAGGAGGATTCTCAGCCACTGCACCACCAGGGAAGCCCAGACATTGCATATAGAATTACTCTACTTAAAATGCCAAGTCATGGAAGAATGAAATGATATGCCAACTTCTGGGAACTTCAGATGACTCAATGAAAAGAGTATGAATTTGTGTAAACTGAAGGAAGACTATCATTTTATTCCTTAGAGGTAAAAGCACTTGTTAGTTTTTACTCTTTTTAAAAAATTGAAGTATAGCTGATGTACAATGTTATGTAAATTACAGGTGTACAATACAGTGATTCACAATTTTTAAAGGTTATACTCCATTTATAGTTATACAATATTGGCTGTATTCCCTGTGTTGTACAATATATTCTTGTACCTTATTTAATACCTAATAGCTTGTACCTCTTAATCCCCTACCCCTTTGTTGCCCCTCCCCCTTCCCTCTCCCCACTAGTAACCACTAGTTTGTTCTCTATATCTGTGAGTCTGCTTCAAAAAAGTACTTGTTAAATGTACACTTTCACATTTACTCCTGAAGAGCAGATCTTAGAAGTTCTCATCATAGGAAAAACATCTTGTAATTATGTGTGGGGATAGATGTTAATTAGACTTATTGTGGTGATTATTTTGTAAGATATAAAAATATTGAATCCTTATTCTGTGCACCTGAAACAAATATATATCAATTATATCTCAATAAATAAATATATGTGTGTGTATATATATATATAAATTCAAAAAACCCCCAGAATTTTTCTCTTAAAGGATGATGATGATGATGTCTGGGTCTTACTTTTAATTCCACCAGGATCTTTTATATAAAAATCTCATTGTAATTCATATAAAAATAGTGGTTTTAAGATAACTGCTGTCTGTCTTTAGTAATTATTTGATAATTATTATTGCCTTCAGTAATTATTTAAGGTTAGGGAGAAGTAAGAAGTGAGTCTCACAGCCAAGGAGGATGCATTAAAAACCATAAAAAGAAGAAAGAAAGAAATAAAAACATAGCTGGAGCCATTTAATTAGGGACAAATATCTCTAACTTTAATAAGAGTTGATGACATTGCCACTTTGCCATACAGTATAATAATTAATGTTCATGGTGTATGAGTCACTAAGAAAGAATAGGGATATTTTAGAAAGATTTATAACAAATTGGATAAAAATGTCTAAAATGTGTAAATAAATTTCATTAATCTGCAAAACTCAACTTACATGAAACTTATTTCTAGATGATGCTATAGATCAGTGAGGTGTAACTGCATTTCTGTTTCTTCCTACACTGGAGTTTAGACCTCAATCAACCACAGGCTTATAATCCTTTATCAAGAAGTTGTTATTGTTTTGTTATTCATTTGTTTTGTTTTGTTTTTGGTTGTAAAACCTGAACTGACTAGACCATGAAGTGATTTATAATTTTATTTATTCTACTTAATGTGAATATCCCTATGTTTTGCTCCAGAGGTCCTGTTCCAGTTCTGATGGGGATATTACATTTTATACATTTATACATTTAGTATATTACTAAATTACTCTTCTAAAAGCCAAGAAGTTCTGAATTTAAAACACATCTGGTGCTAAATGTTTTGAATAAGCAATAGCAGTCCTGCAAATCTCATAGAATAACGCGGTCACATGGCTCTAAGATGAAATTATTACCTTGATCTCTGGAAGACAGCTAAATAAAAACTGAACTAGAATGAACAGCAGTATATGATGACTACTCTTAAAATACTATTAGAAACCGTGTTTGGTTAAATACTATCAAGACAAAGGATGACTGATTTTCTATCCTTTCAAAAACCAGTGAAACAAAGCATCTTGGTTTCCTCCCACCATACTCTTTATTGAGGTTCTCAGCTGCGCCTGGGCATCGAGATTCCCTCAGGTCTACGGACCTTTTCTCAGATGAAGTGTTACAGAAACCTGGACGTTTTGAGAATCTTATTTAGATCCCCCACCCTGTTGGTGGGCGATTTTGGTCTGGGGCTCAGGTCTCCAGATGACTTCCATGTTGCTTTTTCTGCTTTAAGGCTGGCTGACCTTCTGTTTAAGAATTATTTCCTGACAAGGGAATTATTGGTAAAAAGCATGAAATCTATATTTTACTCTCACACAGTAGGTTCCTAAGGGTAAAAGAAAGGATAGATTTAAATCTGTTATTATCAGGCCCTCCCTGGTGTATAGTAGCCTCTAGTGAAAAACCTAAGGCAGGATTTGTGCGAATTTGAGACTTCCAACCTCTAGGTGGCAGTGTTGCTCCACTTGGGAGTTTTTGGTCCCACAGGCCGCTTAAGAAGCGTTTTGCAGGCTTCCCTTCCCGCAGTGGTTGAGAATCTGCCTGCCAATGCAAGGGAACACACGGGTTCGAGCCCTGGTCTGGGAAGATCACACATGCCGTGGAGCAACTAGGCCCGTGAGCCACAACTACTGAGCCTGCGCGTCTGGAGCCTGTGCTCTGCAACAAGAGAGGCCACGATAGTGAGAGGCCTGCGCACCGCGATGAAGAGTGGCCCCCGCTTGCTGCAACTAGAGAAAGCCCTCGCACAGAAACGAAGACCCAACACAGCCAAAAACAAATAAATTAATTTAAAGAAAAAGAAGTATTTTGCCCAGCCACCTCCAAGACCCTCTTTCAGAACAGAATCTTGGTTAATTCTAAACTTTGCATTTCTCAAATTTTGTTTTTCAAATTTTTAACATAGAAATGTTTTGTTGCTAGTTTTCTCCCACCGCTTCCTTACTACTGAAAGGAGGAAGAATTTTGAACAGCTGAAATGGATATAGAAGGAATGAAATTTGTAGCTATTTAAGGGAATGTAATATTAGGAGTTACCATTCAATTTTTAAATTCCCATGACCTTTCAGAAAAGTCAGAGTGTTGTAAAAAAAAAATTAATAATGGACTTACATAATCAAAGGTGACGAGAGGCAAGCAAAGAATCATCTTTGTGGCTCACTTCATATTCAGCAGTAATTAATTCTGACTACTGTTAAGGGAATGAAAGAGCCTTATTTCAGAGTTCCATGGTGGGGGGGGCGGTGCTTACAATTAATACAAGCTACTGAACCTGGTCATTTAATGTCTTCTCAGGAAAGGAGACCTCACGGGGTAGCATAACCATGAGTTTGAAAAGCAACATTCCAAATTCGGGTAAAAACATTCTCAAAAGTTGGTCAAATCATTGGAAAAAAATCAAGATGAAAGAGTTTTCCTTTGCAGCATGTTCTCAATGGAGACTGACTTTAAGTAGAGAAAAAGAAGGCAAAAAAGAACAAAATGCCCACGTACTTCATAAGGTTTGAAAAAAACACAGCCATCTCTGCCTCACTTTAAAGGCTACTTGATTTGCTCTGCCGAAAGGGGGGAAACCCCAGATTAAGATGGGACCATCCACAGCAGGACTTCAGTGTCATGTAGGGAGGGGAAAGCACTTTTCTGCAATTCTTGTCCAATGGGCACTTGTTACACAAATAAACATGTTCAGGCAGTTTTCAGTTTTGGAAGAGTGTGCTGCTGAGAAAACTGAACCTCTTGAGTCGGAGGCGGGCGGGGGAACACCTTAAAAGAATTCACTGAATACAAACAACACATACAGTCTCGTGCAATTTTAAAAGTTAGTCTACTTTTCAGTAGCTGCAGATTTGCACCTGTGGCTTCTTGTTAAAATTGGCATACACGACAATATTCTAAACTTCTCAAAGATGACTAGACATTAGGATTCAGGAGCATTGGAACATAACTTGGAGAAAAGATGATAAATTCAAAATTAGATGTGATGACAGGAAAGCTATAAGGGAGGCTACATGTTGTAAAGATAAATGCCCACGTTCTGTTCAATTCCTGGCCCTGCTCCATAAAGAATTTATGAGCAAATTATGAAAGGGCTTAGTACAAGTATGTGGAGGCTTGGCCACTGTGGAATATACCAATAATTTTTAAACCACAGCTTAGAGGTAGCTTTGGGGTATATAGTTAATGACACGGTATCAAAAACACACACTTCCTGTTTAAGAATTAACTTGTTGGTGGGGAATGTCTAATTGAAAAAGAATGTTGAAATTTTGATTAGACTGATTTGGTAGTTGACTGTCGAGGTAGAAATGTTTTCCAACAAATGACAAGAACCTGTAACTGGATTTGTGTGCGTGTGCTCCTTGTTCTGTTCTGAGCACATAAAAGGAGTGCTCTGTGTGTGCTCAGTTATCTAACTGCCCTGTGAAGAGTCCAAAATTGACACAGCTGTTACTAGAAATGCTTACCTTTTTTTTTTTAATTTAGTGACAAAAAATATCTCTAAGTAAAGGAGAGTGGAGAGAGTGCTTGGCTCTGTGGTGGAGTGAGAGCTCTGTTCTTCCCCCTGCCTCACTAACTGGCCATTTTAACTGCAGGCGAATTGCCTCATCTCTATAGGTCAGGTCTGTACATTGAAAATTTATTTCTGCAGTGTTTGTTTTTTTAAACTCTAACTTTCAACATTCTAATAGGAGCCTGCAAGAATCACTTCAGCTCTGGGGGAAGAATATTTCATTAGCAGATGTTCCATAACCAAGCCTTGACAGGTCAGCACAGCATGGCGAAAGGAACATTAGACTAGGACTCACCCACAGCCACCCAGGAAGTAGCATGATATAGTCTTCATCTGCAGTTGAGGAATCCTAGAGCTTTTTTTAAGACTCAGATGAGATGCAGGGAAAACACCTTACTTTTACGTGCTGCTTTGCAGTCTTCAAGGTACTTACTACTGCTGGGTCTGCAATTTTATGTTATGGCTAAAAATCTGCTTTGGGGCATTGCTATTTTTTTAATTTAGCCAAATATATTTGAAAACAATAATCAGATCCTTCAGGTTCTGCTGTAATCGTGCCTGGATTTATGGTATTCCTCGTGTACCTCTAGATGTGATTTTTACGCATCTGAAACCCCATCAGTTGTTTTAAGATTCCAATTTCAGTCTGCCTACAGTAAACAAAAATCTACACAGCTTTCCTCTGCTCTAATAAACCTTTACTGATCAGATGCGGATGAAGTCTTTATGCAGACAACTAGTTTATAGTAAGGAAACAAATAAACACTCACAGGAAGCTATTTTCCTGAAGACCTAAGTTTCACCTGTCCCAGGCAGAAGATGAATCAAATTGGCCATTCTGCCCTTAACAGAGATGAATGCTTGCTACTTCAAAGTAAGAAGAAAATAAAAGAAACGAGTAAGCAATAAATACTGCCATGGCTTGCCTGTGCATGGGGGGAAAATGCCTTTTCAAATCCTACAGTGTAACTGTTTAGCCCTGAGGCAAAAGATTGGATTATAATCATTATCGTAACATTAGTAACTGCAAAATTAGGCACCAGACGTTGATCCAGCTGCAGCATTTAACACCAGGACCTTAGGAGGCTGTCTCACATATTTCTAAAGAATTCAATGCCTTTTATTATCTTAAGCATAGATTCTTTCATTTCTTTAGCTTCTCTTGTATTTTAAAAACCAGAGCCTGGTTATAAATAGAATAGACAAAATGACAACCGCCGCCTTCCCACAAAACCTTGTCATGTAATGTTCCCTGTCCATTGTATTTACATCTTTTCTGTTCATTGTTTATGACTCGCTTTAGAAAATTTTGCAACTTCAGCACAGTTCCTTATATATCCACAACTAATTTTCCAACCTTTCTCAAATTTCCATTCCAAGTTCTATTTATGCAACATATATATTTTGGATAACAAATTAAAATTTACTTTTGATCCTAAATTCAATACCAACTGCCCTCTAAGAGCCACTGTAGTTTTTCCTTCCCTGGTGTCCAAAAGATAAAAAATGTGGGTCCTTTGCAGTGACTGCTTGTTTTCCTTATATGTTGTGAGTCACGCTTTGCTAAACTGCACATAAACTGTATTTGCTCTATTATTTCCAAAGCATTTTAAATGTTTCGAAGGGTTTGATTTGCCTCAGATAGGATTAGTGACCAACTTTATTTGATAAAGTTAAAAGAGATGCTTCATTAGTTTCCTTGGAACTGAAGATAGATCTGACTATTTTAAATGTCAAAGTTCAGAAACTTTCAACTTAAATTACAATATGAATAAGAGAAACATGAAAAACAAGAAAGTTGTAAAAATAACCCAAGGAAGGTTACAGTTGTGGATGTTTCCCTTTTAATTCTTTCAGTAATTGCTAAACTGTGGCTGGGTGAGTAGTACAATGACACCGTTCTTATCATTAATTTACAATTAAATTGATTCTGAAATTAGATTTTAGTGGCCAAAACTAAAGGCTAAAAACTGAAGCTGCCATTACTTGTACGATTCCTTATTCCTTACAAAGGTATGTCCATGTGATTACTTCTCAGCTGAGCCATTGTCAATTTTCAGGGTAAAATGACTTAATATCTACTACTTGATACTGACTTTATATAGAGTATAGTCCCTGTTAGTTAAAATGTGGTTAATTTGCAAACCACAAATACAGCTCCTATAATTTCTTGCCTCTTACTTCTCAAATAATGTCAAAGGCTTTGTGATAAATGGCCCTGCACCATTGGGTCAGATCTGCTATTTCAGCTCATAAGGGGCTTGAAGAAAACAATTCATCTGTGACTGTGCGGTAATCAACAGCTTCACATGCTTATCTCCAACCAAAACACATTTTAAAAGTATGTGCATGTCGCTAAGCTTCTGGCTCTAATTTGTCAGTTCCTTCAAGTGCATGTTCTGCAAACAACAACAACTCACTTTGGCATTTACTGTTCTGTAAAACAACGCAGAGGCCACAGAAGGAAGCCCCAGCAGGAGCAGAGCTGTTCCTTCCAAAATCTCACTTTATTCTGAGTTGCCATTACAGACAGTAAAATATATTTATGTAGCTCGATCAATTCTGTAAATTACACTGGGTCCTGCAATGGTTTAAAGGCCCTTCTGGCCAATTATATTTACTTCTGTTTATACAAATTGGCAAGAAGCTACTGTATGCTGGCTCTCAGCCACTTCGAAGTTCCTTCCATTTACAGTCAATTTCACGAGAGATATAATATTTTTATATTAAAGATCCCCCGAACGGCATTAATAAGGGAAAAGAAGGAATAATAAGCTGTTACATTTATTTTCTTTTGCTCCCAGTCAGCATAAAAAAAAACCCAAACTTTTTTGAGTTGATAGTTTAGAATTTCCAGGAATGAGGTGTTTTGAGAGATGGAAAAACTCAGAACTAGTTGCTTTCAAGAGAAACTCTAGATACAGTCGTATGTGCATCTGCCCATGGGTTTCTAGTGCAAACAGAGGAGAACTAGGTAGGCTTTCAACCTTCCTGCTTATGACATTTTAAAACACTTTGAAAGTTAATCCAAAGGCAATTTTAAAGAAGGTGGTGTCCTGAAAATAAAGTGTACCGAAACTCAAATACACGCACTGCTGCGAAGGCCAACATTACAAGCGTTCTAGGAGGGAGACATGACGTAATATAAGAGAAGCAGGGTTTGGAGTCAGAAGGGTCTGAGGTTCATTTCAAGCTGCACGGCTTTGGCTTGGCAATAAATAAGATGGCCATCTCTAAAACCCCATTTCTCTAGAAAGGCACTGTACCTCTCACAGCTGATGATTCGAATTCAATACCCCATGTACATCAGCCTGCCCTTAATATGCCCCCTGAGAAACCTGGCTTTCCTGGCCCCTAGAGAGAATGACGGAACCCGAGTCTGGACCATGCCTGTGTAGGGCCACATGTGCACTGCGATGTGCTTCTCACCATGGTAAAGAGCAGGGAGTTCAGCTTGATAGACTAGCTCTGCTGGATTATTTTAAGCAAGTCAGTCCCTGTGTAAAGTGAAGGAGTTAGACTAGACCAAAATGCATCCAATGTCCCTTCTAGCTCTAAAATTCTACATAAGCTACCAAAAAAACCGACATAAATAAAAACCCCACTATTGTAAGCAGTGTACACCAAAGAGATCACCACCTGATGTTTCGGATTCTGCCCTAGACAGTGCAGAGGACGGGGCTAAGTCACACTACAACGGTTTCCCCTCCGCATCTGACAGAGTGCGGCGGGTGTTCCCGGAAGGCTGAAGACCAGTGTCAGGCATCAAGGGGTAGGGGCTGTCCCGAGAGAGTGAGAGAGAGAGAGAGAGAGAGCGAGCGAGAGAGAGAGATTGAGAGTGAGTGAGAGAGAGAGAGAGAGAGAGAGATTGAGAGTGAGAGAGTGAGAGAGAGAGAGAGAGAGAGAGAGAGAGAGAGAGAGAGAACCCGGGTTTCGGGGAAGGAAACGGCGATGTGGAAACGGCGATGTAGGGGAAAGGCACCTGCTGCATCTCTTTAGCGACGGGGCCTAAAAAGAGGTCGGGGCTGCTCTGAGAAGCAGACCGTGCAGATCCAGCCCCGACCTGGAGGAGACGCGTTGGTGGCCGAGGAATGAGAGGAAGAGGAGGGAGCGGGAGATGGAGAAGGGAGGTGGATGCAGGAAAAGGGCCGAGTGGAGCCCTGGCCCCAGCCACTCACCACAAGCGGGATGGAGCAGATCAGCACCACTAGGGAGGTGGCGATGAGTAAGATGACCATCTGGATCTCGGCGCCCGCGATGCGGCGGAAGCTCCGGCGGCGGCGAAAGTCGCTGAGGCGCGGCAGGGCGGGGGAGGCGGCGGCCGAGGAGCCCCGGCAGGCGGCCTGGACCACGGCGGCGGTCGCGTGGTGCTGCTCGGTGCCCAGCGAGGTGCGGCGCATGAACTGACGGTGCATGCGGAGCAGCGCGCCGCACACGAGCACGTTGCAGAGCACGGTGGCGAGAATGAGGAAGGAACTGAAGCCCGCGTACATGTAGGAGAAGGCGGCGTGCGCCGTCACATTGGTGGTCCAGTCGATGAAGCACCAGGTGTCCGGGTACTGCAGCCGCGAGCTGCCGAGGCCCATGTTGGGCAGCGCGCAGAAGAGCACGTTGGACGCGTAGACCGCGAAGAGCGTGAGGCCCGCCAGCCGCTTGTCCACGTAGTGGCTGTAGAAGTAGGCGTGGTTGATGGCCAGGTAGCGCTCGATACTCATGGCACAGATGATGCTGAGCCCCGACAGGCCGAAGAAGAGCAGGATGAAGGTGCTGTACTCGCACAGCGCGGGGCCCCCGGGCCACTGGCCCTTCATGTACGTGGCGATGGTCACCGGGCTCACCAGCAACGTGCCCAGCAGGTCGGTGACCGCCAGCCCGCATACCAATGTGTAGAAAGTCGTCTCCTTTTGCTCTTTGCGCGACTTGCACAGCACCACGATGGCCACCAGGTTGCCCACCACCCCGAATATGAACATAACCGCCGGGATGGTCACTGGGCTGTTCAGTCGGTCGGAGGCCAGGGCGGATGCATTGTTTCCAGGGGTGGCCATGGTGGTGGCCGGCGGTACACTGCCTTGGAGCGCGAGGCTGGGTCTGCTGTTGGTAGGAGAGAGACAAAGACGCGGTGAGCGGAAATTACCACTTGCAAAAAGGTGTCAGACCCGCGCCCAAGAGACAATATGCTGATGAGACCAGGGGAGCAACTCGATCCTACATTGTGGATTGTAGCCACTTACCAACTGCGGCTACCGAAATCTCCAGGCTCCGGATACGTCCTGTCAGCAGCACCACTCTACTGGCATTAATATTTATACGTTAGTACTGCCATTCTCTCCTCCTCCAAGCCAACTCATCCACTGCCAAGATGAACAAGACTTATCTCAAGGGAAAAGTGTTTTGCTCGTTTTCCCGACAGATTCTGAGTCAATAAAAGTCTCACTGAAACCAGGTTACGGAAGATAATTTGGAGAGCGCGCTCTTCCCTCCCTGGCTCGGCTCAAGGGGCGCCCGCCCACCGCTCTCTGCCCAGTGCCTCCAACCCTATCTCACCTGTGGTAGCCGTGGAGGTGGCAGCCACGTAAGCCCCCAGGGTCAAGCCTCGGATATCCTGGACACGCCTTCACCCTGCCCTCAGCCTTGCCCCGCTCAGTGTGGAGCTTACCAAGCCTTTGCCTTCTCAGAGCCTGCTCTCGGTGGCTGCCAATTTTCCGGTACAGGGGTCAGAGCGGTCAGCTTTCAAAAACTTGGAGAACCAGAAGGACAGCGAAATGGGTCAGTGAAGCCTGATCTTGGATTTTTTTTTCTTTCTCCTTTCCTTCGTTTCTTCAAAGACGATCCAAGCTTTGCGAAGCCCGCGGGTCTCGTCCGCGGACGGACGGCGCTCAGGTGTACTGCCGCGCGCGCAGGTGGCACCGAGCCTCGATCCCCGGCTCGGGCCGCCTTCCTTCCCAGCCCAAGGCAGCGCGGGCGGCTACCGGGGCTGGCGGCTGCAGCTGAGGCCGCTTTTGGCGCCCTGGGGGCGGCTTGAGGTCCACTCGGCCTGAGGCTCTGACCTGGGGCCGTTCATCTTCCTCTCGCGCTGCCTGTTTGGAGCTCCGCTCTTGCCCTTCCAGCCTCTGTACAAACTTTTCTCCTGCTTCAAGTTTCCCTGGCGGAGGCGGGGCCACACTGTGCGCGGCCCGGGCGCCCATTGGCCAGACCGGGAGGGGGCGGGGCGCGTGCTAGCTCCTCTGCGCGGCGAGGAAGCTCCGCGGGCTGGAGGGAGGGGCTCCGGGCTGCGCGGATCCCACCGCGCCTCGGGGGGCGGCTCCCTGCAGCTTTCCCGCCCTCCAACGAGGTAGGGGAGGGGGTGTTGGAGACTTGGTCCTCTCGCCTCAGGCAGGTGGTGCGGAGAAGCAGTGGTCCGCGGGAACCCTGGGGAAGCCCCAGTGCTCTTCTGTGCACCCTTTTAGGTACTCTGAAGTCGGCATCCAGCGGGGCCAGCTCTGAAACCGGCATCTCTTCTTCCTCACTGCCTCCCGCTCCAAGTGGGCTGTTTCTCGCACCTACTTCACGCGGGTCGCAACATCTGGGTGCTGGGAAGGGAGGTCAGCGGCTTAGGACTCTACTTTGGAACGCCCGAGGTGTGTGTGTGCGCGCGTGCGCGCGTGGCCCGGGGAGGAGAAATAGGGTGTGTGCGCGCGTGACCCCGGGCCAGCAGTAGGGTGCGCGCGACGGTTGTGGTGGGTGGATGGGCGGGTGGGCGCCAGGCATGGGCGGGGAAACAACGAAGAATCCATCTTCTCACCATGAAAGAAGTTAGTTGGCAGCGCCCAGGCCGTGGGCTGCTCTCGGTAGGGCAGTCCCAGGCAAAAATTAGGAGCCGGGACAGCAACCGCTCCCGGCGCAGGTGGCAGAGCCCTGCGGCTGCGGAGAGGTGGCGCGCGGTCCCCCAGGGGAGGGGTAGTGAGGGGGAAGGGCTGCCTGTCTAACCGCGGAGGGCTTTCTCCTCCTCCGGGGAACTTCTCCGCCTGGTGACAATGGTTAGACTGAGCTTCGTGTCTTGGCCCTGTTACGTTCGTGTTTAGATACCTTCACCACGAATCCTTGGAAAGGCTGATGCAGAGTGAGACTGGGATTTGAAAGTAAAGGAATCAACTCTAACCCTGGTCAACTCTTGGAAAAGCCCAATTGCTCTACCTTTTTACTTTGAATTACACTATAATTTCTTCTGTGATGGGAACAGTCTTTTTGACGACGCGTTATTCACTTCTTTCTATTCTACCTCCTGAAGTAAGAACTGAAAACTAAAAAAAGTGATTGTAAAACTTTATGGCATAATTATAACTGCTTCACCATTTTTTTTTTAAACCATGAAGTGAGATTGTGTGAGCCTTCACAATTTCAGTTCCTAAGAAAACCTCTTTCCAGGGGTTGTATACATGCATTTTAACATATTGCATCTCCTCACAGGGTAGGTAAATAACTTGATTCTTCTTATGATGAGCAGGCACTTATGCCTTAAATATTATTTCATGAATGAACAAACCTAAGAATTTATCTGGTTCTCCAGTTATTCTCAAATGACACAGTAACAAATAATAGGAGAAACAAAAGAGGGCATTCCAGATTTCAACTAATTACAGGACATATTAGAATTGTATTTACACATTTTGTGTAAGGCACCATGTGGATATATTGATACATCATTCTGTTGTTTGTATTGTTTCCTCATAAATATCAGGGATTCAGAAAGAAAAACACATTTGTTACCCAGTATAAAACAATTGATGGCTATTTGTCAGTTTCTCGGAGTCTTAATCATCTCTATAACCACTCCTGTTATCTGTGCTTCCCATGAGTAGTAAGCTCTAGGATTGTGTCAGCACTGAAATCAAATCAACACTAGAAAAAGGAAACTGCACCTTCTAACCCCCAGTCTTCTCTGACCACATTGTATCACTATTACCCTGTCAGGTGGTTGTCAGTCACAATATGAAGACGAAGTGGGAAGTTCCACTTATAATCAATCATTTTCTGCTAATAAAAATTTTTTTCCAGTTCTCTTTCCACTTGAAGTTCCTAAAATGGAGAACAATTAGGATTAGTACTTGTCAACTTTTCACAATGAAAAGTATATTAAATGTAAAAATTGAGGCACACTGTTGTTAAAATTGAGGCACACAGGTGTTAGCGTGTCGTTGATAAACTGGGCTTGTTATCAATAGAGCTGTGTTTCTTACAAGTCCTTTACATTTTATTTCCACAGTAGCTTAGGAAAATGAAAATAAATAAGAATCCAGAATACAAGACTAAAAAAATGTAGGTTTACCTGTAACTTCTTTTGGTGCTTGATTCTTAAAACTTAAGTTTAGCCTTCAGAAGTAGAAGTTGAAGATTTGGGAAACAAATAATTATTTTATTTTCTTAACTTGAAAAGCTGAGACAGTGTAGTTCAGTTTCCCTCACACTCTGCCAGGAATCTACATTGCACAAGGAAATGAAGAATCGCCATGATTATGTGGACAATTCTTGTCACTGTTTGTATATTTTAATGAAAAGATTTTTTTCTAAGCACTGTTTGCTATCCTCCCTTGCAGTTGCTGCCTCAGTCCCTATTTCTCTGCACTGGAAGCCCCTAGTTCAGTTCTTTAGAACTGTCATTAAATCCTCTCTGAAGGTTTGCACTAGTCTAAGAATGGCCTGACTGATCAGTTTGATTGCGCTCTGCTAGCTAATTACTTGACTACTCTTTTAAGTAAATACCATAAGGGGGGAGCTCGTTTAAAAGCACAGTCTGCTTGCAGGGTACCAACCATGTTCCCTTTGGTTGAATCTTCCTTGGGTCAAAGGAATGGGCAACAAATGGGCTAATTCCTGGAAGGAAGGCAGCAGGATGAATCAGATCTGGCCTGGACCCCCTACTAAGCCGAAGTTGGCCACATCTTAGAGCGTTTCTAAAGCGCTAACATTCACGTAGCAAAGCCTGTGCAAACTGTGTTTGCTCTCTGTCATTCTGGACAGGCCATTACGGAAATTCAAAACAGTGAAAAAAGCATCTATCTGGTACAAATAACACAGTGCCTTTGGATACATCTGCCTTCTACACCCTCACCCAGTTGGTTCAGTAAATTAGAAGCATGGCATTAACCTGACCTTGGGCATGAAAAGAGGTCCACGGTTGTGGTTGTGGTCCTAAGGACTGCCCTCCCTTTTTAGTGGTGCATTTCAAATATGCACCTAATTATTTTCATTTTATAAGCATAAATTTTGTGCTGAGTCTAGTGCTTGGAGTTGTTACACGTGTCAGTACTGTGATTAACTCCCCAGCGTCTTCATGTGGGGATAAATTACTGCTGTGGAGGCTGGTGGCCACCAAGTGACAGCCTCAGGCTGCCTTCTTCTCTGACAGTTAACACTCCTCAACGGCATGGCTTTCTACCCTTTTATTCTTCCCCTGTTTTTTCTCCAAACAAATATTTCCACTGCATTCCCATTGTGAACTGGACTAATGGACAAAGAAAGGAGATTACTTACCTAGTGTTCCTCATTTTGAAGATACAGGTGGAGAGATAAAGCCTTATGACTCCAGGCATCTCTTCTACAGGAAGATGGACATTCTGATTATATTTTAGTTTCTTCTCACACCCCCGGAATTGCTGTATTTTTTAGCACTTCAGAAAATAACACAGGGACTCCCTGGTTTAATCATCAACACCAGCGTCATCTGTAGCTTGTTGGCTGCTTTCCACAGAGCTTTCCCAGTTGCACTCGCATGTGTTCTTATTAGCAACCCCCGAGGATGTTAGGTAGGTGTGATGGAGACTCATGTTTCACCAAATGCTGTTTGCATTTCTGCTTTAACACATAGCTGGATGGTGTGTCCCAGCATTCTTGTGGTCAGGTGAAGCCCGTGTGACTGTATTCTGGCCAGTGGAAAACAGGAGGATGTGATATGTGCCACTTCCAAGCCTGGTCCCTAAAAGACCCTGATCCTCTGTGCTCTCTGTCTTCCCTTTTCTGCCAACAAGATGCAAGGCCCTGGTGTATGGCAGAACCACTAGGTAGAAGTTGACCGGGTCTCTGAATGCCTGCATGGAGTAGGGACCTCATTCCAATCCCAGCGACCTTCAGTGGACAATGAAGTGCAAGAGAAATAATCCAGTGAGATTTGAGGGACCGATTGTTTGGGCAGTTAGCTTATACTGACTAATACAGTATAATTGGAATCATCTGTCTTCAGTAATGAGCTTGTGGGCACAGAAAAGCTATGTGACTTACTCAAAGGCACAAAAATTAGTGAGGCCAGCTGAAATTTACCCAGTGCTTAGTCAGTGAGGCACTGTGCTTAATGATTTATGCATATATCATTTAATGCTCACAAGAAACCCATGAGGAGGGTACTACACTTAGTAGGCCCAGTTTACAGATGAGCAAACTGATATTTGGTTAAGGAATGTGGAGGAGGAATGTGGAGTCTTTCTTAAAAGACTACACAGCATCTGGGGATGGTGGTGTGAAGGGTCCCACAGTGTAAGTGGCTGCTGGTTGAGGCATCCTTACCATCTTGGTTAGGCGTGACCTTGACTGAGTTTGCTGCTGCCAGCCGTCCTGTTGACTCCTCGTGTGACTGATTGTTTTCCAATAAATTATTTTCCTGCTTAATTTGACCATACTCAGTTTCTATTGCTTGCGAATAATAACCCCACACAGCACAGAGAGGTTGAGTAAATTACAGATCACAGTAGTGATAAATGGCAAAGATTTTAATCTAGGTCTGTCTGATCCCCAAACCTCTATCCCTAACCTCTATATTTCTTAGCCCAAACTGGAACTCCAGCCATATGACTCTTTGTGTTCTTTTTCTCCCCCTCAATATCATTGGCCTTGGGATAAAGAAAGTCTGGCTTCAAGGTCATAGTAGGTAAGTTAAGTTGCCTAAGCCTTAGCAAAAAGGAGTTTTTTTTGTTTTTTTTTTTTTAAGCTGTACGTGGGCTTCTCACTGTTGTGGCCTCTCCCGTTGCGGAGCACAGGCTCCGGATGCGCAGGCTCAGCGGCCATGGCTCACGGGCCCAGCCGCTCCGCGGCATGTGGGATCTTCCCAGACCGGGGCACGAACTCGTGTCCCCTGCATTGGCAGGCGGACTCTCAACCACTGCGCCACCAGGGAAGCCCAAAAAGGAGTTTTTACTAAGTTGGTTCCTTTGCAGTTTAAGTAATATAGTAATCCATACAAACAAAATATCTGGCACATATTAAAAACAATAGTTACTATTATTACGTACAGTTATGTTGCCCAAGTTTATTTCTAATGATTATATGATTAGTTGTTGTGCATAAAATGTTTAGAGGGCATAATAATAAGTTGAGTATATATTACTTTTTTTTTTTTTTTTTTTTTTTTTTTTTTGTGGTACGCGGGCCTCTCATTGTCGTGGCCTCTCCCGTTGCAGAGCACAGGCTCCGGACGCGCAGGCTCAGCGGCCATGGCTCACGGGCCCAGCCGCTCCACGGCATGTGGGATCTTCCCAGACCGGGGCACGAACCCGTGTCCCCTGCATCGGCCGGCGGACTCTCAACCACTGCGCCACCAGGGAAGCCCGGCAGTAGCAGTTTTTGCAGGACAGGGTCCCAGTGGTACCCTGGATAAGCTGATGCCGGGTCAAGGGACCCCATAGCTATAGATAGTATCTGGTAGGACAAGCTGAGTCCTTATGCCTGTCGAAGAACAGCTTCTTTCCTCACAAAGATGCTTGTTCTTTTTCTTTCCATTTTTTACTGGAAATGTTCCCCTCCTGGTCCTCCTCCCCTCTGCAAGGTCCCCACATTGGCTCCCTGCTTCCAGGCGGGTTTGCATTCATTTCTCCCAAATAAATGTGCTTCAATTCTTCTTATAAACATCTCAAAATTTAAAAATTGGAAACTTATTTTGGAAGAAAACCAGATGAATTCTGTGTCTGGGTAATATTCACTAATATCACCTCAATAGCTAGACTGTGATTACAGTCAATATTAGGTATATACCCTTGAGAAATTATCTAATAAAGTTAATCAATATAAGTAGGCAATAAAAATCATCTCTTTAGGGGCTTCCCTGGTGGCCCAGTGGTTGAGAGTCCGCCTGCCGATGTAGGGGACGTGGGTTCGTGCCCCGGTTCGGGAAGATCCCACATGCCGTGGAGCGGCTGGGCCCGTGAGCCATGGCCGCTGAGCCTGCACGTCCGGAGCCTGTGCTCCTCAATGGGAGAGGCCATGACAGTGAGAGGCCTGCGTACCGCAAAAAAAAAAAAAAAAAAAAAAATCATCTCTTTGAAAGTAATTCTTTCCTTTTCATCAAGGGAAGGGAAGGAGATTGCCTAAATTATCTGAATTAGTACCTTAATTCTCTTTTTGTGATTATATACACAACCAGTCTTTTGATATTTGGGGCTAGGCCCAGGCAAAAATAAGTTCTTTCAAAGTAATATAGGGGGCTTCCCTGATGGCGCAGTGGTTGAGAGTCCGCCGGCCGATGCAGGGGACGCGGGTTCGTGTTACTGCTAGTGCCCTAGCACAATGCGTGGCACATCTAGAGTAGAGTGAGTGTTTAGAACTTACCCTCTTGACCTTTGTCATCCATACACATTTCACTCTGCATCTGGTCTCACAGCAGTCTCTTCACTTCCAGTACCTATATGCATATAGATACGCATCCAACCTAAAGAGACATACACAGAAGTTGCTGCCCTCATCCCACCAATGAACACATCCCTGCATGCATCCTCAGACACAGATCTCTCCAGTTGACCCAGAACATGGAAAAACATGTTTTCATTCTTCCCTGAGCAAGGTACTTTACCTGGTGTACTCATTGTGCTTGAATTGACCAGCCACAGACATTTCTTCCTTTCAATCTGCCATTCATTCATCCATTCAACAAGTACTTGTGTAAAAGGCTGGGTTAACCTCTGACTGCATCCTTTGAACAAAATAAACAGTTCCTGCCCTCACACAGCTTGCTGTGTAATGGGGGAAAGCTTACTGTCCAGAAAGGAAAACAGACATTCAAATAAGCACACACACTTCGATATTTACAACTTGGGATCAATGCTATGAAAGAAAAGAAAGGACAGCCTTCATTTAGATTTGAGAGCAGGAATGGCCATTCTGAAGAGGTTGTATCTTCTAACCAGGGTATTGTTTGTTTCCCTCCAAAATGGCTCTCTAGGTAACAACAGGTTATCTTCCATTCCAAGTACAGGAAGCTTTAAGCATATTCTGGCTCAGAGCTTCACATCCACTCTGTCTGATGCCTCAGAGAAGACAGGTGCGCGTCCTACCGGCCAATATCTAGAACAGAGAAGGTTTCTGAGAATTCAGACAACAGATCTTAAAGAAATTAGGAGCTGAATAATCCGAGTGAGGTGCATTGAAGTAAAGGAAATCATCAAAGTTTGAAAAGAGGAAGCTATGACCAGAGAGAATCTGCTACTTGACTGTGAACTCCTGAAACAGAGGTTCAAAGCTCTTAACTGGGGAGGGCGAGGTGGGAGGAGAAATGAAGCAGGATTGCTTTCTGAGGATAATACCAACTTCACTGTCTGTTGAAGTTCAAGCCAAAATTAGTCTCAGGCCTGGCCTGCTCCTTGCATTTCAGGTTAGTAAGTATTGGTCACAAAGGAAACTAAAAGTATAATTAAAACTTTGCTGTAGTTTAAGAAGGCCTAAAGGTATGAAAGTCACATTCAACGAATAAGGCTGTTCGTTTTATAGGAAAACAAAAAGCTACAGTGCTTGATCTAACAAGAAATGAGATTTGATTGTATAAACAGCAATTTTAAAAATAAATTTATTTGTTTATTTATGGCTGCATTGGGTCTTCGTTGCTGCATGCGGGCTTTCTCTAGTTATGGTGAGCGGGGGCTACTCTTCGTTGTGGTGCGTGGGCTTCTCATTGCAGTGACTTGTCTTGTGGAGCACGGGCTCTAGGTGCATGGGCTTCAGTAGTTGTGGCTCGTGGGCTCAGTAGTTGTGGCTCGTGCGTTGTAGAGCACAGGCTCGGTAGCTCCGCAGCATGCGGGATCTTCCTGGACCAGGGTTCGAACCCATGTCCTCTGCATTGGCAGGCAAATTCTTAACCACTGCACCACCAGGCAAGCCCAGCAGCAATTTTTTTAATATGACTTTCTGATGTCAAGTTGTTTTGTGTATCTTCCTATGAAATAATAGATTATATATTAAAAGAGCTATAAAATTTGCCTAAGACATTTCTGCAGTAAGATTCATTCATTTAATGTAACAGAAGAAAAGCAAGTACATTTTTGAAAATTGAAGTATAGTTGACATACAATTTTATGTTAGTTTCAGGTATACAACAGTGATTTGACATTTGCATACATTATGAAATGATGACAGACATATTAACCGTCTGTCTCCATACAGAGTTATTACAATATTATTGACCATATTCCTTATGCTGTATATTACATCCTGTGGCTTATTTGTTTTCTAACTGGAGGTTTGTATTTCATAATCCTCTTCACCTATTTCTCCCCACCACTCCCGTCCCCTCTGGCAACCATCCATTTGTTCTCTCTCTCTCTGAGTCTGTGTTTGTTTTGTTTGTTTGTTTTGCTTTTTAGATTCCATATATAAACAAGATCATACTTTGCCTTTCTCTTTCTTTCATTCTGATTTATTTCATTTAGCGTAATACCCTCTAGATCCATTTTGATTGTCACAAATGGCAATATTTCATTTTTGTTATTGCTGAGTAATATTCCATTTTGTGTGTGTGTGTATATATATATACATATATATATCGCACATCTTTTATCTGTTCATCTATCGATGGACACTTAAGTTGAAAAAGCAAGTACATTTTGAAGATATTGAATGTGAGCACTGAGAATTGAATACGAATTCTTTTTCTCTCAATCGCGAATTAGTGTAAAATTGTCAGTTGCTAAGAAGTAAAAATTTTGTGAAATTTTAGTAGCTGAAAGAACAGCATACACTTCTCAAAACTGTCCTGTTGTGTTAATGATTTGTCTTCATCTCTGATCCTATTACACTAATGCTGCAGGGATTTTAAAAGATCCGCTGACAGTCTAAATTGTCTGAAGTGTAATTCACTCTAAACTATATAAATTGAATTTAAGCTTTCATAGCAGTCACTTCTTACTGAGTGTTCTACCTATGGATTAAACTTTTTCTTATAGCCAAACAAACTGTCAAAAGAAAAAGTATTATTTAGTTTTGTTTTCCTTTTCCTGGCTTGCATCCCATTTAAAATTTTGTTTTCCAAATTGAACATTAAAAAAAAATGCCACAAAGGAATAGAAATAAAATATGTCTTCCTCTTGAGGAAGAGGCCATCCTCTAGGTGAGGTTTTGCCTGGACTCACATAATTTTGGAGATCCTGTTTAGACTCCTTTAGGTTCTTATATGTTGCACAGTCACTTGGACTTGAAGGTGTGGTGCTAGAAGTGCCCATTTTATGAAGTGTTCGTAAGTCCGTGATTATCAAAGCAAGTCCAAAGGTCTCTCTTTTTGGCCCAGATGACAGACCAGTCAGCTTTAAACCCCAAGTCAAATATTTTAACGCTTGCCAAGGACTGGCGTTAGGAAAGATTAAAAAATACATTTAAAAAAATTCAGTACATTCTATTTATTAAAGATTTTCTCTTGCTATATTTTTTTTAACATCTTTATTGGAATATAATTGCTTTACAACGTTGTGTTAGTTTCTGCTGTATAACAAAGTGAATCAGCTATATGTATACATATATTCCTATATCCCCTCCCTCTTGCGTCTCCCTGCCACCCTCCCTATCCCACCCCTCTAGGTGGTCACAAAGCACCGAGCTGCTCTCCCTGTGCCATGCAGCTGCTTCCCACTAGCTATCTATTTTACATTTGGTAGTGTATATATGTCAATGCTACTCTCTCACTTCGTCCCAGCTTACCCTTCCCCCGTCCTGTGTCCACAAGTCCATTCTCTACGTCTGCGTCTTTATTCCTGTCCTGTCCCTAGGTTCATCAGAACCTTTTTTTTTTTTTAGATTCCATAAATATGTGTTAGCATATGGTATTTGTTTTTCTCTTCCTGACTTACTTCACTCTGTATGACAGACTCTATGTCCACTCATCTACAAATAGTTCAATTTCATTTCTTTTTATGGCTGAATAATATTCCTTGTATATATGTGCCACATCTTCTTTATCCATTCATCTGTCAATGGACACTTAGGTTGCTTCCATGTCCTGACTATTGTAAATAGTGCTGCAATGAACATTGTGGTACATGTCTCTTTTTGAATTATGGTTTTCTCAGGGTATATGCCCATAGTGGGATTGCTGGGTCATATGGTAGTTCTATTTGTAGTTTTTTAAGGAACCTCCAAACCGTTCTCCATAGTGGCTGTATCAATTTACATTCCCACCAACAGTGCAGGAGGGTTCCCTTTTCTCCACACCCTTCCAGCATTTATTGTTTGTAGATTTTTTTGATGATGGCCATTCTGACCAGTGTGAGGTGATACCTCATTGTAGTTCTGATTTGCATTTCTCTAATGATTAGTGATGTTGAGCATCCTTTCATGTGTTTGTTGGCAATCTGTATATCTTCTTTGGAGAAATGTCTATTTAGGTCTTCTGCCCATTTTTGGAATGGGTTGTTTGTATTTTTGATATTGAGCTGCATGAGCTGCTTGTATATTTTGGAGATTAATCCTTTGTCAGTTGCTTCATTTGCAAATATTTGCTCCCATTCTGAGGGTTGTCTTTTTGTCTTGTTTATGGTTACCTTTGCTGTGCAAAAGCTTTTAAGTTTCATTAGGTCCCATTTGTTCATATTTGTTTCTATTTCCCTTTCTCTAGGAGGTGGGTCAAATAGGATGTTGCTGTGATTTATGTCATAGAGTGTTCTGCCTGTTTTCCACTAAGAGTTTTACAGTGTCTGGTCTTACATTTAGGTCTTTAATCCATTTTGAGTTTATTTTTGTGTATGGTGTTAGGGAGTGCTCTAATTTCATTCTTTTACATGTAGCTGTCCAGTTTTCCCAGCACCACTTATTGAAGAGGCTGTCTTTTCTCCATTGTATATTCTTGCCTCCTTTCTCAAAGGTAAGGTGACCATATGTACAAGGGTTTATCTCTGGGCTTTCTATCCTGTTCCATTGATCTCTGTTTCTGTGCCATTATCATACTGTCTTGATTACTGTAGCTTTGTAGTATAGTCTGAAGTTCAGGAGCCTGATTCCTCCAGATCCGTTTTTCTTTCTCAAGATTGCTTGGGCTATTAGGGGTCTTTTGTGTTTCCATACAAATTGTGAATTTTTTTGTTCTAGATCTGTAAAAAATGCCATTGGTAGTTTGATAAGGATTGCATTGAATCCATAGCTTGCTTTGGTTAGTATAGTCATTTTCACGATGTTGATTCTTCCAATCCAAGAACATGGTATATCTCTCCATCTGTTTGTATCGTCTTTAATTTCTTTCATCATTGTCTTATAGTTTTCTGCATACAGGTGTTTTGTCTCCTTAGGTAGGTTTATTCCTAGGTATTTTATTCTTTTTGTTGCAGTGGTAAGTGGGCATGTTTCCTTAATTTCTCTTTCAGATTTTTCGTCGTTAGTATATAGGAATGCAAGAGATTTCTGTGCATTAATTTTGTACCAGCTACTTTACCAAATTCATTGATTAGCTCTAGTAGTTTTCTGGTAGCATCTTTAGGATTCTCTATGTATAGTATCGTGTCATCTGCAAACAGTGATAGTTTTACTTCTTCTTTTCTGACTTGGATTCCTTTTATTTCTTTTTCTTCTCTGATTGCTGTGGCTAAAACTTCCAAAACTATCTTGAATAATAGTGGTGGGAGTGGGCAACCTTGTCTTTTTCCTGATCTTAGAGGACATGGTTTCAGTTTTTCCCCACTGAAAATGATGTTGGCTGTGGGTTTGTCATATATGGCCTTTATGATGTTGAGGTAAATTCCGTCTGTGTCTAATTTCTTTTTATCATAAGTGGGTGTTGAATTTTGTCAAAAGCTTTTTCTGCATCTATTGAAATGATCATGGTTTTTCTCCTTCAGTTTGTTAATATGGTTTGTCACATTGATTGATTTGCATATATTGAAGAATCCTTGCATTCCTGGGATAAACCCCACTTGATCATGGTGTATGATCCTTTTAATGTGCTGTTGGATTTTGTTTGCTAGTATTTTGTTGAGGAGTTTTACATCTGTGTTCGTCAGTGATATGGGCCTGTAGTTTTCTTTTTTTTTGACATCTTTGGTTTTGGCATCAGGATGATAGTGGCCTCGTAGAATGAGTTTGGGCATGTTCCTTCCTCTGCAATTTTTTTGGAAGAGTTTCAGAAGGATAGGCGTTAGCTCTTCTCTAAATGGTTGATAGAAATCACCTGTGAATCCATCTGATCCTGGGCTTTTGTTTGCTAGAAGATTTTTAATCAGAGTTTCAATTTAAGTGCTTGTGATTGGTCTGTTTATATTTTCTATTTCTTCCTGATTCAGTCTCAGAAGGTCGTGCTTTTCTAAGAATTTGTCCATTTCTTCCAGGTTGTCCATTTTATTGGCATATAGCTGCTTATAGTAATCTCTCATGATCCTTTGTATTTCTGTAGTGTCAGTTGTCACTTCTTTTTCATTTCCAATTCTGTCGATTTGAGTCTTCTCCCTTTTCTTCTTGATGAGTCTGGCTAATGGTTTATCAATTTTGTTTATCTTCTCAAAGAACCAGATTTTACTTTTACTGATCTTTGCTATTGTTTCCTTCATTTCTTTTTCATTTATTTCTGATGTGATCTTTATGATTTCTTTCCTTCTGCTAACTTTGAGGTTTTTTTGTTCTTCTTTCTCTAATTGCTTTAGGTGTAAGGTTAGTTGTTTATTTGAGATGTTTCTTGTTTCTTGAGGTAGGATTGTATTGCTGTAAACTTCCCTCTTAGAACTGCTTTTGCTGCATCCCATAGGTTTTGGTTGCCGTGTTTTCATTGTCATTTGTTTCTAGGTATTTTTTGATTTCCTCTTTGATTTCTTTAGTGATCTCTTGGCTATTTAGTAGTGTATTGTTTAGCCTCCATGTGTTTGTATTTTTTACAGACTTTTTCCTGTAATTGATATCTAGTCTCATAGCATTGTGGTCAGAAAAGATACTTGATACGATTTCAATCTTCTTAAATTTACCAAGGCTTGATTTGTGACCCAAGATATGATCTGCCCCAGATATGATCTGCGCTGAAGAATGTTCCATGACCACTTGAGAAGAAAGTGTATTCTGTTGGTTTTGAATGGAATGTCCTGTAAATATCAGTTAAATCCATCTTGTCTAATGTGTCATTTAAAGCTTGTGTTTCCTGGGCTTCCCTGGTGACGCAGTGGTTGAGAGTCCACCTGCTGATGCAGGGGACATGGGTTCATGCCCCAGTCTGGGAAGATCCCACATGCCGCGGAGCGGCTGGGCCCATGAGCCATGGCCACTGAGCCTGCATGTCCGGAGCCTGCGCTCCGCAACGGGAGAGGCCACAGCAGTGAGAGGCCTGCGTAACGCAGGAAAAAAAAAAAAAAAGCTTGTATTTCCTTATTTATTTTCATTTTGGATGATCTGTCCGTTGGTGACAGTGGGGTGCTAAAGTCCCCTACTATGATTATGTTACTGTCGATTTCCCCCTTTATGGCTGTTAGGATTTGCCTTATGTACTGAAGTGCTCCTATGTTGGGTGCATAAATGTTTACCCTTGATATAAATTGTTATATCTTCCTCTTGGATTGATCCTTTATCATTATGTATTGTCCTTCTTTGTTTCTTGTTATAGTCTTTATTTTAAAGACTATTTTGTCTGATATGAGAATTGCTACTCCAGCTTTCTTTTGATTTCCATTTGCATGGAAAATCTTTTTCCATGCCCTCACTTTCAGTCTGTATGTGTCCCTAGGTCTGAAGTGGGTCTCTTGTAGACAACATTTGTATGTGTCTTGTTTTTGTATCCCTTCAGCCAGTCTATGTCTTTTGGTTGGAGCGTTTAATCCATTTACATTTAAAGTAATTATTGATATGTATGTTCCTATGACCATTTTCTTAATTGTTTTGGGTTTGTTATTGTAGGTCTTTTCCTTCTCTTGTGTTTCCTGCCTAGAGAAGTTCCTTTAGCATTTGTTTTAAAGCTGGTTTGGTGGTGCTGAATTCTCTTAACTTCTGATTGTCTGTAAAGGTTTTAGTTTCTCCATCGTATCAGAATGAGATCCTTGCTGGGTAGAGTAATCTTGGTTGTAGGTTTTTCCCTTTCATCACTCTAAATATGTCCTTCCATTCCCTTTTGGCTTGCAGAGTTTCTGCTGAAAGATCAGCTGATAATCTTATGGGGATTCCCTTGTATGTTATTTGTTGCTTTTCCCTTGCTGCCTTTAATATTTTTTCTTTGTATTTAAATTTTGATAGTTTGTTAATATGTATCTTGGTGTGTTTCTTCTTGGATTTATCCTGTATGGGACTCTCTTCGCTTCCTCAATTTGATTGACTATTTCCTTTCCCATGTTAGGGAAGTTTTCAACTATAATCTCTTCAAATATTTTCTCAGACCCTTTCTTTTTCTCTTCTTCTTCTGGGACACCTATAATTTGAATGTTGGTGTGTTTAATGTTGTCCCAGAGGTCTCTGAGACCATCCTCAAGTCTTTTCATTCTTTTTTCTTTATTCTGCTCTGTGGTAGTTAGTTCCACTATTTAATCTTGCAGGTCATTTATCCGTTCTTCTGCCTCAGGTATTCTGCTATTCATTCCTTCTAGAGTATTTTTAATTTCATTTATTGTGTTCATCATTGTTTGCTCTTTAGTTCTTCTACATCTTTGTTAAACGTGTCTTGTATTTTTTCCATTCTATTTCCAAGATTTTGGATCATCTCTACTATCATTACTCTGAATTCTTTTTCAGGTAGACTGCCTATTTTTTTCTTCATCTGTTTGGTCTGGTAGGTTTTTACCTTGCTCCTCCATCTGCTGCATATTTCTGTGTCTTCTCATTTTGTTTAACTTACTGTGTTTGGGGTCTCCTTTTCTGAGGCTGCAGGTTTGTAGCTCCCATTATTTTTCGTATCTGCCCCCAGTGTGTGAGGTTGGTTCAGTGAGTAGTGCAGGCTTTCTGGTGGAGGGGCCTGGTGTCTGTGTTCTTGGGAGTGGGGCTGGAAGTTGTTTTTCTACTGGGAAGGACCGTGTCCGGCGGTGTGTTTTAGGGTGTCTGTGAACTTAGTATGATTTTAGGCAGCTTCTCTGCTAATGGGTGGTGTTGTGTTCCTGTCTTGCTAGTTGTTTGGCATGAGGTGTCCAGCACTGGAGCTTGCTGGCCATTGGGTGGAGCTGGGTCTTAGTATTGAGACGGAGATCTCTGGGAGAGCTCTCGCTGATTGATATTACATGGTGCCAGGAGGTATCTGCTGGTCCAGTGTTCTGAACTCGGCTCTCCCACCTCAGAGGCTCGGGCCTGACACCAAGCCGGAGCACCAAGACCCTGTCAGCCACACAGCCAGGTACGTGGGGATTTTCTTGCCTTTTGGGAAGTCTGAGGTCTTCTGCCAGCTTTCAGTAGGTGTTCTGTAGGAGTTTTTCCAGATATAGATGTATTTTTGATGTATTTGTAGGGAAGAAGGTGATCTCTACGTGTTACGCCTCCGGCATCTTGAAGGTCCCCCTGCAGTAGGATACTCCACTAAAGACGCCAACCTCTGCAAGAGCTAGAGATGCAGAGGCGTTTTTTTCAAAGGGTTTGTAGCTTGCCTTTTTTTTCCTTTTTCTTTGTGCTTCGTCTAGTTTCACTTGTTCACAGGGTGCTTCATGCAGAGGCCTCATACCTGGCACTTCAGATCAGAGTGCCTCGTGAGAAATGGCTGTGCTGACACCTCAGCTCGCGGGCCGGGCTGTGTGCCTCCCTTGCTGTTTTTAAAGGGTTAGTTTTCTCTCTTTGGATATTGACAAAATGTGCTTTTGCAGTTGACATTTTTTCCTGTATTTTTCTGAGATGAGATTTGTGCAGGAGGGTTGGAGGATTGGTTCTACTGTTTTACACATCTGCCCAAGCATTCACTTTTACAGAAAGATGCCTGAGATCTCTGCTGCTTTATAAAAGCTCTATTTATTAGAAAGTGTTCAGTTCTGTCCAGGTGATCCCTACATTGCTCTGTAGTGATTAGTGGGACACTCTTTTTGTTTTTAGGAGTTTGAGGAAATCATTTGTCTTGCAAAGCCAGTATCAATCCTATGATCCCTGAACTAATGTGTTAATTGTAGTGGCATTTTAAGCTTGGGCAAATGCTAATGTCTTTTTCCCCCACTTCCATCCATAATAATGATAAAAGCTTTCCTATAATTCAAATTAAGGCTCTCTCTTGGGAGCTTCCTTCTTATACAACTTCTCTCTGCTCTGCAAAACTGCCTCCCGCCCTTCTTAGGATAGCTGTCCCTGAGCCCTGAATCAACAAGCCCAGGAATCCAGCAGGCCACTGGTCTAAAAGGATTGAGAGAGCAATGCCAAGCAGAGCTTCCCTTCTTCTCTTTCCCCCTTTCTTTCCATTTCTCAGTAAATCAACAACCTCAATAGCTAACATTTAGTAAGCACTAACCATGGTGCCAGGCAATGTGCAAAGTGCTTTTAGTGAATTATTTTCCCTATGGTACCAATAAGGACCCCGAGGGAAGTTATGTAATTTTCCCAAGGTCCCAGAGCTCATAAGTGCTGTGGCGGAGAGTGTGTGCTGCTGACCACTGAATTACAGCATCTCTTCCTCCCCAGTGCTGACCAGGGGCCCACTCCTTAACACTTCACCCCAACCCTTAAAGCACAAAAGGGCAAAGCCGCCACATTTCAATAAAGGATAGAGGTAAAACTTCTCTGAGCAATGATGGTATACTTAGTGCAGCTACCCACCACCCATCCCTGGGTGCCCAGGAAGCGGGTCCAAAAAGCAGGAAGTAGAAAATTCTTCACAGTATTTCTGATTGGAGCTTATAGGCACTTATTTTAATTTTCTATTTTATGTGGAGTAGTTTACCACTTCTGCAACTACCAAGGGTATTTATAATAGCTTCTGTGAAGTTTAAATGATCAAATACTTCCTTATACTCTGTCTTCTTCTGTTCACAAGCACCCAACCAAAGTCAGTTTTCCTGCTTAAGCTGAACCTATGAATGGATAAAGTGGAGAGTAGAGTGAATAACATGAAAAAAACATGGATGGAGTATAAACATTGTGCCAGGGATTATGCTAAACGCTTTATATTTATCTTAGATAAGCCTATGGTAAACCAACAAGGGAAGTGGCATTATTGCACCTGCTGCTCTGTGGGGATGTAAAGTCAGTCAGAAAATCTGCATCTCTTTTATGGGAGATGGGGTAGGAATGGGCATAGGCAAGAAAGATTAGCATAAACTCAGATGCAAATGGGGGGAATGGGAGATACATCACCTACCCCTTTTTGTCTTTCTATTCTCATTATAGACATTTCTAATCGACAGCACCATTCCTTCCTTCAAGGGCTCACCACAATCTACTAGTGATGGCACAAGAGATGGAAACTTATTTGCCATGCTTGACCTAGCATATGCTGTGTGTAGAATTGACTCCAAGAGACCCTAATACAAGGTGTTTTTGTAAACTTTGAAGATATGTTGATGAGGTCCTCCTTGCCTAGGTGATTATGGAAGGGCTCTGAAGATCTTTCATCCGGGATTTTTGCTTTGGAGGGCGAACTTTTTGCCAACAGAATATGAAAGGGATATAGCAGGAGAGAGATCATGATCGCTAAATATGTAACTAGAAAAAAATCTCACCTAGGACAGAGGGTCCTGCAAAGCATATTCACCTATAAAAACAGTACTTCAAGAATGTCTGGAATGTATCTAACATTATCATACATGCCTTTCTGCAAAATACCCACATTTGCAATTCAGAGAGCAGCTGGACACAAACTGAAGAGGCAGGAACAGATTGTATTTGGGTCCAACTGTGACATTTAAGTTTTCAACTCTATGAACCAGCTAAATCTACCATTACTTTAAATAGAATTTTGGGAGCCAAGTAGGGAGTAAATGATTTTAAAAAATAGATGAATTACAATAATTAAAACCTAACTTTATTTAGTAGATACTTTGTGATGTTTAAACATACACGAAAATGAATATTTGGACAATTGAATCATTTGAAACCTGTGGCTTAGAAGTTTGCTATAATAACACAGCCCTTTGGGGAATATTTCCCTAAAGGATCAAACATTTATATATTATCTCTATTTTATCTTTTGTTCTTGATGCTTGTGTATTTTAATAATTCTCACTCATATAAGGTAGGAGACACATTTTAAATTATATTTATACAAGTTGAACTCTTGTTTATCTCCCTTACTGAAAGAGTGAAACACTATTTCTTTATTATGAATACAGTGCAGTGCACAATTGACTCTAGAACCAGAGAGAGGAGAAAACACAGTCTTTAGTCTGTTTGTAGCTGCCTTAGATATTCAAGAGAATTCAGCTTATTCAGGATGATTCTGTTGCAGTGCATTAGTGTTTAATGTGGACACTTGCAAGAGCTGACTCATTTTTCTGAATGTTTTCCTGGCCTCCAGTGTTTGGTGAGGAACCTTAGAAGAACACAACTTTCTAGTTAATAAATATTTTTGAATGAGAACATAAAAAGCATTTTACAGAATAAAAATTTACTTGATAACTTGATAACCTCTGTAAGGTGTAGAGGAAGAATATATTGAGATTTTGTTGTTGGGAAAAAAGTAAGTATTTAAGAGTAATATACTCAACATGATCTGTGACTTGGTGCATGGTTGGATGAAGGAATATCTTGTTCTTAACACATTAGCATTCTTCCTTACTAATGGACTGCTTAATTTCATTAACAGGAATACTGAAGATAAGGTATTGCAGCATTTTCTTTGTCTTGAGTCCTAGTTCTTAATTTTATTTGAAAATGCAAGAAAAGAAATATTTGTACACTTTGGCTTTAAAGCACTAGTTTAGTAGCTACGGGATGTTTTCCCCATGATAACAAAAATACTTAAAAATGCCTAAGGATGAAAAATACTTTTTAGTTTTTTATATCAAAGTATTTGAAAAGGGGGAGTGTGGGAAAGAGAGAAAGGAAGAAGGAAGGGAAGGGAAGGACCAGGAGAGAGAGAGAAAAAAAAAATGCCTAGGTGGTAAATCTGTTACACATTTTCCCATTGTTACACATTTTCCCATGGTCACATCCGCAGACCAGTGTGATGTTATGGACCTGTCACTCTTGAAGTTCCACTTAGAAGTCCCCAAGGCAACAAAAACAAGCCTGTGTGTTATCAACTACAATCAATAATGTAGGAGATTTGGATGACTTATTAGAAGTGATTTATACGTTTTTAGAGTGCCAATATTATTGCACGGTTTCATTATAAACAAGGTGAGTTTCCTTTACCCAAGAGAATGACGTTTTGAAAATGACAAGAGGAAATATCGATTTTCTACCCATTCTTTTTTCCAACCATAAAAATATTCTAAGTGTTCTAATAGGGATACAAGGTAAATTATTATATACAATATCTATTTTTGTAATTTATGGGCTCAAAAAGAAAAACTGGTGCCTTTTGAAAATTAATACAGCTCAGAACATGTTTTCAATACTGATTCTGCCTAGAAAAAAGGATTTCATGGTCAGATAAATTTTGGAAATACTGCACTATATTCCCTCTTTAGTTCCTGAGGTGTCTAACCATTAAAAAAATTCAAACCTCTTTAACTTCATTTTAGTTAGCATCCCCTAGGTTTATTGATCTTGCACTCTTTCCTCACTAATACCTATTAACATGATAAAGATTAGAATTCCTTGGAACACGTGTGGGAGATATTTCCACATATGGCAAAGGATGGTTTACTTTTCTGAGGAATAGTTCAGAGACAAACATTGTAATTTCAGTAGATACATATTTATTTTGATGTGTTAGGAAAAAAGACACATCTCATTCATGACTGAATGGATATTGTTGCTTAGAATGAAGCTAAGTTAATGTATGAGAAAGGAGTATATTCAAAGAGAATATAAAGTGAATAATAGTAGAGATAATATATAGTGTGGCAAAATCATTCAGGTGAATGTCTGAAGATTGGGAAATGCTGGTTTTATCTATAAATACAGTGGTCCCCAACCTTTTTGTTACCAGGGACTGGTTTCTCAGAAGACAATTTTTCCGTGGACCGGGGAGGTGGGGGATTGTTTTGGGATGATTTGAGCACATTACATTTATTGTGCACTTTGTTTCTATTATTATTACACTGTAATATATAATGAAATAATTATACAACTCACCATAATGCTGACAGGAGGTGGAGCTCAGGCAGTAATGCGAGCGATGGGGAGCGGCTGTAAATACAGATGAAGCTTCACTCGCTCACCCGCCGCTCACCTCCTGCTGTGCGGTCTGGTTCCTAATAGGCCATGGACCAGTACCGGTCCATGGCCCAGGCATTGGGGACCCTTGTATAAATAGGTTGCAGTACTTTGGATGTGCATATTCAAAACTTGGGGGGAGGGGGGAGTTAGTGCTCTGGTTCTGGCTTAAAATAATTTTGTGACCTGGGAGGAGAAGCCCGTTCTAGACCTCAGTTTCCTTGTAAATAGGGAGAGCTGGATTGGAGATCTATGGTTGACTTCAGCTCAACATTGTTGGTGTGACAGAAGGTTATCGTGGTGGTCTGATCTGCTAGCCCCTTTATGCACTCTGAGACTCAGGGAGGGCTCTTTTATTTCTGCATAGCTGGAGAATTACAGCCTGCATTACTATCGTTACCAGGAAAACAGTGGCCAAATGTTGCCCTGACCACACCTTAGTGAATGAATGTTGACCAGGCTGTCATGCTGATGCCTTGGTTCCGGGGTAGCAGTGGAGCAGAACGCTTCATTCTATGGCCTGCCACTGTTTGAGACGTACTTTTGTCTTTTTCTCAAAGTAGCCAAACCAGATTGCTGGATTTGAGCTACCTTTGTGTGAATGGAGCACCTTGCAGTTCAAGCTCCAGGGACATCCCTGTGTGACTGGCTGGAGGACTGGACTATCTGGAAGATAGAGCTTACTCACTTTTTTTTCAGGCCCCCCCCCCATTTTTTTGTTATTTTGGAGAATTGACATCCATTTAATTTATTGAGTCTTCCAATCTGGTCTTGTTTTAAATTTTTTAAAATGTGACCTTTTTGGTTACATTTATTGCTAGGGTTTTGTTTGTTTTGATTTCTGTTTGTGTTTTTAATGATCCTGTATTGTTTTGTGAATGAGATCCTGTGACCTATAACATTTCCTAACTGCTTATTGTTAGGGCAATATAATGTATTGGCTATGTGCACAAACTCTGCCAGGCTCTGTCACTTACTAGCTGTGTGACCTCACAGAGTTACTTAACCTCTCTGTTTCTTAGGATTTTTTTAATCCTTGAAATCAGGATAATAATACTAACCTCCCTCAGGATTAAATGAGTTAATACATTAAAAAGCATTTAGTACAGTGCTTGGTACATAGCCCTCAAAAAGTGTTAGCTGTTATTATTAGAGCTGGTGTCCAGGGCAGCCTTGTCCCCTCTGACATCAATCCTGGGCTAATGGAACACTAATCAACCAGAGTCAGGTGACTAACATTGCTGTTATAGATATCATCATTAATGTACAAACTCAGGTTGTTTCTCCAGGGCAAGATGAGCTAGCGCATCCCCAGGTTGTGGACCATTGTAAACCATAGACATCCTGACTCCTGAAACTACAGTTAAATGTCAGAAATGTCACAAGCTGATGTTTAATCCCAGGCTGTTTGGTCATCCCCTTTAAAAACCCCCTAACTCAAAGACCAGGTTGGAGTGAATCTGAGGCCTGTCTCCTACTCCCTTGCTTAGATCCCTGCAATAAAGGCTCTACTTTCCTTCACTACAACCTGGTATCAGTAGGTTGGCTTTGCTGGGTGTTGGGCAAGTAGACCCCAGTTTGGTTCTGTAACACTGTCAGTTGATTGTCTTGAAAGTTCTAGGTGTATAATTATATCACATGAAAAGGATATCAGTTTAGGTGCATTCTTCCTTTCTTTTGTTTTGAGATGATTTCTGTGTCTTTGTATTGATGATCCCAACCTTCTTTTACATAATCTATATACCATAATTTATAATTAATTTTATGTCTTTTTTTAAAAAAAAAGCCTCACCATTATACGTGAGCATGTTTCATGTTGATAAACTTTTGGTAAATATGATTTGTTATGAATTTTATAAAAATATAACATATATTTGTATATATTAGTATATAAAATTTATGTACAGTTTAAATAATGATGATAATCAGACTATCTGTATATGCAACAAACTTAAATAGAATATTAGCAGGCACTTAGGATACCCTTGTGCCTTTTCCCAGTTGCATCAAGAGTTTTGTATCAGATGCAAACTATTATATATAGGATGAACAACAGGGTCCTACTGTATAGCACAGGGAACTATATTCAATATCCTGTGATAAACCATAATGGAAAAGAATATGAGAAGAATGTATATGTACATCTGAGTCACTTTGCTGTACAGCAGAAATTAAACACAGCATTGTAAATCAACTATACAATAAAATTTAAAAAAAGAATTTTGTATCAATTATTTCCTTGCTTTTCTTTTTACGTTTATAACCAGTGTATACTTATCACCATATAGATATACTAAGATTTCAGTAAGAGTTCCGCTATTGTGATTATTTAGTTGGGTTTATATTTTGGATGTTGGGAATAGAGCTTTTCTCATACTGAAGATTACTTCCTTGGGATAGATTCAAGAAGTAGAATTACTAGGTCAATGAATATGACTGTTTTAAAAAGCTTTGGACAAATATTGATTGTCAAAATGCTTTCCAAAAGGCTTACATCTGTTTATATTTCCAAAAAACAATGTATATGAGAATGACCATTTCAGTTCAACAGCCATCAATACTAAGGTTATTAGTTTGAAAGACAAGAATACCTTGTTAAAGTAGTTTCATATAGTTCCTAATGAGGTTGAATTTTTTTTAAAGACCAATTAAATTTTTTTTTGAAGAATACTTTGTATAGAGAAGTGTTTCCATATCACAAGTGTTTAGCTTGAAGTTTTTTTTTTTTTTTGGCCTTGCCATGCAGCATGTGGGATCTTAGTTCCCCTGACCTGGGATTGAACCCATGCCCCCTGCAGTGGAAGCGCAGAGTCTTAACCACTGAACCACCAGGGAATTCCCTTGAAGAATTTTTATAAAGAGAACATGGCTTTGTAACTAACACCTAGATCAAAAAACAGAACATTATCTGGAGATAAAAACAGAACGTTAACTGTCCTTGTGCTCAATTTCAGTTTGAAGACCATTTTGTATGCGAAAACCTCTGGAGAAAGAAAATTGACGTTGCTTTGACCAATTTAGTTTTGACAGCCAACAGCAAGTTTTCAAATTATGAAGAATGGAAGATTTTGAAAGATTTATATGAGTTTAATACTGTCACTCTCCTCAAAGTAAAGTAATAGATTTATACTTCCGCCTGAAAATCTCTCTTTGGAAACGGTTTGATGTCCTTTGGCTATCAAACCAGATAACTTTGCATATACTTAGAGTTTTTATCAAGCCATGATAGTGTATCCTATAGTACAGATACTTAAATTCTAGTGTATATAAATTGGGTTTCCCTCAATGCTCTTTAAGACACAGGTTCAAGGGGCCCAGCTAGGACTTACTGAATCAGCACTTGTATTTTCATGAGCATCTCGGGTGAAGCTGAGGCATGCAAACGGCTCCTGAACCACTCTTTGAGGAATGTTGCTCAAGAGGATAAATGTCTCTAATTGAAGAAAGGAGTTCTGAAGCAGTTACCGTCCAAGAAAACCCTTCTACATAGCGTGACCGCAGTTTTCTAAATGTGCAGTCAAGTATGTTTCGCCCTTTCTTCCTTTCTAGCCTTTCCTAGTGTAGACCTAGACACATGGTATTTAACACAGGAGTGGTGCAGTTTAGGTAAGCAGAACAGGAAACATCCAACTCAAAACACACCCGTTGATTGCAACATCTTTGGAACTGACCTGGTAGAATAGGTCTAGCTTTTCAAAGGATCACCCTTAGCTTATTTACCTTGGCAATCTTACGGGCATATTATCTGTATAATTGTGGTAGCCAGGTAAAACACTGTAACTTAAGATTTTACGTGACTATACAAGTAGCAATAAAATGGAAACAGACAAACAACGGACTCCCTCCCAGATAGTACTCTATTTAACCTAAGTTCACCTCTTTGGTGCTGCAGCTATGTAATTGGATCGTTTTATAAAACTCTTGATAATTCACATTGTTAGTCAAAAGAAAAGTTCAGAAAATTATTCCTCTGTTTCCTTTCTCTAGACACTGACTAACATTAGAGTTCGTATGCTTTTGGAGAGTCATTTTAGAAAAAGTAGAATGACTATTAAGCAGTAAAATATTAGGTAATAACTCACAGAAAAATTTATATGGGATTTGACTTTGACTTTTTGACCAGGGATTGAACCTGCGCCCCCTGCATTGGAAGCGTGGCATCTTAAGCACTGGTCTGCCAGGGAAGTCCCCTAAATTTTCTTGATTAGAAGTTTTACTTGTTCTGTTAGACTTGATGGATTAAAGTCTTAGTGATTCTGACCCCTTGGTATTGCTTGAATGCATTTACTTCTCTCCATCTCCACTACCAAGGCTGATCCACTTTCTTTCCCCTCCTGGTCTACATTCAGAGGCTCCTAACGGTTCCCCATTCTATTCGTGTCCCTTTCTAATCAATTCTCCATGTGAACTTCAGAGTGGTCATTTAATAAAATACACTGGATCATGTTATTCTTCAGCCTTCGGAGCCTTTCCTCAGCTAAAAACTCCTCATCATGGCCCACAAGTTTCTGCATGATCTGCTTCTGGCCTCCCTTTCCAACCTCAACTCAATCCCATCTCCCTCCTGCTCATGACACTCGAGTCACATTGCCTCCGTCATCCCCTTAGTTCTTTGATCCATCCATGCCTTCCCCTAACTCAAGGCCGTGGTGCAAACTCTTTGCTCTGCCTGAAAGTCTCTTCCCACAATTTCAGCTGGCTAAAGCCTGCCCCTCTTTTAGATCTGTGCTTAAATGCCACATCCTTATAGAGATCCTCCAAATCTAAATTGCCTCTCTCTCATTTTTCTCCTCATTGCATACTCTTTTCTCGCAGTACTTACCACAATCTGTACATATAAATGCATGTGTTTGTTAATATCTGCCTTTCCCACTAGTCTATCTTGAGAGAAAAATTATGCTCAAGTTGTTCATTACTATATCCAAGTGCCTACGAGAGCACCTGGCCCTGAATGAATAAAAGTAAAGATTTGTAATTACCCAGTGTATTAGTTATCTACTGCTGTGTAACAGATTAATGCACAAACTTAGATATTAACTTCAAATGGATGGCTGTGGTTCAGAGAATCTTATGAGTTGTAGTCAAGGTGTCAGCCGAGAGTGTACACATCTGAGGGCCTGGGTGGGGCTGGAGCATCTTTCCTAAGAGGGCTCACTAACTAATTTTTCTGTGGGTTATTAAGGCTATTGGCAGGAGGCCTCAGTTACCTTCCACAGGGGCTGCTCCGTAGGGCTGTTTGAGTGTTCTCCTAATGTGACAGCTGGCTTCTCCCAGAGAGATGATCCAAGGGAGAAGGAGATTAAGGAGGAGGCCATCTATAACCTAATTTTGGTTATCACATATTGTTACTTTTACTGCATCTTATTTGTTAAAAGCAAGTCAGTAAGTATAGGTCACTCTTAAAGGGAGAGAAAATAGCTCCATCTTGGAAGGGAGGAGTATCAAAGAATTTATGGACGTATTTAAAAACCATCACAGTTCTTCCTCTGGCCACAAATTACTTTTACTGTCTCCACATGCAAAATATACTAAACTCTTCCCCTTACCCCCGAAGAGTCTCATTCACTTAAATTATCAGCTTAAAATCCACGATGTTGGCTTCAAAATCAGGTCCAAGTGTGGAGAGATTCCTTGGGTGTAGTCCCCTTTAATAGCATTCCCCTTGATCTGAAGATGTATAAACTGAAGAGACATGTTATCTACTCCTCCTGCAGCCAACATGCAATGGCGAGATGAGCCTGGTGTAACCACTGTAGACCCCCCTGTTAAGAAAGGGGAACATGCAGTGTGCACAGGAGTGCTTGGTCCATGGCAATTCTGAAATCCAGCTGGACACAGGTTGAAGTTCTTGATTAGGAAGCAACGCATGGAAATAATTATTCATGGCTCTTGGTTCCACCCTCTGCTCTTATTTCCAACCTGTGAGCCATTGGTTTTGTTTGTTTAGTGAAAGGTAGTATGTATCTGCAGCTGAGTAGTTTTGTTTTTTCTTTAATAAATTTATTTATTTATTATTTATTTTTGGCTGCATTGGGTCTCTGCTGCTGCACACGGGCCTTCTGTAGTTGCGGTGAGTGGGGGCCACTCTCTGTTGTGATGCGCGGCCTCATCGCCGTGGCTTCTCCTGTTGTGGAGCACGGGTTCTAGGCATATGGACTTCAGTAGTTGTGGCGTGCAGGCTCAGTAGTTGTGACACACGGGCCTAGTTGCTCCGCGGCATGCGGGATCCTCCCGAATCAGGGCCTGAACCCGTGTCCCCTGCACCGGGAGGCGGATTCCCAACCACTGCGCCACCACGGAAGTCCACCTGAGTAGTTTTTTGCAGCTCGCTTCCTGCTCGTAGAAGTTTGGGGGTCTAATGGCCTTTTTTTCATTTTTCACTCTCTCTGTCCCTCTCAGTCCAGGCTGGTGGTATCTCTGCCAATGTGATATATGTAGAAACATAACTATTCACAAGGCACAGAAATTATATGGAGAAAGAGATTAATTCTGTGTGGGCAGGGAGGGACTGGGAAGGCTGCAAGATGAATGAGGCCTAAGGGGCATTTTCAAGAATGAATAAAAATCCATTAGGGAGACCACACAGAGAGGAGCAATCTAAGTATAAGGCAGAGTGTGCGGAAGTACAGTGGACTCAAAATGTAACATATCTACAGGGACATACACATAACTTGGTATTAGTAGAACATGTGACATGTCAAGACTTTGGGGTTTTTCCTGTAACTCATTATTTCTCAAAATATGGTCTACCAACCTCCTACATCGAAATCATTTGGGCATTTATTAAAACTGCAGCTTTCTGGATGCTGCTCTAGACTTGCAGCATGAAACTCTCTGGAGGAGGGACTCAAGGATCCCTGAGTTTTAAGAGTAGCTGCTCTAGGCCATGGGTCTTAGAAGGTTTTCAGTAGGAGGTGGATTCCATGGCATGATTTGCATTTTTGATAAATTACTCCAGGAGCTGTGTGGAGGGTGGTAAGATGGTCAGAAAGGGAGATCAGTATGGAGGCTTTTGCGATGGTCCAGGTAAGAGATATTGAAGGCCTACAGAGATGAAAAAAGGAAAATTGAGAGTTTTAAAGATAACGGAGAGAACACGAACACGAATATGATACAGTGGGGTTTTTATGTATATGCATATAGATGTGTAAAATTGACAATGCATAAATGTTTCAAGTTTTGTGAGAACACAGCGGGGTCAGAAAATAACACTAGTTGTTGGGGGAATGAGAGATGGGGAAGAGTGGGAGTGATATTTGAACTAGGACTTGAAGTATGAATAGGACTTTACAAAACAAAGAAGGGAACTTAGGTGTAGCAAAGCAGCATGCATAAAGCAAAGTGAGGACCTGACATGCTTGAGAATAATAGGAAGTTGGGTTAGATTTGAATATAGTTGCTTAAGGAAAAGTGGTGGCACATGAGGCAGAAAAGAGAAGGTACGGTCACCAGAGAGGGGCTGGCTGCTCACCAGGCTGTTTCTTCCTCTTCCTGAGTGCAGCCATTTCCTTTGCACTTAAATGAAGCCGTGTGGTAGAGTCCTCACAATTGCCAGGTGGTTGGAAGTGATCCGCACCATTCTAGGTCTCCATCTCCTACATGCTAATCTCCGTCTCACTGTAGATATGCATGGCAACCTTAGAAGCCACTTGTTGGAGATGGACAAAACCTGGGTTCCTGAATCACCTTTTGGAGCATAGGTGCCCATGGATAAGGGACATCCATCTTAGATTGAATATAAGTAGGAGATAGACTCCTGTTTGGTTTGAGCCATGGCATATGAATGCCACGCAAAGGAATTTGGAATTTGGTTACCTCACAGGCAAGGAGGAGTCAACGGACATTTCAAATAGGGAATGATGTGATCTGGTTTGTTTTCAGGGGAAAATCACTTTCAGTATGTAGTAAAAAGAAGTCTCAAGGGGTAATGTGAGAGTCTTCCACAAATGTTCAAATGTTGCCTTGTGTGTGTATACATTACTGTATTTAAAATAAATAACCAACAAGGTCCTACTGTATAGCATAGGGAATACATCTCAGTATTCTGTAATAACCTAAATGGGAAAAGAATTTGGAAAAGAATTAATATACTTGTATGGGTATAACTGAGTCACTTTGCTGTACACCTGTAACTTACACATCACTGTTAATCAACTATACTCCAATATAAAATAAAATGAAAAAAAAGCTGTCTTGTGAATGGGGGGATTAGCTCCGCTAGGGGTACGGTGCAGACCAGACACTGAATGCATAAGTGAAAGTTGCAGGGGAAACAAGTACCACGCAAACTAGAAGGAAGAAATTTCTAAGAGAGTTGCTCCTACAAGGGTTTTCTCAGTGAGCTTCCTCTTTCTGAAGAGCTATCCTGTGGGAGGCTGGGGGACTTCCTGTTCAATTTTTCGGTGGAAGACTGAAATAGTATACCTCTAAGGTGTTTTTCAGTTTTGGGGATCCCAAGACCTGAAAATAAAATGAGACTTGGGATCAGATGGCCAACTCACCAACTGAACCCACACTTGTTAATGGTGTGACTTGGGGCAAGTCACTTAGCCTTTCTGGAACTTGATTTCCTCATCAGTAAAATGGGGACAATAATAGAATCTACCTAACAGGGCTGTAGTGGGGGTTAAATAGTTAATAATGCCTGGTATATAATAAGCACTTAATAAATATTAGCTGTTATTGCTATAGTCCTTAAGGATGTGTCCTCCCTACCCCACACAGTGTAATTCATCTCTTCATTATATATATCATTATACATATTTTCACATTAGTTATCTAAACATAGACTTTGAATTCTTTTGTTTCATTTTGTGTGTACAGCCACAGTCACCCTTTCCATGTATATAAGTTTGAACCTGCAACCAAAATTTAGCAGCTACAAAATTTGCATTACCTCCCTATCTACTTATTAATACTACTTTCTGTTTCCTCAGGGTCATCTCCAGCAATTTGTTAAACAGGCTCAGCTATCACATGATTATGAGAATGAGCACAGAGGTTTCAAACATTTAACCACACACCCACACACACCCACACACACCCACACACACCCACACATACATATACAATTCTCATGAAAAATAGCCTATAAATTAACTTTAATAAAAAAACAGACAGAAGTTAATTTTCTTACTAACTTTGCATCTTTTTCCTGAAACCTGTCTTTCTTTTAGTTTCTGAGAATATGGCCCACGTTAATTTGCACAATTGTATGAAATATTATTAGAGAGTTTTAGAGAAAACAACTAGATTATAATATACTAGTCTTTTGATTCCCAGGAATATAGCTCTTGACCATAAAAAAAGGTGATTAACATGATATCTATTACTTCCTATTTTTTGTGATCTGGCTGGCTGCCTTGCCTTTAAGGAGAAGACTGGACTTGACCTTACATTGCTGGGAAAGTTTATTAACTTCGCCTTAATTAAACCAGTGCCCTATAGTAGGAGCAAGGTTATCACTGCCCCTTTGTTACTTTTGGCAATCCTCCCATTTCTCTTTTGTGATAAATTACCCACCCTTTGGCCTCTGATTATCCACCAGGGAAACAGGTTATTGCTGTGTAGAACAGAGGGGGAAGTATATTATCGTTTAATTTTCAACTGCAAGGGTTGGCGTATTGTATCAGGAACAAATAAATCTGAACAGTTACTTATCTAATGTTTAAGCAATTCTGGGCTTCTTTTATTAGGACTGTAAGGAAGGCTGTTTGCAAAGGCTGATATTCTGCTCTTGCTGGCAGATATCCAGGTTGTGAGGCCATGACTTGGGTCTCCAGCCCCAGAAACGAAGACGGTATCTTTTCTTCCAAGGAGTGAGACATTTGCTAGAGTGGTGCTCACAGAATAAGGAGGTAGCCTGTACAAGTATTGCAAATGTGTTTTAGAGGAGATTCCTTCATTTAAAGCAGGGCAGGGCTTCCCTGGTGGTGCAGTGGTTAAGAATCTGCCTGCCAATGCAGGGGACATGGGTTCAAGCCCTGGTCCGGGAAGATCCCACATGCCGTGGAGCAACTAAGCCCAACTAAGCATAACTAAGTTGTGCACCACAACTACTGAGCCTGCGCTCTAGAGCCTGCAAGTCGCAACTACTGAACCCGCGTGCCACAGCTACTGAAACCTGTGCGCCTAGAGCCCGTGGTCCACAACAAGAGAAGCCACCGCAGAGAAGCCTGTGCACCTCAATGAAGAGAAGCCACTGCATTGAGAAGCCTGTGCACCTCAACGAAGAGCAGCCCCTGCTCGCTGCAACTAGAGAAAGCCCGCGCACAGCAACGAAGACCCAACACAGCCAAAAAAATAAATAAATAAATAAATAAATAAATAAATAAAGCAGGGCATTTACACGCCAAATTGTCAACAGTGAATATTTCTTTGGAGAAGGATTTGGTGAATGGTCAGCTTCCACTTTTAACTTTACATATACTCACATTGTCTTATTTTTTTAAAAAATTGTTGATGCAAATTACATTTTTAAGAAAATGATGATGACAAAAACTAGTGGCTCTCAAAATTTAAAATGTTTTTAATTTTGGAGAGACGCTCTGACTCTGTATACTGTCGTTGCTAAAAATAAAAAGGTTGTCAGTTTTTGCATGTATTTCAGAAATGACCCTGTCACCAGGGTTATAGTTTAGAATTAGGCTTGATTGAGTAGAGAAAAGGAGAGTAAATATGACATAAAGAGGAAGGTAGAAAATGAGATAATATGTACAAACCAGAATTCTTGAAGTGCTGACTCTAAGAAATTGGCTTTGTTGGAGAGGAAGGTGAGCCTCTCAAAATGAGTATGTTAATTTGCCAGGCTTGCCACAGACTGTGGCTTAAACAACAGAAATTTATTTTCTCATAGTTCTGGAGGCTGGACGTCTAAGGTATAGGTGCCAGCAGATTCAGTTCCTGGTGAGGGCCCTCTTCCTGCCTTGTGGACGGCTGCCTTCTTTCTCACATTGTCCATATGTGGTCTTTCCTCTGTGGGTGCACATCCCTGGTGTGTTCTAATCTCCTCTTCTTATAAATTCACCAATCACCTTGGATAAAGGCATGCCTTAATGGCCTCACTTTAACCTAATTACCTCTTTAAAGGTCTTATCTACCTCTTTAAAGTTATATTCTGAGGTTCAGCCTTCAACATATGAATTTAGGGGGGGAGGACACAATTCATTCCATAACAATGGATAAATTCTCCCAGAGCTTGTTGTTATTCTTACAGATTTCAGTGAGAATGAGTTGGGAATGAAAATGACTATAACTGTTCAAACAAATTGTAGTTTACTGAAGAACAATGGATAATCCCTAACCCATTGTGCAAAATAAAATTAAAACTGAAAATTAAATTGAGATGTAAACAAAGTTAGTCTACACATTCTACGTACAATGGGATAATATTTAATGTATGAAGAACGATCAAGAAATGGCTCATTTACAGGGGAGGGAAATTATCTTGTTAAGAAAGCTGGTATTTCTGATATTTGTATGGTTTATTTTGAAAACTCGCTACCATTATAGTCAAGGGACTTATGTTTATTATTTTTTAAAGAAAAGCAGACATGAAAAGAAACTGTAAACATTAAACACACTGAAGCTTTAATAGAAGACGTTATTCAGTAATAAAGAAAATATTCAGCTGGTATCCAATTCGAAATCCTTTTAAATCCTAATCAAAGTATTTTAATGAGTGTATATTTAAGCAAATGTTTATTTGACTATACGAAGAATTGAAAAGTGATAGCACCACAAATTATAATAGAAAATAAGAAACTTTTCACAATTTTCTAACTTTGAGTATTCCAGGAGGTTTTTAGATTCTTTCGTGTTTGGAATGCTGAATGTCAAATTATTTCTAGAAGGATCTTTTTTTTTTGCACTTGCTGTCAGCCTCCCAATTTGACATGTACCATGCATTGCTCATGTTGTTGCATTTTTTCTGTTTGAATATTGTCTCCACCAATAAGACAGTAAGCATCTTGAGAAGAACTGTGACTAATTCATGGTTTTTGCTCCAAAGCCTGGCATATAGTAGGTAGCTAGTGACGTATTTTACTTATCAAGGTCAGGTAGTATAGAAATGTTCTCATACATTTGACTCTATTTTGTAAAACTGTGAAAATGTAAACTGAATTATGATAAAAATTATCAGGTGATTGCATGGTTGAACCTTTAGCTCTTAGGTCAGTTGTCCAAATAATTATCTCAGATCCCCAAATACTTTAACCTGAAATGCCTAGAAAATGGAGGTTAAAAGGTTGTTTTAATTTCTTTTCTCAAATTTCCTGTGTTAGGTATAGCATAGTGGTGAAAATACGAACTTCTGGGTTCACAATCCCAGCCTTGCCACTTACTAGCCATGTGACAATGGGCAAGTTACTGTATCTGTGCTGAGTTTCTTATCTGTACAATGGGATAATATTAATACCTACCTCTTAGGGTTTTTCTGAAGATTAAGTGAACTAACAGTGTAAAGCTCTTAGAAGAGTGCCTAGTGCATCCTAAGTTCTGTAAGTGTTTGCTTTTTTAGATGTCATTATTAGTTCCCTGAAATAGATGTAGACACTTTCCTGAATCCCAACCCAACTAATGTATTTGTCTCCCACACTTGTGATGTTACTCAATTAAACAAGCAAAATAAAATTATGTCATTGATGAATGCATTCCACAAGTAAAGTAAATTTTAACCTGGGACATTAAAATACATGCTTCCCAGGCCAAATCTGAGAGAGTTTACCAGCATAGCAACAACGGCATCCATTCATTCAGAAACTGTGGCTCCCTCGGTCTTTTACAGTGAGTACCATGTGCTATGAATGCTCAAAAAATGAGCAGATTAAAGTGTAGTCCAGACAGGATTGATCAGAGCTCCCTTGTAAGGAATCACGTCAGAAATTTGATTAGGGCACAGAATGAGCTTTTTTTCAGGTGTGGCTTCCATGCTGTGGATCACTTAACAGAAAGGATGGAAGACTCGGCAGGACATCAGGAACCCTCACTTGGCAACCTTTCTAGGGCCAACAGGGCAATGTCCAGCAATTAAGGAGTACATTCTCACCAATAGGTCTATGGAATCATAAGGAAGTTGTGTGCATGGGTCTGGACTTATAGTAACTGAGAGATACTGGAAGCCTGTGGGAGGTTTCCTCCTCCAGCAGCTAGGATACCTTTCTTTGGTTACAGTCCTGAAGTTAACCACTGGGATTTTATAAGAGGTCCTAACACTAACTGGCTGTATAGCTTTGGGCTTGTCACTCAACCTCTTTGGACCTCCATTCCCTCATGGGTAAGTGAGGGGATAGGGCAAGGTGTTCTTTAAATTCTCTTCCTAATCCAATGTTCTATGATTCTGCAATGGAAATAGAAGCATAGTCAATAAGGATCTATTTCACTAACTCACCAACACCTCTTCATAAAAGCAAAATCAGAGTTTGGGCAATGATATAGTTAATTCATATTTTTAAAAAATCCTGTTCTGTGATTATACAGTGAACTAAAGAACTGGGAGTGAACTAATTTAGACTTCTAATTCAATGGTTTTGGGTTTTTTAGCATTTGATTTTTAGGAGAAAGAAGCAAATCCAGAGAAAACAATTTATTATAAAAACCAATATCCCAAAATCCATTGTCAGAGCCTAGCAAGTTCTTGCTCCTATAGTTTTCATGTTGTTAATATGCCACAGTTATAGTTGATGCTCAGTAACATGTCCCTAAAATATCCAAGGCAGACTCAATTACTTAAACTAAGCTATACTTAGAAGTAAAATGTCCCAATATATTGTATAACCTTGCAGGTATATTCTAGAAAGCATTTTGGTCATAGCAACAAATCAAATGCATTTCCTGTAAAACCTTAATGAGAAAATTCAATTTTCCAGATCAGATTTTGATGAGCAGTGTTTCATGGTACTTTCACTAATAATCTGTGTGCATTTATGCAAGTCACTTCACTTCTGTTATCCTCATTTTCTCAGACAAACAGGGTAAGAGACAATGTCTAAGATGCTTTTTTATCTGTTAAATTCTACTTTCTATTCTATCTCTATAAATTCTAATTCTGTTCTATCACTAAAATTGAATTCAAGTCCTCTACCAATTCTTTCTTCTTTTTGAAAGGTCCTTCCAGTCATTTTTATTCTGATTCTTCCCCAAAAAACTCCCTCTGCCCTGGGTAGTCTCTCTACTACCAGCAGATACTATTATATGCTTTCATGGACAGTGACTGGCAAAGGAAATGTTGACTTCTCCTTTTCTGCTTGCAGAGATGTATCTTGGGTGGTTTTATCACCCCCATGAGCCCCCATGAGGTGCAGATGGCTAAAACTTGAGTTAGTTTCCTGATGCAAGGCTGACACTTTCCATCAGTTTAATCAATCATATACCTAGCAAATATATGACAGATGAGGCATAGCACTTGGCCCTAAGAAATGTATATTCTCTACTTAAAAAGTTGGTGCTTATATATCTGGAATATTCAGAGAATTCTTAAATGCCAAACTGCATAGCCCTAACTGTAATTGCATTAGAAGTGCATGGAAGGGAGATTTGGGTTTGGAGTAGTCAGCAGAATCTGACTTGCAGAGCATATTTAAGGAAGAATAATATGTATGAATCTTTAATGCCTTAACTCAATCAACAAAGATTTATTTAGTGGCTACAGTGCATTGAACTCCTCTAAGTGCTGGGAATACAGCAGTGGGCAAAATGGGAAGAAAATTTGCCCACACAGAGCTTTCATTCTAATAGAGGTGTGTAAGAAAAAATAAATAAGTAAAATGTATATTATATCAAATGATGATAAGAACTATGGAATTAAAAGGATATTTCTGTTAGTAAGGTAGGAATAGAGAATGATCTAAGTAGTGTTATAATCTGTCCATATCAAGCTAACACTCTCACTTTATAAATGAAGAAACTAAGGCTCAGAGGGGTTAAGTAACATAGCTAAGGTCACCCAGTTTATTATCAAGAAAGGAATAAAATCCAGGCTCACCAGTTCCTACATAATGTTCTTTCCAATCACGCATGCCCGTTCTAAATGGTCAAGTCACACAGTTTAAGATGTGGGAGTGAGCAGAGCTTGTGTAGGACTTGAAGGGGCAGACACTTTGTGCTGGGGGGAAGTGGAAGATATGATTAGTTGGGAAGATAATGCCAAATCTGGAAAGCCAGACAGGGAATTTTTTTTTTTCGGGGGGGGTTGTTGCCCATCTTTTATTTTTTCAAACATTATCAACATCATTTCATAAAAGAAATGACATCCTATCCCCAATAAACTTAGAAGCACGTATTGCAGAATAAGCAAGTTTGCCCTAAAACAAGACCATTAGCTATTTCCATGGACCATCCTTGATTTCTCCATTATGCTGCTGAGTAGTGAAAAGTCGGTGTTCAAGAACACCTCAGATGATGGTGTGCTATCAATAGTTTCTATGAAAGCAGGAATCTGGCATCCTCAGTGGCCATATGGCAGACCGGGAAGTTTGATTTGATGTGGGGATAAGAAGGAAAAGAATATAATGACCCTTAGAAAAGTTTGACAATATTTCGTTGATTATTAATTCATCAGATTAAAAAAATGCTTCTCTATGTGAGTTTCCTCTCCTCCTCTTCCTTCTTTCCCTCATAGTTTCCTGAAAAATAATTCCTTTGCCTATTGCTATTCACCATCAGGTAGAGCAGTTGTGTGTTCTGAGAATATCAAAGACACGATGCTATAGTGTATCTCAAAACTAGAAAGAAGGTATTGGGTAAAAATAAATATTTTATTGCAGCTCCACTTTTAGAGATTAAACTGCTGGTGAAATGAGTGTAGAATGAGAACTAAATCTAGACATTAGATAAAATGAGCAAGTTGAATCAGATGTAAACTAAGAGATGCTGTTACTCATACTTTCATCATAAATTGGGAGCTAAGTACTTAAGTTCCTTCAGGAGCTAATACATAAATTATAAACCAGATCATACATTTCCTTAAGTGCAGCAGTCATGGTTGCTGATTCATTTTCACTTCAAGTTTCCAATAATTAAGAGAGAAAGAAAGAGAGAGAGAAACCACCAGCAGAATGTACAAATGAGAATTTATTTGCAGATCTGAAGATGCCATAACAGCAGTGTAGGTGCAGAAATAGTTTTAGTTTTTACTTTTCTTTGAGAAAGAACAGGAGCTTCAAGTAGGAAGATAATACATGCATTAAAATACTTACCACAATTTCAACAATCAGAAAATTATCAAATAGGGCAAATAAACCTTATGGCTGTAGCAGCTGATAGCATATTAGATATGGGTACTTACTTTGGCCTAAATCTGAATTTTGGATATGATGGGTATTTTGGAAAGGCCCTAGGAGCTTTTGTGTAAGGTTATAACCAGGGAATATGAGCCTTTATTATATGAGGGTCATGGAATACATTCGAGGATCTAGCTAGGCATTTTGGGGGCCAAGCAAATTTTTAGGAAATGCTCTAAGCCCATGGCTCTCTAAATCCAAGCAAATTTCCAATGCAATACAAAGGCTACTTAGATTTTTATGTCCTATGATTAGGGTAGGGGTGGAGATATTAGCTCTAATACTCACTTATAGGTCACTGACTCTTGCAGTTTTCCCACCAGAAGACCAGAATTACTTGTGTAATTAATGCAATGTAACTGTTACCAAAGTGGGTCCCTCCTACACGTTCACTGTATTTCAGGCTTCTGGCCATCTTGGGGTAATGATTCATAAAACAAAAAGGCTGTAAGCTACATGAGCTGCTTGTATATTTTGGAGATTAATCCTTTGTCAGTTGCTTCATTTGCAAATATTTTCTCCCATTCTGAGGGTAGTCTTTTCATCTTGTTTATGGTCTCCTTTGCTGTGCAAAAGCTTTTAAGTTTCATTAGGTCCCATTTGTTTATTTTTGTTTTTATTTCCATTTCTCTAGGAGGTGGGTCAAATAGGATGTTGCTGTGATTTATGTCATAGAGTGTTCTTCCTATGTTTTCCTCTAAGAGTTTTATAGTGTCTGGCCTTACATTTAGATCTTTAATCCATTTTGAGTTTATTTTTGTGTATGGTGTTAGGGAGTGTTCTAAATTCATTCTTTTACATGTCGCTGTCCAGTTTTCCCAGCACCACTTATTGAAGAGGCTGTCTTTTCTCCATTGTATATTCTTGCCTCCTTTATTAAAGATAAGGTGACCATATGTGTGTGGGTTTATCTCTGGGCTTTCTATCCTGTTCCATTGATCTATATTTGTGTTTTTGTGCCAGTACCATACTGTCTTGATTACTGTAGGTTTGTAGTATAGTCTGAAGTCAGGGAGCCTGATTCCTCCAGCTCCATTTTTCTTTCTCAAGATTGCTTTGGCTATGCAGGGTCTTTTGTGTTTCACAGATTGCCAACAAACACATGAAAGGATGCTCAACGTCACTAATCATTAGAGCAATGCAAATCATAACTACAATGAGGTATCACCTCACACCAGTCAGAATGGCCATCATCAAAAAATCTACAAACAATAAATGCTGGAGAGGGTGTGGAGAAAAGGGAACCCTTTTGCACTGTTGGAGGGAATGTAAATTGATAGAGCCACTATGGAGAACAGTATGGAGCTTCCTTAAAAAACTAAAACTAGAACTACCATACGACCCAGCAATCCCACTACTGGGCATATACCCTGAGAAAACCATAATTCAAAAAGAGTCATGTACCACAATGTTCATTGCAGCTCTATTTACAATAGCCAGGACATGAAAGCAACCTACGTGTTCATCTACAGATGAATGGATAAAGATGTGGCACATATATACAATGGAATGTTACTCAGCCAAAGAAAGAAATGAAGTTGAGTTTTTTGTAGTGAGGTGGATGGACCTAGAATCTGTCATACAGAGTGAAGTAAGTCAGAAAGAGAAAAAAAAAATACCATATGCTAACACATATATATGGAATCTAAAAAAAAAAAAAAAAAAGGTTCTCATGAACTTAGGGGCAGGACAGGAATAAAGACGCAGATGTAGAGAATGGACTTGAGGACACAGGGATTGGGAAGGGTAAACTGGGATGAAGTGAGAGAGTGGCATGGACATATATACACTACCAAATGTAAAATAGTTAGGTAGTGGGAAGCAGCTGCATAGCACAGGGAGATCAGCTCGGTGCTTTGTGACCACCTAGAGGGGTGGGATAGGGAGGATGGGAGGGAGATGCAAGAGGGAGGGACATGGGGATATATGTATACGTATAGCTGATTCACTTTGTTATACAGCAGAAACTAACAGCAATGTAAAGCAATTATACTCCAATAAAGATGTTAAAAAAAAAAAAGGCTCTAAGCCATGAGAAAAATGTTTGTCACTGAATGTAAGCCTGCTATTGGAGGTCGGAGGAGGAGTTACCTCAGGTCTTCATCCATAATACACAGAATATGCACAGTAAGGTGTAGGCACTCGGTCACAAGTACAGAAACTTTGAGGCACAAGGAAGATGGTCATTACCTATTTTACTTCCTTTCAGTATTCATGCCAAGTGTTTATGTCTGAGATAATTGAATATATATGGGAGGAAAAGTTTAGATACCTTAAAAACCCTTTCAGGGATCTATATAATGCTACATAGCTCTCCTGCTGGCTTATAATGATGGTTCTGAGTGGTCAAGAAATTATTTCAATCCATTTACTCTGTTCAGTAAGGTAAGTAAGAAGATAATGTTCGGGACTTCCTTGTTGGCACAGTGGTTAAGAATCTACCTGCCAACGCAGGGGACACAGGTTTGATCCCTGGTCCAGGAAGATCCCATGTGCCACGGAGCAACTAAGCCTGTGCGCCACAACTACTGAGCCTGTACTCTAGAGCCCGCGAGCCACAACTACTGAGCCTGCGTGCCACAACTACTGAAGCCCATGTGCCTAGAGCCTGTGCTCCTCAACAAGAGAAGCTACTGCAATGAGAAGCCTATGCACCACAATGAAGAGTAGCCACTGCTCACCTCAAGTAAAGAAAGCCTGCGTGCGGCAATGAAGACCCAAAGCAGCCAAAAATAAATAAATAAATAATTTTTAAAAATTATAAAGAAAAAGAAGATAATATTCAACTAGCTTTCTGTCAAAATGGTTAAGACGAAAGAATTGTGTCTTCCAAGAGGTAAACTTAGGTTATGTAGAAAATTCATTTGTATTAAGGGCTTCATTCCAAGATGAGGGGAGAAAATTGGTATACTTATGGGGCATGTATACTATAAACTCAGCCAAGTGACAGATACAAGTGGTGGTGAAGGCTCTAGTAGGTGTCTCAGGACATGAAAGCTGTCACCAGGGTCTTGAAGCTTTATCCTGTGTCTGCCAGCATGTGAGATGTGAGGCAAATGGAATTCTGTGCTCCGGTAGAGTTGGTAAGGGCAGGAAGGACAGGAAGGGCTTCATGCTTGGTAGGGCAAGTTGGAAATCTGAACACATTTTCCTAATAGTCTTTAGTTTCTTCAATAGGAAAAGATTTGCTTTTCTGTAGATAAAATTGCATGAACGGTGATAAGTTGCCAAGACTGGCACATTAGTCTTTGTATTCTACAATATACCTGAGGTACTGAGTTCTAGAACTCCCACTTAGAAGCTTTTGGAAACAATTTCCTATGATGGAGTTCCCAAAGCAATTGATTCAAACCATTTATACTCTAAGGGTCTTGAGAAATGTGGAATTTGGATGGTCAGGAGTAGACAGGGACAACCCAAATTGCTGAACTTATAAGGACAGAGAAAATAGGGTGGGGGAGGGAAGGAGAGTGGGCATTCTAGGCAGGGAAACAGCAAGGCAGAATGCACAGAGCAGTGGTTCCCAACCTTGACTGCACATTTGAATCACCTGGGAGGCTTAAAAAAATTACTGATGACTAAGGTTCTCTCCAGGGATCAGCCTTAGCATCAGTATTTTAAGAACTTTTGAGGTGACAATGGACCACATAGGTTGAGAATCACTGACTTAGAATCTGGAATGAATCTTATGTGTTTGGAGGACATTTTGCAGAGAAGTCCCCCTTCCCCTTGTGAAGCAGCCCATGGATAGGCAGGAAGTGTCTCAAAGGACTCTGAAAACTGTTCTCATCTGAAGGATGAATAGAAGGCCACTATTTTTTTTTTAGCAGTAATAAAGCAAGAATAATGTAGTGTTTTGTGGCCTTTATTATGTAGGCAGGGCTTTGTAGATTATTAAATATAGAGATATGGCTACTAGTGAAGAGGCTACTGCTATAACTGAGGCATGAGATCATAAGGCCTTGGGTAGGAGCTGTGGGAACAGAAACAAGGGCACAGGATGGAAGAAACTTTGAAAAGCTGAAACACTAGCTTGTGTATCTTGAGTACAGTTGGTACTTAAAACTTGTAGAGTAAATGAGTGGAAGGAGCTAAAGAGAAAAAATCATCAAAGAGGACTTCAAAGTATGAGGACCAGGAGAATAACACTACCATGACAAGGAATGGGGGCCGGCAGGAGGGAGGAGTTGCTTTAGGTGGAAAGACAGATTCCATTTTGGATATGTTACATTTGTGGGAACAGTAATAATGACAACAGCTAACAGTGCCTACTCTGCCTGCAGGATGGAACCCATGCTTACTTCTCTAGCCCCTCCCGAGTTCAGGGTCTCCGGTCATGGTCACTCCTAGTTCTAGGGTTTTCCCACAAGCCTTCCCCTAACTTTGCTTGGGGTCTAGTTCCTACACTTCTTTGACCCCACCCTACTCATACTTGATGTCTCCTTAATGCACGATTTTCTTGCCATGCTGCCACCAAAATTCATTTACCTGTGACATCATTTGGCATCTTGTCTCTAGACGTTTCCTTAATAGCACATATCTTGTACAGCTCACTCCCCCACTAGAACCTCCATACAGGCAGAGACCTTGTTTATTTTGTTTACCGCTGCACTTCCAGGGGCCAGCACTGTGCCCATCACATGCCAGGTGCTTGAAGACCTGAATGAATATGTGCTAAGCATTTTTCATGCAGTGTCTCTTTTCACCTTCACCACAGACCTATGAGGTACATATTATTATTAATGCCATTTTACAGACAAGGCAAGAGAACCTATCCAGAGTTACATAGCTGGTATGTAGCAGGGCTGGACCATGAATTCTGCTTTCTCCGGTGCCAAAGCTGTGCTTTTTAACCTCTAAGCTATTCTGCCTCAGCCAGATGATTGAATATATAAGAGCTTGGGAACACAAGCACAACTGTAAGAAGACAGAAAGGAGGAGATGCAAAAGAGAGAAAGAGGAAGTTTTAGGGAATTGGAGATATTTGAATATGAAGGGACCTTAAAGTTCACGGAGCCTTCAGGGCACAGGTGAAGCAAATTGGTCCAGGAGGTTAAATGCCTGTACCAAGGTCACACAATTGGTTATAGATTGGGAGTGTGCTAGGTCCCAGGCTCCCGGCTTCTGATTCTGTGCCCTCTCTATAGGCAGAGCAGATGCGAGCAAGTTGTTTGGGACAAAGGAGTAGACAAGTTGCTTTGACTCCAAACTCAGTTTGAAGACAGAGAGAAAAGAAACTAGGAAGTAACTGCAATGAGTATTGCGGGTAAATGAAGTACTTTATGGACTCTGGTATGGCTCTGATTACACCATAACTGTCTTTTGTTGTAGCAACAGAATTAGCTTGCCTTTGATGTTGGTTCCTTAGATTCCTTTCATTTTGGTTCATTTCATCACTTTGTCAGGATGATTGGTAAGGAGGTAATAGCTATGCCCTTGCTTCCTGAAAAGATATGGGGCTTTTCTGATACTTTGGGTTGTGGTTGCCAAAATGTAGTCCCTATTCCACTCCAAACTGCCCCACCAATTTTGCCAATGAGAAATTAAAATAGAGGTGACTCATCACTTTTGGGTAAGAAAGTGGGGTAGCTAAGAAGTAATAAAGAGGAAAAAGGGAGGTAAGTATGTTAACTTGTTACCAGAATTAAATTTGGGTTATATGTCCTATATTATATAGGCCCAGGGTGACATAAACCTGTCGATGTGACATAAATTTATAAATTTCTTATTCTCAAGAGCACCTGAGTGAGGTACCTAGCTTCAGACTTTCCCTAGGGTCAGATGAATACCTCCAGAACTCTTATATCTAATTTTAGACTTCTAAAACCGGGCAGGAATTACCTTCACTTTGGGAAGAAGAGAGAGATGCTTCCTTTTCTGGGACCTCCTCCTTAGGGTATCTGGTACATTGCCACATCACTGCTTACATCACTGCCAGGCCCAGGTCGAAGGGAGGACCAGAAATCCGAAGTCCGTGGCTCAGTGCCCTGAGCGGCACTTTATTTATATCAGAACAAATGATGTAGACTGCTTTTACTTTATTTCTCATCAAGGTTATTCTCTATGTCCAGAACTTGGCTACCCAGGCTGGCATTTCCCTAACGTAACGTGTGCCGCCATTTTCCCTGAGGTGTTGCCTCCCCATCCGCTTTCACGGTGTTGATGTGAGAGAACAGATGGTTAAGAGTCAGATGGTGCCACTGTATTATTATTATTATGTGTGTTTGATGGAAACTGAAGTCTAAATTAGTATAATTTCCCTGAAGTTACGACTAGTGAGAAATTCTCTTACAGTCTGGCCTTTGTAACATTTCTCTAACAAAGCCAGGAATTTATCTGACATCTGTTTTCTATGGAACTCAAAGTGATTAACATGTGATCTGATTATTTTCGTAAGTCCCTGGATGTAGCAGGCGACAGGGCATATCTGCCTAATAGAAATGTTGGACCACAAGAATTGAGGTGAAATGTTCCCTCCAGATCATTTCTTTCTTTCTGGTGGAAACTTGAGATTTCTTGCCTTTCATTCAGGTTTCTCGGTGGCCTTGACTTCACAGGGCAAGGTGTGTTTGTGCTTTAGCTCAGTCTCCTAAAGATAAACTTTCCCCCAGAGGATTGTAGTTCTCCATAATACTATAATGAAAGTGGAACAGGAATGCATTTCTCAAGGTCTACACTTATTCTACTTGCTCACAGAGTGAAATAAAATCAGGAACTGGAGTCAAAGCTTCTAGAATTTCTTACCTTAAAAGCAGCTGAGGGCTTCCCTGCTGGTGCAGTGGTTAAGAATCCGCCTGCCAATGCAGGGCACACGGGTTCGAGCCCTGGTCCAGGAAGATCCCACATGCCGCGGAGCAACCAAGCCCATGTGCCACAACTACTGAGCCTGAGCTCTAGAGCCTGCGAGCCACAACTACTGAGCCCACGTGCCACAACTACTGAAGCCCGCGCGCCTAGAGCCCGTGCTCTGCGACAAGAGAAGCCACCGCAATAAGCCCGCGCACTGCAGTGAAGAGTAGCCCCCTCTCGCCGCAACTAGAGAAAGCCCACGCGCAGCAACACAGACCAAACGCAGCCAAAAAAAACCCCCAGCAGCTGAAAGGCAGAATGAATGTGAGTGAGGCTTATAATTAGGGCAAGCATATGATTTATCTTGTAAAACACGACCCTCTGAGAGTGAAAAAGGGTACTATAACCCTACAACAGGCTTAAAGTGGGACCGTCCTGGGTAAACCAGGGTCGTGTGGTCACTCTGCTTTATACTGGTGGGAGCAGTAGGGTGTTAACTCCCAGAGCTGAGTGCCTGGCACATTGCATTCATTAAGTTGATGTATAATAAAGTCCCATTGTAGGTGCTGTTGAGAGAAACAGATGTATAATAGGTATACCTCTCCTGCCCTCAAGGAGTTGTGAAAGAGACAGCTGGTACTAAAAGTCAAAATAATCTGGTATAGGGCTTCCGTGGTGGCGCAGTGGTTGGGAGTCCGCCTGCAGATGCAGGGGACACGGGTTCGTGCCCTGGTCCGGGAAGATGCCACATGCCGCGGAGCAGCTGGGCCCGTGAGCCATGGCCACGGAGGCTGTGCTCCGCAACGGGAGAGGCCACAGCAGTGAGAGGCCCGCTTACTGCAAAATAATAATAATAATAATAATAATCTGGTATATTCTTATTTATTTCGCTCTGTTCTCACTATTTTCAGCACTTCCTTATTTGAAAGGAAATGCTTTAATAATGTTGTTAACTTGATTTAGTGAGATATAGTTTACAGAAATTCAGTTCTCTTTATAAAATGCTTTTATTTCCCAGTTGAATATACAAATGTTTTCAACTATATTCTTCTTATGGATCATAACAATACTAGGTCTGATAGACATATTTTAATAATAAAATAAATTATATTTTTACAAAATTGTCTCCATTTAATGTAAGTAAGCATATTACATTGTGTAGTGCTTTCAAGTTAACAAATTAAATAACATAAACATGCTCTCAAGTATCCACCAGGCACATAGGGGCTACTCAGAAAATACTTGAATAGTTTTCCTATATTTATTTATTTTGTTCAAGGAATCATTCATTCAAATGAAATCTTATGCAGGATTAACAAACAAAAATTATTATAGTAGAGTTTTTTATGACTAAAAGGAAGACATGGTCTTGAGTCCATACCTCCATTTCTTATAACCCCTATCTGTTGGAGCAGATATGAAAACTATTCATCAAAGATATGGAAAAGGTCACTTGTTGTGCAATATGGCCAGGATAGGCACTCACATCTCCTGGCTCCAGGGCAGAGGCTTTTCTGTTACAGCCAGAGCTAGATTAAGGGGAGTGAGAGGTAAGTTAGCCAGACAGCTCTGGAGCAATCCAATTGATCAGGACATTACTGGACAAGTAACATAGATGGAAGATCTGAACATAGATCTGAACATATGTACCAGAATTCTTCCTGGAAGACTATCAAATTTAGTTGGAAGAAGAAGGTAGGGAGATGATAGCTATTTCGGTAAGTCACGAGCATGGGAGATGAGGTCCCACCAAACAGTATGTTTGAAAAACTGGCAAATAAATAGTCCTGGAACTGCTTTCAAGGGAGATGGATCAAGTTTTTTGTGTCATTGGTTTGAGTTTGCAGATTTGGGGCCAGACTTACTAATTGGAGAATTGAGGAGAGAGCTTTCTTTCAAACAAATGTTGAATAATTGTTTAAAGGATCTTAGTTTTGAAAGGATGCTAAATAATTAACCACCCAGGACCTAAAAGTCTGGGTCCAATCCAGATCACTGAACTCTGATTATCTCATCTGTGAGTCAGAAATTGAAACTCTTTCCCTTAGAAACAGATATATGTTAGATTGTGAAATTGTAATCATATAAACTGAGAGAGTGCAAGGTTTTTTCTAATATTGCCCTCACTGAAAGAAGGTAAAAATATATCAACCTGATAATAACTTTTAAAGAATTGGCTCAAAATTTTGGGCCACTTAAATAAGTTTAAAATTGGCTTCTGACTGCAAAAATCAATCAATCAATATTATTGAATGCTTCTCATGCTATTATAGTAATATTTTCCAAACATTTTTGATTACAGCATGCTTTAAGAAATACATTAGATATCACAACCAAGTATATAATTGACCAAAAAAACCATTTTTGAAATGTTTGAAAAGTTTATGAAGTGGCCCTTACCTTTACTATGTATGTCACTTTTATGTTTTTTATTCTATTCTATTTTGTTTAAAAAGTTCTGGTCATGACCCACTAAAATGACTTCATGACTCTCTAATGGATCATTACATAAAATTTGAGAAACAATGCTATAAACAATATGAGAGGAATCAAAGGTAAAGTTCCTGAAAAAGAGGGACTTGTGGTCTACTTGGGGAGAGAAAACTAACTTAACAAACCTTTGAGTGTATTTTAAGACTATGATTAATTAGTCGCTAAATTGCATGATGCAGTTTAAGAATGATGGCTGTTCAGCTTTTATTGGTGTGTTTTCTGTATCGAAATACACATCTAAGATAAAGAAGACAACTTTTGGGCTTCCCTGGTGGTGCAGTGGTTGAGAGTCCGCCTGCCGATGCAAGGAACACAGGTTCGTGTCCTGGTCCGGGAAGATCCCACATGCCGCGGAGCGGCTGGGCCCGTGAGCCATGGCCGCTGAGCCTGTGCGTCTGGAGCCTGTGCTCCGCGACGGGAGAGGCCACAACAGTGAGAGGCCCGCGTACTGCAAAAAAAAAAAAAAAAAAAAAGAAGACAACTTTTAAAAAGTATGCTTATTTGAAACTGTATTTCATGTTTCCAAGATGCACCTTTTTACATATTCTTACATCTCTGAAACTGGGGTGTTATGTTACCATTGATGATATTTTACAACTGATTCATTTGTCATTGCCTGGGCATGTGCAATCTTGGTTGTCATTGCTGGTAGCATGATTGGACAACTGAAACCTTTCACCATTTTAATCTATGAACCATTTGAAGAAGGAATATTAATCTTTTCTAATAAGGAATTCAATCCAGTCTAATAAGATCAAGTAAGTGTCAGCATCAAATTTACAGAATATTGTTGGTGGCTTGGAGAAAAAGCTCAGAAGCAACAATGGTGCAGACTTCCAAAATAAAAGACTGCCTTTCCAGTACCACGGTTGACACACAAGTCAATGTAGGGACTTCCCTGGTGGCACAGTGGTTAAGACTCCGTGCTCCCAATGCAGGGGACCCGAGTTCGATCCCTGGTCAGGGAACTAGATTCCACATGCATGCCACAACTAAGAGTTCAAATGCCACAACTAAGGAGCCCGCCTGCTGCAACTAAGACCTGATGCAACCAAACAAATAAATATTAAAAATAAAGTCCATGTAATATGGAAAACACTAACATCAATAACTGCCAAAAGGTGATTTAGAAGAGCTGGACTCTAAATTTGAAGAAGTATTAGGGTTTTCTTCACCAATTAATTTTGCTTATACATTTCTTTTTTGTTTATATATGAGGGATTTATAATAAAAAGACTATGCTTAAATAAGTCTAAGAGAGCTTTTTAGGGAGGCTATAAAATGCAATTTCTAAGTGATAAGAAAGCATTGTGTCATTGTTTAATTGCAGCATTCTTTCTTATTAGCACATTAAATGCCAATCACATCTTATACTTACCATCAGTCTTAAGAAAATGCAAATTAAATACCACTACATACCTACTAGAATAGCTAAAATTAAAAAGATTGACAAGCCAGTTGTTGGTACGGGTGCAGAACAACTGGAGCATTGCTGGTGGGAATGCAAAAATATACAGCTACTTTGGAAAACAGTTTGCTACTTTCTTAAAAATTTAAACACACGCTTAGTGTATGTCTCAGCAATTCCACTTCTGGGTACTAAACAAAGAGAGATGAAAAACATGTCCTCACAAAGACTCGCGTGCAGATGTTCATAGTAGCCCCAAACTGGAAACAACCCAAATGTTGTTTCATAAATAAATTGTGAATTGATAAACTGTGGTGTATAAATATAATGACCTGGTATTCAGCTATAAAAATGAATAAACTATGGATACATACAACATTATGGATAAATCTAAAACGTGAAAGAGCCAGGTGCAGAAGTCTTCATATTGTATAATTTCAATTATATAAAGTTCTAGAAAAGGCAAAACCATAGTGATAGGAAGCAGATCAGTAGTTGCCAGGGACCAGGGACTGAGGCGAGGAGACTCTACAAAAATGTTTGAGAGAATTTGTTGTGAAAATGGAAATATTCTTTGTCATGATTGTGGTGGTGGTCACACAACTGAATCCATTTGTCAAAGCGTATTGAATTGTATACTTAAAATTGGTAATTTTTAAAAATGTAAATTGTACATGAGGGAATCACCAGGTAACATCCTGTATGTTGCCCCAGTGGAGGACTTGTTTTTAATATAAAAAGGGTAATTTAAGTTTTATCTAAGATCCCCTTAGAGGGTCCCATGTGCACATGTCTTTAAGGTTTTACTGTACTCACTTTGGCATATTGCCACACCAACTTGTGAACCTTTCGGCACCAATATTAAGCTGATGCAGTTGCTGATATGAAGGAAACAGGTTACTTGGCTTTGTTTGAATGCATTGCTATGGGTGTGTGACAGAGGCTGGTTGGAGTGTGCTGCTACGGATGTCCCAATAGAAATGCCTGAGCCACCATGCCACAGGTGTGTCAGCCTATGTCCTTATAGGTTGAGAATATCCCTAAAAGGAAATTGAAGCTTAATTCTTTGGCTAGAGTTCCTTATATAGGAGTTTGGATGCCTAAACTAGAAGAAGCCATAAAGTCACAGGGCATTCAGAGATTTCTAAAAATAGTTTCCTTATGAAAGAGGGGGAACCATGGGCTTTTCAGATGGCTTCAACTGACTCTATATTTTCAGGCCACATCTATATTCCATTATGTTTAATTTTTTGGATCCATTCTCATAGCAACAGAGAGATGAAATGTGGTTTTTACTTTGGCAACTGGGTTGCTGCTGTATAGTGAGAAGGAAATTTTATTTAGTGCCATCGTTCGGTTGGCTGAAGCACTGGTTTTTAATGTATCCTGAGGGAAGACCAAATATCCATTAAATTAGTGGTAGGTGGGAGGAAAAAGAAGTTATTAGGCAAAAATATGAAATATTCATCTATCAAGCCGCTAGTCAAATGTCATACGCTTTCTGAAGTCTTTCCTGGCCACTCTAACTTCCCTGTTTGTTCTCCTACAGCACTTGGACTGTCCCCCTATTATAGCAATGATAACATTGCATTAGAGTTACTTGTGTACATGACTGTTCCTCCACCCAGTTATGGTCTTGTAGAAGACAAAGGTAATATTTTTCAGATTGTATCCCTAGTGCCTGGCAGAGTTTGACATACAGTAGGTGACTGGTCATTGATTGTTGGATCATGGAAATATGGAGATGTAAGAGAAATGGAAAATTTTCTTAAATGGATGTATCCTAAATAGCATGTATCCTATATTAGCTCTTTTGGTCAAAACAGACAATATGGAAATGTGCTCCTCATTTTATAGTAGATGAGGAAGTGCGTCATAGAGAGGTTCAGTAACTTCAAGTGACACAGCTGGCGAAGGTACAAAGCCAGATTCAACCTGCAGGTTTTCCAATTCCCAGTTCCACATTCTTTCCAATCCACCTCAGTGTAATTCACTTTAGAACCATGGAGGAATAGAAGTTATTTTCTGATTGTGTGGAGAAAACACCAAGCAAAATAAGCTTCCTTTATGTTGTGGTGTATGTTGATTCCTTCTGTCATGTTTAGAATACTGCAAATGGAGAAACGCCTTTATAGTCAACGTAAGATTCTTGGTATCATGAGACTTCAGAGAAGATCAAAGAACTGAATCTTCTCAGAGGAAGACTTTATAAAAAAAGTAATGTTTTAGTGTTAATGTCACATAATGACAACTTTTATTAAGTGCCGTATTTGGACTAATGTCACACCTATGTTTATAATTCATCAGTTTTTGTGAGTTAGATGAATTTCTTGTATAATACAAATAAAACTGTGTTTGACCCATAGTGTAGCAAGTGCTCAATATTCTTATTCCTTTTTTTTTTTTCCTTAACGTTCTTTAACCAGGTTTTTTTCTTCTGGCCTGCGACATTCAGAGGAAGCAACTGAAGTGCTTGTTACGGTAGCTGGAAGAACCAATGGACAATTTAAAAGAAGTTACTCTGCTTATAGGGAGGTTCTAGTAGAGAGAGTTGTCCTCTCAACTCTCTCAAGAGGATAAACTGATCTTAACAGGTTGCTACATCAGGCTTTAATAATGAAACTTCCACTTGGTCTTAGAGAGGGGGAAGATCCATTAAGTAAATCACTCTTTTTCTCTCTTTTCCTTTCAAAAGCAGACACTAGAAGAAGCCAATGGAGGAAGGTCACAAGAGAACCAGGCAGTGCGGCTGCTTTCCCAGTAACTCAGAGGCATCAGGTGGAGGCAAAAGAGGCAGAAACAAAAAAAACAAAGGTAACTTTTAAGCTTCTGAGAACTGGAAGGTGACATCTGAGAATGGCGTGGAAAAAGACAAAGGGGAAGAGCATGGGGAGTGAGAGAGAGCACGGGTCTATGAATAAACTCAGTGGTCCGCATGGGTTTCAGTCTAGCCTGTCTTCCCTGTTTCCCATCCAGATAGCTTTCATGTCCCTCAGTTTTTCCATTAGTAAAAAGAAGGTGAGTGACTGCTGAAGGTTCCTTGGTCTTTTGGAATAAGAAAATGCACCATTAGCTAAGATGTCCATTAATCTAACTATCACCTTAGTTCTAGCCTATGGATTTAGTTAGCATTATTTTCTTTGATGATTTTTAATTACTCTTTCAGACCCTAAGCACTTTGGCAGGGATATGGCGGGGAAAGTTGCTGTAAATCTAATTATGAACTGTATTGCTCTAATTGGGGTAGAAGCCCACAGGATCAATTAAATCCTCATTTCTTATCCTCTCGGTTCATATGATCATCATTCTACGTAGGTATAAAATCTCAGTGTGGCATAATTATGTAATTTTTTAAGCAATAGAACCCCAGTTCATTAGTAACATCCTGGTTAGGAGAGGCAGGAGTCTAAAACCTTACTGGGAACGACACTACGAGTATTATGAGAAGCTAGACTGTCTTTTTTCTTCTTGTCTTTCCACATCACGTAGCTCAGGCCAAGGAACATAGAAGGAGTGTAAATGGTTCCTATGGAGACACTAATGCTTGATCTACCTTGTTATCTCCATGTTTAGTTGCTCATGGTCTATCGTAACTTGGCAGGTAGGTTGAAGTCTACATTCAAGCTTCAAGTAGCATTGAAGTTACAAAGGCTTCTGCAGAATGAGAGTTCCAAGATGCATTAGGATAATTAATCCTAGCTGCCACAACAAATAAAACCTTGAGATCTCAGTGGCTTGCCAAATAAATGCTTGTTTCTTGCTTACTTCCCTTTCCATCCTGCAGCTGTGGAATCTGGAACATGCAGCCTCTGTTTTTGTTGGTGGTGGGAAAACAGAGACGGCAGAGGTGCACTGGCTTTCTCAGCTCCCTTGGCCTGGAAGTCACATGCATTTTCTACCCAGAGTCCTTTTGGCTGGAATTAGTTATGTGACATCAAATGTACCTATAATGAGGGCTATGAAATATAGGGGAGTTAAGGAATATTTGATGAGCGCTGTCTTTGACACATTAGGATTTCTGTAGGGGATTCCACTATACCTTTAGGTGCTGAGCTATAAATGACAAATAATGTAAACATACAGATGAGCCAGACAGTTAGTTCTGTGGGAAATTCTTTTTCTTCTTAATTTAAAATTTATTTATTAATTTTTTCTTTTTTTTAAATTGAGGTATAGTTGATGTACAATGTTATTATATAAATTACAGGTTAAAACATAGTGATTCCCAGTTTTTAATACTTATTAACTTTTAAAATTGAGGTATAATTGACATATAACATTATATTAGTTTCAGGCGTACAGCCTGATTCGCTATTTGTATATATTGCAAAATAATCACTGCAATAAGCATGGTTAACATCTGTCACCACACATGGTTACAAATTTTTTTTTTCTTTTAATGAGAACTTTTAAAATCTACTCTCTTAGTGACATTCAAATATGCAATATGGTATTATTAACTATAGTCACCATGCTGTATATTACATCCCTTATTTATTTTATAACTGGAAGTTTGTACCCTTTGATGCCCTTCACCTATTTTATCTGCTCCCCACCCCTGCCTCTGGCAACCACCTATCTCTGTGTGTGAGTTCAGTTTTTGTTTTGTCTTGTTTTTGTTTTTTAAGATTTCACATATAAGTGAGATCATATGGTATTTGACTTTCTCTGTCTGACTTATATCACTTAGCATAATACCCTCAAGATCTATTCATGTCACAAAAGGCAAGATTTCCTTCTTTTCTATGGTTGAATAATATTCCATTGTATACATATACCACATCTTCTTTATCCATTTGTCCATCAATGGACACTTAGGTTGTTTCCATATCTTGGCTATTGTAAATAATGCTGCAGTGAACGTGAGGGTGCACATGTCTTTTCAAGTTAGTCTTCATTTTCTTCAGGTAAATACCCAGAAGTGGAATTGGATCATATGATAGTTCTATTTTTAATTTTTTGAGGAACTTTCATATTGTTTTCCTACCAATAGTGCACAAGGCTTCCTTTTTCTCCACATCCTTGTCAACACTTGTTATTTTTTTGTCTTTTTGGTAATAGCTATTCTAACAGGTGTGAGGTGATATCTCATTGTAGTTTTGATTCGCATTTCCCTAATGATTAATGATACAGAGTGTCTTTTCATGTACCTGTTGGCCATCTGCATATCTTCTCTGGAAAAAATGTCTATTCAGATCTTCTGCCCATTTTAAAATCAGATTTTTTTGCTACTGAATTGTATGAGTTCTTTATATATTTTGGATATTTGTGCCTTATCAGCTGTATGATTTGCAAATATTTTCTCCCATTCAGTAGGTTGCCTTTTCATTTTTTTGGTGGTTTCCTTAGCTGTGCAGAAGCTTTTTGGTTTGAGATAGTCTTACTTGTTTATTTTTTGCTTTTGTTGCCTTTGCTTTTGGTGTCAGATTTTAAAAATCATTGCCAAGACCGATGTCAAGGAGATTACCTCCTACGTTTTCTTCTGGGAGTTTTATGGTTTTAGTTCTTAAGTACAAGTCTTTAATCCATTTTGAGTTAATTTTTGTGTAAGGTGTAAGATAGCAGTCCAGTTTCATTCTTTTGCATATGGCTGTCTGGTTTTCCCAGCACCATTTATTGAAGAGACTGTCCTTTCCTTACTGTACATACTTGGCTTTTTTGTTGTAAATTAATTGACCATATACACATGGGTTTATTTCTATGCTCTTTGTTCTCTTCTTGATCTATGTGTCTGTTTTTATGCCAGTACCACACTGTTTTGATACTGTTTTATTACTTTATAATATAGTTTGAAATCAGGGAGCATGATGTCTCTAGCTTTATTCTTCTTTCTCAAGATTGTGTTGGCTATTTGGAGTCTTTTGTGGTTCCATACAAATTTTAGGTTTGTTTGTTCTATTTCTGTGAAAAATGCCACTGGAATTTTGATAGAGATTTCATTGAATCTGTAGGTAGCTTTGAGTAGTGTGTACATTTTAACAATATTGATTTTTCCAATCCATGAGGACAGAATATTTTTGTCTTTTTCCATTTCTGTCATCAGTGTCGTAATTTTCAGTGTACAAGTCTTTTACCTTTTTGGTTAAATTTATTCTTAGTTTTTTTCTTTTTTTTTTTTGGATGCAGGAAATTAATAATAAAAAATAAAATCTTTTATTAAAATAAATTAAACATGAAAGGCAATTTTTTAATATAAAATAAATATAAAAAAATAATAAAAATATTTTAAAAAATATTTAAAAAAATAATAAAAATATAAAAATAATAATAATAAAAAATAATAAATAAAAATAATAATTTTTTATTTTTTATTTTTATTTTTATTATTATTTATTATTAATAATAAAAATAATAAAATAAATAATAATAAAAATATTTAAAAAATAATATTTTAAAAATATTAAAAAAATATTTTAAAAAATAATAAAAATAATAATAATAAAAATAATAAATAAAAATAATAATTTTTATTTTTTTATTTTTATTATTATTATTATTATTTATTATTAATAATAAAAATAATAAAATAAATATAAAAAAATAATAAAAATATTTTAAAAAATAATATTTGAAAAATATTTGAAAAATATTTAAAAAATAATAAAAATAATAAAAAATAAAATCTTTTATTAAAATAAATTAAACATGAAAGGCAATTTTTTAAAATCTTTTTTTTTTTTTTTTTTTTTTTTTTTTTTTTTTGCCATGTCATGGTTCTCCAGAATCTTTAACTGGATTCTTCCATGGAAGTCCAACTGAAAAAAACTATACAAGTGAGTTACATTGTAGATTTTAAGTTGCAAATGTTCTTTTGTTATATGTTTCTCATTCAACCAGCAGAATATTTTCTTTTTAACTCAGTATCTGTATTAGTCTACTAGGGCTACCATAACAAAATACCATAGACTGGGGCCTTAAACAACAGAAATTAATTTTCTCACAGTTTTGGAGGCTGGGAAGGCAAAAATTGAGGGGCCAGCTAATTTGGTTCCTGTGAAGACAGACAGTCACCTTCTTACTGTGTTTGCACATGGAGGAGAGAATAAACCTAACTCTCTGGTGCTTTTTCTTATAAGGATACTAATTCTATCAGGTCAAGGCCATACCTTTATGAGCTCATTTATCCTTAATTACTTCCATAAAGGCCCTATCTCCAAATACAGTCACATGGAGAGTTAGGCATTCAGCATATGCATTTGGTGGGGGGGGAGGGGGGCATAAATATTTAGTCTTTTATAATGTCTAAGGATTTCTTGTAAGAGATGAGTTCCTCTTGGCTAAGGGATGAATAAGAGCACAGAAGAAGTTACCAGAATGTCTCTCAAAAGAATCCTCCATAAAACAAAAGAGAACCAAAGTTTCATACTAAAGGTCAATCTGGAATTTTATATTGTTCAGGATGTTGAAATAAGATTTAAGGAGGCTGGTTCAAGTTGTTACAATTTTTCAAAGGCCCATCCACCTGTCAAGAGATCTGTGGGCTACATTTTATCTCTTTCTTACTGGCTCTAAGAGCTGGTGTTTCTTGAATGTTACATTTCTGTACAACATTCTATTTAGTTTGGATTACACTTGTGTATCTTTGGCTCTAGGAACCCAAGAAGGGTCTCATGTATTTCTCCAGAGTTAGTTTCAAAGTTGTGCCCCTGAAAGACCATGTTTTCATGCAAATAGTGGTCACTTGGAAATCCTTAAAGAGAGCCTTCGAATAATAGAGAAATTAATAGAGAAATGTTTTGTTAACTATTAGAACACGTTACAATAAAACAATAGGGTAAACTAGCCACAATTCCATATAGAAGCCAGCACGAAGCCAGGGAACTGTCATTTGGTCGTCTGAAACATTTCCTTAGGTTTTAGAGGGCTGGTTGGCAACAAACTCACATGTGTTTACTTTTGGCTTCGTCTTTTATCCAGTCTGAGGTCAGCTCTTATATAATAGTTCACTGGGATTTCACCTTTCCCTTACATCATTTACCACATCATAATAATTGATGGAAGCCACTTTTGAAAATAGCAAATTATATGGCTAAAGGAACGTATTATCGAAACAAGTGCCTTGTGAGCAGCGTGACTAATAAATGGAGAGATTTCCATAAATTTCCAGTCTTTGTTCTTACTTTCTACTCAGTCCTCATCATGTTCAGGAGGCAGCTCCCCACAAAATGAGAGTCAGAACCCCCTTTGCTGCCAGGCAAGAGTCAGAGCTGGTCTACTTTAAGACACTTCTATTTCCATGGGTTAAAAGACATTTAATATTATATTAAATACCAATTAGTTAATGGTTGTAAAGGTCTTTAAGAAGGAAGTTGCACCCATCGTATGAGTTTGAGTTATTACCTTTTCATTATTTATAAAACACCTGGAAGTGCAATTATCCTTGTTTTTTTAGAAAATTATTTTGTGTGAACTCAACAGGATATTGTGATAATCATCTGAATTAGTGAGTCTCCTAAAGCTGTAATTAGACCAGAGAAACAAGAGGGGGATGGGATAGACCAGAGGCTTGGCTAAGGGCCAGGGCTGGAAAGGAGGTACATGCAGGAAAAGGACTGGGGTGGGCGCGTAAGTGATTGCAATGACCTTCTTTCTGCCACTGGCTCTAGATGAGAAGAATATGATGGAGAAAAGGGAACTTGCCCCACAAATCAGCTAAATCTATAACTTTGTCATAGGTGCAGCCCTCTCTTGGCCTCAAGTATTATAAGTACAGCATAGAAGGAATGTGGGCTTTGCTTTCAAACAGCTCTGGTTGGAATCCTAACTTTGTTTCTTAGGAGCTATGAGACCTTGGACAAATCACCTAGCCTCATTGATCTCAGTTTCCTAATCCATGAAATGGGGACAATAGTACTTTATAAAATTGTATCAGTATTAGAAATAATGTGTGGCGAGTACTAACTACTGGGTACAATTCATTATGGGTGCTTAGTAAACTGTATTGATAATTGTGATCATTATAATTAATAGTAACCTGAGAAAAAGATAAGGAAGTTAAACTGTATCAGCAGTGACCATTATTTGGAGTTGGGCCTTGCACCATAACGGTTTAATCAGGTAACACTGTTGATTCTAATAGTTTAATTGGTTATTCCTTTAAAATAAACACTATTTGTATTTTGAAGAGGTCTCCTGTAGGCATTACAACAATTTAATCCAACAAATGGCTTTGGAAAGAATTTCAAGCAGAGTCAGGCTGGTTGAGAAGAGATTTAGGGAACATGACTGACTTTTGACTTTTAGATCACAATGTATGGGGGACAGTTTGCATTACAAACAGACACTGGCATTTTACACTCTTCAGAGTTTAAGAGATTGGTGTTTGATGTGAGGATTAATGCAGTGCAAAGACAAGGACACGAAACATCTAAATGTATTTATAAGTCAGTTGTTGTTACGTTAAGATAAAGCATGACAATATTAGTCCTTTGTTGACATATATAATGGGCTTTTCTACCCCCATTATCACACCTCATAGTTTCTGGACTTGAGCTATGATTGTTCCAGAAAGAATGAAAAAAATATTGATATGACTATTTTAGACAACATTTAATTTCCCTGCTGATAATACTTATTTTTTAAAAATTACTGAAATAATACACATTTATTCTTAAAAATCACAACAATTCAGAAGTGTCCAGAATAAAAATTGAATATCCTTTACTCCAAAGAAATTCATACCATTTTAATTTTGAAAATTTATGAAAAACATTAAAAATTAAATCAACATTTCACTTTTCCTTGACATTTGAAAGATGATGAGGGGCCTAGTGGTATTCTGGTGAAGGTTTGTAAACTCTAAGCATTTGAATGAGCACACTGTAATAATCTCTTTCATCCATGAATTCTTTCAGGATGACTCCTTGGCATAGGGCAGCAAGATGAGAACGCAAGCTCTGCCCTGGGAGCCTCCACACAGGTGTCAGGGATTTGTCACACAGGAATGCATGGCAGAGGAGTTTAAAATTTCCCTTCAGAATAACCGACCTCAAAGCTAACCAATAAAAAATACTCCTGTAGAATAAGCCCGTGGCCACAGCGTAATGCATTTTGTTGTTGGGAGGAGCACATTGAAAAGGGCTTATGATTTCAATGCCCTTTCGAGTCAAAAGGATGACATTGGATTTTCAAAGTGGAGTTTCTCTCTGAGGTTCCATTTCTGGACTTCTCAGTGTGGAAAAGTAGTAAGACTTATAGGAAACAACATTGATCGTTGCTGAAGGCCTCTGCTGAAATTCATTATTGCTAAAAAGCCTTTATGAAAGACTTATTAAGAGTTTCTGGCTCCTGGCCATCAGGAGATTACAATTTATGACTGCAAGGATGGCAACAGATATTAAAGACATGTGCACAGTTGCGAAAGCGTTGGATGAATTTATGGATGTGCCATTGTAGACAGAAAGGAGTAGGTATATGCTGGAGGGTGGAATGACTATGATAATAGTTTAGAAATGTCATTAAAAACATCTTTTGTTTGTTATCCATTCCTTCTTTGTTCAAAGAAAGGATTAGGCCAGCTTCAGGGATGCGTTTCAGTTACCTATTGCAGTGTAACAAACCACCCTGAAACTCAGCAGCTTGAAATATTAACAACCATCTAGAGACTGAGCTCAGGTGGGTAGTTCTTCTGGTGGTCTTGTCTGGGGTTATTTATGCAGCTCTAATTATCTGAAGGATTTCTAGGGCTGGAAGTCCAAAATGGATTTGCTCATATGTCTAGCACCTCAGCTGAAATGTCTGGAATAGATGGGGGCTGCCTGGGAATCAATCAATCAATCAATCAATCAATCTCTCTCATTATATTTCACATAGCGGCTTAAGGCTCCCAGATATGAAAGCAAAAGCACCCATATCTCTTAAAGCCTAGGCCAGAACTGGGCAAGTGTCACTTTTACCATATCCTTTTGATTAAGGAAATCACAAAGTCAGCCCAGATTCCACATCAGTGGGAAAATAGACTAATTTATTGATGAGAGGAACAGCAAAGAATTTGGGTCATCTTCAGTTCACCACAGGGTATATAATATACAGCAAGACAAGCAATAGTAACCTCTAAAAATTGCTATTAAACTTTTGGGTTGACAGGCAGCTAGCAGCTGTGACATGTTTCCACAGATAGCAACAAAACAAATGATCTAACTAAGGGACCTGAAAGGTCAACTTGTCAACTAGCTTGGCCCAAGGTTTAAAATTTTTCTGATCAGAGTTACTCATAATTTTTTTTTTTTTTGCGGTATGTGGGCCTCTCACTGTTGTGGCCTCTCCCGTTGCGGAGCACAGGCTCCGGACACGCAGGCTCAGCGGCCATGGCTCACGGACCTAGCCGCTCTGCAGCATGTGGGATCTTCCCGGACCGGGGCACGAACCCGTGTCCCCTGCATTGGCAGGCAGACTCTCAACCACTGCGCCACCAGGGAAGCCCACTCATAAAATTTTATAACATTAGAGTTGGGAGAGATTTTGAAGGTCACCCAGCCCAATCAAATGTCTTTTGACAAAAACAAGCTTTTAAACAAGATTGCAGATATTAATCTGTAGCACATCAGTGTAGCACATCTGCTGGCTGATATGATTATATGACTAATTTGTTGTGGCTTTGGTTGAGGACAGGACTTAGGAAATAGAACACAGGACAGATACATTTTACATGGAAGGGAAAAGGAAGGAAAATACTCAGAGTATGGGGTGTGTTTACAATCCCAGTAAGGTCCGAGGAATGGAGATGAGCACCGTACTCATAGGAACTACACAGCGCTTAGCATTGAGGAGGGATCAGAAAATCTGTAAAGAGTCTTTTGCTAAATTTGCAACTTTGCCTGAGGGAGGAATCTTAGAAGTGATTTGCTACGACTCTCTTCCCATTAGTCAGAGAGAAGACTTCTTGGAAGAAGTGTTTCAACATCACTGGAAATGAGAAGCAGCTTTCTCATGAAATGCTCATTTAGTAGAGAGACATGCTTAATTTTCCTCCTAGAGATTATCCTTCTCATATCCTTGTATAAACTCAAGGTCTACCAAGAGATAGATAGATAGCTGATTTTCACCTTTGTCTTCCTATAATTCCTCTTCCTCATCTTCCTAGCATTGGAAGGTGTTAACTGAGTGATCTGAGACTGGGTTACTCACCGGCCTTCCCTATGATTTGCGGAATGTATGTTTTAGGTGTGGGTTAGCATTCTAGAGTGTGTGTTTATCATAACAGAGCCCAGAGAAGCCCAGCCTGCTGAGCTTTTGAAACACATTTCCTGTTTCATGCTGTAGTCGTCATCCTGGCAAGCTGGGCTCAACAGCTTTGGTCACATTTTCCGAAAATTATGGGAATACTTTGAGGTATCAACATGCCCCAACGTGTTCTCAAGGAAGCTTCCAGAGGAGCTAGGGGCCCTGTGAAGCCAATACATTTCAGCTGGAGAAGGAAAACTCTATAGAAGAGAAAATAATGGGCAAGGGATTTTCCCCTGAAAGTGGTAAGCAAGGGATCCCCTCCCTCCTCCATCTCTGCCCCTGACCTGGCTGATGGCATTGTTCTTCTTCTTCCCAGGTTCTGGTCTTTCTATCTCTTTGTTGACTAGTTTCTTAATGGGATAGAGTGCCTTTTCATAAAATTTGCTGGGTTCCTGAGTATTGTTTTCTTATCAGTATATAAGCACTGAGATCCCTAGATTTAGACAGAATTTGTGAATATAGTGGATGCATAAAAAAACCTAATGCAATTAAATATTTTTTTCCCCTTAGATACAGAATAATTTCAAATGATCCTGAAGTATTTAAATAGTCTCAGTATTTGGGGGCAAAATACACAGGTCCTTCCTTGTTTCTCCTCAATGTAAAAGATTTCTGGAACTTGGAGCTAATTCACAACTCTAGGTCCTGCTTCAGTTGGTGCTCTTATTATCGAATTAGCTAAAATACTAATTATTTAATGAGTTGAAGAGACAAATTTCCTGGTCCCACATGTCGTATTTGCAAAAACTTTGGATTTCTATTTCAATGAAGCTTAAACAGCAACTTCGTTCCTATTCTATGCAGTTAATTTGTGGTACTCTTTTTTTTTTAACTTTTTATTTTATATTGGAGTATAGTTGATTAACAATGTTATGTTAGTTTCAGTTGTACAACAAAGTGATTCAGTTATACATATACATGTATCTATTCTTCTTCATATTCTTTCCCCATTAGGTTGTTACATCATATTGAGCAGAGTTCCCTGTGCTATACAGTAGGTCCTCGTTTGTTATACATTTTATTTATTTATTTATTTATTTTATTTATTATTTTTTTGCGGTACGCGGGCCTCTCACTGTTGTGGCCTCTCCCGTCGCGGAGCACAGGCTCCGGATGCGCAGGCTCAGCGGCCATGGCTCACGGCCCCAGCTGCTCCGCGGCATGGTGGGATCTTTCCGGACCGGGGCACGAACCCATGTCCCCTGCATCTGCAGGAGGACTCTCAACCACTGTGCCACCAGGGAAGCCCTGTTTCTGTTTTGTAAATAAGTTCATTTGTATCTTTTTTTTTTTTTTTTTAGATTCCGCATATAAGCAATATCATATGATATTTCTCTTTCTCTGTCTGACTTCACTCAGTATGACAATCTCTAGGTCCATCCTCGTTACTGCAGATGGCATTATATCATTCTTTTTAATGGCTAATATTCCATTGTGTATATGTACCACGTCTTCCTTATCCATTCTTCTGTCAATGCACATTTAGGTTGCTTCCATGTCTTGGCTATTGTAAATAGCGCTGCAGTGAACATTGGGGTGCATGTATCCTTTCGGACCATGTTTTTCTCTGGGTATATGCCCAGGAGTGGGATTGCAGGATCATATGGTAGCTCTAATGGAACAGGATAGAAAGCCCAGAAATAAACCCATGCACGTATGGTCAATTAAACTATGACAAAAGAAGCAAGACTATACAATGGAGGAAAGACAGTCTCTTCAATAAATGGTGCTGGGAAAACTGGACAACTACATGTAAAAAAATGAAATTAGAACATTCTTTAACACCATACGGAAAAATAAACTCAAAATGGATTAAAGACCTAAATGTGAGACCGGACATTATAAAACTCTTAGAGGAAAACATAGGCAGAACATTCTCTGATATGTATCGTAGAAATATCTTTTTCAATCGTCTCCCAGAGTAATGGAAATAAAAAGAAAAGTAAACAAATGGACCTAATTAAACTCAAAAGCTTTTGCACAGCAAAGGAAACGATAAACAAAACGAAAAGACAGCCCACAGAGTGGGAGAAAACATTTGCAAATGATGTGACCGACAAGGGATTAGTCTTCAAAATTTACAGTTTATGGTACGTTGCAGAGCACAGGCTCCGGACACGCAGGCTCAGTGGCCATGGCTCACGGGCCTAGCCGCTGCGTGGCATGTGGGATCTTCCCGGACCGGGGCACGAACCCGTGTCTCCTGCATCGGCAGGCAGACTCTCAACCACTGCGCCACCAGGGAAACCTAATGGTACTCTTGATTAACCTTCCCAGGAAAGTTGGTTCCTTTGCTCTGTGCCTCTGTCGGGGATTATTTTTCTTTTGAAACTTCATTAAAACACCACAGGGGTAAATCAATACCTGTTCACTCACAGTTTTTGTTTCTCATTTGTTCCACTGAGCTGATGGGATGAGAAGGATTTTTAACCCATTTAGCACTATCAGAAAGGACACCTCTGGCTAGAAATATTCCCAGTTGTTTGCAGTATCTATAAATTTGCCTTCCACCCCCCCCCCCTCCCATTCACCCTCCCTTTTCCTGTCTGCTTCCTGGAGTTTTTCTAAGAGACCTAATCTGGTCAATATCAGAAGATCTAGGTGGTCATCAGAAACAGCAGTATCTTAGGGTTCTGAGCCTCAGAGAAATGTCAGTGACTTTAAAACAATTTAGGCAAAGGGCCAAAACATATCTACCAAGGTCTGCCTCTCAGGTTCCATGGGAATCTGCTAGCAGGGGCCTGCCCTGGGTGTTTCCCCATTTGCTTCACTTACAGGGATCTAAGTAGGCTTGGAAGGGAGGTGGTGTGGCACCCAATGAATGACTGACATCCCCACACTTTCCACTAGGGGAAGAGAGCAGGGGTAACTCCTCCCACCCCCAAGTTGGCCTCCACGCCTGGAGTCCCTCCCCCCTGTTACCAGAGATCAGATTTCAGTGACAGCCTCTCAGAGAGCAACAACCTTCCCACAGTTGTTGGAGATTTTGCCTGAAGGCATTTCTGGGACTGGTTACAGGCTGAGAAGGGCAGAGGACAAGCAGCTCCTGACCTGGAATAGCTTGTTAGCTTCTGGCTGGTGGTATGCAGAGGAAGGTGGGGTGGTGAGGAGATACATGATTAATCATGTAATCAGTGGGCCTAGAGGAAGAGAGAGACAGGAGAAGAGAGCAGAGGTGGGGAGAGGAGAGGAGAAGAAAGCAGAGAGACTTGGGTCATGAAGGTTTTCCAAGGGAGGAGAAGTAGAAGAAAGGATTAGGAGGTTAAAGACAGATCCTTGAGGGACTCCTGCTCTTGATGGCATCTCTGTTAACCCATCTTCTACAGTAAGGTGTGTTGCATGTAGAACAGTCTTGTCTTCTTTCAAAGTCTTGAGAAATATGTCTAGGTTTCTGGCATGCAGCATGTTTTCGTTCACCTCTGGGATATATATTTTGAATAAACTCTTCAAAAGAATTGCAAAAAAAAGGAAAAAACAAAAACAAAACAAAAGAATTGGCTGTATTGCCATCTCAAACTCCTCCCTCCCCAGTCTCTCATGAAGCCACTCCAGTTAGGCTTCCTTCCCCTCCATGCAGCTTAACAAGATCTCCAGTGCACTCCATAGATCCACCCCAAACCTGTCATTTACCAGTCTCCCTCCACCCTATGTTGGCCTTACTGTTCCTCCAATACATGAAGAAATCTTCCACCTCAGGACTTTGTACTTGCTGTTTTCTCCTCTGGAATGCACCTTCCTAGATACGTCTTGGTTCCACATTTCTTTCTTCAAGTGACCCATTTCTCAGCAAGGTTTCCAAGATTACCTATTCCCTATTTCCATGTCCTGCATTCTTCATATCATTGCTCATGACATGACTAGAATGTAAGCTCCGTGAAGGCAGGTACGTTGCTGTTTACTGCTCTATCCTCAGAATTAGGAACAGAACCTGGTGCATAGTTCTGATGCTGATTCATGGATGACAAACTTGAATCAACCAGCTGTCTCACATCACCACGTGGCATTCAAATAGCTCTCAGGATGATGGATGTGTGTCTGTACATTCATTTTTGTTATTTATTCAGTGGGTTGTTTTTGACTAGTCTTAAGTTAAATGAAGTAGGTTGGTTTGTATTCCCATCAGATTGCAAACTACTAGAGAGAAGGCATTATTTAATATCCTACAGTGTTTCAACTAAGCAAAATTTTGACAATAACATTTCAACATTACCTTCAAGATTATGTTTGTGTGTATATATGTGTACACATATATACATACATATATATTATATATATATATATATATTTAGGGACTTTTTTTAGAGCTCTCTTAAATTTATAACAAAATCGAGAGGAAGGTACAGAGATTTCCCCATAAGCCCACTGCCCTCACACATGCATAGCCTCCCTCATTATCAACATGCTCGAGCAGAGTGGTACATTGTTATAGTTGATGAACCTACATTGACACATTATAATCACCCAAAGTCCATAGTTTACCTCAGGATTCACTCTTGGTGTTGTACATTCTGTGCATTGGGTTAAAAGAATAATGACATATAACCATCATTATAATATCATACAGAGTGTTTTCATAGCCATAAAAATCTTCTGTGCTCTGTCTATTCATCTTTCCCCCTTCTCCCCTCCCCTGGCAACTACTGATCTTTTTATAGCTTTTATAATTTTGCCTTTTCCAGAATGTCGTATTGTTGAAATCGTACCCTATGTAACCTTGTCAGATCGACTACTTTAACTTAATAATATGCATTTAAATTTCTTCCATGTCTTTTCATGGCTTGATAGCTTAGTTCTTTTTAGTGCTAATAATATTCCATTGTCTGGATATAACACTGTTTATTTATCCATTCATCTACTGAAGGGCATCTTGGTTGTGTCCATGTTCTGACAATTATGAGTAGAGCTGCTATAAACATCTGCATCTAGGGTTTTGTGTGAACTTAAGTTTTCAACTCATTCGCATACACACCAAGGAACACAATTGCTGGGTTGTATGGCAAGGGTACGTTTAGTTTTATAAGAAGCTGCCAAACTGTGTTCCAAAGTGGCTGCACCATTTTGCATTCCCACCAGCAACGTGTGAGAGTTCCTGCTCTTCACATCCTTGCCAACACTTGGTTTTATCAGTGTTCTGGATTTTGGCCCTTCTACTGCTAGAATATGTAGTGGTATCTCATTGTTGTTTTAATTTGCATTTCAAAGATGTTATATGATATGGAGCATCTTTTCATATGCTTACTTTCTATCTGCATATTTTCCTTGGTGAGGTGTCTAACTGTAAACCCTTTGGTCCGTTTTTAAATTGGGTTTTCTTTTTTTTAAATTATTTTATTTTATTTTTTTATACAGCAGGTCCTTATTAGTCATCAATTTTATACACATCAGTGTATACATTTCAATCTAAACTGGGTTTTCTTATTAAGTTTTATGAGTTGTTTGTACGTTTTAGACAATAATCCTTTATTAGATGTTTCTTCTAATTCTTTTGACATTGTCTTCACTTAAAAAACTGCAGAGAGCCAGAGAACTATCAGACTTTTACTTGGCATTTGACCGCTGCGACAAAAAATGCAAAACAAAACACTAACAAAAACTCAGGCTTGTATTGAAAAATAATTTGATTCAACCAAATATTGACCAGGTGTTTTTATGTGAGAAACATGGTAAAAACATCAGTTTGCTTCCAGACTTTAACACAATGGTGTTGCACAATATATATAGGTATTTAACCTTTATTTTTATTTTTAACCATGTCTCATTTTTATCTTGATTTTGCCTTCAAAGTGCATAGAATTGGATAAATCTTAATGCATGTCTCATGATACAATCTCATCATTGGCTTATGTATGACCTGCTTTCAATCTACCCATCTATCATTATTAATAATGTCATCATTCATGAACCCATCATAAAAGTAAGAGCTAAGTTCTTGATAATAACTTACATCAAATTACATGCTTTCACTAACAAATGTAGGGTAGATAGCTAGTGGGAAGCAGCCGCATAGCACAGGGATATCAGCTCAGTGCTTTGTGACCGCCTGGAGGGGTGGGATAGGGAGGGTGGGAGGGAGGGAGACGCAAGAGGGAAGAGATATGGGAACATATGTATATGTATAACTGATTCACTTTGTTATAAAGCAGAAACTAACACGCCATTGTAAATCAATTATACCCCAATAAAGATGTTAAAAAAATAAAATAAAATAAAGGGAACAATGTTGTATAAAAAAAAAAAAGAAAAATTACATGGTTTCCCTTTCTCATACCAACCCTCACTTTTCTTTTCCTGAGCAAGCATCATTCTTAATCCCGTGTTTTTCTTTCCTTTGCTATCTCTCTTTTCTTTTAATATACCTTTATTGCATTTATATCTATTTCCAAATAAGGTGTCATCTTTATGAAATCTTATAAGACTTGTATTTAACAGCAGATTGCTAAAATTTGTCCATATTGTTATGTATTGTTGTTGTTTTTTTTTTTTTCGGTACGCGGGCCTCTCACTGTTGTGGCCTCTCCCGCTGTGGAGCACAGGCTCCGGACGCACAGGCTCAGCGGCCATGGCTCACGGGCCCAGCCGCTCCGCGGCACGTGGGATCCTCCCGGACCGGGGCACGAACCCGTGTCCCCTGCATTGGCAGGCGGACTCTCAACCACTGCGCCACCAGGGAAGCCCTGTTGTGTATTGTTGTTAATTCGTGCTGATTTTAGGATAGTATTTCATTGCATGAATATACCAGTTTTTTTCATCCATTCTCCTGTTGATGGGCTTTTGAGTTATTCTTAGGTTTTGGCTTTTGTGCTGCTATAGACATTCTTGAGCATGTCTTTTAAAATACTGACACAAAAGTTTCTCTTGGGTATATACCTAGGAGTGAAAAAGGGCATGTGAATATTCATCTTCATGAAATAATGACAAATTATTTTCCAGAGTGATTGAGCCAATTTACACTCCCTCCAGCAATGCACAGAAGATTCTGTGGATCCAAATCCTCTCCAACACTTGGCTTTGTCAGACTTAATATACATACATATTTTCCAACTGAAAGGGTTTAAGATAGTATCTCATGTCGTCATTACTTGATTAATTAGTAACAATGTTGAGCAGTTCTTTATATATTTATTGACCATATTTGGTTTATTCTGTGAAATACCTGCTTTTGTCTCTTGAACATTTTTTACTTAGTATTTTCATTCCTTTTCTGTTTGCAAAATAACACTCACTCAATTTATAAGATGTCAATAAGTTCAGAAAAAGGTCAGTAAAAAGCAAAAGACCCTGTTGTGAACCAACCTAAGTCATGTTAGTCATGTGAAATTTTAGGTTCTTTCTTTTTGGTAGATATCAACAGCCACAAAAGATATTTGAGGTGGCACTGGTTTCTTCCAACAGCCTCGCTACCAGGTTATAATGAATTCATATCGCAAACTAAGTTCTGCTGTATATTCAAATATGTATTCAACAACATTTAATAATAAGCAGGCACAAAACCATTTGTAAACTTCATCTGTAGGCTCCATGAAGTCCCTGAAATCTTCCTTTCAGGTGTCAGAGTCCACATTGCCATGATTCTGTGTCCTCTAGTCAGTCTTATGCCACAAAGTCAATGGCTGGATATAGGATATATTAGGGATTATCTGTCCTCTAAGGGGACAGCGTATTTACTTCTTTTGTGCATGCAAGGGTGGATAGATTTTTAACAACTCTAGACAATTTACATTCTTTGAATACCTTTAATTGCACCACTGGGAGAAAATTTCTACATGCCTGATGAAAGTAAATCATCATAAGTTTCACTGATAAAAACCCATTTTTGACATAATATGCTAATTAGCAGAGGACCAGTTATCCATCAAGACATGGATAGCAGGACTTAGAGGAGCCAACCCTAGAGAGTGGCTCTTTCTGATGTAATGCTAGCTGACATCTCTGGACTATTCATTCGTGAAAGAATGTTGCTGATTATCCTTGAAATTAAAATTTGAGCTAATCCGCACTTATATAATATGACACTGAAGTATTTTAAGGAAAATAACAGCCACTGTAACAGACTGTCACAATTCTACCACTCCCCACTGGAAATAACTACTGTTAGATATCTACTTCTTTCATAAGTGCCTTAATGTTTCTGTGAAAAACTAACTTAGTTTAATGCATTATGAAACAAACAACTGTATACAAAAAAACAGGTGTATGTAAAAAAAGAACAAACATCAGTTTATAAAAAAAACAAATGCCAGTATAAATCATCACTAAAGCGAAGAAACAGACATTTGTTGAAAACTTCCTGAATGACCCCACCTAATCTAGCCCTCTTCCTTCCTCCCATGGGTAAGCATCTTGACAAAGATAACAAGGCATTCATGACCTTGCTTTTCACTGTAGTTTTACCACATAATTATGTAGCCCTAAACAATATAGTTTTAGTTTGCCTTAAATTTTATGGTCTCAAAAAGAGGCATTTTAACAAAACAATCTGTGAGAGGAGTTTAAGTGAGTTATTTTCTTCTACCCCATCAAACAGACCTCACAAATTAGCTTATGCTGTGTATGCCCTCATAAATCAGACATGGTTCCCTTTTAAGTTAAGTTAGCAGATGGTCCACTTATAGTAAAATCACCCAGCGAAGGAACTCCTTATTTGCTGGGTGTTAATCAATGATTTTATATAGAACTTCCTTCCTCCCAACACATAGGCTTTCTCAGAATGTTTGCTTACACACTCAACAAGCTCTTCAGTCCTTGACAATCATACTGGATCTTTAGACATCGTTGTGTTATATTCTAAACCTGAGGCCTTTTGTTGTGCTGAATTAGTGTTATTTTCTTAATGGATGTTGATGTTGATGGTGATTTAATTTGTAGAAGGTGATTTTTTTTGTTAGCTGAAGTATAGTTGACTTACAATGTTGTGTTAGTTTCATGTGTACAGCAAACTGATTCAGTTATACCATATATATGTATAAATATATATTCTTTTCTAGATTCTTTTCCATTATAGGTTATTACAAGATATTGAATATAGTTCCCTGTGCTATGCAGTAGGTCCTTGTTGTTTATCTATTTTATATATAGTAGTGTATATCTGTATAATCCCAAACTCCTAATTTATCCCTCCCCTCCACTTTCCCTTTGGTAACCATAAGATTGTTTTCTATGTCTGTGAGTCTGTTTTGTAAATAAGTTCATTTGTATCATTTTTCTTAGATTCCACATATAAATGATATCATATGATATTTGTCTTTCTCTGACTTACTAAATGATAATCTCTAGTTTCATCCATGTTGCTACAAATGGCATTATTTCATTCTTTTTTGTGGCTGAGTAATATTCCATTGTATATATGTACCACATCTTTATCCATTCATCTGTCAATGGACACTTAGGTTGCTTCCATGTCTTAGCTAATGTAAATAGTGCTGCTATGAACATTGGAGTGCATGTATCTTTTCTAATTGGAGCGTTCATCTTGTAGAAGGTGATTTTTGATTATCAGAAAAGAGGAAATACATTTAGATGAGAAAGGAGCACGAGTCCTCAGTGAGGGCCTCTAGAGCTTAGCATCCGTGTCCACCAAAGATGTGCACTGGTGTTTGTCATGTGTTATGGAACATATTTTTTGATCAGTCCATTTAGCCTGTCCTAATCCATTAGCAGGGAGGAAATGTATTATCCATGTTCTAATATAGTACCACTTCTGTCTCACTATCTCAGTTTTTAACGTCTCAAGGTTAAGTACTTAACTTTGCTTCCATTCCTCCTACTGACCTTTACCTTCCAGGACCTGGAGGCGTTTTGAGATTCTTACAGTTGAGGGTTGGGAACAAATCCTCGTAGACCTGAGAATAGGTTAACACCCTCCCCTCCTCCATCTACCCCAATACCTACACACACTCCTTCCCCCTTAGTTGGGACCATGGAGACAATTGGGAGGATTCAGAGATGATTTGGACTTGACTTCTCCATTGATAAGTAATAATGTGAACATCTATTGAGTGCTTGGTAAGTATTAAAATAATGTTAAGTACTTCACATACAGCATTTCATCTAATCCTCATGGTAACCCTGGGAGGCACATATTGAACGTCATCAGTCCCATTTTACAGATAGGAAACTAACCTAGAGACGTTAAGTATTTCCCCCAAGATTCTGTATTTAGTTAGTGGCAGACCCAGATTTGAATCCAGGTTTGACACAAAGGTGTGTGCTCTTAATAACCATTACATTCTATTTCTATGTCCCATAGGAGCGGTCAAAGTACAGCTCTAGGAAACGAGTTGTTCTTTTCTGTGGCTCGGGGAACAGGTCAGTGTTCCATTGGGAAAATACAGAATTGGCCACCTCTCTGGTCTGGAGTCCATTATGAAGAGCAAAGGTGTGGTTGAGTCCTTCTCTCTTGTTTTGGATGATTCATTCCATGTTTAGGTATCAGAGTATCCTTAGTCCAACATTTCAAATTCATGGAGCAATTGTATAGGCCATGTTAGCCCTTGGCTTTATATAAGGAAATTTAGTGCATAGAATCTTACAAGTTCCTGGAATATCATCTGGTTTTCTGTTGTCCTATAACAAAATATCCCTCCCATGTGCTGAATATAATATGTTAAGAATCCAACAAACACAAAATAATTCACTATTAGTAATCTGAAATTGTGTGTCTTCATTCACTAATTTCAAGTAATTGAGAGTTTGTTGGAGGTCTAATAGTATAAGAGAAAGAAGGTGGATGAAATAGCCCTCAATTTGAATTCCAACTCTTTTACTTGCTCTCTGACCTTGGGAAGGTTACTTAACTTGTCTGAGCCTCAGTTTTGTTTTCTGTTAAATGGGAATATATATTAATACTTACCTTGCAGGGTTCTTGTAAGAATTAAAGGAGTCTAGCATAGTGCTTGACATGCTATATATACTCCACAGGTTCTCCTCCAAGCCCTGGTCAGTTTTCAAGAGTCATTACTCCTTTAAAAAAGTTATTGTGATCTTTATTTAATAAAATTATAGAATCTGAAGATTGGAAAAAAACTTATAGATCATCGAATGCAGATTTCCAAAACTGTCTATGTGTCAACATCAAGTGAAGAGCTATAAAATATGCAAATTCCAAAACTCCAGTGCCAAGAGATACTAATGTATTAGGTTTGGGGTGGAGAGTGAGAGATCTGATATTTAAAAAGTTCCATTGATAATGATGGATACGTGTCATTATATACTTGTCAAAATCCATAGCACGTACAATACTAAGAGTAAACTCTAATGTGAACATGGACTTCTGGTGACAATGATGTATTAATGTAGGTTCATCAGTTGTAAGGAATATACCACTTGGGTGCAGGATGTTGATAGTAGGGAAGGTTGTGTGTTTGTGAAGGCAGGGAATGTATGGATATTCTCTGTATTTTCTGCTTAATTTGCTGTGAACTTAAAACTGCTCCAAAAAAGTCTATTTTTAAAAGAAGTTTCATTGAGGATTCAGATGCACACGTAGGTTTGTAACCACTGATCTCTCTAGTTCACCATCCAGATCAGAAGCATCTGCAGCTGCTGCACTATTCTCAGAGTCATTGCTCCTTCCTGTGCTGCTTCCTGAAGCTCACTCTTCACACAAAGCCATTTCCATTGTTGGGCTGCACCAGGATTCCAAAGTTCTTCCTTATATGGAATTGACGTCACCTTCTTTGTAATTTCCAATCACTGTGCATAATTCCCCCCACCGGAGATACTCGGAATAAATCTAATCTGTTTCCCACATGAAGCTCAACCATGTGTTTGAAGGCAGTGATCATATTCCTCCTGAACCCACCCCATTTCAAGTCTTCTACTTTCGAGGCTAAAGATCCCTTGAGGGCTTCCCTGGTGGCGCAGTGGTGCCGATGCAGGGGACACAGGTTCGTGAGCCGGTCCGGGGAGATCCCACGTGCTGCGGAGCGGCTGGGCCCATGAGCCATGGCCGCTGAGCCGGCGCATCCGGAGCCTAAAAAGATCCCTTGAACTTCGATTCTTCCTCTGCTGTAATTTCCAGGCACTTCCCACTCCTGGCTAGTAGCTTTTCTCATTTATTTCCAATTTGAAAATATTAACTATGCATCCGGCATAGAATGGAAACCCTGGCTGAGTCTGGTAGTAACCCTTTGGTTGCTGGGGAGGGAGGTGAGGTCTTGGGGGAGGGGCTGAAATGACTGGAGGCTCTGAGAAGTAGCTATTTACCAACCGGTACTAAAACATTTCATTATTTTAACATTCAACCTGGCCATACTGGTGCACACCTGCCAAGTATCAGCCTAGTCAACCTCCCTCTTACAACCTCTTAGAAATCCAGTATGGAACATGAGGGCTGAGGCACAGAGTAGGTTGGACTGTGTCAGTTTGCAGACCTCTGCATCACCCGGTAAGGTGTGTGTCTGCAAATACGTTCGGCAGAAGAGCTGTGAAGCCATTTTTATTGTACCTGTTTATTGCAGTTTTGCATTTGACTTTTGCACCTGAATGCAGGTTCACTTATCATGAGACTTAGGTTCATCTTTGCTGCTCATCTTGGACTCTCAGGTTGGCTAGGCAACAGGTGCCCCGTCTCATGACTTCATCCTGTCTGCAGCTGATGGCTTTTGACATAGTTATTGATAACAAGGTCGCAGGAGGTAGGAATGGAGAGACGATTCAGCTGCACGCCACTGGAGACTGCTCGGCAGCAAGTGTTCTAGCCATGTATTCTGACCTGGCTGTCCTTGGAAATCACTTGGGAGAATTGGAAAAAAAATGACACCTGAACTCTACCTCAGACCTCTTGAATCTAAATCTCCAGGGTGTCAGTTTTTACAAAGCTCCCCAGAAATTGTGACACATGGTCAGGTTTAGGGATCACAACTTTAACGTATGCTCTTGCGTGCCCTGCTAGCTATCAGTAGAGCGTGAGACTCTTTTTTTTTCTTTTAAATCGAAGTGTAGTTGATTTGCAATATTGTGTTAGTTCCAGGTGTACAGCAAAGTGATTTGGTTATATATATATGTATATCTCTATATCCTTTTTTCCTAATCTTTTCCATTATAGTTTATTACAAGATATTGAATATAGTTCCCTGTGTTATACAGTAAATCCTTGGTGTTTATCTTTTTTATATAGAGCATGAAACTTTTTTTTTTAAGGAATGTTATTTCCTTTATTTGTAATTTCTATTTGGGCCTCCCCATCACCACCACCTCCCCCACACATATAAATCTGCCCTTATAATATGATCAGCACCATTAATTATACAGTTGTACAAAACCAGAATCAGGAATTTAAAAGTTTCCTTTTTTTTTTTTCCACAACTCACACACACACACTGTATTTTATTTTTACAAGAAATAAATAAACTGACACCAAGCATTGTAAATGGATGACCACAACAAAAGCAACAATCGTTGCAATTACCAAGCACGAAACACACTCATACTATGTCATAATATTGACATTCAGTCCAGGAATCCTCCACTGGAACAGCTCCTTTACTTTGCAGTGAAAATTGATTCGTATATTTTTGGCCTCTGAGTCCTTGTGAGATTTTTTTTTTTATTCAAACAGAAGGTCACAAAAATTATAATCATCCTCATTAGTTCACTCAGTCCCATGTAATTAATTTTTTTTCATCTTGATCTTTTGTTAGCACTTTAATGAATTCATCAGTTTTCCATTAGAGTTCTGAAAATGCTTATTCATTCAGTTCAGCAGTATAGTCAGTTACCAGAAATCTGTACTTGTCAGAGTCTTTTCCGTGAATTCCTTGAAGATGAAACCCTTTTATAGGAACTTTTTTTTTTTTTTTTTGCAGTACGCGGGCCTCTCACTGTCGTGGCCTCTCCCGTTGCGGAGCACAGGCTCTGGACGCGCAACCTCAGCGGCCATGGCTCACGGGCCCAGCTACTCCGCGGCATGTGGGATCCTCCCAGACCGGGGCCCGATCTCGTGTCCCCTGCATCAGCAGGCGGACTCTCAACCACTGCGCCACCAGGGAAGCCCCAGGAACATTTTTGCGAAAGCATCAGAGTACACCCAGAACTGTCTGTAAATGACAAAAGACTTAAAAATGACCACGGTTAAAGATTTGATGAAAATTCATAATGCAATTGACAAGGAAATTTAGTTATTTCTGAGATATACATTTTAAAGTAATAACTAGAATTATGACTTACAACATTATACCAGAACATATAAGATTTTTAGAAATTTCATGTAATGTCTGAAACATTTATATTAACACATTTCCGTACAAATAACCCAAAGAAAGTTTAGTATTAGTTGTTTTTGTTTTTTATACTGCAGGTTCTTATTAGTCATCAATTTTATACACATCAGTGTATACATGTCAATCCCAATCGCCCAATTCAGCACACCACCGTCCCCACCCCACCACAGTTTTCCCCCCTTGGTGTTCATACATTTGTTCTCTACGTCTGTGTCTCAACTTCTGCCCTGCAAACCGGTTTATCTGTACCATTTTCGAGTTTCCACATACATACAGCATGAAACTCTTAATACATGATCTTTAGGTACTAATTATGAATGCACTTACTGGATAGATTTTTACTCCTTTTCACTAAATTTTGTTAAACCTAATACCTTTAAAAATCATCTTTATGGGGCTTCCCTGGTGGCACAGTGGTTGAGAGTCCACCTGCCGATGTGGGGGACACGGGTTCTTGCCCCGGTCCGGGAAGATCTCGCGTGCTACGGAGCGGCTGGGCCCGTGAGCCATGGCTGCTGAGCCTGCGCTTCCGGAGCCTGTGCTCCACAATGAGAGAGGCCACAACAGTGAGAGGCCCGCGTACCGCAAAAAAAAAAAAAAAAATCATCTTTATGCACTGTTTCAAAAATAATGTTACTGTTGGTATTCTTTCTAACTTTGAGTCATCACTTTTCCCTGAGGGGAATTTTTCTAATGAGAAAATAGAAGCAGTTATGTGACTTGTTTTAGTCCATTTTAGCATGTTCTAGAATTTTTTTTCTCTCTCTTCAAGCACTCTATTCAACCAATTTATTTTAATGTGGGTTGTTCTAAATCCACAGCCTTCCTCTTTGAAAATTTCACCAGAATAATTCCAAAAGAATTGTCTTCATTATGCATTGTCTTTCACTGCCTTAACCCAATGGAGTAGGCTGACGGTGTATTGATTTGATTTTATATATTTAGCAAACACTTAGAGCTTACCATGTGACAGGTATTCTTTTAAGAGGTTTACACGTATTAACTCATTTTCATAACAGCCCTATGAGATAGTATTATTGTTCTTATTACTCAGATGAGGAAACTCAGGCCAAAAGTGGTTAAGTAACTTGCTGAAGGTCACATATCTGGAGAGAACTGTTTTGGTTCCAGAATTCATGCTCTTAGCTACCAGCAAATAAAAAAAAATGATAGCAATAAATCTAAAGTGGTTTTTAATTTGGTGTTTGTCCTTTTCTGGTCGTGGTGGTGAGTTTGACATAATGTGACAAATGTCACATGAATGAAACAAAACCAAAAGTGGTAGTGGTTACCATCTGGGCTATTCATTTTTCATTTACATAAATTCATAGGTTCTAGACATTGAATTCCACCTAGAAAATTCTTTGTTTTTACAAATGCTCTATAGCTCTATAATGTTAAAAATGTGTTTTGGAATGAACGAGGGAAATGGAAATATACGAATTTTTTTCTTTATGTCTGCAATACAATGAAAAATACAATTGACAAGGAAATAATCTGGACTTCTAGAATGTGGCCACTAATCTTGCCCTTAAGTGTACCTGTTTCCCAGTAGACTTAGGTTCACTTCTTTTAAGTCCCTGTTAGTTGGCCATTCATTCATTATTTTATTTACTCAACAAGGGCTTTTTGAGAACAAATCATATGACCAACTCTAGGGGAATAGTGACCAGAAAAATCTAGGTCCCTGCCCTCATGGAGCTTAGAATCTAGTGGAAGAAGACATAGTCAAACAATCAAAATGTAATGTATAACCAAATTGTGTATTATTTGCTCCATCCTAGCAATTATCACTGTGAATTGTAAGTGTTCAGTTAACAGTTTGTCCCTGTTTTAATTCTAAGGTGTTTGAGGGCCGGTTCTAGGTTTCACCCTCTGTGCTTCTCTTGCTAATTCTAACATCCACTTAGTGCTGAATTGTGTTAATGAATGGATTCATTTTTCTCTAAATATGGATCTAAAATTATTGGGCTATAGTGATTCCAATCTTGTCTTTATATTTCATAATGTGGAAAGATAATTGTTAATTCCAGGAGCAATTCAGGAACATTTTACGTGCTTAGTTAATGAATGAGAAGTTGGTGAACCAGAGTTAGAAATTTCACCATTATCTTTTCCTAACATAAACAATATGAAATAGAGATGAAATCTCTCAATAGTCAGAGAGTCATTCAAATTTTTGAGCTCATAGAAACATTAAAGATCACCCGGCTCGGGCTTCCCTGGTGGCGCAGTGGTTGAGAGTCCACCTGCCGATGTAGGGGACACGGGTTCGTGCCCCGGTCCAGGAAGATCCCATATGCTGTGGAGTTGCTGGGCCCGTGAGCCATGGCCGCTGAGCTTGCGCGTCCGGAGCCTGTGCCCCGCAACGGGAGAGGCCCCAACAGCGAAGCCCGTGTACCGCAAAAAAAAAAAAAAAAAGATCACCCGACTCAACCTCCATATATTGTTGAAGAGGAACTTGAGGGCCGGAGTGGGTGATTAATTTAAACAAGGCCATGCAGCTATTAACAGAGCTACAGCCAGAAACTGGACTATGTAGAGTACTCTTTAAAGCTAGACAAAACAAAAACATCATAGTGCTAGTTTTTCATTTTAAAAAGGAAGACTGTGTGAATTTATTTTCCCACCTCAGTTTACTAAAATTTTAGAATTTTATTTATCTATTGACTGACTGAAATGACCTATCATTCTTCCGATTTGATGACAAAAACGTGAATACAGGTTGTTCATGAAGATTATAGGTGTTCTGTTCATTCTGCTCTTCTTTCTTGAATGGCTAGTCAAGAAGCTCATAGGGTAAGTTATGGAGATTGTGGTCAATAGGGAGGTCTCTGGATTCAAAGGCAGATTGCACAGGGAGCTTAAAAGGCAGGTTCAGATCTGCTGAAAGGAACAGCAAAAGGGTCAACTGACCAGGTTTCCCTAGAAAATAAATTGAGTGGGATTGTGTATATGCAAATTCCAAAATGCATGTTTTTCAGTCATGAAAAAGTGAACTAAGCCATTCTCTGTTTTACTCTACTCTATAGTTTCTATCTTTCTGGAAATCTAGATGAAATTGATTCTTGGAACCCTGCATTCAGTCATTTCTGTACTTTAAATTATCTGTAGGGCAGTGAAATTACTAAGTCCTAAAACCAGGTTTCTTTTCTTTCAGTTTTCATCCCTGTTTTCATTGATTACTCTTCTCTTTATTCAAGAATATCTTGAGCGTATGTGTGCCTCTGTATTATGCCTGATCAGGACACAAATGTGAGAATTAACAGTGACAAGACAGTGTATTTGGTTTAGCTGCACCAAGAAGTGTCATGACATAGCCCTATTATGGTGATTCTCCCTCATAGCCCTGCTCTGCCCCCTCATGTCACCCTAAATGTTGTGGCCTCTGAAAAAATGATTTTCTTTAAAACCTATTACACAGATATCATCTGGTGACTTATATAAACGTTTTGGAAATTTTCTATTTTTCATTTTATTTCTGTTTCCAAAAGACTACTGTGTGCTAAATATAGCTCTTTCAAGTTTCATTTTTAAAAAATTAAATTAAATATTAGCTTTTGGGTATTAGGTGACAAGATACATATTCGCCAACTTCAGGATTTTATAAATTAAGACAGTGGTTCCCAAATGTGGTCTGAGAATTTCTGGACAGGTATATGGGATGGTGGGTGGTAGTTCAGAATTATTGCGAGGGAATTGCAGTTTCATACGTGTGCCCAAACACTGTTTATAATAGGATAAATACATAACGTCAGACATAACACATACACACATACCAAAAATATGTAGATGTTGCTGAGATTATTAAAATGCAAGTTAATTTAAAAAATGATTCAGAAATTATGAAATGTTTAAACACTATCATGTGTGTTCTCAAATATTTTTGATATTAAGAAAGATTTTTGATACCCAGACCAGAAGCCACTGAAATGAAACACGTTCCTTGATAGGCTCTGTTTTTTCTTGGTAAAAAGTCCAAATCTTGTTTTTCGGCACTCCTATAATGTGCTTCCCATCTGCTTTAGCACTTGGTAGTTCCTGTTTTCTGTACTTTTCCCAATACCGTTACGTCTTTCTTTAGGTGTGGTTATAGAAATTTCGTGAATGTTTCTTGTTGTCATACAGAAGTGAGATAATAATGTTCTGTATTGTTTCCAACACTTTTTCTGATTATACTAAGTATTTTCTGGATTTTTCTGCCCACAGCTACTCACTGGTCCTATTTTCTATGAAAATGAAGTTATGATTCTTTCTATGAACTGTCTCTGCAGTTTGAAACTAAGAGATGATTTTCTGTGATGTCACCTGACCTGACTGCTGGAGTTCTCAGCCTTTCACTCCTGTCCTGCAGCCCCTCTCACCATCCCCGACTAGAAATATCAAACTATCATCCACACCTTCCCATTCCTTTTTTTTTTTTAATCATCCTCTCCCTTTATATTGGCTCTTTCTCCCATTAACATCCTTCAAATCTCCCATCTATGAAAATAAATCCTTTTTTCAACTGGATATCCCACTCCCATTCCCCTCTCCCTCTTTTCACGGTTGTATCAGCACTCCTTGAGCTCGCGTCTACCTTCACCCACGCTTCCTCACCTCCCGTTCCTTCCTTAGCTCGTGACAGTCTGGCTTCTGCCTTCATCTTTTCACCGAAACTACACAAACTTAGGTCAAAATTGACTTCTCCTATTTCAAAATCGAGCAGATACTTTTAATTCTTATTTTAATTACCCTTTCTGCAGCCTGTGAACTACTCATACCGCTTTGATTGGGTCATGCTGTCACATTCCTCCAAGGCTTTTCCTCATCCTAGACTGCTCTTTCCCTTTTCTTTAACTGGTCAACTGCTATGTAACCCTGAAGATTCATTGTGTGACACTAACTTGTGAGGCCATACCCAACCTTCCTCTAAGCTCCAGGCTGAGTTAGGGGCTCCTAGAGCACCCTGTATTTATCTTTATAATAGCATGTACCACATCATGTTAATTTCTACTTTGGGTAAGTATTCTGTGCTCATTATATATAAATTAGAAAATCCATTGAACGTGAAAAATAGTTTCCAGTAAACTCATAACCCAGAAAGGATCATGACCAGTATGTTGGGTTTTATCTTTCTAATACTCATACAAACACACATGTTGATGTAACCTGTTTTTAAAAAGCATAATCAGTCATAAATATGTCTTGAGTATTTTTTCATAATTCGCATTATCATTTTTAAGTCTTCCCTGTATTCACTTTGGATGTATCTTAATTTATTTAAACTGATCTGTTTTTATGGGTAGATTGCTCACCCTTCCTCCTGTTAATTAACATACTGTCATAAATATCCCTGTACAAATATCTTTGTAACTTGTTCTATTACAGACTAAGGATAACTTTCTAGAAGGGAAGTTGCTGGGGCAAAGGGTATTTACATTTTCACGACTTTTGATATATCTAAGTAAATTAAACTCTAGAAAATGTTACGTTAGTTTATAAGAGTGGCTGACCACATACTATTGTTTTTTTGTTGTTTGTTTGTTTTTCGGTACGCGGGCCTCTCACTGTTGTGGCCTCTTCCGTTGCGGAGCACAGGGTCCGGACGCTTAGGCTCAGCGGCCATGGCTCACGGACCCAGCCGCTCCGCGGCATGTGGGATTTTCGCGGACCGGGGCACGAACCTGTGTCCCCTGCATCGGCAGGTGGACTCTCAACCACTGCGCCACCAGGGAAGCCCCACATACTGTTGTTAATTGCTGGCTTTTACTCAGCCTGCTCCTTGAGTGTGATGACGTTGTCTTCATGGAGATTCCCAAGAGCGTGTCTGGTAACCATCTGTTGACGGGATCAACCTGTATTAATTTTTGTGAGGGGTTTCCTTCTGTGTTTTGCAAAGAGGCATGTTAATGCCTGGCTTTGGGGAAAAAAAACTTCCCCCAAATAAGTAAATTAGGATACATTTATAAGTGGACTACTTTGCAGCCATTATAATCGTTGACATAGATGTATGTCAGTTGTTTACAATATGCTGTTACACACAAAGAACAGGCTATAAAATAATATGTATAGTATGATATGATTTTTGCAACACACACCCATATGCATAAGTTACATTTACAAAGTTGAAATTGGGATTTACCACATTTCTCTGTGTTAAACGACTGCCATGAGCCATTCTATAACATACAAATAAGCAATTCAAATTACCCATTTTGCCCGTGATATTTCCTACAACATCCTTCCTTTTCCCTTTACTAAGAAAGACAAGTGTTATAATCCCAGTTTAGCCACCATGTTATAAGATAGTTTATTCAGCTTTCCTTATGTAATTCCTCTAACCATCTAATGGCAGTAATGATACCCCTCTGTATTCTCCTCCAAGGAATGTTGTGAAATAATAGAGATTACTTGGTGTTCTTGGGAGGAAAATTGGTGTAGAAATCCTGGGTGTTTTTATTTATTATTAATAACTACACCTTGCCCTCATGTTTGGAAATGACACAGGACTTAATGTGACAATGTGTGGAATGGGAGGCTACCTGGGAGAAAGGGAAGGAGTCTGATGAAATATAACATAATATTACTGATAAATAGTTATTTTTATCACCCTAGGAGACTATAACATTTTGTTTCTTAGCATCCATCACTGAATAATGGTACACTTGTGTCTTCTGTACTTTCCTCTCTTTCTTTCTGGTAATTTTGCCTGTTTAAAATAAAAGAACGTTGACTTCCTAATGACCGTGTTAAGAGAAAATATTTACAAGTTTCAATTCGTGTACCTTTGTTTACCACCCTTTTATCAACATTAAAAAAATCCCAAACTACCTGGCAATATTGGAGGTAAAACTATTTCTGTTTCTCTTTCTGGTGCTTCGCATCTTGAAATCCTCAAATTGATGAGATGGGCTGAGAAGCACACCCGACATCAATCAGCTGTGGCCACGGGTAAAGTTCTGGAAGAAGATGGCAGCTTACTTGGTAACCATATCACTGTGTTCTGGGTAAAGGGAAGTTCCGGACATTCTGTATTATTCTCAGAAGCAGAAGAATACTGGGAGGGCAAAACAATAGATGTCCAAGACATAACCCTTTGGAGAGATGACACAGCTAAAAAAAAGCTATGTGTTAATGTCTTCATGGAGAAGTTCCCATGGGTGAAGTAGATAATTTGTGAGTTGCTTTTTCACTGTAATTTTCTAAGATCAATATTTTATTTCCCCTTCAAAGGTAGAATAAGACCCCAAAGAAAAGGATTATAGGAGAGACTTGGCCTGGCAAGAAAGCAGATGATTATTTGGGAGGTGGGATGCTCGGGTTAAACTCTCCCCAGGTCATTAACCAGTCATGGACATCGTGATGCCCCTGTTTCTTAGCTCCCTGTCCTGATGTAAAGCAGCTGTCTCTCCTCTACCTCTTGAATATCTCTCCCTTGTGACATTTTAATAGAGAGAGGAACAGTCTTCTAGGGTGTGCTGTGTAATCTGTCCCTTTCTGATTAATTAAAAAAATAACTATAACCACTATTGACATTTATGGAGCACTTATTAGTTGCCAGTTATTGTATTATTTCATGTAATTGTCAAAACTTTTCCATATTCCCTATTTCCCTATACCTGTTTTTTAGATGAGGAAAGTATATAGGTTAAAATTTGCTCAAAGTCCCACAGCTAGTAAATGTTAGAACTGGGACTAGAACCCAGCTCAGAGTGACTCCAAAAAGAAAGGTCACTTTACACTCTACCACCCGTTCCATTCAGCATATGGTGAAAACAAGATAAATTCTGTGAGTTAAGTGAATAATAAAATATAAGGAACTCTAAATGGATATTAACAACAGGAACCAAAAATAATGTAATTAATTAAGAGGTGCCCTAATTTATAAAATTGGCTTATAATTTGGTTCTATTCTTCTTGGCTAAAAAATGAGTAAGCCAAGTCTTGGACTCTCTGCTTTTCCAACGTTTCACTGGATTATTGGATAAACAGATACAATTTCAAGTTCAATTCACTCACCATTCATGGAGCACCTGCTGTATTCTGGGTGCCAGTGTATTAAGCTGGGTAATCAATATCTGTTTTTACAAACCAATCACAGCCACATAAAAGTGAACGTTGTTTTACTAGGGAAGGGGCCTTAGAAATCATATAGGCTATGGGTTGTCACTCTGGGTTCTGCAGAACCTTTAGGTTCGGCCAAGTTTTATCTATGACCATCTTTGGGTACAGGGAAGAAATGGAGGGAACCAAAGGGGAGACTGGGTAATAGAATTCTGTTTCTGTCCTTCCCACTTCAACCAGAGCAGCTCTAAACTTTTATTTATTGGCCTTTTGAAGTTTCCTCCTTTTACAAATGAAGAAACTTAGGGACAGTGGGTGTCTGAGGTTGACAACATGGTGGGTTAAGAAGGTGCAAAAATAGGATCCTTCCATTTGCCATACCAATGAGCTGCAGAGTATTCTTCATGCCCTTCATACCCTTCTTAGGAGTGAGTTTAGCTTTCACTGTAAGTCTGAGATCTTCAGCCAAGTCAGCCGTATTGCACTCAGATGGCCATGTTATAGGCATTGACTAATGGCAGATGTGGTGACTTTGGGGTTATTAAGAAATTGCAGTCATTGAATATGATGTAAATTGCTTTGACCTTTATCAGCATCGTTACCAGGTCTTAACAGATGCCTTTGGGTTTGTTACCTATGTCTCCAAATGAAGTCCTGAATTTACAGTCAAAAAATTTCAAGGTTACATTCTCAGCAGTAGACTAAGAATTATCATGCAACCCCAATTCCGTGTCCTCTTAATAAACACTCTGATAGAGGAGGAGATTCTGGGTTGGGGAAATTACTCTATTAATTCCAGCTGTTTGTGCTGCAACACTATAATTCTGTAGCCTTCCTTTGTATATTAAAGAAAAGATACATCTCACTCTGTGTTTGTAGCATTCCAGTTCATATTGCTCTCATCCATTAAGCTAATTAGAGGACATGGAAGCTCAAGTATTTTATATCAAGTCAAAGGCTATAGCTGTTTAGCCAGGATTTTGAAAATGATGTTAAATTATTAATGAGAATGTCTAAAATTCATACTAGTTAAGCTTTAGAGCCCAAGACATGGACTTTTCTGCTGCTGGACTGGAGGATGGAGGCAAGGAGGCAGACTTGGACTTTAAGATTGGGAGGCCTCAGCCAACGTGGAGGGCAGAGGGGAAGCAACTAAATTCAATTAGGAGCTGGTAGGAGCAGATCAAATCTGCAGCTGGAAGAGATCAGTTAACAGCTGCAGCTTGATCATCATGGTGACTGTAATCCAGACAAGAAAAGTATAGCATGGGAGGCAATCCACTTGCAATTTCCTTGTGCCAGTATTAAAGCAATGTTAGGGCTTACTGATTTGTTTTCTCATGAAGAAGAAAATGTTCACCAAAGATGGATCATGATGGATTTTTTTTTTTAGAAACAAAAATAGTAAAAATGACTTTCATTAATAAAAAAATCTCTTTTTCTAGATATTTAGGTAGTTACCTTTTATAATTTTTCCATGAAAAACAAAGCTGTGACAAGGATTTTTTTGTTGTTGCTTACTTCTTACTGGACACACCTTAATTTTTTCCTCAGAATGAAAGCCTAGAATGTGGTACATATATACAATGGAATATTACTCAGCCATAAAAAGGAACAAAACTGGGTCATTTGTTGAGATGTGGATGCACCTAGAGACTGTCATACAGAGGGAAGTAAGTCAGAAAGGGAAAAACAAATATTGTATATTAATGCATATGTATGGAATCTAGAAAAATGGTATAGATGAACCTGTTTGCAAGGCAGAAATAGAGACACAGATGTAGAGAACAAATGTAGGGACACCAAGGAGGGGGAATGGGGAGTGGAATGAATTGGGAGATGGGGATTGACATATATACACTACTGTGTATAAAATAGGTAACTAATGAGAACCTGCTGTGTAGCACAGGGAACTCTACTCAATGCTCTGTGGTTACCTAAATGAGAAGGAAATCCAAAATAGGGGATATATGCATATATATAGCTGATTCACTTTGTTGTACAGCAGAAACCAACACAACATTGTAAAGCAACTATACCCCAATTAAAAAAAAAACCTAGAATTTAAATTTCTGAGATGAAGGGTATGTTTAAAATTAAGCCTTTTGATATGTAACCAAATTATCTCTTTAAAAACTCTTGCAAGAATTAAATTTTTTTCTATGGATTGTCTACCATTTGTTGGTGATTCATAAGAATTAAGGATACATGGTTGCTTCAGAGAGTCCTGAAGTTAGATGGAACTCTCCGGGGCCAAAAGGATCATTTCTACTGTATTAGATTTTCTGAGCACTCAGCACTCTGTTTTGCCCTGTCTTCCTTATTAATACCCGAGGCCACAACTAAGTGAACTATTGAACCATATTGGGACTATCAAATTCTTTCTCTTGAGAATTTGAACCAAGGGGCATGATGTCAAGACACTTAGAGAGTATAGCTAAACATACTAGATCCTGGAGCTCTAAGGTCTAATAGAGTTGGGGCGAAGGGTGGACGTGTGGCAAACTATAGACAAGCTGAAGCAGAAAAGCTTTTCTGTAGAGGGGATGCAAGGAAAGAGGTGGACCCTGAATATCAGGTACCACGTAGCCTGAGACATTTAATGACGTAGTCCCTGTGGTCCCATCAGTATATTCTGTAGTTTGTTTTGTAAGACCCTCCTGTGCTTTCTGAAGTTTCGTCTATGTTGATCACCATGCAAGACACCTGACTCCAGGTAAAGTGCAAAGCATTTACTTGATCCCTCCTACGGGAGGCTGTTGCTTATCTCTTTCTTGACCTTTATTGTCAGAATGTAAGTGGCTGTGAAGATGGAACAAGGCAGGGTAAGGGAGAGCATGTGTGTCTATGCACATGCATGTGTGTGCTTTGTTTTCTTTTTTTTATATTTCATTTTTGGTGTTCATCATGTGATACAACAACTGTGCGAGTCGGTGGATTTGGGCATCTCCTCTAGATCATGTACCTCCTTGAAGAATGTCCAGTTCATAGAGAGTTTTATTTTACCCTTTGTGGTTCACAACTCTTGGTTTTGCTTGAGTAGCAATGCATAACCCACAAAACTATATTGTCACCCATTCATGTAATTTATTTTGACTCCAAGGCATCTAGATACAGCATATCAAATATTAGACTAGAAATTAGCAAGCTAACACAGGGTTCTAGTCTTAACTTAAGCTTTAATTATTTGCATGCCCTTAGCCAAGTCTCTTAAATTGGTTGTACAATGAAAGCTTTAATACAGGGACTTCCCTGGCAGTTCAGTGGTTGGGACTCTGTGCTTCCACTGCAGGGGGTGCGGGTTCGATCCCTGGTTGGGGAACCAACATCCCACATGCCTCATGGCACAGCCAAAACAACAAATCTTTAATACAAATGATCTGAATATTCTTTCCAAATCTTAACCCCCTCAGCATCTGCGAGGTTGAAAGGAATATGTTGTTGAGTGTGATATGCTTTAGGCATATGTTTATTATGTTTATTTTCATACTCAGGTTTGGCTCATGTGTCCTTTTAGGTATTAAAGAGATCATTTGCTGAAATAGACATTCCAAAGGACTGTATATAATGTTGTGTAGCAGCAGCCTGCCCTGTGTTTCTGGATCCTCTAGGAGTGGATGGAAAAAAGTATTTAAAAGAAGGAGCCAGTCAGAAGGGATCTTTTGCATTTATTCCCATAAAGAAGGAAGCTAGCGTTTTTGCCCAGGTCTAAGTATTTAACTTTTCAATGAGTAAGAATCAGACCCATCAATACATTCTCTTACCTGAATATTTATGGTTTGTTCTTTGTCTTGTCCCTATGACTTTCTGAGCTAAGAGAGTGTATCTTTGACTCCTGAAGAAGATAATGTGATCTCAGAAATATGTTTTTTGGCACCCGAAGAAAGTCCAGATTTAAAGTATCAGCATGGTCACTTGCTAACATCTTCCAAGTGTCCAGCTGTTATCATTACAAATGTTCATGTCTCGGTCTTGGGAAGTATAGTTTACAGCAGTGTCACAATGGCAGAATAGTTGGTAAGAATGTTTTTTCTGCATATTTGACTTTTAAAGAAAAGCAGTTTTGGGGAAGTGATGGTGAAGGTGGAGAAAAATATTTTCATGGTTATGAAGCCACAGCAAATTTCCAGAGGAAGGCAAGTTGTCACTTTCTTGACCTTTTAAGGTTCTCCATGAAGTTTAATCCTCCATCATTTTTTCTAATTCTTAGGAATTATGTCTGATTTTAAAAATTGGGGCAGTTTGCCATAGATACTTTTTTTCATGGGAACTGTGTTTAAGGTGATCCTTAAACTATTTGGTGTATTTAAGATAGAGTAAGATATTTACACTTCCATTTTCAGTTTTCTGATAATCTTTACCTAAAAAAAAGAAAAAAAAGACAACCAAAAATACCTAAGTCAATTGGATTGAATGTTGGCTGACTTGTGCCTCCTTTGAATAATATTTCTATTTGGTACTTACTGGGATTCTCAGAAAGCCTTAAAACTTTAGAGGGTCATACTTCCTCTTTGGCAACAGGAAAGTGCTTTTGACTTCCTGGGTTCCTTTTTAAAAAACTTGATCGAAGTAAAATATACATATATCAGAAAAGTACACACAGCATCAGTGTAAAATACATTAAATTTTCGGCTACTGAACACACCTATCTAGCCAGTCCTTAGATCAAAAAGCAAAACACTCTCAGCACCACACAAGCCCCTTCATGCTCTGCTCTAGTCCTTGATTCCTCTTACCACCTACGGTAACCATGGTGTTGATTTCTAACAACATAGACTACTTTTGCCTGTTCTTATGCTTTCAGTCATATTTTGGTAATATTAAAGACATTATTCGCTATGTGCTCTTTCGTATCTGGCTTCTTGCATTCAACATTATGTTGATGACATTCATCATGTTGCACACAGTTGCTGTTCATTCTCATTTGTGAATAATGTGTAAATGTATATTATTTACTTATAAATTTTACTGTTGTTGGAATTTGGGTATCTCCGTTTTTCTGGCCATTATGAATAGTTTGGCTATGAACATGCTAGGACATGTCTTTGGTGACTAGATGAATGTGCTTGAATTGGATGTATACTTAGGTGTGGAATTGCTAGGTCATAGGATATGCCTAAGTTCAGCTTTAGTAGATACTACCAAACAGTTTTCTAAAGTTGTTGTACAATTTACTATCTCATCCTAGGGTTCTTTTTATTGGTATAAAAAAGGTGCAAAGGGGAAAGGATGGTTCAACAAAAGACCCTGATATTAAAACCAGATTGTGACAAAGGGTAAAACCTGGATGAATGCACTTTTCATCCCATGGCTCTGATCTTTTTCTCTTATTTAATGAAATCCTTAATTCCTATGTCTCTCTTGTTCAACTAAAGGTGACACTTAAATGATGTTGCTATGAACTTTCTTATAAGATATGAAGCTGTTTAAAATAATTTTTACATGGTCTTTACTAATGAAAACTTTAAAAACAATGAGTCTCTAGAAAGGATGACTTTTCTCTAAGTAGTGTCAAGAAAATGTTAAGTAAAACCGTTATTTTCTTGGTGGTCTTTATTCAATTTGCTACCAGCTTTCCACTAAACTAAGAAAGAGAAAGTGAAATGGTGGAATGTTGGAACAGTTCTTATTTGAAGAAAAAATGCTTTTCAGTGGGAGAAACAACATAACACCTATGAAAACATATTGACATACCAGCCTGAAAATATCGCTAAAGAAACTAGAATGGGTTTGAATACCTCCTCACAGCAAGGAAATTTGTTTTGAGAAAACACATCCATCCAATTTTCTTTGGACAGCTTTCTTAGAGAGATCTGAGGAGTCCAAATTACACAACTAAATATTTATAAATTCTCAGGATATAAATATTATCATTATTAATGAGCAATTTTGTATTTGTTACAGCCTGCATATTAATTTTAGTAAAATGTTACGGGCTAGAGTAGTCTTGTTTGCTATAAATGCACCAGTCCTTTAGTGATATACAATATTTGATCATATTTACTTCTTGATTTGAAAGATAATTTTATTATATCTAGGAGTCCTAGGATATATATCTTCAGCTTTATTTTCTCACCTATTACTATGAGCATATCTGTAATTGATTTTGTACAAGTTTCTTGGTTAAGAATACAATATGTAGTTAAATATGGCTTCTTTGGGGAAATAAATCATAGATTTCAGGACTATATTATAAGTGAAAATGGTGTCTCTCTCTGAGTGTGTTGTATAATATGACCCTACACACACACACACACACACACACACACACACACACACACACACGCACGTGTATCAAGCCTTATGTGTGCAGTAGGGAAAGTTTATTATTGCAAAAGCAATGCATTCTGGTGTAGCTCAGGGGACCCCTGAGTCTCTGCTCAGATGTTTGGATTTTGTGCCATAGGCAATGGGGAGCCAATTAAATTTTTTCATAGAGGAGTGAGATCAGAGGTGCTTTAGGAAGATGATTCTGGGAGAAATCAGAAGCAGGAAGAAGATTTAGAGGCCCAAACTGGTTCATGTTCCAGAACTCTTGAAAGTCATAATCATCTTTGTACATTATGAACCATTGTTATATTAAGCTTAAAACAACTAGAAGTATAATTTTGTGCTATAAATGCCATCTTCTACCATCACATACAAGCTGCAGATGTGTTAAATTTTTAAGAAAGATGTGTGGGAAAAACATATTTCATTGAGAAAACACAATCCATTAATTGTCCTACCTCCTGAAAATCTTTAAAAAAACCCCACTAAGATTTGATCTGAAAAGAAATCTTAGACCATCTCTTGAAACCTCAGTGTTCTACAAGAGGGAGGCTTGAGAACTCTTCATTCTACTGTTTCTTTTTTCTTTTGGCAATGAGGGCAATGAGAAAGGAGGCAATGAGGGCAATGAGAAAGGAGGCAATAAGAGCGAGCAAATAAGGGATATTGTAAAGGAGTTGACAAATGACTGATGGTGGATGATGAGGGGCAGAGAAGGGGTAAAATATTAATAACTTTCTGTTATGTGGAAATCCTTTTCAGAGAAACCAAAGCTTCCATTCTGATTTGAAATTGGTGGTAGATCTTTCATGTTTGGTAATCTTCCTTTTAACATTTCTTTCTTTGAAAAGTATGTGTGTATTCCTAGGCAGGAACAGCTAGAGAAAGCATTCTTAGAAATCACATGTGTCTTATCTCTCAGTATTCATGCTGCGTTGCTACTGTTCAGAATCATGGAAGCGTGTGAATTAGGCTTTTGGAAAAACCAACCTCCTCTCTTAAGACAAAATGTTCTGTAAAGTGTACACTCTACACTCCTGCATGATATTAATAGATAGGTTCTTGATTATGTCATGCACTTCTATTCTAGTGAGGCAACCAGAGATATATAGCAGAGCTGGAAAATCTCAGGTGGTTTACAGTTAATGACATAGGAGTATCAGCAACTCTGAGTAATGAGGTATTTAAAGAATGATGCAGCCTAATTTCTGTTAAGCTACTGCACAGATAAATGAGTTCTTTGGATAAATACTTCTGCATTGGCCTTAATAATAATTGTGTACAGGGACTTCCCTGGTGGTCCAGTGCTTAGGACTCCTCGCTTTCACTGCCGAGGGCACAGGTTCGATCCCTGGTGGGGGAACTAAGATCCCGCAAAATGTGTGGCATGGGCCAAAAAAAAAGTACAAAAAAAATAATTGTGTACAAAACAAAAGAAAAAAAAAATCCCGTACTTCCCTGGTGGTGCAGTGGTTAAGAATCCGCCTGCCAATGCAGGCAACACGGGTTAGAGCCCTGGTCGGGGAAGATTCCACATGTCACGGAGCAACTAAGCCCGTGCGCCACAGCTATTGAGCCTGTGCTCTACAGCCCGCGAGCCACGACTACTGAGCCTGCACACCTAGAGCCTGTGCTCCACAACAAGAGAAGCCACCGCAATGGGAAGCCTGTGCACCGCAGCAAAGAGTAGCCCCTGCTCGCCACAACTAGAGAAAGCCAGTGCGCAGCAACAAAGACCCAATGCAGCCAAAAATAAATAAATAAATGTATTTAAAAAAGAAAAGAAAAGAAAAAGAAAAAGGAATCCCAACAGAAAGTTCTTGGCACAATCTTGGCCAGCTTGCTTGAGCCCAAAGCCAGCTTAAGAGAAGTGTGAAGTTAACTGTCTTATAGTATTTGTGAACTAGAAGTTACCACATACATTTGGCTCAGCACCTGGAATTGTAGTTTTGTGTACCAGGTATATATTTGAAAAGGACACTGGCAGTATATCTTGAGCAAGGAATCACAGAGGCTGTGGTCTCAGTTCCATGAAGGACTGTCACCTAAGGCAAATCCTTGGCTTTGCTTCCCTTCTAATGTAATCAACTTATGGTTCAATAATTATTATAACACAGCTTTTAGTACAGCTACTAAAGCTCATCTCCTGACTTTTTTTTGGCTGAGCCACTTGACTTAGTTCCCCGGCCAGGGATCTTAGTTCCCTGGCCAGGGATCGAACCTGAGCCCTCGACAGTGAAAGTGTGGCGTCCTAAACACTGGACCACCAGGGAATTCCCCATCTCCCAACTTTTAGGGGGTCCTTTAATTTATCCTAAATTCCTTCACCACTTATCATGTAAAATTTTTGGGCATAAATAAGATGTTAGTTATAAACATGCATTGAAAATAAGAATGCTATATTTAAGGGAGATACTTTTTTCATGGAGAGGCATTTTATTTTAAATATAGCAGTGTGTACATGTCAATCCCAAACAAGGGAGATACTATTATGTGAAATATTAAGTCATCTCTTGAAACACTGAGTACACCTAGGACTGGTTTTAAGCCACCTCAGTAGGCTGTAACTTTCAAAGGAAGCGCTCAGGGCTTCCCTGGTGGCGCAGTGGTTGGGAGTCCTCCTGCCGATGCGGGGGGCGCGGGCTCGTGCCCGGTCCGGGAGGATCCCGCGTATCGTGGAGTGGCTGGGCCCGTGAGCCATGGCCGCTGAGCCTACGCGTCCGGAGCCTGTGCTCCGCGGCGGGAGAGGCCGCAGCAGTGAGAGGCCGCAGCAGTGAGAGGCCCGCGTACTGCAAAAACAAAAACAAAGGAAGCGCTCATATGAGATGTTAGAAGGGACCAAGCTGTGTGAATAATTACCAGCTGGGGGCAGTTTGTTTTGTTGTGAGTCTTGCTCAGCCACTCTGAACTAGATTCAAACACAGCCCCAAACTGCATAAAATGACAGTGAAAGTAAATGAAATGAATGGACTCCTACTCACTTTTAGGAAAGTGAGTTTAAAATCACATACATGAGGTGCTGTAATAGAGAGTCAGGATGCTGCCTCATAACACGTTACTCTGAGGAAACCATATCTAGAATTGAACATTTTTTTAAAATTATTTTTTATTGGAACATAGTTGATTAACAATGTTGTGTTAGATTCAGGTGTACAGCAAAGTGATTCAGTTATACATAGACATATATTTATTCTTTTTCAAATTCTTTTTCCCATTTAGATTATTAAAGAATATTGAGCAGCGTTCCCTGTGCTATACAGTAGGTCCTTGTTGGTTATTTGTTTTAAACATAACAGTGCGTACATGTCAATCCCAAACTCCCAATCTATCCTTCCCCCCCCTTCCCCCTGGGTAACCATAAATTCATTCTCTAAATATGTGTCTGTTTCTGTTTTGTAAATAAGTTCATTTGTATCATCCTTTTTTAGATTCCATATATAAGCGATATCATATATATGTCTTTCTCTGTCTGACTTACTTCACTTAGTATGATAATCTCCAGGTCCATCCATGTTGCTGCAAATGGCATTATCTCATAGAATTGAACATTTTTATCTTGGCACATAAAGACTTTATGAAAGGGATTGGGGAAAAATAACTTTTGATATTTGTAACATAGAGACGAGATTTGAGGCAAGGTTAAAGAGCTCTTTATTGTATATATAGGTATATACATCATACCTAGAACTGTATATGTATATGTGTTTATACATATAAAATATTAATACATACAAAAGATTTATACATATGTATGCATGTATATATGTCCTTTACGTGTGTGCATATTTATACAGTGTAAAAAAGATAGCACAATGACAATAATCATATATTTTACAGCAAAATAGGAAAACTGACAAAAATCCCTTAGGAGTGATTTTTGAAGGATCAGTGAGATTTTTAATAAATTCATATAAACATTTATAGCTTCCTCAAAAGCCAGAAGAATCTAAGGCAAGCCTTTCACGTCATTTCCCCACTGTGAAATAAAGGCAAGCAGTAGCGTCTTAGAGGAAATGGCTTAGTGCAGTCTTAACCTCACATTAAACTTGTATTTTAGAATAATTTTTTTGAAAGAACACATCAAAACATGTGCAACTGGTGGATAATTATATTATCATTAGTATACAGTAACACAGTGTTATCATTCTTCATGAAATACTATGAAATAAGTATGTTAAGAATATTTAATTATGTGGATGAGTGAAATAATAAAGAAAAATTGCTAGTTAATGGCTTTCCTTAGAGATGCTATTAGGGCTGCCAATTGCCAAGCACTCTCATGATTCATCCTAAAGAGATACTGTATGCTGTTAGGCTGCTGTCTTTGGAATTAATCTGGGGAAACTAGGAGGGAGAGCTAGGACTTCCCTGCACAGCTTTTGCAGAGGTCTTTATTCTCTGTAACATGCCGCTGCCTCTGGGATGCCTTCCCTGACCTTCAACTGGAATAACTGGTCTTATCCCTTCTATGAGCCCCAAGCACTTTACTGATCTCTATTATGCTTCTCAGCACCTTGTATTTTCATTATTAGTCCATGTGTTTGTTCTCCTTCCAAACTGGGAGCTTGTTAGAGACATGACTATGTTTTACTCTTCCCAAATCCCTAGCTCAGGGCCTGACACAGAATAGGTGCTTGATGCAGGTTTGTGGAATGAATTGAAAAGTCTCCTCATAGAACTAAAGGCAGGGACTTGAGAAGTGGGTCTGAGACCAAGGTTCTATTTTTTTTTTTTTTTTTGGGGTACGCGGGCCTCTCACTGTTGTGGCCTCTCCCGTTGCGGAGCACAGGCTCTGGACGCGCAGGCTCAGCGGCCATGGCTCATGGGATCTTCCCGGACCGGGGCACAACCCCGTGTCCCCTGCATCGACAGGCGGACTCTCAACCACTGCGCCACCAGGGAAGCCCTATCATTTTTTCTTTTTTTCCTTTCAGGAGGAAAACAACTCCAGGATCTGAAACAATCCCACTATATATATATATATATATATATATATATATATATATATATATATATATATATATATATATATTTTTTTTTTTTTAAATTTATTTATTTTTGGCGGTACGCGGGCCTCTCACTGTTGTGGCCTCTCCCGTTGCGGAGCACAGGCTCCGGACGCGCAGGCTCAGCGGCCGTGGCTCACGGGCGCAGCCGCTCCGCGGCATGTGGGATCTTCCCAGACCGGGGCACGAACCCGTGTTCCCTGCATCTGCAGGCGGACTCTCAACCACTGCGCCACCAGGGAAGCCCCAATCCCACTATCTTTAAAAAGATGTGCCTAAGGAGATACAGTCTATTGACAGCTCCTCCACTTCCTTATTTTCTCCAAATGAAAAAAAAAAGAAGGAAAAAATTCCATTTTCTCCTCTTCATATTTCTTCCCATTGGAAATATACCCCTTGAAGCGTGTGACTGTTTAGAACAGCAGAACCTTCTATAATTCAGGATCGAGCATGGAAAAGGTCAGTTGTCCTTTGTGGATGACTTACATTACCTTAACTACTCTGTGAATGTATCTATTGCATTTCCTCATTTACCATAACATGTTATAGATTTGGCTGGTGTGACAGGAAGAACAGAAAGGGGAAGTGTTTTACAAAACAGTTAAACTGTAGTGCCCCTTCTCAATATAAAGTTCTAGGAGCCTAAGAAAATGTAGATAACGTTCTCTCCAATTATTTTTCATCTCTGCACTGTCGATTTTGGCACCGAACTACCCTACATAGCGAAAGGGTGCATGCTTATAAAAAAACGAATTTGGAGTCTACAAGGGAGGAAGAGGTTTCCCACATGGACACATAGTGTTTAAGAATTAAGATTACAAAATGAATTTCATTAAAGAAATCATGCCTTTAATCAAGAAAAAAGCAGAGAATTGAAAAAATGTCCCCCGAATAGAAGCATAGCTGGCTTACCATTAAACATGAAAGAAAATAAAAGTTTGATTCTGAAGTATCGGTTAAGTTCCACCTTTGCAGATAATAAAAAATGAAATAGTTGCTTGGAGAAAATCTGCCAGTTTTGAGAAGAGTGACAGGAAGAAAATGGTATGTAAATTACCAACCAGAGAAATAAACCAAATAATGTGTTCAGCAGTGGTGACACTGACAGTAGAACCTATAGGTACAAGGAACTAGCATGATTACATTGGAAATTATCTTCCCTCCCCACCTGCCTGTCTCTTACAGACTAAAATAAACACCAAGGGTAGCACTTAAGGAGAAAAGAAGTGTGAAATTGAGAGCAAATGGCTCACACACATACACATGCACAGAAGGGGCTTTAACCGTGGAGAGACAACTGTCAATGGATTGCTTTGGAACGTACCTCTTTCAGCATGATCTAGCCTCTAGGCTCCACGTCTCTAAATCAATGCCTGGATCAGTAGCCCAGGCCTGTGTGTGTGTGCGTGTGTGTGCGTGTGTGTGTGTGTGTGCGTGTGTGTGCGTGTGTGCGTGTGTGTGTGTGTGTGTGTTACAGAGACAGAAACTGAGATAAAGACAGAAAGAAAGAAAGACCTAGAATATGGGAAGAGGTATTTATTCAGAGTTTTCTCCACAATGTACCAATTATGTCCCCGGTTAACATACCATGAAAAGGACAAGAGTATGAAATGCCAGTTGGTTTAATATTTAAACTCCTGTTTCATCTAAGCATTTGCTTCAATTTCAGAGATTTATTTTGAATATCAGTATTAATGTCAAAAATTTTCTAACCACATTTGGCTTATAGACTTGCACTGGGATTTCATGTCATTTCATCTTCAGTTTCTCCAAATACATGAAATGTCCAGAATTTCTAGTTAGCATATCTTACGGGATACTATGACAATCTGGATAAAAACCACTACATTGGCGCAAAAATATATCCTATGAAGACCTTTCCCTTGGCTTTTCATTCCCAATACATTTATTTTATTTCGTGCCCCACATAATTAAGATGTTCCTAAGAAGAACTTAACCTGATTTATCAATATGGTAATAAATGAGCACCTTTTATTTTATTTGACTGGGTCCCATTACAACCCTGCAGCACAGACTTTGCTTTCATAATTTTGTAAATAAAGAAACTGAGACTCACAGTTTAAGCAACTTTCCTAAAGGGTCACTGCTGGCCAGCTCCGTGAATGACTATGCAGCTTTGCTGAACATCAGTCCATGGGCATTTGAAAGCCTTTAGCTTGGTGTCATGCAGTCCGGCATTTTTGCTAATTCAACTGATGATGGGAATAGCAATCACAAGCAGATAGTATTGTTTCCACTTAAGCTGATTATAGTTTCAATTTCATATTTTGTTTTCCTTCTTTTTAGTACGTTTCTGACTGTAAATCTGGAAAGCTCTTTCTTGATAGGCCAAATTGCCAGATTTATGCTCTAAAGCAGATTTTGAATTAGTTTGCAATGTGTGTGTAGTTAGTAAGAACCATTGTTTAACCCAGACATTTGACTCCTTGCTCCCTATTTAAAAAGAGACATTATGTCACAAAGATGACCGACGGTGGTGAGGTTATGGAGAATGTTGTGCCTAAGCTCTTTGATCTTGGAGTTGAAGTAGTGTTCTGAGCTCTTGTAGCCTTTGCTTCAGGGCTCTTGAAGACTTCCCAGGACAGTCACTGTGGGATATAGAGTACAGGGCAGAAACCCATTGGCCATCGAGTATGCTACAAGTGAGAGCTGAATAGAAGAAAACATCATCTGGGGTTCACTATGAAATTCTTAGACCTAAGACATAGATTTTTGCAGTTCCCAAGGGCAAAAATGAAATTGTTCTCCTTTTTTTTGTCTTCTTGCCTCCCCTCTTATCCTTGCCAAATCTCAGAAGGGCATAGTGGACAGTGGTATTTGTTTCTTATTATTGACGTCAGAGGTGGGGTTTCTTCATGCAGGAGAGGACCTGTTGACTTGGAGTTAAATCCAAGGGGACACTCAAATGCCAAAGCCGTTAATAATCTTTTCTCTTCAGCTTTGATTCTTGTTTTCAAGACTCACAATGTCACCATTTAGTTACATAGTAGGCCGTCCATTACATGCCTGGCTTCAGAGGGGCCACACATGTGGCCAGCCCTGTTGGGTGCTTACCTTCCATGCCAAGGTACCCAGCCCCTGGGTGAAAGTTACATTTTGTGTAAAACAATTATGACAATCTTATGGCTTCTTGTCAGTGACTTGTCTGGATGGGCGTGTGATCCTGTTTTGGAAAATAAGGGTACGTAATATGTTGGAAAAGTCCTACTATTGTGTGAGGACAGGGTGTTTGGAGCTTTGATAATTATCTTTGACCTGAAGGGAAAATATTAAGTACATACTGAGGATGGCTGAGCAGAAATTTTGAAGGAGCCTGCATCCTTGATGGCATTATTAAGCCACTGATTCAATCTTGGGATGGCTTCTCTCTGGTCTTTTTGTTAAGTAATGTTCCTGTGGCTTAAGCCTGCTAGTCAGGTTTTCTGTTACTTGTGGCTAAAACTATTCCTAATTGACAGACTATCCTAAAAGGGATTTGTGTTTTACAGTTTGCTTTTCAGGATTTTTGATTTTACACTAAAGGAGCTCTTACACTATAACTAAAAGGACAATCCATTCACACAGCAAATGGCATAATCTAATAAAACATCAGTACAGAAGACACTTGAATATTCTTAACAAGAAACTAAACAAGAAATTAATTTAGCAAATACCTAACACATAAATGTGCCTTACTAGTTCAATGTCAATTATCTTTCACTGATAAAGTTATCCAAGCTTAATTATCATCCTCCTATATCATATTAACATCTGTATTTGTAGCAAATTTTGATATATTGACATTTGTAGGTCAGTTGAAAGATTGATGGCTACGTAAAGCAAGAACATGTTTCAATATATTTAAAATAATATATCACTGGTGGAGGCAAATATGAGGGTGAATTTTGGAAAATCAGGCCCCAAACTAAAAGATTATTCATGGTGCTGAAGATATCTGTGGCCAGAGGGTTGGTGACCCAGGGTATTCGCCCTTTCTCTGCCCAACTTTGCTGTCTGGTGAAGAGCAAAGGAATAGGAAAATATTCAGAGGCCCAAGGATGATGAGCTAGAAGAAAAAATGTGGGAGGTTTGGATATGGCATTAACCAGAAAACTGGTGTCTAAATATCTGAACCTCTACTCTATGTATATTTTCTCAAGGATGCTTACATATTACTCAGGAATGCTTGGCACCGGCACAGTAAATAGAACATCAGTGTTCAAGTGCTAAAACAACAGTTGTCCTTGGTCCAGCACATTCTCATCCCGAATGAAAGCAAACCCAAGTCTTTAAGGGATTATTAGAGGAAAGATATTATTTTCTCAGTGACTCAAAGCCAGCTGTGAGGGCCTTTATTATAGTTTATGCTTCTTCTGCCCCCCTCTCTTCCACCTTTGGCATGCCTACAATTGGATGAAGTGCTTTTCCTGAAATGGCAATCACTATTAAACCCATTAGCTGGAAACCAAAAGGTTTCCCTAATTATTTAAAGTCTCAGTGTGAAAAGGAAGTTTCTATTGATTGGAATATGAGGGGAAACAATCCCAAATTCATCATCCTTTTCTGTTTTATAAACACAGTCAGACGAGACTGACACACTCAAAGTCATCAGATTTACTTCTTCGAAGATTCTTGGTCACACTAGATATTTCTAGTACGAGTGTCTTTGTGCCCAATCATTCTGTTTTTATTTTTTGTATTTGCTGACTACTTTCTCTCAGTTTTCTTCTTGGGCCTGTCTTATGTTTTTTGTATCTTTGTCTTATCTTCCAAATTTTTATTCATGTCCAGTTATTTTTAATACCGGATCTTCAAGCCCTCAGTGTCTTTTTTTTTTTGTGGTACGCGGGCCTCTCACTGTTGTGGCCTCTCCCGTTGCGGAGCACAGGCTCTGGACGTGCAGGCTCAGCAGCCATGGCTTACGGGCCCAGCCGCTCCGCAGTATGTGGGATTTTCCCGGACCGGGGCATGAACCTGCGTCCCCTGCATCGGCAGGCGGACTCTCAACCACTGCGCCACCAGGGAAGCCCCTCTCACTGTCTTTTAAAAAGTTAGTTGGTTGGACCCTACTCCTGAAATATGGCACTTCTTTTCCAACAGCCATTTCAGCTACTCTCAAGTACTCACTTTATTTGTTGCCCAATATTTGGAATCCTGGTGATGCATTTCTTTGGCCATGGCCCTTAGCTGTGTATCCGGAGTTCCTAGAACAGTGCCTGACACTTAGTGGGTGATGTTTAATATTTCTTTGAATGAAAGAATAAATTCAGGCATTTTTGAAAACCTTATAAAAAAATCACTTTGACCAAATAAAGTGATCCAAATAAAAGCTAGTCAAAATGAGGACTTTTGCTGTAGATAGTATCTTATTTGGTTTACACTCAGTCTCTTTGATAAATCTTTGCTTTTCTCTCTCTCTTTTTTTTTTAAATTTATTCAGGGCTTAGTTTAATGAAGGGTGAAACACGTGATCTCTAAGACACTTCTCAGATCTCTGAATCTAAATCTTACGGCTAATTTTTTAAAAATAAATCTTTGCTTTTCTCTTCACTGGACCAAGAGTGTTGGACAATATCTAAGCAAAGAGGAAAAATATGTTTTTCACTTAAAGTTGCTTATAATCTGATATAACATAAATTCTAATAAATATGACTTTGCCAATTAATATGCTTTATAAGTTTGATATTTCTAAATGGGAGCTAGAGACAAATATTATTAAATCTTTTGTTTCATAGTCCGGCTATATTATTCACATTAAAGGAAATTTCAGCTGCTTGGAGAAAACAAAATAGGAGACTGCTAACCCAGAACGTTTTCACAGGTGTAATGAAAATTATGGAATTACTGGAGACTGGATTTAATCAGATTGTGATGGAATACTTGGCAGACAGTATTTAATTTCTCCTTAGTGCATTAACTACACAGCTTACTACATTGAGAGAAATTACTGTATACTATAAAATTGACAGTCATGATGAAGTATAGAACATCAAGTTTTCACTCCTGCGCCCTGGTGCTGACATTCAGGTATTGTTAGTTTCCTAAGTGCTTTAAATTATATGATAGAGTGGCTGCCAAAATACTTGAAAGGAGACTAAATAGAGGTAGATTTAGTGATTCTAGTTTGGCAGTAATTTCATAGGAATGTGGATAGCCTTTTACCAAGTTCCAATAGTGAAAATCCAAAGGATTTCCAGTGCAATCTTTATGTTTTGAATAATGCTTAGTTGTTGAACTAAGATACCATGTGCTCCTGTGATTGTCTCTGAGTTTGTGTATTGGATAATCCTTTAGCATAATGAATCTAGGGAGATAAATTAGCTTTTCTTTTTAGCTCTTTCCTAGAAACAATCCCTAGAAACTAGTGGAAAGATTTACCAAAAGATTAATGAAATGTGGCTTGATCCAATTGTGTAACTACAGTGCTAGAGTAGATGCTTTTAATGACACTTTTTCATCCAGTTTCCTTTGTGTCAGCAATGAGAGTTGCTATGCAGAACTTCTAGACTCAGGACACTGGAGGCAAATAGGCTAAAATGCAGAGTTGCTCCCTTTGCTTTGTTAGATCCAAGCTGTCTGGGGCTCTAGAAATTAATATTTTTGTTCAGTTTGTTTACTTAATGTTTCCTCTCTGTTTGTACTATCTACCCATTATGTGGCAATTTCCTTGAGGGCGAAGACTGTCTGGCTTAATCCTTATGACCTATAGCAGAAAACCAGTAGGATTACTAGGTTCTTAGGATTGAATTGGACAGGCTGGTGTTTTAACTTTCAGTCTGGTAAAATCAAAAGGAAAAAACTAAATATATCAATGTGGGTTTTTAAAAATTGTCAATATTTTTTTCTCAAGGCTCTTAGGTCAGAAGCATGATGTTGCCTTGGGGCTGACCATTTCTGTGTCCTGGGAGCGATTCCTTTGTGAGCACTCTCTGTCATACAGGTGGGAATCAAGTCAAATCAGGCAGTATGCATTGAGTACTCATTACGTGCTGGCACTGTTCTAAATGGTAGTAACTTATTTAGGCCTCACAACAACCCTATGATATAAGTACTAATACTATCTTCATTCTACAAATGAGGAGACTGAGGCATAAGTCACACATGATGAGTGATGGATCTGGGATTTCGAAATGGAAGTCAGGCTGCAGAGTTTATATTAACAGACTGTCTTAAATACCCCACCATATATCTTGGAGTGGCTCCTAACAGTGCCAAAGGAATCCAGAAGTATCTATTTCAGACAAGGATTTTGAATATTGTGTTTTATAACGCAAAAAGCTATCCCATGGAGGAGGTTCTGTCCCTTCAGAAATTGTAGGTATGTATATATCTATTTACTATGGAAGGCAGAATAATGGCTACCCAAAGATGTCTACGTCCCAATCTCTGGAGCTTGTGGACTTGTTATGTTACACAGAAAAGCAGAATTAATCAGCTGACTATAAAATTGAGAGATTATCCTCAATTGTTCAGGTGTGCCCAAGGCAGTCACAGGGTTCTTAAAAGAGGAACTGGGAGTCAGAAGACCAGTCAGTGTTAGAATCATGAAATTTGAGAAAGACTTGACCAGCCATTGTAGGCTTTGGATGGATGGAGGGGCCCACATGCCTAGGATTATGGGCACC